>NC_083606.1:25380040-26630040 GCF_029168945.1 Cannabis sativa
TTTTTCTTCAAAATTTCTCCACATTTTTCCTTCTCGATCTTATGTATCTTCATAATGTCAGACCTTATTGTATTCCTTGACATCAATTGAAACATAGGAGAAATTGTGTTTGCAAAATCTTTAAATCCACTGTGTTCAACCATCGATAAAGGGTACTCATGTAGAATAATCATATGAGCTAACTTTTTTTTCCTAGTTCTTGATCAAGATTGTAGGTGACTAGAGGACATGCAATGGCATTTGCACATTGTTCTTTCAACACTGGACATCAATCTACATGAAGATTTAAATGCTTAGTCCCTTTATTTTTTTCCTGCCGCCATGTGCCTCCCGCAGTGATTGCACATTGCTTTCAATACATTGTCAATCATTTGCAAAGTAAAGTAATCCCATGCAGGAGATCTTCTCCTTTTCTTATCACTAGACTCTACTTCTTCTGATGTAACAAATTCAGCACCCCCAAAACTAGAATTCATTTGGCCAGACATATAACCTACATTTTGTTGGGAATTATTTTACCAGGATCTTAGATCTACTCACAAGTATGTTGTTTAACACCCTAAATATGAACTTTCTAAGACGATAAAATAAACACATACAAAGTTAAGAAAACCTTACATTGATGCAGCGGAATTAATGTCTCCTTCCACTCAGATCTCTAACCCTTGTATCCTTTCTGTCGCAGAGTATTATCAAGATCTGAGCCCGAATGTCCTTCTCTTTGAATGTGATCCTTCACAGTCTTCCAATCTATGATTGAGTTACCACTTGTTGTGTGTGGGCACTTACTCTATCACTAGGGTTCGAAATTTAGAAGAAGAAAAGAGAGAGAGGTTCAGCCAAGGTATAGAAAAAGGAAGGCTCAGTTTTTCTGAAAAAATGTTTTTCTGAAAAGTAGTGTAGAAAACTTGTTATTTGACTGAGCAATCACTTTCTATTTATAGGCAACTACTAGGTTTAGGTTAGGAATTATTTGGCATTAAAATAATGAAAATATCAATTTGAAAATCCACATAAAGTGGTCGGCCATGGTGTGTATAATGGGCCCCACTTGGTTTTGCAGTTTTCACAAATTTTATTTCTATTTTCTCAAAAACACCAATTTTCCAATTCTTACCTTTTAAAGGCCAAAACTAATTATTTAATAACTAAAATAGATTATTAAATAATATTTTCATTTAATTTAATTATTAACTAGACATATAAAGTCCATTAATAAATAAATAAACCTAGAATCTCTTTTCTTTACAATTTCGCCCCTGCCTAGTGAAAATTCACAAATTAGACATAGTCTAACTTTAAAATTATAATTGACTAATCACGAATCAATTATTGAGTCTTAAAAGCAGTATATTCTCAACTAGAATGGGGACCATGGATCTATATGCTGAGCTTCCAATAAGTGAACCGAATTTACTAAGTAAATTCCTACTTATTAATTCTTCGTTGAATCCACTCTTAGAACTTAGAATTGCACTCTCAGACTTATATAGAGCATATTATATGTTCCACGATATAGATATGCTATCTCATTTAACTATTGTTATAATCTTATTGTGATCAAAGATCCTCTATATAGATGATCTACACCGAGAAGGGATAATTTTACCGTTCTCACCCCTCAGTGTATTTTGCCCCTTAAAACACTTAGCTACCTGTAAATGGTGTTTAGTGATCTAAGGATTAGTCACTTAAACAAGAGCTCATCCATTTACTTCTGTTTGCTAAGCTCGAACGGAATCATAACTTGACTTCTATACACCAGTAGAAGCAATAGATTCCATATTTATGTTCAGCACTCCCACTCAATCATACTATCATGTTCCCAAAATATACGTATCACCCTGACCCAAAAGTAGGCTTAACTAATAAATTAAAGAACATGAATAGTACTCCTAAGTTGATCCTAAGCATATCAGGATTTAGATTCTTTTAATATTAAGATCAACTACTGATATTGATTTTGAAAGATATAACGGTAAGTTTGTAATATCTTAACTAAGTTGCAATATCGGTCCAGTCCAATGTATACTCCATACATTCGAAACTAGTATACTTTACTAATGTCCTGGAAAGAACATAGCACTTACTCCAAGTGTAAGTACACATCATCGGTGATTATCACATTAGTGTAAATCCAAAACATTGATGAAACAGGACTTAGTCTTTTGATTCATATGATCACAATCACATTCCACTGTGTTGACGATACTGTAATTGTGAATAAACATATGATCTGGATTTAACTGATTTTGTGCATAAATGTAATAAACATATTAAACCATTAGCATGTAAAATTCATGCAAACATAAATCACTTCAAATTTCTTATATTGATAACTAATCAGATTGTAAAGAGTTTTATGTAGGGCATAAAACCCAACACATTTAACATCATATTCTCAATTATATAAAAATTAATGCAAAAGAAATATATATCTATAAAAAATTGGACAACATTTCCCCTATTTTATTAACCTTAACCATTTGTTAATTTCAACTATAATCAATAAAACAATACACAAGTTCTCATCCTTATATCACCGCAGCACACAAATTTTCTCAGAACTTACTTAACTATGGATGAATATATAAGATATTCAAACTCTTCTATAAGGAGGGTTATAGTATATTCCTTTAATAATTCTAAGAAAAATTACAAATTGTTGCTTATCTGTAAGTCCAATATTATCAAGCAGATCTTGTACCTCAACTTCACTCTCAATCTGCACAAAGTGGAAAAACCTTTAAAATTCAACACCATAATTAAATAGCAAAGCAATTATTTTCAGATAAGAAAAACATTCCAGCATCCACAGAAATCCGAAACTAAAGTGGGTTTCAATAATTTATGTACGAAACAAATCTACCATTGAATTGGCTCCTTCATCTCATATCAAACCTAACTAGCTTAGATACCCTTTGATTCATTTTCTAAGCCTAGCACTAACTGTTGGGTTTTATGCCCTAAATAAAACTTCATTTCAATGTAATCCAGTTTATTCAACATTAATAAAGAAACAGAAGTATTTTTCATTCATTTGTGTATGTTTTGGTTCACCTTATCAATTGCTTGTCTATTTGATTTATAAATTCATCTGAAACCCTTTTCACATACTTGATCCTGTTTATTGTGTTGTCAACATATTGGAAAGTAAACATGACTATGTGAATAAAGTTTCCTAGATTTATCAGACACAGGGTTTTACTGATATGATAATCTACAACAGAGTTTACTTGCATTTGGAGAAATGCTATGTTCTTTCCAGAGCATTGGTTAAAGTAAAGCTCAGGTTGGATGCATGGAGTATGCATCGGAAAGGACCGATATTGAACTTTGACTTAGATTTATCAAACTTACCGTAATATCTATTCAAGTCAATATCACCTACTTGATCCTAGATCAAATGATCTTAATCCTGTTATGATTAGGCTCAATCTCAAGAGGCTATTCGTGTTCTTTGATTTGTTAGTTAAGCCTACTTTTGGGTTAGGGTGATACGTACATTTTGGGAACACGGTAGTGCAATTGAGTGGGAGCGCTAACATAAACATGGAATCTATAGCTTCTATCTGGCGAATAGTAAGTAAAGGATGATCTCCTTCGAGCTTGACCAAACGAAAATAAATGGAGTACTCATTTCACATAAGCTGAAATATAATTTATACGGGGTTAAGTGTTTTAAGGATAAAATACATAGTAGGGTATAACGGTAATCTAATCCCTTTACAGTGTAGATCATTCATATAGAGGATCATTGATCAAATTAGGATTATAACAATGGATAACTAATGATGTGTCTATATGGTGGAACATATAGAGCATTCTATATACTGAGAGTGCAATTCTAAGTTCTATGCGTGGATTCAACGAAGAATTAATAAGTCAGTGAATTTAGGTTATAAATTCTTGATCTGCTTATTGGAAGCTCGGTTATATAGACCCATGGTCCCCCCACTAGTTGAGATAATATTGCTTGTAAGACTCATATAATTGGTTTCGATTAATTAATTATAATTCTCAAATTAGACTATGTCTATTTGTGAATTTTTCACTAAGTAAGGGTGAAATTGTAAAGAAAGAGTTTTAGGGGCATATTTGTTAATCATGATACTTTGTATGGTTCAATTAATAAATATGATAAATGACAATATTATTTAATAATTATTTATAGTTATTAAATAATTAGAATTGGCATTTAAATGGTTGAATTAGAAAATTGGCGTTTTTGAGAAAATGAGATGCAGAAAAGATAAAAATGCAAAATTGCAAAAGTTAGGCCCAATTCCACATTGCCTAGGGCCGGCCACTTTTGTAGGGTTTTACATCTAATATTTTCATTATTTTAATGCCAAATAATTCAAACCTAACCCTAGTGGAATGCTATAAATAGATAGTGAAGGCTTCAGAGAATTTACACTTAACTTTCTACTTTTTCCTTCAGAGAAAAATCTGAGCCTTCTCTCTCTATACCTAGCCGCCACTTCTCTCTCTCTCTCTTCTTCCTTGAAATTTCGAAATATTTAGTGATTAGAGTAGTGCCCACACACAGCAAGTGATACCTCAATCATAGTGAGGAAGATCGTGAAGAAAAAGACTTTCAACAAGAAGGAGTTTCAACACTAAAGAAGGAGAGAAAGAGATCCAGGTTCAGATCTTGATAATACTCTGCGACAGAAAGGATACAAGGGTTAGAGATCTGAACGAAAGGAGTCATATTATTCTGCTGCACCCAATGTAAGGTTTCTAATACTTTATATGTGTTTATTTCATAATCGTTTTAGAAGTTCATATTTAGGGTGTTAATCAACATACTTGTGAGTAGATTTAAGATCCTGGTAAAATAATTTCCAACAACTGACCTCAGAGCCATGGTAATTGATTTTCTTGCAAGAAATTTGGACTTAAAACGATTTGTTTGATGTTTGGATGGTATCATGTTGTTTTGAGTGTTATTTGATGATTGATTGATGTTTGTGAATTTTCGTGAAAAATAATTGAATATCTTTTTCTAGAATTATTTTTATTGGATAGTATGGAAAAAATCAAGCAATTTAATTTTTTACAGATCTCAATTTCAATTTAATTTGAATTAGTTATGATTTGTTGAAGTTTCGAAAAATATCAGAGTCGTGCATCATCATCACGCGCGCACGAGGGCTTGTCTCTCGGACAGCACGCGTTCAGACAAAATTCTTGTCTGAAACCGAGGCATCCACGCGCGAAGAGGCTGCATGCAGCCTCCTGCGCCGACGTTTCTCGGCCATGCACACTAAGATGCGCGCTTCGTACAGCTCGTAAATTTTTCGTTTTTCTTCGATTTTTCATGCTATTTCATGGATTTAACTTCCGATTTTTTGTGTAGTTTTGTATTTAGACATTTACTATTCCTATTTCAATTCTAAATATCATAATTAAATTTTTTAATTTTTTTTTAATTTAATTCATGATATTAGTGTAATTTGAATTTGAAATAGTAAATATCTATCCTTTTTGCTTAATTATCTATCTTATTTTTAAATTTGATTATATCTTATCCTATTTTTTAAATTTAAGGTCAAATTTTAAATTTTAAATTAAATTTTTTTTTTAAATAATTTGACCTTATTTAAATTTAAAATAAGATAACTATAATCATGTAATTTTAAATAGATTAAGATATTTTCCTAACTTTTAAATTTTGTTATTTTATTTATTTAAATTAAATCATAAAATTTGAAAAAGATATTTAATTATATTTTTTATTTTTATTGAATATTTAATTTATAAAATAATATTAAATTTTTCAAAGTAGTTAGCATATTTTGAAATGATATTTAGGTTAGTTGAAACCTAATTTTTCAAAATTGTAGGTTTAATTTTAAATATTATTTTATTAATTTCGAAAATATATAATTTTATATTTTTTTTCGAAAATAATTTTTTTTTATTTTTTAAATATTTTTCGAAATTTTAATTATTTAAAATTAAATAAATCCTACTTCCAACTATCCAGCTAACCTTGTTGCAGGAGTATGTGTTTTAGCTTGTTTGTAAGTTTTTAAAACCTATTATTGCTTGATTGCAAATAGCCATGGTTAACTTGTTGACAGATCCAATGATCTGATTTTAACTCATGGCTCCCTTGGTCAAGTAAATAATTTGTAACAGGTATATTTACAATCTTCTTTCATTTGTGTATGACCTAGCAACATGATAGGATCCATTCAAATTGTGTGCATGTGTGAGCCTATATGTTTAATTTTATTATAGATGCATATAGGTTGTTATTGCTAAATAAAATATCATAGTTTTTGATAGATTTTATTTAGGCCCATTTAGTTTTTGGGTACGACATACTGAGCCCAGCACCCCCTCACATGAACCACCCCAATTGTGAAGGCCCATTTGCCTGATTTGAATAACTGTACTAGGTTAATTAAATTAGTTTAACCTAATAAAATTGATTAGCAGCATAATTAATTTCATTTATTTTGAAATTAATTTAAGAAAACTATTGTTTAAAGAATTTTTTATTCTAAGCTAAACTATATGTATTTTCTTGTATTTAATTAAATATAGAATTATAACCATCTAGATTCTTTCTAAAGCTTAATTTTAAATTTTTCATTAAATATTCCTATTTAAGTTGATATTTAGTTATTCATAACTAATCAGCTTAAATCTGAATATCTTTTGGATTTAAAATTTCAAAATTAAGTTGAGGAATTTTAGGTATTGGTTATTAAGATTCTTTAGATATTTTTTTTAAGTTGATATTTTTTTTAATATTAAATTAAAATGGAATATTTTCAAATTAAGTTGTTACAACTTAATTTTAATTTAATTAAATCTAATTTGAAAGATATTTAAGTTGATTTTTAGATTCTTCTAAAACAACTTAAACAATATATTTTCAAATTGGTTCCATTTTTTTCGAATTTAAATAATAATTGAAATTTAATTAAAGTTGATTTTTTATTTAAACAAACTTTAATTTGTAATTTTTCATTATTATAATATGGAATAAATGATTATAAAAAATACATATTTTAAAATAATGAGCTTTAATCAAGAGACATTCAATCTCCATTATTGGTTTTACATAGCGTTTGTTTTAGTGAGTAATCCTCCCTAATGGAGGAACGTTCATTAGCAATTTTGCACCGTTTAATCTCGAAAGATAAGTAGTTTGTAAGTGTTTTATATGGTATGGATCACCCTAATGGTGGCGACCATATTTGACTTGCAAAATATGAAACAATGGTGGAAGCTCATAAGATAGAATTGCCTTGACTCTCGCCTAAACGGGACAACGCTGAATTCCAATCTTGATCGAATAAAAGGTTGCTAGAATGATTATCATTTTAGATGAGTTGACAACTCTATTCAATGGATGATGCTTTGACTCTCGCCTAAATGAGACACTGTATCAGTTTGTTGAAAAATCTTGGAAAATAAACTATGTTAGATTTAGTATTTTTGTAGCATATGTTATTATTTGTTATTTTCTGAACATGTGTATGAATTTATGAACCAAAACCTTACTTCTGTTTTATTGATGTGTTGTAGTGCCAATATGAATAACCCTCACCATGATCGTCTCCTAGTTAATATCTTAGCAAAAGAACTCTATAGTGTGAAAATGCATTCTGGTAGTTGCATAAACTCACACCTGTTGATGATGAATCTGAAGTTCCAAAAGGCAAATCTACTAGGAATTGATTTATCAAGAGAACAATGGGTCCAATTCATTCTTAATAGTCTTCCTCCGGAGTATAATGAATTAGTTGTTTCTTACATGATCAACAGTTTCAACTCCTCCGACATGGACAAGCTCGAAGCAGAATTACGAGCCCATGAACGGAATCTGATTGCAATGGGTCCTCCTGGGTTTACAATTCATAATCAGAGGAAAAGGATTAAGCATGAAGGCTCTAGCAAAGCTGCTCCTTCAAGTACAATTATCAGACATAATCTTCTATGTTTGAATTGTAATGAAAAGGGACATTAAGAAGAACGATGTCCCCGACTTCTAAACAATTCAAACGAAGGTAATGCTTTTGTCTTTGAATCATGTGTTTTAGAGAACGAAAAATCCGCTTGGATCGTTGATTCTGGGTCTACTAACCATCTATGTTCTTCACTGCAGATGCTTGAAACTTGGGAAAATCTGCTTCTCGGAGAGTTAAAGCTTAAAGTTGGTAATGGCGAATTAGTGTCGGTCAAAGCTAGAGGAAAAGCCCGCATCAAGATTCAACAAAGATTTTTAATTTTAGAAAATGTTTTATTTATTCCAAACTTTAGTAGAAACTTGATTAGTGTCTCATGTTTGCAAACACAATCTTATATACTGAATTTTTCGAGTTCTAATTGTTCAATTTCTCGTAATGGATTTCAAATATGTGTTGCTACCATGGAACAAGGGCTTTATGTTTTACGACCAAATACACAAATCTCACTAAACAGTGAACTTTTCAATGTAGCTAAACCTAGAAACCTCAAAAGAAAAGAGATTGATGATGATGATCAAACTTATCTATGGCATTTACGTTTAGGTCATATAGGCTTTGATAGACTCAATAGGCTAACAAAAGACGGTCCATTGAAAAATGTCGTCTTAGGTGAATTGCCAGTATGCGAGTCCTGCCTAGAAGGAAAAATGACTAAACGTACTTTCTCTGCAAAGGGAGAGTGTGCCAAACAACCCCTAGGGTTAGTGCATTCCGATGTCTGCGGACCTCTGAATGTAAAAGCCCGAGGTGGTTATGAGTATTTTGTCACTTTCATTGACGATTACTCTAGATATAGTTTTCTTTACCTAATGCAAAAGAAATATGAAACGTTTGAAAAGTTTCAGGAGTTTCATGCTTTGGCTCAAAACCAATTAGGTAAATCATTAAAAATCTTGCGAACTGATAGGGGTGGAGAATATATGGATATGCAATTCAAAGATCATTTAATTGAACTTGGAATTGAATCCCAATACACTGCCCCAGGCACTCCACAACAAAATGGAGGTGCAAAAAGAAGAAATCGCACTATTTTGGAAATGGTTAAGTCTATGCTGAGTTATTCAACTCTGTCTACGTCCTTCTGGGGATATGCTATACAGATGGCTATTGACATTTTAAATGTTGTTCCATCTAAAGCAGTCCCTAAGACACACGTCGAAGTTTGGAATGGTCGTACACCTAGTTTACGCCACTACGGAATTTGGGGGTGCCCTGCTCATGTCTTAAGAAAGAAAGAAGGAAAACTTGAATCACGTACCGAAGTATGTATGTTTGTCGGAAATTCTAAAGAGACTAGGGGTGCACTATTTTATAGTCACAAGGATAACAAAGTGTTTGTTTCTACAAATGCTACTTTTCTTGAAGAGAACTATATTAGAGGAAATGCTTTCAGATATAACTCCTTCCAATCTTCCGTCCTCTTCCACTCAAGAAGAGGACAATCCCACTCCCTCGGTCGAACCAACTGAGAAAACTACTACCAAAGTTCCTGTTCAGAAGATCACCGCTCCTCGTCGTAGTGGGAGGGTTTCAATAAAACCAGCTCGTTATGGTTTGGATGGTGAAATTAATATGGTCGTTGGTGACGGTATTGAAGACGATCCATTAACCTATAAACAGGCAATGGCTAGTCCGCAACGAAAACGATGGTTGGCCGGCATGGATTCAGAAATGGATTCCATGAAAAAGAACAAAGTCTGGGAAAATGTAGACGCACCTGATGACTATCATCCGATAGGATGCAAGTGGGTTTACAAGAAGAAAAGAGGAGCTGGAGGCGAAGTCGAAACTTTTAAAGCTAGACTTGTAGCCAAGGGTTATACCCAAAGAGAAGGCGTGGACTATGAGGAAACTTTTAGTCCTGTTGCCATGCTCAAATCCATCTGAATTCTTCTCTCCATAGTTGCAGCTTTCGATTATGAAATCTAGCAAATGGATGTCAAGACTGCCTTCCTTAATGGGGTACTTGAAGAAACCATCTATATGGAGCAACCAGAAGGCTATGTCCTTCCATGGCAGGAAAAGAAAGTTTGCAAATTAAATAGGTCTATCTATGGACTTAAGCAAGCTTCTCGCTCATAGAATAAAAGGTTTGATGAAATCATCAAGACCTACGGCTTTCTTCAGAATGAAGATGAACCTTGTGTTTACCAACTCAAGTAAGATCAAGTAGTAGTATTCCTGGTCCTTTATGTTCATGACATTTTGATTATTGGAAACAATATCAAGAAAATGACTCACATCAAGGAATGGCTCAACACTCAATTCGATATGAAAGATTTGGGTGAAGCAGCCTATGTTCTCGGTATTCAGATTATCAGAAACCAGAAGAACAGATCTCTTGCTCTCTCTCAAATAACCTACATTGACAAAGTTTTAGAGAGATTCTCCATGAACAACACCAATGGGGAAAACATGCCTTCTAGATATGGTATTCGTCTATCTAAGGAACAGTCTCCTACTGATCCTTAAGAGATAGAGGACATGGCGAAAATTCCTTATGCCTCTGCAGTTGGAAGTTTAATGTATGCAATGTTATGCACTAGACCTGACATCTGCTATGTAGTTGGAATTGTGAGCAGGTATCAGTCTAATCAAGGACAGGAACATTGGAATGCAGTTAAGTATATTCTGAAATACTTAAAAAATACAAGGAATCTTGTGTTAGTCTACAAGGGTGGTGCTTTAAATCCCATAGGCTATACTAATTCAGATTTCCAAGCAAGTCTTGAAGACAGGAAATCTACATCTGGGATGGTGTTTACTCTAGGGGGTGGAGCAGTGGTTTGGAAAAGTGCCAAACAAACCGCGATATCGGACTCGACGATGGAAGCCGAATACATAGCTGCTAAAGAACTTGTCTGGCTAAGAAAGTGTTGGGTTTTATGCCCTAAATAAAACTCATTTCATATAATAAGAGATACTTATTAATAAAGATCAGAAATAACATTTTATGTTGCATGGTTCACATGATTTATTTCATGATTATATGTATATAATGTATGAATTCTTTTTAAGTCCAGAACATATGAGTTGGTTAAAGATTATAATGTTGTCAGCACAGTGGAATATAATCTTTATTATATGTTCAAAAGTTTATTCCCTGATTTGTCAGAACACTGGATTTAGACTGACATGGTATAATCAG
Source organism: Cannabis sativa (assembly GCF_029168945.1). NCBI lineage: Eukaryota > Viridiplantae > Streptophyta > Magnoliopsida > Rosales > Cannabaceae > Cannabis > Cannabis sativa. The sequence continues at coordinate 25,391,183 of NC_083606.1, forward strand.
CGATAGGTATTCTTACACCTTGGAAAAGTGTTATGTCCTTTCCAGGACATTGGCAAAGTTTACCAGTATCGGATGTATGGAGTATACATCGGAAGGGACCGATATTGAACTTTGATTAGATATGTTAAAATTTACCGTAATATCTATTCAATTCAATATCAACTGTTGATCCTAGATCACATGATCGAAATCCTGATATGGTTAGGCTCAATTTCAAGAGTGTTACTCGTGTTCTTTGATTTGTTAGTTAAGCCTAGTTTTGTATCAGGGTGATACGTACATTTTGGGAACACGGTAATGCAATTGAGTGGGAGCGCTAACATAAATATGGAATCTATAGCTTCTATTTGGCAAATAGAAGTAAAGGATGATTTCCTTCGAGCTTAACCAAACGAAGATAAATGGTGGAGATCTCATTTCACTTAGGTGAAATATCATTTATACTGGGTTAAGTGTTTTAAGGATAAAATACATTGTAGGGTGTTACGGTAATTTAATCCCTGTACAGTGTAAATCATCTATATAGAGTATCATTGATCTCATTAGGGTTATAACAATGGATAACTAATGATGTGTCTATATCGTGGAACATATAGAGCGTTTCTATATGACTGAGAGTGCAATTCCAAGTTCTAAGTGTGGATTCAATGAGGAATTAATAAGTTAGGGAATTTACTTGGTAAATTTGGTTCGACTTATTGGAAGCTCGGTTATATAGACCCATGGTCCCCATACTAGTTGAGACCATACTGCTTGTAAGACTCAGTTAATTGATTTTAATTAATCAATTATAATTCTAAAAGTTAGACTATGTCTACTTTACGAATTCTCACAGTTTAAGGATGAAATCGTAAAGAAAAGGGTTTCTAGGTTTAATTATTAATTAAGAGACTTTGTATGTCTAATTAATAATTATTTTAAATGACAATATTATTTAATAATCTATTTTAGTTATTAAATAATTAGTTTTGGCATTTAAATGAGTAGAATTGGAAAAATGGCATTTTTGGAGAAATTGAAATAAAATTGAGGAAACTGCAAAATCCAAGTGAGGCCCATATCACCCTATGGCCGGCACCTCTTTGCTTGTTTCCCAATTATTATTTTCAATTTTAATTGCCATGTAATTGCTAATCAAATCCTAGATATAATAGGAAAGTGGTGGATCACACTAAATAAGGCAGTTAATTGATTACACAGTAATTAAGGAAACTGTTTTATTTGGAAAGTTGTGCTCTCCTTTTTCCCTATATAAAGCAACCTTGCTCTCTTCTCTTGTATGGATGAAAAGCCACAAAATTAAGAGAGAAAAATAGAGAGAAATTTTGAAATCCTTGTGAGATGAGTAGTGCCCACACACATCAAGTGGTATCTCAATCATAGTATGGAAGACTATGGAATTTCTGCATCAAAGAAGGAGAAAAGAAGATCCAGGTTTAGATCTTGGTGATGCTCTGCTACAGAAAGGAATCAAGGGCTAGAGATCTGAACGGAAGGAGTCATATTATTTCGCTGCACCCACTGTAAGGTTTTCTAACTTTATATGTGTTTATTTTCATTGTTTTAGAATTCATATTAGGATGTTAATCCAACATACTTGTTAGTAAATCTAGATCCTGGTAAAATAATTTCCAACAGAAAGTTCTTCACCAGTATCGGTGTTGTGCCTGGAATGGAAAAGCCTTTGGTCCTACTTTGTGATAATAATGGAGCGATAGCAAACAGTAAGGAACCCCGAAGCCACAAGAGAGGCAAACACATTGAGAGAAAGTATCACATCATCAGAGAATATGTGGCAAGAGGGGATGTACTCATTGAGAAAGTGGACACAGAAGACAACTTAGCTCATCCATTCACCAAAGTCTTGGCCGTGACTGCATTTGAAAAGCACCGTCAGAATTTAGGATTAATTGATATGTACTGATTAGTTTTATATTAGTGTAAGTGGGAGTTTGTTGGGTTTTATGCCCTAAATAAAACTCCATTTCAATGTAATCCAGTTTATTCAACATCAATAAAGAAACAGAAGTATTTTTCATTTATTTGTGTATGTTTTAGTTCACCTTATCAATTGCTTGTCTATTTGATTTATAAATTCATCTGAAACCCTTTTCACATACTTGATCCTGTTTATTGTGTTGTCAACATATTGGAAAGTAAACATGACTATGTGAATAAAGTTTCCTAGATTTATCAGACACAGGGTTTTACTGATATGATAATCTACAACAGAGTTTACTTGCATTTGGAGAAGTGTTATGTTCTTTCCAAGGCATTGTTTAAAGTAAAGCTCAGGTTGGATGCATGGATTATGCATCGGAAGGGACCGATATTGAACTTTGACTTAGATTTATCAAACTTACTGTAATATCTATTCAAGTCAATATCGCCTAGTTGATCCTAGATCAAATGATCTTAATCCTGTTATGATTAGGCTCAATCTCAAGAGGCTATTCGTGTTCTTTGATTTTTTAGTTAAGCCTACTTTTGGGTCAGGGTGATACGTACATTTTGGGAACACAGTAGTGCAATTGAGTGGGAGCGCTAACATAAACATGGAATCTATAGCTTCTATCTGGCGAATAGTAAGTAAAGGATGATCTCCTTTGAGCTTGACCAAACGAAAATAAATGGTGAAGTACTCATTTCACATAAGCTGAAATATCATTTACAAGGGGTTAAGTGTTTTAAGGATAAAATACATAGTAGGGTGTAACGGTAATCTAATCCCTTTACAGTGTAGATCATTCATATAGAGGATCATTGATCATATTAGGATTATAACTTGGATAACTAATGATGTGTCTATATGGTGGAACATATAGAGCATTCTATATACTGAGAGTGCAATTCTAGATTCTATGCGTGGATTCAACGAAGAATTAATAAGTCAGTGAATTTAGGTTATAAATTCTTGATGTGCTTATTCGAAGCTCGGTTATATAGACCCATGGTCCCCCCACTAGTTGAGATAATATTGCTTGTAAGACTCATATGATTGGTTTTGATTAATCAATTCTAATTCTCAAATTAGACTATGTCTATTTGTGAATTTTTCACTAAGTAAGGGCGAAATTTTAAAGAAAGAGTTTTAGGGGCATATTTGTTAATTATGGTACTTTGTATGGTTCAATTAATAAATATGATAAATGACAATATTGTTTAATAATTATTTATAGTTATTAAATAGTTAGAATTAGCATTTAAATTGTTGAATTAGAAAATTGGCGTTTTTGAGAAAATGAGATACAGAAAAGATAAAACTGCAAAATTGCAAAAGTTAGGCCCAATTCCACATTGCCTAGGGCCGGCCACTTTTGTAGGGTTTTACATCTGATATTGTCATTATTTTATTGTCAAATAATTCAAACCTAACCCTAGTGGAATGCTATAAATAGATAGTGAAGGCTTCAGGAAATTTACACTTAACTTTCTACTTTTTCCTTCAGAGAAAAACCTGAGCCTTCTCTCTCTATACCTAGCCGCCACTTCTCTCTCTCTCTTCTTCCTTGAAATTTTGAAATACTTAGTGATTAGAGTAGTGCCCACACACAGCAAGTGATACCTCAATCATAGTGAGGCAGATCGTGAAGAAATACTTTCAACAAGAAGGAGTTTCAACACTAAAGAAGGAGAGAAAGAGATCCAGGTTCAAATCTTGATAATACTCTGCGACAGATAGGATACAAGGGTTAGAGATCTGAACGGAAGGAGTCATTTTATTCCGCTGCACCCAATGTAAGGTTTCTAATACTTTATATGTGTTTATTTCATAATCGTTTTAGAAGTTCATATTTACGGTGTTAATCAACATACTTGTGAGTAGATCTAAGATCTTGGTAAAATAATTTCCAACACTAACTGGCTACTAATACTACTAGCTGCATTGATGCTTCTAAAGGGGATAATAAACTCATTCATCTTCAAGAAGCAAGACCCAATAGTATGAAATATATCAACAATATTAATCTTTTATTAGGTAAGTACACAATTAATCACAAAGCATACTGATAGAATAATGAATGATAATATCATTTCAAAGTGTGTAAAGAGAAGTGTCGTAATCTTTGACAAGTGACCAAAAATATAAATGTGTATATATGAAACAGAAAAAGAAAATAACGAGAGAATGGTTATCGCTCTGCTACACAACGCTACAACAGCTAGAAGCATTAATGCAGAAAACATCAAGAGAGTGAAAAAAACTCAAGCTTTCACTTAATCAATGGTTCAGAAATTTCAAATATCTTATCAGACTATGAACTAAAGAATTAATAACTATACCCCTTAACACAATATCTGAAAACAAGAATTAATCATTCTGTCCAAACATGAACAGTGAGCAAAAGCTGCAAAACCCTCTTGAGTTTAAAAAAAAAAAAAAAAAAAAAAAAAAAAAAAAAACCTTAAACAAATTCTGAAACAAAAACAGCATAAAGACAATATCATAACAATAAATCAAAGTACTTCATATAGAAAAAAGAAATCTTCATCATCATCTTAATCATTTTTTGTTTTCTTTTAGATTTATGGTGTTTAACATTCCTCGTGTCAATAGACTCAGTCAATAGCGTTTTCACTTTTGGAGATTTAGGGATGAAGGGATTTTCTTGAGGCTAGTGAAGAGTCAACTCATTAAGGTATTCTATCAAACACATGGTAGATGTATTTCTTAAACATATTTATATATAATAAACTACAATTTCAAACTCCCAACAAAATTTAAATATACTGAGCAGAGATTGAAATCATTCTTAATCTATACAAAAATGTTAAAATAGCAGCCAAAACTAAATATTCGTTACCAAAAATTAAGAAGAGGAAGAAGAACTTACAAATAGAACTAAAAAGATGAAGATAAGCAGCAGGTGGTTGGAGACGGGCTATGCGCGACGACAGGCGATTGGAGATGTGTTTCATGTGGCGGTCGGTGGCTAGGGCGAGCTAGTGAGGGCGATCGTTTGAAGTTTGATCGAGGTCGGCACCAGAGTGGAGGCTGTTTGGATTTTCTCAAGAAAATAAGAAGAAGAAAATGAGATTCGGTGAAATTGAGATTTAATTTAGGGTAGATTCAAATTTCTTTTTTTTTTGAAAAAAAATATATTAAAATGCTTTTTTTAAAAAAATATATATATTTAAAACGGATCGGATCAAATCCGATCCGTAAAAATATGAAGCGGGGCAGGTCGGATCTAATCCAAGATCCAATAACTATCCGAACGTTCGGATCAGTATTTATCCGTCAGATCGGATCACTGACCCGATCCAAATGAATGGATCTTTTTGCCATGCCTAATTTTGTGGTCACCACGCAGCAAGACAAAGTCTATCCAAGAAAATACTAAGGCAAGGATATTTCTGGCTGATAATGATGGAAGATTCAAAGGCCTACGTGAAGAAATGTGACAAATCCTAGAGATTTTTCAAGATCCCCCACACACCGCCCAACAAGCTAATACAGATGCAAAGTCCATGGTCTTTTGCCATATGGGCAATCGATCTGATCAGACAATTGCCCAAAGGTAAGGGTGGAGTACAATATGCAGTGGTTGCAATGGATTATTTTACAAAGTGGGCAGAGGCCGAGCCTTTAGCAACGATCACATCTAAAAAAGTATTAGACTCTGTGGTGAAAAACATATTATGCGATTGGACTTTTGCACAAGATTGTTTCAGAAAATGGCAAACAGTTTGATAGCTAGATGTTTACAGATTTCTGTGTGACACATGTAATCATAAGAAGTTTCTCTGCAATAGCACACCCTCAATCAAATGGTCAGGTCGAGGTAGTCAACAAGACACTCAAAGACACCATGAAAAACGACCTAAATATGCTAAAGGGAATTATCCGGAGGAACTACCATAAGTATTGTGTTCATCTTAAACAATAAAGAAAATAGCAACCGGACAGACACCATTTGTTATGGCCTATGGTTATGAAGTTATGCTGCCCATGGAATTAGAGCCTTTGTCCCATAGGAGATTAACCTACGATCAAGGAGCTAATCATGCCCTTCTGGTAGAATCACTTGAAGAGATTAACCTATTCAGCGTGGGACTTGACTTCAGGTCAAAGAGCCAATTAGTGTCATGCAGGGACAGCTCACCCCATCCTTGTGTGGCGTAGAGGATGAACACGACGGACAAATACTAGAGGCACTTGTGGGTGAATTGGGTCAAACTTATATGATAATACCCTGCAGTCCTTTTGAAGTAGGGAAGTAAGGGTAACATTAAACCATGCTAGGTATGAACGCCCGACCAAGTGCAGTAACCTTCCCTTGGGTTAGTCGCCACCTAGATGGGGGAGGGAATGAAGCATTCAACATTCCCTAAGTAACAACAATTGAGCAAATTCTTCATCTTTGCCATGGTCACCACGGATGGTGGAGAGACCCATCGATCTCCTAGTGCACCTTGCCTCGTCAAGGGGATATCCTTATTGTATTCTTTTACAGCATAGTCTTTGCTGGCCTACAAAACTTCACCAGCCTCAGACACGGGTTTTCCTTCTTCATTGTAGCCACAGAATGGTAGCACCCGAGCTACTCCCTCTTCCTCATCTCCTTCAGCCTCAAGAGGAGTAGCAAGATGGACCTCACCTTGGTCCTCCATCTCTTGGACTTAAACGTCCCGAACTTTGTCCTCCTCTTCAGTAGCAGGTCGTGCCTTTTCTGCCCTAGGCAAGGTGGCAAGACAAATAATGTGTGTGTCGGACAATGAAGGTTTCCAAATAGTTTGCTTGGTTCGCGCCATCATTCTACATTTGGATGGAGTTTATTTGCGTGCCTAGCAAAAGTCACGGAAAAAGTGGCAACATGTAATACCCTAAAATTAAGGAAATGGATTAGCAAAGCCCTAACTAGTTAATTGAGTATTATTGTAGAATTATATTATATTATAATTTATTATATGCGAATTAATATGAGAAATGACATGTTAAGACCCCGTTGGTGAGTTAGGGGCATTTTAGTAATTTTGACCCGAGAAGGGTAAAACTGTGAATTTAATTTATTTATGTGCTTATGAACTATATTATTATATAGTATATCTGGTGTGTCCTTTTTCAGGTGTGTTCTGACAAGTTGGCGCGGTATAGTCACAATCGGGTATTTCGGGCTGAACCGGGTTCGCGGTCGAAATATAATTTTGGGATAAATTATTGGCATTTTATTTATGTGTGAATAATCTGAAATTATTTAAATATGTGTTATATATGAAATGAATTCAATGCCCTTGATTGTTTGAGTATGTGAGAAATGGCCCTAGGGGCAAAATGGTAAATTTGTATTTTTGGATTTATTTTCAACTAAAGGCCTTATTTGTAAAAAAATGAAATTCATTTTCTGCATTTACCTTAACCCTAAAACAGCCCCCTTTCCTCTCTCTCTCTATCTCTCTTTGTATTTAGTTGAAAAATTGGTGATTTGCTTGGTATTCAAGCTTGAAATTGAAGAATTGTTTGAGGAGTTGTGGCTTGATCATTGCATTGAAGCTTGAGGTAGTTTTTCTATTGCTGAAATTTAATGAATTTCTTCTTGTGATTTTATGGTTGAAAAGCATGAAATAGGTTGGGATGGTCTTGAGATGCATGTTGGTGTTTTCTTGTTGATTTGAGCATGTTTGTACTTGGATCTTTTGAATTGATGTTGGGTTAGGTTTAGACAGAATTTAAAAGGAATTTTATTGTGTTTTTATTCTGTTATTGAACTTTGAAATTAATTGTTCAAGTTCAAGTTCTTGAGCTTGAAGTTCTTGGTGATTTTGCTTAAGTTGGAGCTTTGAAGTTTATGATGTTTAATCTGAATTTTTGGGGTTTTTACCATTGGATTTTTTAATGCATGAATTGTGTTTTAAGCTTTTGATTTAATTACTGGAAAATCTATTTAATGGATTTAAGTTTTGCTTGTGAATTGAGTTGAAATGGATGAGTTTTTGGGGCTGAAATTCATTGTTGAAAGCTGATTTTTAGTTGCTGGTTTTTGGTGTTGTTGGAGAGTGAATTAGGTGTAATTCCTCTCTAATTACTTGGTTTAGGTTAGGTGAAAGTTTGGTATGATTGTGGGTTGATATAGCATGAAAATTGGTGTTTTTGGATGCATTTTCGTGGCTGGAAACTGGGTTTCCTGGGTTTTTAAACCCAGTAGCCGCGGCCATTTTTGGCAGCTTATTGTATTTTTTTGGGTTTTTGTTTTGGTCATAACTTTTGACTCGGGACTCCGTTTGGGACGTTCTTTATATCGTTGGAAAGCTCGTTCCGAGCTCTATCTGAATATCTGGAATTTAAATGCCCAGTTTTTAATTTGTGGAAATGGATTTTGGGATTAACCCTATACTTGTGTATCCCGGAATTGTGACTAGGATTACCGGCACTTGGTCAGGAGCACCCGGGGATTTGGAATCTCCATATTTGTGGGACATCAGGTAAGACAGTAGTTAGCACGTAGAGATATCCGCAATGACGCTTATATGGAATGTGATTTATATGAGAAACTAGAAACCGGGATTAGAGTTATTACTCTAAAGTGAGCGGTTTATTGGCTTAGGGTTATTACCCAAGTGAATTGTTAATATGTAATTGTTATGCCATGATGTATATAGCTGTATATTGAAGTAAAGGGTTATGTGTTCAAGGCATAATCGGGTTGGACTCGGTAACTAGAACCGAGATGAACCGTTCTAAGGCCTTATTGTAATTAGACGTGTGAGCGTAACACGTAGGTCTATGCCACATAGACATAAATAGGCGTGTGAGCGTAACACGCAGGTCTGTGTCATACAGACAAATATGAAATGGCATTATTATTATTTATGTGATGAGTTATATATGATTAACGATATATCTTACTGTCTTGCTGGGCTTGGCTCACGGGTGCTCTACTGTGCAGGAAAGGGTAAATCTATCTCTGATCAGCCATGAGTATGGGAGTTGGGCGATGTATGTAGATGTTCGGGCCACACTAGACCAAGCGGGTTGGGGTCTACCAGCGTTGAAACTTTTGTAACTCTATTTTTGCCGCTTAGGTCGGCTAAGGAGAAAAGACTTGTAATATTTTGTAAAATGATTTTTTTTTTGGGATCCCGAAACATGTAACTTTTGTTTGTAAGGTTAAAATTATTACAAGTTTATTTTCATTCCGTTTTCGTTTAAAGTTTTAATTTCCGCGCTTATTTTATAACCAATCCCGTTTAGAGGATTAGGGTTTCTTAATCATATTGGGTAGCGTGCCTAAATCTTAGGGCGTTACAGTTTGGTATCAGAGCGCCAAGGTTTTTAAACTTCCTGTAGACCGGTCGAACATGTACAATCATCGTCAGAGATAAGCTCGACTCATGGTGCAGTAAGTGTTGAGAGTAAATACTTTACTGCTTATTTGATCAATTATTTACCGCTTTCCATTTTAGGCAGTATGTAAGCATCTAGAGTATTTATGTGATATATGATGCCATGCTTAAAATGCTATATGTTAAGTGTTTAATTATATGAAGTAAATAGTTGAGTTAGGGTTTAAGGTAATAAGTGCATAAGTGTGGTATTGGTGCTTAACTCGCTGGGGTTGTTGGTTACAGGGGTACTTGTAAAAATGGACCCTCCGCAATCATCTAGACCACAGGGCGAGCAAGTAGAGCATGGTGTAGACCAAACCAATCCACCGGCACCGCCTGCACCTCCGCAGAATCCGGGGGATAATGCGGGGGTTGGCAATGCTAATCCTCCCGGCCGACCGGCGGATGTTCCATGAAATGCGAGGTATCATACTTCGTCAAGAGGAAGAGTTGCGTCGATTAAGGCAACCGACACCGGCTGCCCCTGTTGAGCAAGTGTTACCACCAGTGCCTGTGCCAGTGGTGGGTAACCAGGGGTTTATGATGCCGCATAGAGATTCCGTGTTTGAGCGGTTTGTGAAGCTGCAACCTCCTACTTTTCTGGGAGGTACTGACATAATTAAAGCTGAGCAATGGATGAGTACAATCACCCGTATCCTTGATAATATGGGAGTGACGGGAACAGAGAGAGTGAATTGTGCAGCTTTCATGTTACAAGATCATGCCCACGTCTGGTGGGATATTGTGGGACAGACTCGTGATGTCAATGTAATGACTTGGGATGAGTTTAAGAATTTGTTTGAAGAAAAATTTTATAACATCGCTGTGAGGACTTCACACATGGAAGACTTTGTGAAATTAACTCAGGGGAAGATGTCTGTGGCCGAATACACTCTAGAGTTTGATCGAGCCGTCCAAGTTTGCTGGTGATCCGCGCCACAGTTTCACCGGGGAAACAGAAATATGTGAGAGGACTGAATGCCACAATCAGTCGGGACTTGAAGATTACCACTACTCATGACACTTTGTACAAGAAAGTGGTAGAGCTAGCCTTAATTGCTGAGGAGGCTGAGCATCAGGTAATAAAGGAGCAGACTGCAAAGGATGTTGTCACGGCATCGAACCCTGCTGCTAGTGGTAATATCAGTAAAGGGACCGACAGTGGTAACACTGATCACAAATGAAAGGTTGATGCTTCCGGAACATCAGGGGGTAACAAGAAGTTTCGGGGAAACAGAGGTGGCCGCCAGGGCCGCGGATCTTCATTCCGATCTTATCCTGAGTGTCCAAAATGCAAGAAACACCATCAGGGTGAATGTCGGGCCAAGACTTGTTTCCAGTGTGGCATGGTGGGCCACTTCATCAGAGATTGTCCTCAGACTAAGAAAGAGGAGCCTAAGAAGAATGTTACTCAGAACCCGGGACGACTTTTTACCATGACTCAGGCTGATGCTGATGCTAGTCCGTCGGTGGTGACGGAGTCGATTGTCTATAAATGGTTGTTCTTATACTGTATTGTTTGATTCGGGAGCTACCCACTCTTATGTGTCAAGTAGAGTAATTGAAAATTTCGATAAACCATGTGATATTTATGCTTCGGGGTTTGGTACCCTTTTACCTTCGGGAGACCTTATAGTATCCACTAGGTGGATTCGGTCCTTGTCCTTCTGGATTGACGGTTGTGAATTAACCGCCAATCTAATAGAATTGCAACTGTCTGATTTTGATATAATCCACGGGAATGGATTTTCTGTCTAAGTATGGGGCAACGATTGACTGCAAGCGGAAGATGGTGGTGTTTGAGCCTGATAGTGCCAACCCAACAGTGTTTGTGGGTAAAGTTCAGGGGGCACGCATACCAAGAATAACACTTTTGAAAGCTAAGGACCTGATGAGCAGAGGTTGTTTGGGATTCATAGTTACTGCAGTGGATACCAGCCAACCTGTGACATCTGGACCTGAGAGTACAAGATTGGTATGCGAGTTTCTTGACGTCTTTCCAGAAGATCTACCGGGATTGCCACCTACCCGGGAGATTGAATTTGTAATTGAGTTGGTTCCGGAGCGGAACCGGTATCAAAGGCACCGTATCGAATGGCTCCGGCGAATTAAAAGAATTGAAGATACAACTACAAGAATTACCGAATACGGGATTCATTAGGCCGAGTTACTCTCCTTGGGGTGCTCCGTATTATTTGTGAAGAAGAAAGACGGGTCTGCGAATGTGTATTGATTACCGAGAGTTGAATAAGCTTACCATCAAGAACAAATATCCTTTACCTCGAATTGATGATCTTTTTGATCAACTGAAAGGGAAGATGGTCTTCTCCAAGATCGATCTTCGCTCAGGCTATCATCAGCTGAGAATTCGAGAGGAAGATGTCCCGAAAACTGCTTTCCGTACTCGGTATGGACATTATGAATTTCTAGTGATGTCTTTTGGACTCACCAATGCCCCGGCGGCATTCATGGATCTTATGAATCGGGTATTCAAGGATTACCTGGATAGATGTGTGATCGTGTTTATTGATGACATCTTGGTTTATTCTGAATCGGAAGAGGAACATGAGTTGCATCTTAGATCTGTATTGCAACGATTACGAGACCACAAGCTCTATGCTAAATTCAAAAAGTGTGAATTCTGGTTATCTCGTGTCTCTTTCTTGGGGCACATAGTAGATAAGGATGGGATAATGGTGGACCAGGCCAAGATTGAAGCTGTTCGGGATTGGCCAATACCAAAATTGGCTACTGAGGTCAGAAGCTTTTTGGGCTTAGCTGGGTATTATCGTCGATTTGTTGAGGGTTTCTCAAAGATCGCTGTACCCTTAACGGAGTTGACTCGAAAGAATTTGAAGTTTGTTTGGACTGATCGGTGTGAGAAAAGTTTTTTGGAGTTAAAGCAGCGCTTGATTACCGCTCCAGTGCTAACTCTTCCTTCAGATAAGGAAAAATTTGTTGTTTATTGTGATGCCTCGAGACAAGGTCTCGGCTGTGTTCTTATGCAAGCTGGAAAGGTAATAGCTTATGCTTCTCGGCGATTAAAGGAGTATGAGCGAGAGGTACCCTACTCACGACTTAGAACTCGCGGCGGTAGTATTTGCGCTAAAGATCTGGCGGCATTACTTATATGGCGAGAAATGTGAGATATACACTGATCATAAAAGTCTGAAATACTTCTTTACCCAGAGAGACCTGAATATGAGACAAAGACGCTGGCTAGAACTGGTGAAGGATTATGATTGTGAGATCCTTTATCACCCTGGTAAGGCCAACGTGGTTGCCGATGCCTTGAGTAGAAAGGGGCAGAGTCAGATAAATACTGTGAATCAAATCTCGCAGCAGTTAGCAAATGAGATGACCCGAGCTAAAATCGAGTTGGTTGTAGGGCAGTTGGCTAATATTACCCTGCAATCTACTCTTTTAGAGCGAATCAAAGAAGCACAATTGCAAGATCCAGAGTTAATGAAATCCCGAGATAGGGTTTTGGCTGGGAAGACTAGTGACTTTACAGTGGATGAAACAGGAATGTTACGATTTATGAATCGTGTTTGTGTGCCTATGGATGACGGTATTAAAAGAGAGATTATGACTGAGTCTCATACGACTCCTTACTCAGTTCATCCGGGGTCAACGAAGATGTATCAAGACCTCAAGGCCATGTTTTGGTGGCCAAGCATGAAGAATGACATCGCTAAGTTTGTTGCTAAGTGTCTTACCTGTCAGCAAGTGAAGGCTGAACATCAGAGGCCTGCAGGGTTGCTGCAGCCATTGAATATCCCAGAGTGGAAATGGGAAGACATTGCTATGGACTTTGTGGTAGGCTTGCCGAGAACCACGGGACAGTTCGACTCTGTATGGGTCATAGTGGACAGGTTTACAAAGTCAGCGCACTTTTTGCCTGTTCGAACGAACTTCTCCATTGATCAGTATGCTGAGTTATATGTTAGAGAAATTGTTCGTCTTCATGGTGTCCCAAAGTCCATTGTTTCGGATAGAGATCCGAAATTCACATCAAGATTTTGGGAGAGTCTACATCGAGCTATGGGAACTCAGTTAAAGTTTAGCACAGCATTTCATCCTCAGACGGATGGACAATCCGAGAGGACTATTCAGATCTTAAAAGACATGCTACGGGCATGTGTGCTTGACTTTGAAGGATCATGCGTAAAGTACCTTCCCCTGATCGAGTTCTCGTACAACAACAGCTATCAGGCAACAATCAGGATGGCCCCTTATGAGCTTTTATATGGAAGAAAATGTAGATCACCTATTCACTGGGATGAGGTAGGTGAAAGAAAGTTCTTGGGTCCCGAGGCTGTTCAGAGAACAAGTGAGGCAGTAAATAAAATTAGAGCGCGAATGCTCGCGGCTCAGAGCAGACAGAAGAGTTATGCTGATCCAAAGCGACGGGATATTAATTTTCAGATCGGGGACATGGTGTTTCTCCGAATATCGCCAGTGAAAGGCATCAAGCGCTTTGGTAAGAAAGGAAAACTTAGCCCCAAGTTCATTGGACCTTTTGAAATCCTTGAGAGGATAGGGCAAGTAGCGTACAGGTTGGCTATGCCCCCAGCGCTGGCAGCTGTACATGATGTGTTCCATGTTTCGATGCTTCGAAAATATGTCTCAGATTCGTCCCATATCCTGAGTTATGAAGCATTAGAACTACAACCCATTTATCATATGAGGAACAACCTAGGTGCAAATACTTGACAGAAGGGAGAAAGTCTTGAGAAACAAGACAATTGCACTGGTGAAAGTGTTATGGAGGAACAGTAAAGTAGAAGAGGCAACCTGGGAACTCGAGACGGATATGCAGCAGAAATATCCAGAGTTGTTTAGGTAAATTTCGGGACGAAATTTCTATAAGGAAGGGGTAATTGTAATACCCTGAAATTAAGGAAATGGATTAGCAAAGCCCTAACTAGTTAATTGAGTATTATTGTAGAATTATATTATATTATAATTTATTATATGCGGATTAATATGAGAAATGACATGTTAAGACCCCGTTGGTGAGTTAGGGGCATTTTAGTAATTTTGACCCGAGAAGGGTAAAACTGTGAATTTAATTTATTTATGTGCTTATGAACTATATTATTATATAGTATATCTGGTGTGTCCTTTTTCGTGTGTGTTACGACAAGTTGGCGCGGTATAGTCACAATCGGGTATTTCGGGCTGAACCGGGTTCGGGGCCGAAATATAATTTTGGGATAAATTATTGGCATTTTATTTATGTGTGAATAATCTGAAATTATTTAAATATGTGTTATATATGAAATGAATTCAATGCCCTTGATTGTTTGAGTATGTGAGAAATGGCCCTAGGGGCAAAATGGTAAATTTGTATTTTTGGATTTATTTTCAACTAAAGGCCTTATTTGTAAAAAAATGAAATTCATTTTCTGCATTTACCTTAACCCTAAAACAGCCCCCTTTCCTCTCTCTCTCTATCTCTCTTTGTATTTAGTTGAAAAATTGGTGATTTGCTTGGTATTCAAGCTTGAAATTAAAGAATTGTTTGAGGAGTTGTGGCTTGATCATTGCATTGAAGCTTGAGGTAGTTTTTCTATTGCTGAAATTTAATGAATTTGCTGCTGTGATTTTATGGTTAAAAAGCATGAAATAGGTTGGGATGGTCTTGAGATGCATGTTGGTGTTTTCTTGTTGATTTGAGCATGTTTGTACTTGGATCTTTTGAATTGATGTTGGGTTAGGTTTAGACAGAATTTAAAAGGAATTTTATTGTGTTTTTATTCTGTTATTGAACTTTGAAATTAATTGTTCAAGTTCAAGTTCTTGAGCTTGAAGTTCTTGGTGATTTTGCTTAAGTTGGAGCTTTGAAGTTTATGATGTTTAATCTGAATTTTTGGGGTTTTTACCATTGGATTTTTTAATGCATGAATTGTGTTTTAAGCTTTTGATTTAATTACTGGAAAACCTATTTAATGGATTTAAGTTTTGGTTGTGAATTGAGTTGAAATGGATGAGTTTTTGGGGCTGAAATTCATTGTTGAAAGCTGATTTTTAGTTGCTGGTTTTTGGTGTTGTTGGAGAGTGAATTAGGTGTAATTCCTCTCTAATTACTTGGTTTAGGTTAGGTGAAAGTTTGGTATGATTGTGGGTTGATATAGCATGAAAATTGGTGTTTTTGGATGCATTTTCGTGGCTGGAAACTGGGTTTCCTGGGTTTTTAAACCCAGTAGCCGCGGCCATTTTTGGCAGCTTATTGTATTTTTTCGGGTTTTTGTTTTGGTCATAACTTTTGACTCGGGACTCCGTTTGGGACGTTCTTTATTTCGTTGGAAAGCTCGTTCCGAGCTCTATCTGAATATCTGGAATTTAAATGCCCAGTTTTTAATTTGTGGAAATGGATTTTGGGATTAACCCTATACTTGTGTATCCCGGAATTGTGACTAGGATTACCGGCACTTGGTCAGGAGCACCCGGGGATTTGGAATCTCCATATTTGTGGGACATCAGGTAAGACAGTAGTTAGCACGTAGAGATATGCGCAATGACGCTTATATGGAATGTGATTTATATGAGAAACTAGAAACCGGGATTAGAGTTATTACTCTAAAGTGAGCGGTTTATTGGCTTAGGGTTATTACCCAAGTGAATTGTTAATATGTAATTGTTATGCCATGATGTATATAGCTGTATATTGAAGTAAAGGGTTATGTGTTCAAGGCATAATCGGGTTGGACTCGGTAACTAGAACCGAGATGAACCGTTCTAAGGCCTTATTGTAATTAGACGTGTGAGCGTAACACGTAGGTCTATGCCACATAGACATAAATAGGCGTGTGAGCGTAACACTCAGGTCTGTGTCATACAGACAAATATGAAATGGCATTATTATTATTTATGTGATGAGTTATATATGATTAACGATATATCTTACTGTCTTGCTGGGCTTGGCTCACGGGTGCTCTCTTGTGCGGGGAAAGGGTAAATCTATCTCTGATCAGCCATGAGTATGGGAGTTGGGCGATGTATGTACATGTTCGGGCCACACTAGACCAAGCGGGTTGGGGTCTACCAGCGTTGAAACTTTTGTAACTCTATTTTTGCCGCTTAGGTCGGCTAAGGAGAAAAGACTTGTAATATTTTGTAAAATGATTTTTTTTGGGGATCCCGAAACATGTAACTTTTGTTTGTAAGGTTAAAATTATTACAAGTTTATTTTCATTCCGTTTTCGTTTAAAGTTTTAATTTCCGCGCTTATTTTAAAACCAATCCCGTTTAGAGGATTAGGGTTTCTTAATCATATTGGGTAGCGTGCCTAAATCTTAGGGCGTTACACAACAGGTTCGCCTGCAGTGGTAGAGTTTGGGCAGCCCTCGGGCAGGGTGTCAACTATGTCTGGACGGACTATGTATGTCCAGTTAAATGGAAGGTAGCGTCTCGACCCCTTCTTCAGTTCCCAAATGACGCAACCGTATTCTTGACATTAGATCTGGTCAGGGTAAAAGTGGTGTTACACCTCAAGTTCTGGGGAAGGCATGTGTTCACTACTATCTTCAAAGCTAGAGTTAGAGAAGTTATCACTGGATGAGGATGGAATGGCACAGAGACGAGGATGATCCTCGTACAGAAGTTAAAGCAGATTTTGGTCGATATGGTGTTTGCCTCCCCAAAACTCACAAGGTTTCATCTACAAAACGTAGGAGACAAGCTGATGAGAATTGGTTGGGGCAACGGATAAAAAATAGGTTGAATATACTAACCAGGTCTGACTAAGGAATCAAAAATCAGAAATTTCACTCATAAATAGAATTTCCCACCAGAAGTTCAAAACTTCAAATTGAAATCTTATTCTCTCTAAATCCCTAATGGATAATTTAAAATGGATATCGTGGGGATAAAATCAAAGCGCAGTTAGAATCAAATGTTGTGGTAAAGCATAATCAAGATTTCTAAATCTTAAACCTAGGATTTCTATGGTTGTCCTAGAACAATTTCAAGAACAGTCAAGATTTGCAGCCAGAAATCTAGAAAATTAAGCATGCAAGTGTATAAAAGAAAGAAATAATGAACTTACTCTATGGTTTGAAGCTTTTTGTTCTGATGGTGTTGGAAAGAGTTTCTTGGGAATTCTTTGAAGAATTTGAGAGAGAAATCGCCTAAAAATTTCATTGCTCTGGTTTTTCAAGAATAAAGATGACTAAAAGGATTAATTAGGGTTTTCAATCCTATTCATAAGCAACCTAAAAGAAAGAAGTAATCATTTCAAAATTTAAATGTCTCGAATTCCCTTTAAAAGTGTACGTTATGTAATCATTGCTGGTAGAGTAACCATCTTCACGCGCTGGCATTAAGTCGCGATAACGAGGGGAAATTGTCAATCAGCATTAATAACCCAAAATTGTAGAGACCCTTGGTTGGGGTCACGTCAGTTCTTCATTCGATGCCTAGGACACGCGTGACCTGTCCGGACAAGACTCCAGATCGAGTGAAGTCCACGTGCGACCAGGAAGGTCTTGCACAGACTTAGGGGGAAAATGTTATCCAATTATCTTCACATTGACGTGGCAAAAGGACCGAGCAACACGTGTCCTATATTTCTGATACCTAGGCAGAGGTAAATGTCCCAAGCACCCTGCACACAACTCGTCAGCATCTATAATTGTTGATTACTCAAATAGAGCTGTCGTAAAGACATCCGACCAGGTAGAAGCTTGTTATGCCGAGCATCTTACAAAAGATAATTACTTCAGAATGATTTTGTTATGACCAGACACGAAGACAATCCCTATAATCATGAGATTGAATCTGAGAAAGATGGCAACTTGCTTTAGTTACCTATTTCATATATCGTAATTATGTAATCATTGTAATTTCCTATTCTATGCATTGTAAGAAAAAGGGAAACCATCCCTCATGCATTAAGCCCCTATAAATAGTGACCTAGCTGTTGGGTTTTGTGCCCTAAATAAAACCCATTTCAATATAATTAGATTTACTAGTTAATAATGATCAGAAATAGCATTTTATGTTGCATGGCTCACATGATTTATTTCATGATTATATTTAATGTATAAATTCTATTAAGTCCAGAACATATGTATTTGTTAATGATTATAGTGTTGTCAGCACAGTGGAATATAATCTTGATTATATGTGCGAAAGTTTAATTCCCTGATTTGTCAGTTCACTGGATTTAGACTAGCATGATAATCAGCGATAGGTATGCTTACACCTTGGATAAGTGTTATGTCCGTTCCAAGGCATTGGCAAAGTTTACCAGTATCGGATGTATGGAGTATACATTGGATGGGACCGATATTGAACTTTGATTAGATATGTTAAATTTACCGTAATATCTATTCAATTTAATATCACCTAGTTGATCCTAGATCAAATGATCTTAATCCTGATATGGTTAGGTTCGATCTCAAGAGTATTATACATGTTCTTTGATTTGTTAGTTAAGCCTACTTTTTGGTCAGGGTGATACGTACATTTTAGGAACATGATAGTGCAATTGAGTCGGAGCGCTAATCTTAGATATGGAATCTATAGCTTCTATAGGTATTTAGAAGTAAAACAATGATTTCCTTCGAGCTTGCTAAATAGAGATAAATGATAGAACGTTCCTTTTAGTGACTATATTAATTCACTAAAATATCATTTATAGGTGGCAAGTGTTTTAAGGATAAAATACATGGAAAGGGTGTAATGGTAATTTTATCCCAATGCAATGTAGATCATCTATAGAGGATCATTGATTATTGGGATTATAACAATGGATAATTTATAGCGTATCTATGTCGTGGAAAATATAGAGTGTTCTATATGACTGCGAGTGCAATTCCAAGTTCTATGCGTGGATGCAACAAGGAATTAATAAGTCAGTGGATTTACTTGGTAAATTCTTAATCTACTTATTGGAAGCTCGGTTATATAGGCCCGTGGTCCCCATACTAGTTGAGACCATACTGCTTGTAAGACTCAGTTAATTGATTTTACTTAATCAATTATAATTCTAAAATTAGACGGTGTCTAGTTTATGAATTTTCACTAAACAAGGGCAAAATTGTAAAGAAAAGAGATTTTAAGTTTTATTTATTAATTAAGAGACTTTATATGTCTAATTAATAAATATATTAAATCATAATATTATTTAATAATTAATTTTTAGTTATTATATAATTAGAATTGGCATTTAAGTTGTTAAATTGGAAATTTGGAGTTTTTGAGAAAATGAGATGGGAAAATGACAAAATGGCGAAATTCCAAAGTGGGCCCAATCCAAAATCCATGGCCGGCCACACTTAGTGTAATTTACCATTTATTTTTCTATTATTTTAATGTCAAATAATTCTAACCTAAACCTAGGTGGTTACCTATAAATAGATAGTGATGGCTCACACTTAAAGTAGATGATAGATGAAATTTCTTTTCTTCAGAATATTGAGCCATCTTACCTATACCATAGCCGAACCTTCATCTTCTCTTTTCTTCTTCAATTATTCAGCCTTGAGTGACAGAGTGAGTGCCCACACACATCAAGTGGTATCTCAATCATAGTGTGGAAGATTCTGAAGAATCCAATCAACAAGAAGGAGAATCAGGCTCAAGAAGGAGAGAAAGAGACCCAGGTTCAGATCTTGATAATGCTCCGCTACAGAAAGGAATCAAGGTCTAGAGATCTGAACGGAAGGAGTCATTATATTTTGCTGCACCCAATGTAAGGTTTTCTTAAACCCTTATGTGTTTATTTCATTGTTTTAGAAATTCATATTAGGATGTTAATGAAACATACTTGTTAGTAAATCTAGATCCTGGTAAAATATTTCCAACTACTGGCCTCAGAGCCATGGTAATGATTTGCTTTCATGAAATATGAATTAAAACGATGATGTGTGTTGATTTGGATTGCTTCATGTGGTTTATGTGTTATTTGATGAATGTATGTGTTGTACAAAATTTTTCCTTGAAAAATATATTTTTCTGTTTCTGATAATATTTCATTTGGATTCCTTGTGAAAAATTAAACAATTTTGGTTTTTACGGAACTCGATTCAGATAAAAATTGAAAAAGTTATGATTTTTCGAAGTTCCAGGTTGAATGGGTGCTCAATCGCACGAGACAGCCCCTCGGACAACCCATCCGCGCGTGCATCTTTAGACAATTCTTTTATGAAGGCGCTGATCCTCGGACACAAAGACACGCCCAGCACGCTGCACCTGACCATTGGCTTTCCCAAAAAGTGCGATTTTTGTGATTTTTTCCACAAATTTCGGATTTTTCCAATTTTCAAACCCCAAATTTAAAATAAAATATTATTTTTATTATATTTTAACTTAAATATCATATTTT
Organism: Cannabis sativa; assembly: GCF_029168945.1. NCBI lineage: Eukaryota > Viridiplantae > Streptophyta > Magnoliopsida > Rosales > Cannabaceae > Cannabis > Cannabis sativa. The sequence goes on from NC_083606.1 coordinate 25,411,845, forward strand.
AAATTAATAATATTTATTTTTTAATAGATTATTATTAATTTTGATATTTTTAGGTTTAAATTTAAAAATTGATTATTTTATTTTTTAAATTATGGTCAGATTTAAAAATTTGTTAATTTCTTTAATATTTAAATATTATGTAATTATAAGATCAAATATTTTGATATTTAACATATTTTAAATTAAAAGATAACTTTATCTTTTTTATTTGAAATATTATATTAAAATTATCTTTTATGACAAATTAAATAATTAATAAATTTGAAATTAACCTAGATATTTTTATAGATATTCTAACCATAATATTTTCAAATTCAAAAGTTTGTTATTTTTTTAAATATTTAATTATTTAGAAATTATAAGTTTAAAAATGATATTTTACTATTTAATATCATTTTACTTATTAGAAATTTATAAATTATATTTTAAATATTTAAATAACTTAAATATTTTTCTAGAAATTTGAATATTGTTTAATTTGAGATATTTTGACATATAATTAGGATATTTATAATTTATTTATTATTTTATTCTTAAAATAATAATTATCTAACCACATCTATTTTTAAATTGGTTTATTTTATTATTAAATTTTATTAAATTATAAGATTAGAAGATGATATTGAAGATATTTTTTTTCAAATCATTTATCTTGTTTGATATCTAATTTGATTTGATAAAAATAATTCTAAATAAACCTAGATATTTTAAATTAGTTTTCATTTTTTGAATTTAAATTTTGATGAGATTTTTAAGGTTGTTTTTAACAACCCTAAATTTTCAAAATTTAGTTTGTTAGTTTAAGAATAATAATTTAATTATATTAATATCTGTTGACCGAGGTTTTCGGCAACCAATAAAATAATATAAGATTAGAGAACTGTAAGAAATTAAGAGAAGGATCTTTACGTGGTTGGAGCGTTAATGAGCCTTAGTCCACGAGTCTGTGTATTAATGAGTGTATTAAATACAGAGAATGTTCTTGGTGAGTATTTACTCTTCTTGCACTTATGAAACCCAAAATTCTCGACCCCATTTAATGAGCTTTGAGGGGGTATTTATAGTGTTTTTGGTTGGGTGATTCCTAGGATTACAGTACATGTATGTCTGTAAATATACATAAAGTTGGGTATTCCCAATGAATATACCATGGGTAATCCATGGTCAAATCCCTAGGTGTTGTAGGGCTTTTATGTGGAATATCGTTATTGTCTTTTGACTGACGTGACTCTTTGCAGTGTAGCCATCAATAGACATAAATGATCATAACTTTGTAGGTGCAGATTGGGGGTTGTGCCGTCAGACTTTATTGCGTGTAGCAGTCCCAACACGTTTCCTCCCATGCGGCAGTAAATGCGAGATGACTACTCAGGGGAAGCCTGACACCTCGCGGAGATGCTTTGATGTTACTTAGGCCTCCGGGAGCATAGGGGGCTCCGTATGCCTTCTCCGGGAAGAAGGTCCCGGATGCTGCCTTTCTTCATAAAGACTTAGCAAATAATTTAAATGTTAAGATCTTTTGTTCCACGTGTCGCTGTCCGGTTGGTCCACGTATATTGGGCAAAATCAGGGGCAACATTTACCCCCCAAGCCTTGTTTATTTGAAAAATGAATCAAGGCTTGTTCAAGTGCCTCCGGTTGACTCCCCGGTTTCCTAGCACGTGCTTTGGGCGCGTGAAGGTGCATTTAATGATCACCATTAATGCAGCGATTCACTTCTTGCAGGCGTTGATTCGTTTCATGCCCATTGATTGATACAGCGCATTAATGGTGTCAGACGGATACTCAAACGTTTCCACCGCCTTAATTATGAATTAATCCAACCGTTGATTCTTGGGAATTCGAATCGTGCGCCTCCCCAGCCGTTCGATTGGTAGGTGATTGTGCTTGTTCCTCATGCACTTTGGCCTATAAAAGCCACCACCTTTCCTTCATTTGGTTACTTTCCTTTTTTCGCCAACTTTCTTCGAGTTTTTCAGAGAGAAAGGAATCCTCAGACCAGAAAACCTTCAAACACTTACAGATTTCTTTGCTAACCTCTACTCGTTACTGTCAGCCTACGTTTCTTTGTTGATCAACAGCAACCCCCAGTTTCAACACTTCATGTAAGTTTCTCACATCCCTCCCTTTACTATTGTGTTCATGGCATGCTTTACTGTTTACTTGTTTTTCTGGGTTTAGCGTTTGAAGTTTTTGGGAATGTTTTCCCTTGAGTTTTCACATAATATGTCTAGATTTCCCTTCTGTGGTGTTAGGGTCACTCTTGTTACACATTATTGTTATTTTGAGTGAAGGCTCACTTATTTTTTGTGTGATAACCTTCGAGGGTATAGAGAAGACTTTGTCTTTCTCGATTTTCTGCCCCTCCTCTTTCATTTTCTGTTATGCGCAATGTCACTATCTGTGAGACTTTTGCACCCAAATTTTGTCCAGGAAATCCTTCTAAGGCTTTCTTGTTGACAACCGTCCGGAGGGGTCCTCTTTCCAGCGGTTAGGGGACCCCCATTCCCTTTTTTGACTTAGGGTTTGGTATGGGACCTAATTGCTTGAATTTTAATTCTTTTTCAGAACCAAAATGTCTGCATCCAGTTCCAAATCTTCCAAGAAGGGTGGAAAGCGTTTGGCCACCTTGGAAGAGGTCATGGTGGGTCCCGTTGCCCAGGAGGGGTATAGGCCTCGTGCTACGGGATGGGAAGCGGTCGAGCTTCACTCCACTTTGACTTGCCCTCACCAACTGGAGAGCATCGTGGAGGTGGCTGGTATCAAGCCCTCGACGTCCGGGACGTACCACCAGCCGCCCCGAGATGCGGAGACCCCTAACCACAATTACGGAGGCTTCGGGGCTTGGAGCCAGACGCATCTGATGATCGGGGCTATGCTTCCCCTTCAAGATTATTTTATTAATTTCCTTGTATTTGTCAGCCTTGCGCCATACCAACTAATTCCTCAAGCTTACCGCCTGCTTTCACGCTTATTCATTTTTTACTCCGCCCGGGGATGGGGCTCTCCCAATCCGGCGGACATTTTGTATTTTTATGAACTTGTTTCTGTCCCCAAGAAGGGCGACAAACTTAAGGACGGTTTTTACGGCTTCTGGGCCCACCCTTCGAACGATGGCGTGGTCCCTTATAACCAGCAAAAGCACGTCAAGGAATATCGCCATCGCTTCTTCTTCTCCTCCGGGTTCCGAGCTGTGGAGCACCCGGAGCTCCTTACGGAGTGGGTTAGGATCCCTCCGTACGAACGGACCGCACCTACTCAGATCTTTCTTCACCAGGCCAAGGTCTTCGCGACTTATGATAAGGCGGACCTCGACGTCGGGGGCTTGGTCATGACGGAGAACTGCCGGAAGGCTAAGCTGATCCTGGCGCACCAGTCGGTGGAGGACTCCAACCTTTCTAAGGTCCTCTGCCCAAATGTGACAGTCCCAGCCGCGGAGAAGACCTTTCGGGATGAGATCATTGCCACCACGGAGAAGAAGTACCAGGATTATCTCTACCGGAAGGCTCAGGAGAAGGCTTATACCAAGGGCCAGGCGTCTTCCGGGAGGCCCCTTCGCGTTGAGAGCCCAGTCGAGAGGAGGAGCCAAACGGCTGCTGGGCGATCTCTTCGCATTGGGAGTCCGGTCGAGAAGAGGGCTCCCAGGCCAAGGCCCATCGCCCAGGTGCCGAATACAGGGGCTCCTGACGCCAGCACTTCCGGCTCCGGTAAGTCTCCTTTAGCAATACATTATGTCCCTCCCGTTAGCGAATATGCTAGCCTTAGGCCTGTAGGGTTCGATGAACGTCTCCTTAGGTTTAGGATGCCCTCGACCCGGTCGGGGGATCATGCAAAGGACTATTATTTCTCCAATTTGGGAGATTATTTAGGTCGGTCTCGGATGGGTTCTGGACCTCCGAAGCCCGTTCCCTTGGACCCTTCGGCCTATCTTTCTTCTAGCTGGTTCCGGCCCTCGGACAGCTATCTCAGGGACGATGCAGCCAGCATTAACATTCGGAACTTTGCTAGGGCCGAATTAGAGAGTCAGGGTAGGACTAGCTTGATCGCTTTTTTAAGTGTTTACTGCTTTCACAGATATTCTAACACTTAGCTCTTTTCTTTTGCTGCAGCAGCTAGTTCTATGGAGGCAATTTTGGCCACTCTTGCCGGAGCTCACACTCCTGATGCTCCCCTTCCTCCAACTTCTTCCCAGATGGCCACTCCCATGAAGGCTTCTTCCAGTGCCCCTCCAGACATGTAAAGCCCACTTAGTTAATTTGGAAATTAGCAGTTGTTTATGTTTAATTATGAAATTATTTATAGCTATTTAAATAATTTATTACTGTTATTTATGGAATTCAGAAATGCATGATTATGTCATCAGTAGTTTTTATATTTTGCATTTCCGGTGTCCGGTATTTTGGAACTCGGCGTTTGGCTCAGTAAAAATCACAACTTAGTATGTTAGTAGTTTGGGGACGGGTTTTAGACATTGGGAATGTCGGGAATGGCCGGGAATTTAGAATTTCCCAAAAATACCCCTTTAGTATGATTTTCATGATTTTATGGTGAAGGGGCAAAATGGTCTTTTTGCCCCATTAGTATTTTGTCTTTTAGTGAATTTTTATTTGAAAATTAAATGTTATTTTAATTGTATACTTGGCTGAAATGTTTAGTGCTTATAGTTTATTCATTTTCTCTTTTTAGCAAAAAAATCACTAAGTTAGAAAAAGAAAGGAAATTTCCAAAATTTCACTCAAAACTCTCTCTCTTTTCCTCTCTCTCTCTCGGCTGTGCATGTGGGTGCAAAGGGGGGATTTTTGCTTTGATTTCTTAGTGGATTCTCATCCAAAGCCAAGCATTCTTCAAGCTAGGTTAGCTCTTTGGTTTTCTCTTGAATTTTATTGAAAAAAATGATGAAAAATGATGATGCATGCATGATTAATTGAGGTTGTTGCTGCTGTGTTTTGTTGATGTTTTCTGTGATTCAAAGCATGTTTAATTGATGTTAATTGAGTTGTTTGAAGCATGTTAGTTAGGTTGTTCAAAGCTTTTAGTTTCTATGTTAAAATATGTGATTTTTGAATGAAATGGTTCTATTTGTTCTTTGTGAAGTTCTTTGGATGTTCTTTATAGTTTTCAGAGGTGATTATATGCTAGTTTAAGTAGATTTAAGCTAGTGGAATGCATGTTTAGGTGGATTTGCTCAAGCTTGAGTTTGGAACTCAAAGCTTGAGCTCCAATGGTGATTTTTGTATATGTGTTTTCTGGGTGGTTTTGAGGCCTTAGATTTGTTCTTTGGGGTGTTTAGAGCAGGTCTGGAAAGTTTGGTACCAATTGGGGTTGAATTGGTCGAGTTATGAAAATTTTAGTTGGCTGCCTGCGAGGAACCGGAATTCCGGTTGTACATCCGGAATTCCGGATGAGGGTTCTGAATTTTCCAGAACCGGAATTCCGGTTGGGCAACCGGTCTAGGTTGGGGAAAATTCGGGGACCACTAGTTTTCCTCGTTTTTATGTTTTTAGGGGTATTGCCATGCTTTTTATCGATAGGGAAACTTTTAGTTCCAAGTTTTAGTCCCCGGGAAGTGATTTAGCGTGTCACTTATAGCGTTGTGATTTTTATGGTTTAGGAGCCGATCCGTCCGTCAGCTCGGCTTCGGTTCCGGTCAGGTTGACCGGCACACCTGAAATCGGAATCCAGGTAAGATTAGTATAACAGTATGCATATGTAGATTACATGTTTAGCATGCATGTAGGAAGCCTGCTAGATTACATTAGTTATGTATTTAGGCTTCGAACCATCCAACCCTGTCACGTCGGTACAGCCGGAGTATGACCGACGGCGGAGTATGACCGGTTCGGCCGATCAGTGACATTTGGTTGGTGGTTCGGTGCTATTGACCTATCCCGTCGGTACGAGCCGGAGTATGACCGAATGGCGGAGTATGACCGGTTCGACCGATCAGGAGGATACTTGTCAATAGTACCGTCCCTGTGAACGTTCAAAACTCAGTACCATGTTGGACATGGCAGTAGTGGCTCAGTACCATGTTGGACATGGCAATAGCGGGACTCAGTATCGTGTTGGACACGGCAGTTAGAATTATGTATGTTATTATTATGCTTTTCTTACTGAGTCTGTCGACTCACAGTTTATGTTCATGTGTAGGTAAAGGCAAGGCTATAGCTGATGGACCGTGAGCGAGCTTATGAGATTGTACATGTCGGGGCGGTTAGGCCTGGAGCGTACGATCCTCGGGACAGCAAGGCTGAGTTTTTTGTAACTGGTCGTTAGACGACTTTTATTTTGATGTAACAATTATACGGTTAAACTTTTGTAAATGATTTTATAAATCGGGATCCTGAGACTTTTGTAATATGGTTTATAAGTTTAATTAAAAAGCAAAATTTTAATTAATCACGTTTTTCCATAAACCTCGTTGATTAGCAACGAGCTGCACAGTACGTTTAAAAATCACGTAATACGCCTAAGATAGTTAGGGTGTTACAAGACACTATTCACTTAGTGGATGAGGAGGAGGCGCTTCCTGAGGAAGCTAAAGAAGGTCAAGAAGAGCAATGGGCTCTTCCTAAGGAAGTTGAAGAAGGTGAAGAAGAGCAAGAGGTTGCTCTGATCTGCAAACGCAAAGCCAAGATGGTAGCTGAGGAGACATCTAAGCGGCAGCGGAGAGTGGACACTCCGGCTCTGAGCCATGACTCCGGGATCCCTCCTGAGGCGAAGTAATTTATAGTGCCTCCCAACATAGTGCTGACTCCGGTACCCGGAGATGAGGCAAGGCAGGACCTCCGAATAGCCAAGCACAACTACACCATGGATGAGTACTCCCGGGGGTATGCCGAGGTGGAAGCCTTGAGGAGGGTTTTGCGAGATGAAATGCAAAATACCCTTAACGATCAGGACTACCAGAACCCATGGGATCTAAACTTGGACCCCCTGTCGGACTGGTTCAATCGTTTCCTCGGTCCTACCTTGGCTCCTTTGCCGCGGAGATGACCAGCGAGTTTGTGTCCCAGCTAACCCGGTGTGTGCCCAAGCGGTTCGCTGCTTGTGCATCCTTGAACTCCGTTTTTCAAGTTCAGGATCTCAGCCACTCCTTGACTGTGGTAAGTATTCTGTAGTTTACTTTTTTCCTCATTATTTTTCTTAACGGCTTTACTCACTCTTGCATCCTTTTCCAGCGTGCTATAGAGGCCGATCGCCTTTCCAAGAACCTAATCAACCACGACTTCGTCTTGTCCGAATTTGGGGGCATAGACAAAGTCGTGAAGACTCTTCAGGACTTGTTCGTTGAAAGGCGGACTTTCCAAGAGGAGGCTGCGCGGCAATAGGCCCTTGGTAAGGCCAAGTTCGAGGCAGAGGCCAAGCGGGGGGAAGCCCAAGCGGAGGCGATGATCTAAGAGGTGGTCCTTCGGAGGGATAGATTGGAGGCCAAGCACCGGGAGGCATTGAGGGCAGAGGGCGAGGCTGTTACCAAGGCCAGGCGTGAGCTCCGGGAGGCTAGGGAGGCCTTAGATGAAATGGCTGCCAAGGTGAAGTCCTTAGAGGAATTACACCAGGCGGACTTGGAGTCCAGAGCAAACTTGGTCGTGGAGCTGAAGGAGTTTAAAGACTTTAAATACCACGCCTTGAAGAAGGCTAAGAAAGATGAGCTCCTTTCTCCCGTCTCCTACAGCCGGTGCATTAAGCGCTTCGACGATGGCGTTTATATGGCCTGGTCAACAAATGGCCAGAATATCAAGCTCGACTTCTACCCGAAACCCGCGGAGATGATTGCTAAATTCCGGGAGAAGAAGAAGAAGCTCGACGCCATGCTGGAGGCGCGCATTGGTCCTCGCCTTCCTCCTTGAAATGACTAGGCCGTTTAGAATACAACGCAGATTTATCTTATCTCTTTTTTTTTATTTTACAGCCAATTCTCTTTTATTTAAGACAATCTCTATTTACAGCTGTTTTATTTTCTATGGGGAAAAAATGGTTAAGGCTTGTCCCCGGGCCCTTTGTATATATTTATAATTATTTTTTGACCTGCCCTTAGGGCTAGGATTTTTATATATATATGATCTTTTTTGATGCACATATCTTTCTTTTGGACCTGCCCTTTGGGTCAGGATGTTTATACATATGCTTTTTTTTTCTTTTTTGTGCATACATTTTTTTCTTTTTGGACCTGCCCTTTGGGTCAGGATGTTTTACTTTTGGCCTGTTTTTTGTCTGTTCGTGTGGTATGCCCTAGTACCCCCCTGAGTGGCATAGAAACTTTGTTTTTAAGGCATTCAGTTTTATTTAAAATACAGAGGTTGCATACACTTCGACGGTACAAACCCTTTAAACAAAGCATAAGTTATACTTTTGGACTATTGGTAATATTTTCTGAGGTGATCGGCGTTCCAAGCCCTTGGCACAATGGTTCCGTCCATCCTTTTTAGCTTATAAGTGCCTGAACCGATTTCGTCCTCGATTTCATATGGTCCTTCCCAATTTGGCCCAAGTACCCCCACTCCGGGTTCTTGGGTGGCTGGGAAGACTCTTCTTAAGACCATATCCCCAATAGCAAATTTTCTGTTTTTAACTTTGGAGTTAAAATATTTGGTCACCTTCTTTTGATAAGCTGCCACCCGTATTTGTGACTCGTCCCGGAGCTCTTCAACTTGATCCAGAGCTTCTTGAGGTAAAGCTTGATTTGTAGCTGGATCGAAAGTCGTTCTCCTGTGGGACGAGAATAACATTTCTACCAGGACCATCGCTTCACAACCGTACGCCATTGAAAAAGGCGAGTGGCCGGTCGTGGTTCTGGGGGTCGTCCGATAGGCCCATAACACTCTTTGGAACTCTTCGAGACAGTTGTTTTTGCAGGCCAGTAGCTTTTTCTTTAGGGTGACCTTTAGGATTTTATTGACTGCTTCTGCTTGTCCGTTTGTTTGCGGTCGTGCCACCGCGAAGAAGCTTTTTACTACTCCATGTTGGTTGCAGAAGTCAGTAAACTCTTCGCAATCAAATTGCTTTCCATTGTCAGAGACTATTTTGTGAGGCAAGCCATATCGACACACTATGTTTTTGATAACAAAGTCTAGTGCTTTTTTAGAAGTTATAGTCTTCATGGGCTCAGCCTCCGTCCATTCGGTGAACTAGTCTACTGCTACTATTGCATACTTTACTCCTCCCTTTCCTGTTGGCAGGGACCCAATAAGATCTATTCCCCAAACCGCGAAGGGCCAAGGACTAGTCATTAGGGTAATTTTATTGGGAGGAGCTCTCGGTATGTTCGCGAACCTTTGGCACGAACCACACTTTTGGACGTAGTCTATGCAATCTTTCTTAATTGTTGGCCAGAAGTATCCCTTTCTCAATATTTTCTTTGAGAGACTGGGTCCTCCTGTATGATCTCCACAGAACCCTTCGTGAACCTCTAGCATAATTTGTCTAGCTTCAGGGTCCGATACACACCTTAAATAAGGCATGCTAACTCCTTTTCGGTAGAGAATTCGATCCATCATTACATAACGATGAGCCTGATACTGAATCTTTCGAGATAGTGCCCTTTCTTGGGGCAACTCACCTTTTTTTATTTATTCTATGATGGGGACCATCGAGTTGGGTTCTTGCCCAACCGTTATTATGGCCTCTTTTACTTTGATGCTTGGCTCTGCCAAGCGTTCCACGGGTACCACCCCCAGCCCTTCGATTTCACTATCTGAAGCTAACTTAGCCAGACAGTCCGCGTGAGCATTCTTTTCCCAGGGGATTCTTTCTACTTTGTAGTCTGTGAACTCGTCGAGCAGCTCCCGGACTATTGTTACATATGCGGCCATTCGCTCGTCGCGTGTTTGGTACTCTCCCGATATCTGATTTACGACCAGTTGGGAGTCGCTGTAGACTTCTACTCTTTTGGCCCCTACGGCCTTTGCTAGTCTCAGCTCTGCTATCAAGGCCTCATATTCGGCCTCGTTGTTTTAAGTTGACAAGTCGAACCGTAGGGCTGCCTGGAGTCGAAGTCCGGTTGGGGATATCATTGGAACCCCCGCTCCGGATCCATTTTCATTGGAGGCTCCGTCCATAAACACTCTCCATGTGGGGATCAACGCTACCGGCGCATTCGCGGTTGCCTCAGCTTCATTGCATTCGGTGATAAAATCTTCCAAGGCTTGGCCTTTTATGGAGATGCGAGGGATGTAGTGTAAGTCGAATTGACTTAACTCCATTGCCCATTGGAGGAGCCTTCCGGACACTTCTGGCTTTTGTAGGACTTGCCGGAGCGGGTGATTGGTCAGTACCCTGATCGGGTGTGCTTGGAAATATGGTCTTAACTGCCTTGAGGCCATTAGGAGGCAAAAAACTTGTTTCTCGATGATGGGGTACCGCGTTTCCGCTCCTATCATGCGCTTGCTGACATAGTACACGGGATGCTGAGTTTTCTCTTCTTCCCGGACTAGGGCAGCGCTGACCGCGTGCTCGGAGATGGCCAGATATAGGAATAGGTTCTCTCCGAGAATAGGTTTTGACAGGATCGGAGGCTTGGCCATGTGCTCTTTCAATTTTTTGAATGCCTCCTCGCACTCGTCCGACCATTCAAATTTTTGGCACTTCTTCAATATGTTGAAGAAGGGGATGCACTTATCTGTAGACCGGGAGAATAAGTGGCTCAAGGCAGCAACCTTTCCGGTTAGGCTCTGTACGTCTTTATGCTTCTTGGGGGATGGCATGCTCAGGAGAGCTTGGATTTTTTCTGGGTTTGCCTCAATCCCCCTCTGGCTGACGATGAAGCCCAGGAACTTTCTTGATTTGACCCCAAAGGTGCATTTCTTTGGGTTGAGCTTCATGTCGTATCTCCAGACTACCTCAAAACACTCTTCTAAGTCGTCTGCATGGCTATTGCATGCTTTATACTTGACGAGCATATCGTCCACGTACACTTCCATGTTTCGCCCCAAGAGGCCTTTGAACATCCGGTTGACCATTCTTTGGTAGGTCGCTCCGGCGTTTTTCAGTCCGAAAGGCATGACCAGGTAGCAGTATACCCCCTTATCGGTCCTGAAGCTAGTGCACTCTTGGTCCGCTGTGTGCATCTTTATTTGGTTGTACCCGGCGTAGGCATCCATGAAGGATAGTAGTTTGAATCTGGAAGTGGCATCTACACTCTGGTCGATCCTGGGTAGCGGGAAGCAGTCCTTCGGACAAGCTTTGTTTAGATCAATGAAATCTATACAAACTCGCCAAGTCCCATTCGGCTTTGGCACCAGGACCAGATTGGCTAGCCATTCCGGGTAGTACACGTCGCGGATCATGTTGTTTGTCAAAAGCTTGTCCACCTCTTTCTCTAAGGCCTCGACCTTTACTGAATCGAGGGGGCGTTGCTTCTGTTGGACTGGCGGCATGTCCGGGTTGACGTTGAGGACGTGGGTGATGACCTGGGGACTTATGTCGGTCATGTCCTCTTGGCGCCATGCAAAAATTTTGATGGCGCCACTCAGTGTTTTTTTTATTTTTTCTTTTTCCTCCGGATCTAGGCTCTTTCCCAGACGGAGTACTTTGGTGGGGTCAAGGTCGCACACTGATATCTCCTTGACGTCCTCCATTGGTTCTACCATTTTTTCGGACCCCACTCGGGGATCCAACTCATCTTCTTCAGCCATTTCTGGCTCAATGGTTTCCCGGACCATCAGTATGGGCAGGTGGGTTGCAACGTTATAACACTGCCTTGCCTCCCCCTGATTTCCTCTCACTGTCCCTATTCCAGCTTCCTGGGTAGGGAACTTTAAGCACAGGTGTCGTATGGACGTGACTGCGCTGAAATCTACCAGGGCCGGTCGGCCGAGGATCGCGTTGTAAGCGGTCGGGCAGTCCACTACCACGAAAGTGTAGTATTTGAATGTGCTTTGGGGGGTGTCCGGGCACAAGGTGACGGGAAGTCTCACTTTTCCCATTGGGATAAGCGTCGTTTCATTAAAACCTGTGAGTTGGGAACCACTGGGTGAGAGGTCTCGGTCCGTCAGGCCTATTACAGTGAAGGCCTCCTTGAAGAGTAGATTCACGGAACTTCCGTTGTCAATCAAGACTCTGGCCACCACTTTATTGGCGATGGGGGTCTCTATGACCAACGGATCATGGTGGGGAAAACGCACCGTCTTGGCGTCTTCTTCCGTGAACGTGATGGGTTGATCCATCAGTCGGGGCCTCTGAGCTGGGAGTTGAGTAACCTCCCAAACCTCATCGTGCTTTACGGCCCCTGCATACCGCTTCAATTCTTTCCGAGTAGTTCCTCCAATAGGGGGTCCTCCTGAGATCATGGCCACTGTCCCATTAGGTCTGGGTGGCAGACCGGGAATATGCTGGGCATCTCCGGTAGGAGCAACTGGAGCCAATACTCCTGCTGCACCCCCTGGTGCTCCCTGTGGCACAACCCCTATTGCCTGACCCGGATTAATGTGAGGCAGCCGATTCTTGATCCACTCATAGAGGTGCCCCAATCGGATCAGGTTTTCAATCTCATCCTTGAGATTTTTACATTCATTCGTGATGTGCCCAATGTCGTTGTGGTATTCGCATCTTTTGTTGGGATCCCTCCGGGAGCTATCCTTGTACAAGGGAGGTGGTCTCCGGTAGTGCGTATTTTGCCTAGTACCAAAGTAGACACGTTCTTGGAAGTCCGTCAACTCCATGTACTGGGTGTACTGTGGAGTGTACCCCCTCTTTTGGCGTTTCTCCTCCGTCCGGGTGCTGCCTTTGGAGGACCGTTTACTCCTTGAGCCCTGGGAAAGACCTGCCAGGCTGGCGGTTGGAGCGCAGTGCGAGGGAGCTTGTCCATTTATCCCTGAGGGATTCCTAAAGTGGGACAATGTGGGGGCCAAAGCCTGGCCCTGATTGTATCCGGGAGTAGCAGAGAATTGTATGCCACTCATTGGTGGAGTCGCAGTCGGGACAGTACCCGACGGCGGGGCTCCGGGCATATACCCTGCTATCCCGCTGGAATAGTATCCTCGATAGGCCACTATTTGGACCTCTTCAAGGTTGATGTATTTTTGCACTCTTTTCTGGAAGTCCTGAAGGTTTGCAGCTCCTTCCTGTTGTAGTTCGTTCCAGAATGGAGTCCCTGTACGGATGCCTGCTTGGAGAAGGGCAAGCTGTTGTCCGTCATCAACTTTCTTGGTCTTCGAGGCTTCCTCTCGGAACCTCTTTATATAGTTTTTCAAGGTCTCTGTGGGCAGCTGCTTGATGTTTGTCAAGGCACTGACCTCCAGGTTGACCTTTCTCGCGGCGACAAACTGTCTCCGGAAGTTGGTCTGTAACTTATTCGAACATCCCACGGATCCTGGCTCCAGTTTCTTGAATCATTCCTCCGCGGACCCACTTAGAGTAAGCGGGAAGCACAGACATTTTGCGTCATTGCTGACTCTCGTGACCGTCATGACACGGTTAAACCGCGATAGGTGGTTGCTTGGATCTGAGTTCCCGGTATAAGCTGCCATTTCAAGCATCTTAAAGTTCTTGGGGAGCTCTGCTTCCAGGATGTGCTTAGCACACGGCTCCCAGTCCTCACAGTCTGAGTCGGAGTCGTCCCCTTTCTGTCTCCGAGAGACTCGGGCGATATCTTTTCGGAGTATGGCGAGTTCGGCCATGATTCCTTCATTTAACGTTCCCGTGGAGACCGCGGGCCCGTATTTCTTTTGGTCAAGGTGATCCTGGAGGTCACCTTGATTCCCATTGATTTGATTTCTCAAATCGACGGGAGGACATCTCTGTCCTCTTCTCCCTCTAGCTCCGGGTTCTTGGTGCACGGAAACGCTTTTTTGGTCCTCTCGATCCTAAGGGCCAAGACTCCCTTTTTGGAGTTTGCCCCTCTGCGGACCTTTCCCTTTCGGGAAATCAGAGCGGACCTTTCGCGGATCCTGCACCTTTTTCTTTCTCCCCGGGGTAGAGGTCGGGTTTTTCTTTTGGTTCCCTTCAGCAGGATACCTTATAGGGCTAGGTTCCCTAGACTTCTGCCGTTGGGTACTAGGCGAGGATTCCTCTAGTTCCTTGCCAAGTCCAGCAGTCATTGCCTTGGGATGCACGTGGATGCCAGCCGCCTCCATGGCTTTTTGCATGGCCAGCATTACCTCTTGCATTTTTTGGTTTTGTGCTTTTTGGGCTGCAATCTCAACTTCATGATCGACAGCCTTTTGTCTTAGAAGCACCAACTCTAAGTAACTACCTTCATCGTAAGCATACTCATCAAGGTTTCCCTCATAATCGTCATCAGGAATTCCTTCTTCTTCCTTGGAGCCCTCAGCTATTCTTGAGGCTACGCCTTCCTCATTCGGATATTGAGCATCTTCTAGAGGGCGATGTTGACGAGTGCTTCTAGTTTCCACCATTGTTGTGATGTAAAGTATATTTGCAGAAGCTTTCTTCAGCTCTCAATGAAAGCACTAACATGTTGACCGAGGTTTTCGGCAACCAATAAAATAATATAATATTAGAGAACTGTAAGAAATTAAGAGAAGGATCTTTACGTGGTTGGGGCGTTAATGAGCCTTAGTCCACGAGTCTGTGTATTTATGAGTGTATTAAATACAGAGAATGTTCTTGATGAGTATTTACTCTTCTTGCACTTATGCAACCCAAAATTCTCGACCCCATTTAATGAGCTTTGAGGGGGTATTTATAGTGTTTTTGGTGGGGTGATTCCCAAGATTACAGAACATGTATTTCTGTAAATATCCATAAAGTTGGGTATTCCCAATGAATATACCATGGGTAATCCATGGTCAAATCCCTAGGTGCTGTAGGGCTTTTATGTGGAATGTCCTTATTATCTTTTGACTGACGTGACTCTTCGCAGTGTAGCCGTCAATAGACTTAAATGATCATAACTTCGTAGGTGCAGATTGGGAATTGTGCCGTCAGACTTTATTGCGTGTAGTAGTCCCAACACGTTTCCTCCCATGCAGCATTAAATGCGAGATGACTACTCAGGGGAAGCCTGACACCTCGCGGAGATGCTTTGATGTTACTTAGGCCTCCGGGAGCATATGGGGCTCCGTATGCCTTTTCCGGGAGGAAGGTCCCGAATGCTGCCTTTCTTCATAAAGAGTTAGCGAATAATTTAAATGTTAAGATCTTTTGTTCCACGTGTCCCTATCCGGTTGGTCCACGTATATTGGGCAAAATAGGGGCAACAATATCTTATTTCATATCTGTTACATGGACATTGTTTGTTTAATTTATTGTTTATTCAAAACTTTTTTTTTAACAAACCTATTATTTATTTGATCTAATTGCTATTATTAACTTGTTGAAAGATCTAATAATTTGATTTTAATCATAGTCCAATTGTCAATAGATCTTATAAATAATTTCTAACAGATAAATTTTGTACTTCTTTCATTTGTGTAAACCTAGTAACATGATAGGGCCCATCAATATCATTTGACCTGTGTGAGCCTATATGTTTGCTATTGGGCTTAGATGCATATAGGAGCCCATTTAAGTTTTACTAAGTAAATGGACTAGGTATCTAAAATAAAATTGACATAAGTAATTTTATTTAGGCCCAATTAGAATTGGGCTTATTCAATGAATAACAATTGTTTATTTAAAGGTTAAATTCCTCTCCTCTGGGCCTTGTGTGAGAGTCAGGGGGCCAATAGAAGTGGGTACGACATACTGAACCCATCCCTCCCTCACATGAACAACCGCAATTGTGAAGGCCCATTTGCCTTATTTAAATAATTATATTAGGTTAATTATATTAGTGTAACCTAATTAAAATTGAATTAGCAACATAATTAACTATTAAAATATATGAAAAAAAATATTTAATATTTTAAAGTTAATTTTAGAAAAACACTTAGTTAATGAAACATATTCTAGATAGTTATTTCTAGTACTAGTTTTTTTTTTTCTAACATTCAAATGGGTAAATATTTTAAGTTAAAAATTAATTATTTATTTTAATTAATTTTGGACCTACTTAATTATAGAATATTTTTCCTAGTATTAAATTAGAATTAATAATTAAGTTTCTTATATACTTGATTATTTAATTCTTGTATTTAATACAGTTAATTAAATTGAAAATTAAATATTTAAGTTCATTTCATTCTTGATACTTAAATATTATTATTTTTAGGATATTTAATTAAATAAAAAATTATTTTAAGTTGGAAATCTTAATTTCAGAACAACTTAAATTTGAATAATTTTCAAAATATATTTTATTTTATTTTATTAATTATTTTTTATATATATAAAAATTCGAAATTGCATTTTTTATTTAAATGCAGAAATTTTGAATTTTTATAAAAATAGATTAAAGTTGAAAATTAATTATTTATTTTTAATTAATTTTGGACCAACTTAAATCAATAATTTTTTCATTTAATGATGAATTAAAATAAATGAACTAAAATATATTATAATTAGAAAATGAATTAATTAGTCAATGAAAGTCTAGATAGATATTATCTGTTTTGCTTGAAGTATTTTTCTAGTGTATTTAATTAAATAGAAAAATTAATATTTAAGTTGATTTTCATCATGATACTTAAATATTTGAAATTTTCTTAATATTTAATTAAATAGAAAAATTATATTTTTGTTGAAAATTAATTTTTATTAATTAATTTTGGACCAACATAAAATTAAAATAATTTTTTAGGATTTTTTTTTTATTTTAGAGCATTTTTTCGAAAATCGTATTCTTATATACTTTAATTTTTCGAAATGCAATATATATTTATAGAAAATTAAATTTTAGTTGTAAATTAATTTAAATTAATTTTGACACAACTTAAATTGAATAATTTTCTAAATATTTATTGAAGATTATTACTAAGATGGAAATAATTCATTTTATTTTCATATCCATCTAAGTATAATTTATAAATATTAAATTAAAATTTATATTTAGAATTTTTCATTCTAAATTAGAAATTTTAATTAAATAAATATATATTTAAAATAAATAGATTGAAATAAATATTAGAAGAAAATACACTTTAAATAATGAGCTTTATTATTAGGACATTCGATCTCCATTGTTGGAAGCTCGGTTATATAGGCCCGTGGTCCCCATACTAGTTGAGACCATACTACTTGTAAGACTCAGTTAATTGATTTTAGTTAATCAATTATAATTCTAAAATTAGACTATGTCTAGTTTATGAATTTTCACCAAGCAAGGGCAAAATTGTAAAGAAAATAGATTCTACGTTTTATTGATTAATTAAGAGACTTTATATGTCTAATTAATAAATATATTAAACGACAATATTATTTAATAGTTAATTTTTAGTTATTAATTAATTAGAATTGGCATTTAAGTGGTTAAATTAGAAATTTGGCGTTTTTGAGAAAATGAGATGGGAAAAGGACAAAATGGCAAAATTGCAAAGTGGGCTCAATCCACAATCCATGGCCGGCCACACTTAGTGTAATTTACCATTTATTTTTCTATTATTTTAATGCCAAATAATTCTAACCTAAACCTAGGTGGTTACCTATAAATAGATAGTGAAGGCTCACAGTTAAAGTAGATGATAGATGAAATTCCTTGTCTTCAAAAAATTGAGCCATCTTACCTATACCATAGCCGAACCTTCATCTTCTCTTTTCTTCTTCAATTATTCAGCCTTGAGTGATAGAGTGAGTGCCCACACACATCAAGTGGTATCTCAATCATATATAGTGTGGAAGATTGTGAAGAATCCAATCAACAAGAAGGAGAATCGGGCTCAAGAAGGAGAGAAAGAGATCCAGGTTCAGATCTTGATAATGCTCTGCTAAAGAAAGGAATCAAGGGCTAGAGATTTGAACGGAAGGAGTCGTTATATTCCGTGGCACCCAATGTAAGGTTTTCTTAAACCCTTATGTGTTTATTTCATTGTTTTAGAAATTCATGTTAGGATGTAAATGAAACATACTTGTTAGTAAATCTAGTTCCTGGTAAAATATTTCCAACACTAGCCTCATTATAGAGGGGATCAAAAGAATTGCTTCAGAGAGAGAGAGAGAGAGAGAGAGAGAGAGAGAGAGAGAGAGAGAGAGAGATTCTAGAGAGAGAATAGTGATCTAAGAGAGTTACTCAGAGATCAGTTGTAAGAGCTTTCAGTGGGGATGAACACTTTGTTCCTTGTCTTAAGTCAATGAAATACAAGGGCTGTAGGCTATTACCACACTCACGGGGCTGAACCTCTTTAAAATATGGTGTTCGTTTTACTTTATTATTTTTGTTCTCTTTTAATTATATTATTCAATCGCTTATTATTTGACTCACTGTCTTTGGCTAAAAGTGCCCATGTCAACCTAGGCATTGGGTCTCTGTTTCTACCACCATAGGATCTTGTTTTCTTCCTGAGACCACTTGTATCATCATTATTTCTACTTACAAAAAATATGCCTAGAACACTTTTTGGGCAAAATGACTATAAATAGCCCATGTTGACAAAATGTCAACCTGGGCACTAAGCCCAGCATAAGTGTCAACTTGGGCCCTGGGTCCAGCTTTTTGCCACAAAATTGTTCCATTTGACTCTTAGAAACACTTGCATCTCAGTTATTTATGAAAATAGAGAATATGCTTGGAAGACTTCTTTGAAAAACTAATTGGAAATAGCCTAGGTTGAGAAAATGTCAACCTGGGTACTAGGTCCTAGTTCAGTCCCAGATGAATCTCTTTGTTTCCCAAAAGCATCCAAACCTTAATCATTGAAGAAAAATAGAGAATATTCCTAGAAGACTTCTTTTGAAATGCTATTGGAAATGCTCTAGGTTGACAAAGTGTCAACCTTGGCGCTAGGTCCTTGTTTTGGCCACCAGGTAGATCTATTTCTTGCCCAAAAGCTCTCTATTCTTTGTTTTGGATGGAGACAAATAAAATTCTTGGGATACTTCCTCAATATTGTGATTTGAAGCACCACAGGTCGATAATATGCCAACTTGGGCATTGGGTGCACTAGGGCCCTAAGTTCCTAGTGCCATAGGTGCTGAACATGGAAAGTATTCTGATTCTGATTCTAGTGCCTCAAATATATTCATGATAGGTCTTATTCATGTCAAAGTTAAAAGTTTGAGCCATTTGCACTAAGACAGACCCAAAAACTGAAACCCTAGTTAGATTGTTAACCTTGGTGCTAGGTGAAAACCCTAGAAGCCTGGGTCGACTTTTAGGATGCTATTTCCTCTCTTTTCAGTTTCTAGACCTTAGACTTGATTTTTGCTTGTCTTCTTGGTTTATAATTCTTAAAGATGGTGAGTTGGAAATAACTTGGCAAGATCCAAACTCCCATTCTGGTGTTCTTAGAGTCAACTTGGGTGCAGGGCTAGGGACCCCTCCTAGGTTGACTTCCATGACTCTAGGCTACTCAACTTTGGGATGTTTTCTTTCTTTCCACATGTCAAACAATGATTTCCACATCACCAAGGTTAGTTTTTGGGTAAACACTCCACAAGTCATTTTTATTTCTAGGATTTTTGGTTATAGATTACATTTTGGCATAATTTCTTTAAGTGAGAAAATTTGTCATCCCTTCAACATTGTTGTCACTCCTAATTGCATGGTGTTTACCGAGATTTTCGGAAACAGAATAAAACAAATAAGAACTGAAGAATAAATAATCACAAGAGAAAGTATAAAATGAGACAAATAGTTTTTAATGTTGTAGAGGCATTAACTAGCCTTAGTCCATGAGTCAGTATTATTCAGTAAACTCTTAGATTGTAAATGCCTTAGAGAATACACAAAATGTATGTTCTCAAGTTCGCCTGAGCAAAGTTTACAAGAGCGTTCAACCCTTAATCCATAAGATTAATGGGGTATTTTTTAATAGTTTGAGAATCACATTAGGTTTTCCCATTCCCTTTATTAGGGATTTTACAGTAAATAATATTCTCGGGCTTTCTCATGAAAGCCAGCCCATAGAGAAGACGACCTGCTGACTAGGTGAATCAAATTGGATTTATTTGATCAACAATGTGTACATTGATTGTCGGCAATTAATATTAATTAATTGCATAACATTTGTTGTAGGAAGTTTCCCCTTAAATCTAGATATAATGTACAGTTATGATCTGACAACCGGTACTTCCTTATTTGTATGCAGGAATTATTATAAATGGTTGATCTTAGGTCTATGGATCTCAATCATGGCATGGTTAGGTTCGATCTCAAGAGTGTTATTTGTGTTCTTTGATTTGTTAGTTAAGCCTACTTTTTGGTCTGGGTGATACGTACATTTTGGGAACATGATAGTACAATTGAGTGGGAGCGCTAATCATAGATATGGAATCTATAGCTTCTATCTGCACATAAAAGTGAAACGATGATTTCCTTCGAGCTTGGCTGAATAGAGATAAATGATTGAGATCTCATTTCAGTAATTATATTAGTTTACTGAAATATCATTTATAGGTTGCTAAGTGTTTTAAGGATAAAATACATTGAAGGGTAGAACGGTAAATTTGTCCCTATTTAGTGTGGATCATCTATAGAGGATCCTTGACTATTAGGATTGTAACAATGGATAATCATAATGTATCTATATCGTGGTACATATAGAGTGTTCTATATTGTTGGATTTTGTGCCCTAAATAAAACTCATTTCAATATAAACAGATTTACTAATTAATAAAGATCAGAAATCATTTTATGTTGCATGGTTCACATGATTTATTTCATGATTATATTTAATGCATAAATTCTATTAAGTCCAGAACATATCCATTTGTTCATGATTATAGTGTTGTCAGAACAGTGGAATATAATCATAATTATATGTTCGAAAGTTTAATTCCCTAATTCGTCAGTTCACTGGATTTAGGCTGGCATGATAATCAACGATAAGTTTACTTACACCTTGGATAAGTGTTGTCTTTTCCAGGGCATTGGCAAAGTTTACCAGTATCGGATGTATAGAGTATACATTGGAAGGGACCGATATTGAATTTTGATTAGATATGATAAATTTACCGTAATATCTATTCAATTCAATATCACCTAGTTGATCCTAGATCAAATGATCTTAATCCTGACATGATTAGGTTCGATCTCAAGAGTGTTATTCGTGTTCTTTGATTTGTTAGTTAAGCCAACTTTTTGGTCAGGGTGATACGTACATTTTGGGAACAGGGTAGTACAATTAAGTGGGAGCGCTAAACCTAGATATGGAATCTATAGCTTTTATAGGTATTTAGAAGTGAAACGATGATTTCCTTCGAGCTTGACTGAATAGAGATAAATGATTGAGATCTCATTTTAGTGATTATTTTATTTCACTAAAATTTCATTTATAGGTGGCCAAGCATTTTAAGGATAAAATACATTGAAAGGTTGTAACGGTATTTTTATCCCTATGCAATGTAGATCATCTATAGAGGATCATTGATTATTGGGATTATAACAATGGATAATTAATGGCGTATCTATATCGTTGAACATATAGAGCGTTCTATATGACTAAGAGTGTAATTCCAAGTTCTATGAGTGGATGCAATGAGGAATTAATAAGTTAGTGGATGCACTTGGTGAATTCTAGATAAGCTTATTGGAAGCTCGGTTATATAGGCCCATGGTCCCCATACTAGTTGAGACCATACTGCTTGTAAGACTCAGTTAATTGATTTTAATTAATCAATTATAATTCTAAAATTAGACTATGTCTAGTTTATGAATTTTCACTAAGCAATGGCAAAATTGTGAAGAAAAGAGATTCTAGGTTTTATTTTTTAATAAAGAAACTTTGATTAGTCTAATTAATAAATATATTAAATGACAATATTAATTAATAATTAATTTTTAGTTATTAAATAATTGGAATTGGCATTTAAGTGGTTAAATTAGAAAACTAGCGTTTTTGAGAAAATAAGATGGGAAAATAACAAAATGGCAAAATTGCAAAGTGGGGCCCAATCCAATACATGGCCGGCCACTTAGTGTGGATTTTACCATTTATTTTTCTATTATTTTAATGCTAATTAAATCTAACCTAAACATAGGTGGTTGCCTATAAATAGATAGTGATGGCTCACACTTATTGATTGATGAAATTTCACTTTCAGAAAACTTTCCTGAGCTTTCTCTCTATTAGGCCGAAAGCACCTTTCCTCTTATTCTCTTCATATTATTCAGCCTTTAGTGATAGAGTGAGTGCCCACACACATCAAGTGGTATCTCAATCATAGTGTGGAAGATTGTGAAGAATCCAATCAACAAGAAGGAGAATGAGGCTCAAAATGGGGAGAAAGAGATCCAGGTTCAGATCTTGATAATGCTCTGCTACAGAAAGGAATCAAGGGCTAGAGATCTGAAAGGAAGGAGTCATTATATTTCGCTGCAATCAATGTAAGGTTTTCTTAAACCCTTATGTGTTTATTTCATTGTTTTAGAAATTCATATTAGGATGTTAATGAAACATACTTGTTAGTAAATCTAGATCCTGGTAAAATAATTCCAACATATATAACTAAGAATGTATTCAATTCTAAGTTCTATAGTGGTTCAATGAGGAATTAATAAGTTGAGAATTTACTTGATGAATTCTAGATCTACTTATTGAAAGCTCGGTTATATAGGCCCATGGTCCCCTCACTAGTTGAGATAATACTGCTTGCAGACTCAATTAATTGATTTTAATTAATCAATTATAATTTTAAAATTAGACTATGTCTTATTTAAGAATTTTCACTTGGCAATGGCTTAATTATGAAGAAAAGGGGTCAATTTGTTAATTAAAGAGACCTTGTATGATCTAATTAATAAATTACATAAATGATAATTTTATTTAGTAATTTATTATAATTATTAAATAAATAGTTTTTGGCATTTATAGGATTGAATTGGAAAATATGGTATTATTGAAAAGAAGAATAAGTTGTTAAAATAATGTGGCAAAAATCTAATTAGAAAGAGCGCCATTATCTTGTACGGCCAAGTGTGATTTATTGCCCAATATTTTATTCTTTTTTAATCCATATAATTCAACCCTAAGCCCTAGTTGAAACACTATAAAAGGAACATGATGCTCTCATCTCATACACTTGACACTTTGTCAAATTAATGTCAACTAGACTATTCAACCAAACCTAGATGAGAGAATTCCTTCCTTAGTATTTTATCACCTCCTTCATTGTTCTTCACCATTCGAACCTTGAGTGAATGAGTGTTGTGCCCACATGTAGCAAGGCAAGTACTCATTCATAGTGAGTAAGAGGTGGTAACTAAACCCGAAGGAGAGGAAGAAATCCAGGTTCAGATCTTGATAATGCTCTACTACAGAAAGGAATCGAGGGCTAGAGATCTTGAACGGAAGGAGTCATTATATTCCGATGCAATCAATGTAAGATTTTTTTTAAACCCTTATGTGTTTATTTCATTATTTTAGAGAATTCATATTTAGGATGTTAATCAACATACTTGTTAGTAAATATAGATCCTGGTAAAATATTCCCAACAACTTACTCTATCACTATAGGGTTCAAAATAATGAAGAGAGAAAGAAAGAGGAAGGGTTCAAATGGCATAGAGAAGATGGCTCAAAATTTTGACTGAAGGCAAGTGTTTTCATCACCTTTTAAGTTGTGGCCATCACTAACTATTTATAGGAATCCAACTAGGTTTAGGTTTGAATTATTTGGCATTAAAAAATGATAAAATAAATGGTAAAATACCACTTAAGTGGCTGGCCATGGATGTGGGCCCCACTTTACAATTTTACCATTTTTTAAACTATTTATCTTATTTTCTCAAAAATGTCATTTTTCCAATTCAACCATTTAAATGCCAAAACTATTTATTTAATAATTAAAATTAATTATCAAATAAAATTGTCATTTTACATATTTATTAATTAGACTTATTAAAGTCTCTTAATTAACAAATAAATCCTAGAACCTCTTTTCTTCACAATTAAGCCCTATCTTAGTGAAAATTCATGAACTAGACGTAGTCTAATTTTAGAATTATAATTGATTAATTAAAATCAAGTAACTGAGTCTTACAAGCAGTATTGTCTCAACTAGTATGAGGACCATGGGCCTATACAGCCGAGCTTCCAATAAGTAGAACTAGAATTTACCAAGTAAATTCCCTAACTTATTAATTCCTTATTGCATCCACCATAGAACTTGGAATTGTACTCTCAGTTATATAGAACGTTCTATATGTTCCATGATATAGATACGCTATAAATATTTTGTTGGGTTTTATGCCCTAAATAAAACTCCATTTCAATGTAATCTATTTTATTCAACATCAATAAAGAAATAGAAGTAGTTTTCATTCATTTGTGTATGTTTTGGTTCACCTTATCAATTGCTTGTCTATTTGATTTATAAATTCATCTGAAACCCTTTTCACATACTTGATCTTGTTTATTGTGTTGTCAACACTTTGGAAAGTAAACATTACTATGTGAATAAAGTTTCCTAGATTTATCAGACACAGGGTTTTACTGGTATGATAATCTACAACAAGAGTTTACTTGCATTTGGAGAAATGCTATGTTCTTTCCAGAACATTGGTTAAAGTAAAGCTCAGGTTGGATGCATGGAGTATGCATGGGAAGGGGTCGATATTGAACTTTGATTTAGGTTTATTATGTTGGGTTTTATGCCATAAATAAAACTCCATTTCAATGTAATCTATTTTATTCAACATCAATAAAGAAACAGAAGTATTTTTCATTCATTTGTGTATGTTTTGGTTCACTTTATCAATTTCTTATCTATTTGATTTATAAATTCATCTGAAATCCTTTTCACATACTTGATCCTGTTTATTGTGTTGTCAACACTTTGGAAAGTAAACATGACTATGTGAATAAAGTTTCCTAGATTGATCAGACACAGGGTTTTACTGATATGATAATCTACAACAAGAGTTTACTTGCATTTGGAGAAATGCTATGTTCTTTCCAGAACATTGGTTAAAATAAAGCTCAGGTTGGATGCATGGAGTATGCATCGGAAGGGACCGATATTGAACTTTGACTTAGATTTACTAAACTTACCGTAATATCTATTCAAGTCAATATCGCCTAGTTGATCCTAGATCAAGTGATCTTAGTCCTGTTATGATTAGGCTCAATCTCAGGAGGCTATTCGTGTTCTTTGATTTGTTAGTTCAGCCTACTTTTAGGTCAGGGTGATATGTACATTTTGGGAACACGGTAGTGCAATTGAGTGGGAGCGCTAACATAAACATGGAATCTATAGCTTCTATCTGGCAAATAGTAAGCAAAGGATGATCTCCTTCGAGCTTGACCAAACGAAAATAAATGGTGGAGTACTCATTTCACATAAGCTGAAATATCATTTATACAGGGTCAAGTGTTTTAAGGATAAAATACATAGTAGGGTGTAACGGTAATCTAATCCCTTTACAGTGTAGATCATTCATATAGAGGGTCATTGATCAAATTAGGATTATAACAATGGATAACTAATGATGTGTCTATATGGTGGAACATATAGAGCATTCTATATACTGAGAGTGCAATTCTAAGTTCTATGCGTGGATTCAACGAAGAATTAATAAGTCACTGAATTTAGGTAATAAATTCTTGTTCTGCTTATTGAAAGCTCGGTTATATAGACCCATGGTCCCCCCACTAGTTGAGATAATATTGCTTGTAAGACTCATGTAATTGGTTTTGATTAATCAATTATAATTCTCAATTAGACTATGTCTATTTGTGAAATTTTCACTAAGGGCGAAATTGTAAAAGAAAGAGTTTTAGGGGCATATTTGTTAATTATGATACTTTGTATGGTTCAATTAATATATATGATAAATGACAATATTATTTATAGTTATTAAATAGTTAGAATTGGCATTTAAATGGTTGAATTAGAAAATTGGCGTTTTAGAGAAAATCATATGCAAAAGTGATAAAACTGCAAAATTGCAAAAAGTGAGGCCCAAATCCACACTACTATGGCCGGCCACTTTTATAGGAATTATCCTCTGATATTTTCATTATTTTAATGCCAAATAATTCAAACCTAACCCTAGTGGAATGCTATGAATAGATAGTGAAGGCTTCAGGAAAATTACACTTTTCATTCAGAAAAACCTGAGCCTCTCTCTCTACCTTGGCCGACCACTCCCTCTCTCTCTTCTTCCTTAAGATTTCGAAACACTTAGTGATTATAGTAGTGCCCACACACAGCAAGTGATACCTCAATCATAGTGAGGAAGATCGTGAAGAAAGACTTTCAGCAAGAAGGAGTTTTAGCACTAAAGAATCAGAGAAAGAGATCCAGGTTCAGATCTTGATAATACTCTGCGACAGCAAGGATACAAGGGTTAGAGATTTGAACGGAAGGAGTCATATTATTCCGCTGCACCCAATGTAAGGTTTACTAAACTTTATATGTGTTCATTTCATCGTTTTAGAAAGTTCATATTTAGGGTGTTAATCAACATACTTGTGAGTAGATCTAAGATCCTGGTAAAATAATTTCCAACACATTTAACCATCGTTAATTCCAATAATTAAAGATTCTCTATAGATGATTTACACCTAGCAGGGATAAATTTACTGTTTCACCCCTCAATGTATTTTATCCTTAAAACACTTAGCTTCCTATAAATTATATTTCAGTAAGCTAATATAATCAATGAAATAAGAGCTCTTCCATTTATCTCTATTAAGCCAAGCTTGAAGGAAATCTTCGTTTCACTTCTATGTCTAGATAGAAGCTATAGATTCCATATCTATATTTAGCGCTCCCACTCAATTGTACTATCATGTTCCCAAAATATACGTATCACCCAGATCAAAAGGTAGGCTTAACTAACAAATCAAAGAACACAAATAACACTCTTGAGATTGAACCTAAGCATGTCAGGATTAAGATCTTTTGATCTAAGATCAACCTGTGATATTGACTTAGAAAGATACAACGGTAAGATTATAATATCTTTACTAAGAACAATATCAGTCCCAGTCCAATGTATACTCCATACATCTGAAACTAGCATACTTTGCCAGTGTTCTGGAAAGAACATAACACTTATCCAAGGTGTAAGTATACTTTATCGCTGATTATCACATCAGTGTAAATCCAGTGCACTGATGAATCTAGGGACATTATCTTTTGAAGCATATAATCACAATTACATTCCACTATGTTGACATCACTGTAATTGTGAATAACTATATGTTCTGGATTTAACTGATTTTGTACACATTAAACCATAAACATGAAAACTACATGTAAACATAAATGACTTCTAATCTTCTATTGATAACAAATCAGATTACATTGAAATGGGTTTTATTTAGGGCATAAAATCCCAACAATTCGACCCTCCTTGTTTGAACCATTATTCTTACAACGAAGATGAATCGAAGATAATTAAAACATAGATCGTGTGCAAAGAGCAATGAAGGATTTTGCTCTCAATGAAATTACTAAAATATTGACCTCATTTCTATTCAATGACACAGAGTCAACAAAACGAATTCGATAATAGCCTACTCCCCTTTTTCTTGTATTTATCTGAGAAATAATAAGATCACATGACCCTAGTGAAGTGAGTTTCTTGTTATCTGTACTGTAAAGGTTACAAGTATTTTGATATCGTAATAACTCTCTTGAGAATGCAGAATCCAGTCCCTGAATAGGTAATATAATCCATTATTTATAGTGAGGAAGAGGTAGAATATTTATATTTAATTACAGATTAAACAAGTACGGATTTTATTGAGTCAATCACAGGATATCCTCAATTTTCTTGATTATCGCAATCCCACACTTTTAGGCACCCAGATTGACCTATTCTGTAGGGATCAGAGCCGACTATGTGGTTGTGCAACCTGGTCTATTGCCCAGGACCCAATAAACTAAAGGGCCCAATCTATTTACCTACCTTTTTAAGTTTTTTCTAATAAATGAAATGTAACGCTGTTCCTTCCCACTTTTAAAGGAACGATATTAAGTTCCATTTTTAAAGGTTGTTTCTATTCTTAATTCCACTTTTATTGTTATTTTTGGGATAAATAATAATTTTAATAAAATAGTTTGAATTTTTTGTGCTTAATTTTGTAAAATATATAATAGTAGCACCGTAATATTTGAAAAAATTATTAGTTTTTAATTGCACTTTTTTTTTTGTTAGGGGCCCAAATTTTAAGATAAGAACATCGCCTTAAAAATGTTTAAGACAGCTCTGGTAGGGATTAGGTAGTTAGGATGAATATGTACATTTCCTCCGCGAGGTTGTTGGTTGGACATCCATTCAGGATATGTCCTCCTAGTTTCTCGAAGTGATGGCTGGCACAGTCCGTCCAACTTACACATGACGTTGGGTTACCTTACTTCCTAGGTTTTCTGGCCAGCGATCTTCCAGATAGTCTTTTCGACACTTATCTCCCACTCAATCCTTTTGTAAACTAACATGGGTCATATTATTTTGTGCCACATCATCAAGGCGATCTTTCATATAACAAAAAGTTTATTTAAATCTTACAATGTTTGAATCTCTATAAAGAGTACCCTTTCGTAACACTAGAAATTTTATAATTATTTGTAGACAATTAGTTATTTATTATTTAAGAGTATTATTATTTGATACTATAATATTAATAGTGTCCAATATGAGTTAAAGTTTTAAATATATTAGATCTTATATTTAACAACACCAACAATTATAATGAACATTAACCATTCTCAATATTTAATATGAGATATATTAAAAATCCATTTCACATTACATGACAAATTCACTAAATACAAATCAATCTATTATTAATTAGATGTATTATGTACGTAACAACAACCAATACATCATCACAAGTAATAATAAGTTAATCAAAAAAAAAACAAAGAATAAAATTCATAAATAATGGGACACAATGGGGAAGACGAGGGATTTGAGGATTTCACACACAAAAATTTAATTATATACAAATATATAATACATTGATCACATCTTTTCCTTTCAATATTAAATTGATTTACACTTATTCAATGCCTAAGCATTATTCACACCATTTCTCTCGAGATGTTAAATTATAAAAGAAAAATATCTCTATTTTTTTTTTTTAAAAAAAAAAAAGTCAACGGTCAAAGATTTGCATTAGTGTCTCTGTCTCCCACACAAACCACACCACACCATACCATAATCTCTCTCTCTAACATTCCCCAAAACCCTCACTTACACCAAGCACTATGCGTTCCACTTGGGTGCGGGCCTACCTGCCGTCTTGGTGCACCCGCCTCCCCCCAATTGTTCCTCTAAACAATTAAATTGGCCCCCACTTTTCATAAATTAACAAGTTTTATAATATAGTTTAGTTTCATTAGCTGGGTTCCTAGCCATACGATCACATTATCGGTCGGGTGTTTGACTAGTCAAGGCATTCGCACGTGCAACACGTGACACCCCTTCAGGTCGTGGAGGTAAGAAACAAAAACAACGGTGACGGGGCTTTTGACACGTGGCTAACTCTAGGACGTTCTTGATGGAAGTTGTTGGTGATGTGGTTATCACATCAGCTTGAGACCCCTTTAGGTAACAAGCTCTCTGAAATTCTGGGTTTTTTTTGGATAAGATAAGGTGTAAAAATTTTAGTGTGGAGTTGATGACGTGGCGGTTTGTTTATTGTGGATCATCAACTTGAGTTCCTATTTCGGATAATGTCTCAACAAATAGAAACTATGACCATAGCCGTTTTCAAAATAAGATTATTTAAACATATAAGCAAGAGAAAACCTATTTTCCAAAAACGAAAAAGAGAGAGACAAAACTCATTTCTATAATTTGTTATAAATTTTTTAAATTTATTTACCATTCTAAGAATTTCAACAAGATAAGGTGAATTAACTGGCCAATCCAAAATTAGAGGAATATTTTAAAAAAGGAAAAGACAAGAAAAAAAATATTTCTCAGTTTTAGCAATGAAAATACAAACTTCATAAAAAAAAAATAAACCATGAAAATACAAATGAATTTACATATAAAATTACCTAAATATAAATTTTCCATCGAAAAAAAAGCAATGAAAATACAATGAATTTGCATATAAAATAACCTAAATATATATAGCCTTCACAAGCCGACTTTTTCTTTTTTTGAAATCCTTCACAAGCCGGACTTCAAGATCATATATATTCAGTCATTCTCTTTAATTTTCTATATTTTAATAAAGAGAATTCTATTTGGACTTTATAAAATAATAAATATAATTTTATTATTACAAAAATAAAAATTTAAATAATTTTTAAAAACTTACTCTTAATATATTTTTTAAAAAAATTCCATATTATTTTATGTTAATTTGAAAATTTATTTTAATTTTATTTTCATAATTTTTTTAAACTCATGTATACAATTTTTTTTCTAAAAAAAATTCATATTATTATTTTTTTAATTTTTGCTCATAATATTTAAAATCTAATTTATTTTTATTTGATAGGTTTATTTTGTAAGAATATAAATTGAATGAAAAAATTGAAAAAAACTTAGTGCAATTAAAAATATAAATTTTATATAAAATAAAAACTATTAAAATAGCTATCTTTAACAAATTTTAGGGTATAAATAAATTTTTTTTTATTAAATAGCAAAAATAACTATTAAATGACGTTTATATCCTATCAAACTTGATTTTCTTTTCAATAACGATAATATATAAATATTGGTGAAATGTTAAGATAAGGAGTAGTTTTTCAAACCACAGGTCATGATTAGGTTTTTTTTTTTTTTTTGGCAAAGTATCATGGTTAGGTTAACAATTGGTTTGTTTATTCAAGTTTTCAAACTTATTATTTTCAACCCAATTTCCCAATTTAAATAAAAGCCACGTTATTCATTAAGTCTAGCTGACAAAGGATAGTTGTTATTAATTTTTCTTTCTTGCAAGAAAGTTGTTATTAATTAATTGGTCTGTCATATGCTCTTTACTATACGTAGCCCCGGCCATAACTTATTTTTTCTTCATCGTGATATTATTTTGTTACTTTCCAATTTGTCCGTATTCTAGTCGTCCCTCTATGTGTACCCCAACTACGTTAGGTTACATTACATGCATGACTATTTATAAACATTCATAATATTTTAGAGGGCAGCAAAACTCATGCATAATTAATTGACTTATTCACTCATAAGAGACAGAACTACATATATATAAGATTACACAAAAATGTACGTCAAAAAAAAAATGAAGATTACACAAAAACACTTAATTATAGGAAGGTTTTTTCTCATTATATTGTGTACCTATTTAATTAGCTCACTTGATAAATACGGGATCATCAAGGTCACGAAGCCCAAATATTAATCATATTTCTTTATTTATCCAAAAATATATATATATGTATATCAATAATATTTAGTGTAATTATAATCAAGGGCTTAGATACTTAGTGCCGTAGACAAAATGAGTAGCTGGTAGTATTATTTAATCTAAATATACATATACAAACACAAATGGGAGCGGCGATGAGATTAAAATTGTTAATGGAAACAAAAATATTTGGAGGCTGCAATTTTTACCTATGTATATTCTTCATCTGATGCCATACTTTAATTAATGCACAATCCAGTCCAGTCATCATCACAACAATTTTATAGCAATTATTAAGTGTTGATTAAACTTCTCTTTTATTTTGTTTGGATGAGTTCTTGAAAATTGTACATCATAAACGTATGTACGTTCTTAAAATAGAAATGGAAATGTAATTAAAGAAGAAAAAAGAAAAAGGCATTATTGCAAGAAGCATTTTTTAGGAGAAAAATGGGCGCAATAATATTAGGAAAATATGTACGTGAAGGCATAGGACACTAAAGTTACATTCCTACACGTGTCAAACTATCAAGTGCGGTAGCCAGCTGGATGGTCCCACTTTGATTCTTTGAACAAGGAACCATATCCCAATTATTACCGTACACAACTGCACATACTATTATTCTCTCGGGGCTGTTGAGAGGAGAGAGTGTATTATCTATGTGAAAAATTAATTGTTATTATTTGGTAAATAGTTAGTAATATTTAATAATAATAATTTAATTAATTAAATTATATAAGGATAATACGTATGACTCGTTCATTTCCATGTTTAGTTTAGTATTGTATTAGGTATATTGTATTAATATTATTTTTTGTATGATTTATATTAATAGGTTGTGTAAAATTATATTAATCTTTACCACAAAATCAATCTAACTTTGACCCCATCTAAGTCTGAGGTTCGAGTTTAGGTCCGGAGTCTAGGTTCGGGTCTGAGTTCGAGACCGGGGTCATATCTATGGTCGGGTACTCCAGTTCCAGACCTTTTATAATATTATCATAATACAGGCTTATACAGATTTTTTTTATGTATTAAAGAATAAGACTTACATTGTATTAAAATTTATGGTTTAATAATGTAATATTTTTCAAATGTAATGTTACTTGTTATTGAATAAATTACGACCTTCATATGACCTACCAAACGAGTCTTGACACGTTTAGATAGCAATTCTCAAAAGAAAATACCCTCACTATTAAAAAATTGGATTTTTGTGACAATTTTAAATAGTCAACTAATGTATTTATGGTAGTCTTTATAATTATCGTCTATTTGACCGTCACAAAACTGGGTAGAATAGGCGTCAGTGGAAAGCTATTGGCAAAAATAGTCTACGGTTTAAAACCATCAACTATAGTATAGCCTATGGTTTAAAATCATCGGTAAAAACTATAGCCTACGGTTTAAAATCGTCACCCACAATTTAAAATTGTCAGCTAGTATAGCCGAGAGTTATAAACTGTAAGCTATAGTGTTAAATAGTGTTGCATCCAACCCACCCAACATCATCTGAACCTGCTTCTTGACTAGTGTTCAAACCTATTGGCAGGGTGCCCACTCACCCTGCTGCTTCCCACCCTCAACCACCTCCAAAAGTTGAACCACAATCATCATCTCCATCACCATCTCGTGTATAGTCACCGAGTCATCAAAAGAAATACCATCTTGCGTTGTCACTGAATCTCTAAAAGAAACACCATCTTCTACCTCAACAATCAAACCTAAAAAACTATCTCAAACACAAACTTCATCTCCAAAAGAAACATCATTTGTCTCAACCTCAAACACCAACTCCTGTGGCCAATGAATCCCCAACGAAGGAGCTGCACGGAGGCTCCAACGAAGGAAATGGGGTCGTCGCCGAACAAGAAAGGGGAGAGTCGACAGAGAGAGCAAGGAGGAGGGAGAGTGATCGTCGGTGATTCGATGGGCAGATGGAGCGGTGGCTCGGTCACGGAGGAGGACGAGGCGCTACTGGAACGAGAGAGAAGGTCGATTTGAAATGAGAGAAATGTTTGAAATGAGATCTGAGCGAGATTGGAGTTATATAATATGTCCCCTTTAGCTTACATTTCTTAACCGTCAGCAATTTCAAACTATGTAATGGTGTACAACCGTCGGTAATACATAGTAATATTTATAAATTGTCGTCAATTCCAAACTATTAACGATAATTTCACACACTAACTTAATTTTATTAGCGACGGTCTAAAAAAAATTTCAACACGGAGGTTAAATAGTAGTTTTATGGTAGTGTCTTTTTATTTATTTATTTTTCGGCAAGGGCCTTGTCGCCTTTCATTGACTCAAAATAAAGACACTAAGGTTAGCTTAGTGGTGAGGGAGGGATGAGAAAAAGAAAGAGATAATAAGTTCGAACCCAGCACCTTTAAAAGCTATTAATTGAATGTAAAATACCACTACGATACACTAAAAAAAAAAAAAAAAAAACTCAAAATAATGCCATAACAATGAACAATCTTCTAAATCATTGATTTGATACCGGCAAATACAAGTTCCCTCTGATGAAATAAGGAAAGTGGCACTGGCTGCCGGTATTTGACGAGACACCCGCGCTAAAAGGTCGTCAGTATATTCACTACATTACTGCGTTTTTACCGGGTATTGCCGGTTAAAATTTTTATTTCTTATTGTAATTGTAAATAATTTATAACTATTAATATATCATTCTCTCTGCTTTCTTTTTCTTGTACGCAAGAGAACTCTCTTTTGCTAATGCACTGTTGTACACCGGCCACATTCCCCAACGAGGAAGACAATTTTAAAATGTGCAAAATAAAAAATAATAACTATGTTTACATAAAGTCAAAAAATAAAAATATGTATTTACTAGCTGTTGAATAAATTGTATCTCGACAAGTGGATATATGTAATTTTTGTGAGTTTCTAGCCAATTAATAATGTTGATGGTAACCACTAAAACTGCATGTGCGTTTGGAAGAGTGCATGTAAGCTTTTGGTACTGCTTTCTTAAAAAGGTTTTAAAAACTTCTAAATTCTAATTGGTTAAATTTGGTTGATAGTAATTTTTTTTTATTTATTATTATTTTCGTTCCTATTTTATAGTTTACAAAAGCAAATAGTGTCAATAAATTAATAATCTAACATGAAGCTTCCTTACCGATAACATTTTCTATTGTAGAACATAGTTCACTTTTTTCTTAAAATGGGGAGGGGACTGTATCATAGCTAACTTGAAACTACTAATGTTCAATATAATTGATCACAGATAGAAAAAACTTATAATGTGATAAGTCCACGATTTAGGTTTGTAAGAGTTAGTTGGCAAATAATAAGTATACGTGTAAGAATAAATAAGTTGGTCTTTTATGTTATAATATCTAGTATTAATTAGTTTTTCTTTTCTCTTTTCTATAACCTAAATAAGAAGATGTAAATTCTAATATTGAAAGAAGAGTTGCTAATTTGACCATGAATGTATGGAAAGTTTAAGTCCATATGCTTCTGTGTCATATAAGCATGTTCTGTAAGGGCAAACAGAATGATATACCAAGTGAGAAAATTTTTATTTCAGCAGAAAAAAAAAAGGTGAGAAAATTTCTGTATATTTCCAATAATGCCCCTTTATGACACTGTTGGTTTACTTCCTAATCCCTGTGAGGTTAAGCTCAGGATAGGCAACCTTCGGCTCTATATAAACCCACTTCTCTCTTTCTTTTTCCCCCACACCTAAAATCATCTTCTCTCTTATATTTGTAAAATCTTTCTCTTTCTCCCACACAAACTATAAACACACCTCTCCCTCTCTCCCTCTCCTAAGAAAAAACAAAGGAAGAGAGAACAACCCCAACCCAAAAAAAAGAACCATGCCTGAAGCTCCAAACAACTTGCCAAAACATACCGGCGAGAGCTACAACCTCGAGGAGAAGAACTCCAAGGCCCTTGAGTTTATCGAAGATGTCACTTCACACGCTGATGAAGTACAAAAACGTGTCCTAGCTGAAATTCTCTCTCGCAATGCCCAAGTCGAGTACTTGAGGCGCCATGGCCTTAATGGCCGCACTGACCGTGAGACCTTCAAAAAGGTCACCCCGGTCATCACCTATGAGGACATCCAACCTGATATCAATCGTATAGCCAATGGTGATACCTCACCTATCCTCTGTTCCAAGCCCATTTCAGAGTTCTTGACAAGGTCCTTATTCATACGTACACATAACATAAAATATATAAAGCCACCAGATTTTTGAGCTTTGTATTATAAGATTGCTTTTTGAATTGTCTTTGTCAGACATACTAGTGAAACACAAAACTACACTTAATCATACGGACTAGATTTTTAATTATGTTTTGAATCATATGAAGCTGTTCTTAATGTTGTTTTTGCTAATGGGTCCTCATTTTTTTGGTGATATAAACAGCTCTGGCACCTCAGGTGGGGAGAGAAAATTGATGCCAACAATTGATGAAGAAATGGGAAGAAGGTCACTACTTTATAGCCTGTTGATGCCTGTACTCAGCCAATACATCCCTAACTTAGAAAAAGGCAAAGGAATGTACTTCTTGTTCATAAAATCTGAATCGAAGACACCCGGAGGCTTGGTGGCTAGACCGGTCCTAACCAGCTACTACAAAAGTAGCCATTTCACTGATAGACCATACGACCCTTACACCAACTACACAAGCCCAAACGAAACCATTCTCTGCTCTGACTCTTACCAAAGCATGTACTCCCAACTCCTCTGTGGTCTCTGCCAAAACAAGGAAGTGGTTCGAGTTGGGGCAGTGTTCGCCTCAGGCTTCATCAGGGCCATACGGTTCTTGGAGAAGCATTGGCCGGCTGTCTGTGAGGACATCCGAACAGGGACACTTAACCCACAAATCACAGACCCCACTGTCCGTGAAGCCGTGGGACGAATTCTGAACCAGCCAGACCCAAAACTTGCGGATTTCATTGAAACGGAGTGTCGTAAGGAGTCATGGCAAGGGATTATAACTAGGCTGTGGCCCAACACCAAGTATGTGGATGTTATTGTGACTGGGACCATGTCACAGTACATCCCAACGCTTGATTACTACAGCAATGGGCTCCCTCTGGTCTGCACTATGTACGCTTCTTCAGAGTGCTACTTTGGTGTCAATCTTAACCCGCTCTGCAAGCCCAGCGATGTCTCCTACACCTTAATTCCAACCATGGCCTACTTTGAATTCCTGCCGGTCCACAGGAACAATCTTAATGGGGTCACCACTAACTCCCTCCCTGTGGCCAAATCCCAGCTCACTGAGAAAGAACAGCTTGAACTCGTGGATCTTATTGACGTCAAACTTGGCCAAGAATATGAACTCGTTGTCACCACATATGCAGGTAAAACAAAATCCAGTAACATTTTCTTAATTTAGCTTTGCATTGAATCATTTTCATAATCTCATCTGGGTTAATGTTATTTTTACAGGACTTTACCGATACAGAGTTGGTGATGTGCTAAAAGTTGCTGGTTTTAAGAACAAGGCACCTCAATTTAACTTCATATGTAGAAAAAATGTGGTTTTGAGCATTGACTCGGACAAGACCGATGAGGTTGAGCTTCAAAACGCGGTTAAGAATGCGGTGAGCCATTTGGTGCCGTTTGACGCAACTGTGTCTGAGTACACTAGCTATGCTGACACGACAACAATTCCAGGTCACTACGTGCTCTTCTGGGAACTTAGTCTAAAAGGCTCAACACCTATTCCACCTTCGGTGTTTGAAGACTGTTGTTTGACTACTGAGGAGTCACTCAATAGTGTTTACCGCCAAGGTCGTGTCTCGGACAAGTCAATTGGTCCTCTTGAGATAAAAATCGTTGAGCCTGGTACTTTTGATAAGCTCATGGATTATGCCATAAGTTTAGGGGCTTCCATTAATCAGTACAAGACACCCCGTTGCGTTAAGTTTACACCCATTGTTGAACTCTTGAACTCCAGGGTCCTATCCCAATATTTTAGCCCCAAGTGCCCAAAATGGGTGGCAGGACACAAACAATGGTGCAATAATCTTGAACAATGAAAACTTTGAGGGCCAGAAACCAATGCTATATAGGCTCTTCATGTAGCAGCAATTCAATCGCTTGGTCCTTTCATGGAGATGTACAAGAACTGTTTTTGTGATCTTTCTCTTTCTAGGGACAACTAAAAGTTAATTGTCAACTTATTTTAGGTTAACATTATGTTTAATTTTATGTTTACTTCTTTTTTATTTTATTTTTTAGCTGTTTGTTTAATATTATGCATAGAGACTTTGAATTAGTCCATGTACAAAAACAGTTCCACTTTCATGGAAGCTTAATTTCTTTTTGGAGTACTATTTACTTTATTTTATTTATGTTGTTTCTATTATTTAGCTGTTCTTTTTAGCCATAATCATTACATTTTAATGGGATTTTGATTCTTAATTCCAGCCAGGAATCATGCCCACTTAAGTCTCATGGCCTTATTAACTAAAACGGCAATAAGAAAGCCAACCAACCCACCCTTATGAACTCCTCTTCCTTTCTTTTTCTATGATTTTCAAAAAAAGGACACCAACTTTTCCCATAGTATAGTAAATAAGATGACTAAAGAGCAATTATTATTATAAAAATGTATTAATATATATTATAAATTCATGTAACCTAAGCATGCTATCATGGAAAA
The DNA here is from genome assembly GCF_029168945.1 of Cannabis sativa. Lineage (NCBI taxonomy): Eukaryota > Viridiplantae > Streptophyta > Magnoliopsida > Rosales > Cannabaceae > Cannabis > Cannabis sativa. The sequence goes on from NC_083606.1 coordinate 25,449,771, forward strand.
GTCAAAGCTCTATTTAACAAAACAAAATGTTATCAACTAATTACATTGTGTTCAATTTTTCATATTTAAACATAAATGCTTATTTACAAACCAAATTACCCAAAGTTGTGCAATTTTTTTTAGCCAACTTAAATTTGGAGGCGCCACAACCACAAGTTACAGCTTATGTACACAAATTGTTTGTTTCAGGTCTCCTAAAAAGAATATTTATTTCAGGTCCTTCTTTTTCTCAAATTTAGTTTATTACTGTTTATGTTTGATTTTTATTAGCCAGAAACAGGCAACAAAGCAGCAGTCAAAAGGCTAACAGGTGGTTCTATATGTGGACAATGAGATAGAATCAGAAAATGTTCCCTCTTTGCCACTCTCTAAACTGACAAATTGGAACAATATTTATTAGTGAGGAAAAGAAAAAACGAAAAAGAAGAGAGGAAAATGTGTTTTCCAGAGTAAACCAGACAAAATTATAGTTTTCCACAAACGAACAAAGAAATTAAAAGATAGACAAAAGTTTCAGGGATTTCAGGAGCAAAATATATATTTTTTCAAAAGCTGATTGTTTTATTTTTTCCAGAGCTCTACTGCAGAAGATAAGTTATGTTTTTTGTCGTATATTGCTGAATAATAATATAAATGCTTTGGTGGACAAATAGCTTTTCTTTCCGAAATATAGAATATTACCACGGTCGCTTTAATATTTTTTTTTTTAGTTCCAAAACCTGAAATAATTCATACGGACAACTAAAATCCTATTTGATTTTAATCCTTATAGTCATTTTTAATTTTAATTCGGATGAAATGTCCCAGACTTTCAGCAATGGTTACATTTTCCCTAAACTTTTAACTGATTGGTGATATAGCAACTAAAGAATATTGTTTCTTTTTAGAAAAAAAAAATTAAAGAATATTGTTTTATTATAAAAGAATCAAAAATATTTTTTATTAAAATTAAGTAAATCAAAATATTATATTTTCAATAAAATAATTATATAGTTATAGATAAAAAAGAAAAAAGACGCATCTGACATCTCTATTTACAAAATGAAAGTAACAAATTTGAATCATTGATTCCTATTGTCGAAACCCTTTCTTTTAGATTATCTTTACAAAATATATAATAACGTACTTAGATATCATCGCTACAAATATTATAAAGAAAACTGTGTGTAAATCATTAATCACTTTTTAACTCACAACCCAACCCATCATGGTACAGCCTAAGGTTTGTCACTTGGTAAATGGTAAACGTCTGTACTCTTAATCGGTATTATTTATAAATATTATTAGAAATATTTGGGTTTTTACTTTTGCTATCTTAATGAAAAATATCTCATTTTTATAGGTTGGACTTGTTTTAAAAGAAAATAAAAACAAAATTATTCAGCTAAATTTTTTTTTTTTAAAAAAAAAGTTGAATTGAATGTTTTTTTTTTATATATACATATTTGTGTAAAAAATATATATATTTTTTCATTATTTTTTATAAATAAGTAAATAAATTGAGTATAAAAACTAAAATTTCAAATTTATTATTAGTTAATTAGATTAAAATTTAATTATTGTTTAATATTAATCCAATCTTATATAATTATATTAGTGTTTCCATATAGAAATTTTTACATCAAAAATACAAAATGATAACTTTATTATCTAAATACCACTACACGGTAAACTAAACATTTACTCTTTATCTTTATTTTATTACTATTTTACCACTTGCACACTCTCCCATGCATCAGACACGTGCGTAACCCCTATCTATCAACCATCAATCACTTCCCCCTCTTTTTTTCTTCTTTTTCCTTTTATTTTCCATTTCTTTTCAATTTTTTTTAAAAAAATTAGTAACCTCCATTGTTGAACTTCCCTATCCACGATCCCACCTCCATTTTCCCTCCTCTTTTTGTTCTTCAAATTTTTTTTTTCAACTCCCAGTAACCCAATCTCGTAATTGTTTTCCCTCTTTCTATTTTTTTTCACAATCCGTACATAAATTTGGTTGTAACCCATTCTTCATCATCTCCTTCCCATGTTCAAAAGAAAACCTCTAAAATGGGAGTGAAATCCTTAGCTAATAAGAACAAGGGTAAACGACCTGTTATTGAGGAGGATGACTTTGATTTTGCTCCTCCATTATCTAAGCGTGGGCGAGCTCCTCCAAAAAAGAAATCGAAGGTGGATGCCCAAGAAAAAATTGCTCAGGATGTTATCGAAAAAAAAATGATCATGTTGGTGGTGGTCTTTGATCTGAGGTTCGTTTTCTGTTTCTTTTTTGTTTCCCCCTTTTTTCTATTTTTTTTTTTTTTTTTTGTATTTTACATTTCTCGGTTTTGTGTTTTTGGATTGTGGTATTCTAGGTTTTCCATTTTAGCATTTCGTTTGGATTTTTAGGGCTTCAATTTGTCTTGATCAATTTTATTTGTTCTTTTGATGCGTTTTGCATTTTAGTTTGTTTAGTCTTCATTTTTGTTTCATTTTGTTGTATTTTTTTTTTCTGTTTGTGTTTTCCAGGTTTTTAAATATTTTTTCATTTCAGTTTCGTTTTAATATCTCTTCTCATTTTATTTTAGTTTTTTCATAGTTTTTTAATAGTGTAATCACTTTCTATATGTTGTTTTTTGGGAATATTATTTGGTCTAGTTGTTTCTTGTCTATTTTTATGTAATCAATGGGTAACAATTTGATTTTAGATCATTGCAATTTATGTTAAAAGAGTTATTTCTGTACTTCAGTTTGTTTTTGGTTTTTTAATAGTTTTATTATAGTTTGGATACTTGTATATGTTATTTGTTTATATTTGCCACGTGTGTTAAATTGTAGGTCTGGGATAACAAATTCAGTCCCTCTGATTTCTACAGATCGAAATGTGTTTGTATTAGTAATTTCTCTGTTCTTGATAATATCAAGAATATGTTATCTGTCAATATGTTGTCTATGTTTCGTGACACCCAATTTGGTCATTTTTTGGATGTACCTCATTTTGTTTTTCACCCCCAAGTTTTCTATAGCCTACTTTTGAGGGAAGTATACCAGTCCAATCCAAAAGAATTTTGGGCTAAGGTTGTTGGCCGTTGTATACGATTTAGTGCCGAGAAGTTTTACTTGATCACTGGTATTGATTGTTTTGGTGATTGCAATAAACTGTTGTTTTCCCAGGAATCAAACCAGTTGATTGAGGTTTGTTTCCGTGGTGTCAAAACCATAGATCATAAAGCTATAGTGGATGCTTTCTTGGGAAGTAGGTGGGGTCAGAATGAGTCACTTGGTTTGAAACTATCTGTGTGTTATTTCATCCAATGTTTCCTTCTTAGCAACACTCCAGATAAAGAAGTTTCTAGGTTTGATCTAGATGTTGTTGATAGTGGTCGTTGGGATGAGTATTGTTGGGGTAGGGAGTCATTTGAATTGACTATTGATCCATTCAAATGAAGAATAGAGCATGGGATTAAAATGAAAAATAAAAAAGGGAGAAGGGAGGTCAGTATGATGGTTGTTATAGAGCATTGGGCTGTCCTTGAGTGTTTATTGTTTAGTTTTATGAATGTTGTCCTGCCATGGTAAACACATTTTGCAAAAGAGTTTCATCCAGGATTCCAAGAATTCTGAATTGGAGCAATAATGTTGTGACCAAAAATCCAACTTTTAGAGACTTAAAGGGCAAGATTTTTTTTTTTTGTCGTTGAACAAGGTGATTTTGAGTTTCTTTACTGTTTTATTATTGTTTTGTGCTGATTTATTGATATTTGTTTTTTTAATTGGTTTTGTTTGATGTTTGTTGTTTTGATTATGATTTTCAGTTGAAGATTAAAAACATTCATCATACTGATGAGGAGAGGCAGAAGTTACAATTGAAAGGTTTATTTTTAGATGAATCTATTGATGATCGCGGTACATCTAAGCAAACATTTGAGAGTGGTTCATCTTCTAAAAAGTCTGATTTAGAGGACATTGAATTGTTGAAATCTAAGTTGGAGCTGGTCATTTTGAATCAAGAATCCTTGGCTGAAGACTTCATTTCTTTGAGGTGTTTTGTTGACCTTAATTTCAAGTCTGTTATGACTGTAATTAAGGATATTCAAGAAAAAGTTAATGTCATTCATCATCGACCTTTGGATGAGGTATTTATGTATACTGTTCTTGTTTCAATTTTTTACTGCTGTTATTATTGGTTTTTTTCCTATTTTATTTTAGTTGCAATACTGCTGTTTGATTCAGGGTAAGTCGTTTGATGAGTTGGTAACATAAGATTCTGATGATGATGATGATGATGATGTTGCTGAGGATGATGACAAGGGATTACCTGATCCAGAGAATATTGATTCCGACTCCGATGATGGTGATGAGTTGGGTAAAGATGGTAGTGATGCTGCTAAAGTTGATAAGGTTGTTAGTGATGTTCTTGTTGCTGATGTGAATCAATCTGAGGGTGTTGCACGCAATGAAGAGAGGGCTAAGGATGTTGAGAATGTTAAGGCCAAAGAATCTAGTTTAAAGGGGGTGATTTTTTAATGGTTTAAGCCAATTTAAAATTGATGATGAGCAAGTTATGTTGGCTGGTTTAGAGGCTGTTGGTAAAATCAATGTAAGTGTAGTTTAAATTCTTTGTTAGTAAAATATGTTTTATTTTAGTTGCTTGACAATTTTATGTTTGTTTTGCAACTTTTTCTTTTTCTGATTTTCCATTTTTATTTTTTCAGGTCCCAGAATCCAATCCAAGTGTTGCTATTGAAAAGACAGTTGTCATTCCTTTTGATGAAGAAGTTAATGACACTGTTTTTGATACTCCTCTTTTGGATAAGAGAAAGCGTGCACCGGCATTGAAATTGTCTTTTGTTGATTTTGGGTCGATTGATGTGAGGAGCACTCCAATGGAGCTAATGTCATCAGGTTCTCAATCAGGAGGAGATGAGATGGATTTTAAGATGGTTACTTATGTGAAGGGCCTTTACGCTCTTAACGATACATTTGTTGATCCCGTCTTTCCTGAAATTGAGGAAAAGTTTGATGCTTGGATTGGTGAAGGTTTGCTAAAACATCATAGGTGACTATTTTATTCATTTTGTTTTGTATTTTGTTATTTGTTTGAATTCTGTTTTTATTTTTGCAATTATTTGATTTCAATATTTTTTTTTTTTGTTTTAGGCATTACAATTGTTATGAGGATGGTGCGAAGAAATTTTCCCCTAAGTTTAGATTAGGTGTTGATTATGTTGAAGAGAAAACCTAGTTTTATCATTTGGCTACCTGTGACATGTTTATCAATGACTCGGTAAATTTTCTGTTTTCTTTTAAAACTTTTGATAGTTGTATTACAGTTGTTTTATCATTGTTTTTTACTTTAGTTACTGTAATTAAGTTTTTCAAATATTTTTAAACTTTCTATTTAGTGTTTCTTTGTTGTTTTGTTTCAGCATATGAACACTATCTTCTATTACCTTAGGAAAAAAGGTAAATATTCTTCTGTTGTTACACTAAATTTTACAACAACTGACTGCCTTTTCGATGATTCCATTCAAGCGTTATACCACAAGTTCAACAAAGCCAAGGCAATGAAAACAAAGATATCGCACATACATGCTGCTCACCCAAAAGCGCATTATATACGAAGTTTGCGAATTTCGTGTTCTAAGCCTTGGTATGAAGCTGTTCATGTCCTATTCATCATAAATCTTAGGAAGGAAAGTCATTGAGTTTTTCGTCGTCTTGAGTTGAATGAGGGGATTATATTTCTTTATAATTCTTTGAGGACTGCCAAAATGAATACTGCAGCTAGAAAGGCAATGAAGGCTTATTCTGTTTTACTCCCTTTGTTTTTTGATCTGCTTGGATTTTGGAAGAATGGGTCCCATGTTCCTGATTTAGGTTCTGACCCTGAAGCTCATCTAAGAGTTGTGGAGATTGCTGGTCTTCCATCTCAGTAGAAAAAGTGAGTTGTTATTTTTAAGTTTATTTTATGTTGTATTATAGTTGTTTAACTATTTTGTTTTCCTTTCTGGTTATTAGTGATTGCAGAGCATTTGTGGCTGCATTTGCCGAGTTCTTCATCCATGGAAAAGATGTTCCTGCTGATTTGATATTGAAGTTTATCGTACTCGACTTGCTGCCCTCTTCTTCTCATATGGTCAAAGGAAAAATGATGAAAGTATTGATAGCGAGGATGAGAAGCAAAGCAAGTCTTCCAAGACTTCTAAATTGAAAAAGTAGGGTCTATTTTTAGTCAAAATTTGTTGTTCTTGGTTACTTTTCTTTTCAGACAATTGTTAGTTTTTTTATGTTTGTAGGTATTATACTTGTTTTATATTCTGGAATTGGTTATAAACCTTTAGGATATTTGACATTAACCATTATAATATGTCTTTTTTTTTTTTTTTATGTTTTTGTATCAGCATCAGTGTTATAATTTTTCAATTAATTATGTTTTTTTAAACTCGTCCAACTATAGAGAAACTACTATGCAACTGTATACAAACTAATTTTAGTGTTCAGCATACTTGTAATTTAATTTGTGTCATGTTACCTCAATGTATTCCTTTCTGTTATGCAGCTTTTTTCTTCTCATTATTATACAACTTATATAAATTCATATTTGGCTTTTTAAAAATTGTTATATTGAAATTCTTTTCGTAATAAATCATTAATAAGTGTCAAAACTGTCCTGAAACTATTATTTAACTACTAGCAAACTATTTAAACTTTGCCAATTAATAGCAATCTATCAAATATAACACATCATCCTGTGTAAATTCTCATAGAGACTTAATTTAGTTGTATCTATTTCATTGCTTGATTGTTGCATGTCTTTCGGTTGTGACTGTGTTAACCACATTTGCTGCACCTGTTCTATTTTTTTGTATCCCATTCAGCTATAAATCTTATTTTCCTTGGTCGTCCAGATCTTATTTTTTGGTTTGGTGGTAGAACAAGGATATCTTTTATGTTCTGTGGTACATCCCATGTTCTGTGATTGTGTACCGAATATGTTGAGCCGTTGTATGTTTCAAGCCATGTTCTTGTCGTGTAATAACTTGAACAGTAGTTGTATACATTCAAGTTCATCTCTTTTATCACAGCAAGCGCATGAGCACACGGTAATTCATCAATTTGGAATCGGTTGCAACTGCATGTTTTCTCCTTTAGATTGATTGCCCATGATCTTGTTAGTTCTACCACTTCGAACATGCTCTCGTTTATTGGCTTTACCTACAAATTAGGTCAATTTAATCAATTGTCAATCTATACAGGAAATTGAAAAACAACTATTATGAAACTGTAATGCAACTTAAAGTTTAAAGGGATTTTACATTTTCTGTCAATGAGTCCACAAAGTTGTTGACTAGCTTCTTCTCTGCTGTAGGTGTTAAAGCTGATGTGGTTTTCTGTGCCTTTTTCTTGTTTGTGTATGTCCATTACTGTATCAAAGCTCTCAATGACTCCATTAGTGTTGTGATTGGTAGTTCTCTAGCTGCTAGGTTTGCTGCATTTAGAGATTCAACAATGTTTGAAGTCATAGTTGAATACCTGTTGTGTTTACTGTGGTATCTTAACCATTTATGGTATCCAACTTGTTCCTCTCTGATCCCATATGTTTCTCTTAGTTTTGTGAAAAACCATTGCCATGTCTTGTTGTTTTCTGAATCCACAACAGAAAAAGCTAGGGGAAAAATGTGCCCATTTCCATCTTTTGTACAAGCAGAGAGCAATGTACCTCCATATGTTGATTTAAGGAAAGTTCCATCAACAACTATTATAGATTTGCACTTCTTCCTTCCTTTTATTGAAGCATCTAGTGCCACAAACAAGTACTTGAAGCTGTTGTCTTCCTCTGTTTGCATGTGCACGATAGTTCCGGGATTAGTTCTCTGCAGCATGTGCAAAAAACTTGACAGCAGCTTGTATAATTCGTTTGCTTTTCCTCATAATTCTTCTTGCGCGTGCTCTTTGCTTCTCCATGCTTTCATGTAGTTCATTCTCACCCCATACTTATGTTTCATTTCTCCTCTGATGTCTTGTGGCGTTTGAGTTATTTTTTATGTTGGTAAATCGTGGCTTGATGTAGTTTCCAATAAACTTCGTTGTAGCTTGTCTTTTATCGGGAAATCTTATGTTTAGATCACAAGTGTGTATCACCTTTCTGTCATACTTTCAAATTATGAATGACTTCGTTGGTCCGTTTCTAGATGTCGTTAGTGCCCACTTGCATTTTGGATCTAAGCAACAAATTTTGTATGTTCTTGTGCATGACTTTTTCACTTTGAATTGGAAGTTGTTTCTAATTTCATAGAAACCAAGCACACTTTGGAGTATTTCTTTGTCTTTGTATATTTGTGCTTCTTCTATTTCAGGATGTCGCGGATCTGTGATTAGTAGTTCGTCATAATCTATAATTTCTGGCTCCCTGTTTTTGTTGTTTTCCAGTTGCTCAACCATTTCCTTTTCCACAAGTTTTGCATAGTCCATGAAGTTAAAATTTTCTCGCCCATCTTCCAGTATTGTAGCATCAATTGTATGTTGTTGATTTGTTGAGTCTTCTGTTGTTGCTGCATTGTATTCCATCGTTTCAAATGCGTTTGTTTGTGCAACTAATGCGTTACTATTTTCCAAGAACGATGGATTGATGGTTGTTGGTGGGTTGTTGATGACATTCACACACAATGGGTATGTTGTGAAGTCGGGTTCCTTCAATTTTAGTTGTATGTAGAAATGCAGACTTTGATCATCCTTTTGTTGGGAATATTTTACCAGGATCTAGATTTACTAACAAGTATATTTAATTAACATCCTAAATATGAATTCTCTAAAACAATGAAATAAATACATAAGGGTTTAAGAAAATCTTACATTGATTGTAGCGGAGTATAGTGACTCCTTCCGTTCAGATCTCTAGCCCTTGATTCCTTTCTGTAGTAGAGCATTATCAAGATCTGAACCTGGATCTCTTTCTCTTCTTCGGGTTTGGTTACCACCGTCTTACTCACTACGATTGAGTACTTGACTTGCTATGTGTGGGCATGACACTCAATCACTCAAGGTTTGAATAGTGAAGAACAATGAAGGAGGTGAAATCTCTATAGAAGGAACTCTCTCATCTAGGTTTGGTTGAATAGTCAGGTTGACAAAAATTGATGAGTGAGAGTGTCCTGTTCCTTTTGTAGTGTTTCAACTAGGGCTTAGGGTTGAATTATATGGATTAAAAAAGAATAAAATATTGGGCAAAAATACTATATGGCCGTACACAATAAGTGAGCCAATCTCTAGTTATAATTTTGCCACTTTTTCCAACCACTTATTCTTATTTTTAATAATACCATATTTTCTAATTCAAACCTATAAATGCCAAAACTATTTATTTAATAATTATAATTAATTACTAAATAAAATTTCCATTTATGTAATTTATTAATTAGACCATACAAAGTCTCTTAATTAACAAATTGACCCCAAAAACTCTTTTCTTCACAATTAAGCCCTTACTTAGTGAAAATTCTTAAATCAGACATAGTATAATTTTAGAATTATAATTGATTAATTAAAATCAATTAACTGAGTCTGCAAGCAGTATTATCTCAACTAGTGAGGGGACCATGGGCCTATATAACCGAGCTTTCAATAAGTAGATCTAGAATTTACCAAGTAAATTCCCTAACATATTAATTCCTCATTGAACCACTATAAAACTTGGAATTGCACTCTCAGTTATATAGAATGCTCTATATGTACCACGATATAGATACGTTATGATCAGGGCCGTCTTAAACATTTTAGAGGTCCTATTCTAATCTTAAAAGTTTGGCCCTTAATAAAAATAATAAGTATAATTAAATTCTAAGTTTATTTTTTAGGTAGATCAAGTTTAAAAATTTACTTTAGAAGTTTTAGTTAAAAAAAGAAAAATGTTTCATTCATATTTGATAATTTTTTTTTAAAAAAAAAATAAGTCTTGCCATTAACTCATATATATAGTCATGTGTATATTTCTTTTTTTTCACTTTTGATATTTTCTTTTTTTTTTTTTTTTTTGAAATGAAAAATTTTAAATTAAATAGAATATTTAAATATATATATATATGATGAAAAAAATATTTATTAATCAGTTTTTGAAACAAATAAAAGATATTATATGTATATATATTTCACTATTAAACATATATTGAATGGAATATAAAAGATTGAAAAAAAATGAATAGTAAACTACCATAAATTATGAGAGATTCTGGCTATAAGGAAGTGGGTCATTAATTAAAAAAAAAAAAAAAAAAAAAAAAGCTGAAAAGAATTTAAATTTAAAAAATGATAAATATTTTTTTAAGCTTTTATTTAGTTGGGTCCTGTGCAATTGCACAACTTGCACAGGGTCAAGGCCGGGCCTGGTTATGAGTATCCATTGTTACAATTCTAATAGTCAAGGATCCTCTATAGATGATCTACACTGAATAGGGACAAATTTACCGTTCTACCCTTCAATGTATTTTATCCTTAAAACACTTAGCTACCTATAAATGATATTTTAGTAAATTAATATAATTACTAAAATGAGATCTCAATCATTTATCTCTATTCAACCAAACTCGAAGGAAATTATTATTTCACTTCTATGTTCAGATAGAAGCTGTAGATTTCATATCTATGATTAGCACTCCAACTCAATTGTACTATCATGTTCCCAAAATGTACGTATCACCCAGACCAAAAAGTAGGCTTAACTAACAAATCAAAGAACACAAATAACACTCTTGAGATCGAACCTAACCATGTCAGGATTAAGATCCATAGACCTAAGATCAACCATTGATATTGACTTAGAAAGATATAACGGTAAGTTTAGGATATCTTATCCAAGATCAATATCGGTCCCTTCCAATGTATACTCCATACATCCGATACTGGTAAACTTTGCCAATGCCCTAGAAAGGACATAACACTTATCCAAGGTGTAAGTATACCTATCGCTGATTATCATGCCAGTCTAAATCCAGTGAACTGACAAATCAGGGAATTAAACTTTTGAACATATAATCATGATTATATTCTACAGTGCTGACGACACTATAATCATGAACAAATACATATGTTCTGGACTTAATAGAATTTATACATTAAACATAATCATGAAATAAATCATGTGAACCATGCAACATAAAATGCGATTTCTGATCTATATTAATTAGTAAATCTAATTATATTGCAATGTCTTTCATTTAGGGCACAAAAGCCAACACCTTTATCCTTAACGGTTGGTATCCTTCTTTCACTTGATATTTCAGTTGCAGATTAGTGTTTTCTTGGTTGCATTCTAGGACCTCTTTCAGCTTTCGTTGTAATTCTTCATACTTACAATTGATTGAAATGTAATGTCCACTAGCTTCATAATTTTTATAATTCATTCGATCATCAAATTGTCCATTGCAAAAAACTAGGAATGGAATATCTTCTTTTTCTTGTGATTTTGAAATTATTATTAGCGTAAGGCAACAATTTTGAAACTGTTTTGATTCTATTATTGCTAATGTTAGTAATGTAGCCGAACATTTTTGACACTGATTTTTATAACAAAAAAAATTATATTTATTAAATCGAATAGAAACTTACTTCTATTTCCTTTCCTCTGTTCAAGTCTTGTATTTTCAGTTCTGAACCCTGTTTTTGTTATTTTTTGTTTTATTGTTGTTGTTAAACTAGAAGTAAGATACGTTGATGAGAATGGTTTTAAAATCGTATAATGAGTTTTTTTTTATAAATTTATGTATTTTTATGAAAATTCACCCTCAAAATAAGAGTCAAGCCTAGCATATTATTATAATTAATAAGATTATAATTTAAAAAATTTTAAATATCTGTCGTGAAGCGTGGGTTGTTCACTAGTTACTTATGAATAAATACAATATTTAGAAGCTCCATTACTTCAAAAATTATATGGTTGTGACGTTACGGTCTTGGCTGGATACAATATTTTCGTTGGTAAATTAACGCTTTAGATGATGAAAAAATTATTATATGCTCTATAAAATAAATTATTACTACAAAAAATCTCACTTTTAGTCACAACAAAATTTGTGACTAAAAATAAAAAAATCGTGGCTAATTATAAATTATCATTATTATATTGTGACTAAAAGGTCCGTGGCTAAAAGTATTAGTCACAAAAATTACAATTTGTTGTGACTAAAAAGTGTTTTAGTCACAATATTTGTCGTGACTAAAACTAAATTAGTGAGAACTTGTAACTAAATACCATGTTTTAGTTACAAGTAACTTTTTGTTTAGACTAAAAATCACATTTAATCATAAAAAATTATGTTGTCACTAAAAGATTGTCAATAAAAACTGCAGTTTTTTGTAGCATATATTACGACCCATACTAAATATTCAGATATCCAAATCATAGAAACCTATCTAAAACTTCATATAAGTAAAAGTAATAAAAGGTAGAGTTTATTAATATCAGATGCATCCAGAAAAAGAGTACTAGTTTTTTCTTTATTATATTAATTTTTTTGCTGAAAAGAAAAGGTTCTAGTTTTTTTTTTTTTTTTTTGGAAGAAAATGTTCTAGTTATATATTAATAAAGGATTCGTATATATATGTATACTAGTATATTGTTACGTGCGATGCACGTATGCTATGTTTTATATTAAGTATTATATTATGAGTTCGGAAGGAAATAAATGAATAAAAAATAAATAATATTTAATTTAGAGAAATTTGAATAATAAATTTAAATTAAACTTTTATGTCCAGTAAAAACATATTGGAAACAATAATAATAAGGTTATAATATATGTTGCATTTGTTCCAGTTCTTAAAATAATAGCAGCAAGAACATCTTTGACCTGGAAAAACAAATATTACAAAATTAAGAATAAACAAAGCGTGTGTAAATTAGACAAAGAAGGAACCCTCAATTCTCAAAGTCTCGATATTATAAAGTAACAAAGAAGTATTAAAATTTCATCTGCTCATTATAAAGCCACCTTCACTCAAAATAGCACAACAAAAGTAACAAAGAAGTATTAAAGGTGTAAATTTTACCAAAAGCAATGAGAATTAACAACTGATGATTGCATTCTGTTTCGTGAAATTGAGAGAGAGATGCTTTTGTTGTGTTTGCCTGTATGGATGATGAATGGGTTAATCATAAAGATTGTTTAATTTTTTGGTTTAATTATTGAGTTTATTTTTTGAAATTTGAATGAAGCAGTGTAAAAAATTTTCAAAAAATTGTAGTTTGTTAGAGAGATATGTAAGTTAATCGTAAATATTATTTAATTTTTTGGTTTAATTATTGGATTTATTTTTTGAAATTTGAATTTAGCCGTGTAAAAAAATTTCAAAAATGGTAGGATTTGTTAGAGAGATATGTGAGTAAGATATTTTTTTTAATTTAAAAAAAGATTGTTTAATTTTTTGGGTTTAATTATTGAGTTTATTTATTTGTTAACGTTTAACGTTAACAGTCTGTTAAATTAATCGTGTAAGGCTAAATAAAAAAAGAATCGTTAAACCAAAAATCGTTAAACCAAGAATTGCCGTTAGATAGACACTTTTAATATATAAAGATATTTCTTCATTACAAAATAATAAAATAAGAATATGTCCATATCCATATCAATTGAGTTGGTTTCCTTATTATTATTTATTATTATTTTTAAAAGAACACGAATGGGCATTATGCATTTTTTTTTTTGTTCCACTTACAGTAGTTTAATTAATTATAAATTAAGTTCGAGCCAACAAGACATAAACTGATAACATGGACTGTACAACAAAGAAATAGTTTATTATATTCATGGAGATGATGCTTATAACAAATAGACAATTAAACAAAAACCATACATAGTCATTCACTGTAATTAAATAACATTTAGCTACTTGACTTTGCATCAAATAATATATGTTTTTATTACATGAATATTTATATAAAACAAATTTTATCATCATTTCGTGTTGAAACAGTTTTCAATCAATATTATAAACTATATAAATAAAAACATCCTTATATTATTTGTCTCTCAATTATGGATGAGACATGGACATTAAATAGATAGATACACATGCTTCCCAAGACAAAATCGTGATGTAATCGACTTGGTAGACTTTCTTATGGTCAGAGGTTTCGCCGGGCCATCAATATTATAAAGAGAATTGTTATTGGGTACTAATAGTACTTAGCACCTTTTAGACATGTCGACTTGTAATATTAGCTAACAATACTCATTATTTTTTTTACATTAAACTATGTGAGACTCGATACTTAATTGGACCAGTAGCGATATTTATACGTAAGAAAATACTAAGCACCACTAATATCTTTTAGCATTTCTCTATTCTAAAAGAGTCTATTAGAGCATCAACAATGCATCGGCTTGCTTTGGTATCAATAATTTCCAATTCATCTTAAAATATAAAGGGAAATTTAAATTTCATGCTTAATAAACTCATAAATTGGCTCCCTAAACTAATATTATGCATAATTTTTTAAATGGGATAACTTTTTCCTAAACCCCAAAATACCCCTCCCATTTTTCCCAACCGTCCCTCTCTCTTCCTCTTTTTTCTCTCAAATTTCCCAGGGATCCAAAACCCATACCAGCCATCCCTTTCTTCTTCGTCGAACCACCCCACCGACGCCCATCCAAGGCCATCCTTCTCTTCTTCGTCGAACAACCACACCCACGTCATCCCTTTCCTCCTCGTCGAACCACCCACGCACGGCGAGCACCACCCACGCCAAAAACCAACCCACGCCCATCCATACCCATCTCGACCGAACCACCATCGGCGATCCACCACATCACCCACAGCCGACCGCCCCAACCGTCCACGCAGCCCCGACCGACTAAAGAATCAACTGACGTGGAATTTAGCTCATTTTTGGGTTTGAAGGTCGGGTCCGATGGTGTGCCCGATGCCCATCCGATGGTGTGCCCGATGGTACACTAGTTTGGCTTATTTCTGGGTTTTGAAAAGGGAAATTTGATTTTCTATACTTAGAAAATCTTAAAATTTTTTCCCTAAACCAAAAATTTAAAACCTAAAAAAACTATACCTTTTTTTTCAAAACCCCAAAAATACCCCCCTCACAATATTCTCTCTCTCTGCATCATCTCTCTCTCCCTCTATCTCACCCCAACCGCCCACCCTCACCCGAACCACCCTCACCCACGATCAACCCCAACCCGAACCACCCTCACCCACGGTCGTCGACCACGAATCCCAGGCCCCCCATCACCGGCGGTCGAAGCCCACGAATCCCAAGCCCCCTCTTCACCGCCGGTCATCGAAAGCAAAAAAAAAAAAAGGAAAAAAAGCCCCAGGCCCGATGGTCGGACCATGGGGTCCGATGGGGTCCGACCAATCGGACCCATCGGACCCATGGTCCGACCATCGGGCCCCCTCTCTCTAAGTCTCTCTCAAATCGAATGAAGAAGGAAAAAAAAAAAAAAAAACCAGGTTCGATGGTCGGACCATGGGGTCCGATGGGGTCCGATTGGTCGGACCCCATGGTCCGACCATCGGACCTGGGGTGTGGGATTCGTGGGACCGGCCGAGATAGAGAGAGAAAGAGAGATGCTGTGAGAGTTTGGGGGTATTTTTGGGGTTTTGAAAAAAAAAGTATACTTTTTTTAGGGTTTAAATTATTGGTTTAGGAAAAAAAAATTTTGATTTTCTAAGTATAGAAAATCAAATTTCCCTTTGAAAATCGGGTCCGATGTGGGCCCAATGCCCGTGCGATGGTGCGCCCGATGCCCGTCCGATGGTGTGCACGATGTCGTCTGATGGTGTGCTCGATTGTACACTAGTTTGGCTTATTTCTGGGTTTTGAAAATCGAGTCCGATGTGGGCCCGATGCCCGTCCGATGGTGTGCCCGATTCTATGTTTTATTTGGGTTTTCTAGGTTATAAAGGTAGGACCCGATGCGTGGAGGGTTGGGTTGGTAGGTCAGTCGGGGTTGCGTGGAGGGTTGGGGCGGGCGGGCGGTGGGCGGGTGATGATGGTTGAGGGTTGGGGGCGGTTTCCTGCGATGGGGATTTAGGGGAAGAAGGCAAAGAGGCAGAGAGAGTTTGAGGGAAGGAGAGAGAAAGGGTTTGAGTTTTTGAGAGGGGTATTTTTGGGGTTTTGGAAAAGTGGTCATATATTTTGAATGTAGAAAAGTATTAGTTTAGGGAAAAAATTATCCCCTAATGCATGCATAGAAATTCAAATTTCCCAATATAAAATGTTAATTCTTTCTTACATACATTACTTACAATTTTACTTCTAAAAGTACTCTAATATTAAGCAATCCTAAATATTGTTACACTAGTCCTACACTTTATTATTTAATATATTATTTATTTTAATCATAAATATTATATTAATTGTATTTAACTTTTTAATTTATATATTAATAAATTCAGGAATTAAATTGCGCTTCACGTGGTATTACTTAAC
Organism: Cannabis sativa; assembly: GCF_029168945.1. NCBI lineage: Eukaryota > Viridiplantae > Streptophyta > Magnoliopsida > Rosales > Cannabaceae > Cannabis > Cannabis sativa. Next base: position 25,466,200 of record NC_083606.1, read on the forward strand.
ATTTATTATCTTTTGATATTGTTATTTATTTTTATTTTTTATATTGATTAACTAGCTAGTATAATATAAATAAGACATTTTGATGTTTGAACTTTAGAAAAAAATCAATATAAAAATTGAGTAGTTTCGAGTCTCCCGATTCCACAAAACAACATATTTGAGAACTGGTGCAACTTTACTAGAACAAAGGAATTGACTAAGTGATATCAAAATATCACTTAAGTATCAAAAAATACATCCCCATCACGTTTTCCCACTCACCCAGCGTCCAGATTGACATCATGTGTAACCTGGAGGCTGGTTGTCAACCTGGGCCCTTGATGTCAACCTGGGGGTGAGTATTAGAGCAGTCTTTAGTAAAACATTCATAACTCACTCAATAAAGATCTAATTGACGCAATTCAACTTATGTTTTGAAGCTATTTTAATGCTTTATCAAGTCATGTCTTACACTCCAATTGGATTAGAAAGATATCAAGTCTAAATTTTATCCTCAAGAGAGTTACGAATTTAAGCTACAACTTACCCGAAATGGGTCCCGCAGACGTGACTCAAGCTCCAAAAATTTACAACCAACCTCCGGAGTCAATTCCACCATTAGATCATCATCAACGGTCAAAAATAGCTTAAATGTATTTTTTTTATATTTTATTATTATTTTAATAGTATCTCCTTCCCTATAAAAAGAGAGCTTACTTAGCTCCATTTCCATCGCGACATAAGAAGTGAACTACTATAATTTTGTTTCTCTTTAAATTATTTACTTAAACTCATTATCCAACTCGTCAATCTAGCAAGTAAGTTGTTATCCCAATTTTTTCACTCTGACATGGCATCACGTGAATGGTGACACGTGGAGTCCACTTGGAATATCTGCTCGGGAAGAATGGTCCGAGCAGGACATATCGCTGGCACGCTCAGAACGAAGTATTCAGCAATCCGTGCAGAGCAACCAACACTTAGTGAATTCAACTTTCGCATCATGAGTCATCAGCACAATCCCTATAACTCAGGGACCAATTTACGTGGATATGGCATACACACGATCCCACTATCAGTGTATTCAGCCTCAATCCCACGATCCTTGTATTCAGCATTGATCCCACGATCTTTCTGTTTATACGCATTGTAACGAGAGGGGAAACTCTTCCTCTCCAAGTTTACTTGCCCTATAAATAGTGATGCATATTCACTGGGCAAGGGATCGGTCGAAAAGCAGTTGAGCTAAGACTATATTATTATATATCTAAGAATTATATATTCAGAGATACTATTGTAAGAGCTATAAGAAAATGAATCTTTCTCCTTGATCTTAAGACAATACAAGTAACGAGGATTAGGCTATTACTGAACTAATCGGGCTGAACCTCTATAAAATCCTTGTGTCTTATTATTGCTTTATCATATATCTGTTATTATATATCATTTATCGCTTATAAAATAGACTCATTGTCGTTGGCTAGAAGCGAAATCAACATAAGTGTTGGCCATTTTTTAGCCCCAATAGAGCTTAAGTTAATTTTCATATTGTAGTGGAATTGATAAGTCTTGTTTTTCTACTGCTTCTCAATTGTTTTTTTTTTTTTGATTGTTTTGTAGTTTATTTAAAATTTATTCCGATTGCATATTGCAGTGCTCTTAATTATATTATATTTTTGTTGTTTTTCAACTATTTTTTTTCTAATGAAAAAGTCTATTTTTTAAAATATTAGAACGTTAAAATCATACTTTTAAAAAATTAAATTTGCAAAACTATAATTAATAAATTCATTTTGTAAAATCCATATATATATATAAACGAGAGGAATGAGAGAGTGACGTGACAGTCTAAAATCACTCTAAATAGTATTATTTGTTATCTCCTTAATTCTCTCTCTTTTCTTAATTTGTTATTAGGTTTATAAATATTTATATTTATTTTCTCATATTTTTCAATTTTTTTTTTATCATTTTAGTATTATTAATTATATTAATTCATAATATTTTAAAGCTATATTTTTTTAAAAAAAAAATAAACGTGGCTGATTTTAATAAAAAAAATCTATATATATATATATATTTATAAAATTAACATGAAATTATCAAAAAAAAAAAAACAATTTTTAAAAAATATATATCCTAAGTTTATATTTATTGAATAAAAAATAACCTAAAAAAATATTTTTCCAATAGCATTTATATATTCTCATTTATTATAATATTTCTAAAACAAAAAAAAAAAATATATCTAATTTTTAGCAATATTTTTAAAACAAAAAAGTTAAAACACTAACTATACAAAATTCTAATTTTTTTTAAAAACAAACCGTATTACTAATAATTTTTTTTAAAAAAAAAAAAAAACCATAAATTTTGATTTTAATTTTTTTTTTTAAGAAAATAAAGCTATAATACTGAATTAAATATTAACTATTAGTAAGTTATGTATATAATTTTTTGGAAATAGACCATTTTCAAATCATAGAGTATTTTTTTGTGGCTTAAATAATAATCGAGATAGATAATTGAAAAAGAAGTATTAGAGTTTTATAAAATGTGGGAGTTTCTCAACACTAAGAATTTTTAATTGATAAGAAGGTTGTAAGAAAATTGTTGGTCCTTTTAATTTTTTGTCAGTTATTTTACACTTAATGAATTATATAATAAATTTTATTATATTATTATTTCCTTATTTTTTTATTTGACAATCATATTATACTAAATGTGACATATGATTTATTTTACATGAAATTTAATGCACAATAAAGAAAACTTTAATTTATAAGCTGAAGAACTAATTGAGTAACGGTTCTTTGTAGAGTACAAAATTTAAAAATTGTTGCAACCACATGTGAATATAAACTACTTTTAATGGATATAAAATGTTATTTTGCCTATAACTTCAGTGAAGAGACTAGAAGAAGAAATAGTTAATATTCTATTCAATGGTTTACAATCCAGAACTCCAAATTTAATTAATGAAATATTTATTCGATTATTAATCTTTATTCATATTTGAAGTTTTTATTTTAAATTAATCTTTATTTTCTAACATTGTCATATTATTTTTATATCTTATTTAGATGTTATCGGATGTTAATGCGGTGTGGGTGACTTTGAGATTGTTGTTCGTTAAAAAGACAAATTTCTAGCAAATCAGCAAAAAAAAAAAAAAAAAAAAAAAAGTTGATGTCCTAGTTAATTTGTTTTCTTTTTATTGCATTATTGTTAATTTTTATGTCGAGTATGGGTCGCATTAAAAATTATTAATTTAATTATTTAAATTATTTTATTTTTAAATCAATAATATAATGAAAGCACGGTCACATTACTAGTTATAAATAAAACATAAAAACAATATCTATATATACAAATGCCCTTAGCCACTAATTAACCAATTTCTATTAAAAAAAAAACTATTCTCTATTCATTTTAAATACGTCTTTTTTTTGCTAAATAAATCTATAAGGATTCGTTTAGTACGCTGTATTGTAATGTATTGTATTATATTAGTACTATTTAATATAAGACAATATTTGGTATTGACTTGTATTAATTGATTATGTAAAGTTATAATATATTTTTAATACACTCGATTCCAACACAAACTACGGGTTCAGGTCCGAGTCCGGGTTCGGGTCCGGAGTCCGAGTCCAGATCAGAGATTGGTGTTGACCCCAAATCCTTTGTAAATATTGTAATACATTGTTTAATCCAAACATAGTGTAATTTATTATTTAATACAATACAACCCTTATTCGGCGTACCAAACGAACCATAACTATATAAAAATGTCAATAATTTTTAGGCTTTACATATTACATTACTTTTTTAACCTTAGTTCAATATAAATCACATTATATTTTGATTTTTTTTTTTTCTTTTGTTTTCAATTAACTCCTATTTATAATTATATATTAGCCAATAATCATCCAACAAATCAATATATGTTATAAATATTAATAATTATGTGGATGTCCAAATCTTTTATTTATTACCATTAATTGTAATCAATATTCCTCTTTTTCTTAGTTCCCTTTTTCTTAGTTTCTTAATATCTCACTCTTGTATTTGTATAAATATTAATAAATAGGGGTTCACCCCATTGGAATAAACAACTCAGAAATTCTCATTCACTTTCTCTTTCTCTCTTCATCTTCTTCTTCTTTCTTCTCATCTATTTTATATTATTTTATAACACGTTATCAACACGAGTCTCTGTCCAAGCTTCAAGCATGAGTCTCTGCCCAAGCTTCAAGCATGAGTCTCTGCCCAAGCTTCAAGCATGAGTCTCTGCCCAAGTCCCAATGTAAGTATCTTGTTAAAGTTCTTGAATTGTTTCAAAGTCAAAATACACTAAATATATATTTATATATATACTCCTCTGACTGAAATAATTTCAAGAATTATTTGTTTTTTTTTCTTTTTATCTATATATCTATATATTATATATGTATGTATATGTTTTTATATATTTATTATTGATTTCATATATATATAATGTTCTTATCATTCATAATATTTACAAATATGTGTGCCTATGATATGATAGAGAAAATCTATATAAATTATACATATATCCAGAAGATTATGTATCATCGATAAAATATTGCATATATCCTAAAGATTATGCATCATCGATAAAATATTGCATATATCCTGAAGATTATGTATCATCGATAAAATATTGCATATATCCTGAAGATTATGCATCATCGATAAAATATTGCATATATCCTGAAGATTATGCATCCTTGATAAAATATTGCATATATCCTGATGATTATGCGTCCTCAATAAAATCTTGCATATATCCTGAAGATTATGCAAACGTAATATTCATTATATAGTTGATGGATATATATAATGAAAGAGATGAATACATATTTATATATATGTTCTTGTATTCTTTGAGAATAATGAAAAGTAATCTAATATCGATATAGATTTTGACAAACATTTCCTGAAATAAATGTTTTATATTTATCGAAGAAAAAAAAATGATTGTATTTATGTGAATACAACTAAAGAATCATTAAAAATGATTATTATTGATGCAATTTTATAGTGGGTTTTGAATACCCAAAAAGAATGTTAAGAAAATTGCATTGAAACATTAAAGTATAAGAATAACAATGAGCATGACTAATGTTATTTAAATACATGAGGCAGTATTTATTGTTCATCATTCCCTGCAGAGAATGATACGAATTGAAGTCAATCACTTTTAAAGATTCCTCGTATTAGTCATGTTATTATACATTGTTATTACTTGCAATGTTGAAAATTATTGAATCTGACATATGTTAAAGATTAAATTTTCCATACATCTTGGAGACTATGCAAAAATTGCATTCATATATTCTTTGAAATATCGTAAAAGAAATTGTTGAATAATTTCTTATATTTTTTATGGATGAACAAGTAATAAATTTTTAAGAAATTTATAATAATGTTCTACTTGTTCAACGTCATTCCCCGAAGTGAATGTAATGATTTTAAATAATCAATGACATTATTTACTACTCAAATATTTCCAGAAAAAGTGGAAACAACTAAAAGATGAGATACCACACATAATCAAAGTGCATGAAATTTATATATCATGTGTGGAATCGAATAATAGTGGTCGCGTACCTGTAGTACGGACATACTTATAATCAAGATAAAAGTATACTTGATTATTTAATAGAATGTATATTGTACAAACTTATTGTACATTTAGAATATTTAAATATCATTACCTAAAGAGAATGAATAGACATGAAATTCTATTTCAAAGAATATAGATTTCACATATATTGGTAATGCCAGAAGCAAATTAATATATACATATTTTATTATTTCTTGAAATCAATAGTTTCAAACTATTGTTAGTACAGGATATGTATATATATAGTTACTATATAATTCAGTTTGCATATTCCCAAAAGTGGATATATATATAATTTACTAATATTTGTTAGTGATCCAATATAATCAAAGTGATAAAGAATCACAAAATGATTATTTGAAAAGCTTCCTGAAGAAGTCTTACATACAATTGCTACTTGGAGTAGTAAAATATATTTGTATGTACCTAGATGTATAACTTTTATCTAGTTATGAAAGTAATAAGAAATAGCTTATTGTATGTACTGGTTGTACATTTAAATATATAATATATCAAGTCATGATAATTAGACTAATGAATAGTCTACTAATAAATTAGACGACTTGTTAAAAAGATACCAGGAAAAATAAATGATATATTATGGTTATATCTATTTGACCATTACAATAACATGATGAAGTTGTCATGTATCTTTAAATTATACACATCATTAAATTGATGATAGTGATTTCTGAAGAAATATAAAGTTTGATAAACATAATAGTGACTCCTGAAGAGTGTATATAAAAATGAAACTTTTTATGATTACTTATATGTTGTGGTGATTTTACATTACCTTGTGAAAGTTTCATTGAAATACAAATTATAGTGAACCTGAATTTCATGAATTGAGTTATTTTGACATGATCAATCATATGCAATAAATTGTCAAAGGATTTGACTAAATTTTGTTGAAGAACCAAAAGATTCTTCTCATTATTAATTTATAAGGCTCAAAAGAAGAATATGCATATATTTGCACATAAAAAATATTTAAATTATATTTCTTAAACAATCTTGAGTCATTGTTAGATTTTTATTGCATAGTTTCTTATCGATGTGATAAGATTTTATGATCATGCATTTACAAAATGTGTAAATTTATGTATTTCTTATTATACACGTGTGACTCATTCTTAGAAATGAATTAAGTTCATAAGTATTGAACTTGAACCTGAAGTTTATTGAACCTGAAGTTCAATGTCATACAGTATATATGGGTTTAAATAAATATTGATTCATTGTGATATATTGAAATCCCTACAGGTGTATTAATATTATTAGATATCACAATTTTTAAAAATTCTCTCGATCAGGGGGAGAGAAGCAGTTGGGATCGATGATAATTTTTAAAAAATGATCCTTGCACAAAGTATATAAGAACGATATAGTTCAAAATGATATATACCAACTGCAAATCAATATTACTCAAAGTTGAGATAGAATGAGTTGAAAACGCCTGAAGCGTAAATGAACAATATAGAAATTATTAGTAAATGTTCATTTGATTTGCCCTGAAGTTGTTAAATCTAGAGGTACTTATGGAGATACCTTAATGTTATAAAGTATTAAAATGATAACCGTGATGAAAACGGTACTCGAAGAGACTCCCAAGAGAAGTTAGACATAACACATTTCATCATAATTGAATCCCTGAAGTGATTCGTTATAGGTACCTATAAATGATAAACATATTTAAAAATATGTAATTTAAAGAGATCTCTATAAGTTATGTCAATATGGGAGGAAATTATCATTTATTGAAATTTTTGTCGACAATAAATATTGAATGTGTGCATATGCAATAAACTAACATGAGATAGCAAGAATCATTGTATTAGATTTGTCGAGAATTATCGACATACATTTTGATTTTTGGCCAAAATATTATGACGCAGTCCAGGCAAATTTACTCACATAAAGTGAAGTAAGACCTGTAGGGTGTGCAAATAAATATTTCTAATGAGAAATTTGCATATATGTATTTGTACATAATGAATTGTTGTACAAAGTTTGCATAGACATGAGATTGATTGAAGTAAGGCTTAAATATTGAGAAAATATAATCATGATTTGATTATAGCCTGGAATATATTTTATGAGGATTTATAAGCGTCACATAAATGTTGCAACAAAAGGTTATTTATTTGGAGCTCCTAATATAGTGAGAATTTGAAATAAGCCTTATCTAAAAATTCTAGAAGAATTTAATACATGTCTTAAGTGATATAAATTCTAAGTCGCGCGCACTATATGACAAAGATCTTTGTATGAAATAAAGATATGTAAGTAAATTATTATTTGAAAAATACCTATGGTTGTCTATGCAATATAAATACGTAAATTATACGTTGTGATAGACTCTTGAAGAGTTTTTGATTAATTGCAAAACAAACTTTTATTTCTTTTGTATATCGAGAAATATTAAATGTATAAAGTTTGTTCATTAGTATTGAAGTCCTGAAGTACTTCATATGTATTAAGAATTATAGATATATGATCATTTGATATGGAAATTAAGATCATACAACAAGATGGAACAAATATATGTTCATATCTACTTGAAATGTTAAATTTTAGTATGAACAAGATTGTATATACACATGAATGATACAATTAGTTGGATAAAGATTAATGTTCCACGAACCCCTCATCTATAATTTAGAAGTCCATACATACTCTGGAAGAGTTATAGAAAATATATGATCAAAGATTATATATGGTGATATTTTAAAAGTGATAACAATAATCTTATGAGATCTATTATCACCAAATGAATTATCGATCATATGTGCATGAGGGGGAGACATATTCATGTTGCACTCTTTTTCCCTTAGCTCAGGTTTTGTCCCACTGGGTTTTCCTAGCAAGGTTTTTAACGAGGCAACTTGCAAATAATTATGAATATGAAATATACATTGTACTCTTTTTCCCTAGCTCAGATTTTGTCCCACTGGGTTTTTCTGGCAAGGTTTTTAACGAGGCAGCTATAAATCATGTTAACATACTTGCATTTTATGAAGCAAGTAGAAAATGTGTGTGAGTGAGATCATTGACATAGCATATTCGGGAAACATATGGATTGCACTCAATAAAGAAGTATCAACCCAAGCAATTCTCTATGGATAATATTGCTTGCATTGCTCAACTAAAAGGATGGTACATTGAAGGAGATAGAGTTAGAACACATTTCACGAAATTCTTCTTTATACGCTTCAAGAAAATACATATTGGTGTTCAACATATTTAATCAAGTGTCAATCTTGTAAACGTATTCACAAAGTTATTACCAACATCAACATTTGAGAAGACGGCAGATAAGATCGAAATTCGTCGATTAGAAGATTTCTACAGATGCCTAAATGAGGGGGAGTTAGTTTACACTATACTCTTTTTCCTTTGATCAAGTTTTCAGCAAGATTTTTAATAAGGCAGTTATTATGGACATCCAAGGGGGAGTGTTATAAATATTAATAATTATGTGGATGTCCAAATCTTTTATTTATTACCATTAATTGTAATCAATATTCCTCTTTTTCTTAGTTTCCCTTTTTCTTAGTTTCTTAATATCTCACTCTTGTATTTGTATAAATATTAATAAATAGGGGTTCACCCCATTGGAATAAACAACTCAGAAATTCTCATTCACTTTCTCTTTCTCTCTTCATCTTCTTCTTCTTTCTTCTCATCTATTTTATATTATTTTATAACAATATATAAATAATCATATAATACATTATGCACATATTATAATTAATTAATCATAAACATCACCATTAATTACAAAAATTAGTAAATTTTCTTATATAATTATAATAATATAATAATATATTTTTAATCACTTATGAATAATTATTATAGGGGCTTTTTCATTTTTACACTTTAAACCAGTTTTTTTTTTTTTTTTTTTTTTTTTTTTTTTTTTTTCTTGCATTTTTACGAAATTTTACATAGAAACTTCTATTGCAACTAGCGCTGCAACCTAAATTGCAACAAAAAATTGTATAGAAACCCCTATTGCAACTACGGCTACAACCACTTTAGAAACCCAAACTGTGAATTTAAAAAAAATTAAAAAAATAGTAAATGGGGTAATTCTCCATTATTATATTAGTTAATAATTACATAATAAATCAATATAAATAATTATATTTGCATTAATTATAGAAATACTATATATTATAATTTATGTATAATATTATTAATAATTACAGAAAATTAGTAAAATAATAATTTTTGTATAATTATTAAAATAACTAGGTGATTGTTACGTGCCAAGCCACGTAGTGTTAGTTTTATTTAATATTTTAGTTTTTTTTATTTTAATTAATAATTAAAATAATATAATTATTTGAACGATTTATTTTATAAAAATAAAATATGTGTCAGTATATGTGTCATTAATCTTCTAATTGAAAAAAGTTCTATTATCTCATTTCATATCTAATGATAGCTACACAACTATATATTTATAGACTTTCACATTCTTTGCAAATTACTATTAAGCACCAATAATATTTTCATATTCTAATATTTTTCAACCTTCTCCTCTTGGTGGTAAAATTAAAAATAAAACTAAAAATAAGCACAAACATACAAGGTAAATACTAATTACAGCCCATTTCATCTTCTTTTTATTTTTTTAAGCCCAAGCCCAAATATCTTTAAGCCAACACAATCAATCTTCTTCTTCCCCGATAGCAATGAGTTGTCCCTTCTGTATTTATATTATCTTTTCTAGACATTTTATCTATATTTTTTTAAAAAAAAAATAAATAAAAAAATTATTAATATTCTCCCAAGATAGATTTGTTAGAGAGATATGTGGCTAAGATGATTTTTTTAATTTAAAAAGAGATTATTAATATTTAAAAGATTGTTTAATTTTTTGGATTTAATTATTGGGTTTATTTGGTAACGGGAGATCAAATCTAATCGTTAAATTTAACAAAATATTCTTTTATTTTTAGTATATTCGGTTAAACCAAGAAATGCCGTTAGATAGGCACTTTTAATATATAAAGATATAATTCTTTATAATACATAGCTTAATAATATAATTATTTATAAAATGTATACTATAAAAATATTGTATGTTATAATTTTTTTTTTGTGAGTAGTTCACGTGCAGATCATGTATTATTTCATGAGCATAATTACAAATGGAAAGTAAACCGCATTGAATTAATTTAATGATGAGGACCTTTCTCATTATGGCATTGATACTAACAAGTTTGGTTTGGCATGATACAAACTATAATAGTTATACTTATAATAAAAATATGCAGAATTGAAATTTAACTACACTCATCTATAATTATACTTTGAAGCAAAATGAACAAATATTTTAAATCTACAAAATTGAATAGTTACACCATTTTGAATGATAATGATGTGTGTGGTAGCCATTGGCGAAGCTGCTATAAGTGGCAAAAGGCTTCTTATTTGGTCTGGTTGAGAATGGAGCTTAGGAAAAAACATTGGCTGTTATGTGAAGATCAACCACTGATGTTCATGATGTCCTCTTTTGGTATATGCATCTGCCCTTTGTCTTTTTTTCCATTGTTTTGTGTCCGGTCTGTTTGCCCACGCTGATACAATGAAGGAAAATTCGAAGTTAGCTGATATGCTTTCTTAAAACCAATGAGCAATGGAACAATGACCATGTGTATGTATGCAAAAGGGAAGAAGAACTCACCTTTCTCAGAACGAATGACAAGTACAAATAAGCTGCTTCCCATTCATCTGGCGATAACGTACCTGAAGACCACAATTTGAAAATCAGAGCTGGTGAGTGATTAAATAAAAGTTAGAAACTGAAGACAGAGAAGGTATCTTACTATGATCTTGGTTACCATCACCCAAGGCACCCAGCCGCCTCATGAGCTCCACATAATCTGGCCTTTTCATGTATTCATGTACAAAATCATGTGAATTCTTCACGAAAACTAGCTCCAAACCATACTGCAAAAGTTATGCACATCTCAAATCATATATTCAAGTATGATGCAATAGAATAATAAGTATCTCAAGTACTTCCAATCAAAATGTCAAAAAAAAAAAAACAGATAATTAGTTCTTGGCGCAAAGCCCTTTGGTTTCATTGTAGCACATTTTTAGGGGGGGGCAAACATACACCAGCAGGCACAAAACAAGATTTCGATGAAATTTTGAAGTCACCTAAGCTTGGCAGCTAGTTTGAAATAGAAACCAACAACTACAATACATACCTCTTCTGCTAATGCTTTGAAGACATGAAAGGGCACAATATATTCAGGACAATCCACTGCATCCTGCAACCATAATCAAATGAACTAAATAAGACACATAGCCATATTTTTAGATACAAGCAACTATCCACAATAGAATAAGAAAATGGTACAGCAACATACCTCTAGGTGAAACTTGTACTTGATGCCAAAAGGGCTTGAAGATTTGAATTTCTGAAAAAAAAAAATAAATGTTTTTTTGAGAAAACATGGAAGCATAAAATTAAAAGTAGAACAGTAAAAATGGGAGAAAATAATCACCTTTTCAGAAAACTCTTCATCGAAACGTATCCAATAGACACTATTACCAAAGGCCAGGCCTTCAGCTGCAAACTCACAATGAAAGTGAAATCTTCAGTCAAAAATGGTAAAGTTGATCCACCCTTCCCAACATGTGCAATGGTTATAACTGATAGATAATGTATGAGATTTTACATTTAACAAATAGTCTAGGGGGGAAATTGTACATATTTTTCTGTGTGTGATAGTCATAAAATTATAAACCCACCAGTGTTGTTCAAACAACTAACTTTTCTTGTTCCTACAGCCCCTGACAATGTATTGCAATGCCAATGCTTATTCAAGGATGTTTAATCAAATAAATATTATGCTCAGACTTATTGCTTCATTAATGAATGGTGTACATTACTTCATGTGCTAGTTCAATAAACAAGCAAGGAAAATGATCAAACTTGTTCATTTGGAACAAAAGTAAACACGCTCCATTTAGCATCTTATAAAAAAAATTGACACTTATAAGACAAACCTTCTCTAAGCTTTTTAACGATCACATTGGCATCGGGCATAGTTCCGATGAAAATACCACCAGGACGAAGTAAAGCTGACACATTTGCCAAGGCTCGCCGTGCACGTGCTTCAGTAGACCAGGAATAATGCAAGGCAAACTACGAAGTTTGTGTTTCAAAGAATCAGAATTTCCAAAGCTCACATACACTACTGCAATAACACTTTACGGTATTGCCATTACAATGCATAGCTCACCTGGCAACTACAAATATCAAAGGGTCCATCATCTGCCAGAACTTCATCCAATCGAGCCTAGTAACATTATCACAGAACAGAAATAAGAGTACATACAAAGTGAATGAGAAGTAGGACTGTTTAAATTCATTATAATGCTTCACGGATACAAATTAGATCGAGAATCTAATTTTTCTTTTCCTTTTATATTCAAAATTAAAAAAAAATGACATAAATAAAATAGAGAAACAATTTGTAGTAGCTTATCCATAAAAGTGAAATTACTTCATAACAATCTCCACATATGAGGCGTGCAGGGAATGAGAACTTCTTACGGCGTTGATGATGATCAGCATCACCATTGTAACGAGTACGACAATCTTCTATCTGCAGACAAACACATTGTAAGATGGTTGATGTTAGCACATAGATAGTGTAGAAGAGATGTTATTCCCAAAAAGTATGGAGACAACCAAAGAAATAAATAACAATAGCATGTACACATGAGTATTTCCTGGAAAATTATTAGCTCTGAAAGGAGCCATCTAGACAAAACAAATTAAGAATCATATAAAAGGACAGTCTGCAGTAAAAACCAAATCCACCTTTAGAATCAAGGTTGCATTAGACAAGTCAAAATCGCCAGTGCATCAAAGGAAAAGTTAACAAACACCAAATTACAAGAAACTTTAGTACTTACTGATCCTTCAGCTATATCAATACCAACATAATATCCAATTTTGGCCTTGTCCCATTTGATAAGATCACCTCCCTAATGAAAAAAAGATATACAAAGAAAAAATGTTAATGATGGAAATTACAATAATAACTTATGTAAGAGACAAGGACATAAATACCTTGCCACAGGCAAGATCAAGAACAGCGTCACCTCTACGAGCATACAGCTGAATTAAGACACTTTTAATCTGTCGTAAAAGAGAGAATTAGAATCATTCATCAGAAAGCAATATTAAAATAATTCAGCATTGTATAATTCTGAGAGATAACAAGACACACCCAATTATTAAGTTTCTTCAAGTGTATAATTACACTAGCTTCTCGCTCTTCTAAGGTTTGATTTGTCCTTGCACTGTAATGGTCAGCCACTTTACGAGCAAAAATCTTTGTGCTTTCATCCTCCAAAAATGCATCACCTATCACATCAAGGTGAAAGCAATGAAACAATTTGAGTACTTCAACTTGAATTATTCATCATGTTCAAGTATAAAACAACCCTCTTTTCTCACTCCATACTCTTGCTTAACTTCTCCTAGTAATCACAAAGTACTCTACTTTGGCAGTTGAGAACCCCATTTACCAACATCCATATGATTTTAAAAGAACCATTCAAAGAGAATAGTAGTGGCCTTCGTCTAAGACGATGGGTTCTAAATAATTATAATAAAGTTTAAGTAACTCTATCATTATCTGCCTTAGAAGCTTAAATTTGTTTATCTCTTAAACCTAATACATACGGGAAACAATCCTTAATTGTTGTTTGATTTCTCAAAAAGAAACAATATTTTATTGAATTATTAAATTTCTTGTTCTTCCATACCATCTAAACCCCAGAAGCTGAGATCCAAAAAACCTCAAAAAGCAATTAAATTTACCATCTGGGTTGTGTTTGATTCTGGATTGGGGTGGCCCAAGAGAGGTAGATGGCGATTCTGTGTACCCTCGTTTCATGATACTAACTGGGTTTTGCGTTGGCGTGAAAACAACGTATGTTAGGATTAAAAAAGAAAAAGCTTTAATAGTACTGCCGATGGGAAAAGTAAGGGTTTGAAATTTTGAGATTGAAAACCAAACAAAAAATGAAAAAGAATAAATTGTTTGAGTTTTCAGGGAAGAAGAAGAAGAAGCTTAAAGAGACTAAAAAGTACTCCTTTCTGAGAGATTTTGTTGTTTAGGCAGAAAGAGTTGATTGTGGTAGAGAATCAACGAGAAGTGTCGGACCTAACACCGCTAAGGAGAGTAATACTTTGGGGTTGTTTTGGCGCTAAAGGCCCCTACTTTAATCGGTATATGCTTATTCGTATTGTTCTTGGTCAAACTAGCCCTACGCCCTAAAGCAATGTAAGCTAAGCTTCTCTTACAATGACAAACGTTTAGGGTAAACAAAAATTCATTGTAACATATTTAGGGTTTTTATTTTCGATTCACATAATGATTAGATAACACCTATCATTTATTGAATTAAATTTAATTTCATAAATTATTGCTATTATTGAAAACTAAGCCGCTCTTGCGTGTATTTTATTTTTTTAAAAAAAAATTACACTTTATATAATATTTTTACTGTAAAATAAATAATTAAAAAAATATTTCTTATTTTTGATAAATATAATTTAAAAATATGTAAATAAAATATATCTTTTTAGCCAAAATAATCTATATATAGGTGAATTTCGAGTCCCGATTTTTGAGGTAAATAAACAATTATTCATTTAACGATTGTATTTACGAAATAAATTAATAGAGATATTTGAAACCATTTTAAAGCATCATGTCACCGTTTTATACTTTAGTTTTATATATATACATATCAACACAAATGAAACTTGTGGTTGTATTTTTAATAATAATTTATTCATAAACTATATTAATTTTAAATTTTAATATTTTTTTATAAAATATTTTTTTTTAGGAAAAGTACTTGTTATTATTAAACAAATAGAGAATCGTTTACAATAATAGAGTAGATAGGCGGAGGAATAATCTCCAACCAAGAACAAGCCTCATCCAATCCTAATGCAAATTTAGCAAAACCATGTGCCGCTTCATTTGCAATACGTTTAATATGTGAAACCATTACATTAGGAAAAAAGGATAAGAGACTATTAACATCCACTAATAAATCTGAAAAAGATGAATTTGGATTGAAGGGAGCTTTTAAAGCATTTGCCACCATAAGCGTATCGGTCTCAATTTGCATAATTGGGAGTTGATGTTGAATAGCCCAATTGAGACTATGGAATAGTGCTTTGGCCTCCATTTTGTGTGATTTAAAATTGCCAACAATCGGCATTGACAGGGCAGCCACAACCAAACCATTTTCATCTCGGAAAACATCTCCCACACCAGTAATATTTGTTGAGGAGTCAACAACCGCATCAACGTTGAGTTTGTGGGCACCAGATGCTGGTGGAGACCACGGAATTGGAGTCAGTGTTGCAGCAGAATTAACCTGCTGGTGCGAAGTTCTTGGTGCAGTCACAGTAGCAGCAGTGGGTTTCCGTTGGGCAGCTTGGAAGTTCTGTATGAACACAGAGGCAAAAATGGATAAGTCCTGAGCTGTTCTTGCTTTGCCGCCATGAACCACCTTGTTTCGTTCAGTCAAGATAGCCCAAAGTGTACAAAAGATATGTTCCATCTCTAACTTGGTGTAAATAGTTTAGAGATGTGTTGAAAATATTTTACCAGGATCTAGATTTACTACCATGTATGTTTCATTAACATCCTAATATGAATTCTAAAACAATGAAATAAACACATAAGAGTTTAGAAAACTTTACATTGGGTGCAACAGAATATAATGACTCCTTCCGTTCAGATCTCTAGCCCTTGATTCGTTTCTGTAGCAGAACATAATCAAGATCTGAACCTGGATCTCTTTCTCTCCTTCCTTTGATGCTGATTCTCCTTCTTGTTGTTTGGAATCTCCTACAGTCTTACACACTATGATTGAGATACCACTTGATGTGTGTGGGCACTACTCTATCACTCAAGGATTTCGAAATGGAAGAAGAAAAGAAGAGAGAAGGTGGCAACTAGAAGATTTTCTCAGAGGGAATGAGATGCATCATCTTTTTCCTGAAGCCATCACTACCTATTTATAGGTAACTACCTAGGTTTAAGTTAGAATTATTTGGCATTAAAATAATGAAAAATAAATGATAAAACCCATTAAGTGTGGCCGGCCATGGGCTTTGGATAATGGGCGTCACTTATGCAATTTTGCTGTTTTATCATTTCTGCATCTCATTTTCTCAAAAACGCCAATTTTCCAATTCAACCATTTAAATGCCAATTCCTATTATTTAATAACTAAAAATTAATTATTAAATAATAATGCCATTTAATATATTTATTAATTAGACATATAAAGTCTCTTAATTAATAAATAAACCTAGAATCTCTTTTCTTTACAATTTCGCCATTGCTTAGTGAAAATTCATAAACTAGACATAGTCTAACTTTAGAATTATAATTGATTCATCAAAATCAATTAGCTGAGTCTTACAAGCAGTATGGTCTCAACTAGTATGGGGACCATGGGCCTATATAAACCGAGCTTCCAATAAGTCGAACCAAATTTACCAAGTAAATTCCCTAACTTATTAATTCCTTATTGAAACCACACTTAGAACTTGGAATTGTACTCTCAGTCATATAGAACGCTTTATATGTTCCACGATATAGATACGTCATTAGTTATCCATTGTTATAATCCTAATTTGATCAATGACCCTCTAATAGATGATCTACATTGAATAGGCACTAAGTTACCGTTACACCTTCAATGTATTTTATCCTTAAAACACTTAGCTCCGTATAAATGATATTTCAGCGAAGTGAAATGAGATCTCCACCATTTATCTCTCTTTAGCCAAGCTCGAAGGATATCATCGTTTCACTTCTAAATTCCTATAGAAGTTATAGACTCCATATTTATGTTACCGCTCCCACTCAATTATACTATCATGTTCCCAAAATGTACGTATCACCCTGACCCAAAAGTAGGTTTAACTAACAAATCAAAGAACATGTATAATACTCTTGAGATCGAACCTAAACATATCAGGATTAAGATCATTTGATCTAGGATCAACGGGTGATATTGAATTGAATAGATATTACGGTAAATTTTAATATATCTAATCAAAGTTCAATATCGGTCCCTTCCGATGTATACTCCATACATCCGATACTGGTAAACTTTGCCAATGCCCTGGAAAGGACATAACACTTATCCAATGTGTAAGAATACCTATCGCTGATTATACCATGCTAGTCTAAATCTAGTGTTCTGACAAATCAGGGAATAAACTTTCGAACATATAATTAAGATTATATTCCACTTTGCTGACAACACTATAATCATTAACAAATTCATATGTTATGGACTTAAATAGAATTCATACATTATATACATATAATCATGAAATATATCATGTGAACCATGCAACATAAAATGTTATTTCTGATCTTTATTAATAAGTAAATCTGATTATATTGAAATGAGTTTTATTTAGGGCATAAAACCCAACAAACTCCCACTTGCACTAATATAAAACAAAATGTGCATTTCAAATAATCTTAACACCTTGATATACAAATCAAGTGTAGTAGTAGTATACTCCTCGTAATAGGATCTGACAGGTTGTATTAAACCCAACCTTTTCTCCACCATTACTCTTCCTTAATCACAAAATCCTTAATATTGTGAAATTCCTCTCTATATGTCTACTCTCTTGGGATACTGGATTCTATACTTTTGGCAGCTACTTTTTGGTTAATCAGGAAATAACACTAGTAGTTAAGACAAGTTGGAACGGTGTCACAAATGTATAGAACTTTCCTTAGACTGAATAAGTACCTTTCCTGCAACTTTAACATTCAGTCTCTCTCTGGTATTCCAAGAGACTTCAGATACGTTTTTACACTTCTCCAAAATCACTACTCCACCCCCAGAGTAATCACCATCTTATCAGCAGACTTTGTAGCACAAAGACAAGTCTCAAAATCTGATGTGGTGTATTCTAAGAGTTTTAAACACACCCTTATAGACTAACATATAGTTCCTATTCTTAAGCTTAAGATTTACTTGATTGTCTTCCAATGTTCTTCTCCTAGATTAATCTGATACCTACTCATTACTCCCACTCAACAGCAGGTGTCTGGTCTAAGGCATACTAAAGCATATCTGAGACCTCTCACTGTTGATTTAAGAAATTCTTTCATGGCTTTATCTTTTCTTAAATAGTTGAGACTTTTCCTTAGATAAATAAAATCTATGCCTTGAAGTCGAGAAGCTTCTATAGATTGCCATTAGAAAGAAAATGCTTCAGCATCTTACTAAAGTAAGTTGCTTGCATTAGAGTAAGTAATTACCAGGTATACCACAAGCCATAGGTTTAGATAAACTCAAACCTATAATACTAGGAACAGGAAGTCTTGTTAAGTCCATTAAATAGACTTATACACGAAAATTTCCTTTCTTGTCCTTGTAATAGAAAACTTTAGGTTATTCCATGTGAATGGATCAAACCATAGTTCTATTGGCTTTTCTTCTTAGTTTCTTATTTTGACAATCCATTACTTGTTTAAACTCACAATGGATTTTAATCACTAGTGTCTTCCAAGTCATAATAAGGTGAAGTTCCTTGAAACTCTCCCACTACGACAAGGTACCGTGAATTATGTCTAAGAAAATTAAATGGTATTAACCTCTTCGGTTGTGTCAAGACAACAGAGGCAGTGGGATCATCATATGTCAAATAAGATGATAGAACACTTTTGGAATCAAGAAAAAATATCTCCTTTATTTGCTACTTTATTTTCAGACTTAGTCACTTTCTTAGAAAAGTAGTATTTGTTTAAACAAACACTTTCTTATCTATTGACTATGGGATGTTCCACCCCTAATCACTTAGAATAGCTAACAAACATGCAAACCATGGTTAACAGTTCTAGCTTTTCTTAAGATTTCGATTAGGTCATCCATGAATCTAGTAATAGTAGAAAAAATACTTTTAGTAACACTTTTTTTAATTAAAGAAAATTAAAAGACAACACTTTTAAAAGTGTTGCCTCCTAGAGTGTTGCTAAAAATATAGCTAGAAAACAACACTTGTAAAAGTGTTACTATATGGTTGTAACTTATTAAAGACAAATAGCAATACTTCTTCTAAAAACGTTGCTAGATATAATTATAAAAATATTTGAAATAAAAAGTATATAAATATTATCATTAAATTTGAGTTAATGACGCAATTTCAATATTGAGAGTTGCAGCAAAAATAAATTTATTCTTATTGTGTAAAAATACATAATATTCGTTACATGAAAGTTTTATAAAAAAAAATAATAATAACGTAACAACTAAATAAAAAGTTAACAGAGAAAAGAGAAACACTAAATACAAATTTAATATCTATTTCTCTAAGATTTCATTAAGTACTCTTTTAAATGCTATAAAAATCTGAGCACTTTGTTCATCTCCTTCCAATGATAAATAGTTGCTGGATGATCCATCTATGCATCTCGTATTGTTTATTTTGAGAAATCTACAAGTTAATTAAACAAAAATAAAAATTACAATCATTAGAATTAATTATTGTGAACACCTTACTGTCATTTCATATATAAAAATTACTAATAATTACTATAAAAAATCTATTCAGCAAATGAACAAATAATTTCCAGAACAATTACCATAAATTTGCTACATAGGAAATGAATAATTAATAAGGAACCAAGTTTGCAAATTGACTCAATACCCAGAATCATGTAATTCAATTATAATTATCTTATATAATTTTGTGTTCATGTATAAACACACATTTATAGAGTGGTGATTCATGATTGATGAAAGAAAAGAAAAAATAAATAATAAAAAAAAATAAGCAACTCAAATGGGTTGTTTGCATAAAGAAAAATAAAAATTACCTAATGGAGCCAAAGTGTAATCCATACGTAAATTTGATGAAGAATTTCGATGTTGAATGTATAAGTTATTACCTGAAAACACCAAGAAATTATTTTAATTAATGTAGAACTTCAATAATGAAATTGTAAAATTTTAAAGTACGAAAATCTGTATATTAATTAATACCAAACATATATAAAAATAAGTATTAAGTTTAGAAACTACATAATTTCTTTGGAACATTTCTTAATATCAATGGTGGTTTAAAGAAAGCAAATTGCAGTTTTACTTTTTTATTTTAGGTAGCTCATCTTTGTAAGTACGCATTATTAGAAGGAGGTTACACTCCACTAATTAAAAATCAGTTTAAATCTTTATTATATGTGGTAACATTTATATAGAAAGTGTTGTCTTTTATTTTTTATCTTCATCAATCAAAACACTTTTTTAAAGGTGTTGCTATTAGTAATTATTATTTAGTTTAAAATATAATTGTTTTTAAAATATAATATTTTTAGCAACGTTTTATATTTTTGTGTGTCTAATTATAAAAATAAATAAGTTAGCAACACTTTTTAATTAAATGTTGTTAAATAATATTTTTGTAGTACACTAAGTACCCAACCATTGCATCATTCTGAAATTGTATTACCATAGAAGGACTTAGGCAACGACTAGTAACTAATCATTAATATGCAAATTGAATTTCTAGGGAGGTAAGTTAGGATATAATTCAAAAATCAACTTAATGATCTTTGAACTGCATATCTACTAACTATTTCTCCACCCCTATCAGTTTGTAAGATCTTTAACCACTTACCTTAATGGTTTTTCACCATTGCTAGAAATTCATGAAATTTTTCAAACTTTCAAATTTCTTTGCATAAGGTATAATCTAGAGTGATCGTTTTAAGAATATAACGAAAAACTCATATCTACCCTGAATGTACATCCATTTGCGAATGAGATGAACATACTTTCAGTGGATATAGGCATATTCACTCTTTGCAGAGATTGATCTTGTCAAAAAATACTATGAACAAGATACAAATGCCATAGATTTAAAAAAAAAATGTGGTTGTATCTTTTGATGACTTAGGTTTAGTTACATCAAAGAGTTTTTAGAATAGTGCACGTGGATCCTGGTCACAGAATACTAAACTCATATTCCATACAGTTTGAATCCATTAGTAGAAAATGGTTATTAAACACTTGTGAAAGTGAAACTGTATTTTATTAAAAAAAATTATTTGGAATCTAAAATTTAAAGTCAAAGACTTAAATTTATATCAAATATAATGAGTAATTCTTTCTTGGACCACCACTACTAATTTAACTCTAAGTCTGATTTGCCCATACAAGTAGGAGATTTCTAAGATTGAGGATTTATATCATTTTAGGATAGAATTTCAGGAATATAATCATATGCGTCATTTAATTTCTTAAGAGAAAATATGGAATGACATGAAATGATTTATATACCATTCATCCAATGATATGGTATTGAGCTAATTCGAAATGAATAAGCTAAGAGGAATTAGGATAATTTCGTTTTTAAATAAGAATCCAACGATGCTTCGATTAGCGAGAGTCAAAGTAATCTTATTTATACAATCTTCTTGTTTCATATTGTAAATACTAGTCTAAGGTGTCATCAATTGATGAACAGCTAGATGTTGCATTTACAATATTTATCTTTCGAGATCTAACACTATTATGTTTGTCTAATATTGACAATCCACTAGAGATTTATCTCATTAGAACAACAAATCAAGTTAGACCAACAATGAAGATTCGAAATTAAACTACAATTTAATAACAGAAAATAACATGGTTCAATATAAATTCATACACAATTCAGAAATTATTAAACATATAGCAAGTAGGAATGACAAGTGAAAATACTAAAACATACAATCCTAAATAATTTCCAAGGTCTTCAACAAACTGATACAGTGTCCCGGTAGGCGAGAGTCAAAGTATCATTCATTGAATAGAGTTGTCAGCTCATCTAAAATGAAAACCATTCTAGCAACCTTTAATTCGATCAAAATAAGAATCCAACGTTGTCCCGGTAGGCGAGAGTCAAGGTTATTCTCATTTTATGAGCTTCCACCATTGTTTCATGTTTTATAAGTTTATCTCTAAGTAGTCACCGTAGAGGAGAGTCTAATAGAGACGAAAACTTACAAAACACTTATCAAATGAGATCTTACGGTGTTAAATGCGTTCAACGAATAACCATCTATAAGGGGGACGAAGTCTAGCGTCTCGAGGTTATATTGAAAACATTTAACTATTGTAAGACCAACAATGGAGATCGAATATCCTTATAACTAAAAGCTCATTATTTAAAGTTTATTTTCTTTTAATATTTATTTTAAATATATATTTATTTAATTAAAATTTCCAATTTAGAATGAAAAATTCTAAATATAAATTTTAATTTAATATTTATAAATTTTACTTAGATGGATATGAAAATAACATGAATTATTTCCATCTTAGTAATAATTTCCAATAAATATTTAGAAAAATATTCAATTTAAGTTGTTTCAAAATTAATTTAAATTAATTTACAACTCAAATTTAATTTTCTATAAATATATATTGCATTTCGAAAAATTGAAGTATTTAAGAATACAAATTTCGAAATTGCTTATTAAAATAAATCCTGGAAAAAATTATTCTAATTTAATGTTAGCCCAAAATTAATTAATAAAATTAATTTACAACAAAAAATATAATTTTCCTATTTAGTTAAATATATAAGAAAAATTTCAAATATTTAAGTATCATGATGAAAATCAACTTAAATATTAATTTTCTATTTAATTAAATACACTAGAAAAATACTTCAAGCAAAACAGATAATATCTATCTAGACTTTCATTGACTAATTAATTCAATTTCTAATTATAATATATATTAATTAATTTATTTTTAATTAATCATTAAATGAAAAAATCATTGATTTAAGTTGGTCCAAAATTAAAATAAATAATTTTCAACTTTAATCTATTTTTCAAATAAAATTTGAAATTTCTGCATTTAAGAAATACAATTTCGAAATTGTGGGAAAAAGATTAATAAAATAAAATAAAATATATTTTGAAAATTATTCAAATTTAAGTTATTATGAAATAAGATTTCAAACTTAAAATAATTTTCAATTTTAATTAAATAACATGAAAATAATAATATTTAAGTATCCTGATGAAAATCAACTTAAATATTTAAATTTTCAATTTAATTAAATATTTTAAATTTAAGAAATAAATAATTAAGTATAGAGAAGACTTAATTATTAATTCTAATTTAATACTAGGAAAAACATACTTAAATTAGATTGTACCAAAATTAATTATTAAACAATTAATTTCACAATCTATGATATTTTCCTAATTAAGTATTAGAAATATAATTAGTACTAGAAATAACTCTCTAGAATATATATCATTAACTAAGTGTTTTTCTAAAATTAACTTTAAAATATTAAATGAAAAAATAAATTTCATATATTTTAAAAGTTAACTATGTTGCTAATTCAATTTTAATTAGGTTAGACTAATATAATTAACCTAATACAATTATTTAAATAAGGCAAATGGGCCTTCACAATTGGGGTAGTTCATGTGAGGGGGAGCTGGGTTCAGTATGTTGTACCCACTTCTATTGGCCCCCAACTCTCACACAAGGCCCAAAAGAGAGGAATTTAACCTTTAAATAAACAATTGTTATTCATTGAATAAGCCCAAATCTAATTGGGCCTAAATAAATTTACTTATTTTAAAATTTATTTTAGCAACCTAGTCCATTTACTTAGTAAAACTTAAATGGGCTTCCTATATGCATCTAAGCCCAATAGCAAACATATAGGCTCACATAGGTCAAATGATTTGGATGGGCTCTATCATGTTACTAGGTTTACACAGATGAAAGAAATAGCAAAAATTACCTGTTACAAATTATTTAAAAGATCTATTGACAATTGGACTAATTTTAAAATCAGATCATTGGATTTGTCAACAAGTTAATCATAGCAATTTAGATCAAATAAATAATAGGTTTGTAAAAAAAAAAAATTGAATACATAATAATATAATCAAACAATACAAACAAATAACTGATCTAGAATAACTGGAAAGTAAGCTAAAATATCTCAATTTTAAAATTTTTTTAAAAAAATTAAATTTTAAAATAAATATCTTAACTAGAATTCAAATTTAGGTTGTTAGAGAATATTTGAAAAAAAATCAAAATTCAACAAACTCCTAAATTTCTTAAATTCTAACAAAAAAATCAAAAATATCTAACCAATTTTTCAAATATCAAGTTTATTCAAAATTTAAATTTATTTAAAATTTCTATTAAGATAATATAATAAAATATCTTGAATTTTAAATTTAGATATTTCATTATTATATTGTAAGTCTTATAATTTAATAAATTTAAATATTACATAAATAAACTAATTGAAAAACTAAGGTATTTTATATGGTTAGAATATTTTAAAAAAAAAAAATAAGTTTGAAAAAATTATGGTTTGAAAACCTAAAATATTTATTCAAACTAAACTAACCAATTTCTCAAATTTCATGTTATTTTTGCCAAAATATAATTTTAACAAAAAAATATCTAATAAGATAAAATGTTAAACCTAACATATTCCTAATCTTATAATTTTAATTAATAAAATATATTTCAAAAAATAACAAAATTGAAAAAAAAAAAATATGATATGGTTAACAAATTTTGAAATTAGTACAAGATTATTTTTAAAAGATAATATTTTAATATCAAAGTAAGATCATTTAAAATTTAATAAAAAAATAATATCTGATCTTATAATTAAAATAAATAAAATAATCTAAAATTTCAAAATTAACTATAAGGCTCCTTTGTGAGAAATCAAATTTTCAAAATTCAATGCCTACTAATATCTAAAACTAATTTTAATTAATTAAAAAAATTAATAAAAATTAATTTTATTCTGACAATTAGATTTTTAATTAAAAATTCAGATTCTACACAAAATTCTACCAATAATTGGCTTTTGTATCAATGAAAAACGATTTTTGAATCAAAAGTTATGACGAAAACAAGTTTGAGGCACAGGGGTATGCATTGCATACCCCTGCGCTCGCGGAATGGAGGTTTTGGCCGAGGATAGAGGCTGCAAGCAGCCTTATTTGACCGAGGGATATAGGCGCGAGCTGCCCTTCAGACAGGGGCCGTGTCCGAGTAAACTCAGTTAGCGCCTTGTCTGAATGGGTGCTGTCCGAGCGTCCCGCGCGCGCGTATGTGTTTCAAATCCTGATATTTTCGTTCAACTTCAAAAAATCATACCTAATTGATAAAAAATCCAAATTAGGTTCTGTAAAAACCTAAATTTATTAAATTTTTGTCTACTTTCCAGAAAAAATAATTCCAGATCGAAATAAAAAATATTTCAGTAACATATATTGCAATTTCTAAACTATCATCAAACAAGCACATAAACCACATGAAACCATCCAAATCAACATATAACATCATTTTAATTCATATTTCATGAAAGTAAATCATTACCATGGCTCTCAGGCCAGTTGTTAGAAATATTTTACCTGGATCTAGATTTACTACCATGTATGTTTCATTAACATCCTAATATGAATTCTAAAACAATGAAATAAACACATAAGAGTTTAGAAAACCTTACATTGGGTGCAGCGGAATATAATGACTCCTTCCGTTAAGATCTCTAGCCCTTAATTCCTTTCTGTAGCAGAACATAATCAAAATCTGAACCTAAATCTCTTTCTCTCCTTCCTTTGATGCTGATTCTCCTTCTTGTTGTTTGGAATCTCCTACAGTCTTACACACTATGATTGAGATACCACTTGATGTGTGTGGGCACTACTCTATCACTCAAGGATTTCGAAATTGAAGAAGAAAAGAAGAGAGAAGGTGGCAGCTAGAAGATTTTCTCTGAAGGAATGAGATGCATCATCTTTTTCCTGAAGCCATCACTACTTATTTATAGGTAACCACCTATGTTTAAGTTAGAATTATTTGGCATTAAAATAATGAAAAAATAAATGATAAAACCCATTAAGTGTGGCCGGCCATGGGCTTTGGATAATGGGCGTCACTTATGCAATTTTGCTGTTTTATCATTTCTGCATCTCATTTTCTCAAAAACGCCAATTTTCCAATTCAACCATTTAAATGCCAATTCCTATTATTTAATAACTAAAAATTAATTATTAAATAATATTGCCATTTAATATATTTATTAATTAGACATATAAAGTCTCTTAATTAATAAATAAACCTAGAATCTCTTTTCTTTACAATTTCACACTTGCTTAGTGAAAATTCATAAACTAGACATAGTCTAACTTTAGAATTATAATTGATTCATCAAAATCAATTAACTGAGTCTTACAAGCAGTATGGTCTCAACTAGTATGGGGACCATGGGCCTATATAAACCGAGCTTCCAATAAGTCGAACCAAATTTACCAAGTAAATTCCCTAACTTATTAATTCCTTATTGAATCCACACTTAGAACTTGGAATTGCACTCTCAGTCATATAGAACGCTCTATATGTTCCACGATATAGATACGTCATTAGTTATCCATTGTTATAATCCTAATTTGATCAATGACCCTCTAATAGATGATCTACATTGAATAGGCACTAAGTTACTGTTACACCTTCAATGTATTTTATCCTTAAAACACTTAGCTCCGTATAAATGATATTTCAGCGAAGTGAAATGAGATCTCCACCATTTATCTCTGTGTAGCCAAGCTCTCAGGATATCATCGTTTCACTTCTAAATTCCTATAGAAGTTATAGACTCCATATTTATGTTAGCGCTCCCACTCAATTATACTATCATGTTCCCAAAATGTACGTATCACCCTGACCCAAAAGTAGGCTTAACTAACAAATTATAGAACATGTATAATACTCTTGAGATCGAACCTAAACATATCAGGATTAAGATTATTTGATCTAGGATCAACGGATGATATTGAATTGAATAGATATTACGGTAAATTTTAATATATCTAATCAAAGTTGAATATCGGTCCCTTCCGATGTATACTCCATACATCCGATACTGGTAAACTTTGCCAATGCCCTGGAAAGGACATAACACTTATCCAAGGTGTAAGAATACCTATCGCTGATTATACCATGCTAGTCTAAATCTAGTGTTCTGACAAATCAGGGAATAAACTTTCGAACATATAATTAAGATTATATTCCACTGTGCTGACAACACTATAATCATTAACAAATTCATATGTTCTGGACTTAAATAGAATTCATACATTATATACATATAATCATGAAATAAATCTTGTGAACCATGCAACATAAAATGTTATTTCTGATCTCTATTAATAAGTAAATCTGATTATATTGAAATGAGTTTTATTTAGGGCATAAAACCCAACAAGATGTAATAAGTAATCACCATTTCGCATTGATGTACACTTTTGCTAATCAAACTTGAAATTTTGAGCTCTCCAAACTGTCTTAGCATACTTACAAATGGAACATGTTGAATCGGTAATGATCTTTCTACGCACAAGTGAGGTAGCAACGGGTAGAGCATCATGAATGACCCGCCAAGCAAAAATCTTAACTTTTTGAGGAATTTGGAGGGACCAAAAGAACTTCCACCATGACAAGGATGTGATCTTCTTCTTCAAGGGAGGTTGCAAGGTGGTAGCCACTCTGAACTGTGTATGTGTCTGTATTGTGGTGATGCCATATAAGTTTGTCTGTTGTACTAAAGTAGCTCAAAGGGATGGCGAGTATTTTGTCAACATCAAGAGGGCAAAAAACTTGCTGCAATAAAGGAACATCCCACTCTCTTTCATCAGTTATAAAATTTGATACCACATTATTTGGGGGTCCAATGTATCTTGTTGGAAGGAAAGATGTATAACCAGGAATCCAAGGGTCATAACCACATTTGACAGAACGACCCTCTCCAATTTTCCATCACAACCCTTTGGTGAAAAGATCATGACCCCACTTAATACCTTGCCAAGTTAACGAAGGAGAATGACCCATACTTGCTTCAAGGAACGAGTTACGTGGAAAGTATCTGCTTTTGAGTAATTGGCTTAGGAGTGAATCTGGATTTTTAAGAAGACGCCACGCTTGCTTAGCTAGTAATGCTTGATTAAAGTTGATGAAGGACCGAAAACCCATTCCACCCTCACCCTTTGTTTTGCATAGAAAATTCCACGAGCGCCAATGGATTTTAGACCCATTTGCATTCATCCCCAACCAAAAATTAGCCATCATACTCTCAAGTTGGTTGCAAAAGTAACCCGGTAGTCGAAAACAACTTATGGCATATGTTGGGATAGATTGAACAACAACCTTGAGTAGGACTTCACGACCTCCTGCTGAGAATATCTTTTCACTCCAAGAGTGCATGAATTTCCAAATTCATTCCTTAATGTTGCTGAAGAGCTCTTTCTTGTCTCTACCCGAGTAGGAGGGTAGGCCAAGGTAACGTTCATGACACTCACAGATTGGCATGTAAAGGTGTCGATGAAAGAAAACTTGGGCAGCCAAGGTAGTGTTCGGAGAAAAAGACATCACAGATTTGTCAGGATTGAGAAGTTGACCTGAAGCTTGAAGATATGTGTCTAAAACTCTCTTGATAGCAAGGCAGGAGCTTTCATCAGCTTGACAAAATAGAAGACTATCATCAGCAAATAGTAAATGTGATATGGTAGGAGCTCGGCGTGTGAGTTTGAACCCATGTATATTACCAATACTCTGTTCATATTGCAGCAGCCTAGACAAGCCTTCAGCACATATCAAGAAGAGATATGGAGATAGAGGGCAACCTTGTCTTAATCCTCGGGTGGGAGTTACTTGACCAGTGACTTCGCCATTTACAAGGAAGGAGAAGCTATTAGTAGTAAGGCAGCCCATTATTAGTGAAATCCAAGCATTAGCAAACCCCATTTTCCTCATAACTTCTTCCAAGAAACGCCATTCAACTCTATCAAAGGCCTTGCTCATGTCAAGCTTAATAGTTGCAATACAATTACGCCACGATGTTTTATTTTTTATTGCATGGACCAATTCGAAGGCTATCAAAATGTTGTCCGTTATCAATCGATTAGGCAAGAAGGCACTTTGTGATTCGGAAATGACCATAGGAAGAATCTCTTTGAATCTAGCCACAAGGATTTTGGTAACCATCTTTGAAATGACATTGCAAAGGCTAATCGAAATCCTTCATATGTTGTGGTTTCTTGATCTTCGGTATGAGAGTGATTATGGTGCGGTTGAACTGTGACGGGTCAGCTCCGTTGTTCAAGATACTGAGTACAGTCGAAGTTACAAGATCCCCTACAATTTACCAATTTTGTTGGTAAAACATGGCCGACATTCTGTCAATTCTCGGGCTTTTATCCGATCCCATGTTCTTGATGGCAGCTTCAACTTCCATAGCTATGAAGGGTGCAAGTAGAGAGGCATTATGAGCATCGGAGACCATATTGGGAATACATTCTAGAGTAGTTTGAAGAGCCAAATCATTTATATCACCAGCTCAAAAGTTCAGCATAATAATCTTGAATAACCAAAGAAATTTCAGCATTAGATTTCACTTTGAGACCCATATCATCAATAATAAAATTAATTCGGTTGTTGAATTTTCGAGCATTCGCTTTGGCATGGAAGAACTTTGTATTTCTGTCTCCACAAGCTAACCAATCCACTCGGGAGCGCTGCTGCCAATAGGTTTCTTCTTGTTCTAGAAGCTCATCAAGAATGGTTTCAGCTTTTTTAAGTTCATCAAGGTGGCTGTTGGAATTAATGTAGGAGTTGTTGAGTGTTTCCACCTTTTTTTGGCATTCTTTGATGTCCTTCTTCATTCTCCCATACTTTCTTTCATGCAAACTTTGTAAATTTTCAGCATAGGATTTCAGATTGTTGGAAACAACTGTAATCAGGTCTGAAGTGGTTGAGTTCAACCAATGATCAGCAATAATATCTATGCATTTATGGTCTGACAGCCACATTTTTTCAAATCGAAAATGACTTCTGCGTTTAGCTTTGTTGGTTTGGGCAGAGAGAAGATTGAAGGCAGTGATAATAGCTCGATGGTCTGATTGATAGTAATCAAGATGATGGACTTGCGGTGTATTGAAATAATTCTCCAAATGATTGTTAACAAAACACCAATCAAGACGTTCTTTTATTGTGTGCAAGGCGTTTCGGCATTTAGACCAAGTGAATAGATCACCCTCAAATGGTGTTTCATGGAGATGACACCTATTAAGACATCTTCTAAAAGCTTCCATTTATGATTCATTTCGGAGAGCTCCACTAGATTTCTGTAAATTGGATAGTATTTCGTTAAAATCGCCAATAATCAACCATGGGAGGAGAGGGGCAACATCCGCAAACTGCTGTAAAAGTGTCCATGAGGCTGGACGGTTGCAGGCTTCAGGAGCACCATAAAAACAAGTGAAATGAAAAGAAGGACTGTCTTCAATCTTCATATAACAATCGAAATAGTGAGATCCAAAATTCAATAGAGATATGTCAACATCGTCCTTCCAAAGGAGCAAAAGTCCACCACTAAGGCCTATCCGAGGCGATTCTAAACCATTAGTAAAGCATAAAGATTGACGTACACGTGTAACTGAGTTGGCTGGTAGTTTGGTTTCTATAAGAAACAAAACTTGGGGCGATTGTTGCTGAACAAGCAATCGAACATGTCTGAACGCACTCGCGTTCCCCAAGCCCTGTGCATTCCAGCTTAAGATTTTCATGATGAGTTGCGGGGTTGCTTAGAAACCACCGCACTTGAGTCATTGGAGAAGCTAGAATCATCACAGTCAGAAACTAACGCCTCAACATCATCCTCTCTTGACAAAGTAGAAGACGACGATCCATGAACATTACGACATCTTTTCAGGAATTTCCTCATAGATAGGGAGTCTTGATGCCTCTTGAAAGTAGCATTGGGAGGCTGATTTTCCTTTGCCATGGACACTTTGGGAGAAGTAAAAGTTGAGATTGTAGTTGCGGGTTGGTTGAGAGAGAGTGAGGAAAGGTTAGTATCAACAGGAGAGGGTGTTAGTATAGGTGGATATGTAGCAAAAGTGTTGGCTGTGGTATCAGGTATAAAAATGTGGAAAATGTCAGAGATAGAGTTGTCATTTTGATTGGATTTGTCAGAGGTGTTGTGGGAAATTTGTGGCTGCTGGTTTCTGATCTCGCTGATGTGAGAACCAGATGGAGGCACGGGTAGATTGGGGGGTGAAATACTATGAGTTGGTGTGGTAGCAGGTTTGGTTGGAGGGTGACTTAGATTAGTGAAAGAGGGAGGAGAAATGGGGTTGCTGATATAAGTTTGAGATTGCTGATATTTAAGTTTGGTGGAGTGAGAAATAGATGGGGGCATGAGAAGATAGGTTGAAGAGTTACTGGTGTGAGAGGGTGGAGAGTTGTTGTTGAAATCGTTGTTGATAGTACTGGATTGGTGGGGAGTGATGTGTCCAATGGTTAGTATAGAGCTGATGGTCAAATTTGGATGTGCATAAAGATCAGTAGGAATTTTCTGATGTTGGTAGATATTGGTATTTATTTGTGATGAAGAAGAGTTTGGTTGTGAGGTAGTATTGATAAAGGGGCTGATAGTGTGACCATGGGTGTTGTGATCAAAAGGGATAATAGTGGAGAAGGAAGTGGTTATAGGAGAGGAAGCAGTGAAACTATAGACATTGGCAGTGGGATTGGCATTGTTCGAACCAAGATTGTTATTGTGGTTTGGGGGCTTTTGCCTTGAAGATTCGCCAGCATAAAGCACTCGTGGTGAGGCTGAGTTCGATTGTTTAATGCTGGGAATGTGGTAGTAAAATATGAGCGAGCCAATCTAGTAAGTAGGGGCCAAGCATTACCTTTTGCAAAATCAGTCTGATATCGGTCATAGCCATTAAATGGTAGTTTGGCGCCTTTCATCCATGGGCCATATTGGAAGTCATCCTCATTGCCACTATCCATACGCTCCATAAAAGCCACACAGCACTCAAAAGGATGTCCCAAACGACCACATTCAAAGCAAAAATCTGGACGTCGTTCATAGCGGAAGTCCACCCAAAATTCATCTTTTATCCTAGGCAAACAGATCATTTGGCCTCTCAACAAAGGTTTGTTTGTGCAAAGTTTGACCCGAACCCAAAGAAAAGGGCCCCAACCTTCGTTAGTGGAGTCGTCAAATACTTTAATAAATTCTCCGATAATATTTCCAAGCGCTTTAGCCAGTGCTTTTGATTTGCTTAAGAAAGGAAGTCAATAAATTTGTACTTTAAACGAAGTAAAAATCCGATCTTCCTTTGAGACATTTTGCAGAACATCTGGCGCCTTAAAAACAATGAGATGATTTTGAAAGTGCCATGGTTCTTTGTTAAGGACCCGGTGCATATCGCCTTCACAACCAAACTTGATATGGAACAAACCATCTTCACCTTTATATTCAGTAATCAAAACTAGAAATCAACCATTCCAATGTCTAGACATTTGATCAATGAACATCTGTTTGTATTGTTGGGTTTTATGCCCTAAATAAAACTCATTTCAATATAATCAGATTTACTTATTAATATAGATCAGAAATAACATTTAATGTTGCATGGTTCACATGATTTATTTCATGATTATATGTACATAATGTATGAATTCATCTGAAATTCTTTTCACATACTTGATCCTGTTTATTGTGCTGTCAACACATTGGAAAGTAAACATGACTATGTGAATAAAGTTTCCTAGATTTATCAAACATAGGGTTTTACTGATATGATAATCTACAACAAGAGTTTACTTATATTTGGAGAAATACTATGTTCTTTCCAGAGCATTGGTTAAAGTAAAGCTCAGGTTGGATGCATGGAGTATGCATCGGAAGGGACCGATATTGAACTTTGACTTAGATTTATTAAACTTACAGTATATCTATTCAAGTCAATATCGCCTAGTTGATCCTAGATCAAATGATCTTAATCCTGTTATGATTAGGCTCGATCTCAAGAGGCTATTCGTGTTCTTTGATTTGTTAGTTAAGCCTACTTTTAGGTCATGGTGATTCGTACATTTTGGGAACACGGTAGTGCAATTGAGTGGGAGCGCTAACATAAACATGAAATCTATAGCTTCTATCCGGCGAATAGTAAGTAAAGGATGATCTCCTTCGAGCTTGACCAAATGAAAATAAATGGTGGGGATCTCATTTCACATAAGCTGAAATATCATTTATATGGGGTTAAGTGTTTTAAGGATTAAATACATTGTAGGGTGTAACAGCAATCTAATCCCTTTACAGTGTAGATCATTCATATAGAGGATCATTGATCAAATTAGGGTTATAACAATGGATAACTAATGATGTGTCTATATGGTGGAACATATAGAGCATTCTATATACTGAGAGTGCAATTCTAAGTTCTATGCGTGGATTCAACGAAGAATTAATAAGTTAGTGAATTTTAGTAATAAATTCTTGATCTACTTATTGGAAGCTCGGTTATATAGACCCATGGTCACGCACTAGTTGAGATAATATTGCTTGTAAGACTCATATAATTGGTTTTGATTAATCAATTATAATTCTCAAATTAGACTATGTTTATTTGTGAATTTTTCACTAAGTAAGGGCGAAATTGTAAAGAAAGAGTTTTAGGGGCATATTTGTTAATTATGATACTTTGTATGGTTCAATTAATAAATATGATAAATGAAAATATTATTTAATAATTATTTATAGTTATTAAATAGCTAGAATTGGCATTTAAATGGTTGAATTAGAAAATTGGCGTTTTTGAGAAAATCAGATGCAGAAAAGATAAAACTGCAAAATTGCAAAAAGTGAGGCCCAAATCCACAAGTATAGGGCGGCCACTTTTGTAGGGTTTTACCTCTGATATTTTCATTATTTTAATGCCAAATAATTCAAACCTAACCCTAGTGGAATGCTATAAATAGATAGTGAAGGCTTCAGGAAATTTACACACTTAAATTTTCTACTTTTTCATTTAGAAAAACTGAGCCTTTCTCTCTCCTTATCTTTGGCCGACCCTTTCTCTTTCTTCTTCCTCTTCAATTTTGAAAATTACTTAGTGTTAGAGTAGTGCCCACACACAGCAAGTGATACCTCAATCATAGTGAGGAAGATCGTGAAGAAAGACTTTCAGCAAGAAAGAGTTTCAGCAATAAAGAATCAGAGAAAGAGATCCAGGTTCAGATATTGATAATGCTCTGCTACAAAAAGGAATCAAGGGCTAGATATCTGAACGGAAGGAGTCATATTATTTTGCTGCACCCAATGTAAGGTTTCCTAAACTTTATATGTGTTTATTTCATCGTTTTAGAAAGTTCATATTTAGGGTGTTAATCAACATACTTGTGAGTAGATCTAAGATCCTGGTAAAATAATTTCCAAAAACTGGCCTCAGAGCCATGGTAATTGATTTGCTTGCAAGAAATTTGGACTTTAAAACGATTGTTTGATGTTTTGGATGGTATCATGTTGTATTGAGTGTTATATGATGATTGATTGATGTTTGTGAATTTTTCGTGAAAAATAATTGAATATCTGGAATTATTTTTATTCTATAGTATGGAAAAAATTAAGCTAGTTACTTTTTTACAGAACTCAATTTCGATTTAATTTGAATTAGTTATGATTTTTTGAAGTTTTGAAAAAATCGGGGTTGAGCTGAAGGCCTCCTGCGCGCGCGGATTTCATGCAAATCCTCCGGCCGCCGAGCTTTCTCGCCCAGATCACCCCAGCATGCGCGCGGACGGGTATGCACAGCATCCCGTCCGTACAACTTGCAATTTTTTCGGTTTTCTTCATTTTTTCATGCTTTTTCATGGAATTAACTTCCGATTTTTTGTGTAGTTCTGTATTTATTCACTATTCCTAATTCAATTCTCATTATCATAATTAATTTAATTAATATTTTTTAAATTTAATTCATGATATTAGTGTAATTTGAATTTGAAAAATAGTAAATATCTATCTTTTTTGCTTAATTATCTATCTTATTTTTAAATTTGATTATATCTTATCTTATTTTTTAAATTCAAGGTCAGATATTAAATTTTTTAAATTATTTTTTTTTAAAATAATTTGACCTTATTTAAATTTAAAATAAGAGAACTATAATCATCTAATTTTAAATAGATGTAAGATATTTTGCTAACTTTTAAATTTTGTTATTTTATTTATTTAAATTACATTTAAAATCTGAAAAAGATATTTATTTATCTTTTTTTAATTTTTTATTTAACTTTTATTTATAAAATAACATTAAATTTTTAAAAAGTAGTTAGCAAATTTTGAAATGATATTTAGGTTGGTTGAAACCTAATTTTTCAAAATTTTAGGTTTAATTTTAAATATATTTTTTTAAAAAAATTTCGAAATTTTTATTTTTTTTTTAAATTTTCGAAAATAATTTTTTTTATTTATTTAATTAATTTTTTTTTCAAAATTATTTATTTAAAATTAAATAAATCCTACATCCAACTATCCAGCTAACCTTGTTGCAGGAGTATGTGTTTTAGCTTGTTTGTAAGTTTTTAAAACCTATTATTGCTTGATTGCAAATAGCCATGGTTAACTTGTTGACAGATCCAATGATCTGATTTTAACTCGTGGCTCCCTTGGTCAAGTAAATAATTTATAACAGGTATATTTACAATCTTCTTTCATCTGTGTATGACCTAGCAACATGATAGGACCCATCCAAAGTGTGCCTGTGTGAGCCTATGTGTTTAATTTCATTATAGATGCATATAGGTTGTTGTTGCTAAATAAAATATCATAGTTTTTGATAGATTTTATTTAGGCCCATTTAGTTTTGGGTCTATTCAATTAATAACAGATGTTCATTTTAAGGTTAAATTCCTCTCTTTTGGGCCTTGTGTGAGAGTTGGGAGCCATAGTAGTGGGTACGACATACTGAACCCAGCACCCCCTCACATGAACTACCCCAATTGTGAAGGCCCATTTGCCTGATTTGAATAACCGTACTAGGTTAATTAAACTAGTTTAACCTAATAAAATTGATTAGCAACATAATTAATTTCATTCATTTATTTTGAAATTAATTTAAGAAAACCATAGTTTAAAGAATTTTTATTCTAAGCTAAACTATATGTATTTTCTTGTATTTAATTAAATATAGAATTATCACCATCTAGATTCTTTCTAAAGCTTAATTTAAATTTTTCATTAAATATTCCTATTTAAGTTGATATTTAGTTATCTATAACTAATCAACTTAAATCTGAAAATCTTTGAATTTCAAATTTCAAAATTAAGTTGAGGAATTTTAGGAATTGGTTATTAAGATTCTTTAGATATTTTTTTTAAGTTGATATCTTTTCGAATATTAACTTAAAATGGAATATTTTCAAATTAAGTGGTTAGAACTTAATTTTTGATATTTAATTAAATTTAAATTTGAAAATATTTAAGTTCTAGATTTTTTCTAATACAACTTAAATTAGATATTTTTTCAATTTTTTTGGAAAAGATACTTAGTCAAATAAGATATTTTCTAGATAGTTATTTCTAAACTACTTATTATTTCTAATACTAAATAGGAAAATATTATACATTGTGAAATTAATTATTTAAATAATTAATTTTGGTACAATTTATTTTAAGTATATTTTTCCTAGTATTAAACTAGAGATTAATAATTAAGCCTTCTCTACACTTAATTATTTATTTCTTGAAATTAATACATTTAATTAATTTGAAAATTAAATATCTAAGTTGATTTTCATCATGATACTTAAATATTTCTTTTTCATGACACTTAATTAAATAGAAAATTATTTTTAGTTGAAATTTATTTTTTCAACTAAATTTAAATAATTTTCAAAATATATTTTTCTTTATTTTATTAATCAAATTTCGAAATTGCATTTCTTAAATGCTGGAATTTCGAATTTTATCTTGAAAAATAGATTAAGTTGTAAATTAATTATTTATTTTAATTAATTTTTAGACCAACTTAAATCAATGATTTTTTCATTTATTGATTAATTTAAATAAATGAATTAAAGTATATTATTAGAAATTCAATTAATTAGTCAAAGGAAAATCTAGATAGGTGATATTTTTGCTTGAAGTATTTTTCTAGTGTATTTAATTAAATAGAAAATTAATATTTAAGTTGATTTTCATCATCATACTTAAATATTTGAAAATTTTTCTATATATTTAATTAAATAGGAAAATTATATTTTTTGTTGTAAATTAATTTTATTAATTAATTGTGGGCCAACATTAAATTAGAATAATTTTTCCAGGATTTATTTTTTATTTTAACATGCATTTTTCGAAAATTGTATCCTTAAATACTTTAATTTTTCGAAATGCAATATATATTTGTAGAAAATTAAATTTGAGTTGTAAATTAATTTAAATTAATTTTGTAACAACTTAAATTGAATATTTTTCTAAATATTTATTAGAAATTATTACTAAGATGGAAATAATTCATGTTATTTTCATATCCATCTAAGTAAAATTTATAAATATTAAATTAAAATTTATATTTAGAATTTTTCATTCTAAATTGGAAATTTTAATTAAATAAATATATATTTAAAATAAATAGATTAAATAAAGAGAATCAAAGAAAATACAACTCACTTTAAATAATGAGCTTTATTATTAAGATATTCGATCTCCATTGTTGGTTTTACATCGCGTTTGTTTTAGTGATTAATGCTCCCTAATGGAGGAACGTTCATTAGCAATTTCGCACCGTTTAATCTCGAAAGATAAGTAGTTTGTAAGTGTTTTATATGGTATGGATCACCCTAATGGTGGCGACCATATTTGACTTGCAAATTATGAAACAATGGTGGAAGCTCATAAGATAGAATTGTCTTGACTCTCGCCTAAACGGGACAACGCTGAATTCCAATCTTGATCGAATAAAAGGTTGCTAGAATGTTTAAAATTTTAGATGAGCTGACAACTCTATTCAATGGATGGTAGCTTTGACTCTCGCCTAAACGGGACACTGATATCAGTTTGTTGAAAACCTTGGAAATTATTTAGGATTGTATGTTTTACTATTTTCACTTGTCATTCCTACTTGCTATATGTTTAATAATTTTTGAATTGTATATGAATTTATATTGAACCATGTTATTTTCTGTTATTAAGTTGTAGTTTAATTTCGAATCTTCATTGTTGGTCTAACTTGGTTTGTTTATCTAATGAGATAAATCCCTAATGGATTTTCACCATTAGACATACATAATAGTGTTAGATCTCGAAAGATAAATATTGTATATGCGACATCTAGCTGTTCATCAATAGATGACACCTTAGACTAGTATTTTTACGATATTAAACAAGAAGATTGTATAAATAAGATTACTTTGTCTTTCGCTAATCGAAGCATCGTTGGATTCTTATTTAAATAACGAAATTATCCTAATTCCTCTTAGCTTATTCATTTCGAATTAGCTCAATAACATATCATTGGATGAATGGTCTATATATCATTTCATGTCATTCTATATTTTCTCTTAAGAAATTAAATGACGCATATGATTATAATCCCGAAATATTCCCAATTGATATAAATCCTCAATCTTAGAAATCTCCTACTTGTATGGGAAAATCAGACTTAGAGTTAAATTAGTAGTGGTGGTCCAAGATAGAATTACTCATTATATTTGGTATAAATTTAAGTCTTTGACTTTAATTTTAAATTCCAAACAGAAATTTTCTTATATTTCTAATTCCAGAATACAATACAGTTAAACTTTCTCAAGTGTTTAATATCCATCTTCTATTAATGGATTCAAATTATATGGAATATGAGTTTAGTATTCTGTGACCAGGATCCACTTGCAGTATTCTAAGAACTCTTTGATGTAACTAAACCTAAGTCATCAAAAGACACTACCACATTTTTTTTAATCTATGGCATTTGTATCTTGTTCATAGTGGTTTTGACAAGATCAATCTCTGCAATGAGTTAATATGCCTATATCCACTGAAAGTAGTTCATCTCATTCGTAGATGGATGTACATTCAGGGGTGGATATGAGTTTTTCGTTGTATTCTTAAAATGATAACTCTAGATTATACCTTTTAGCAAGAAATTTGAAATGTTTGAAAAATTTCATTAATTTCTAGCAATGGTTAAAACCATTTAGGTAAGTGGTTAAAGATCTTGCGAACTGATAGGGGTGGAGAAATAGTTAGTAGATATGCAGTTCAAAGATCATTAAATTGATTTTTGAATTATATCCAAACTTACCTCCCCAGAAATTTCGAGTTGCATGTTGATGATTAGTTACTAGTCGTTGCCTAATTCCTTCCATGGTAATACAATTTCAGAATGATGTGATGGTTGTATACTTAATGTAAATCATTACTAGATTCATGGATGACCTAATCAAAATCTTAAGAAAAGCTAGAACTGTTAACCATGGTTTGTTAGCTATTCTAAGTGATTAGGGGTGGACCATCCCATAGTCAATAGATAAGAAAGTGTTTGTTCAAACAAATACTACTTTTCTAAGAAAATGACTAAGTCTGAAAATAAAGTAGCAAATAAAGGAGATATTTTTCTTGATTCCAAAAGTGTTCTATCATCTTATATGACATATGATGATCCCACTGTCTCTGTTGTCTTGTCACAACCAAAGAGGTTAATACCATTTAGTTTTCTCAGACATAATTCACGGTACCTTGTCGTAGTGGGAGAGTTTCTACGAACTCACCTTCTTATGACTTGGAAGACACTAGTGATTAAAATCCATTGTGAGTTTAAACAAGTAATGGATTGTCAAGATAAGAAACTAAGAAGAAAAGCCAATAGAACTATGGTTTAATCCATTCACATGGAGTAACTTAAAGTTTTCTATTACAAGGACATAAAAGGAAATTTTCGTTTATAAGTCTATTCAATAAACTTAACAAAACATCCTGTTCCTAGTATTATAGGTTTGAGTTTATCTAAACCTATGACTTATGGTATACCTGGTAATTACTTACTCTAATGCAAGCAACTTACTTTAGTAAGATGCTGAAGCATTTTCTTTCTAATGGCAATCTATAGAAGCTTCTCGACTTCTAGGCATAGATTTTATTTATCTCAGGAAAAGTCTCAACTATTCCAGAAAAGATAAAGCCATGAAAGAAATTCTTAAATCAACAGTGAGAGGTCTTAGATATGCTTTTGTATGCCTTAGACCAGACATCTGCTGTTGAGTGGGAGTAATGAGTAGGTATCAGATTAATCCAGGAGAAGAAC
Source organism: Cannabis sativa (assembly GCF_029168945.1). NCBI lineage: Eukaryota > Viridiplantae > Streptophyta > Magnoliopsida > Rosales > Cannabaceae > Cannabis > Cannabis sativa. The sequence continues at coordinate 25,507,081 of NC_083606.1, forward strand.
ATTGGAAGACAATCAAGTAAATCTTAAGATAAAGAAGAGGAACTATATGTTAGTCTATAAGGGTGTGTTTAAAACTCTTAGACTACACCACATCAGATTTCGAAATTTGCCTTTGTGCTAGAAAATCTTTCTGATAAGATGGTGATTACTCTGGGGATGGAATAGTGATTTTGGAGAAGTGTAAAAACCTATCTGAAGTCTCTAGGTCTACCAGAAAGGGACTAAATGTTAAAGTTGCAGGAAAGGTACTTATTCAGTCCAAGGAAAGTTCTATACATTTTTGGCACCATTCCAAATTGCCTAAACTACTAGTGTTAATTTCCTGATTAACCAAAAGTAGTTGCCAAAGGTATAGAATCCAGTATCCCAAGAGAGTAGACATATAGAGAGGAATTTCACATTATCAATGATTTTGTGATTAAGGAAGAGTAATGGTGGAGAAAAGGTTGTGTTTAATTCAACCTTTCAGATCCTATTACGAGGAGTTTACTACTACTACACTTGATTTGTATATAAAGGTGTTGAGAATATTTGAAATGCACTTTTTGTTTTATATTAGTGCAAGTGGGAGTTTGTTGGGTTTTATGCCCTAAATAAAACTCATTTCAATATAATCAGATTTACTTATTAATATAGATCAGAAATAACATTTAATGTTGCATGGTTCACATGATTTATTTCATGATTATATGTACATAATGTATGAATTCATCTGAAACCCTTTTCACATACTTGATCCTGTTTATTGTGTTGTCAACACATTGGAAAGTAAACATGACTATGTGAATAAAGTTTCCTAGATTTATCAAACATAGGGTTTTACTGATATGATAATCTACAACAAGAGTTTACTTGTATTTGGAGAAATACTATGTTCTTTCCAGAGCATTGGTTAAAGTAAAGCTCAGGTTGGATGCATGGAGTATGCATCGGAAGGGACCGATATTGAACTTTGACTTAGATTTATTAAACTTACCGTAATATCTATTCAAGTCAATATCGCCTAGTTGATCCTAGATCAAATGATCTTAATCCTGTTATGATTAGGCTCGATCTCAAGAGGCTATTCGTGTTCTTTGATTTGTTAGTTAAGCCTACTTTTAGGTCAGGATGATATGTACATTTTGGGAACACGGTAGTGCAATTGAGTGGGAGAGCTAACATAAACATGGAATCTATAGCTTCTATCTGGCGAATAGTAAGTAAAGGATGATCTCCTTCAAGCTTGACCAAACGAAAATAAATGGTGGAGATCTCATTTCACATAAGCTGAAATATCATTTATACGGGGTTAAGTGTTTTAAGGATTAAATACATTGTAGGGTGTAACGGTAATCTAATCCCTTTACAGTGTAGATCATTCATATAGAGGATCATTGATCAAATTAGGGTTATAACAATGGATAACTAATGATGTGTCTGTTGGGTTTTATGCCCTAAATAAAACTCTTTACAATCTGATTAGTTATCAATACAAGAAATTTGAAGTGATAGATGTTTGCATGAATTTTACATGCTAATGGTTTAAATATGTTTATTACATTTACACATAGAATCAGTTAAATCCAGATCATATGTTTATTCACAATTACAGTATCGTCAACACAGTGGAATGTGATTGTGATCATATGAATCAAAAGTCTTGGTCCCTGTTTCATCAGTGTTATTGGATTTACACTAATGTGTTAATCAGCGATGATGTGTACTTACACTTGGAGTAAGTGTTATGTTCTTTCCAGGACATTAGTAAAGTATACTAGTTTCGAATGTATGGAGTATACATTGGACTGGATCGATATTGCAACTAAGTTAAGATATTACAAACTTACCGTTATACATATCTTTCCAAGTCAATATCAGTATTTGATCTTAAGATTAAAAGAATCTAAATCCTGATATGCTTAGGCTCAACTCAGGAGTACTATTCATGTTCTTTGATTTATTAGTTAAGCCTACTTTTAGGTCAGGGTGATACGTATATTTTGGGAACATGATAGTATGATTGAGTGGGAGTGCTGAACATAAATATGGAATCTATAGCTTCTACTGGTGTATAGAAGTAAAGTGATGATTCCCTTCGAGCTTGGCAAATAGAAGTAAATGGATGAGCTCTTGTTTAACTAACTAATCATTAGATCACTAAACACCATTTACAGGTAGCTAAGTGTTTTAAGGGGCAAAATACATTGAGGGGTGAGAACGGTAAAGAAATCCCATCTCGATGTAGATCATCTATATAGAGGATCTTTAAATCACAATAAGATTACAGCAATGGTTAAATGAGATAGCATATTGATATCGTGGAACATATAATATGCTCTATATAAGTCTGAGAGTGCAATTCTAAGTTCTAAGAGTGGATTCAACAAAGAATTAATAAGTAGGAATTTACTTGGTAAATTTGGTTCACTTATTGGAAGCTCAGCATATAGATCCATGGTACCAATTCTAGTTGAGAACATTCTGCTTGTAAGACTCATTAATTGATTCGTGATTGATTAATTATAATTCTAAAGTTAGACTATGTCTAATTTTATGAATTTTCACTAAGCAGGGGTGAAATTGTAAAGAAAAGAGATTCTAGGTTTATTTATTTATTAATGGACTTTATATGTCTAGTTAATAATTAAATTAAATGACAATATTATTTAATAATCTATTTTAGTTATTAAATAATTAGTTTTGGCATTTAAAAGGTTAGAATTCAAAAATTGGCGTTTTTGAGAAAATAAAAATAAAATTTGATAAAACTGCAAAATCAAGTGGGGCCCATAACTACACCATGGCCGACCACTTATTGTGGAGTTTCAAATTGATTTTTTCATTATTTTAATGCTAAATAATTCCTAACCTAAACCTAGTAGTTGCCTATAAATAGAAAGTGATGGCTCAGTCAAAATATAAGTTTTCAATAACCTTTTCTGACAGAAATTTCTCTCTTCAGAAAAACTGAGTCTTCCCTAGTTTCTATACCTGGCCGAAACCCTCTCCTCTTTTCTCTCTTCATAAAATTCGAACCCTAGTGAAAGAGTGAGTGCCCACACACAGCAAGCAGTAACTCAATCATAGATTGGAAGACTGTGAAGGATCAAACTTGAAGAAGAAGGACATTCGGGCTCAGATCTTGATTATACTTTGCTATAGAAAGGATACACGGGTTAGAGATCTGAGCGGAAGGAGACATTAATTCCGCTGCATCAATGTAAGGTTTTCTTAACTTTATATGTGTTTAATTTATCGTTTTAGAAAGTTCATATTTAGGGTGTTTAAACAACATACTTGTGAGTAGATCTAACATCCTGGTAAAATAAATTCCAACAACTGGCCTCAGAGCCATGGTAATTGATTTACTTGCATGAAGTTTGGACTTTAAAACGATTGTTTGTTATTTGGATGGTTTCATGTTGTATTGAGTGTTATATGATGATTGATTGATGTTTGTGAATTTTCGTGAAAAATAATTGAAATTTTGTTTCTGGAATTATTTTTATTGGATAGTATGGAAAAAATTAAGCAAGTTACTTTTTTACCGAACTCAATTTCGATTTAATTTGAATTAGTTATGATTTTTTGAAGATTCGAAAAAAATCAGGGATCGTACACACCACACGCGCGCGCACGAGGCTTGTTCCTCGGACAGCACGCGCGCAGACACTCAGCTCGACCGAGCTACCTCGGTCAGACAAGATTGGCTGTCTGAAATCGTCCCATGCGCGCGTGGATGAGGCTGCATGCAGCCTCCTGCGCTGAGGGACGTCGGTCACGCCTGGCTGCTTGTGCGAGTGGACAGTATGCAATGCATACTGTCCGTACCACTTGCAATTTTTTCGTTTTTCTTCGTTTTTTCATGCTTTTTCATGGAATTAACTTCCGATTTTTTGTGTAGTTTTGTATTTATATATTTACTATTCCTAATTCAACTCTAATTATCATAATGAATTAATTTAATATTTTTTAAATTTTAATTCATGATATTAGTGTAATTTGAATTTGAAATTAGTAAATATCTATTTTTTTGCTTAATTATTTATCTTATTTTTAAATTTGATTATATATCTTATCTTATTTTTTAAATTTAAGGTCAGATATTAAATTTTTTAAATTAATTTTTTTTTTTAAATATTTTGACCTTATTTAAATTTAAAATAAGATAACTATAATCATGTAATTTTAAATAGATGTAAGATATTTTGCTAACTTTTAAATTTTGTTATTTTATTTATTTAAATTAAATTTAAAATCTAAAAAAGATATTTAATTTATCTTTTCTAATTTTTATTTAATTTTTATTTATAAAATAACATTTAATTTTTAAAAGTAGTTAGCAAATTTTGAAATGATATTTAGGTTAGTTGAAACCTAATTTTTCAAAATTGTAGGTATAATTTTAAATATTTTTTTTATATAATTTCGAAATTTAAAATTAATTTTATTTTCGAAAAATAAATTAATATTATTATTTATTTTATTTTTCAAAATTAAATATATATTTTTTTTAATTTCGAAATTTATTTATTTAAAATTAAATAAATCCTACTTCCAACTATCCAGCTAACCTTGTTGCAGGAGTATATGGTTTTAGCTTGTTTGTAAGTTTTCAAAACCTATTATTACTTGATTGCAAATAGCCATGGTTACTTTTTGCCAGATCTAATGATCTGATTTTAACTCATGCTCCCTTGGTCAAGTTAATAATTTGTAACAGGTAAATTTTACAATCTTCTTTCATCTGTGTATGACCTAGCAACATGATAGGATCCATGCAAGTGTGTACCTGTGTGAGCCTATGTGTTTATTTTATTATATAGATGCATATAGGTTGTTGCTAAATAAAATGTCACATCATGATAGATTTTATTTAGGTCCATTTAGTTATTGGAATTATTCAATTAATAACAGTTATTTATTTTAAGGTTAAATTCCTCTCTTTTGGGCCTTGTGTGAGAATTGGGAGCTATAGAAGTGGGTGCGACATACTGAACCCAGCACCCCCTCACATGAACTACCCCAATTGTGAAGGCCCATTTGCCTGATTTGAATAACTGTACTAGGTTAATTATATTAGTTTGACCTAATAAAATTGAATTAGCAACATAATTAACTTTTAAAATATATGAAAATTTATTTTCATTTTAATATTATAAAGTTAATTTTAAGAAAAACACTTTTAGTTTTAGATATTGTTTCTAGACAAACTATTTGTAATTTTCTTGTATTTAATTAAATAAAGAATTTTAACTAACTAGATTCTTTCTGGAGCTTATTTAATTAAATATTCCTATTTAAGTTATAAATTAGTTGTATCAACTGATTTTTCTTATCTAACTTAAATTTGAATATTTTATTTAAATTTTAAATCAAGTTGAGGAATCCTAGGCATTAGTTATTAAAGATTCTTAAGATATTTTTTTAAGTTAATATCTTTTCGAATATTAACTTAAAATGGAATATTTTAGATATTTTTTAGGTTAATATCTTTTCGAATATTAACTTAAAAAGATATCTTCAAATTAAGTGTATATAACTTAATTTTTGATATTTAATTAAATCTAAATTTGAAATTATTTAAGTTTTAAATTTTTTTTCTATATAACTTAAAATAGATATTTTTCAAATTTTTGTTGAAAAGATACTTAGTCAAATAAGATATTTTCTACATAGTAATTTCTAGACTACTTATTATTTCTAATATTTAAATAGGAAAATATTATACATTGTGAAATTAATTATTTAAATAATTAATTTTGGTACAATTTTAAGTATATTTTTCCTAGTATTAAACTAGAAATTAATAATTAAGCCTTCTCTACACTTAATTATTTATTTCTTGAATTTAATACATTTAATTAACTTGAAAAATTTAAATATCTAAGTTGATTTTCATCATGATACTTAAATATTTATTTTTCATGACACTTAATTAAATAGAAAATTATTTTTAGGTTGAAATTTAATTTTTCAACTTAAATTCAAATAATTTTCAAAATATATATTTTTCTTTATTTTATTAATCAATTTCGAAAATTGCATTTTAATTATGCAATATTTTCGAATTTTTTATTTTGAAAAATAGATTGAGTTGTAAATTAATTATTTATTTTAATTTATTCTTGGGCCAACTTAAATCAATAATTTTTTCATTTAATTGATTAATTTAAAATAAATGAATTTAAAATATAAATTATTAGAAATTGAATTAACTAGTCAAAAGAAAATCTAGATAGGTGATATTTTTGCTTGAAGTATTTCTTTTCTATTTTTATTATTTTTCGAAAATTGTATAATTATACTTAATTTTTTGAATATAATAAATATATTCTCAAGGAAAATTTTAAGTTGCTAATTAATCTAATTTAATTAAACTTAAATTAATTTCCTTAATATTTATATTTAAGATTATTACTAAGATGGAAATAATTAATTTTATTTCAATCACCATCTAAGTATAATTTTATAAATATTATATTAAATTCTTATATTTGAATTTCAATTCTAAATTTCGAATTTAATGAGAATTTATTTATTAGAATAATAAAGAAAATACATTTTAAAGAATGAGCTTTATTATTATTAAGATATTCGATCTCCATTGTTGGTTTTACATCGCGTTTGTTTTAGTGAGTAATCCTCCCTAATGGAGGAACGTTCATTAGCAATTTTGCATCGTTTAATCTCGAAAGATACGTAGTTTGTAAGTGTTTTATATGGTATAGATCACCCTAATGGTGGCGACCATATTTGACTTGCAAATTGCGAAACAATGGTAGTAGCTCATAAGATAGAATAGCCTTGACTCTCGCCTAAACGAGACAACGCTGGATTCCAATCTTGATCGAATAAAAGGTTGCTAGAATGTTTAACATTTTAGATGAGCTGACAACTCTATTCAATAGATGGTAGCTTTGACTCTCGCCTAAACGGGACACTGATATCAGTTTGTTGAAAAACCTTGGAAATTATTTAGGATTTAATTTTTTAAGTATTTTCTCATATCATTCCTACTTACTATGTGCTTATAATTTCTGAATTGATTTTGTGTAAACCATTATTAATTTCTATTTGTTGATTTCTATTATTTTGTAGTATCCTGTATTATCAAAATGAATCCCATGTTATCACTGTTGACTGAAAACAAGCTGAATGGATCTAACTTTAATAAGTGGAATGAGAACATTAATATTGCTCTCATAGGAGAAAGTGCCTTGTTTGTTTTAACTGAGCCGTCACCTGAAGTGCCTGGGGACAATGCTTCCAAAGCTGTGAAAGAAAAGTATGAGCGTTGACAGAAAGCAAATGACAAAGCTCTATATTTTATGCTTTCTAGCATCGTTGACACCCTCAAAACTCGGTTTTCTAAAACCGAGAAGGCTGCTGAAGTTATGACGAAGTTAAATGAGCTATTCGGTAAGGCATCACTTCAGTCACACTTTGACGCGACTAAGAAGTACATTAATGCACGGATGGAACCTCATCAAAACGTGCGTGACCATGTTCTCCTAATGTCAAGTTATTTCCAAGAAGCCCAGGATCATGGTGCTGAAATGGACAGTGCTACTCAAGTAAGTCTTATCTTGAATAGCCTGACTCCAGCATTTCTACCATACACATCAAATTATGTCATGAATAAGAAGGAAATTGACTTTCATGAATTAGTCAATGACCTTCATACTTATGAAAATTTGATTGGAGGACCCAAGAAGAAAGGGAGTAAACCTCACAATCCTGGGAATGGTAATGGGACAATGAAACCTGAAGCAAATGTTGCCTCTGCTTCGAAACCCAAATCGAAGAAGAAGTGGAAGAACACAAAGAAGCGAACAAAACCCAGGAAGAATAAAAAGGCTGCTCCTTCTGGTGATGCTACACTTAAAGGAAAGTGTTTCTACTGCAATGAAAAAGGTCATTGGAAACCCCAGTGTCCTAAACTTCTTGCAAAGAAACAAGGTATTTCTATTTATAAACTTTAAGAGTTTTAGTGAATTATTATCCAATTGGATTTATGATTCTGGACTAACTTTGTTTATTTGTTTTCTTCTTCTTATAGGCCAAGCTACTTGAACTCAAATGAGTTGGATCAGAAAGCTGGACCAAGGGTGAAATCGTCCATATGAAGATGAAGCTCTTCAATTTATTTTTGAATTAATTGTTTTAGTTTAAAGACAATTTGGATTTCAAATTTTAGTTAGGGATATTTATCCCTGTTTTTTCTCATATTGTTGCAATACATTTTTTATTTTATTATTAATAAAGTATTCTTGTATTTTCGAATTCAACAATTACAATTTATGAGAATGAGCTTCATTTATTTTATCTTCATCAACAATTACCACATTATATTTATATGTTTGTATGTGTGAGTGTTTTTATTATTGATGCAAATTCTATTATATTTACAACTCTTCATAGAGTTATATTAAATAAACACTAGAAACTATTTCTATGTTTATTAATAATTGTTAATTCTAATACAATTATTAAGAATTTGTTTAATAAAAGGATCTTTTGATCTGATAGGGGTGGAGAAAAGTTAAGAAAACTATGCAGTTCAACGATCTTTTATATCGAATGAACTCTGGATAGTATTCAACTCCACATAAACTCTATCACACTAAGAGAATCATGATCTTTACAACCTTTAGGGGTGGATCATAATCTCTACATACTTAGGGGTGGAGGTTATCCATAGTACCCTATATGTATATACTTAGGGTGGAGTCTATTCCACAATTCCCTATGTAACACATATTTTCTTTAAACATGGAAGTAATATAATGAGTTCGCTATTGTCAATATAAATGCTTGATCTTGATTGTATGTTCCATTTTGATTTTACTGTTGTAACTAAAAGTTTGATACCTATGAAAGTTCTTTGATAAAGTTTCACACTACCTTAATTGAGTGGGAGAATTTTAAAATTCTATACCCATCTTCATCAGGTTGATACTTGTGATAGGTACTTAAGAACACTACTGAAAAAGCTTATCAGAATTGTGAGAATAAGATAAAGAACTCTAGTTCAGTCCATTCGAATGACTTGAACCTAGAATTCCTAATCCTCATAAAATTTTATGGTATCCTAATTTTGATTACTTTATCTCTGGCATGTATTTTTCACTTCAAATACTAGTCTGCTATGTTGATGACTTAGTCTTAACTTAATGTTTCAGACTAATACAAAAGTCACAACTAGATAACTCTCTAAACAATCAGAGGTTAAAAGTATTATTTAACCAGACATCTGCTATTGAGTGGGAGCTATCTGAGATGTAATCAAATAGGGAACATTAGAAGATATTCAAGAAAGATTTATGAAAGTGATCTATATGTTAGATATTAAGGAACTGTGTATCAGTTATCCTTGAATCTCACCAACTCATTTCGAGATCTATGAGATGGTGCTTACTTTGGGGGTGGAGGAATTATTCTATAATAATTGAAGCTCTACCAGAGAAGAATTATAACTTTGTGTATTCAAAAATCCAAGAAAGTTATATCACTGAAGAAGAGTCTACACTGTATTATCTCAATTACATATTTTAAAATATGAGAGATATGTCTTCTGTTAATTCAGATGTACTTTTAAAACAGTAAAGATTTCAGTATCCCTTGATGAGTAAAGTATATAGTAAAGGATGTTTCATAAGTGAATTTATGAACTAGTTTCCAGAAGTTTGGGTCGATTCAAATATACTACACTTGATCTGAAGATCAAGACATCAGATTAACCTATTTGCACAGTTTGTTTTATATTAGTGCAAGTGGGAGTTTGTTGGGTTTTATGCCCTAAATAAAACTCTTTACAATCTGATTAGTTATCAATACAAAAAATTTGAAGTGATAGATGTTTGCATGAATTTTACATGCTAATGGTTTAAATATGTTTATTACATTTACACATAGAATCAGTTAAATCCAGATCATATGTGTATTCACAATTACAGTGTCGTCAACACAGTGGAATGTGATTGTGATCATATGAATCAAAAGACTTGCTCCCTATTTCATCAGTGTTATTGGATTTACACTAATGTGTTAATCAGCGATGATGTGTACTTACACTTGGAGTAAGTGTTATGTTCTTTCCAGGACATTAGTAAAGTATACTAGTTTCGAATGTATGGAGTATACATTGGACTGGACTGATATTGCAACTAAGTTAAGATATTACAAACTTACCGTTATACATATCTTTCCAAGTCAATATCAGTAGTTGATCTTAAGATTAAAAAAATCTAAATCCTAATATGCTTAGGCTCAACTCAGGAGTACTATTCATGTTCTTTGATTTATTAGTTAAGCCTACTTTTAGGTCAGGGTGATACGTATATTTTGGGAACATGATAGTATGATTGAGTGGGAGTGCTGAACATAAATATGGAATCTATAGCTTCTACTGGTGTATAGAAGTAAAGTGATGATTCCCTTCGAGCTTGGCAAATAGAAGTAAATGCATGAGCTCTTGTTTAACTGACTAATCATTAGATAACTAAACACCATTTACAGGTAGCTAAGTGTTTTAAGGGGTAAAATACATTGAGGGGTGAGAACGGTAAAGAAATCCCATCTCGATGTAGATCATCTATATAGAGGATCTTTAAATCACAATAAGATTATAGCAATGGTTAAATGAGATAGCATATTGATATCGTGGAACATATAATATGCTCTATATAAGTCTGAGAGTGCAATTCTAAGTTCTAAGAGTGGATTCAACGAAGAATTAATAAGTAGGAATTTACTTGGTAAATTTGGTTCACTTATTGGAAGCTCAGCCTATAGATCCATGGTCCCCATTCTAGTTGAGAACATTCTGCTTGTAAGACTCATTAATTGATTCGTGATTGATCAATTATAATTCTAAAGTTAGACTATGTCTAATTTTATGAATTTTCACTAAGCAGGGGTGAAATTGTAAAGAAAAAAGATTCTAGGTTTATTTATTTATTAATGGACTTTATATGTCTAGTTAATAATTAAATTAAATGAAAATATTATTTAATAATCTATTTTAGTTATTAAATAATTAGTTTTGGCATTTAAAAGGTTAGAATTGGAAAATTGACGTTTTTGAGAAAATAGAAATAAAATTTGATAAAACTGCAAAATATAAATAAAATTTTAATGCCAAATAATTCCTAACCTAAACCTAGTAGTTGCCTATAAATAGAAAGTGATGACTCAATCAAAATATAAGTTTTCAATAACCTTTTCTGACAGAATTTTCTCTCTTCAAAAAAACTGAGCCTTCCCTAGTTTCTATACCTGGCCGAAACCCTCTCCTCTTTTCTCTCTTCATAAAATTTGAACCCTAGTGAAAGAGTGAGTGCCCACACACAGCAAGCAGTAACTCAATCATAGATTGGAAGACTGTGAAGGATCAAACTTGAAGAAGAAGGACATTCGGGCTCAGATCTTGACTATACTGTGCTACAGAAAGGATACAAGTGTTAGAGATCTGAGCGGAAGGAGACATTAATTCCGCTGCATCAATGTAAGGTTTTCTTAACTTTATATGTGTTTAATTTATCGTTTTAGAAAGTTCATATTTAGGGTGTTTAAACAACATACTTGTGAGTAGATCTAAGATCCTGGTAAAATAAATTCTAACAGTGTCTATATGGTGGAACATATAGAGTATTCTATATACTGAGAGTGCAATTCTAAGTTCTATGCGTGGATTCAACGAAGAATTAATAAGTTAGTGAATTTTAGTAATAAATTCTTGATCTACTTATTGGAAGCTCGGTTATATAGACCCATGGTCCCCGCACTAGTTGAGATAATATTGCTTGTAAGACTCATATAATTGGTTTTGCTTAATCAATTATAATTCTCAAATTAGACTATGTCTATTTGTGAATTTTTCACTAAGTAAGGGCGAAATTGTAAGGAAAGAGTTTTAGGGGCATATTTGTTAATTATGATACTTTGTATGGTTCAATTAATAAATATGATAAATGACAATATTATTTAATAATTATTTATAGTTATTAAATAGTTAGAATTGACATTTAAATGGTTGAATTAGAATATTGGCGTTTTTGAGAAAATCAGATGCAGAAAAGATAAAACTACAAAATTGCAAAAAGTGAGGCCCAAATCCACAAGTATAGGGCCGGCCACTTTTGTAGGGTTTTACCTCTGATATTTTCATTATTTTAATGCCAAATAATTCAAACCTAACCCTAGTGGAATGCTATAAATAGATAGTGAAGGCTTCAGGAAATTTACACACTTAAATTTTCTACTTTTTCATTCAGAAAAACTGAGCCTTTCTCTCTCCCTATCTTTGGTCGACCCTTTCTCTTTCTTTTTCCTCTTCAATTTCGAAAATTACTTAGTGTTAGAGTAGTGCCCACACATAGCAAGTGATACCTCAATCATAGTGAGGAAGATAGTGAAGAAAGACTTTCAACAAGAAGGAGTTTCAGCATTAAAGAATCAGAGAAAGAGATCCAGGTTCAGATATTGATAATGCTCTGCTACAGAAAGGAATCAAGGGCTAGATATCTGAACGGAAGGAGTCATATTATTTCGCTGCACCCAATGTAAGGTTTCCTAAACTTTACATGTGTTTATTTCATCGTTTTAGAAAGTTCATATTTAGGGTGTTAATCAACATACTTGTGAGTAGATCTAAGATCCTGGTAAAATAATTTCCAACATGTATACCGTTTGGTGGGTAAGAACTCGAGCCAGAAGAGTATGTGGGCTGCTGTCGATCAGATTGGGACAGTACTCAGACAGTGAAACTATTGAACGCTCTTCCTCAGTGAGAGAAAGGGTGTTACTCATATCTTTCAGCAGTGGATCCATGGGAAACAGAGAAGACAGAGGAGGGTGTGGGTGACCGGCGGTAGGGAAGCATGGGAAAGAGGAAGGAGGGAACGGTTGAGATTGACAAACTTGAAAAAAGATAGATGTAATTAGCAGTTAAAATGCAAAAGGGAGTTAGTTAAAGACATAACTGATACAGACCCCAAATGGGCACTTCTATGGAGTTTGGAGTAGGTTTTTATTCTGTTAAATTTTTATTTTTTTTACTCTTAATAACATCAAAAAAAGAAAATTATGGAGAGTCCTTCCACAAATTAAAGATCTAAAAAAAAGGATAATTGATAAATAAATAATAAAAAAAAAACTCATCACATGTTTTAAAACTTTTGTCATACCATATCTCACTTATAATCACCATTACACTTAGACTTGTTGTCATGACTCATAACCTTATTTCACTTGTATAGGTTTATTCTGTACATAAATCAAATCAAACTATAAGTTAATTTAATGTTATTTTTAAATAAGAAAAATATATAAATTATTGAAATCAAACATTGAAAAAAATAAAATACTAAAAAATTAAGGCATAAAAAAAGGGATAGAGAACACCATGAATAAGTATGAGAGCTTAATAATTACACATTTCAATGTGATCTATGACTTTATGTATAACAATTTTTCTTTAATTGAAACTCTATATAGCAATTACAATTACATATTTCAATATATTTATAGACTAAAACTTAAAAATTTTGAAAATAGGACTAATAAAATATGTTCGCATTTATATATATATATATATATATATATTAGTCACAAAATATAAGTCTCATAGTTTTTAAAAGTTATTTCTTTTTTAATAAATGAAACCATATTATTAGCGAAAAACTTTGGAAGAAATGAGAATTTTTTTTAACAACATTACTTATTGTTAACGCAGATTTTCGTTAACGAATTATGAACTTTTTTCTGCAATAAATTAAACACAGATATGTAAGAAAATTGAGAAGAATAATAATAGTAATAATGACACCAAGTCGTAGTTTTACAGTTAAATTTGCATACTCCATGAGTCTATCTTATTTAAGATATTTCTAGATATTGAATACAGTATTACAATTAGTGATCTTTTCTCTCCAAGATTTTCTCTTTTTTTCTGTAGAATCTTTCCCTATTTATAGGAATATAGGTTGCCAGTAATTTACATTTGAATTAGAATTACATAACCATTTTCACGAAACGTGGGTTTTGACCACATTCCATCATGTGTAGATAACACTAGAAATCCGCATAACCGTTTATCATTCTTATCTTCAAGGTAGTGGACGCTGACGTGGGTAAAGGCATCTCGCTTTGTATATAGAAAATTAAATGATAACTTGGTTTAATTATATGCCTTCCAGCAATGGCATGAGCACCAGTGTACTGAGCAAACTTAAGAACTGCTCTTTGACCATAAGGCCTCGCAGACTAGACAATCATGTCCTACATGCTCCCAAGTTGTTACATTTAGTTATTATAATGTGGATTATACGCTAAGTCTTTCAACAGCCGATTCGCCTCGTCAATACTTCCTTATGTGTAGCGAGGTAGATGTCTCGCTATGCATTGTCCATAATTTTTACGGGATTATGCCTTCTAAGGCAAGATGGTCTCTCGTCAATACATGAATTGATAGTTTGTGTATCCTTGTCTCGTCTAAGACTATACAGTCAGCAAGTTATGAATATATTCTATATTTAATGAGTTATTCTATTTTGCATTTAATGATATTAACATTATTATATCTGGTGGTACATATTCCACTTGATTGACACGTGTCACTCTCAGAAGTATAGTGAAATTTTGGGTATAACAATTGCCCCTTAAAAAATTCTTTTTTAATAAAAAGTACTTTTTAAATGATTACAAAGGGTACTTTGGTCTTAACCCAATTTAAAAAATTGCATGCTTTTGAATTTGGTGGTTCATGGTTTCGAGGCACATCATTAGCATTTAATGACCCATCTTTTCCAATTCTTCCTTATTCCTATCTGTTGGATCTCTATTCTTCATCATCTGATGATTACGGTAACTTCTTTTAAGTGGGAATTTATTTCCCATTTTCCCCTTTATCTGTTTTTAAATAAGTATTGATGCATCTCTTTGTCTCACAGATATGGATTTAAAGAATCTTCTCCACTCTTCAAGTAATAAAGGGAAAAAGAGGACTGCTGCCTCAGAAACTTCTTCAGATGTTAATGTGGAACCCCTCAAGAGATCCAGGAAAACCACTGCAAATAAGAAGCGTGCCTCGCAGACTATAGACCTCGAGACTCTTGAAGTCCAAATTCAGGTTCACACTCCAGCCATTCCACATGTCAAGGAGTCAGTCCCAGAAACTCACCAGGCCACCACTTCTTCAAGTAAGGCACCTGAGACTTTGCCCATCGAGGTTGGGGGCACTAGTTCAAAGTATTGCGCATAATTTGCTACGTCCTACTGGCGCCATTTTTGATCTTTCCAGTGTAGTGACTGGGATTTGGTCAACAATGGCAGCCTAACAGAGATGCTTGAGAGGAGCCTTACCTTCAATCTCTCGGTTAGTTTCCTTCTTCTTTTCTTTGTTTTTTAACATTTCTTTTAAGAACCCACAAGAATTCATGTGCATTTTTTTCGTATAGGCCACCTTCTTATCTCATGTCGCTCAGAGTCGGGTTCTCCATAAAGTAAAGCAATTGGAAGCTGAACTTTGTAAAACCATTGAGCAACGCGAGGCTGTTGCTAAAGAATGGAACGATGCTCAAAAGGAGATTTCCTGTCTGAACGAGGAGGTTGAGGAGACGAGAGACTCACAAGACTGAACTCGAGACAGCCCAAAAGGAAGCCAAGGACAAATTTGAGGCATGTTAGAAACTCTAAGAGGAACTTAATGCAGCCATTGTGAAGCTCGAGGGTGCTGAGGCCAATGCTAAAGAATGGTGCAACGCTGTTGCCACGTGTTCCATTTACCGAGCTTGGATGGAAAATCTTGAGATGGACTTACATTTCTTGGGGGAGGGCACCGAGGAAGTCTTAGCTTATTGCGAGAAAGCCAAGAAAGAAGAAGAAGAAGAAGAAGCAACTGGGTCCGAGGAAGATGATGAGCCATCCAAGTCTCCTACCATGTAGGCTTGAGTTTTTTAACTCCTTTTTTTTTTATTTTAACTTTTAAGAAAATGGCCTTTTGGCCTAGACAATGGTTTGCCCCTTATGGAAATTTTTTGTAAAGACAAATTTGCTTTGTTGGATGGCCAACTTTGCGTTTTATTTATTTATTTTCACTTATTGCCTCGTATCTTTATATTTGAACTTAATATGTTTGTTCATTTGTGTTTTAATCACAACCTAAACAATTATATTTTGATCAAACTTAAGATACTTTAAGTAAGCATTTCTATTGATCTCGTTTTTCCTTTGAGATTGCTTTATTAGTTATTAGTCTACTATGTGTGTACACAAGTAGTTATATTCTGCTATGCTTTCTATTCGTGAGCAGTTCTTATCAGTTCTACTTCGCGCGTGCAGTTATAATCTACCATTTATAATTTGGTAAGTAAACTTCAACATACTTTGAATAATTTATTTTATAAATTACTTTGTATATTTTTTGATTGCTTATATGAATAGTTAACCTTTCTATTCATATGTTTAGGTTAAGTATTATTTTTCAAGTTATCTTCGTACCTCGTTCATAATACATGCCTGAATAATACAAGCCGTTAGATATTCAACCTCGCATGTAGCTTAATGTTGTTTTTATTAGTTACTCTCATTTATAAATGCTACTTCAATTTCCTTTCTGGAGGGAAATGTTCGATTTTTGACTTTATATTGTCCATAGACAACTTTAATCAATTATTTGGAAAAATTTTAAAACTTTAAAATGGAGTGGGTTTGCAATATATCATGTATTTCTAGATAAATTCTAGTTGATCTTACACATATATATATATGCCCCTCAAGTAATTTTAAAGAATAAATTTTTTTAATTGATTGAATAATACTTCAACTTTATTAATAATGAAAATTTACATCACAAAGAAAAAATACAGTATTTACATTATAAGTAAACTGGTAATAAGGTCGCAAATATTCAACATTCCAGTGTGTTGACCTCGCTTTTAGCCAACGATAATGAGTCAAATAGTAAGCGATAGAAAATATAATTAAAGTAAAGTATGAACTAATAAGTAATAAAAAATACAGGATTTTAAAGAGGTTCGGCCCCGTCAGTTCGGTAATAGCCTACTCCCCTAAATTTGTATTAACTTAAGAACAAAGAATATAGTGTTTCCTCTCTTGAAGCTCTCACAATGAAATCTCTGAGTATGCTCTCTTAAATTTCTCTAAAGTAATTCTCTCGACCTCCATACCAGTGAGAATGGATCACTATTTATAGGGCTCAATTTCCCTTTTGCTTACAATGTCTATAGTTGGTAAGAACATATATTACATATTTAGAATACACAGATTGTGGAATTTAGACAGCTTGCCATATCTCTATGATACGATCCCAGACTTATAGGGATTGCTTTCATGCTTCACGATGCAAGTCTTGGAATTGCTAAGTGTTGATACGTTACTCGAATTATCCACTGCTCGGTTGAGGAACACATTATCTGTGCAGGTGTATGCTGAGCTTTGCTCGGAACATCCCTTCAATCAGATGCAAGGAGTAAGGTCCATGTGTCACTAGTATGTGCTACCACGTCATAGTGCAAAAAATGGAATAATATTTGCCCCCAAGTCTGCACGGGACTTTCGGAATCACGTGTAGACTTCACCTAAGCCGACCTCGCATCAGGATGGGTGACACGTGTTGGGTGCGTCTGTTCGTGATCTGGTCCATATGTCACAATAATGTTAAACCGATAATTAAATCAATTTAATCCGTTCTAAGACTACTCAAAATCAAAAGTTTTCCTATCGATAAATAGCATGCCAATACCCTAAATATAGAGAAAATAAAAAAATTGAGGCATCCAAATCTGGTCCTAACTGGTTCACCGAGATCTCACCTGGTCAACCAAATTTACAAGTTCCGATTACCTAGTTCCCATCCAGTTCACTGGATTACACTAGTTGGAAAAACTTCGAGTTTTGAAACTCAATATTGCCTCAACCTTGCACCAACTCATCCGGAACATTTTAAACACTCAAAACAAACATATCCAACAACTCAGAACACACAATTACACATAAACCTCAAATTTAAAGCTCAAGCTTGAGTCTCAAAAAAACTCAAACTTGATGCTTTCAGCGGAAACAGTAGCTACTAACCTTAGAATTACTCATAACCACTATAATTTAAGCTTACCAAACCTAACACTTACCAAACTATATCATACTTAAAACCAAGACTTTTCCTTCAAAATTTAAAGAGAAGGAGTGAGCCAAAGTTACCTTGATCTTCTTCCAATTCAAAATTTAAATTCCTAGTTGAAATCTTGACAAAAAATGGTGAGGAATTGTTCTTAAATCTTTTTGTTTCTCTTGGTTTCTTAGGGTCAAAGGTGAAAGGAAAAGGGAGGAGAGAGAGAAAGTGATTAGGTTATGTTTATCTAGTTTTCTTCTTAACACTTCTAATAAATTCAACTTAAAAAAAGTAAATTCTATATACTATAAAATCCTCTAAGTGCATAATACTAAAATCAAGCTTAATGAGTACAATAACCTTTACTTCAACAATAAGTAATCTCCAAAGCCAGGGGTCGATGTTCATAACTAAATACTTCGAATAATCCTACTAATTCTATCATAAATCAAACTTCCTAATACCACAATTATACATTCTAATACCGATATGATATTTGTGGCCAACTAATCGGGTTTCTACTATTGCCATACCTGAATATATTTTATTTCAAAAATTACATTTATATTACATATATATTCTGATAAAATCTCCGTAATTAATGAATTACGCTTATTTTACCCATTTCTAATAATAGTTCCATTTTTCATAATTAACCTAGTAAGATTACAATCTTACTCATTTATTCTCCAAATTGACATATTACCTCATATTTCATAAAATATGCTTTACAAAATAATTATAGTTTTAGGATATTATATAGGGTTCTATAGGCAAGGTTCTCGCAAGCATTAACCCTCAACTAACCTATGATGGTGTTCCCCTCGATGTGACCCTATGAGGGGGAATAAACTTAGGCCAACCAAACTAAGATGAAGGGCACCCATTTATCAATATGTTTTTCTTTGGCTAATCCCGAGAGGTATTAATTGTAGAGAACATGAAGTTCCCCTTGTTAGCATGTGTAGTTCATTACCCCCTCTCTTGCTGATTACCTTTGCACTTGAAGAACAAGCACACATTTTTCCTTTATGTATTCCATTGAACACTTTTTCTAGACCGCCCAATATAGTCTCCAACCTCTAGTACTTCAGACATATGTTGTTTATCTCCTCCTTATAGCAGGTATGATGAGATATTGTGAAGGTGATATAAGTTTCGGTGGTGTCTTACTTATTAATGATTCACCAATGTTGGAACTTATTTTTAGGATCTTAATTTATGAAAATGTATGTTGATTATAAGTAATATAATCTAACATCTAAAATATAAAATACATACAAGAATAGTTAACACATAATAGTTTAGGATTGTTGATGGTGAAAACTCATCAACTAACTTAAGGCCAGAAAATTAAAACTCAAACACAAGACTTAGAATGAGGATGAAAATATGAAAATTCAAAACTTAAAGAAATATTTAGAGCAACAATGGAGGAAGATAAATGCTTGTATTTCTTGGAGTGAAGTGTTACAATAATTTTTCAACCCTTCCTCACATTTGAGAAAGAGATATTTATAGGCTCTGATGACCTAGTATACATTGGTGGTCCTAAGGGACATGATGTTATCCTTGGTCTCCAGGCTGCAGGTTACAAATGGTGGTCTTGCACCTTGTACCTTTGTCTGGTGTCAGGTGGTCCCGAGTTCTAGGGATAGTGGGTGTTGGGCAACCTTGTCTGGGATGTCAGGCCTTGCAATTGTGGTGCCTCCACTACTTGTACCTTCTTGTCATTACAACTTACTGGAGACGTGGATGCACTCCCTTTGCATGCACGCATAATCTTTTGTATACATGCCTCGTCCTTGCAATTGTACCTTCGCTGCATTCATCTTCAACACTTGGGAAAACGTTGCTAAGCATTTTTGTATCATCGAGAAGAGCATTTTCAAGTGATATGCATGCAAGTATTGGCCAAGTTGACTTGCATGCAAGTCTTTCTTGAGAGACTTGCATGCTTGCTGAGTGAGTTATCCTTGAGCATGGTAAGTGACATGGCCTTGAGCATGCTGAGTGACATGCAAACTTGGCGCATGGCCAAGTGACTTACATTGTCCATGGCCTAGTGACTTTCATGCTTCATGGCCAAGTGATGTGCAAGCTTGGCATATGGTCGAGTGACTTGCATTGTCCATGGCCAAGTGACTTTCATGTTGTATGGCCAAGTGATGTGCATGCTTGGCATATGGTCAACTGACTTTAATTGTCCATGGTCGACTGACCTAGATGAAATCATTGTTGAGTGACCTAGGTTGAAACCATGACTGAGTGACCTAGTTGAAACCATGGCCGAATGACCAAGGTTGAAACCATGATCGAGTGACTTTCATTGTCCATGGTTGAGTGACCTTCATAAAACCATGGTCGAGTGACTTGTTGAAACCATGGTCAAATGACTTGTTGAAACCATGGTCGAGTGACTTGTTGAAACCATGGCCGAGTAACCTTCATGAAACCATGGCCGAGTGACCATGGCTCTCAAGCAAGGGTTTGGTTAAGTGGTCGTAAGCCCTACTTGGCTGACTCTTAAAGCCGATTTCTTTCCCTTCTCGAGACTATTGTTGACTAATCTCGAGAATTAGTCTTATTAATTTTTGGGGTAAGCACTTGCCCCTAGTCCATAAGAACTCTTTTAAGTGTTCTTTTAGACTAAGTTTAGCATGCGCTGTCCCTTTTGCTTGGTTTTGCAGTTGTCTCTTTAGGCTCTTACGCCTTGAGATCTTTTTGTTTGAGGGAGTCTTTCGCCACTTGGGCTTTCTCAACCTATTTTTAGATGTAACCTTATTATTAAGGGAGTTTAGACTTTTTGAGCAGTCTCAACCTTCTATCGATTACTTATTGGATGTTAAGGGAGCTGATTAGCCTTTTGGGTCTCGCTTAGCCTTTTTTTCAAGTTATTGGAGGTTAAGGGAGTTGTTTAGCCTCTTGTGTTGCGCTCAGACTTTTTCAAGTTTTGCAATTCTAATGAGGGATCTTATATCCCTGAGACGACACTCGACCTCTTATATTGCTTATGTGGCACTTAAAGTGCATTTTGAATGAGAGAAAATAGGTATTCCTTTTAGAGAGGCATCCCTCTCATAGTCATACCATTTTCCCTTTCATTTCATATTTTTTTTTTCACTAACTCGTTCACTTTGACAATTTTGATTGACAAGTATAGTGACCAAGCCAAACATATGCGTGAAGAGTGTTGAATGCCATATGTGAAGTGAAAACTTAACATTTCATTGGTAATAAAAATATTGAATCACCCGAGTACATATGCTTCATTCAGAGGCCTATATAGGTGCCTCTTTAATTTAGTGTAACGTACTAAAGGCAAACTTGCCATTGCTAGGAAAACTTTCCTATATAGTGGAAATTCACTTTGAGGAACATCTTGGATATTTAATTTTCCCAGGTTGTAGAGCGGAGACTTTACTTGAATGTATCGGCTTACAAGTATTGTGGGTATCACCTAATAAACCCTATAGGGATCTAACGGGCTTTTTGAAGCACACTCGCTTGTATCCATTTTCAAGACTCTCTTACCCTCCTCGACCCAAATGTACTTCTATGCTCTCTCATAGAAGTCTTCTATGCCATCCATTTCCCTTTTCAACATAATTCCTCATAGTCTACTTCCAGGGCTTACTCCAGCGGTTATGACAAACTTGAGTTCATCATCAGACATCCTCCCTACTTTGGAACCTTTGGCATTAAAACGCTGGATGTATATTCACAAGCTTTCTCGTTCACCATGCTTCACAATGGTGATACTTGTTTTAGGCATAACATAATCACTCGCTACCTGATGTTGTTGAAGAAATTCCTCCAAAAATTGCTTCCAGGATGTAATTGTTCCTTGTCCAAGCCTTTCAAACTACTTATATGCAGCTCTTTAAGTGTGAACAAAAAGTGTTGGAACCTTTCCTTGCATGACACCTTTTTCATCTTTATTAGCTCGTGAAAAGCTCCTAGATGGAACTTTGGATCAGTAGTACAATCATATGGCGTCATGCGAGGCTCCTTAAAATTTTGTGGTAGTGGTTCAATTTGAATTTTCCTTCACAAAGGGGAATCTTGATCGAACCCATCATCCTCTAAATTTCCCTTTGATGTGGTATCCATCTTTCAACGTAGATCTTGCATCTATGCTTCTAGCTCCTTCATTCTTTTGTTCATCCTTTCTCAAGAGCTGGTGAGTGGAACTTGGGTTTTCCTCATAGTTTGCATGGGGCCTGTGAGTAGTATGCCTCTCATCCCATCATCGTGCGGCTTCCCACCATGATTTATGGATGACACCTTTTTTTTTTACTTTGCTCTTGAACGGGGGGCACATGCGCATTGCATCCTAAAATGAGACACTTTGGGTGAAGTCCCTTCATAGGATCATAGGATGTTGGTGGCTGCTAGTAGTATGCTTGCTTCTCTTTTCTGGGGCAATGTTGCGAATTGCATGGATCTCGCAGAGTTAGTGGTGTTGCATTTTGTACCCTAAAATTCATTTTAATATAATCAGATTTACTAATTAATAAAAGATCAGAAATTATTTTATGTTGCATGGTTCACATGATTTATTTCATGATTATATACTTAGTGTATAAATTCTATTAAGTCCTGAACATAGATAATAAAATATATTTGTTCATGATTATAGTGTCATCGGCATAGTGGAATATAATCATGATTATATGTTCAAAAGTTTAATTCCCATGATTTGTCAGTTCACTGAATTTAGACTGACATGATAATCGGTGATAAGGTATACTTACACCAAAAAAATTAAGAGCAGTCCTTCTATATTTTTCTATCTTTTGCATAATTAATAAAAGTAGTATATTTTTTTGGATGTTTCGTAATTTATTTAGAGTTAATTTATGAATGATTTGCATATTTTAACAAGATTGATGTTTTGTTATTTTTCTATTGATTTATAGTTGTCTTTTTGTTATTTTATAGTTGTTTTTATGTTGTTTAGGTATTCTATAGTTGTTTTATAATTATTTTTATGTTGTTTATATGTGTTTCTTTTATTGTACAATTGTCTCTTAGCTTATGTGCATTTTTTATCGTGATATTTTCAATTTATTTTAGAGAATATTTTTGTTGTATATTTATGCATTTGTTTTGTTATTTTTCAATTTATAGTTTTTTTTTAACTATCACTAACTCAAAAAAGAAAAGAGAAGAAAAGAAAGAATAAAGTTGTGACAACAAATTCCATAAAAAAAATTAATCTAATAGTACAAAAAGGTAAATCAAGTTATTAAAACTAAGTAAAAAAATTGTAGTATAAAAACATTTTGACGAGTTGATGTTATTTTGCTTATTACAATTAGGTCAATGTTTTGTTATTTTTCTGTTGCTTTATAGTTATATTTTTGTTATTTTATAGTTATTTTTTCTTATTTTACTGAAATACAGTATTTTCATAATTTTGAAACTCTAAAAACAGTATTTTTGTAAAATTAGTATGGTAAAAATGTAAACAAACTCTGAGTCATAGTACTTTTGTAAACTTTTCCCATTTTACAGTATATTTTTTTTAATTCCCCCTAATTGTTTGGGGTAAGTTGAAAAATGCCTCTTTTATTCATCAATTAATCAAATTTACCTTTAATTTTATATTTATTTGAAACATACCTCTTTTTATATGTATTGTACCCAAAATACCCTTACATAAGAGAATCACATGGAGAGTATCTTAAAGTGACAGGGGTAAAATTGGTACAATGTTTAAAAAAAGAGGTAAAAATGATAGAATTTAAAAAAGAAGGTAAAAATAAAAGAGGACAATATAAAAAGGGTATAGAGTGTAATTTCCTCTAATTGTTTTGAAATTCTTCACTTGCAAGGACAGACCTGAGACCACAATACTTAAGCCCAATCCATTTTGGGACCAAACATTTCACAAATATACGCATTTCTAATTCTTCTAGCCAAAGAAAAAAAGGAAATACGAAATACGAAATATCTTCTGCCTCCTTATCTGTCCAACTTTCTCGTTCGTTTCGGTTTATAGGCCATAGCTATGGCTGCCAATCTTTCTCTGGCGCCCAAAACCTTACTATCAGCTCCCCAATCCTCTCTCTCACCTCGTCTTCATCAATTTTCTCCTCACCCTTTCCGATTCGTCTCTGTGACTTGGTCTTCCACTCGCTCTGCTACTCCAAAGCTAGCCGTTCGGGCTGCGAATGACGCCGATTACTCGTCCAGGAGAAGCAACAAAAACAATGAGCAGAGGGAGACGATTATGTTGCCAGGCTGTGACTACAACCACTGGCTCATTGTTATGGAGTTCCCCAAAGACCCTGCTCCCACTAGAGAGCAAATGATTGAGACTTATCTCAACACTCTCGCAACTGTTCTCGGGAGGTACTATTTTTTCCTGAATTATTGTGTGTGTGTGTGTGTGTGTGTGTGTGAGTTTTGTCTCAAATTAATGGAAATGGATGAATTTAACTATTACATAATTTACTTACGCGTAGATGGTGTACTATGAGTACAAGAAATGAAATAAAACTGTCATTGTTTGGCAGTGGAGTTATGCTTAGATATAACTGAGATCTGAATCTGGTTGTATAACGAGAACTGTAGTTCTTTTATGAAATTACTCTTAATTTTCTAATTTGGTTAGAGATAGTTTTTTCATTATGTTTAGCTGGTCAGTCGTTTGCACAATGCGTACTTTATTTTATTTGCTCTGAAAGTTTGCGACTTTCTAGAGAATCTGATTTTGGGAAATAGCTAGCTAGCAATAGATTTTAGTTTACAGCTTGCTTCATTTATACAGTAATACCAACGATATTGAGTTAAGAATACTACTGTTATCACCCTCAGGAATGAATTAAAGAGAAGGAATTGGTAGTGGCCAAGAGTTGAACTAAACTTAGTTTAAGTTGATAGTGGGGAAAACTGGAAACATCTATCAATCCATATAAGCTAAGTTGAATTTTCAGGCCAATTCCGTCCCCTCCGCTATGCTTTTCAAATGGGGTAGCACATCATCAAATATTCAGATGTATTCAAGGTGCTCCCCCAGAAATGCACCTCTAATTATCGCTGGGGTAGGACCTCCAAGGACATCTCTAGTCTTATGGCAGGTAGAAATCTCTACACTCCTGTAACAGAAACCATATTCCTACCAAATTTTTGGTAACATCCAATTCCATTAGCAACCGCTGTGCCATTTTTTCTGAAGCTTTGGGGGGATAGTTAGAGGGTCAATAAACTTTTTTTTAATTGCTACAAATGGGGTTGGAATCCCAGCCCCAACACACACCCTGCCAGTTGAGCTAGCCCTCAAGTTGGGTGAAAGGCCAATGATTTGAAAACATGGCGTTGAAAGGTTTGGAGTATGAATACGCTACAGTTGACTCCTGTATTATTAGCCTTGAGCACACTCCTTGCCACCTGAGCTAGCCTCAAGTGGTGTGAAGGGCCAATGTTTTCAAAACATGGTATTGAAAGATTTGGAGTACCAATACTGTACAGTTGACTCCTTATGTATTATTAATCTTGAATGCCATGTTCAACTATATGATGTACTGGTTCTTTTGTTGAAGTTTTTTATTATTGCTCTTTTTTTTTTTTTTTTTTTTGCGTTGTTGCCTTTTAAAGTGAGCCTTCATTTCGTGCATATAGAATTATGTAGTTGTTACTTGTTTTGCATTGCTAACTGTTTTTCTTGCGCTCTTCTTTGTGACAGCATGGAAGAAGCAAAGAAGAACATGTATGCTTTTAGCACCACGACCTACACTGGATTCCAATGTACTGTATCTGAAGAAACATCTGAAAAGTTTAAGGGTATGTGTCCCTGTTTTGTATGTGTCATTCAACTTTATGATTTAATTTGGAGTTTCATGGTATTCTTCCTGATGTAGGACTTCCTGGGGTTCTTTGGGTCTTGCCTGATTCATATATAGATGTTAAAAACAAGGATTATGGAGGTTGGTTTTCTTTAAGCTAATAATTACAATATGATCTACATTTTATCTAAAGTAAATGAGATTATTTGGTCAAGATAAAAAATGTAAATGAGATTATAAGTTGCCTCCAATTGTCATTATGGATCTCATAGGTGATAAATATGTTAATGGTGAAATTATTCCCGGTAAGTACCCCGTTTATCAACCCAAGAAACAAAGAGAACCAAAATATGAGAGCAGGAGGTATGAAAGACGACGAGATGGGCCTCCTCCTGACCAAATAAGGCAAAGACAAGGAGCAACAAAATCAGAATCAGCATCTTCATAAGGTATTGAAAATGCCATCCATTTTTGCTTCTAACTTGTGCTCTAATTAATTTAACTGTTATTATTATTTGTTGTTTCACTTCGGCAGTTCATCAAGGCGAGAATCTATAGACAGATTATACTCTGAACTGCAACTGATGTTGGTGTTTTATCACATTTATCCATGGATGTTGGTGACATTTGTTGGCAGATTTTTGTTGGTCTTGTCATAACATGCTTTAGAATTAGTGCCATACGAGCTTGTTGTTGAGGACATTGAGAGAAAAACTTTTAGACCGAACATGTGTACCAGAATTGAGATGTAACTTTAGTTATCAATATTAGTTGGTTTGTTTGCTTTACTTAGTTTCTCGATTGTCTAATGTCAATAATGTTAATTTATTTTTTAAAGATATTTTTATTTTGTAGTTTCTAGGGGCAAACTTATTGATAACAGAAACAGTATAGGGAGGAATAAAACGTTGAGTGCCTCCATGGATGGGACTACAGGACTGACGCTCTACCAACCACTGAGATATAGAGGCCCTTGTTTTATAAATGCATCAAATGGTCTAATCACCTATAGCTCTATTTTGCAAAATCTCCATTTTATCCTTTAATCACTGGATGATAAACCGTTCGTCTGTAAATACTTGGGCTTGCCTCAAAGTAATTCTTCTCTTGGATAGGGTCAGTTCTATTTATGGTTAAATTTTGGTGGGCTTTATAGGAAAAGGGTTGAAAATCTATTAGAAAAATGGGTCAGGTCTACATAATTCTAAGTTTTTTAGCGCCTATGATTTAAACTCCAGTTCAATTTAAACTCTTGGTTTTTTACTTTGGGGCAGTGCCAACAGTAAGTGGCAGTTTGATCTTGCCGGATGGAGGAATGCTAGCTCCACTAAAACTATACATGAGTTGTTGGTATGATTCCAAGTTTTCTAAAGTTAAGCCCATCCTGAGTGGGGTTTCTTTTAACAGGATGTTTAATGACACTCACTCGTCGATCATTACCATTGCCTCTATCATATTAGCTATTTGAACCTCAACAACTAGAGGATTGTTGTGAGGGTAGCTGACATGATAAGAGTCTGATTCTCTAAAGTTGATTGGTTCACATCCGTAACGTTGAGACTTTGGAAGACGTTCTGTTACCTCTAGGACTTTAGCTCTTAGTTCATAGTTAAGTGATCTTGCATATATTTTTGAGGCCTTCCTTGAGTTCCCAGTTGTGTGAGGGCTCCAATCACGATCTCCAACTTGCCTACAACTGGCGCAGGCTGGAGAGGTGCATTGCCCCCACTTAGAGCTTCAGGTCGTACATACCGTTGAAGAGTAGCATGTTTCTGTCTGACAAGAAATTCTATCTCGTCTCGCAACTGATTACACTCATTAGTATCATCACCGTAATTGTTGTGGTAACAACAGAATTTGTTCATGTCCCTCTTCTCCCACTCTTTGAAAGGAAGAGGTTTGCGATACGACACTGTTGACTGTGTGGTCGTATACATATCCTCTCTTGGAGCCAAGAGAATGGAGTAGGTGGTGAAGCGAGGCTCATAATCTCTTAAGGGCTCACCGCCAGTCTTATGCTTCTTTCTTCTGGGAGAGTTTCCTTGCTTGCCACTGTTCTTGGCCCTCTTTCCTCCATTTGAACCTCCATTCTTCCCATTTCCCTCTGCCACAATAGGCGGGGTTTCAGTGTCTGATGACTTCTTTTTGCCACCCTTTGAGCCTTTTCTTGGGTGATGGCTTCGTCGAGTTTGATAAATCCATCTACTCTATATAAGAAGTTGTTCATGGTGTATACCACCTTGAGACGAAAGTTGGACCACATAGGAATCATCTCCTTGAGTCCTTTCTAAGAATTTTGGTCTTAGCGGCTGCCTCTAAGAACCATTGAATGTAGTCATTGAGGGGCTCGTCTTCCTATTGCTTGACATCCACCAAATCATTGGGCTTGATCTGGCATTGTTGGGAAGGAGTGAGCTGGTTGCCAAAAGCATCCATTGGATCTTTCCATGAGTTGATTGATCCAAGGGGAGCTTAATGTACCACCTTTGAGCTAGGCCTGTTAGTGTTGTAGGGAAGATTTTGCACCTGACATTAAACTCTCGGAAGTCCAATAAATATAGTATTACAATACATATAATGATCAAATTAAACTAAATCAAGCAAACAAATTCTTAACTCACAAATTTTTTCTAAAAAACAAAAAAGATCTAACCTTTCCTTGAGGGGTGGATCGACGGGGTCCTAGATTCTATCAAGAGCTCTGAAGTAGGTCGAGGGTGGGTTGAAGGGTGTTAAATGGCTCCGAGATTGCTTTGGCGGTCGGTCGAAGGGGTGGCTCGGGGGCTCTAGGTTGATGGTGGGTCGAAGATGGTGGCTCCGAGCTTTGGGTCAGAGAGAGAGGGGGAGAGAGAGAGAGAGAGAGAGAGAGAGAGAGAGAGAGAGAGAGAGAGAGAGAGAGAGAGAGAGAGAGAGAGAGAGAGAGAGAGAGAGAGAGAGAGAGAGAGAGAGAGAGAGAGAGAGAGAGAGAGAGAGAGAGAGAGAGAGAGAGAGAGAGAGAGAGAGAGAGAGAGAGAGAGAGAGAGAGAGAGAGAGAGAGAGAGAGAGAGAGAGAGAGAGAGAGAGAGAGAGAGAGAGAGAGAGAGAGAGAGAGAGAGAGAGAGAGAGAGAGAGAGAGAGAGAGAGAGAGAGAGAGAGAGAGAGAGAGAGAGAGAGAGAGAGAGAGAGAGAGAGAGAGAGAGAGAGAGAGAGAGAGAGAGAGAGAGAGAGAGAGAGAGAGAGAGAGAGAGAGAGAGAGAGAGAGAGAGAGAGAGAGAGAGAGAGAGAGAGAGAGAGAGAGAGAGAGAGAGAGAGAGAGAGAGAGAGAGAGAGAGAGAGAGAGAGAGAGAGAGAGAGAGAGAGAGAGAGAGAGAGAGAGAGAGAGAGAGAGAGAGAGAGAGAGAGAGAGAGAGAGAGAGAGAGAGAGAGAGAGAGAGAGAGAGAGAGAGAGAGAGAGAGAGAGAGAGCAACGGTCGGTTTGGTCGGTTTTTTACACACAAAAAATCTAAAATTTGGTTTTCAGTTTTTATGGTTATAATCCGAAAACCGACCGACCATTATACAAATGTGAAAAAAACCGACCGCTTTAATCCACGGTTTGGTCGGTTTAAACCGACCAAACCGAACTTCATTTTTTTTAAAAAAAAATAAGTTTTTAAATTTTTTATAATTATTAAAACTAAAAAAATTAGAGTATTATATCAAATATCATATAATTTAAGAATAAAACTTTCTTAGTTAAATAAATAATGTAAAATAAACTTTTTTAAATTTGTTAAATTATTTGTGCTACTAATATGGTAATGAGTTATTTTAAAAAACTCGTATTATTTTATGAATGTGTGTATATAATACGTAAATGCATCAAATTATAATAAAATAAAGCAATGAATAATTGAGACTTTAAATAAAAAAGATATAAGTAAAACTAGTTTAATAAAATTATATATTAAATATGTACAAAAATAATATATATTACATATAATATATATGTTTGGTCGGTTTTCGGTTTACTCGGTCAGTTTGCCATTGACACTAAAACCGACCATGTTAAGGCGGTTTTAACCGAAGGCGGTTTTTTCAGTTTTCGGGTTTTTCGGTGTTCGGACGGTCGGTGTACTCGGTTTGGTCGGTTTCTTAGATTTTTTGCTCACCCCTACTGTTTTATTTAAAATCTAAATTTTGATAATAAGTAAATTTTTAAAATTTTTGTTTTAATTTTTAAGATATTGAATTATTGTGGATTACTTATGTAACTTTATTAACATGATTCTTGCACAATTACATCAAAGATGTTACTCGGAATAGAGGAAGCTAAATAACTACGATCAACATATAACCTTGAGACTTGAGCTAAGCCATGAGCGACACGATTAGCAGATTGTTTAACAAAGCGTAAACTATAATTGTTCAAACCAAAAGAAAAAAAGATTCTTGTATTCCTTGATGCAGTTGCCAAACAGAGAGTACGTGGTCATCGAGCTTTGAAAAGCTTGAACAGTGATAAGGCTATCTATTTCCATAGTGACATTTGAGACATTTGTCATCTTTATCCAACTAAGTGTTGGAAGTTATTTTATCAGGATCTTAGATCTACTCACAAGTATGTTGATTTAACAACCTAAATATGTAGCTAAAAAAAAAAACAACCTAAATATGAACTTCTAAAACGATGGAAAATTAAACACATAAAAGTAAGAGAAATCTTACATTGGGTGCAGCGGAATATATGTCTCCTCTCACTCAGATCTCTAACCATTGATTCCTTTCTGTCGCAGAGTATAATCAAGATCTGAGCCCGAATGTCCTTCTTTGTTGTCTCTGAATTCTACACAGCCTTCCTCACTATGATTGAGGTATTACTTGATGTGTGTGGGCACTACTCTATCACTCATAGATTTCGAAACAGAGAAGGTAGAGAGAGAAAGGGTGGCGGCTTTGAGAGAGTTTTTGTGTGAGAAAATTCTGTCAGAATATTGTTGTACAAAAACTGAAGCTTTTACCTTCTATTTATAGAAGACCACCTAGGGCTATGGTTGAATTACTTGGCATTAAAAAATTGAAAAATCAATGTGAAAAGGGAAGCAAGGTGGCCGGCCTAGGCATTGTGGAAACAAGGCTTGCCACTTTTCTAACTTTCCTTTTCCTACATTGCTAGTTTCCTATTTTGTCAAAAACTGTCAATTCCTTTGTTCAACTACATAAATGTCAAATCTAATTATTTAATAATTAAAATTAATTATCAAATAATATATTGTCATTTATTTATTAATAATAAAACTAATTAAAGTTTCCTAATTAATAAATCTCTATTTACTGTTTTGCCCTTAATAAGTGATAAATTCTCAATTAGACACAGTCTAACTTGAGAATTATAATTGATTAATTAAAATCAATTAAATGAGTCTTACAAGTAATATTGTCTCAACTAGTGGGGGGACCATGGGTCTATATATCCGAGCTTCCAATAAGCAGATCAAGAATTTACTACTTAAATTCACTGACTTGTTAATTCTTCGTTGAATCCACGCATAGAACTTAGAATTGCACTCTCAGTATATAGAATGCTCTATATGTTCCACCATATAGACACATCATTAGTTATCCATTGTTATAATCCTAATGTGATCAATGATCTTCTATATGGATGATTTACATTGTAAAGGGACTTAATTACCGTAACACCCTACAATGTATTTTATCCTTAAAACACTTAACCCTGTATAAATGATATTTCAGCTAAGTGAAATGAGTACTCCACCATTTATCTCGTTTGGTTAAGCTCGAAGGAAATCATCCTTTGCTTACTATTCGCCAGATAGAAGCTATAGATTCCATATTTATGTTAGCGCTCCCACTCAATTGCACTACCGTGTTCCCAAAATGTACGTATCACCGTGACCCAAAAGTAGGCTTAACTAACAAATCAAAGAACACGAATAACACTCTTGAGATTGAGCCTAATCATATCAGGATTTAGATCATGTGATCTAGGATCAACTTAGTGATATTGAATTGAATAGATATTACGGTAAGTTTTATAAATCTATTTCAAAGTTCAATATCGGTCCATTCCAATAAATACTCCATGCATCCAACCTGAGTTTTACTTTAACCAATATTCTAGGAAGAACATAGCATTTCTCCAAATGCAAGTAAACTCTTTTGTAGATTGTCATATCAGTAAAACCCAGTGTTCTGATAAATCTAGGAATCCTTTATTCACATAGTCATGTTTACTTTCCACTGTGTTGACAACACAATAAACATGATCAAGTATGTGAAAGGGGTTTGGATGAATTTATAAATCATATAGACAAACAATTGATAAAGTGAACTAAAACATACACAAATGAATGAAAAATACTTCTGTTACTTTATTGATATTGAATAATCTGGATTACATTGAAATGGAGTTTTATTTAAGGCATAAAACCCAACAAATTCCCACTTGCACTAATATAAAACAAATCAGTACATTTCAATTAACCCTAAATTCTGACGGTGCTTTTCGAATGCAGTCACTGCCAAGACTTTGGTGAATGGATCAGCTAAGTTGTCCTGTGTGTCCACTTTCTCCACCAGTACATCCCCTCTTGCCACATATTCTCTGATAATATGATATTTTCTTTCTATATGCTTACTTCTCTTGTGGCTATGAGGTTCCTTACTATTGGCTATAGCTCCATTGTTATCACAAAGCAGGACTAGAGGCTTTTCCATTCCAGGTACTACACCAAGACTGGTGAAGAACTTTCTAAGCTAGACAACCTCTTTAGCTGCTTTAGCCGCAGCTATGTATTCTGCCTCCATGGTAGAATCCGAAATCGCTGTTTTTTTTTGCACTTCTCCAAACCACTGCTCCACCCCCAAGAGTAAACACCATCCCAGATGTAGATTTCCTGTCTTCAAGACATGCCTGGAAATCTGAGTCTGTATA
Organism: Cannabis sativa; assembly: GCF_029168945.1. Lineage (NCBI taxonomy): Eukaryota > Viridiplantae > Streptophyta > Magnoliopsida > Rosales > Cannabaceae > Cannabis > Cannabis sativa. The sequence continues at coordinate 25,539,905 of NC_083606.1, forward strand.
GCCTATGGGATTTAGAGCACCACCTTTGTAGACTAATACATAATCTCTTGTACTCTTTGAGTATCTCAAAATATACTTAACAGCATTCCAATGTTCCTGTCCTGGATTTGACTGATACCTGCTCACAATTCCAACTGCATAGCAGATGTCAGGTCTAGTGCATAACATTGCATACATTAGACTTCCAACTGCAGAAGCATAAGGAACTTTTGCTATGTCTTCTATCTCTTGAGGATCAGTAGGACACTGTTCCTTAGACGGACGGATACCATATCTAGAAGGCATATTTGCCCCATTGGTATTAGTCATGGAGAATCTCTCTAGAACTTTGTCAATGTAAGTTGTTTGAGAGAGAGCAAGGGATCTGTTCTTCCAGTTTCTGATAATCTGAATACCGAGAACATAGGCTGCCTCACCCAAGTCTTTCATGTCGAATTAAGTGTCAAGCCATTCCTTGATGTGAGTCATTTTCTTGACATTGTTGTCAATGATCAAAATGTCATCAACATAAAGGACCAGGAATACTACTACTTGGTCTTCCTTGAGTTGGTAAACACAAGGTTCATCTTCATTCTGATGAAAGCCGTAAGTTTTAATGATCTCATCAAACCTTTTATTCCATGAGCGAGAAGCTTGCTTAAGTCCATATATGGACCAATTTAATTTGCAAACTGTAACACCCTAACTAATATAGGCGTATTACGTGATTTTTAAACATACTGTGCAGCTCGTTGCTAATCAACGAGGTTTATGGAAAAACGTGATTAATTAAAATTTTGTTTTTTTTAATTAAACTTATAAAATAATATTACAAAAGACTCGGGATCCCGATTATAAAATCATTTACAAAAAGATTTAACTGTTTAACTGATACATAAAATAAATGTCGCCTAGCGACCAGTTACAAAAATCAGCCTCGCTGTCCCGATGATCGTACGCTCCAGGCCTAACCGCCCCGACATGTACAACCTTCATAAGCTCGCTCACGGTCCATCAGCTCTAGCCTTGCCTTTACCTACACATAAACGTAAACTGTGAGTCGACAGACTCAGTAAGAAAAGCATAATAATACTCATACATAATTCTAACACGATACTGAGTCCCGCTACTGCCGTGTCCAACACGGTACTGAGCCACTACTGCCATGTCCCACATGGTACTGAGTTCTCAACGTTCATAGGGACGGTACTATTGACACGTAACAACCTGATCGGTCGAACCGGTCATACTCCGGCTGCTGGTCATACTCCAGCATGTACCGACGTGTTACTATATCCTCCTGATCGGTCGAACCGGTCATACTCATTTCTTGGTCATACTCCGGCTGTCTGCCGACGGGATACGTCAATAGTACGGAACCACCAACCGGTGTCGGCTGATCGGTCAAGCCGGTCATACTCACATTCTTGGTCATACTCCGGCTGTACTCGACGTGACAGGGTTGGATGGTTCGAAGCCAACATACAACTAATGTAATCTAATAGGCTTCCTACATGCTCGCTAAACATGTAATCTACATATGCATACTGTTATACTAATCTTACCTGGATTCCGAATTCAGGTGTGCCGGTCAACCTGACTGGAACTTTAGCTCAGCGGCGGATTATAGGCTCCTAAACCATAAAAATCACAACACTATAAGTGACACGCTAAATCACTTCCCGGGGACTTAAACTAGGAACTAAAAGTTTCCCTATCGATAAAAAGCATGGCAATACCCCTTAAAACATAAAAACGAGGAAAAACACGGGTTCTGAAAATTCCCCAACGGCGAATAGGTTGCCCAACCGGAATTCCGGTTCTGGGAATTTTCGAAGCCCATCCGGAATTCCGGATGCACAACCGGAATTCCGATTCCTCGCAGGCAGCAACAATCAAATTTTCATATCTTGCTCAAATCAACCCCAAATCACCTCAAACTTTCCAGACCTGTTCTATACCTTCCCTAGAACATATCCAAGGCATCAAAACAACCCAGAAACCTCAAACACGAAAAATGCCATTGGAGCTCAAGCTTTGAGTTCTAAACTCAAACTTGAGCAAAACCACCTAATCATGCATTCAACTAGCTTAATTCTACTTAAACTAGCATAAAATCACCTCTGAAAACTATTAAAAACAACAACAACATCACAGAAACAGATTCACTATATTTCTTCAAAAATCACATATTTTGCTTAGAAAAATCAAACTTGAAACAAGGTAGCCTACATGCATTTCTAACAGCTTTATTAACTTCAATTTAACATGCTTACACTCCAGAAATTACTAATAAAACACAGCAATAACAACAGCCACAATTCAAGCATGCATTACATCAAATTTTCATAAAACTCAAGAAAACACAAAGGGGAAGTTCTAAGAGATCCAACCTTGATTAGATTACACAAAGATGAGATGAAAATCAGAAGAATTTGAGGAGAAAAATCCCAGCCCTAGCAGCCAAGTCTTGGCCGAAAAAGAGAGAGAGAGCTTGAGAGAGTTTCTTTTCAAAATTTTCTATTTTTTTGCTAAGTGATGAAATGAGAAGGAAAATGAATAAATGCTACATATACCATTTTATTTCAGCCACCAAATAAACACTTAAACATTTATTTTTCAATTTAATCAAATCACTAAAAGACAAAAGTCATTGGGGCAAAAAGACCATTTTGCCCCTCCACACTAAAATCATACTAAAGGGGTATTTTTGGGAAATTCTAAATTCCCGGCCATTCCTAACATTCCCAATGTCTAAAAACCCGTCCCAAACTAATAACATGCTAAGTTGTGATTTCTACTGAGCCAAACGCCGAGTTCCAAAATACCGGGCACCGGAAATGCAAACTATGAAAATTACTGAATAACATAACCATGCATTTCTGAATTCCATAAATAACAGTATAATAAATTATTTAAATAGCTATAAATAATTTCATAAATAATCATGATTAACTGCTAATTTCCAAATTAACTAAGCGGGATTTACAACTATCCCCCCCTTAAAAGGATTTCGTCCCCGAAATCTAACCTGAATAACTCTGGATATTGAGCTCTCATATCTGACTCTAGCTCCCAGGTGGCTTCTTCCACCTTACTGTTTCTCCAGAGAACCTTGACCAATGCTATGGTCTTATTCCGAAGGACTTTATCCTTTCTATCCAGGATCTGCACTGGCTGTTCCTCATAAGTCATGTCTGGCTGTAGCTCAAGGCTCTCATAACTGAGTATATGAGAGGGATCTGAAACGTATTTTCCCAACATCGAGACATGGAATACGTTGTGAACTGCTGATAAGGCTGGAGGCAATGCTAACCGATATGCCACTTGACCTATCTTCTCGAGAATCTCGAAAGGTCCTGTAAATCTAGGGCATAACTTGCCTCTTTTCCCGAAACGTTTAATCCCCTTCATCGGAGATACCCGTAAAAACACATGGTCCCCTACTTGGAACTCAACATCTCTACGTTTCGGATCTGCGTAACTCTTCTGTCTGCTCTGTGAGGCAAGCATTCTAGCTTTTATCTTCTCTATCGCCTCATTGGTCCGCTGTACTGACTCTGGACCTAGGTATTTCCTCTCCCCTGTCTCATCCCAGTGGATAGGGGATCTACATTTCCTACCGTATAACAGTTCATAGGGAGCCATCCCTATCGTACTCTGATAACTGTTGTTGTACGCAAATTCTATCAACGGTAGATACTTATTCCATGAGCCTTCAAAATCCATAACACAGGCTCTCAACATGTCCTCCAATATCTGAATTGTCCTTTCGGACTGACCATCTGTCTGAGGATGAAATGCTGTACTAAATTTCAGCTTTGTACCCATTGCCCGTTGCAAACTTTGCCAAAATTTGGAGGTGAACTTCGGATCCCTGTCCGAAACTATAGACTTCGGTACCCCGTGAAGTCTCACTATTTCTCTGACATACAATTCTGCCAACTGATCCACTGAAAATGTTGTTCTAACCGGCAGAAAATGAGCAGATTTCGTAAATCGGTCCACCACTACCCAGATGGAATCATACAAACCCGTGGTCCTAGGTAACCCGACCACAAAATCCATCGTGATATCTTCCCATTTCCATTCTGGTAGGGTTAGAGGCTGCAACAACCTGTGGTCTACGATGTTCGGCCTTAATCTGTTGACAAGTGAGGCATCTCGATACGAATTCTACCAAATTCTTCTTCATACCGCTCCACCAGAAGTACGGTTTCAAATCTTGGTACATCTTAGTGGTGCCGGGATGCAGAGAATACGGGGTAGAATGAGCCTCCTCAAAGATCTCATTCCTAAGTTCCACACTATTCGGAACACAAACCCTGGCTTTATACAAAAGCATCCCACTGTCTGACACTGAAAAGTCCTTGGCTTGCCCAGCCAACACCTCATCTCGGATCTTCACTAACTCCGGATCTGTCATCTGAGCGACTTTTATTCTTTCCAACAGATCAGATTGCAGCGTTAAGTTGTGAAGCTGACCTACCACAAACTCAATGCTGGTTCTAACCATATCCTCTGCTAGCTGAGGAGAGATCTGAACCATACTAGCTACTTGCCCGGGACCCTTACTGCTCAGGGCATCTGCCACTACATTGGCTTTTCCGGGATGATAGAGGATCTCACAATCGTAATCCTTCACTAATTCCAACCAACGCCTTTGTCTCATATTCAAATCTTTCTGAGTAAAGAAATACTTGAGACTTTTATGGTCGGTATAGATCTCACACTTCTCACTGTAAAGATAATGCCGCCAAATCTTCAATGCAAAAACCACTGCGGCCAACTCTAGATCATGAGTCGGGTATCGCTGTTCATAATCCTTTAACTGACGGGAGGCATAAGCGATGACCCGATTGGCTTGCATCAATACACATCCCAAACCCTGTTTGGATGCGTTACAATATACTACGAACTTCTCCTTGTCCGAAGGCAAAGCTAGTACTAGAGCGGTAATCAACCTCTGTTTTAGCTCCTGAAAACTAGCTTCGCACTTGTCTGACCAAATAAATCGCTGATTCTTCTTTGTAAGCTCGGTTAGGGGCATTGAAATTTTGGAGAACCCTTCGACGAACCTACGGTAGTACCCAGCTAAACCCAAGAAGCTTCTAATCTCTGTCACTGTCTTCGGTCTCGACCAATCCCTGACGGATTCAATCTTCCCGGGATCTACCTTGATCCCATCTTTGCTCACAATGTGCCCTAGGAAGGACACCTGAGATAGCCAGAACTCACATTTCTTGAACTTGGCATAAAGCTTATGTTCTCGAAGCCGTTGCAGTACCATCTGAAGATGTAACTCATGCTCCTCTTCTGATTGAGAGTACACGAGGATGTCATCGATAAACACAATCACACAGATATCGAGGAAATCCTTGAATACTCTATTCATCAGGATCATGAATGCTGCAGGAGCATTGGTTAGTCCGAATGACATAACCAGATATTCGTAATGTCCATACCTAGTGCGGAAAGCCGTCTTTGGAATGTCCTCCTCTCGGATTCTCAACTGATGATAACCCGAACGGAGATCAATCTTAGAAAAGACCGTCTTCCCCTGAAGCTGATCGAACAAGTCATCGATCCTAGGTAATGGATATTTATTCTTCACCGTCAGCTTGTTCAATTCCCTGTAGTCGATGCACATCCTCATAGATCCATCCTTCTTCTTGACGAATAAAACTGGGGCTCCCCAGGGTGACACACTGGGCCGAATGAACCCTATGTCAAACAACCCTTGGAGCTGAATCTTTAATTCCTTAAGTTCAGCTGGAGCCATTCTATACGGGGCTTTGGAAACCGGTTCCACCCCTGGTGCCAAGTCTATAACGAAATCAATCTCCCGCTGAGGTGGTAACCCTGGAAGTTCTTCGGGAAAAACATCCAAAAATTCCCGAACCACCCTGATGTCCTCTGGCCGAATGATATCTGGCCGAGTGGTGTCCATCACCACGGCCAGAAACCCTAAGCAACCGCCGTGCAACAATTCTCTAGCTGACATAGCCGAGATCACTGGGATCCGAGATCCCTGAACAGAACCAACAAACACAAATGGTTCCTCACTTTCCGGTTGGAAGACCACCATCTTCCTTTTACAATCAATGCTCGCCGAATATTTAGATAGGAAATCCATTCCTAAAATAATATCGAATTCGACTAAACTCATCTCTATCAGATCAGCGCTTAACTCTCTACCATCTATCCTGTTCGGCATAGACCTAATCCACCTATTGGAGATAACCAATTCTCCGCCAGGTAAAAGGGTTCCAAACCCTGAATCATATCTGTCATACAGTCTATCCAATTTACTAGAGATTCTAGCAGCCACACAAAACAACCTTGACCCAAGCACTCACCCGGAGGATGCCTCTCACTAATGAGACACTCCAGTAGGAACAATAGGTCTCAACACTACCCTGACGATCGTCTTGATTCTGGTTCCCTCGGAACCTCTTGTTCTGCCTCGAGCCACCGGATGCAGTGGATGATTCGTCCTCCAGTCCATGGCCGAACCACTACCTCCCCTGCTGAAACCTGACGCAGGAGGGGTAGGAGCCCCGCCACATTCCGGAGTCCTAACTGATTCCACATACATCTAACTGCGCCCTCAGCTCACCATGCTTTCTCCGCCATCTCAGCATAGATGGTCTTATCGTCGGTAGTGATCATAAGGTCATACTTGATCTTCACATTAAGTCCATCAAGATATTTTTCTTTCTTACTGAAATCGGTTGGCACGAATCCCGAGGCAAACCTCGCCAACCGGTTGAACTGAGTAATATATTCCGTCATGCTCATATTCTCTCGCTGGGTTAGGTGGGCGAACTCTTTCCTCTTGGCTCGTCTGACCGCCTCGTTATAATATTTAGCGCTGAAGAGTTCCTAAAACCTTTCCCATGTCATAGTGATGACGTCATGAAGCTGAGACACCATATCCCACCAGACCAGAGCGTACTCCTGAAACTAGAAAGTGGCACACACCACTCTGTCGTTACCGGTGACACCCATGAAGTTTAGAATCTTGGTGATCACCGTCAGCCACTGCTCGGCTTTCATCACGTCCGGACCTCCCAGGAAAACCAGAGGTGCACCTCTCGAACCGTTCGTACAAGGGTTCCAATCTATGGGCCGCCACCACTATCTCGGCACAGGCGGCGGGGGTGTGCCACTTTGGAACTACGGGCACTGGAACTGCAAGAGCACCCTGCTGTCTCAACCTCTGAATCTCGAGATCTTGCTCTTCTATCCGGGCTTGCATTTCCGCAAACCGTAACTTCCCAATTCTGGGCTTCCTGATTGACTTGGGCAGCCTGCGGCGAGTTAACATCACTCCAACCGCGAACCCTGCCCCTGGGACCTCTACCTCGGTCCAAAACACCTGAGGGGAACTGAGCCTCGACCTTGATCTGACCCGACTGAGATGCCCTGACTCCTAATATTTCGTCTGGCGTCCATCTAGTCTGAACAGCCTCGAAATCCCGAGTTGGCACATCAGGTCACGATCATCGAGAGCTTACTAATGCCGCTTAAATTGGAAATTAAAAACGAAACATGCGCCTATTCTACTATCAGGCTACTAACATGCTTCCTAACAGGCTTTTCTTTCTTCATAACTGAATAAAATAAACTACTAAAGCAATAAAGGCTTACTGAACCGTGAAACGAGCTAACTGCTGATGATGATTGTACATGTCGTGACGATCTTCGAAAGACAACCTGGCGGCTCTGATACCAAATTGTAACACCCTAACTAATATAGGCGTATTACGTGATTTTTAAACATATAGTGCAGCTCGTTGCTAATCAACGAGGTTTATGGAAAAACGTGATTAATTAAAATTTTGTTTTTTTTTAATTAAACTTATAAAATAATATTACAAAAGACTCGGGATCCCGATTATAAAATCCTTTACAAAAAGATTTAACTGTTTAACTGATACATAAAATAAATGTCGCCTAGCGACCAATTACAAAAATCAGCTTCGCTGTCCCGATGATCGTACGCTCCAGGCCTAACCGCCCCGACATGTACAACCTTCATAAGCTCGCTCACGGTCCATCAGCTCTAGCCTTGCCTTTACCTACACATAAACGTAAACTGTGAGTCGACAGACTCAGTAAGAAAAGCATAATACTACTCATACATAATTCTAACTGCTGTGTCCAACACGATAGTGAGTCCCGCTACTGCCGTGTCCAACACGGTACTGAGCCACTACTGCCATGTCCAACATGGTACTGAGTTCTGAACGTTCATAGGGACGGTACTATTGACACGTAACAACCCGATCGGTCGAACCGGTCATACTCCGGCTGCTGGTCATACTCCAGCCTGTACCGACGTGTTACTATATCCTCCTGATCGGTCGAACCGGTCATACTCCGGCTGCTGGTCATACTCCAGCCTGTACCGACGGGATACGTCAATAGTACAGAACCACCAACCAGTGTCAGCTTGATCGGTCAAACCGGTCATACTCCGGCTGCTGGTCATACTCCAGCCTGTTCCGACGTGACAGGATTGGATGGTTCGAAGCCAACATACAACTAATGTAATCTAATAGGCTTCCTACATGCTCGCTAAACATGTAATCTACATATGCATACTGTTATACTAATCTTACCTGGATTCCGAATTCAGGTGTGCCGGTCAACCTGACTGGAACTTTAGCTGAGCGGCGGATTATAGGCTCCTAAACCATAAAAATCACAACACTATAAGTGACACGCTAAATCACTTCCCGGGGACTTAAACTAGGAACTAAAAGTTTCCCTATCGATAAAAAGCATGGCAATACCCCTTAAAACATAAAAACGAGGAAAAACACGGGTTCTGAAAATTCCCCAACCAGCAGACCGGTTGCCCAACCGGAATTCCGGTTCTGGGAATTTTCGAAGCCCATCCGGAATTCCGGATGCACAACCGGAATCCGGTTCCTCGCAGGCAGCAACAATCAAATTTTCATATCTTGCTCAAATCAACCCCAAATCACCTCAAACTTTCCAGACCTGTTCTATACCTTCCCTAGAACATATCCAAGGCATCAAAACAACCCAGAAACCTCAAACACGAAAAATGCCATTGGAGCTCAAGCTTTGAGTTCTAAACTCAAACTTGAGCAAAACCACCTAATCATGCATTCCACTAGCTTAATTCTACTTAAACTAGCATAAAATCACCTCTGAAAACTATTAAAAACAACAGCAACATCACAGAAACAGATTCACTATATTTCTTCAAAAATCACATATTTTGCTTAGAAAAATCAAACTTGAAACAAGGTAGCCTACATGCATTTCTAACAGCTTTATTAACTTCAATTTAACATGCTTACACTCCAGAAATTACTAATAAAACACAGCAATAACAACAGCCACAATTCAAGCATGCATTACATCAAATTTTCATAAAACTCAAGAAAACACAAAGGGGAAGTTCTAAGAGATCCAACCTTGATTAGATTACACAAAGATGAGATGAAAATCACAAGAATTTGAGGAGAAAAATCCCAGCCCTAGCAGCCAAGTCTTGGCCGAAAAAGAGAGAGAGAGCTTGAGAGAGTTTCTTTTCAAAATTTTCTATTTTTTTGCTAAGTGATGAAATGAGAAGGAAAATGAATAAATGCTACATATACCATTTTATTTCAGCCACCAAATAAACACTTAAACATTTATTTTTCAATTTAATCAAATCACTAAAAGACAAAAGTCATTGGGGCAAAAAGACCATTTTGCCCCTCCACACTAAAATCATACTAAAGGGATATTTTTGGAAAATTCTAAATTCCCGGCCATTCCCGACATTCCCAATGTCTAAAAACCCGTCCCAAACTAATAACATGCTAAGTTGTGATTTCTACTGAGCCAAACCCCGAGTTCCAAAATACCGGGCACCGGAAATGCAAACTATGAAAACTACTGAATAACATAACCATGCATTTCTGAATTCCATAAATAACAGTATAATAAATTATTTAAATAGCTATAAATAATTTCATAAATAATCATGATTAACTGCTAATTTCCAAATTAACTAAGCGGGCTTTACACAAACTTTATTTTCCTGCCCAGGAAGAACATAACCTTCTGGTTGCTCCATATAGATGGTTTCTTCAAGAAGCCCATTAAGGAAGGTTGTCTTGATATCCATTTGCTAGATTTCATAATCGAAAGCTGCTGCAATGGAGAAAAGAATTCGGATGGATTTGAGCATGGCAACAGGACTAAAAGTTTCCTCATAGTCCACACCTTCTCTTTGGGTATAACCCTTGGCGACCAGTCTAGCTTTGAAAGTTTCGACTTCACCTCCAGCACCTCTTTTCTTCTTGTAGACCCATTTGCATCCAATTGGACGATAATCATCTGGTGGATCTACATATTCCCAGACTTTGTTCTTTTTCGTGGAATCCATTTCTGAATCCATGCCGGCTGACCAACGACCATATCGATTTCACCATCCAAGCCATAACGAGATGGTTTTGTAGAAACCCTCCCACTACGACGAGGAGCGGTGACCTTCTGAATAGGAGCTTTGGTAGTAGGTTTCTCAATTGCTACAACTGAGGGAGTGGGATGTTCCTCTTCTTGAGTAGAAGAGGATGGAACATTTGAAGGAACAGTATCTGCAAGCATTTCCTCTAATACAACTTCACTTTTCGGTTTGTTGTCTTTCATATAGTTATCTTCAAGGAAAGTAGCATTTGTAGAAACAAATACTTTGTTATCCTTGTGACTATAAAATAATCTACCCCTAGTCTCTTTAGAATTTTCGACAAACATGCAAACTTCAGTTCGCGATTCCAGTTTGCCTTCTTTCTTTCTCAAGACGTGAGCAGGGCACCCCCAAATCCTATAATGGCATAAACTAGGTGTACGGCCATTCCATAGTTCGACGGGTGTCTTAGGGACTGCTTTAGATGGTACAACATTTAAAATGTCGTTTGCCATTTGAATAACATATCCCCAGAAGGACGTAGACAGAGTTGAATAACTCAGCATGGACCTAACCATTTCCAAGAGAGTGCGATTTCTTCTTTCTGCAACTCCATTTTGCTGTGGAGTGCTAGGGGCAGTATATTGGGATTCAATTCCAAGTTCAGTTAAATGATCTTTGAACTGCATATCCATATATTCTCCACCCCTATCAGTTCGCAAGATCTTTAATGTTTTACCTAACTGGTTTTGAGCCAAAGCATGAAATTCTTGAAACTTTTCAAACGTTTCAGATTTCTTTTGCATTAGGTAAAGAAAACTGTATCTAGAGAAGTCGTCAATGAAAGTGACGAAATACTCATAACCACCTCGGGCTTTTACATTCAGAGGTCCGCAAACATCTGAATGCACTAACCCTAGGGGTTGTTTGGCACGCTCTCCCTTTGCAGAGAAAGAATGTTTGGTCATTTTTCCTTCTAGGCAAGACTCGCATACTGGCAGTTCTCCTAAGACGACATTTTTCAATGGACCGTCTTTGGTTAGCCTATTGAGTCTATCAAAACCTATATGACATAAACGTAAATGTCATAGATAAGTTTGATCATCATTATCAATCTCTTTTCTCTTAAGGCTTCTAGGTTTAGCTACATTGAAAAGTTCAGTATTTAGTGAGATTTGAGTATCAGGTCTTAAAACATAAAGCCCTTGTTCTATGTTAGCAACACTTATATAAAATCCATTACGAGAAATTGAACAATTTGAACTCGAAAAATTCAATATATAAAATTTTGTTTGTAAACATGAAACACTAATCAAGTTTCTACTAAAGTTTGGAATATATAAAACATTCTGTAAAAGTAAGAACTTCTTTGTATGAAACTTGATTCGGGCTGTTCCTCTAGCTTTAACTGATACCAACTCGCCATTTCCAACTTTTAGCTTTTAACTCATCTGGGTGAAGATTCTCCCAAGTTTCAAGCAGCTGCAATGAAGAACATACATGGTTAGTAGATCCAGAATCAACAATCCAGGTGGATTTGTCATTCTCTAAAACACATGATTCAAAGACAAAAGCATCACCTTTATTTGAATTGTCTAGAAGCCTGGGACATTGCTCTTCTTTATGTCCCTTTCCATTACAATTCGCACATAGAACATGATGTCTGATAATTGTATTTGAAGAAGAAGCTTTGTTAGAGCCCTCATGCTTAATCTTCTTCCTCTGTTTAAAGTTTGCAATACCATGAGGCCCCATTGCAATCAGATTCCGCTCATGGGCCCTCAACTCAGTCTCGAGTTTGTCCACGTCGGAGGAGTGAGGATTGTTCAATAAGTAATATATAACAAAACTATCATACTCCTGAGGAAGACTATTAAGGATGAGTCGTACCCATTGTTCCTTTGATAAATCAATTCTAAGTAGATATGCCTTTTGGAACTTCAGATTCATCAACAATAGGTGTGAGTTAATGCAACTACCAGGATGCATTTTCACACTATTGAGTTCTTTTGCAAAGATACTAACTAGGCGTGGATCGGGGTGAGGGTTATTCATATTGGCACTACAACATATCAACAAATAGAAGTAAGGTTTTGGTTCTATAAATTCATACACAAGTTCAGAAAATAATAAATAATCACATATGTTATAAAAATACTAAATCTAACATAGTTTATTTTCCAAGGTTTCCAACGAACTGATACAGTGTCCCGTTTAGGCGAGAGTCAAAGCATCATCCATTGAATAGAGTTTTCAATTCATCTAAAATGTCAAACATTCTAGCAACCTTTTATTCGATCAAGATTGGAATTCAGCATTGTCCCGTTTAGGCGAGAGTCAAGGCAATTCTATCTTATGAGCTTCTACCATTGTTTCATACTCTTGTAAGTCTTATACAGTCGCCACCATTAGGGTGATCATAAACAGTATAAAAAACTTATAAAAATATTTATCTTTCGAGATTAAACGGTGCTAACTTGCTAATGAACGTTCCTCCATTAGGGAGGATTACTCACTAAAACAATAGCTATGTAAAACCAACAATGGAGATCAAATTTCTCTTGATTTTAAAGCTCATTATTTAAAATATGTATTTTGTTTAATCATTTATATTCCATATCTCAATAATGAAACATTACAAATTAAAGTAAAACTTTAATTAAATCTCAAAAATGGAATGAAATTGAAAAATATCTTATTTAAGTTGTTTAGAAAAATCTAAATATCCAACTTAAATATTCTTCAATCAATGGCTTAATTAAATATTAACAATTAAGTAGTAACCACTTAATTTAGAAGATATTCCATTTTAAGTTCCCATATTTATAAAATATCAACTTAAAAAATATTCAAAGAATCTTAATAACCAATTCCTAAAATTCCTCAACTTAATTTATAATAGGAAATTCAAAAGATATTCAAATCTAAGTTGATTTGTTAGAAATAACTAAATCTCAACTTAAATAGGAATATTTAATGAAATTATAAAATTAAGATTCAGAAAGAATTTACATGGTTATAATTCTATATTTAATTAAACACAAGAAAATACATATAGTTTTCTAGAATATTATTCTTCAAACTATGTTTTTCTTAAATTAATTTCAAGGAAGACTGAAATTAATTATGTTGCTAATCAATTTTATTAGGTCATACTAATATAATTAACCTAGCACAGTTATCCAAATCAGGCAAATGGGCCTTCACAATTGGGGTTGTTCATGTGAGGGGGGGCTGGGTCCAGTATGTCGTACCCATTTCTAAGGCTCCCAACTCTCACACAAGGCCCAAAAGAGAGGAATTTAACCTTAAAGTGAACAACTGTTATTAATTGAATAGGCTCACTACTAAATGAGCCTAAATAAAATCTATCAAGTTATGACATTTTATTTAGCAACAACAACCTATATGTATCTATAACAGAAATTAAACATATAGGCTCACACAAGCACACAAATTTGGATGGATCCTATCATGTTACTAGGTCATACACAGATGAAAGAAGATTGTAAAAATTACCTGTTACAAATTATTTACTTGATCTATCATCAATTGAACCATGGGTTAAAATCAGATCATTGGATCTGTCAACAAGTTAACCATGGCAATTTAGATCAAGCAATAATAGGTTTTAGAAAACTTATAAACAATCTAAAACAAATACTCCTGCAACAAGTTAGATTTGGATAGTTGGATGTATGATTTATTTAATTTTTAAATATATATTTCGAAAATAAATAAAAAAAAAATCAGTTTTTTAAAAAAATATTTTAAAAAATAAACCTACAATTTTGAAAAATTAGGTTTTAAGTAACCTAAATAGCATTTCAAAATAAACTACTAACTTTCCTTTTAAATTTCATGTTATTTAATAAATTAAATAATAAAATAGAAAATGGTAAATACATACCCTTTTCTTATTTTACAATTTAATTTAAGTAAGAATAACAAAATTTAAAAGTTAACAAAAATATCTTATTTCCTCTTTTAAAATATCATGATTATTTTGATCTTATTCTAAATAAGGTCAAGTTACCAAAAAAAATTAATATCTGACCTTAAAAAAAAATAAAATAATCAAATTTTAAAGGAAATAAGAAAAAAGGTAAGAAAAACTTGATTTTTCCTATTTTCAAAATCAAATTACACTAATATCTGAAATTAATTTTGAAAAATCAAATTAATTTATTTCTGATAATTAGATTTGAAATTTGAAAAACAAAAATCAATATACAAAACTACACAAAAAATCGGAAGTTAATTCCATGAAATAGCATGAAAAATAAAAAAAAATTGAAAAATTTGATGAACAGTACGGATGGTATGCAAAGCATACCCATCCGCGCGCGTTTCAGTGGTGCTAGCTGAGCTCTCACGGGGCAGGGAGGCTGCATGCAGCCATTCCGCGCGCGTGGGAAGGTGCTCATCATCCCGATTTTTCTAATTTTCAAAAATTCATAACTAAATCAAATTAAATCGAAATCGAGTTCTGTAAAAAGATAAATTGCTTAGAATTTTCCAAACTATTCAATAAAAATAATTACAGAGACAAAAAACTAACTATTTTTTCCAGAATTCACAAACAACAATCAAACATCAATATGACACACAAAGCAACATGATAACATCCAAAACACAAACAAATCGTTTTAAGTCCAAATTTCTTGCAAGCAAATCAATTACCATGGCTTTGGTGCCAGTTGTTGGAAGTTATTTTACCAGGATCTTAGATCTACTCACAAGTATGTTGATTTAACAACCTAAATATGAACTTCTAAAACGATGAAAAATTAAACACATAAAAGTAAGAGAAATCTTACATTGGGTGCAGCGGAATATATGTCTCCTCCCACTCAGATCTCTAACCCTTGATTCCTTTCTATCGCAGAGTATAATCAAGATCTGAGCCCGAATGTCCTTCTTTGTTGTTTCTGAATTCTACACAGCCTTCCTCACTATGATTGAGGTATTACTTGATGTGTGTGGGCACTACTCTATCACTCATAGATTTCGAAACAGAGAAGGTAGAGAGAGAGGGTGGCGGCTTTGAGAGAGTTTTTGTGTGAGAAAATTCTGTCAGAATATTGTTGTACAAAAACTGAAGCCTTTACCTTCTATTTATAGAAGACCACCTAGGGCTATGGTTGAATTACTTGGCATTAAAAATTGAAAAATCAATGTGAAAATGGAAGCAAGGTGGCCGGCCTAGGCATTGTGGAAACAAGGCTTGCCACTTTTCCAACTTTCCTTTTCCTACATTGCTAGTTTCCTATTTTGTCAAAAACTGCCAATTCCTTTGTTCAACCACATAAATGTCAAATCTAATTATTTAATAATTAAAATTAATTATCAAATAATATATTGTCATTTATTTATTAATAATAAAATTAATTAAAGTTTCCTAATTAATAAATATGCCCTTTAAAATCTCTATTTACTGTTTTGCCCTTAATAAGTGTAAATTCTCAATTAGACACAGTCTAACTTGAGAATTATAATTGATTAATTAAAATCAATTAAATGAGTCTTACAAGTAATATTTTCTCAACTAGTGGGGGAACCATGGGTCTATATATCCGAGTTTCCAATAAGCAGATCAAGAATTTACTACTTAAATTCACTGACTTATTAATTCTTCGTTAAATCCACGCATAGAACTTAGAATTGCACTCTCAATATATAGAATGCTCTATATGTTCCACCATATAGACACATCATTAGTTATCCATTGTTATAATCCTAATGTGATCAATGATCCTCTATTTGGATGATTTACATTATAAAGGGACTTAATTACCGTAACACCCTACAATGTATTTTATCCTTAAAACACTTAACCCTGTATAAATGATATTTCAGCTAAGTGAAATGAGTACTCCACCATTTATCTCGTTTGGTTAAGCTCGAAGGAAATCATCCTTTGCTTACTATTCGCCAGATAGAAGCTATAGATTCCATATTTATGTTAGCGCTCCCACTCAATTGCACTACCGTGTTACCAAAATGTACGTATCACCCTGACCCAAAAGTAGGCTTAACTAACAAATCAAAGAACACGAATAACACTCTTGAGATTGAGCCTAATCATATCAGGATTTAGATTATGTGATCTAGGATCAACTTAGTGATATTGAATTGAATAGATATTACGGTAAGTTTTATAAATCTATTTCAAAGTTCAATATCGGTCCATTCCAATGCATACTCCATGCATCCAACCTGAGTTTTACTTTAACCAATGTTCTGGAAAGAACATAGCATTTCTCCAAATGCAAGTAAACTCTGTTGTAGATGGTCATATCAGTAAAACCCAGTGTTCTGATAAATCTAGGAATCCTTTATTCACATAGTCATGTTTACTTTCCACTGTGTTGACAACACAATAAACATGATTAAGTATGTGAAAGGGGTTTGGATGAATTTATAAATCAAATAGACAAACAATTGATAAAGTGAACCAAAACATACACAAATGAATGAAAAATACTTCTATTACTTTATTGATATTGAATAATCTGGATTACATTGAAATGGAATTTTATTTAGGGCATAAAACCCAACACTAAGAACCTCCTTCACTCCTAGAGTCTTAGCAAGCCCTAGATCAACACAACCAAGCCAAGAACCAGTCTAAGCTTGAAGAACATGGCCTCTATCATCACAAAGCACCCAACCATACCCAAGTTTGTTTTTGTCCGCGAATGTTGCCACATCCCCATTGATCTTGTAATTATCCATTATTGGAACACATTATTGCTCATCCCTTCCCCTACTTGAATCGAGAAAGAATAGGGTGTAAAAGTATTTTCTTGAGCAAACAACCATTGTTCAAGATCACAATTTGCGAAGGCAACAACATTCTTAACTAAACTATTTTTTCCATTTCAAACCTTGTTGTTTCTATCTTGCCAAATTGCCCAACACAACATGGCACCCAGTTTTTTGTCTTCCCTGCTCCAATGCTGAAACTGGTGTTGGAACCAGTGATCAAAAGAAGAATCTCCAATGCTCCCACCATACAACCCTGCAACACTCCTGTAGGCAGCAGTAAAGCTACAGGAAACAAGGAAATGAGCATTGAATTCAACCCCTCGGTTACATTTGGGGCATGAGGGAGAAATCTTGAGATGTCTTTGAATAAGTTACACCCGAGTTAGTAAATAGGTTGACAAAGCTCTCCAAATCATGTCTTTAACCTTCATATGGATCTATAAGTTCCACAACTCTCTCCAAAAATTAGAGTTATTAGATGAAGCAAGAGTAATCTTTAGTTCTTGGATTAAATTATAGGCCAATTTGACAGAATAATTGCCTAAAGTTTCCTTGCTCCCAATACCAATTATCAATCGAATTTGAAGAGGAAATGGGGATATTAAGGATCATGTTTCTGTCCCTACTGTTGAAAAAATCTGAATGACCTCAATATCCCAACATTTATCATCCACCGCCATTAAACAACTAACTTTTTGATCACTTAAGCTTGGATGGGAAGATGTAACATGGGGGTTATCAATGTCTGGGAGACTCACTGATCCAACAAGCAGATGGCCCACTTTTGATAATCACATCTTTTGCTTTGAGAATACTTCTCCAAATATAGCTAGGATTACTACCCAATTCAGCTTCAATAAAAGAGCCACGAGAGTAGTATCTAGCTTTGAACAACTTACTAACAAGAGAATCTTTATGAGTATGAAATCTCCAAGCTTGTTTTCCAAGGAGCGCAATATTAAAATCATACAAATGACGAAATCCCATTCCACCTTGATCCTTAGCAACAAACATACGGTCCCAATTCATCTAGCGTATACCAGTACCTTGCTTAGGATTAGACTTCCACCAAAACTTACACATCATCCTCTCAAGTTCCTCACAAATGCCCTTGGGGATTAAAAAGACGCTCATAGTGTAATTAGGGAGAGATTGAGCAACAGATTTTAAAATAACTTCCTAACCTACTCGAGATAAGAATTTACTATCCCAACTCTCAAATTTTTTTCTCATCTTGTCTTTGAGGAAACCCAACACCACATTTTTATTATGCTTCATGATATTTGGCAGCCCTAAATAGAAGCCATCATCACCAGCCTCAATCATTCCCAGAATAGATCACACTCTCTCCTGAATATCCAAAGGAGCATTTTTGCAAAAAATATGGAAGACTTTTGACGATTAAATTTTTGACCAGAGGCTTGTTCAAAACTCACCAGAAGAGCCATGATTCTTTCAGGTTCTGCTTCTAGGGCCCAACAATATAGGTAGCTTTCATCGGCAAAGAACATGTGAGATGTTGAAGGAGCCCCTCAGGCCACTTGACATCGTTTTATCCAACCTCTAGTTTCATACATACAAATAAATGTTGGAAGGCCTTCCGCACAGAGGATAAAGAGGTATGGGGACAAAGGATCTCCTTGTTGTATTCCACGAGACGAAGTTATAGGCCACAGAAAGTGCCCAACCAAAGTGATCCAGTATCAAACGAAAACAACTAAAGCCATGATCAACTGTAACCATCTAGTATGAAAACTCATTTTTGGAAGCAAAGCCTCCAAAAAGAGCCATTCAACACGATCGTAAGCCTTTCTCATGTCAAGTTTCAATGCCATTTGACCCACTTTTCCTTTGTTCTTTCTTTTGAGGTAGTGCATAATCTTAAAAGACACCAAAATATTAATTGTGATCAGTCTACCTAGGACAAATGCGCTCTGAGTCTCAAAAATAATTCCATTCAAAAGCACCTTGAGTCTATTAGCCATGACTTTTGAAATAATCTTATAGACAACATTACATAGAGCAATTGGGCGGAGGTCACCCATACATTCTAGATTCTTTTTGTTTGCAATAAGTGTTGGAATTATTTTACGAGGATCTTAGATCTACTGACAAGTATGTTGTTTAACATCCTAAATATGAACTTTTAAAACGATTATAAATAAACACATATAAAGTATGAGAAACCTTACATTGGGTGCAGCGGAATAATATGTCTCCTTCCACTCAGATCTCTAACCCTTGTATCTTTTCTGTCGCAGAGTATTATCAAGATCTGAGCCCAAATGTCCTTCTTGTTGAATCTGGATTCTTCACGATCTTCCACACTATGATTGAGGTACCACTTGCTGTGTGTGGGCACTACTCTATCACTAAGGGGTTCGAAACAAACAAAGAGGAAGAAGGAAAGAGAGGTGGCGGCTAGGTTAGATAGAAGGCTCAGGATTTTCTCTGAAAGGAATAAGATGCATCATCTTTTTCTAAGCCATCACTACCTATTTATAGTATGCCACCTAGGGTTAGGTTTGAATTATTTGGCATTAAAATAATGAAAATATTAAATGGTAAAACGTACATAAGTGGCTGCCCAATGCTTGTGGATATGGGCCCCACTTTTGCAATTTGCTGTTTTATCATTTCTGTATCTCATTTTCTCAAAAATTCTAATTTTCAAATTCAACCATTTAAATGCCAATTTCAACTATTTAATAACTAGAATTAATTATTAAATAATATTTTTATTTATTATATTTATTAATTAGACTAGCCAAAGTCTCTTAATTAACAAATATACCCTAGAAATTCTTTCTTTACAGTTTCGCCCTTGCTTAGTGAAAAATTCACAAACTAGACATAGTCTAATTTTAGAATTATAATTAATTAATCAAAATCAATCAAGTGCGTCTTACAAGTAGTATTGTCTCAACTAGTGTGGGGACCATGGGCCTATATATCCGAGCTTCCAATAAGCAGATCAAGAACTTACCACTTAAATTTACTGACTTATTAATTCTTTGTTGCATACACGCATAGAACTCAGAATTACACTCTCAGCTATATAGGATGCTCTATATGTTCCACCATATAGACACGCTATTAATTATCCATTGTTATAATCCTAATTTGATCAATGATCCTCTATATAGATGATCTACACTGTAAATGGATTAAATTACCGTAACACCCTACAATGTATTTTATCCTTAAAACACTTAGCCCCGTATAAATGATATTTCAGCGAAGTGAAATGAGTACTCAACCATTTATTTTCGTTTAGCCAAGCTCAAAGGAAATCATCTTTTACTTTCTATTCGCCAGATAGAAGCTATAGATTCCATATTTATGTTAGCGTTCCCACTCAATTGCACTACCGTGTTCCCAAAATGTACGTATCACCCTGACCCAAAAGTAGGCTTAAATAACAAATCAGAGAACACAAATAACACTCTTGAGATTGAACCTAATCATATCAGGATTAAGATCATTTGATCTAGGATCAACTAGGTGATATTGAATTGAATAGATATTACGGTAAGTTTAATAAATCTATGTCAAAGTTCGATATCGGTCCCTTTCGATGCATACTCCATGCATCCAACCCAAGCTTTACTTTAACCAATGCTCTGGAAAGAACATACCATTTCTCCAAATTCAAGTAAACTCTATTGTAGATTGTCATATCAGTAAAACCTAGTGTTCTGATAAATCTAGAAATCTTTATTCACATAGTCTTGATTACTTTCCACTGTGATGACGACACAATAAACAAGAATATAAATGTGAAAAAGGTTTGGATGAATTTATAAATCAAATTAACAAGTAATTGATAATGTGAACCAAAAATTACACAAATGAATGAAAAATACTTCTGTTTCTTTATTGATATTGAAAAATACAGATTACATTGAATTTGAGTTTTATTTAGGGCATAAAACCCAACAATAAGCACCAAATTAGTATTGTTAAGCTCATCAGGAAGAGAAGCAAAATTGAAAAACTGTCTAATAAGGCTCACCACATCTGAACCCGCAATATCCCAACATTTTTGGAAAAAACCAGGGGTCGTGCCATCAGGACCTAGAAATTTATCAGGATGCATCTGGAAAAGTGTCACTCTAACTTCCTCGGTAGAGACAGGTGCCAACAGATCATAGTTCATTTTATGAGAGATGGAGGGGGTAACATCATCAATAATATCATTCCTATGAACTCTTGAGGTTGTAAATAAATCTAAATAGAAGCTAACCATAAGGTCCGCCAAGCCTGAATCCCAATCGAGCCAAACACCATGTTCGTCTTGTAACTTGTGGATCGTACTACAATGTTTATGAGCACTAGCAGAGGCATGAAAGTATTTACTATTTTTGTCCCCTTGCTTAAGCAAAAGTTTCTTCGAACGTTGTTTCCAAAACACTTCGCTTTTAGTTAATACTTCAAATAATTCTTTCTCGGCAGTACGATAAGCCAAGATAGAGACACTATCACCCTTCCCTTTTAGACGCCTAATAGTATTTTTACAATCAACAATTTAGTGTTTAAAATTTCCTGTAACATCTTTTCCCCAAACCGCCAGCATTTCACCACACTTAGAGAGTTTTGATTGAATTGAAACTGTACTATGCTCATTCCAACAGTCATGGAAAATTTGGAAACAAAGTGGCTCCCTCAACCAAAAATTTTCAAACTGAAATTTTTTGACACCATTGAAAACATTTTATACAATGGGGTCCAAGAAGATTGGACAGTGATTGGATGATGAAGCATGAAGATTAAAAAGTTTGGCTGACTATTAATTGTTTAACCATGAAAGGGAAGCTAAAGCTCTATCAAGTCTCACCTCAGTCTAATTAGAGGTGCCTCTACCTCTTTCTCAAGTGTAGGGATAACCTGTTAGAAATATTTTACCAGGATCTAGATTTACTATCATGTATGTTTCATTAACATCCTAATATAAATTCTAAAACAATTAAATAAACACATAAGGGTTTAAGAAAACCTTACATTGGTTGCAGCGGAATATAATGACTCATTCCGTTCAGATCTCTAGCCCTTGATTCCTTTCTGTAGCAGAGCATTATCAAGATCTGAATCTGGATCTCTTTCTCTCCTTCCTTGATGCTGATTCTCCTTCTTGTTGATTGGATTCTTCACAATCTTCTACACTATGATTGAGATACCACTTGACGTGTGTGGGCACTCACTCATTCACTCAAGGCTGAACAATATGAAGAAGAAAAGAGAAGTAGAGAGTGGCAGCTAGGTATAGGTAGAAGGCACTCAGGTTTTTCTCTGAAGGAATAATATGCATCATCTTTTTCCTGAAGCCATCACTACCTATTTATAGGTAACCACCTAGGTTTAGGTTAGAATTATTTGGCATTAAAATAATGAAAAAAAATAAATGGTAAATTAAATGCATAGTGGCCGGCCATGTGTAGGGTAATGGGCCCCACTTGCAATTTTGCCATTTTGTCATTTTTCCATTCCATTTTCTCAAAAACGTCAATTTTCCAATTTAACCACTTAAATGCCAATTCTAATTATTTAATAACTAAAACTTAATTATTAAATAATATTTTCATTTAATGCATTTATTAATTAGACATATAAAGTCTCTTAATTAACAAATAAAACCTAGAATCTCTTTTCTTCACAATTTTGCCCTTGCTTAGTGAAAATTCATAAACTAGACATAGTCTATCTTTAGAATTATAATTGATTAATTAAAATCAATTATCTGAGTCTTACAAGCAGTATGGTCTCAACTAGTATGGGGACCATGGGCCTATATAACTGAGCTTCCAATAAGCTGAACTGAATTTACCAAGTAAATTCCTTAACTTATTAATTCCTTATTGAATCCACTCTTAGAACTTGGAATTGCACTCTCAGTCATATAGAACGCTCTATATGTTCCACGATATAGATACGCTATTAATTATCCATTGTTATAATCCTAATTTGATCAATGATCCTCTAATAGATGATCTACATTGCATAGGGATAAAATTACCGTTACACCCTTTCAATGTATTTTATCCTTAAAACACTTAGCTCCGTATAAATGATATTTCAACGAAGTGAAATGATATCTCAACCATTTAACTCTGTTTAGCCAAGCTCGAAGGATATCATCGTTTCACTTCTAAATACCTATAGAAATTATAGATTCCATATTTATGTTAGCGCTCCCACTCAATTATACTATCATGTTCCCAAAATATACGTATCACCCTGACCGAAAAATAGGCTTAACTAACAAATCAAAGAACATGTATAATACTCTTGAGATCGAGCCTAACCATATCAGGATTAAGATCATTTGATCTAGGATCAACATGTGATATTGAATTGAATAGATATTACGGTAAATTTTAACACATCTAATCAAAGTTTAATATCGGTCCCTTCTGATGTATACTCTATACATCCGATACTGGTAAACTTTGCCAATACCCTGGAAAAGACATAACACTTATCCAAGGTGTAAGAATACCTATCGCTGATTATCATGCCAGTCTAAATCCAGTGAACTGACAAATCAGGGAATTAAACTTTCGAACATATAATCAAGATTATATTCCACTGTGCTGACAACACTATAATCATTGACAAATTCATATGTTCTGGACTTAATAGAATTTATACATTGTATATATAATCATGAAATAAATCATGTGAACCATACAACATAAAATGTTATTTTTGATCTTTATTAATAAGTAAATCTGATTATATTGAAATGGATTTTATTTAGGGCACAAAACCCAACAAACTTCCACTTGCACTAATATAAAACAAAAAAGTGCATTGTAAATAATCTCAACACCTTGATATACAAATCAAGTGTAGTAGTAGTATACTCCTCGTAATATGGTCTGACAGGTTGAATTAAACACAATCTTTTCTCCACCATTACATTTCCTTAATCACAAAATACTTAATCACCCTGGTATTCTCACGATGGCCCCTATTAGCTTCACCAGAAATCCCAATCAGTCTCCAACTTGGCATACCAGGTACATGAGTGAGAATATTGATGTGCTTTTTAGAAAAATTAATAACTGCTCCCTCTTCACTATTTTTCCATAACATGGCAACCCACCACTGTGACCACGGGCCTCCACCACAAATAATCCCTCATAGCCCAAAGACAAACGGGCTCTCTCCAATGTAGCTTTACCACATATAGTTTCACAAAGAAAAATAAACTTGGACTTCTTTCAGAAAGCTAAATCCTTTAGGAACTGTAAAGCCTAAGAGTTCCCAAGCCCCGACAGTTCCAACTCAAATTACTCATAATTCTTTGCGAGCCTAAGAAACCAGGCCCGCCCCAAACAAGTTTTTGGTTACCAAATCGTCTTCATTTGTAGAAATACCATTTAAATTAGAGTCTATAGAACTTGGCCCAATCGAATTGAGCCTCTTTCTTTTTAATTCAGAAATGGTCAACTCTTTATCAAAAAGACCATGCGTGTCCCCACCACTTGATTGGCCATATTAATATCCACATTTACTCCAATATTCTCCTCAAAATTAGAGCCCAATCTTTGCACTATAATTAGTTCATGAATCCCACAATCAGCTCCTTTCCCACGATCTTTGTCATTACCAACTGTTGAGTGATTGTGGTGACCTGCTGTATTGCCACCAGTAGCTGCACCGCCCTGACTTCTAGTGGAGTATGGCTGATCTTCCCCCTGTCTGTCAATTCTTCCCGACTGAAGCTATTGGGAGCCAATAAACTTGTTTTGACGTTGAGTAGTAGCTCTCATGAATGCTCCTTTTGGCCTAACGATTATCTCTTCTGGGGTTTTAAAAATTCTTAGATAAATTTTGTCAGCGTGACCGAGCAATGCACAAATGAAACAAAGCGTTAGAGTGTGCTCATATTTGAAATTTACCCAAAACCAGTTGGAGCTATCCAACCGACGAATTTTTATTCGATGCTTCAATGGTTGGTCAAGGTTGATAGTAACAAGGATCTTGAAATACTCTCGCCAAACGCCTGAGAAATTAGCCTCATCAGACTCTATGAATTTGCCAATATAGTTTCCTATCTTCTGTAGAGATTTTTCTGTGCGGAATCCGTGTTGTAAATCGTAGATTTGAACCCACAAGTCCAACCGATTGAGGATGATTGATCTTGGGTTATCCCCAGCCTTTAGCCTTTCGAAAATAAGTTGTTTACGTTCAAACGTTCATGGCTTTCAAAGAAAAGTCATCATGTGCTGCATAGCTTGCACATCAATAATTCCAGCATTCTAAAAACGACCTACAAGACACTAATGAATATCATATTCTTCTTCATCTTCCTCAACCTCTAACGACATACCACCAAACTCTTCAAAAAATCAAGAGTAACCTCAGCGTCCGAATCAAAAGACATCTTACTTGAACTTGCTGATGCATGACAAAAAGAACAAAAAGACACAGGACATCCAAGAAAATAAAAGGGACAAAAATCACACATGTCAAAACACATAATATTACATAACCGTAGTTTTTGATAAAAATATAAGTGAAATTATATATTATAGGGTGATTCTACAATGCACCATCTTAAAAGGGATATATTGATGCACCCCCTACTTGTTTCAGCATCTAGAAAATTATTTTAGTCTAATTTTTTTTCATATTCATGTATGTTATAGCTATTTAAGATATCCTACAAAATTTTGAGAAATTCAGAATAATTTACAATATAGCAAATGATGTTCAAACAGTCTATTTTACACGCGTATAAAATAAAATAGTCACGCGTGCAACACTGTTTGAACGTAATTTTCGGCATGTTAAACTTTTCTAAATTTCTTAAAATTTTGCAGGATGTCTTAAATAATTATAATTTACATAACTACGAGAAAAAATTTGACTAAAAAATTATATCGAATACTATAACAGACAGAGATGTATCGGTGTATTCCTTTTAAGGAGGTGCATTATAGAATTTTCCTATATTATATAATTATTATTATTATTATTATTATTATTATTGACTAATGACATACTTGCTACTTGCTACTACGGTTAAACCATCCATCTATGCCCACACTATTATCATTTATAACTGAGTTTTCTAATGGCACAAATTACTAAGTGGTCACACACATATTTGAACGCCAATTTTATGCACAAAAAATGTGACAAGAATAAATGTCAGTGGACTGGTGACTGAGTATATATTATTATTAAGAGAATAAAGAAAACCCTAATCTTAGCCACCAACCTCTTTTAAACAGTTCATAAAATTTTCATTATCACTCCTTAAATATTCCTTTTACTCTCTCTCTCTCCCTAAATTGTAAAGAGCCAACAAGGCAAGCCAACTATGAGTATCTACCATTGTAGTAATCATCTTTTTCTTCTTTGGTTTTCTCTCTCTGTACTACCCATCTCTCTCTCCTCCACCTCATCTTCATCATCATCATCGCTGCCGTCCGACATACACGATCTTCTCCGGTCAAAAGGATTACCGGCGGGTCTCTTCCCTAAGGAGGTAAAGTCGTACACCCTCTCCGACGAAGGGCAACTAGAAGTGATCCTCCACGGACCATGCTTGACCAAGTTTGAGAACAGAGTGTTCTACGACGCCGTTTTGAAGGCCAACCTCAGTTATGGAAGTCTCATGGGAGTTGAGGGTTTGACTCAAGAAGAGCTCTTTCTATGGTTACCAGTCAAAGACATCATCGTTAAAGACCCAAAATCAGGTCTTATATTCTTTGACATTGTTGTTGCTCACAAACAACTCTCCTTGTCACTCTTCGAAGATCCTCCTAATTGTAATCCCCAACCCCAAAGTGAAGGTATCTATAAATAATCAATTATTATATAAATATATGTTTCTTCTTCCTCTATTTTCCCCCTTAAATCTTATTTGTTTTAAATTATATAACTACTGGGTTTAAGTTCTGCTTTAATTTGAAACTTGGGTTTAGATTAATTATTTGTATTTATAGTATTTATACGAAATTAAATTTTTGATTAAGTTAATTATACAGTCATATATCAATTTTTTTTAAAATATATAATTGTGAGTGGAATTACAGTTGCCAAAGGCATCCTTTGAGAATTCTGGGTTCAAGTATTAGA
The DNA here is from genome assembly GCF_029168945.1 of Cannabis sativa. Classification (NCBI taxonomy): domain Eukaryota; kingdom Viridiplantae; phylum Streptophyta; class Magnoliopsida; order Rosales; family Cannabaceae; genus Cannabis; species Cannabis sativa. Next base: position 25,567,182 of record NC_083606.1, read on the forward strand.
GTTGATTTATTCTTGATATCTTCTTAATTTTTATTCTAAAATAATTTGATGTGATTTTTGCAGGTGTTTTGAAGAATAATTTGTTGAAAGGAAAAGGAATTGAAGCTCTGAGATATAAAGAATATAAATAAAAAAAAATGCCGACTTGTTTCAACTTTAATTGTCTTTTCCTTTGTACTGTGTATTTTTGAAATTATATAATATAGTCTAATTACAGTTATCTAATCACTAGGTGGCATTGGTTATTCCAAGATTAGATAGAGAGATTAGGCTGAGTGCTTAGGAGAATATGGTAAAAGCTATATGTGTTGGAATCAATGAGTACTGATTAATTAAAACTAGAGGTACCTCTACCTTCTAACTTTTCGTTCCTCGTATATATTTAGATAAGTTAGAAGCCATAGCAAAGAATCAAATTAAGTAGTTTCTTTCCTTATTATCTAAAGCTACCTATTTTTATTTCACAGCAAAATTGTTTTCAAAGACCTTGTCATGATCCTCTTTTCTATTCTTTCTGAAAATTATTAGAACATACACAAAGTCATGTACATATTTACAAATATAAGCAGATGTTATTTTTCTGTTCTTTTTTTTTTTTTTTTTTCATTAAAAGAGAGAGAAAAAGAGTCACAAAATAATTCATGAAGTATAACTGATAAAATAAAAAATAATGCTTATAAAATGAATTGGTTTCGACATGCATAAATTATTGTTAACAAAGAATTAGGAGCAAAGTCATAAACATGAAATTAAAATATAAGTTATGTACATGCTTTAAGTAAAATTTATAAAACATTACTCAACTAAAAAATTGAAATTTGGTGTAATATATCATGTGATCATTGAATTAAGAAAAGAATATAGCATAGCACATGGATATAATTGACATTGTGAAATTTTCCCAATTAGGTATTGTTAATAGAACTGAGAATTCAAAAGGGCCTAGTTTTTTTTTCTTTTTTGCCACTAAGTTTAGATTAATTAGGATTCTAATCAAAATTGGAAAGAAGAAAGGAAAAAAACAAAGCCTACCTTGACGGGAGAATATAGATATTTTATGGATACACACATGCTTTCATGCATGCAATTGTTATATTAATAGTACATCCATTTTTGTTCCCAAATAAATAAATAAATAGTATATTCATTTGATTCTATTATCTTGAAATTTACTACTCTAAATTATGCTTTATTTAAATTAAAAAAAAATTAACATTTATTTATTTATTATTTTACGCGGTAACTAATAACTATGGGCCCAATTGAAGGTGGGGTCGTAATTAGAGCGGGGCCACACACACACGATATGCTGGGGTACACCCTATAATTGCACTTTATGTCCACTCTTTCGGCCTTTACTCCTTCGGCTTTTGGCACTGCTCTTTTGAATAGGGGTGTTCAATAAAATTTACAAACCGCTCAACCCGAATAAACCGCCCAAACCAAACCGAATAAACCGACAAAAAATACAACCCGAAATAATATAATGAAAATCCAACCCGCCCAATGAATATATTGGGTGGTTTACAAATTATTCTAAACCGCCCAATTAACCCGAATAAACCGAATTAAACCGATTTATATATTTTTTAATAAAAGTGTATATCTTATATTATATAAATTACATTTATTAGTTAAATTATTTTGTATTTAAAGTTTGGACATTTTAATTTTTAACTTAAAACTTAGATTTTATAGTTAATAATTTTTAATGTATTTGGATATTGAAGTTAAAGTTTAAAATCTACACTATATTATCACTTTTTTTATTATTTTATTCAATTATTTTATGTTTACTCAATTATATTTATCTTATATTAAAGTTCTTAAAATTAATTTAAACTATAGCATTATTTAACTTGAAATATAAATAATATATTTTTATTTTCTTAACTTTTTTGTTACTTGAATTCTAGAAACGAACAATAATAATTATAAAAAAAAAAAATGAAGAACGGTTTGGACGGGTTAACCCGACCAAACCGACAAAATCATTGGGCGGGTTGAACTTTTTCTAAATTTTCATTGGGCGGGTTACGATTAAATTTTGCAACCCGATATTTATATTGGGTTAATAAAAATATGCTATAACCCGACTAAACCGACCGACGTACACCCCTACTTTTGAATTTTATTTGCAGAGGAATGAGAGAGAGAGAGAGAGAGAGAGAGAGAAGGTATGATTACGTTTTCAAAGTTATGATGCCAATAAATTATTCTAATTAAAATTTCGTAATCTGATAACAATAGGGAAATTACAAAAATGACTTAAATTTAAATTAACTTTTACAAAAATACTCACACGAAAATATTTTCAAAAATACTGTATTTTTATAAAACACAGTAAAACACAATGCATAACAACTCAAAACAACAATAAAACAGTTAAAAAATACTAGTAAAATATCAGTTAAAACTTAACACAATATACTACAGTATGAAACTTATAAAAAAACACAGTAAAAAAGTAAAAAATACCACATGACAGTATTTTTGTAAAAAAAATAATAATTAGTTAGTATGCCATGTAAATTGAATCATATCATTTCTTTTTTTTTTTTTTTTTTTTTTAAAGAAAACCCATATTTCCTGTCAACTAAAATAAAATAAAATAACATTGAATAGTACTCTCACGCTCCAAGCTTAATCTTTTCTATTTGTCATTGTTGATGAGTAAAAAAAAGGAAATAAAAAAGATTGTGTAAATAAATAAAATAATAATAGTAGAAGGAGTAAATTAGTAAATAGATGTATAGATGAATAAAAATATACATGAATAATAGCCGCACAAAACCTGAGACGAATGTATACCTAAGTTTAGGTGTGAATGCATAAAGGTAAAAGCAGCTGCCACTTGATTTCTTTACGAAGATAGGGTTCACCTCAAAGAGGCACGATACGCTACCCCTATAAATACACTCACCAAAGCTATCAGCTAGAAGGACAGACAGAGAGAAGTAAAGAGGAAAAGAAGGCGTTCAGTCCCATCAAGCTTGTCTAATCAATCTTCACAGAAATTTTCCCTTGCTTTTTATTTCCTTTGCTTGTAGAGGCTGTTTGTAAGCGTCGAAGTATAAACAACATGCTTGCATACAAACTCTCTTAATCTTTCATTTCAAACCTTTCAGAAAAGATAAACTCCAAAAGAAGAGTGTGTTTATATGCACGCTCTTTGTTTACCTTCTTCTTTTCCTTTCTTATTTATCTTATTTCTCTCTACACAAAAACAGTTTGCGTTGATACTGTTTCTATCTCACTAAAAATACCCATTTACACACAGTTGAGACCATTAATCTGTAAATCTCCATTTTATTAATAAAACCTAATATAGCTTAAATGCTACCGTAGACGTAGGCAAACGATTTTCTGCCGAACTACTTAAATTTGTGTGTTACATATTCTATACATATATTTATACTTATATGCGTATTTAGCAATATATACATATAATTTCTGCTTATAATATATATATATATATTATGCTATAATTATGTTCATTTACATATATATATTATGCTACAATTACGTTCATTTACATACATATTATGCTATAATTACGTTTATTTACAATATTTATATTAAGTTTATAATTATTTATTACGCATTATATTATAAGTTCTGGCTTATTTATTTATTATATATTTATAATTAAATGTTTAGCTAGAACCCCTAAACATTTTGGCAACTCTGCTGGGGAGCGTTTTCTTTAAATAGTTCATATATACTTATATATATATATCAATAAATATACTTATATATACTTATATATATACTAAGGAAAACGCTCAATTCGTAAAAAAAAGAATTATGTTCTCTCATCTAAATCCAAATGTCTGTCTCCGATACTCGAGAGCCGGACAGTCGGATCCGAACAGATACCTTGCGAAATGATAACAACAACAATAATAATAACAAGAATACTAATCCGACGAACACAGATGAGGTTGTGTTAGCTAGATTGGAAAAGCTCCAAAAAGCCCAAGACGACATGATGCAGCTACTGAGTTCGCTTCTACCACAGACACCCCAAGAAGCATCTGTTGAAAGGAGCGGCTTACCTGAAGAACGTGCAATAAATGAATCTTTGATAAGACAAGTACATACTATTGACCAACGAACTCCGGCAACACATGATAATGTTCGAGGAATCAGAACTTCTGAGATCGTTGAAAGGGTTGGTGAAGAGGCTCGGTCCTCCTCTGAGTTCGTCACAAAAGACGAATTGATTGGTCTCCTTAAAGCTGAAAGGGGTAAATCGTCATCATCGGTAACTTCCATCGACTTTCATCCACCCTACCCTGTGGAAGTGGCGGTCAAACCTTACCCCCGCGGTTACATGAGTCCGGTATTTCGAAAATACAATGGGAAATTTGGCAATGCCAAAGAACATATCATTCAATTCATAAATGATTTGGGTATTTATGCCCATGATTTTGAATTAAGAATCCGAGAATTTTCAAAGTCTCTCACTGATCGAGCATACTCTTGGTACGCAATTCTGCCATTAGGAAGTATAAGGAGTTGGGACGACATGGTCTCTCAATTTTGTGCAAAGTTCTTTATGATTGAAGATAAATGGAGCATAGCTGACTTATCAGGAGAAAGACAAAACTTTTGTAACGCCCTAAATAATTAGGCACGCTACCCAAAATACTTATGAAGCCCTAATCCCCTGACCGGGATTACTAATTAAAATAGCGCAGAATTTAAACTTTTATATTAAACAGACTGAAAATAAACTTGTAATATATTTAAACTTTTCAAAATAGTTGGGATCCCAAAAACATTTACAAACTTATTACAAGTTCTTTCTTACTAGCCGACCTAAGCGGCAAAACAGAATACAAAAGTCAACACTGTTAGACCCATAACCCGCTTGGTCTGAAGTGGCATGAACATGTACATTCTTCGCCCTGCTCCTGAAACTCATGGCTGATCAGCTAATGCCTTACCCTTTCCCCGCACAAGAGAGCACCCGTGAGCCAAGCCCAGCAAGACAGTATAAATCATAACAAATATATTATGCTCATTCACATATGTCTGTATAGCACAGACCTGATCATTATTTCATCATGCCCATTTATGTCTACGTGGCGTAGACCTATGTGTTGCGCTCACACATCTAATTAAATCTACGTGACGTAGACCCACGTGTTACTCTCACACGTCTAAATACATTAAGGCCTTAGAAGCGGTTCATCTCGGTTATGAGTACCGAGTCCAACCTGATTATGCCTTGAGCACATAATCCTTAAATCACATTTCAATTAACATGGCATGGCATTTATACACATATATCACTAGGGTAATAACCCTAGGCTATTAAACTGTTCCTATTAGGGTAATAACCCTAATCTCGGTTACTTAACATTCATGCATATCATTCTCAACATAAGCGCCACTGCGCATACTCTACGTGCTAATCACTGTCTTACCTGTTGTCCCGCAATAGTAGAGATTCCAAATCCCCGGGTGCTCCTGACCAGTGCGGTAATCCTAGTCACACACAATCCGGGATTTTCACAAATAGGGTTAACCCCTGATTTCACATTCATAAAATAAATTCATGGCATTTCAAATACAGATAATCACATAGAGCTCGAAAAGAGCTTTCCAATGGTATAAAGAACGTCCCAAACGGAGTCCCGAGTCAAAAGTTATGGCCAAAACAAATTTCAGCATTTCCCGATGAACTCCAACCGGAATTCCGGATGAACCAACCGGAATTCCGGTTGTCTGGGCAGAGAACACGAAATTTCTCAATCTTTAAACCCCCAAAACTCACTCAAATCATTCCCAAACATTCCCAAACTTTCCAGAGCATCTATATATGTCATAATAAACATATTCCACAACTTAAACCCAACAATTGCACTAAAAATCAAAAAGTGCCATTAAAGCACCAAGCTTGAGTTCCATGAACTCAAGCTTGCTTTTCACAACCAAAATCACAATTAATCCACTTAGAGCAGCTAGGAAATATTATAGGGTCTAAAACACATATTTATGCATCAAAATCCAACAATAAACCCCATAATTTCAGATTGTAAAAATCAACTTAAAATTATGTTCAAACTCCAAAACTTCAAGCTCTAAACTTGAGCTTCAACTCAACCAACTCAATCAATTTTCCAGCTGCAAACACTTTCAAAAATCTGAATTCAAGACATGAAAATAACCCTAAAATTTATCTAGAGCTCAATCAAACACCCAAGCAAGGATTCAAGCATCACATACTCAAATTCAACAAAACTAACTTCAATTCCTTTACACATGCAATCTCAAGAACATTAGCACAAACTTATGCTTTTACAACACTCAAATTCAGAAGTAAAAATCAAGATTAAAGTCATAGGAAACTACCTCAAACTCAAACCAAGAGTAAGCTCAAAGTTCTACAATTATCAAGCTCCAAAACCACCAAACATCAAGCACTTTTCTTCAATCCTTAAAATTGAAAATCAAGAGAGCAAGAGAGGGAGAGAGGGTCGGGTAAGAGAGAGGAATAACACCAGAAATTAATCCATTTTTTTTTTTAAAGAAATTCATCTTTATCCATCATAGAAAATAAAGGTCAAATGACCAAAGTGCCCTTAAGGCCAAAACACACATGATCACCCTCACAAGGGTAAAATAGTCATTCAATACTCAATTAATTTCAAATAAATTTCAGATTATCATTCATCAAATAAAATGCCAAATAATCAATCCAATTTACATTTCGGGCCCGAACCAAATTCCCGGTTGTGACTATACCGCGCTAACCTGTCAGAACACACCTGAAAAGACAACACATGTATACTATATAATAATATAGTTCCATTAAGCACGTAATCAAATTAATTTCATAATTTTACCCTTCTCGGGTCATAATTACTAAAATGCCCCTGGCTCACCAACGGGGTCTTAACATAATAAAATTCATATAATTTCACATATATTAAATTATATAATAATATAATTTCCTCAATTATACATAATTATCTAGTTAGGGTTTTGCTAATCCATTTCTTAATTTCGGGTATTACAACTTTGGTGAAAGACTCATTAATTACGTTCAAAAGTTTAGGGAAAAAGCTCTTGATTGTGCTGAGACCATGGCTGAAAAGGATCTGGTGAAAATGTGTATCAAAGGCATGTTGGATGAATATCGATTACACATTAAAAACCATGCCATATACAATTTTGCAGAGCTTATAGCTAAATCAAGAAATACGGAAGCCACTGTTTTTCGTTTGACCAAGCTGTCCAACCAAAACGACCAAACACATCGGCCATGGACAAGTTCAAAATGTGGTGTTGACATAGCACTAGCTCAAGACAGACAAAATTTCGAAGCCCATAAAAAAGGAAAACGAAGTGATAAACCAGCCGAATTTCCTTGTGATAAAGACAGAGTTTGTAGCTTGTTAGAAGCATGGATTCGGGATGGAGAAGTAGTGTTACCATTTGTCACAAAATTACCCACTCCAGAAGAAAAGCAACATGATCTCTATTGTTATTTCCATCGAAGAATTAATCATCCAACAATGAGGTGTTACACGCTAAGGAAGATTTTTCATGAGCGACTAGAGAAAGGAGAGATTATTTTGGATCAAAATGAGGTGGAGCAAATGTCGTTTCCCCAACATCAAAATGGAGGAGCCGCTATGACATGCACAGAAGAGTTTCCCCTCATTTCAATAGGGATATCACGGAGCATACGTATCGAGGAAATTATAGAAGAACAAGAACAACCAAGAGAAAACAGCATGGTAGAGCCATTGTTAAAAACTAAATTATTTCGTAACTTCTTCGATTGCTTAGAATTTGGCCAAGATGCAAGGACTGAGGCTACAGAAAATTTGCTTAAAATTTCCCAACGACATGGCCCTTCTTGTTATATGGTAGGGCGCCCAATGCATAATATTGCTAAAAAATCTGAAGGAGCGATTGTCTTTACCAATGCTGACATACAAACTTCTCCGTTCCTTCACAACCGACCATTATATGTCGAGGCAAAAATCAATGGCTTAAAAGTGAAACGTGCTTTAGTAGATAACAGAGCTTCAGTAAATCTCATGCCAATTGTAGTGTATTCTGCTATGAAAGAGGTCAAAGGGGGGTTGATCCCACGACCGATTACACTCACTGGATTTGCTGCCAAGTCTGTAAAAACTATGGGGTATGTGACTGTTGAGCTAGAGGTTGGACCAAGAAGAGGACCCACTCGATTCCATGTGATAGAAGCAGACACTTCGTACCATTTCTTATTGGGACGACAGTGGATTCATACACATCATTGTGTGCCATCGACGTTGCATCAATGTGTCAAGGCACACATCCGGGGAAAAGATGTTCATATCACGGCTACCAAAGCACCGTTTGCTAGAGAAGAAGCTCACATGGCGGAAGCAATGTTCTTTGATGAGCTTTCAAAAAATAACATGGAAATGGTCACAAGGCCACGTGCGGTGCGCTTACCCAAATGGGAAGAATACACAGTAACAAATAATCCTTCAATTGCCAAGCCCAAAAGAGAAAAGAAGGTTCAGAAAGTCACATTGTCTAATGGGAAAAGAGCATAACGTTTATGACGGTATGCGGGGTCGGCTATCATGCTTGGCCCCACCATTGCCATGGCTGAGGAGGTTGAGAATAACTTCGCTCTACCCCATCCACAAGTTGATAGTCTGTTAAAAGATGTGGGATCACTTGAGCTACCAGAAGAGCCAAAACCCGTGTCTAACAAATTGGAAGAAATTAATTTATCAAAAAATCCTAAAGAGAAAAAACCTGTGTTCATTTCTACCGACTTACCTGTAGCTATACGAGCTGAGTTGATGGAGCTATTATACAAATATCGAAATGTGTTTGCTTGGACATACGAAGATATGCCTGGGCTAGATCCTAAACTAGTCACTCACAAATTGAGCACGCTACAGGAAGCAAAACCAGTAAAGCAAACCTCAAGGAATTACAGGCCAGAGGTACAACTTCAAATCAAGGCAGAAATTGAAAAATTACTATAAGCAAGATTTATTCGTACATGCAAGCATCCGATATGGTTGGCTAACATAGTTCCAGTAAAGAAAAAGAATGGGAAAATAAGAATCTGTGTTGATTATCGAGATCTTAATAAAGCTTGTCCAAAGGACGACTTTCCATTGCCAAATCTTGATACTTTAATTGATGCAACAGCAAATTGTGAGATGTTTTCTTTCATGGATGGGTTTAGCGGATATAATCAAATTCAGATGTCTCCAGAAGATGCAGAGAAAACGGCGTTTCGAACCCCGTTTGGAAACTTCTACTACACTGTCATGCCATTTGGTTTGAAAAACGCTGGGGCCACCTATCAAAGAGCAATGACGGCAATATTCCATGATATGATACATGAGAACGTAGAAGTGTATGTTGATGATATCGTCCTCAAATCCCAAAATAAATTTAATCACATTCGCGATCTCGAGAGAGCATTCCAAAGGTGTGAAAGATACAAACTTAAAATGAATCCTCTTAAATGTACCTTTGGTGTGAGCGCAGGAAAATTCTTAGGGTTTGTTGTTCACAAAAAGGGTATAAGCATAGATGAAGACAAAACTAAGGCTATATTAGCCATGGGAGCACCACAGTCAGCAAAAGAACTAAAAAGCTTCCTTGGAAAAGTATCATACTTACAACGTTTTATACCAGCTTTGGCGGAACTCACAAATCCACTACAGGCCATAATGCGGAAGGGTGTATCATTTTGTTGGGGAGAAAGACAACAAAATTCATTTGACAGGATTAAAAGTGTGTTGTCTTCTCCTCAGGTTATGATGTCACCAGTACAAGGAGTACCATTGCTATTGTATTTAGCTGTTACTGAGACATCTATCGGGACACTGTTAGCACAAGAAGTCGAAGGGAAAGAAAAGCCTGTGTATTATCTTAGCCGAAAATTGAAAGGCGCCGAGACAAATTACCTCTATGTTGAAAAACAATGTTTGGCTTTGGTATACACCGCCCAGCGATTGCGACATTACTTAGTAGCACATAAAGTAATAGTGATGACCAAGGCAGATCCCATAAGATTTATGTTAAACAAACCTATACCTTCTAGTAGAATAGCCCGGTGGATACTAATGCTTAGTGAGTTTGATATCACTGTCATGTATCCAAAGGCACAGAAAAGTCAGGCCTTATCTGATCTATTGGCATATTTACCTGATAATGTTGAAAACTTACTCATGGATGAAATCCTTGGGGAGTTACCTGAGGCTATGATTTGCAATGAGAAAACACAAGAATGGTGGGCAATAACATTTGATGGGTCGTCAACCACTAAAGGAGGAGGTGCAGGAATAGTATTAACTGATCCTATGGGTAAGAATCATATTCAAGCTTATAAGTTATCGTTTGACTGTACTAACAATGAAGCTGAGTATGAGGCACTTATTCTGGGAATCACGGTCGCGCTAAAAATGGAAGCCAGCAAAGTTGTGATTAGAGGAGACTCCAAACTTGTTATCCAGCAAGTCAAAGGGGAATTTTCCATGAAAGAGCCATCATTGGCAATATATCGAACAATGGTCCAAGAGCTAGCAAAGAATTTTAAGGAATGTCAATTCGAGCATATGCCTCGAACCCAAAATAGGTACGCCGATGCTTTGGCTACTATGGCTTCAAAAATTGAGGTATCAGAAATCCAAAGCTTGACATTTAAAATAGTCAATCAAAAGTGTTCAATCACCTCGGGGTATGGAAAAGAGTCTGCCAGCAAGAAGTGGACACAACAAATGATTGATAAGCTCGCAAAATTGAAAAAGACTCATCTCAAAGAGATGCAACGCTTTGTTGTTATAGGTGGGACACTTTATTACCGATCATCGGATGGGGTGTTAGCAAGATGTTTAGACCAAGAGGAAATCTCTACTCAGATGGAAGAAATTCATAATGCTGCCTGTGGAGTCGAAGGTCCCAAATTATGAACAAGATTACAAAGGGTCGGTTATTTTTGGCTAGAAATGGAGGAAGATGCTGTAAGATTGCAAAAAGATTGTCCGCAATGTCAACTCTTATTTAATAACCACGAGGCAATTTTGATAACCGAAGATTACGATTGGAGGAGACCATATAAAGAATATTTACGGGACAAAATAACACCATGTGATAAGAAAGAAAAAGAAAAACTACTCAGACACATTAGTAAGTATTTCTTGAAAACAGATGATGACCTCTACCGCAAAGGATTCAATGGGAAATTATTGTGTTGCATTTGCAAGGAAGAAGCCAATGAAGTAATGGAGGAAGTCCATCGCGGGGATTGTCGTGAACATCAAGGAGGAAGAAAATTATATGAAGAAATTGTTCGTATAGGATATTATTGGCCGACCATGGAAGCGGACGCCATGAAATTTGCAAAAGAATGTCAAAAATGCCAAATTTTTGGAGACAAAATCCATGCGCCAGCTATCCCTCTCCAATCCATCACCACCCCTTAGCCTTTTCACACTTGGGCTATGGACCTCATAGGTCCAATCTCGCCACCCACTCAGGGAAGAATTTGGATTTTAGCCGCAACAGAGTGTTTCACAAAATGGTCAGAAGCAATCCCATTGAAAAAGGCCTCTACAGAAGCTGTGGCCACCTTCATCTTAGAACACATCATTTGTCGTTTCGGCATTCCAAAAAGAATCTTGTCAGATAATGGCACGCCATTCACCGACAAAGCGACAAAAAAGTTACTAGAAGATTATCATATTTTCCATGGGAAATCAACCAGGTACTACCCGCAAGGAAATAGCATAGCAGAAGCGTTTAATAAGCTATTGCTGCGGGTATTAAGTCGTATGGTACATGACAGTCCCACAATTTGGCATGAATTCATTCCTCTCGCTTTATGGGCCTATCGTACCTCAAAACGTGGGTCTACAGGGTTTACACCGTTCTCCTTAGTGTATGGATCTGAAGCGGTATTGCCTGCCAAAATAGCTGTGCCGTCAGCTAGGCTAGCCATGTCTGCAGGAATGGATGTACATCAAGCACGATTAGAAGAATTAGAATTAATTGATGAACGTCGAGAAAAAGCTCAGATTAATTTGCTGCAATACAACCGACGTGTATCTAGGGCATATGACAAACTTGTCGACCAAGGACGTTCCAAGAAGGTGATATGGTTCTGAAAGCTGCAGACCATGTGATGCGAGGAATGCATGCAACTAAGTTTGTACCGAATTGGAAAGGACCATACATTATTAAAGAGATAAAAGGTAGCGGCTACTGCACGCTCTTAGATACTAACACAGGAATGACACTTCCTGTTACTAACATAAAATACATTAAGAAATACTTTTCTTAAGTTATGACTGTTGGAAATTATTTTTCCAGGATCTTATCTACTCACAAGTATGTTTATTAACATCCTAAATATGAACTTTCTAAAACGATAAAATAAACACATATAAAGTTTAGGAAACCTTACATTGGGTGCAGCGGAATAATATGACTCCTTCCGTTCAGATATCTAGCCCTTGATTCCTTTCTGTAGCAGAGCATTATCAATATCTGAACCTGGATCTCTTTCTCTGAATCTTTGATGCTGAATCTCCTTTGCTGATGATCTTTCTTCACGATCTTCCTCACTATGATTGAGGTATTGCTTGATGTGTGTGGGCACTACTCTAATCACCAAGGATTTCGAAATATTGAAGAAGAAGAGAGAGAGTGGTCAGCTAAAGATAGGGAGAGAGAAGGCTCAGTTTTTTCTGATTCAGAAAGTCTGAAGAAAAGTGTTATTTTCCTGAAGCCTTCACTATCTATTTATAGCATTCCACTAGGGTTAGATTTGAATTATATGGCATTAAAATAATGAAAAAATCAACTTAAAATACACACAAAGGTGGCCGGCCATACACTTAGCGGATTGGGCCTTGCTTTTTGCAATTTTGCAATTTTAACACCTTTTGTATCTGATTTTCTCAAAAATGCCAATTTCCTAATTCAACCATTTAAATGCCAATTCTAACTATTTAATAACTATAAATAATTATTAAATAATATTGTCATTTATCATATTTATTAATTGAACCATACAAAGTATCATAATTAACAAATATGCCCCTATTAACTCTTTCCTTACAATTTCGCCCTTACTTAGTGAAAATTTCACAAATAGACATAGTCTAATTTGAGAATTATAATTGATTAATCAAAACCAATTACATGAGTCTTACAAGCAATATTATCTCAACTAGTGGGGGGACCATGGGTCTATATAACCGAGCTTCCAATAAGTAGATCAAGAATTTAGCACTAAAATTCACTAACTTATTAATTCTTCGTTGAATCCACGCATAGAACTTAGAATTGCACTCTCAGTATATAGAATGCTCTATATGTTCCACCATATAGACACATCATTAGTTATCCATTGTTATAATCCTAATGTGATCAATGATCCTCTATATGAATGATCTACACAGTAAAGGGATTAAATTACCGTAACACCCTACTATGTATTTTATCCTTAAAACACTTGACCCCGTATAAATGATATTTCAGCTTATGTGAAATGAGATCTCCACCATTTATTTTCGTTTGGTCAAGCTCGAAGGAGATCATCCTTTGCTTACTATTCGCCAGATAGAAGCTATAGATTCCATGTTTATGCTAGCGCTCCCACTCAATTGCACTACCGTGTTCCCAAAAAGTACGTATCACCCTGACCTAAAAGTAGGCTTAACTAACAATTCAAGGAACACGAATAGCCTTTCAAGATTGAGCCTAATCATAACAGGATTAAGATCATTTGATCTAGGATCAACTAGGCGATATTGACTTGAATAGATTTTACGGTAAGTTTAATTAAATCTAAGTCAAAGTTCAATATCGGTCCCTTCCGATGCATACTCCATGCATCCAACCTGAGCTTTACTTTAACCAATGTTCTGGAAAGAACATAGTATTTCTCCAAATACAAGTAAACTCTTGTTGTAGATTATCATATCAGTAAAACCCTGTGTCTGATAAATCTAGGAAACTTTATTCACATAGTCATGTTTACTTTCCAATGTGTTGACGGCACAATAAACAGGATCAAGTATGTGAAAAGTGTTTCAGATGAATTTATACATTATGTACATATAATCATGAAATAAATCATGTGAACCATGCAACATTAAATGTTATTTCTGATCTATATTAATAAGTAAATCTGATTATATTGAAATGAGTTTTATTTAGGGCATAAAACCCAACAAACTCCCACTTGCACTAATATAAAACAAAAAGTGCGTTTCAAATAATCTCAACACCTTGATATACAAATCAAGTGTAGTAGTAGTAACCTCCTCGTAATTGGATCTGAAAGGTTGAATTAACCACAACCTTTTCTCCACTATTACTCTTCCTTTAATCACAAAATCATTGATAATGTGAAATTCCTCTCTATATGTCTACTCTCTTGGGATATTGGATTCTATATCTTTGGCAACTACTTTTGGTTAATTAGGAAATTAACACTAGTAGTTTATGGCAATTTGCAATGATGCCAAAAATGTATAGAACTTTCCTTAGACTGAATAAGTACCTTTCCTGCAACCTTAACATTCAGTCCCTCTCTGGTAGACCTAAAGACTTCAGATAGGTTTTTACACTTCTCCAAAATCACTATTCCACCCCCAGAGTAACCACCATCTTATCAGAAATATTTACTAGCACATAGGCAAATTTCGAAATCTGATGTGGTGTAGTCTAAGAGTTTTAAACACACTCTTATAGACTAACATATAGTTCCTCTTCTTAATCTTAGGATTTACTTGATTGTCTTCCAATGTTCTTCTCCTGGATTAATCTGATACCTACTCATTACTCCCACTCAACAGCAGGTGTCTGGTCTAAGGCATACAAAAGCATATCTAAGACCTCTCACTGTTGATATAAGAAATTCTTTCATGGCTTTATCTTTTCTGGAATGGTTAAGACTTTTCCTTAGATAAATAAAATCTATGCCTAAGAAGTTGTGAAACTTCTATAGATTTCCATTAGAAAGAAAATGCTTCAGCATCTTACTAAAGTAAGTTGCTTGCATTAGAGTAAGTAATTACCAGGTATACCACAAGCCATAGGTTTAGATAAACTCAAACCTATAATACTAGGAACAGGAAGTTTTGTTAAGTCAATTGAATGGACTTATAAACAAAAATTTCCTTTTATGTCCTTGTAATAGAAAACTTTAGGTTATTCCATGTGAATGGATTAAACCATAGTTCTATTGGCTTTCTTCTTAGTTTCTTATCTTGACAATCCATTACTTGTTTAAACTCACAATGGATTTTAATCACTAGTGTCTCCCAAGTCATAAGAAGGTGAGTTCCTAGAAACTCTCCCACTACGACAAGGTACCGTGAATTATGTCTAAGAAAACTAAACGGTATTAACCTCTTTGGTTGTGACAAGACAACAGAGGCAGTGAGATCATCATATGTTATATAAGATGATAGAACACTTTTGGAATCAAGAAAAAATATCTCCTTTATTTGCTACTTGTTTTCAGACTTAGTCATTATCTTAGAAAAGTAGTATTTGTTTGAACAAACACTTTCTTATCTATTGACAATGGGATGGTCCACCCCTAATCACTTAGAATAGCTAACAAACCATGGTTAACAGTTCTAGCTTTTCTTAAGATTTTGATTAGGTCATCCATGAATCTAGTAATGATTTACATTAAGTATACAACCATTACATCATTCTGAAATTGTATTACCATAGAAGGAATTAGGCAACGACTACTAACTAATCATCAACATGCAACTCGAAATTTCTGGGGAGGTAAGTTTGGATATAATTCAAAAATCAATTTAATGATCTTTGAACTGCATATCTACTAACTATTTCTCCACCCCTATCAGTTCGCAAGATCTTAAACCACTTACCTTAATGGTTTTAACCATTGCTAGAAATTAATGAAATTTTTCAAACATTTCAAATTTCTTTGCTAAAAGGTATAATCTAGAGTTATCGTTTTAAGAATACAACGAAAAACTCATATCCACTCCTGAATGTACATCCATCTGCGAATGAGATGAACTACTTTCAGTGGATATAGGCATATTAACTCTTTGCAGGGATTGATCTTGTCAAATCCACTATGAACAAGATACAAATGCCATAGATTAAAAAAAATGTGGTAGTGTCTTTTGATGACATAGGTTTAGTTACATCAAAGAGTTTTTAGAATACTGCAAGTGGATCCCGGTCACAGAATACCTAACTCATATTCCATACAGTTTTAATCCATTAATAGAAGATGGATGTTGAACACTTGAGAAAGTGTAACTGTATTGTATTATGGAATTAGAAATATAAGAAAATTTCTGTTTGGAATCTAAAATTAAAGTCAAAGACTTAAATTTATACCAAATATAATGAGTAATTATATCTTGGACCACCACTACTAATACAAACTCTAAGTCAGATTTGCCCATACAAGTAGGAGATTTATAAGATTGAGGATTTATATCAATTGGGAATAGAATTTCGGGATTATAATCATATGCGTCATTTAATTTCTTAAGAGAAAATATAATGACATGAAATGATTTATAGACCATTCATCCAATGATATGTTTTTAAAGCTAATTCGAAATGAATAAGCTAAGAGGAATTAGGATAATTTCGTTTATAAATAAGAATCCAACGATGCTTCGATTAGCGAAAGACAAAGTAATCTTATTTATGTAATCTTCTTGTTTCATATTGTAAAAATACTAGTCTAAGGTGTCATCAATTGATGAACAGCTAGATGTTGCATATACAATATTTATCTTTCGAGATCTTACACTATTATGTATGTCTAATGGTGAAAATCCATTAGGGATTTATCTCATTAGAAAAACAAACATGTTAGACCAACAATGAAGATTCGAAATTAAACTACAACTTAATAACAGAAAATAACATGGTTCAATATAAATTCATACACAATTCAGAAATTATAAACATATAGCAAGTAGGAATGACTAGTGAAAATACTAAAACATACAATCCTAAATAATTTCCAAGGTTTTCAACAAACTGATACAGTGTCCCGGTAGGCGAGAGTCAAAGCATCATTTATTGAATAGAGTTGTCAGCTCATCTAAAATAGAAACCATTCTAGAAACCTTTCATTCGATCAAAATAAGAATCCAACGTTGTCCCGGTAGGCGAGAGTCAAGGTTATTCTCATTTTATGAGCTTCCACCATTGTTTCATGTTTCATAAGTTTATCTCTAAGTATTCACCGTAGGGGAGAGTCTAATAGAGACGAAAACTTACAAAACACTTATCAAATGAAATCTTACGGTGTTAAATGCGTTCAACGAATAACCATCCATAGGGGGACGAAGTCTAGCGTCTCGAGGTTATATTGAAAACATTTAACTTTTGTAAGACCAACAATGGAGATCGAATATCTTAATAATAATCAAGCTCATTATTTAAAGTGAGTTGTATTTTCTTTGATTCTCTTTATTTAATTTATTTATTTTAAATATATATTTATTTAAAATTTCCAATTTAGAATGAAAAATTCTAAATATAAATTTTAATTTAATATTTATAAATTTTACTTAGATGGATATAAAAATAACATGAATTATTTCCATCTTAGTAATAATTTCCAATAAATATTTAGAAAAATATTCAATTTAAGTTGTTACAAAATTAATATAAATTAATTTACAACTCAAATTTAATTTTCTATAAATATATATTGCATTTCGAAAAATTAAAGTATTTAAGAATACAATTTTCGAAAATACATGTTAAAATAAAAAATTAATCCTGGAAAAATTATTCTAATTTAATGTTGGCCCAAAATTAATTAATAAAATTAATTTACAACAAAAAATATAATTTTTCCTATTTAATTAAATATATAAGAAAAATTTCAAATATTTAAGTATGATGATGAAAATCAACTTAAATATTAATTTTCTATTTAATTAAGTACACTAGAAAAATACTTCAAGCAAAAATATCATCTATCTAGATTTTCCTTTGACTAATTAATTCAATTTCTAATAATATACTTTAATTCAATTTATTTTAAATTAATCAATAAATGAAAAAATCATTGATTCAAGTTGATCCAAGAATTAATTAAAATAAATAATTAATTGACAACTTAATCTATTTTTCAAGATAAAATTCGAAATTCTAGCATTTAAGAAATGCAATTTCGAAAATTGATTAATAAAATAAAGAAAAAAATATATTTTGAAAATTATTTAAATTTAGTTGAAAAAATAAATTTCAACTAAAATAATTTTCTATTTAATTAAATGTCATGAAAAAGAAATATTTAAGTATGACGATAAAAATCAACTTAGATATTCAATTTTCAAATTAATTAAATGTATTAAATTCAAGAAATAAATAATTAAGTGTAGAGAAGGCTTAATTATTAGTCTCTAGTTTAATACTAGGAAAAATATACTTAAAATAAATTGTACCAAAATTAATTATATAAATAATTAATTTCACAATGTATAATATTTTCCTATTTAATTTTAGAAATAATAAGTAGTCTAGAAATAACTATCTAGAAAATATCTTATTTGACTAAGTATCTTTTCCACAAAATTTGAAAAAATATCTAATTTAAGTTGTATTAGAAAAAAAATCTAGAACTTAAATATTTTTCAAATTTAAATTTAATTAAATATCAAAAAATTAAGTTATAACCACTTCATTTGAAAATATTCCATTTTAAGTTAATATTCGAAAATATATTAACTTAAAAAATATCTAAAGAATCTTAATAACCAATGCCTAAAATTCCTCAACTTAATTTTGAAATTTGAAATTCAAAAGATATTCAGATTTAAGTTGGTTAGTTGTAGATAACTAAATATCAACTTAAATAAGAATATTTAATGAAAAATTTAAATTAAGTTCCAGAAAGAATCTAGATGGTTATAATTCTATATTTAATTAAATACAAGAAAATACATATAGTTTAGCTTAGAATAAAAAATTCTTTAAACTATAATTTTCTTAAATTAATTTCAAAATAAATGAAATTAATTATGTTGCTAATCAATTTTATTAGGTTAAACTAGTTTAATTAACCTAGTACAGTTGTTCAAATCAGGCAAATGGGCCTTCACAATTGGGGTGGTTCATGTGAGGGGGTGCTGGGTTCAGTATGTTGTACCCACTTCTATGGCTCCCAACTCTCACACAAGGCCCAAAAGAGAGGAACTTAACCTTAATAAGAACAACAGTTATTAATTGAATAAGCCCAATAACTAAATGGGCCTAAATAAATTCTATCAAGAACTATGATAATTTATTTTAGCAACAACAACCTATATGTATCTATAATCAAATTAAACACATAGGCTCACATAGGCACACTTTGGATGGGTCCTATCATGTTGCTAGGTCATACACAGATGAAAGAAGATTGTAAAATTTACCTGTTACAAATTATTAACTTGACCAAGGGAGCCATCAGATCATTAGATCTGGCAAAAAGTAACCATGGCTATTTGCAATCAAGTAATAATAGGTTTTGAAAACTTACAAGCAAGTTAAAACACATACACCTGCAACAAGGTTAGCTGGATAGTTGGATTTAGGATTTATTTAATTTTAAATTAAATTTTTAATTTCGAAAATAATTAATTAAATAATAAAAAAAATTCGAAAAATTTAAAAAAATTTGAAAAATTCGAAATTTTTAAAAAAATTTAAATTTAAAATTAAACCTACAATTTTTGAAAAATTAGGTTTCAACCAACCTAAATATCATTTCAAAAATTTGCTAACTACTTTTAAATTTTAAATGTTATTTTATAAATAAAAATTAAATAAAAAAATTAGAAAAGATAAATAAATATCTTTTTCAAATTTTAAATGTAATTTAAATAAATAAAATAACAAAATTTAAAAAATTAGCAAAATATCTTATATCATTTAAAAATTACATGATTATAAATATCTTATTTTTAAATTTAAAAATAAGATAAGATATAATCAAATTTTAAAATAAGATAGATTTTTTTAAGCAAGAAGATAGATACTAATTCTATTCAAATTCAAATTACACTAATATCTTGAATTAAATTTTAAAAAATATTAAATTAATTCAAAATGATAATTAGAATTGAATTAGGAATAGTAATAGTATAAATACAAAACTATACCAAAAATCGGAAGTTAATTCCATGAAAAAGCATGAAAAATCGAAGAAAAACAAAAAAAAATTGTGAACTGTACGGACAGATTTGGGATCGCAGGAAAATATCAACACAGCCCCGATTTTTTTTTTCAAATCTTCAAAAAATCATAACTAATTCAAATAAAATCCAAATTAAGTTCTGTAAAAGGCTAACTTGCTTAAGTTTTTCCATACTATCCAATAAAAATAATTCCAGAGATAAAATCGCAATTATTTTTCACGAAAATTTTACAAACATCAATCAATCATCAAATAACACTCAATACAACATGATACCATCCAAAGAACATACAAACACTCGTTTTAAAGTCCAAATTTCTTGCAAGTAAATCAATTACCATGGCTCTGAGGCCAGTTGTTGGAAATTATTTTACCAGGATCTTAGATCTACTCACAAGTATGTTGATTAACACCCTAAATAAGAACTTTCTAAAACGATAAATTAAACACATATAAAGTTTAAAAAACCTTACATTGGGTGCAGCGGAATAATATGACTCCTTCCGTTCAGATATCTAGCCCTTGATTCCTTTCTGTAGCAGAGCATTATCAATATCTGAACCTGGATCTCTTTCTCTGAATCTTTGATGCTGAAACTCCTTTGCTGATGATCTTTCTTCACGATCTTCCTCACTATGATTGAGGTATCACTTGATGTGTGTGGGCACTACTCATACACTAAGGTAGTTCGAAATTCAAAGGAAGAGAAAGAAGAAGTGGCAGCTAAAGATAGGGAGAGAGAAGGCTCAGTTTTTTCTAATTCAGAAAGTCTGAAGAAAAGTGTTATTTTCCTGAAGCCTTCACTATCTATTTATAGCATTCCACTAGGGTTAGATTTGAATTATATGGCATTAAAATAATGAAAAAATCAACTTAAAATACACACAAAGGTGGCCGGCCATACACTTAGTGGATTG
This sequence comes from Cannabis sativa, assembly GCF_029168945.1. NCBI lineage: Eukaryota > Viridiplantae > Streptophyta > Magnoliopsida > Rosales > Cannabaceae > Cannabis > Cannabis sativa. The sequence continues at coordinate 25,588,293 of NC_083606.1, forward strand.
GGCCTTACTTTTTGCAATTTTGCAATTTTAACACCTTTGGATGATGAAATTTTATAATTACATCACTACTCTTGTTACCATTGTGTATGGCAAAAAAGTTATTTTTCTTAAATAAAATATTTAAATCATATGTATTACTTTCTTTTTTTTATTCTTTTATCTTTTCTAGAAGTTTTACAAAATATATATTATGTGCCCATATTTGTGAAAAGAAAAAAAAAATTAATACACACACATATATATATATATATCGAAACTAAAAGAGACTTAAAAAAAAAAAAGGGATCTTCACCCCTAAATCATAAAGGAACATGAGTCCAAGTACTTGGTGGAGGATCCCGATCTCTAATATGCTCTGCCAAACTTTCTATCTTATGATCCAAGTCTTTACGTGCTTCGCGCAAAGTATTAAGCTCTTCTACCAACTGACAATGACGAATGGATGATCGAACAGTCTCAAGGTAGGACTCTATCAATTTTTTTAATATAGGGGGCTGCTTTGGAAACACAAGACACAATATTCTCCAATTCTCTGACAACAAAGAGCAATATGTCTCTGAAACGGCGTATTCAAACTGGAGCAACGGTAACACAGGAGTGATCAATTGAATAAAAAGTATTTTTTCAGACTGGGAAAGACCTTTGAAGAAGGATGCAAAATCTTTATCAATTGAAGTATAACGTGAATAAAATTGTGATGCCTGAGGCTCATATGATGACAAATGAATTGCGTCTCTTCCTACTAATGTTGTTAAGTCTTCACTACGCTCCAATCTCACATACGTAGAGCTAGCACCTAAAAGATTGCTTGGAGGAGTTGGCAAGCACAATTCATGAGTACTTCGATTAGTGTCTGTGGCATGCGTCTGTGATGCATGAGACTCATGTGATGACAAATGAATTGAATCTCTTCCCACTAATGTTGTTAAGTCTTCACTACGCTCCAAACTTACATGCATAGAGCCGGCAGCTAAAAGACCGCTTGGAGGAGCTGGCAAGCACAGTTCAGGAGTGCTTTGATCAGTGTATGTGGCATGCATCTGAGATAAAGAAAACGGATTAAGAGTTCTAGAGAAACCTGCAAATCCGGCTGCCTGCGCAAGATATATACATATGTAAGTATTTATATTAGACTACACATATACATGAAATATATATACCGAAAAGACTTCCATACCTTTAAAGGTGCAGTTGTGGGAGCTAATCCATGTGTGATAGTACTTTGAAATGTGCTGCTACTAGAAGAAGGGACAAGTGGGTATCTTGTAATGACATTGAAATTAGAAAAAAAGAAAACTGTAATAAAAAAATAATAATAAATGTAAAAATATATGTATATGGTGAAGACTACAAGCAAATTACTATAAGCAAAAAATATATATATACTAACCAAGTTCGTGGTAGCATCACTATCACCATTAGTTCCTGAACAATGGAAGGGTCGTGGTTCAGAGTTTGGTCGAACTGCTACTTCATTCCCGTGAGAATTACCACCCAAAGCATCAGTAGGTTTACCTACTAAAGCTACCGGAGTATGACGCTCATCAACTAAACAGACTTCAGAGGGTGCTAAAGGAGGCGACTTTTGCAAAGGAATATACTCCCCTATTTCCAACAAAAGAGTCATATTATCTCGTATAAACTATCAAAGATTTAACATTATTAAGAGAAGATGAGCGAGCGAGGAGATACCTGACGATGGACCCACGTCTTTCTCTCGGTCACAAGTCTCACCTTGACTGATTAATCCAGTACAATGATGTCGCATCCATATGTTAGCAAATTTAACAGAAACTCCACCTTCTCTGTCTTTATCAGGTAGTCGAAATGTGTCGTGAGATTGCTTTGAGAGTTGGAAGGAACTCAACAAACATGACTGTTTTGCTTTTTCTAAATCCCCTATCTTCCGATCATGAGGAACATGTTGATCAAACCCAAATTGTCTAGCCACACAATCAGGGCGATATAAAACAAATGACCAAGATAAAGATTTCGGATCATCTCGAAGACATAACAGTGATCGGGGAAGGCAAACAACAAACCAAAATCCTGCTTCGCCAGCAGAAGTAGTGAAAGAAGAACGGACCTCATCTGTCAATGGCACTACACTTCCTGGGTACATATCGAGGGTAAAATAGGTGCAATTATTGGTAAGGTAAGGGCGAATTGTAAAATTCGAAACATCCTTTGTAACATTACACAAGGTTTTCCAACACTTCGAACTTACCCATGCCCAAGGACGAGGTTCTCCAGGTTGCAGTGACTTGCGGATAGGCGCAAGTTTTGGAAAACGCTCCCAAATGAACATCTGGAGGAAACATGCATCTATTGAGCTTATCACCTCCTTATTTTCTCTATAAGAATTGGCATCAGTAATGATGGAATCGAGGTTATGATACAAAGTTCCAAGATACGCAGCTCCTAGAGGAAAGTGCTTCCCGTAAGCGAGTCTGCAGGCCAACGGAAACATGGCGCTTTGAACTGTTCTTCTAGAAGTTTTCGAGGGGAAAATATATCTACTCAACCATAAAGCAATACAAGATGCTAATTCAACCAAATCTTGACTATCTTCTTGGTGAAAATATCTCACCTAATCAAGCAAGTCGTACTGTTTCTTTTTCATATACCTTTTCTTTAAATCCTCTACGGCTAGGGTTAAGGATGATAACAGAGATTGTTCATCATTAGATAAAGGAGATACCAATGAAGTTGTACCACAAATCGGCAAAAGAAGTAATGCATAAACATCCTCCAAAGTTATAGTAAACTCTCCCCAATTTACAATAAAAGTGTGGGTTGCCTTACTCCAATATGACACTAATTGATCTAAACTTGATATTACACGATATATCTCAAGGTCAGAAGAAGCAAGCATAGGAGATAAGATCTTAGCTGAAGATAAAGGAGTTGAGAAACGTGTAGCGACAGAAGAAATCCACCCTTTCCAACGTTGTATTACACCCGAACGAGAACGATAGCACAACGGGAGATCCCCATCAGGAACTATATAATCGTTCATTGAATCTTGATAAAGATAGATCCCATCTGTTTCCAAGATGCGAGGGAACAAATCACGACGGAGAAGTGGAGCCATACTATGCTCGCATGGAAATATATTGTTCTTTGCTTGAGGAAGGGATTCTGAATTCGAAGAGGTCTTCTTTCTTTTACCCATGGATCTTAAAAAAACAAAAACAAAAAAAGAAACCCATGAGAAGAATGACAAAGCAGGAGATAATACTATATGCATATGCAATACATCGTTCAGGACAACTCTTTAAACAAAAACCAAATCATCAACAAAAAAAAAATCATATGACGGAGCTATGAAACAAATAAAGGTACACACTGTACGTAAATGCGATTAATACTTCATAACATGACTAATATGCTTATTTTTTTTATATACATATGTATATAATTAAACAGAGTCTAATTATGATTTAAACAAATACATTAAGTTTCCAAACTACAACATAATACATATATGTATGTATATATGTGCGAAACAAAAGCAATGTGTATAGTATAGTATGTATATATATGTGTGTCAAAACTGTTTAGGATGTTAAAAATAAAAAAAAAAATAAAAAAACAGAGATCATAACAAATCAATATTAAAAACTTATGGTCCATCAAAATAAAATTCAATTTAATAAATAAACATATGTCCCTTAACAATAGAGAATATGACCAATTAAAATAGTTTAATCAGAGAATTTTATTTCAGTTAAGCTTGTTTAAAGATAAAGTTAAAAGAAATTTACCATGACAATATATAATGTTTAAAGATAAAAAAAAAACTCTCAAAAAAAAAAAATAAATAAAAAAATAATAATAAATAAAAATCACAATGTGTATTTATTTTACAGACAAAATAATTATGAATTAATAGTGATATAGAGGGCCATACCAACACACTATAAGAAAATTTTCACAAATGACAATGTATTTATTTTACAAGACAAAAAAATTACAAATTAAATATATGTATATATATGTTGTAAAACAAACGTTAAAATTACGAAAGAACTAATTAAATTTAACTAACTAAAATAAATAAACTACGAATAAATAAATAAACCTACAAGTATAATAATACTTCCAAAACTTATACAAAATGCGAATAAAAAAAAAACTATAAATATATATTGTATTAGAAAGATATAAAGTTTTGTTAAAATACCTGTTAATTATATGCAGACGCCAATTAGGGATTACAGTACTTTAATAAACTTTTGAAAAAAAAAGGATGTTCACAACAAATAAAGGAACAAAATGAGGGGTGCAGGTGCTAATCAGATTTCAATTCTAGTCAGGACCGTGGTGGAAAGCAAAGCAAGCAAGAACGTGCTTCGTTTATTTTATGCACTTGGCTACAAGTTAGATCATGAGTATATATATATAAGCTTTCAAAGAAACAAAAAATACGCTTACAGTTTCGTATATATGAGGCGGTTAATTATATGTGTGCATTAAATAGCCACTAGGCCCACTACTCGAGTCTCATATATATGAGGCGGTTAGTTTCGTATATGAAGTGGTGATTGATATGTAGTAAAATACCTGGCAAGATAAAGAAAACGTGGCAGTTAAAAATTTAAAGAAAAGTGGTCGAATGCATGTCATACATCATTCACTATTATCATTATTATTATTATTATTATTATTATTATTATTATTATTATTATTATTATTATTATCATAAACGAAAAAGTAAAAGTATATATCTTATACATTATATAAGGAGCTTGTTTATAAGCACCATGCATATTAACAAGCTACCCTTACAACTTTATGTCTTTTTTTTATTATTATTATTTTTAAAAGTGAGATTATTATGTTATCATTATTATTTTAATAATTGAAAAATAATAATATATATATATAGTGAGTTATTCTAAAGTATTTTTTTTATATTATATATAAACAACAATTAAATTAATATATGACCTTAGTACAAAACTGTTAAACTGTTAAATATTAATTATGTATATAAAAAAAAGGCCATAAACATTATGATGAAGATCGATATTACATGATAATTACCTACTAAAAAAAAAACAAAAAAAAGTTGTTGGCATCATTCTAGGATGCTACGGGGTAATTATCAAAGGTCATAGTGTGCACATCTTCATACAAACTATCCAACATAAAATTGGATCTAAAAAAAAACTAACTAATACAGTAACAAAACAAAAAAAAAAAAGAGTGAAAACTAAGTGCATGTTTGGCATCATAACTAAAAAACTGTTTTTTATTTTTAAAAACAGAAAATTGTTTTTAAAAACAATTTGACTTGTTTGGCCTTGTTTTTTAAAAACAGTTTTCAGAAAACAAAGTTACAAAAAACAAGAATTTTGAAAACAACAAAATGTTGTTTTCTGTTTTAAAAACCAATTTACTTTTGGTCAATATTGTTTTTAAAAATCACTAACCAAACGTGACTTGTGTTTTAAAAACTTCAAAAGCTATTTTTTGTTCTCATTTCTAAAAATAATTTTTTAAAACAAAAAACAGAAAACAATACCAAACATCCTCTTAGCCTCCCGATGCTCTCCCTGAATATGAGCAAGAATATTCTTCAAGTCATCAGCAACACGATCATCTTTCCATTTCTCAGAGAGGACAAGTCTGCTACGCCATGCTGAGACATCAGCTTGAAAGAGATTCACCAGGGAGTATAAGTACTCTATAGTTCATTTGGCTCCCGACAGTTCTTCAGATATTTTTGCAATCTCAACGCAGCTCCTCCAGATTCTTCTTGTCAGCATCATGTGCAGGACAAGAACGAATCTTTGTTAAAAGAATTGTGGCAAGTTTATTATCAGCCATAATTTTCTTTCCTGAACTCATAGAGGAAGACATGTCGCTATAAGAAAGTATGCCTATCTAAACTTCTATTTATAGTGGAGCAAGAAGAATATTTGAGAAAAAGATAAAATTGAAACGTCAGCAGACAAATCTGTCAGGAATAAATACATATATACCTGAGACGTGAGAATAGATTGATTTGATGGAACAAGAGAATTATTATATAAAGAAAAAAGGAGAAGGGAAAATATATATGAGATTATACATATATTACAATACTTACAAAAAGAAAATAACTATTATATATTACATAGAGTACAGTGCTACAAAGTACAACAACTACGTACAGCTATTAAAAAAAAAAACATGCATGATGCATACATTTTTTTTTTTGACAAAAACAAAAGAAAAAAAAAAGTACATATATAAGTCATTCTATTGTACGAGACGGCCCGGCTCCTGCTGCATGATCTTCAGAGAACGTGGGAACTTCGTGCATATTGTCAAATGAAGTACTCTGATTATTAAAGATGGGAGATGTTAGCGAGACAGGATGTCTAGCATCTAAACATAGACGAAACCATATCTGGATTTCAGTCTTTAACATTTCCACTTCCCTATTAAACTGCTCACAAAGGACATGCACGTGTCTATCATGTTCGTTGAGGACACGCCTCATCTCAGCATCTTTTCTAGCAATAATAGTCGACGCCTGCAGCAGTTCGTTTCTGAGAAACTGTGTTCTCGAAGACAGCTGTTCAACCCGATCAGTTAGCCGGTCCAGTTGACGCAGATGATCATGGCATTCCCTAGCCCGTTCTCGAGTGACATCCTCTGAATCAGAGAGAGAATGCTCCAAATAATATACTTTATTTCGTAAATCATTAAGGTACGAGAGAGCATCGTGAGGGAGTTCTTTTAGTTCAGTGATGGGATTCATGCTGCGTGCAAAGTGAGGAAGTGAATTGTGGCTTTCAGAAGACATAAGGAAAAAGAAAAAGAGCAAAAAAAAAAAGGAAGCTGGATGGGAAGAATGAAGATTGATGAAAGGAAGCTAGATGGGAAGAAAGAAGATTGATGCATGGCAATGAATGAAATGGTGGTAATTTATAGGCAGAGGAGCTTACTTCCCATGCCTACACGTAGTAAAAATTAAAGAGCTGAGTAATCTTAATGAACAGTAAAAAGATGAGTATGATGCATGAGAGTGAAAAGATTAATCAGTATCATCTTTGAGCCATAAAAGATTGGTGTGATGCATGAAAACGAAAGAAGAGCATGATGATCCATGGACAGGGGGAACACCAACCCTCCACGCAGTAAAAAAAAATAAAAATAAAAAAATATAAATAGAAAGGTGAGTGATCAACTTTGAACAGCAACAAAAAAAAAAATTGTCTGTGTGAAGAAAAAGAAACGTTGAGCATTTCTTCCTTAAACACAGACAAGGGGGGTAATGTTGATGAGTAAAAAAAAGGAAATAGAAAAGATTGTATAAATAAATAAAATAATAACAGTAGAAGGAGCAAATTAGTAAATAGATGTATAGATGAATAAAAATATACATGAATAATAGCCGCACAAAACCTGAGATGAATGTATACCTGGGTTTAGGTGTGAATGCATAAAGGTAAAAGCAGCTGCCACTTGATTTCTTTACGAAGATAGGGTTCACCTCAAAGAGGCACGATACGCTACCCCTATAAATACACTCACCAAAGCTATCGGCTAGAAGGACAGACAGAGAGAAGTAAAGAGGAAAAGAAGGTGTTCAGTCCCATCAAGCTTGTCTTATCAATCTTCAAAGAAATTTTCCCTTGCTTTTTATTTCCTTTGCTTGTAGAGGCTGTTTGTAAGCGTCGAAGTATAAACAGCATGCTTGCATACAAACTCTCTTAATCTTTCATTTCAAACCTTTCAGAAAAGATAAACTCCAAAAGAAAAGTGTATTTATATGCACGCTCTTTGTTTACCTTCTTCTTTTCCTTTCTTATTTATCTTATTTCTCTCTACACAAAAACAGTTTGCGTTGATACTGATTCTATCTCACTAAAAATATACACACAGTTGAGACCATTAATCTGTAAATCTCCATTTTATTAATAAAACCTAATATAGCTTAAATGCTACCGTAGACGTAGGCAAACGATTTTCTGCCGAACTACTTAAATTTGTGTGTTACATATTCTATACATATATTTATACTTATATGCGTATTTAGCAATATATACATATAATTTCTGCTTATAATATATATATTATGCTATAATTACGTTCATTTACGTATATATATTATGCTATAATTACGTTCATTTACATACATATTATGCTATAATTACGTTTATTTACAATATTTATATTAAGTTTATAATTATTTATTACGCATTATATTATAAGCTCTGACTTATTTATTTGTTATATATTTATAATTAAATGTTTAGCTAGAACCCCTAAACAGTCATCATACCAACACAACACCAATATATACTCCGATAATATGAATGATATTATGTACATAGTACATTTATTATTGAACTGAAAAAAATTATTAAAAGAAAAAGAAAAATGATTTGAGAGAGATAACTATACAATTTAATACAAAAATGCAAAAAATATTTATCAGAATAGGAAGAATAAATTTAATAAATTTTCATCTATTGCAATTAACTATTTATGTAAAGAAAATTAACTGCAAAAGTTTTTAAGTTTTTCACCTACTTAACATTATCTTGTGCGTAAAAAAATTTATTACTTATTAAGTTTGTAAGAGTTCATGTTAGAATCTATATGTATACTAGCAGAAAGCTACGTGGGAGGCACGTATACTTAATTTTATGCTAAATATTTTATATTTTATTTAAAAATGATATAATAAATAATTGAAGAAAAAATATTATTAGTTATTGCTTGGAATTATTATTATGTATATTCAAATAATGTAATTAATAATGTTGATAATTAAACTAACAATATGTGACTTGCAAATATCAAAATTTAAAATTAAATTTTTAATATTATAATTAAAATATATTTACATTAATTTTTATTTTACCATTATTATTATTTATTTCTATTAAAAGCAGTGAAAAAATATAGAGACAACAAGATTAAAAAAATAAAATAAAATTCTTTATTTAAATACATTTGCAGCATTTATATGCTGGAGATGTAACGCAGCCAATAAAACTTGCCAAGTTTCTCTAGGTGCATCACTTACTTGAATATCAACAAGTTTCCTTTGTGTTTTGTAATATTCTTCTAATGTCTTGCTCTACAGAAAAGAAAACAGCAAATAAGACAATCAAAGGAAACACCATTTGAAAACAGCATATGTATGTATATATATATACTTGTTTTGCATAGTTAATGAACTTCTCTTTCCAGAGTATTTCAGAATCAGTAGAAGTGGAGACTTATTGTCTATTTTGAGGGTACAAGTTTAGATTTTTATAATTGGCATTGTTGCTCTTTCTCATGTATTTTTGACATTTTCTTAAATTATTCTCTCCAACTGCTCTTTGCTCTTGAAATTCACAACTAATTCAAAATCCGCAATTTGATCAAGAATCTCCTATGGGAAATTAAAAGGAATTCAATTTACAAATCAGTGTTTGCAGTAAAAATTAATAGAGGCAAACAATTAAACATTATATACAAACATAAACAAGATAATTATAAAGTCCCGAAATCTTGGAACTTGCAGCTTGAATCCGGAAATGCTGATGATCCCTTGGCCATTGTTCGTCCAATGCTTGTCTACACTGGTCTGATTGAGCAGCTGCAGCGTTTCTTTAAGGTTAAAAAATCGACAAATGTGGTATCAGCCAAATAGAAGGACTTCAGTAGTAACAGAGAGTGACGATGAAAGTGGAAGCTTCAGCCAGACTTATCGTATGAGGAAAAACAGGTGCAGGTACTTGATCGAAGAGAGAAGGCCTTGAGAAACAAGACGATTGCACTGGTAAAAGTATTATGGAGAAACAATAAAGTGGAAGAGGCAACCTGAGAACTAGAGACGGATATGGAGCAGAAATATCCGAAGTTGTTCAAGTAAATTTTGGGACGAAATTTCTATAAGGAGGGGGTAATTGTAATACCCTAGAGTTAAAAAATAGATTAGCAAAACCCTAACTAGATTATTATGAATAATTTAGAAATTATAACATTATATAATTTAATATTTGAGAACTTATATGCTTTATGCTATGATAAGACCCCGTTGGTAAGCCAGGGACATTTTAGTAATTATGACCCGAGAAGGGTAAAACAATGAAATTAATTTATTTACGTGCTTATAGAACTACATTATTATATAGTATGCCTTTGTTGTCTTTTTAAGGTGTGTTCAGGCAGGTTGGCGCGGTATAGTGACAACCGTGTATTTTTGGCCGAACTGGGTTCGGGCCCGAAATGCAATTTGAGTTGAATTATTGGCATTTTAATTATTGGTGAATAATCTGAAATTATTTGGGTTTAACTATGTGAGAAATGACTTAAACAACCTTAATTGTTTATGTATATGTTATATGGCCCAATGGGCATTTTGGTAATTTGGCATGTATATCATTTTGTTGTAAAATGAATTATTGAGGAAAAGAGATTTAATTTCCCTGCATTTTGCCTCAGCCCCAACCGACCCCCTCTCCTTCTCAAACCCTCTTTGGATTTCATCTTTGGTTTGGTGAGAATTTGGCTTGAATTGAAGCATAGTATTGGTGGATCTTTGTGCTTGCCTTGGGTGTGATTTTGAAGTAGCTTTTATAGCTTTAATTTCTGTTATTGTTGCTGAATTTTTTTTAAGGGTTGAAAGCATGGAATAGGTTGATGAGGATGGTATGTAGCATGTTGATATTCTTGTGTTGAGTTAAGCATGTTTATACTTGGATTTATGGTTGTATGTTGTTTTGGAATTTGGTTGAGCTTTGGATGGGATTTTTGGAGTGTTTTCTAGCTTGAATCTATGTATGTTTATTGTTTTGATTGCTGGAAAATAAGGTTGAAAGCTTGAAAGTTTAAGGTTTCAAATAAGAAGTTTGGTTGAGTTATGTTCTTGAATGAAGCTTGATGTTTATGGTTTTGTAATCTAAATTTTGGTATATTTTATGGATGGATTTGATGCATAGAATATGTATTTTAAACTATGTGTATGATGATTAAAAACCTATTTGATGGTTTCAGCGTTTTGGTTAAGAATTGGGTGGTTTGGATGTGATTTAAGGGTTGAAATTCGTGGTTTATTGCTGGTTTTTCTGGGTTTTAAACCCAGGTGCCGCGGCATGGTTTTAGCATGCCGCGACCCTATTGGAATTAATTTTACCAGGATCTTAGATCTACTCACAAGTATGTTGATTTAATAACCTAAATATGAACTTCTAAAACGATAAATAAAACACATAAAAAGTTAAGAAACCTTACAGTGATGGCAGCAGAATAATATGTCTCCTTCCACTCAGATCTCTAACCCTTGATTCCCGTCTGTCGCAGAGTATAATCAATATCTGAGCCCCAATGTCCTTCAGATGGATGTGATCCTTCACAGTCTTCCAATCTATGATTGAGGTACTATTTACTGTGTGTGGGCACTTCTCTCTCACAATGGATTTCGAAAATCTCTCTCTTTTCTCTCTTGATTTTGTGTGTGAATGAAGCATACAAAGAGAAGAGAGAAGGGCTGCTATATATAGGGAAAAGGGAAACTCAACTTTCCAAAATAAACAGTTTCCTCTTTTACTGAGTAATTGATTAACTGCCTTATTTGGTGTGATCCACCACTTTCCTATTATAGATAACTGCTAGGTTTAGGTTAGCAATTACTTGGCAATTAAAAAATTGAAAATAATAATTGGGAAACACACAATAGTGGCCAGCCATAGGTGTGACTTGGGCCTCACTTGGGTTTTGCAGTCTCCACAATTTTATTTCTATTTTCCCAAAAATGCTATTTTTCCAATTCTAACCATTTAAATGCCAAAACTAATTATTTAATAACTAAAATAGATTATTAAATAATATTGTCATTTAATATAATTATTAATTAGACATACAAAGTCTCTTAATTAATAAATAAACCTAGAAACCCTTTTCTTTACAATTTCATCCCTTCTTAGTGAGAATTCACAAATTAGACATAGTCTAACTTTTAGAATTATAATTGATTAATCATAAATCAATTATTGAGTCTTACAAACAGTATGGTCTCAACTAGAATGGGGACTATGGGTCCATATTGCTGAGCTTCCAATAAGTTGAACCGAATTTACCAAGTAAATCCCTAACTTATTAATTCCTTGTTGAATCCACTCTTAGAACTTGGAATTGCACTCTCAGACTTATATAGAGCATACTATATGTTCCACGATATAGATATGCTATCTCATTTAACCATTGTTATAATCTTAATGTGATTAAAGATCCTCTACATAGATGATTTACATCGAGATGGGATAAATTTACCGTTTCCACCCCTCAATGTATTTTGCCCCTTAAAACACTTAGTTATCTTGACGAACTCCATCCCATTATCCAGCTTTCAGATCCAACTTGCTAAGACAGCATCCGAGTTTAAGAAGCTTGAGCTATAAGAAGAAAAATAAATAAGGTTAGTAGTCCAGAATTAATAATCCAAATGGATAATAATTCACTAAAACACATCAGTTTATAGAAAGAAATACCTTGTTTCTTTGCAAGAAGCTTAGGACATTGGGGTTTCCAATGGCCTTTTTCATTGCAGTAGAAACATTTTCCTTTCGGTGTATCACTAGAAGCTGCAGCCTTTTTGTTCTTAGTTGCTTTCGCAGCTTGAGCTCGCTTCTTGGCATTTTTCCATTTCTTCTTATTCTTGGATTTGGAAGTAGAGGCAATGTGTGCCTCAGGATTATTCATCCTATTACCATTTCCAGAATTCTGAGGTTTACTCCCTCTCTTCTTGGGTCCTCCAATCAAATTTTCATATGTCTGAAGGTCATTGACTAACGTGTGAAAGTCTTGTTCCTTCTTGTTCATGACATAATTTGATGTATAGGGCAGAAAGCTGGAGTCAGACTATTCAAGATGAGACTCACTTGAGTTGTCTGATCCATTTCAGCACCATGATTCTGGGCTTCCTGGAAATAACCTACCATTTGGAGAAGGTGATCACGCACGTTCTGATGGGGTTCCATCCGTGCATTGATGAATTTCTTAATCACGTCAAAGCGAGACTGGATAGATGCCAAACCGAATAGTTCAGTTAACTGCGTCATGATTTCTGCAGCCGTGACAGCGTTAGGAAACCTTGTTTTCAAGGTGTCATCCATGTTGGAAAGCATGAAGTATCGAGCTTTGTTGTTAGCATTCTGCCAACGCTCGAACTTCTCTTTAATAGCTTTGGTTGCATTGTCACCTGGCTGTTCAGGAGACGGCTCAATCAACACAAACAGGGCACTTTCACCTATGAGAGCAATATTAATGTTCTCTCTCCATTTTGGGAAGTTAGATCCATTTAGCTTATTTTCAGTTAACAGTGACAACATGGGATTTGACATGGCAATTCAGGATACTACAAAATGATTAATAGAAATCAATTATGGTTTAACACAAAATATTATTCAGAAATTATTAGCACATAGCAAGTAGGAATGACTAGAGAAAATACTAAAAAATACAATCCTAAATAATTTCCAAGGTTTTCAATAAACTGATATCAGTGTCCCGTTTAGGCGAGAGTCAAAGCTATCATCCATTGAATAGAGTTGTCAGCTCATCTAAAATGACAAACATTCTAGTAACCTTTTATTCGATCGAAAGGGGAATCCGACGTTGTCCCGTTTAGGCGAGAGTCAAGGTCATTCCTATTTCATGAGCTTCCACCATTGTTTCATACATTTGTAAGTCAAATACAGTCGCCACCATTAGGGTGATCAATACTATGTAAAACACTTACAAATATACTTATCGTTCGAGATTAAACGGTGCTAACTTGCTAATGAACGTTCCTCCATTAGAGAGGATTACTCACTAAAACAAAAGCTATGTAAAACCAACAATGGAGATCGAATATCTTAATAATAATAAAGCTCATTATTTAAAATGTATTTTCTTCTATTATTTATTTATTTTAAAATATATATATTTATTAAATTTTAAATTTAGAATAAAACTCTAAATAAAATTTAATTTAATATTTATAAAATTAAACTTAGATGGTTAAGAAAATAAAATGAATTATTTCCATCTTAGTATTAATTTTCCAATAAATATTAAGAAAATTACTTAATTTAAGTTGTGTTAATTTAAATTAATTTGCAACTCAAATTAAAATTTTCTATAAATATATATATATTGTATTTCCAAAAATTAAAGTATAAAAATATACAATTTTCGAAATACATTAAAAAAAATTAATCTTTACTAGAAAAAATACTTCAAGCAAGAATATTATCTATCTAGATTTTTTTGACTAATTAATTCAATTTCTAATAATATATTTTAGTTCTTTTATTTTAAATTAATCATTAAATGAAAAAATCATTGATTTAAGTTGATTCAAAAATTAATTAAAATAATTAATTTACAACTTTAATCTATTTTTCAATATAAATTCAAAATCATCTTGCATAATCAAATGCAATTTTGAAAAATGATTAATAAAATAAATAAAATATATTTTGAAAATTATTCAAATTTAAGTTGTTATAAAATTTTAACTTAAAATAATTTTCTATTTAATTAAATATCATGAAAATTACAATATTTAAGTATCATGATGAAAATCAAGTTAGATATTTAATTTTCAATTTAATTAAATGTATTAAATTCAAGAAATAAATAATTAAGTATAGAGAAGACTTAATTATTAATTTCCAGTTTAATACTAGGAAAAATATCCTTAACTTGAATTGTACCAAAATTAATTATTAAACAATTAATTTCACAATCAATGATATTTTCCCATTTTAGAATTAGAAATAATAATTAGTATATTAATAACTATCTAGAAAATATCTTAATTTAACTAAGTCTCTTTTCAAGATTTAGAAAATATCTTATTTAAGTTGTTATAGGAAGAATCTAAAATAAGCAACTTAAAATTTTCCAAATAAAATTTAATTAAATATCAAAATTAGGTGGTAACTACCTAATTTAAGAATATTCCATTTTAAGTTTAAAATCAACTTAAAAAATATCTTTTAAGAATCTTCAATAACCAATTCCTAGAATTCCTCAACTTAATATTAAATTCAAAAGATATTCAAATTTAAGTTAATAAGGAAAATTAGTAATAACTAATTTATAACTTAAATAGGAATGAAAAAGTAAGTTTAAGAAAGAATTTAGTTAGTTAAAATTCTTTATTTAATTAAATATAAGAAAAAATACAAATAGTTTATCTAGAAACAATATTCATCAAACTATGTTTTTCTTAAATTAATTTCAAGGAAGAATGAAATTATTTATGTTGCTAATCAATTTTATTAGGTCAAACTAATTTAATTAACCTATCACAGTTATCCAAATCAGGCAAATGGGCCTCCACAATTGGGGTTGTTCATGTGAGGGGGGGCTGGGTTCAGTATGTCGTACCCACTTCTAAGGCTCCCAACTCTCACACAAGGCCCAAAAGAGAGGAATTTAACCTTAAAATGAACAACTGTTATTAATTGAATAGGCCCATTAACTAAATGAGCCTAAATAAAATCTATCAAGTTATGACATTTTATTTAGCAATAACAACCTATATGTGTCTATTCCACCCCTCAATGTATTTTGCCCCTTAAAACACTTAGTTACTTGTAAATGATGTTTTAGTGATCTAATATATAGTCACTGAAACAAGAGCTCATCCATTTACTTCTATTTAAGTAAGCTCGAAGGGAATCATCACTTGACTTCTATACACCAGTAGAAGCTATAGATTCCATATTTATGTTCAGCACTCCCACTCAGTTATGCTATCATGTTCCCAAAATATACGTATCACCCTGACCCAAAAGTAGGCTTAACTAATAAATTAAAGAACATGAATAGCACTCCTGAGATTGAGCCTAAGCATATCAGGATTTAGATTCTTTTAATCTAAGATCAACTTCTGATATTGACTTGGAAAGATACAACGGTAAGTTTATAATATCTTGTCTCAGTTCAATATCGGTCCAGTCCAATGTATACTCCATACATTCGAAACTAGTGTACTTTACCAATGTCCTGGAAAGAACATAACACTTACTCCAAGTGTAAGTATACTTCATCGCTGATTATCACATCAGTGTAAATCCAAAACACTAATGAACAGGGACTTAGTCTTTTGAATCATATAATCACAATCACATTCCACTGTATTGACAATACTGTAATTGTGAATGAATATATGTTCTGGACTTAACTGATTTTGTGCATATATTAAATATGTATATTAAACCATAAACATGTAAAATACATGTAAACATAAATCACTTCAAAAATTCTAAATTGATAACTAATCAGATTGTAATGGGTTTTATTTAGGGCACAAAACCCAACAGGCCCACCCTTTTCTTTTTGGGCAGATCCTTTTGCAAACTTCAAATAGCCTTAACTTTGTGATCCGGACTCTGATTTGGGAGTTTTATATACCGTTGGAAAGCTCGTTTCGAGCTCTATGTGAATATTTATATTTTGGATGCCAATTATATATTTTGTAAATGTGGAATTAGGGATTAACCCTCTATGTGTGAATCTCGGAATTTGTGACTAGGATTACCGGCACCTAGTCAGGAGAACTCGGGGATTTGGAATCTCCTCTATTGCGGGACATTAGGTAAGATATTAGTATGCACATAGAGTTAAACACAGTGGTGCTCATATTGTATGTTGTGATTGTGATCAATTAAGAACTGGGATTAGGGTTAATACCCTAAAGTGAGCGGTTATTTGGCCTAGGGTTATGACCCTAGTAGTTAAAAGATGTTGAATATTTTGCCATGTTAAATGTGTTGGAATAAAGAGTTATGCGTCTAGGCATAATTAAGCTAGACTCGGTAAACTAGTACGTTGAGTTTAATTTTAATGTGGTCTAGGGTCATTACCCTAGAATATTATGAAGGTAAGAAAGCATTAATATATGGTAATATAATTAATCTAGTGAAAACATGAGTTAGGGTTATTACCCTAAGATTTTATATGATGTGGTAAATATTGAGTACACGCATGTATGTTAAGAGTTATGTGTATGAGACATGATTGGGTTAGACCTGGTATATATCACCACGATAAACCACCGAAAGAACGTAATGTATGGATTACGTATATATGTGAATAGGGTTATGCGAGCAAGGCATAATCAGGTTAGGCTCGGTAACCCAAACTGAGGTAAACCTTCCTAAGGCCTTATTGTATTTAGACGTGTGAGAGCAACACGTAGGTCTACGCCACGTAGACATAAATAGGCATGTGAGCGTAACATGCAGGTCTATAGCAAATAGACAGATAGTGCAGTGGCACTATTAATTATGTGACATACATAATGAGACTAAGGGTTATGCGTTCAAGGTATAATCAAGTTGGACTCGGTAACCAGATCTGAGATGAACTATTCTAAAGCCTTATTGTAAATAGACGTGTGAGAGCAACACGTAGGTCTACGCCACGTAGACATAAATAGACGTGTGAGCGCAACACGTAGGTCTACGCCACGTAGACATAAATAGGCATGTGAGTGCAACATGCAGGTCTTTGTCACACAGGCAGAATTGAATGGCATTACTTTTTATATTATATGATGAGCATATTATTTATATGTTTTATACTATCTTGCAGGGCTTGGCTCACGGGTGCTCTACTGTGTAGGAAAGGGTAAGACTGATGTTGATCAGCCATGAGTGCGGGAGCTGGACGAAGAATGTACATGTCCGGGCCATATCAGACCAAGCGGGTTGGGGTCTACCAGTGTTGTGTTTTTGAGACTCTGTTTTGCCGCTTAGGCCGGCTGAAAGAAAAAGACTTTTAATAACATTTTGTAAATGTTTTTGGGATCTCGACACTTGTATCTTTTATTTTATTAAGTGAAAAAGTATTACAAGTTTATTTTCATTCTGTTTGTAATTAAAGTTTAATTTCCGCGCTAATTTTTACTAGTAATCCCAATTAGGGGATTAGGGTTTCATAAGTTTATTGGGTAGCGTGCCTAATTGTAACGCCATAAATAATTAGGCACACCACCCAAGATACTTAAGAAACCCTAATCCCCTAAACGGGATTACTAATAAAAATAGCCCAGAAATTAAACTTTAATAACAAATAGAATGAAAATAAACTTGTAATAATTTAAACTTTACAAACTAAAAGTTACAAAAGTCGGGATCCCAAAAATATTTACAAAACACTATTACAAGTCCTTTTATATTGGCCGACCTAAGCGGCAAAACAGAGTCACAAAATACATCACTAGTAGACCCGAACTCGCTTGGTCTAGTGTGGCCCGAACATGTACACTCGCTGTCAACCTCCCATACTCATGGCTGGTCAGAAATAGCTTTACCCTTGCCTGCACAGTAGAGCAGCCGTGAGCCAAGCCCAGCAAGACAGCATAATATATCAATAACATGTTTATCACACTATATAAACAGTAATGCCATTCTCATATGTCTGTATGACACCGACCTGCATGTTACGCTCACATGCCTATTTATGCCTACGTGACGTAGACCTACGTGTTGCGCTCACACGTCTAAATATAATAAGGCCTTAGAATAGTTCATCTCGGTTCTGGTTACCGAGTCCAACCTGATTATGCCTTGAACGCATAACCCTTAATCTTAGTATATATAACACATAATTAATGGTGCCACTGCAATATTTGTCTATTTTCTATAGACTTGCGTGTTACGCTCACACGTCTATATATGTCTATGTGGCATAGACCTACGTGTTGCTCTCACACGTCTATATATGTCTATGTGGCATAGACCTACATGTTTCTCTCACACATCTATATACAATATGGCTTTAGTAGGGTTTACCTCGGTTTTGGTTACCGAGCCTAACTTGATTATGCCTTGCTCGCATAACCCTATTCATATATATACGTAATCCATACATTACATTCTTTCGGTGGTTTATCCTGGTGATATATACCAGGTCTAACCCAGTTATGTCTTATACACATAACTCTTAACATACATGCGTGTATTCAATATTTACCATAACATATAAAATCTTAGGGTAATAACCCTAACTTGCATACTAAGTAATTACTCATATAATACATTACTATATACTCAAATAAAATTTACTAAGAGTATTAACCCTAACTCATGTTTTAACTGGATTAATAATATTACCATACATTAACGCTTTCGTACCTTCATAACATTCTAGGGTAATGACCCTAGACCGCATTAAAATTAAACTCAAGGTACTAGTTTATCGAGTCTAACTTAATTATGCCTTAGACGCATAACTCTTTATTCCAACATATTTAACATGGCCAAACATTCAACATCTTTTGACTACTAGGGTAATAACCCTAGACCAAATAACCATTCACTTTAGGGTAGTAACCCTAATCCCGAGTTACTAAATACTCACATATACCATTTCTAGTATAAGTGCCACAGTACATAACTCTACGAGCTAACTACTGTCTTACCTAATGTCCCGCAAAAGAGGAGATTCCAAATCCCCGGGTGCTCCTGACCAAGTGCCAGTAATCCTACTCACAATTCCGAGATTTACACTTATAGGTTAATCCCTAATTCCACATTTACAAAATACATACTTGGCATTCAAAATATAAATATTTACATAGAACTCGAAACGAGCTTTCCAACAGTATATAGAACTCCCAAAACGGAGTCCGGATCACAAAGTTATGGCTATTTGAAGTTTCCATAAGGATCTGCCCAAAAAGAAAAAATTGCGTGCCGCGGCACCTGGGTTTAAAACCCAGAAAAACCAGCAATAAACCACGAATTTCAGCCCTTAAATCACATCCAAACAACCCAATTCTTAACCAAAACTCACAAACCATCAAATATGTTTTAAATCATCATACAGAGAGTTTAAAATACATATTCCATGCATTAAATCCATCTATAAAATATACCAAAATTCAGATTACAAAACCATAAACATCAAGCTTCATTCAAGAACATAACTCAACCAAACTTCTTATTTGAAACCTTAAACTTTCAAGCATGATACAACCTTATTTTCCAGCAATCAAAGCAATAAACATACATAGATTTAAGCTAAAAAACACTCTAAAAATCCAATCCAAACCTCAACCAAATTCCAAAACAACATACAACCATAAATCCAAGTATAAATATGCTTAACTCAACATAAGAATATCAACATGCTACGTACCATCCTCATCAACCTATTTCATGCTTTCAACATTTAAAAAAATTCAGCAACAATAACAGAAATTAAAGCTATAAAAGCTACCTCAAAATCACTCCCAAGGCAAGCTCAAAGATCCACCAATACTATGCTTCAATTCAAGCCAAATTCTCACCAAACCAAAGATGAAATCAAAAGAGGGTTTGAGAAGGAGAGGGGGGATCTATTGGGGCTGAGGAAAAATGCAGGAAAATTAAATCTCTTTTCCTCAATAATTCATTTTACAACAAAATGATATACGTGCCAAATTACCAAAATGCCCATTGGGCCATATAACATATACATAAACAATTAAGGTTGTTTAAGTTATTTATCACATAATTAAACCCAAATAATTCCAGATTATTCACCAATAATTAAAATGCCAATAATTCAACTAAAATTGCATTTTGGGCCCGAACCTGGTTCGGCCCGAAATACCCAGTTATGATTATATCGCGCCAACTTGTTAGAACACACCTGAAAAAGACAACACAGACATACTATATAATAATATAGTTCCATAAGCACGTAAATAAATTAATTTCATTGTTTTACCCTTCTTGGGTCAAAATTACTAAAATGCCCCTGGCTCACTAACGGGGTCTTAACATGTCAGAAATCATATAAATTCTCACATATTAAATTATATAATAATATAATTTCAGAATAATACATAATTATCTAATTATAGTTTCGCTAATCCATTTCATAATCCCAGAGTATTACAATTACCCCCTCCTTATAGAAATTTTGTCCTGAAATTTACCTGAACAACTCCGGATATTTCTGCTGCATATCCATCTCGAGTTCCCAGGTTGCCACTTCCACTTTACTATTTCTCCATAATACTTTGACCAGTGCAATCATCTTGTTTCTCAAGACGTTCTCTCTTCTATCAAGTATCTGTACAAGTTGTTCCTCATACGATAAATTTGGCTGAAGTTCAAATGCTTCATAACTTAGAATATGGGACGAGTCTGAAACATACTTCCGAAGCATTGAAACATGGAACACATCATGTACAGATGCCAGCGCTGGGGGCATAGCCAACCTGTACGCTACTTGCCCTATCCTTTTGAGGATTTCAAAAGGTCCAATGAACCTCGGGCTATGCCTCACTTGTCCTCTGAACAGCTTCAGGACCCAAGAACTTTCTTTCACCCACTTCATCCCAGTGAATAGGTGATCTGCATTTCCTTCCATATAAAAGATCATAAGGGGCCATCACGATTGCTGCCTGATAGCTGTTATTATAAGAGAACTCGATCAGGGGAAGGTACTTTACCCATGATCCTTCAAAGTCAAGCACACATGCTCGTAGCATGTCCTCTAAGATCTGAATAGTGCTCTCGGATTGCCCATCCGTTTGAGGATGAAATGTTGTGCTGAACTTTAACTGAGTACTTATAGCTCGATGTAGACTCTCCCAGAATCTTGATGTAAATTTTGGATCTCCATTCGAAACAGTGGACTTTGGGACACCATGAAGACGAACAATTTCTTTGACATATAACTCAGCATACTTATCAATGGAGAAATTCGTCCGAACAGGTAAGAAGTGCGCTGACTTTGTAAACCTATCCATTATGACCCACACAGAGTCAAATTGTCCCGTGGTTCTAGGAAAACCTACCACGAAGTCCATAGCAATATCTTCCCATTTCCACTCTGGTATGTTTAATGGCTGCAGCAACCCTGCAGGCTTTTGATGTTCAGCCTTTTCTTACTGACAGGTTAGACACTTAGCAACATACTAAGCAATGTCATTCTTTATGCCTGGCCACCAGAACATGGTCTTTCGGTCTTGATACATCTTCGTTGACCCTGGATGAACTGAGTAAGGAGTCGCATGAGACTCATTCATAATTTCTCTTTTAATACCATCATCCACAGGCACACAAACATGATTCATGAATCGCAACGTTCCCGTTTCATCCACTGTAAAATCACTAATCTTCCCAGCCGAAACCCTATCTTGGGATTTCACTAATTTCGGATCTTGCAACTATGCCTCTTTGATTTGCTCTAAAAGAGTAGATTGCAGGGTAATATTAGCCAATTTCCTTACAACCAACTCGATTTTAGCTCGGGTCCTCTCATTTGCCTATTACTGGGAGATTTGTTTCACAATATTTATTTGACTCTACCCCTTTCTACTCAAGGCATCGACAACCATATTGGCCTTACCAGGGTGATAAAGGATTTCACAAATATAATCCTTCACCGACTCTAGCCAGCGTCTCTGTCTCATGTTCAGGTCTCTCTGGGTGAAGAAGTACTTTAGACTTTTATGATCAGTGTATATCTCACATTTCTCGCCATATGGGTAATGCCGCCAAATCTTTAGTGCAAATACCACTGCTGCGAGTTCTAAATCGTGAGTAGGGTACTTCTGCTCGTACTCCTTTAATTTCCTAGAAGCATAGGCTATTACCTTTCCAGCTTGCATAAGCACACAGCCGAGATCTTGTCTCGAGGCATCACAATAAACCATAAACTTTTTCCTTATCTGAAGGAAGAGTTAGTACTGGAGCGGTAATCAAGCACTGCTTTAACTTTAGAAAACTTTTCTCACGCCGATTAGTCCAAACAAAATTCAAGTTCTTTCAGGTCAGCTCCGTTAAGGGTACAACAATCTTTGAGAAACCCTCAACAAACCGACGATAATACCCAGCTAAGCCCAGAAAGCTTCTAACTTCAATAGCCGATTTTGGTGTTGGCCAATCCTGAACAGCTTCAATCTTCATCGGATCCAACATGACCCCATCTTTATCTACTATGTGACCCAACAAAGAGACACGAGATAACCAGAATTCACACTTTTTGAATTTAGCATATAGCTTGTGGTCCCGTCATTCACTCTGGTGGTGTTTTTGCATTTTGAATATTTTAGATATGATCTGAAAGAGGATCCATGACCTTAACAGCCACCTCAATTTTCCCCGAAGCTTTCTAATACTCCCTGATGTTCTGAAAGCTTCAGTCTTCCATTTGTGATAAGGGTTAATACTGTCAGTCCCCTTACTGATATTACCACTAGCAGGAGGGTTTGATGCCATGGCGGCATCCATTACAATCTGCTCCTTTATTACATGTTGCTCAGCCTCCTCAAAAAGTAAGGCTAGCTCTACCACTTTCTTGTACAAAGTGTCATGAGTAGTGGTAATTATCAAGTCCCGACTGATCGTGGCATTCAATCCTCATAGCGATGTTATAAATTTTTCCTCAAATAGACTCTTGAACTCTTTCCAAGTCATTACACTGACGTCTCGAGTCTGTTCCACAATATCCCACCAGACGAGGTCATGATCTTGCAACATGAAAGTTGCACAGTTTCCTCTCTCTGTTCCCGTCACCCCCATATTATCGAGGATACGAGTGATTGTACGCATCCACTGTTCGGCTTTAATTATATCAGTACCTCCCAGAAAAGTCGGAGGTTGCAGCTTCACAACCCGTTCAAACACGGAATCTCTATGCGACAATATAAACCCCTGGTTACTACCACTTGCACAGGTGCTGGTGGTAACACTTGTTCAACAGGGGCAATCGGTGTCGGTTGCCTTAATCGTCGCAACTCTTCTTCTTGACGAAGTATAATACCTCGCATTTCTTGGAACATCTACTGCCAATCAGCAGGCGGATTAGCATTACCGACCCCGGCGTTATCCCCCGGATTCAGCAGAGGCGCAGGCGGTGCCGGTGGATTGGTTTGGTCTACACCAGGCTCTACTAGCTCGCCCTGTGTTCTAGATGATTAAAGAGGGTCCATTCTACAAATAGCCCAATAATCAACAACCCTAGCGAGTCAGACACTAATACCACACTTACGCACTTATTGCCTTTAAACAGTAACTTGCCTCAACTTAGCTATTTACCCCATATAAATAAGCACTTAATCAAATATCATTTAAAGCATGGCATCACATAACACATATATATTCTAGATGCTCGTATACTGCCTAAAATGGAAAGCAGTAAATAGATGATCACATAAGCAGTAAAGTATTTACTCTCAACACTTACTGCACCATGAGTCGAGCTTGTCTCTGACGTTGAATATACATGTTCGGCTGGTCTACAGGAAGATTAAAAACCTTGGCGCTCTGATACCAAATTGTAACGCCCTAAATAATTAGGTACGCCACCCAAGATACTTAAGAAACCATAATCCCCGAAACGGGATTACTAATAAAAATAGCCCAAAAATTAAACTTTAATAACAAACGGAATGAAAATAAACTTGTAATAATTTAAACTTTACAAACTAAAAGTTACAACAGTCGGGATCCTAAAAATATTTACAAAACACTATTACAAGTGCTTTTCTATTGGCCGACCTAAGCGGCAAAACAGAGTCACAAAATACATCACTAGTAGACCCCAATCCGCTTGGTCTAGTGTGCCCCGAACATGAACATTGGTCGTCCAGCTCCCATACTCATGGCTGATCAGAAACAGCTTTACCCTTTCATTCACAGTAGAGTACCCGTGAGCCAAGCCCAACAAGACAACATAATATATTAATAACATGTTTATCACACTATATAAACAGTAATGCCATTCTCATATGTCTATAAGATACAAACCTGCATGTTACTCTCACATGCCTATTTATGCCTACATGACGTAGACCTACGTGTTGCGCTCACACGTCTAAATACAATAAGGCCTTAGAATAGTTCATCTCGGTTCTGGTTACCGAGTCTAACCTGATTATGCCTTGAAAGTATAACCCTTAATCTCAGTATATATAACACATAATTAATGGTGCCACTGCAATATTTGTCTATTTTCTATAGACTTGCGTGTTACGCTCACACGTCTATATATGTCTATGTGGCATAGACCTACGTGTTGCTCTTACACGTCTATATACAGTAACGCTTTAGTAGGGTTTACCTCAGTTTTGGTTACCGAGCCTAACTTGATTATGCCTTGCTCGCATAATCTTATTCATATATATACGTAATCCATACATTACATTCTTTTGGTGGTTTATCCTGGTGATATATACCAGGTCTAACCCAGTTATGTCTTATACACATAACTCTTAACATACATGCGTGTATTCAATATTTACCATAACATATAAAATCTGAGGGTAATAACCCTAACTTGCATACTAAGTAATTACTCATATAATACATTACTATATACTCAAATAATATTTACTAAGAGTATTAACCCTAACTCATATTTTCATTGGATTAATAATATTACCATATATTAACGCTTTCTTACCTTCATAATATTCTAGGGTAATGACCCTAGACCGCATTAAAATTAAACTCAAGGTACTAGTTTGCCGAGTCTAACTTAATTATGCCTTAGACGCATAACTCTTAATTCTAACATATTTAACATGGCATAAGATTCAACATCTTTTAAGTACTAGGGTAATAACCCTATACCAAATAACCGCTCACTATAGGGTAGTAACCCTAATCTCGGGTTACTAAATACTCACATATCCCTTTTCTAATATAAGCGCCACCGCGCATAACTCTACGTGCTAACTACTGTCTTACCTAATGTCCTACAAAAGAGGAGATTCCAAATCCCCGGGTGCTCCGGACCAAGTGCTAGTAATCCTAGTCACAATTTTGAGATTTACACTTATAGGGTTAATCCCTAATTCTACATTTACAAAATATATACTCGGCATTCAAAATATAAATATTTACATAGAGCTCACAACGAGCTTTCCGACGGTATATAGAACTCCCAAAACGGAGTCCGGATCACAAAGTTATGGCTATTTGAAGTTTGCATAAGGATCTTCCCAGAAAGAAAAGGGCGGGCCGCAGCATGCTAAAACCATGTCGCGACACTTGGGTTTAAAACCCAGAAAAACCAGCAATAAACCACAAATTTCAGCCCTTAAATCACATCCAAACAACCCAATTCTTAACCAAAACTCCCAAACCATCAAATAGGTTTTTAATCATCATACATAGAGTTTAAAATACATATTCCATGCATCAAATCCATCCATAAACCATACAACCATAAATCCTAGTATAAATATGCTTAACTCAACACAAGAATATCATCATGCTACATACCATCCTCATCAACCTATTTCATGCTTTCAACATTTAAAAAAATTCAGCAACAATAACAGAAATTAAAGCTATAAAAGCTACCTCAAAATCACTCTCAAGGCAAGCTCAAAGATCCACCAATACTATGCTTCAATTCAAGCCAAATTCTCACCAAACCAAAGATGAAATCAAAAGAGGGTTTGAGAAGGAGATGGGGGGTCTGTTGGGGCTGAGGCAAAATGCAAGAAAATTAAATCTCTTCTCCTCAATAATTCATTTTACAACAAAATGATATACATGCCAAATTACCAAAATGCCCATTGGGCCATATAACATATACATAAACAATTAAGGTTGTTTAAGTTATTTCTCACATAATTAAACCCAGATAATTCTAGATTATTCACCAATAAGTAAAATGCCAATGATTCAACTCAAATTGCATTTCGGGCCCGAATCCGGTTCGGCTTGAAATATCCGGTTGTGACTATACCGCGCTAACTTGTCAGAACACACCTGAAAAAGACAAAACAGGCATACTATATAGTAATATTGTTCCATAAGCACGTAAATAAATTAATTTCATTGTTTTACCCTTCTCGGGTCAAAATTACTAAAATACCCCCAGCTCACCAACGGGGTCTTAACATGTCATAAATCATATAAATTCTCACATATTAAATTATATACTAATATAATTTCACAATAATACATAATTATCTAATTAGGGTTTTGCTAATCCATTTCATAATCCCGGGGTATTACACTAATTATTTAGGGCGTTACACCTGTGCTCAAAGAACAATTGCTAATAGGGAAAATATATCCATTCTTAATGATCATTGCCTTCCACATAATTCAAACAACTATGTAGTCTCACGACACCCTACTCTTGTGAATAAGTCGGTCAGCTGCCTCTTCCAAGTCGGTGCTCGCGCGTGGGATGCGGATGTTGTGAGGGACCTGTTTGCTAATCTATTTCATAATCCCAGGGTATTACACTAATTATTTAGGGTGTTACACCTGTGCTCAAAGAACAATAGATAATGGGGAAAATGTATCCATTCTTAATGATCATTGGCTTCCACATAATTTAAACAACTATGTTGTCTCACGACACCCTGCTCTTGTGAATAAGTCGGCCAGCTGCCTCTTCCAAGTCGGTGCTCGCGCGTGGGATGCAGATGTTGTGAGGGACCTGTTTGTTGCCCATGATTAGGACCTTATTTTGTCCATTCAGCTTAGTGATTTGGCCGCTAATGATGGTTAAAGTTGGCCTTTTGAGACTTGCGGGAATTATTCGGTTAGGAGTGCATATAAATTCTTGCAAGAAACTAAGGGTGCTTGTGTTAGGTTTTATGCCCTAAATAAAACTCCATTTTAATGTAATCTATTTTATTCAACATCAATAAAGAAACAGAAGTATTTTTCATTCATTTGTGTATGTTTTGGTTCACCTTATCAATTGCTTGTCTATTTGATTCATAAATTCATCTTAAACCCTTTTCACATACTTGATCCTGTTTATTGTGTTGTCATCACATTGGAAAGTAAACATGACTATGTGAATAAAGTTTCCTAGATTTATCAGACATAGGGTTTTACTGATATGATAATCTACAATAAGAGTTTACTTGCATTTGGAGAAATGCTATGTTCTTTCCAGAATATTGGTTAAAGTAAAGCTCAGGTTGGATGCATGGAGTATGCATTGGAAGGGACCGATATTGAACTTTGACTTAGATTTAATTAAACTTACCGTAAAATCTATTCAAGTCAATATCGCCAAGTTGATCCTAGATCAAATGTTCTTAATCCTGTTATGATTAGGCTCAATCTTGAAAGGCTATTCGTGTTCTTTGATTTGTTAGTTAAGCCTACTTTTAGGTCAGGGTGATACGTACATTTTGGGAACACGGTAGTGCAATTGAGTGGGAGCGTTAGCATAAACATGGAATCTGTAGCTTCTATCTGGCAAATAGTAAGCAAAGGATGATCTCCTTCGAGCTTGACCAAACGAACATAAATGGTGGAGTACTCATTTCACATAAGCTGAAATATCATTTATACGGGGTCAAGTGTTTTAAGGATAAAATACATAGTAGGGTGTTACGGTAATCTAATCCCTTTACAGTGTAGATCATTCATATAGAGGATCATTGATCACATTAGGATTATAACAATGGATAACTAATGATGCGTCTATATGGTGGAACATATAGAGCATTCTATATACTGAGAGTGCAATTCTAAGTTCTATGCGTGGATTCAACGAAGAATTAATAAGTTAGTGAATTTTAGTGCTAAATTCTTGATCTACTTATTGGAAGCTCGGTTATATAGATCCATGGTCCCCGCACTAGTTGAGATAATATTTTTTGTAAGACTCATGTAATTGGTTTTGATTAATCAATTATAATTCACAAATTAGACTATGTCTATTTGTGAAATTTTCACTGAGTAAGGGCAAAATTGTAAAGAAAGAGTTAATAGGAGCATATTTGTTAATTATGTTACTTTGTATGGTTCAATTAATAAATATGATAAATGACAATATTATTTAATAATTATTAAATAGTTAGAATTGGCATTTAAATGGTTGAATTAGAAAATTGGCATTTTTGAGAAAATCAGATACAAAAGTGTTAAAATTACAAAAAGCAAGGCCCAAATCCATCAAGCCACGGCCGGCCACTTTTGTAGGCATTTTAAACTGATATTTTCATTATTTTAATGCTAAATAATTCAAACCTAACCCCTAGTGGAATGCTATAAATAGATAGTGAAGGCTTCAGGAAAATTACACACTTCTGAATCAGAAAACCTGAGCCTCTCTCTCAACCTTGGCCGCCACCCTCTCTCTCTCTTCTTCCTTAGAATTTCGAAACACCTTAGTGATTAGAGTAGTGCCCACACACAGCAAGCAATACCTCAATCATAGTGAGGAAGATCGTGAAGAAAGATCATCAGCAAAGGAGTTTCAGCATCAAGGATTCAGAGAAAGAGATCCAGGTTCAGATCCTGATAATACTCTGCTACAGAAAGGATACAAGGGTTAGAGATCTGAACGGAAGGAGTCATTTAATTCCGCTTCACCCAATGTAAGGTTTCTTAAACTTTATACGTGTTTATTTCATCGTTTTAGAAAGTTCATATTTAGGGTGTTAATAAACATACTTTTGAGTAGATCTAAGATCCTGGTAAAATAAATTCCAACAACTGGCCTCAGAGCCATGGTAATTGATTTACTTGCAAGAAATTTGGACTTTAAAACGATTGTTTGTTTGTTTTTGGATGGTATCATGTTGTATTGAGTGTTATTTGATGATTGATTGGTTTTTGTGAATTTTCGTTAAAAATAATTGAATATCTGTTTCTGGAATTATTTTTACTGGATAGTATGGAAAAAATTAAGCAATTTACTTTTTTACAGAACTCAATTTCGATTTAATTTGAATTAGTTATGATTTTTTTAAAGATTCGAAAAAATCGGAGTTGTGCTGAAACTTGCATGCGCGCGCGGAAATCATGCACGACATGATTTCGCCGCACAAACTCGCCCATGACACCCTCCTGCGCGTGCGGACGGGTATGCACAGCATCCCGTCCGTACAGCTCGCAATTTTTTCGTTTTTCTTCGTTTTTTCATGCTTTTTCATGGAATTAACTTCCGATTTTTTGTGTAGTTCTGTATTTATACTATTACTATTTCTAATTCAATTCTAATTATCATTATGAATTAATTTAATATTTTTTAAATTTAATTCAAGATATTAGTGTAATTTGAATTTAAAAATAGTTAGTATCTATCTTATTTGCTTAATAATCTATCTTATTTTTTAAAATTTGATTATATCTTATCTTATTTTTAAATTTAAGGTCAGACTTTAAATATTTTAAATTAAATCTTTTTTAATAATTTGACCTTATTTAAATTTAAAATAAGATAACTATAATCATGTAATTTTAAAAAGATGTAAGATATTTTGCTAACTTTTAAATTTTGTTATTTTATTTATTTAAATTACATTTAAAATCTGAAAAAGATATTCATTTATCTTTTTTTAATTTTTTATTTAATTTTTATTTATAAAATAACATTTAAATTTTAAAAGTAGTTAGCAAATTTTGAAATGATATTTAGGTTGGTTGAAACCTAATTTTTCAAAATTGTAGGTTTAATTTTAAATTTTAATTTTTTTTTAAAATTTCGAATTTTTCAAATTTTTTTTAATTTTTCGAAAATTATTTTTTTTATTTAATTAATTATTTCGAAATTAATTATTTAATTTAAAATTAAATAAATCCTACATCCAACTATTCAGCTAACCTTGTTGCAGGAGTATGTGTTTTAGCTTATGTGTAAGTTTTCAAAACCTATTATTGCTTGATTGCAAATAGCCATGGTTAACTTGTTGACAGATCCAATGATCTGATTTTAACTCATGGCTCCCTTGGTCAAGTTAACAATTTGTAACAGGTATATTTACAATCTTCTTTCATCTGTGTATGACCTAGCAACATGATAGGGCCCATCCAAAGTGTGCCTGTGTGAGCCTATGTGTTTAATTTCATTATAGATGCATATAGGTTGCTGTTGCTAAATAAAATGTCATAGTTCTTGATAGATTTTATTTAGGCCCATTTAGGTTTTGGGCTTAGTCAATTAATAACAGTTGTTCATTTTAAGGTTAAATTCCTCTCTTTTGGGCCTTGTGTGAGAGTTGGGAGCCATAGTAGTGGGTACGACATACTGAACCCAGCACCCCCTCACATGAACCACCCCAATTGTGAAGGCCCATGTGCCTGATTTGAATAACTGTACTAGGTTAATTACACTAGTTTAACCTAATAAAATTGATTAGCAACATAATTAATTTCATTTATTTTGAAATTAATTTAAGAAAACCATAGTTTAAAGAATTTTATATTCTAAGATAAACTATATGTATTTTCTTGTATTTAATTAAATATAGAATTATAACCATCTAGATTCTTTCTGAAGCTTAATTTAATTTTTCATTAAATATTCCTATTTAAGTTGATATTTAGTTATCTACAACTAACCAACTTAAATCTGAATATCTTTTGGATTTAAAATTTCAAAATTAAGTTGAGGAATTTTAGGCATTGGTTATTAAGATTCTTTAGATATTTTTTAAGTTAATATCTTTTCGAATATTAACTTAAAATGGAATATCTTCAAATTAAGTGGTTACAACTTAATTTTAATTTAATTAGATCTGATTTGAAAGATATTTAAGTTGATTTCATCTAAAACAACTTAAACAAGATATTTTCAAATTTGTTCCATTTATTATTTGAATTTATTTTTCGAATTTAATTAATAAATGAAAATTAATTAAAGTTGATTTTTTATTTAAACGAACTTTGATTTTTAATTTTTCATTATTATATTATGGAACTTGTTCGATATATATTTGAATTTATTTTTCAAATTAAATAATAATTGAAAATTAATTGAAGTTGATTTTTTATTTAAATCAACTTTAATTTGTAATTTTTCATTATTATAATATCGAATAAAATGATTATACAAAATACATATTATTTTAAATAATGAGCTTCTAATCAAGAGACATTCGATCTCCATTGTGGGTTTTACACCGCGTTTGTTTTAGTGAGTAATCCTCCCTAATGGAGGAACGTTCATTAGCAATTTCGCACCGTTTAATCTCGAATGATAAGTAGTTTGTAAGTGTTTTGTATAGTATGGATCACCCTAATGGTGGCGACCATACTTGACTTGCAAATTATGAAACAATGGTGGAAGCTCATAAGATAGAATTGCCTTGACTCTCGCCTAAACGGGACAACGCTGAATTCCAATCTTGATCGAGTAAAAGGTTGCTAGAATGGTTATCATTTTAGATGAGCTGACAACTCTATGTTAGGTTTTATGCCCTAAATAAAACTCTTTACAATCTGATTAGTTATCAATATAAGAAATTTGAAGTGATTGATGTTTGCATGAATTTTACATGCTAATGGTTTAATATGTTTAATATGTTTATTACATTCATACACACAAAATCAGTTAAATCCAGATCATATGTTTATTCACAATTACAGTATCGTCAACACAGTGGAATGTGTTTGTGATCATATGAATCAAAAGTTTTGGTCCCTGTTTCATCAGTGTTATTGGATTTACACTAATGTGATAATCAGCGATGATGTGTACTTACACTTGGAGTAAGTGTTATGTTCTTTCCAGGACATTAGTAAAGTATACTAGTTTCGAATGTATGGAGTATACATTGGACTGGACCGATATTGCAACTAAGTTAAGATATTACAAACTTACCGTTATACATATCTTTCCAAGTCAATATCAGTAGTTGATCTTAAGATTGAAAAGAATCTAAATCCTGATATGCTTGGGCTCAACTCAGGAGTGCTATTCATGTTCTTTGATTTATTAGTTAAGCCTACTTTTGGGTCAGGGTGATACGTATATTTTGGGAACATGATAGTATGATTGAGTGGGAGTGCTGAACATAAATATGGAATCTATAGCTTCTACTGGTGTATAGAAGTTAAGTGATGATTCCCTTCGAGCTTAGCAAATAGAAGTAAATGGATGAGCTCTTGTTTAACTGACTAATTATTAGATCACTAAACACCATTTACAGGTAGCTAAGTGTTTTAAGGGGCAAAATACATTGAGGGGTGAGAACGGTAAAGAAATCCCATCTCGATGTAAATCATCTATATAGAGGATCTTTAAATCACAATAAGATTATAACAATGGTTAAATGAGATAGTATATTGGTATCGTGAAACATACAATATGCTCTATATAAGTCTGAGAGTGCAATTCTAAGTTCTAAGAGTGGATTCAACGAAGAATTAATAAGTAGGAATTTACTTGGTAAATTTGGTTCACTTATTGGAAGCTCAGCATATAGATCCATGGTCCCCATTCTAGTTGAGAACATTCTGCTTATAAGACTCATTAATTGATTCGTGATTGATCAATTATAATTCTAAAGTTAGACTATGTCTGATTTTATGAATTTTCACTATTCGGGGGTGAAATTGTAAGGAAAAGAGTTTTTACGGGTTTATTTATTTATTAATGGACTTTATATGTCTAATTAATAATTAAATTAAATGACAATATTATTTAATAATGTATTTTAATTATTAAATAATTAGTTTTGGCATTTAAAAGGTTAGAATTGGAAAATTGGCATTTTTGAGAAAATAGAGATAAAATTTGATAAAATTGCAAAATTAAGTGGGGCCCATTACAACACCTATGGCCGGCCACTTAATATGATTTTTCAAATTAATATTTTCATTATTTTAATGCCAAATAAATCCTAACCTAAACCTAGTAAGTTGCCTATAAATAGAAAGTGATGGCTCATTCACAAAACAAGTTTTCATAAGCCTTTCTGACAGAAATTTCTCTCTTCAGAAAAACTGAGCCTTCCCTCACTCTCTACCTTGGCCGAAACCTCTCTCCCTCTTTTCCTTCATCTTTTTCGTGACCCTAGTGAAAGAGTAAGTGCCCACACACAAGAAGCGGTAACTCAATCATAGATTGGAAGACCGTGAAGGATCAAAGCTTGAAGAAGAAGGAGATTCGGGCTCGGATCTTGATTATACTCGCTACGAGAAAGGAATCAAGGGTTAGAGATCTGAGTGGAAGGAGACATTTATTCCGCTGCATCAATGTAAGGTTTTCTTAACTTTATATGTGTTTATTTTATCGTTTTAGAAAGTTCATATTTAGGATGTTAATAAACATACTTGTGAGTAGATCTAAGATCCTGGTAAAATAATTTCCAACAACTGGCCTCAGAGCCATGGTAATTGATTTACTTGCATGTAATTTGGACTTTAAAACGATTATTTGTATGTTCTTTGGATGGTATTATGTTGTATTGAGTGTTATTTGATGATTGATTGATGATTATGAAATTTTCGTGAAAAATAATTGTTATTTCGGTTCTGGAATTATTTTTATTGGATAGTATGGAAAAAATTAAGCAAGTTAGCCTTTTACAGAACTCAATTTGGATTTTATTTGAATTAGTTATGATTTTTGGAAGATTTGACAAAATCGGGAAATTTTGTCTTGATAGTTTCACACGATCGCAGAGCTGTCCGTACAGTTTCGAATTTTTTCAATTTTCTTCAATTTTTCATACCTTTTCATGGAATTAACTTCCAATTTTTTGTATGGTTTTATATATATACTATTACTATTCCTAATTCAATTCTAATTATCATTTTGAATTAATTTAATTTTTTTTTAATTTAATTCAAGATATTAGTGTAATTTGAATTTGAATAGAACTAGTATTTATCTTTTTGCTTAAAAATCTATCTTATTTTTAAATTTGATTATATTTTTTTTAAATTTAAGGTCAGATATTTTTTTTGATATTTAAAATATCTTTTAAGATATTTATAATATCTTTTAAGATATTTAAAAATATCTTATCTTTTAAGATATTTATAATATCTTTTAAAGATATTTATAATATCTTTTAAGATATTTAAAAATATCTTATCTTTTAAGATATTTTAAAAATATCTTATCTATTAAGATTTTTTAAATCTTTTTAGATATTTTGACCTTATTTAAATTTAAAATAAGATATTTATAATCATGTAATTTTAAATAGATATAAGATATTTTGCTAACTTTTAAATTTTGTTATTTTATTTATTTAAATTAAATTTAAAAATCTGAAAAGATATTTTATTTATCTTTTCTAATTTTTATTTAATTTTTTATTTTTAAAATAACATTTAATTTTTTTAAAAAGTAGTTAGCAAATTTTGAAATGATATTTAGGTTGGTTGAAACCTAATTTTTCAAATAGTAGGTTTAATTTTAAATTTTTTTTTAAAAAAAAATAATTTCGAAATTTTAAATATTTTTTATTTTTTTTTAAATTAATTAATTTTTTTTATTTTTTTTCGAAATTAATTATATTTTATTTAATTATTTATTTTTCGAAATTATTTATTTAAAATTAAATAAATCCTACTTCCAACTATCCAGCTAACCTTGTTGCAGGAGTATGTGTTTTTAGCTTGTATGTAAGTTTTAAAAACCTATTATTACTTGATTGCAAATAGCCATGGTTACTTTTTGCCAGATCTAATGATCTGATGGCTCCCTTGGTCAAGTAAATAATTTGTAACAGGTAAATTTTACAATCTTCTTTCATCTGTGTATGACCTAGCAACATGATAGGATCCATCCAAAGTGTGCCTGTGTGAGCCTATATGTTTATTTTATTATATAGATGCATATAGGTTGTTGCTAAATAAAATGTCACACCATGATAGATTTTATTTAGGTCCATTTAGTTATTGGACCTATTCAATTAATAACAGTTATTCATTTTAAGGTTAAATTCCTCTCTTTTGGGCCTTGTGTGAGAGTTGGGTGCCATAGAAGTGGGTACGACATAGTGAACCCAGCACCCCCTCACATGAACTACCCCAATTGTGAAGGCCCATTTGCCTGATTTGAATAACTGTACTAGGTTAATTATAATAGTTTGACCTAATAAAATTGAATTAGCAACATAATTAACTTTTAAAATATATGAAAATTTATTTTCATTTTAATATTTTAAAGTTAATTTTAAGAAAAACACTTTTAGTTTAGATATTATTTCTAGATAAACTATTTGTATTTTTCTTGTATTTAATTAAATATAGAATTTTAACTAACTAAGATTCTTTCTGGAGCTTATTTAATTAAATATTCCTATTTAAGTTATAAATTAGTTGTATCAACTGATTTTTCTTAACTAACTTAAATTTGAATATTTGATTTAAATTTTAAATCAAGTTGAGGAATCTTAGGCATTAGTTATTAAAGATTCTTAAGATATTTTTTTTAAGTTAATATCTTTTCAAATATTAACTTGAAATGGAATATCTTAGATATTTTTTTTTAATATCTTTTCAAATATTAACTTTAAAAGATATCTTCAAATTAAGTGGTTACAACTTAATTTGTGATATTTAATTAAATCTAGATTTGAAATTATTTAAGTTTAAGATTTTTTCTATATAACTTAAATTAGATATTTTTCAAATTTTTGAAAAGATACTTAGTCAAATAAGATATTTTCTAGATAGTAATTTCTAGACTACTTATTATTTCTAATACTTATATAGGAAAATATTATACTTTTGTGAAATTAATTATTTAAATAATTAATTTTGGTACAATTTTATTAAGTATATTTTTCCTAGTATTAAATAGAAATTAATAATTAAGGCTTCTCTACACTTAATTATTTATTTCTTGAATTTAATACAATTAATTAAGTTGAAAAATCTAAATATCTAAGTTGATTTTCATCATGATACTTAAATATTTATTGATTTTTCATGACACTTAATTAAATAGAAAATTAATTTTAGGTTGAAATTTAATTTTTCAACTTAAATTTAAATAATTTTCAAAATATATATTTTTCTTTATTTTATTAATCAATTTCGAAATTGCATTTTAATTATGCAATATTTTCGAATTTTTTTTGAAAAATAGATTGAGTTGTAAATTAATTATTTATTTTAATTAATTCTTGGACCAACTCAAGTCAATGATTTTTTCATTTAATAGATTAATTTAAAATAAGTGAATTTAAAATATATATATTATTAGAAATTGAATTAACTAGTCAAAAGAATATCTAGATAGGTGATATTTTTGCTTGAAGTATTGCTTTTCTATTTTTATTATTTTCGAAAATTGTATAATTTTTTTTATACTTAATTTTCGAACCCAATAAATATATTCTCAAAGGAAATTTTTAAGTTGTTAATTATTTATTTAATTCATCTTAAATTAATTTCCTTAATATTTATATTTAAGATTATTACTAAGATGGAAATAATTAATTTTATTTCAATCACCATCTAGTATAATTTTATAAATATTATATTAAATTCTTATTTTTGAATTTTAATTCTTAAATAGAATTTAATGAGATTTATTTATTAGAATAATAAGAAAATACATTTTAAACAATGAGCTTTATTATTATTAAGATATTCGATCTCCATTGTGGGTTTTACACCGCGTTTGTTTTAGTGAGTAATCCTCCCTAATGGAGGAACGTTCATTAGCAATTTCGCACCGTTTAATCTCGCATGATAAGTGGTTTGTAAGTGTTTTATATGGTATAGATCACCCTAATGGTGGCGACCATATTTGACTTGCAAATTGCGAAACAATGGTAGAAGCTCATGAGATAGAATAGCCTTGACTCTCGCCTAAACGGGACAACGCTGGATTCTGATCTTGATCGAATAAAAGGTTGCTAGAATGTTTAACATTTTAGATGAGCTGACAACTCTATTCAATGGATGGTAGCTTTGACTCTCGCCTAAACGGGACAACGATATCGGTTGTTGAAAACCTTGGAAATTATTTAGGATTGAATTTTTAAGTATTTTCTCATATCATTCCTACTTGCTATGTGCTTATAATTTCTGAATTGATTTTGTGTGTTAAACCATTATTAATTTCTATTTGTTGATTTCTATTATTTTGTAGTATCCTGTTTGTCAAAATGAATCCCATGTTATCACTGTTGACTGAAAATAAGCTGAATGGATCTAACTTTAATAAATGGAATGAGAACATTAATATTGCTCTCATAGGAGAAAGTGCCTTGTTTGTTTTAACCGAGCCGTCACTCGAAGTGCACAGGGATAATGCATCCAAAGCCGTGAAAGAAAAGTATGAGCGTTGGCGTAAGGCAAATGACAAAGCTCTATACTTTATGCTTTCTAGCATGGTTGACACCCTCGAAACTCGGTTTTCTAAAGGCGAGAAGGCCGCCGAAGTTATGACGAAGTTAAATGAGCTATTCGGTAAGGCATCACTTCGATCACGCTTTGACGCGACTAAGAAGTACATTAACGCACGGATGGAACCTCATCAAAACGTGCGTGATCATGTTCTCCTCATGTCCAGTTATTTCCAAGAAGCCCAGGATCATGGTGCTGAAATGGACAGTGCTACTCAAGTAAGTCTTATCTTGAACAAATTCTCGACTCCAAAGATTTCTACCATACACATCATATTATGTCATGAATAAGAAGGAAATTGACTTTCATGAATTAGTCAATGACCTTCAAACTTCTGAAAATTTGATTGGAGGACCCAAGAAGAAAGGGAGTAAACCTCATCCCGGTAATGGTAATGGGACGATGAAACCCGAAGCAAATGTCGCCTGCAGCTTCAAAGCCCAAATCGAAGAAGAAGTGGAAGAACACCAAGAAGCGAACAAAAGTCATGAAAAAGACTCGCTCCTTCGGTGATGCTACACTTAAAGGAAAGTGTTTCCACTGCAATGAAAAAGGCCATTGGAAACCCTAATGTCCTAAACTTCTTGCAAAGAAACAAGGTATTTCCTTTCATAAACTTTAAGAGTTTTAGTGAATTATTATCCAATTGGATTTATAATTCTCGGACTAACTTTGTTTATTTGTTTTCTTCTTCTTATAGGCCAAGCTACTTGAACTCAATTGAGTTGGATCGGCAAAGTTTGGACCAAGGGTGAAATCGTCCAGATGAAGATGAAGCTCTTCAATTTATTTTTTGAATTAATTGTTTTAGTTTAAAGACAATTTGGATTTCAAATTTTAGTTAGGGATATTTATCCCTGTTTCTCTCATATTGTTGCAATATTTTTTTTTATCATTAATAAAGTTTTATTTTTTTTCGAAATTCCCTATTGCAATTTATGAGATTGAGCTTCATTTAATTCTATCTTCATCAATTATTACCACATTATATTTATATGTTTGTATGTGTAAGTGTTTTTATTATTGATGCAAATTCTATAATATTTACAACTCTTCATAGAGTTATATTATATAAACACTAGAAATTATTTCTATGTTTATCAATAATTGTTCATTCTCATACAATTATTAAGAATTTGTTTAATAAAAGGATCTTATGATCTGATAGGGGTGGAGAAAAGTTAAGAAAACTATGCGAGTTCAACGATCTTTTATATCTAATGAACTCGGATAGTATTCAACTCCACATAAACTCTATCACACAGAGAATCATGATCTTTACAACCTTTAGGGGTGGATCATAATCTCTATATACTTAGGGGTGGAGATTTTCCATAGTACCCTAAATGTATATTCTTAGGGGTGGAGTCTATTCCACAATTCCCTATGAAACACATATCTTGTTTAAACATAGAAGTAATATAATGAGTCAGCTATTGTCAATATAAATTCTTGATCTTGATTGTATGTTCCATTTCGTTTTTACTGTTGTAAGTAAAAGCATGATACCTTTGAAAGTTCTTTGTTAAAGTTTCACACTACCTTAATTGAGTGGGAGAATTTTAAAGTTCTATACCCATCTTCATTAGGTTGATAATTGTGATAGGTACTTAAGAACACTACTGAAAAGCAAATCTAACCATTCACATGGATAGGTATAGCTTATCAGAATTATGAGAATAAGATAAAGAACTCTAGTTCAGTCCATTCGAATGACTTGAGCCAAGAATTCTTAATCCTCATAAAATTTGATGGTATCTTAATTTTGATTACTTTATCTCTGGCATGTATTTTTCACTTCAAATACTAGTACGCCATGTTGATGACTTAGTCTTAACTTAAAGTTTCGTACTAATACAAAAGTCACAACTAGGTAACTCTCCAAACAATCGAGAGGTTAAAAGTATTATTTAACCAGACATCTGCTATTGAGTGGGAGCTATCTGAGATGTAATCAAATAGGGAACATTAGAAGATATTCAAGAAGGATTTATGAAAGTGATCTATATGTCAGATATTAAGGAACTGTGTATCAGTTGTCTTTGTATCACACCATCTAATTTCGAAATTCTTAAGATGGTGCTTACTTTGGGGGTGGAGGAATTATTGTATAATAATTCAAGCTCTACCAGAAGAACTATAACTTGGTCTATTCGAAAATACCGAGTAAAGTTATATCACCGAAGAAAAGTCTACAACGTATTATCTCAATTACATATTTTAAAATATGAGAGATATGTCCTCTCGTTAATTCGGATGTACTTTTAAAACAAGTAAAGATCTCGGTATCCCTTGATGAGTAAAGCATATAGTAAAGGATGTTTCATAAGAGTATTTATGAACTAGTTTCCGAAGTTTGGGTGGATTCAAATATACTACACTTGATCCGAAGATCAAGACATCGAATTGACCTATTTGCGCGGTTTGTTTTATATTAGTGCAAGTGGGAGTTTGTTAGGTTTTATGCCCTAAATAAAACTCTTTACAATCCGATTAGTTATCAATATAAGAAATTTGAAGTGATTGATGTTTGCATGAATTTTACATGCTAATGGTTTAATATGTTTAATATGTTTATTACATTCATACACACAAAATCGGTTAAATCCAGATCATATGTT
Source organism: Cannabis sativa (assembly GCF_029168945.1). Classification (NCBI taxonomy): domain Eukaryota; kingdom Viridiplantae; phylum Streptophyta; class Magnoliopsida; order Rosales; family Cannabaceae; genus Cannabis; species Cannabis sativa. The sequence continues at coordinate 25,628,938 of NC_083606.1, forward strand.
TATTCACAATTACAGTATCGTCAACACAGTGGAATGTGTTTGTGATCATATGAATCAAAAGTTTTGGTCCCTGTTTCATCAGTGTTATTGGATTTACACTAATGTGATAATCAGCGATGATGTGTACTTACACTTGGAGTAAGTGTTATGTTCTTTCCAGGACATTAGTAAAGTATACTAGTTTCGAATGTATGGAGTATACATTGGACCGGACCGATATTGCAACTAAGTTAAGATATTACAAACTTACCGTTATACATATCTTTCCAAGTCAATATCGTAGTTGATCTTAAGATTGAAAAGAATCTAAATCCCGATATGCTTGGGCTCAACTCGGGAGTGCTATTCATGTTCTTTGATTTATTAGTTAAGCCTACTTTTGGGTCGGGGTGATACGTATATTTTGGGAACATGATAGTATGATTGAGTGGGAGTCTTGAACATAAATATGGAATCTATAGCTTCTACCGGTGTATAGAAGTTAAGTGATGATTCCCTTCGAGCTTAGCAAATAGAAGTAAATGGATGAGCTCTTGTTTAACTGACTAATTATTAGATCACTAAACACCATTTACAGGTAGCTAAGTGTTTTAAGGGGCAAAATACATTGAGGGGTGAGAACGGTAAAGAAATCCCATCTCGATGTAAATCATCTATATAGAGGATCTTTAAATCACAATAAGATTATAACAATGGTTAAATGAGATAGTATATTGGTATCGTGAAACATACAATATGCTCTATATAAGTCTGAGAGTGCAATTCTAAGTTCTAAGAGTGGATTCAACGAAGAATTAATAAGTAGGAATTTACTTGGTAAATTTGGTTCACTTATTGGAAGCTCAGCATATAGATCCATGGTCCCCATTCTAGTTGAGAACATTCTGCTTATAAGACTCATTAATTGATTCGTGATTGATCAATTATAATTCTAAAGTTAGACTATGTCTGATTTTATGAATTTTCACTATTCAGGGGTGAAATTGTAAGGAAAAGAGTTTTCTGGGTTTATTTATTTATTAATGGACTTTATATGTCTAATTAATAATTAAATTAAATGACAATATTATTTAATAATGTATTTTAATTATTAAATAATTAGTTTTGGCATTTAAAAGGTTAGAATTGGAAAATTGGCATTTTTGAGAAAATAGAGATAAAATTTGATAAAATTGCAAAATTAAGTGGGGCCCATTACAACACCTATGGCCGGCCACTTAATATGATTTTTCAAATTAATATTTTCATTATTTTAATGCCAAATAAATCCTAACCTAAACCTAGTAAGTTGCCTATAAATAGAAAGTGATGGCTCATTCACAAAACAAGTTTTCATAAGCCTTTCTGACAGAAATTTCTCTCTTCAGAAAAACTGAGCCTTCCCTCACTCTCTACCTTGGCCGAAACCTCTCTCCCTCTTTTCCTTCATCTTTTTCGTGACCCTAGTGAAAGAGTAAGTGCCCACACACAGTAAGCAGTAACTCAATCATAGATTGGAAGACTGTGAAGGATCAAAGCTTGAAGAAGAAGGAGATTCGGGCTCAGATCTTGATTATACTCGCTACGTAAAGGAATCAAGGGTTAGAGATCTGAGTGGAAGGAGACATTTATTCCGCTGCATCAATGTAAGGTTTTCTTAACTTTATATGTGTTTATTTTATCGTTTTAGAAAGTTCATATTTAGGATGTTAATAAACATACTTGTGAGTAGATCTAAGATCCTGGTAAAATAATTTCCAACACTCTATTCAATGGATGATGCTTTGACTCTCGCCTAAACGGGACACTATATCAGTTTGTTGAAATACCTTGGAAAATAAACTATGTTAGATTTAGTATTTCTATAACATATGTCATTACTTGTTATTTTCTGAACTGTGTATGAATTTATGAACCAAAACCTTACTTCTGTTTTATTGATGTGTTGTAGTGTCATTATGAATAACCCTCACCCCGATCCTCTCCTAGTTAATATCTTAGCAAAAGAACTCTATAGTGTGAAAATGCATCCTAGTGGTTGCAAAAACTCGCACCTCTTGATGATGAATCTGAAGTTCCAAAAGGCAAATCTACTAGGAATTGATTTATCAAGAGAACAATGGGTCCAACTCATCCTTAATAGTCTTCCTCCGGAGTATAATGAATTTGTTATCTCTTACATGATCAACAATTCTAACTCCTCCGACATGGACAAGCTCGAAGCAGAATTACGAGCCCATGAACAGAATTTGATTGCAATGGGTCCCCCTGGGTTTGCAATCCATAATCGAAGGAAAAGGACTAGGTATGAAGGATCTAGCAAAACTGCTTCTTCAAGTACAATTATCAGACATAATCTTCTATGTTCGAATTGTAATGAAAAGGGACATCATGAAGAACGATGTCCCAGGCTTCTAAACAATTCAAACGAAGGTAATGCTTTTGTCTTTGAATCATGTGTTTTAGAGAACGACAAATCCGTCTAGATTGTTGATTCTGGGTCTACTAACCATGTATGTTCTTCACTGCAGTTGCTTGAAACTTGGGAAAATCTGCTTCCAGAAGAGTTAAAGCTTAAAGTTGGCAATGGCGAATTAGTGTCGGTCAAAGCTAGAGGAAAAGCCCGCATCAAGTTTCAACAAAGATTTTTAATCTTAGAAAATGTTTTATTTATTCCAAACTTTAGTAGAAACTTGATTAGTGTCTCATGTTTGCAAACACAATCTTATATATTGAATTTTTCGAGTAAAAATTGTAAAATTTCTCGTAATGGAATTCAAATATGTGTTACTATAATGGAACAAGGGCTTTATGTTTAAAGACCGAGTACTCAAATCTCACTAAATAGTGAACTTTTCAGTGTAGCTAGACCTAGAAACCTCAAAAGAAAAGAGATTGATAATGATGATCAAACATATCTATGCCATTTACGTTTAGGTCATATAGGCTTTGATAGACTCAATAGGCTCACCAAAGACGGTCCATTGAAAAATGTCGTCTTAGGTGAACTGCCAGTATGCGAGTCCTGCCTAGAAGGAAAAATGACTAAACGTTCTTTCTCTGCAAAGGGAGAGCGTGCCAAAATCCCTCTAGGGTTAGTGCATTCCGATGTCTGCAGACCTTTGAATGTCAAAGCCCGAGGTGGTTATGAGTAGTTTGTCACTTTCATTGACGATTTCTCTAGATATAGTTTTCTTTACCTAATGCAAAACAAATCTGAAACGTTTGAAAAGTTTCAGGAGTTTCATGATTTGGCCCAAAACCAATTAGGTAAATCATTAAAGATCTTGCGAACTGATAGGGGTGGAGAATATATGGATATGCAGTTCAAAGATCATTTAATTGAACTTGGAATTGAATCCTAATACACTGCCCCAAGCACTCCACAACAAAATTGAGTTGCCGAAAGAAGAAATCGCACTCTTTTGGAAATGGTTAGGTCTATGCTGAGTTATTCAACTCTGTCTACGTCCTTCTGGGGATATGCTATACAGATGGCAAATGACATTTTAAATGTTGTTCCATCTAAAGCAGTCCCTAAGACACCCGTCGAACTTTGGAATGGTCGTACACCTAGTTTACGCCATTACAGAATTTGGGGGTGCCCTGCTCATGTCTTAAGAAAGAAAGAAGGCAAACTTGAATCACGTACCGAAGTATGCATGTTTGTCAGAAATTCTAAAGAGACTAGGGGTGGACTGTTTTATAATCACAAAGATAACAAAGTGTTTGTTTCTACAAATGCTACTTTCCTTGAAGAGAACTATATTAATGACTACAAACCGAAAAGTAAAGTTGTTCTAGAGGAATTGCTATCAGATATAAGTCCTTCCAATGTTTCGTCCTCTTCCACTCGTGAAGAAGACAATCCCACTCCCTCAGTTGAACAAACTGAGAAATCTACTACTAAAGTTTCTGTTCAGAAGATCACCGCACCTCGTCGTAGTGGGAGGGTTTCAACAAAACCTGCTCGTTATGGCTTGGATGGTGAAATCAATATGGTCGTAGGTGACGGTATTGAAGACGATCCATTAACCTATAAACAGGCAATGGCTAGTCCCCAACGGAAATGATTGTCAGCCGGCATGGATTCAGAAATGGATTCCATGAAAAAGAACAAAGTCTGGGAATATGTAGACGCACCTGACGACTATCATCCGATAGGATGCAAGTGGGTTTACAAGAAGAAAAGAGGAGCTGGAGGCGAAGTCGAAACTTTTAAAGCTAGACTTGTAGCCAAGGGTTATACCCAAAGAGAAGGCGTGGACTATGAGGAAACTTTTAGTCCTGTTGCCATGCTCAAATCCATCTGAATTCTTCTCTCCATAGCTGCTGCTTTCAATTATGAAATCTGGCAAATGGATGTCAAGACTGCCTTCCTTAATGGAGTACTTGAAGAAACCATCTATATGGAGCAACCAGAAGGTTATGTTCTTCCTGGGTAGGAAAAGAAAGTTTGCAAATTAAATAGGTCTATCTATGGACTTAAGCAAGCTTCTCGCTCATGGAACAAAAGGTTTGATGAAATCATCAAGACCTACGGCTTTCTTCAAAATGAAGATGAACCTTGTGTTTACCAACTCAAGGAAGACCAAATAGTAGTATTCCTGGTCCTTTATGTTGATGACATTTTGATCATTGGAAACAATGTCAAGAAAATGACTCACATCAAGGAATGGCTTAACACTCAATTTGATATGAAAGATTTGGGTGAAGCAGCCTATGTTCTTGGTATTCAGATTATCAGAAACCGGAAGAACAGATCTCTTGCTCTCTCTCAAACAATCTACATAGACAAAGTCTTAGAGAGATTCTCCATGAACAACACCAATGGGGCAAACATGCCTTCTAGATATGGTATTCGTCTATCTAAGGAACAGTCTCCGACTGATCCTCAAGAGATAGAGGACATGGCAAAAATTCCCTATGCCTCTGTAGTTGGAAGTCTAATGTATGCAATGCTATGCACTAGACCTGACATCTGCTATGCAGTTGGAATTGTGAGCAGGTATCAGTCTAATCCAGGACATGAACATTGGAATGCAGTTAAGTATATTTTGAAATACTTAAAGAGTACAAGGAATCTTGTGTTAGTCTACAAGGGTGGTGCTTTAAATCCCATAGGCTACACTGATTCAGATTTCCAGGCAAGTCTTGAAGAGAGGAAATGCATTTCGGGCCCGAATCCGGTTCGGCCTGAAATATCCGGTTGTGACTATACCGCGCTAACTTTTCAGAACACACTTGAAAAATACAAAACAGACATACTATATAGTAATATTGTTCCATAAGCACGTAAATAAATTAATTTCATTGTTTTACCCTTCTCGGGTCAAAATTACTAAAATGCCCCTAGCTCACCAAAGGGGCCTTAACATGTCATAAATCATATAAATTCTCACATATTAAATTATATACTAATATAATTTCACAATAATACATAATTATCTAATTAGGGTTTTGCTAATCCATTTCATAATCCCGGGGTATTACACTAATTATTTAGGGCGTTACACCTGTGCTCAAAGAACAATTGCTAATAGGGAAAATATATCCATTCTTAATGATCATTGCCTTCCACATAATTCAAACAACTATGTTGTCTCACGACACCCTACTCTTGTGAATAAGTCGGTCAGCTGCCTCTTCCAAGTCGGTGCTCGCGCGTGGGATGCGGATGTTGTGAGGGACCTGTTTGCTAATCTATTTCATAATCCCAGGGTATTACACTAATTATTTAGGGCGTTACACCTGTGCTCAAAGAACAATAGCTAATGGGGAAAATGTATCCATTCTTAATGATCATTGGCTTCCACATAATTCAAACAACTATGTTGTCTCACGACACCCTGCTCTTGTGAATAAGTCGGCCAGCTGCCTCTTCCAAGTCGGTGCTCGTGCGTGGGATGCGGATGTTGTGAGGGACCTATTTGTTGCCCATGATTAGGACCTTATTTTGTCCATTTAGCTTAGTGATTTGGCCGCTAATGATGGTTAAAGTTGGCCTTTTGAGACTTGCGGGAATTATTCGGTTAGGAGTGCATATAAATTCTTGCAAGAAACTAAGGGTGCTTGTGTTAGGTTTTATGCCCTAAATAAAACTCCATTTCAATGTAATCTATTTTATTCAACATCAATAAAGAAACAGAAGTATTTTTCATTCATTTGTGTATGTTTTGGTTCACCTTATCAATTGCTTCTCTATTTGATTCATAAATTCATCTTAAACCCTTTTCACATACTTGATCCTGTTTATTGTGTTGTCATCACATTGGAAAGTAAACATGACTATGTGAATAAAGTTTCCTAGATTTATCAGACACAGGGTTTTACTGATATGATAATCTACAACAAGAGTTTACTTGCATTTGGAGAAATGCTATGTTCTTTCCAGAATATTGGTTAAAGTAAAGCTCAGGTTGGATGCATGGAGTATGCATTGGAAGGGACCGATATTGAACTTTGACTTAGATTTAATTAAACTTACCGTAAAATCTATTCAAGTCAATATCGCCAAGTTGATCCTAGATCAAATGTTCTTAATCCTGTTATGATTAGGCTCAATCTTGAAAGGCTATTCGTGTTCTTTGATTTGTTAGTTAAGCCTAATTTTAGGTCAGGGTGATACGTACATTTTGGGAACACGGTAGTGCAATTGAGTGGGAGCGCTAGCATAAACATGGAATCTATAGCTTCTATCTGGCAAATAGTAAGCAAAGGATGATCTCCTTCGAGCTTGACCAAACGAACATAAATGGTGGAGTACTCATTTCACATAAGCTGAAATATCATTTATACGGGGTCAAGTGTTTTAAGGATAAAATACATAGTAGGGTGTTACGGTAATCTAATCCCTTTACAGTGTAGATCATTCATATAGAGGATGATCACATTAGGATTATAACAATGGATAACTAATGATGCGTCTATATGGTGGAACATATAGAGCATTCTATATACTGAGAGTGCAATTCTAAGTTCTATGCGTGGATTCAACGAACAATTAATAAGTTAGTGAATTTTAGTGCTAAATTCTTGATCTACTTATTGGAAGCTTGGTTATATAGACCCATGGTCCCCGCACTAGTTGAGATAATATTGTTTGTAAGACTCATGTAATTGGTTTTGATTAATCAATTATAATTCACAAATTAGACTATCTCTATTTGTCAAATTTTCACTAAGTAAGGGCGAAATTGTAAAGAAAGAGTTAGTAGGGGCATATTTGTTAATTATGATACTTTGTATGGTTCAATTAATAAATATGACAAATGACAATATTATTTAATAATTATTAAATAGTTAGAATTGGCATTTAAATGGTTGAATTAGAAAATTGGCGTTTTTGAGAAAATCGGATACAAAAGTGTTAAAATTGCAAAATTGTAAAAAGCAAGGCCCAAATCCATCAAGCCATGGCCAGCCACTTTTGTAGGCATTTTAAACTGATATTTTCATTATTTTAATGCTAAATAATTCAAAACTAATTCTAGTGGAATGCTATAAATAGATAGTGAAGGCTTCAGGAAAATTACACACTTCTTAATCAGAAAACCTGAGGCTCTCTCTCTACCTTGGCCGCCACCCTCTCTCTCTCTCTTCTTCCTTAGAATTTCGAAACACCTTAGTGATTAGAGTAGTGCCCACACACAGCAAGCAATACCTCAATCATAGTGAGGAAGATCGTGAAGAAAGATCATCAGCAAAGGAGTTTCAGCATCAATGATTCAGAGAAAGAGATCCAGGTTCAGATCTTGATAATACTCTGCTACAGAAAGGATACAAGGGTTAGAGATCTGAACGGAATGAGTCATTTAATTCCGGTTCACCCAATGTAAGGTTTCTTAAACTTTATACGTGTTTATTTCATCGTTTTAGAAAATTCATATTTAGGGTGTTAATAAACATACTTGTGAGTAGATCTAAGATCCTGGTAAAATAAATTCCAACAACTTGGTGTCGAGATGCTAATACTAATTTTTGGAAGCGACTTTGGTCATTAAAAATTCCTCCTAAGATCAGTAATTTTTTATGGCGAGCTGTTTCGGGTGTGCTTCCAACTTGTTTTCAACTCCAAAAGCGTCATGTTCCTATCAATGCCGATTGCCCTTTGTGAAACTCTAGTACTGAAACTATTCAACATGCGTTGGTGGAATGCTCGTTTGCAAAGGCTGCTTGGCATCGCAGAATAGTGGACGTCGGGGCTGGGGCTGCAACGTTCAGCAGCTAGTTGTTGGGAATTTTTACCAGGGAGCACGTAGTTGAAATAGAGGAAGCAGCAATGGTGCGTTGGGCTATTTCGTGTGCGCGAAATGACTTTGTTTGGCAAAAGAAGAGTTGGCTTGCTTCAAATATTGTAACATCAGCTAGGAACATGCTTGATCAATACAAATTCGCTCAGGAAAGGAAGGGCTTTTCGTTATCTCCTTTGAATGATGGGGGCCAGAACTGTGAGCGTTAGATTGCACCTGTGTTAAACAAGATTAAAGTTAATGTTAATGGGGCTTTATTTGCACAAGAGGGCCGATTTGGAGTGGGCTGTGTAGCTCGAGATCATCATAGAACTATGGTAGAACCTTGCAAGAAGGGAAAGGTTGGGTATGTCCAACCCGAAATCGCTGAGATTATAGGCATCAAAGAAGCGTTGAGTTAGATTGCGACTCATCCCTGTGAGTCTGTGACAGTGTAGTGTTAGAAACGGATAGTTTGGTGTGCGTCCAAGTAGTCCAAAGTAAAGTCTTTATGTCCTCAAAATTTTGTCTTATTGTTCAAGATGTTAGGAATTTACTTTTGACTTTATCTTTTGTTGAGTTATGTTTTGTTAAACGATCTGCAAACAAGTTGGCTCATTACTTGGCAAGAGACTATTGTTTCTCTAAAAGTTGTGTGCTTTAGTTGGAAGATTGTTCTTTTGAAGTGAGTTCTATTATTCTGAGGGAGTTTATTAATTAATAAATGTCGTGATTAATTAAAAAAAAAATAGTTAATTTTGCGTACTACCGCCTTCCGTAGTACGGATTATTTCTGCCTATATAATCATTACTTCTCTACCCAAAAACTCGAGTTGTGAAATAAAATCCCGTATATTTTCAAAAGCTTGAGTTCTTCTTCATTCAACTTCTTTTTTTCGACCATGGGAGGAGGAGCAGCTATGAGAGCCGCTTCCAAGGTCGCCGGCGTTGGCGTCAGTGTCATCAATCAAGGCGGTCTTCGCGGCACCACGGTCGTTCCGCCTGTCGAGCAATCTGTACGCAATTCTTCAATTCCAGTCTCCGCGATCCTTACGTCGTCGTCTCAGACAGCCAAGGCTACGGCCGCTGACATGGTGGGGATCCAGAGGCCGGCGTGGGAGATGAACGATTGGGAGTTCGCCGGGGGCGAGGATGATATGGTTATGGCGGTGGGTGAACCCTTGCCGAGAGTTGTGTTTGATGCGGTCCCTAGCTTCCAGGAAGCTAAGGAGGCCACCGTTGAATTGAAAGACGCTTTAGATAAGTATGTATCCTATCCAAATTATTATTATTTCGAATTTCGTAATTGATTTCTTTTCTGGGAAGTGCTTTCCTTTTTGGATTTTTTTTTTTTTTTTTTTTTTGAGAAAATTATACTGTTTTTTTTTTTGTTACAAAGTTAAAAGGAATGATTTTATGGTGGTATGAAATTTGAGTGGAAAGGTTCTTAATGGCGTAACGGAGATTATCAAAGGAAATTGTGTATATAGGGTTGATAAATTTGTGAGTAATAGATAGTGCGGTCGATTGATTTTGATACTTTAAGAGATGTAATATTGAATTGCTCTTTTTGAGAACTTTCATTTATTGTCATAAGCGGGTGTTATAATATCTAGGCCAATGAGGGTTGTAGCCATGGAATTGGATGAAATATATTTCGAATGGCTTGAAAAGTTTGTGCTTTTCACTGTTTCTTGGCTTTTTAGATTGAGATTTTGCACTTGTTTTCATAAATGATCGTTTACATTCTTTACTGAACTGATACGAAAACGATTACTTATGTTGTTGTGAAGAACTATTATGGCATATTTGAATACGTGATGTTTTAGGGTATATCTGTCTTCACCTAAATCCTCTGGATCTGAGGAACTAGCTGCTAGAGATCAGGTGTCTGGTCTATCTCTGTTTTCAAATCCTGAGCTGGAGACTAAATCTTGTCTTGTTGTTGACACTGTTAGAGGCCCTACTGTACCAAATCATGCTCTCAAGGCATTTAAGCTTTTAAGTACCAGCACTGAAGCACAGGTAATGAATGACCAACTTTCTTCTCGTACATACAATCTCACTATCATGAAGATAAAATATTAGAGATCTTTGTAATATTTAATTAATCTCTGTTTTAGACTCTACCTAGACACTGACTAATTTTCCTCTTTTGGGTTCCATATTTAGAATGTTGTAGCCTCCATTGCCTGTGACCCCAATGTCTGGAATGCTGTTTTGCAAAATCCTGTGCTTAAAGATTTCATGGAATCAAACCAATCCAGTAAGATTCCTATAATTATCTATTATGTTGAACAGAAATTGTTGAATTTTCTCTGCTGCTTGTTGCATGGATTTTTTACTTGAAGTGCTCTGTTGCAGTTGCTGACTTTCAAGAGCCAGTTTTTGGTGAGAGTTGTGAGGTTTCCTCTCCTGGGAGCCAGGAAGCTAAGGATGGAAATTGGTTTTTGGACGCACTGAAGAACGTAAAGCTTAGTGTGACTGAGATGGTTAGCAGCCTTTCCGGTTATTTTCAAAGCATATTTGGACCTTCTTCAGATGCTAAGGGAGACGCCAAAGCAACTTTTGTTGATATGAGCCTTGGAGCATCCTTCATGGGATTGGCGACCCTTGCTGTTATGGTGATTATGCTCAGACGTATTTAGTGCTGCTGGATCTGTTCTTTTCTAAAACTTGTCGAGTTTACCTATATATAAGTGGTTGTTTTTCTAAGAAGGGATTTTTACCTTGATATTTGGAAACGTACCTTTCAGCTTTTGAAGAAATGTAAAGCTCTGATGATGTCTGTCCAGAAATTAGTTTACTATAGCAATCAGCTCTTTTGCTTGTATTGAATGACTGGTATGAGACACTTGAATAGTACCTAGTATGCTTGCTTATATACAGAAAATACTGATTCCTGTTTGTGGAAGTACACGTGTGATTTTTAAAATGATTGAGTACTTCAATTATATAATTATTCTAAAATGGAATTGAATGTATCAGTTGTTCATATATAAATATACATATATATATATATATTAAATAACTAGAAAGGCACATTGAACCACTTCAAATTAATCCAATGATGAGGAACTTTCTTAGATATGGCACTAATGCTAAAGAGTTCGATTAGGTATGTTTCTTAGCCTTTTACTATAAAATTACAAATGTACATTTTTTTTTTGGGATAACATCAACTAAAATTATGCAGCAGTGACTGGTAGAGCAATTCAATAACGAGGTCTGTAGTTTTCAATTTCATTAGGTGAAACTGAAAGTTATTAGGGCAAATATATAGTGAAAGTTTTAAGGCCTTTTGTTACGTACGAGAACATCAAAAATCTTAGAAGTTCAGTTTATTGGTGCAAGTTTTTAAGATATCTAATGTATTGTTAGGAATTCAAAATTCTTAAGGTTGGCATATAGATTTGCAGAGAGGATTTAAGAGTTTTGATTCGATTGAGTGTGAGATTTTTGAAGTTTAGAGATCTTTTTTTAATGTATTATGTCATGAGTGTTGGAGGTTTTATGGCCTTCATTTGAAATCATATATTTGGAACAAATTGATTTTTCTAATAGAGTTCTTTTCTTTACTTTCAATACCCAACAAAAAAAAAAGCTGGATTTTACTGACTATTATCTTTCCTGCATGTCAATCCATTGGTGAGGCTTGGATTAGAAGACTTACGTGTCGAAGAGTAAAGATACGCTAACATGTAACCAAGGTTGCAATCCTCTTCATTATCATATTGATTAAAATTTAACAATAATCCTCCACTTATTTTCGCTGCAATCTACTTTAAAACCAACATAATTTGTAATATGTAATTGCATTAAATCTATAGATCTAAAACTCATTTTTGCTAGTCACAATTACATATTATTGGCATATAAGAATGGACAACGTATGAGTTGCATCAGATAGTACAGAGAAATTATTGCCTTGCCTAAACTTCTCATTTTGTTTATTATTTTCAATGAATTTTCTCTTTCAACTCGTTCTTTAAAATTTTTGTAAACAAAGAATTAATCACATGATCAGGTGACTCAAATCTCCTTCCGAACTGAGCAGCCTTTTGAACCAATAAACAGAATGTTTTGGAATCCTGGTTAGATTGTTCTTGTAATCCACATAATAGAGCCCGAATCGGACTGTGTATCCCAAGTTCCACTCCCAGTTGTCAAGTAGTGACCAAACAAAGTATCCTCGAATATCACAATCATCTTGCCTGTTATAAATTCAGTTTAAGCATAAGAAATGTTAAATAGTAAGCTATGGACTGAGAGTAGTTGGATTTGTCATGATCACCTTATAGCAGCAGATAAGTTTGAAAGATAATCTCTGTGAAATGTGATCCTCTTTTCATCTTTCAATGCCTTGTCTATTGAAATGAAATGTTTATTTGGATCATCCATACCTGTTATGAATTTTAACATTATGGGGTTCTTATAAAGAGATTTATAGAATAAGAGTTGGACATGCTAAAAGAACTTATAAATCAAGGACATTGTAAAGGGTTCATATTAGTTGTGGTTTCAAAACTTTACTTGTGAAAGAATTAGTGGAGAAAAACTTAATGAAGATTATAACTTATAAACCTAGTTTAAATGTTGTGTTGAACTTCCTGAAACTAAAACTACTTACCATTCTCTGTGATTATCACTGGAGGGTTTCCATACTTGTCTTTCACATATCTTGTCAGCTTCCTGATCCCCCATGGCACTATGCGTAACCATCGTGAAGCGGCCTAAAGGAGGAACAACTCAGCCCACTGAGATTAAAATCTCTTAAGTGATGATCGATATCTAATACTTACTCAGTGGTTTTGATCACATACTTTTTCTCCAATAGCAATTCCTTTTCGGTATGCTGAAGCAGAAAATTTTAGTAACAATCAGTACTGGTCATATAGATTATTTCTAAGGTGTAGGGAATATGTAATTGGAACATGAACAACTTACGCGTTGTTATGACAGCAACATCTGATAAAGCATCCTGCAATATGAACTTCCGGATTCTAGCCCTATCATTTCGAGCATACAATGTGGTGTAGTGATTTATGCCAACAAAATCTAATGATCCAACAAGGAGTTTTGAGGTTGCTTGTGAAATTTTTGGTAGCCTCTCCCCCACAAATTTCTTCATTGAAGGAGGATAATCACCAAGGAGGAGTGGATCAAGAAACCTGATTCCCACAATTTTGTAAAGCTTGATAAGTTTTTATTACACCATAATGTCGTTAAATCTTTCAACTTTCAAGAAAAAACTTGAAAATTAATGGAGTTAAGTTATACCATCCAAGTGCAAAATCCATTGCACGATTTGCTGCATCAATGTCCTCTTCAGTGTCTGATAAGGGTTCGTGCCACTTGGCATCCAAGACTATTCCTATTTGACCTCCTTGTTCCTTCTGTTTGACAGAGTTAGATCAAAGATAGTTAAGATAAAGTTTATATATTTCTTACTTATGTCTTCTTCAAATGTTAGAAAAATCATACCTTGAAAGTTCTTTGATAGGTATGATAAGCAGCAGCATGAGAGAGAAGGATATTGTGAGCCACAATGTAAGGTTCAGTAGATGAATTTCCCTTCTTACAGAACAAATGACCAACAATAGAACACCTGCCAGGGGCTTGTATGCCTAAGTCATAGCTTTGAATTGAAAAACCATGTGGCTCATTGAAGGTAATCCAATGCTTTACCCTATCTCCAAAAGCGTCGAAACAAGTCACAGCATAATGCTCAAAGTCCTTTCTGTAATGGTAGATCAAATTAATCTTAATGACCAATATTATGAAAAATGACTTCAAAGGGTTTCCTCATACTCACACAATCTGATTGTTCAACCACCCTTCATATCTGTCCTCAAGCATCTGTGGTAGATCCCAGTGATAAAGAGTCACAAAGGGCTTGATTCCTGATTGAAATGAACACTTAACCTTTCAATATATATAAATATATATTTTGTAATATTTTTAAGGGAAAACTGCATCTAATACTCAAAATATTCTCAATTACTTGACCTTTCTCAAGCAAAGCATCTATAAGACTGTTGTAGTAACTTATCCCCTCTGGGTTGGATTCTCCAGTTCCATCTGTTGATTTGATCTTCAATAGCATTTGAAAATAGAAAATAGGAAAGAAAAAGAAAATGTGCCATGGGATAATGTTGGAAGATTAAGTCTTGCTTACTTGGAAAAATTCTTGACCATGATATTGAAAATCTATAAGCATCCATTCCTAAATCTTTCATCAAGTCTATGTCACTCTGTACATTTCAAATTTTGATATCTATGCAGTCAGTGAGATAGCTAAAATTATTTATACACATATTTATATATATAATATATAATGATCTTTATTTCAATAATAATCAGAATGTCGGGTAAGTAAGACATCATCATCATCACCTAACAGTACAATAATGCCATTAAATTTTCATATCCGTGAGATTCTGGGCCCTTAAAATATTTTGGGCAAATGGAAATTAGCTCCAATTATTCTCGAACAGAAAAAGAAATAATCAAATTTCATGTTATTTTATTGCTGAAACTTCTTTTCCACGCAACATTTGACTTTTATGTAATTATAAAATATAGAAGTAGAGAAAATGGAATAATCAGCTTATGCTTGTGACATTAAAACTCTTATCATCCTTTTTGAAAAATTTACTATACCTCAAATCTATGATATTGATCAACAGCTGTGTTTGCATTACTGAAGTCCAAAATTTTTCCTGTAACAAACAATTAACAAATCATCAAACACTATATCTTCATTTAATGCTTAAAAAGACAATTATGCATTACTTAAAGCTAGCTAACAATTATTATTATTTTTATTTTTTTTAAAGTTCTCACCTGGTTGTTTTGTAAATGTATCCCATATACTAACTCCTTTATTTCCCTCATTAGCAGCTCCCTCAAACTACCATATTGAAACAGACATCAAATTCTTGAACTACAATACTCTTATATAATCTTATTCCAGTTCCAATATGCTTCCTGAATAAAAAAATAGAAAAAAATAAGAAAAGGGTACTACCTGGTAAGCTGAAGAAGCAGTTCCAAAAATGAACTCATCTGGGAAATTAGCTCTGCTGAGAGATTCTATACTTGTGAACAAGAAACATGCTATGATCAGAAACAGGGTCAAGCACAATAGGTTCATGGTGAATTCTACATAACCATACAAGATGGTGAGTTGTTAAGGCAAAACAAATACAGCAAATGTTTCAGTTATCTTAGTTGTAAAGTTAACGAATTTTGTAGAAGAAGAAATGGAGCTTGTATTATATTGAAAGGTGTTGAAGTTGAGAGGGTGAGTTAGTGAAGAAAAGGCAAAAGGGTCTTTGTTTGCACGTTATGAAGACTCAATTTATAGGTGTTTGCTAAGAAACATGACACAAAGGGAGGAATAAAAATAGATTGACACGTTTAAGAACTAAAGGCGTACAATTCCTTTTCTTTCAATCTGACTTTGATTATTTTTCTAAGTTTCAACGCTTGCGGAAGTATATTTGGCAAGCTAACATAGAGTAATTAAGTTCAGATTTTGATGGTGACAAAATAAAATCAAAATTAAAATACATACAATGAATTGATAAAAAAAATTATTAAAATATTTCTCATCTAATATTAGAATAATTATTCTTTTTATTTTTAAAATAGAATAACTATTCTATCAAAATGAAAGAAAAATTATTCCATTAGAATAATATTTTAATATTTTGAAATACAACTAAATAAATGAATGAAATAAAATTTTAGAATTATTATATAAAAAATATAAATTGACACTTTATTTACAAAAATACTTTCATAAGGTGTGGACAACATTTATACCTTTTATGTGATTTTAATTACCAAAATACCACTTACACTATCACTTACACCAATCAAACGATGGTTGCAGGGTGGTTGCTGCGTGGTTGCGTTGTGGTTACCTCAGACGAAAGTTTCAATCAAACAATGGTTGTAGGGTGGTTGCTGGGTGCTTGGCCGAATGTTGCATCAGACGAAGGTTTCAATCAGACAAAAATTTCTGAGTGGTTGCTGGATGGTTAGCTGAAGGTTGTATCAGACAAAGGTTTCAATAAGACAAAATAACTATTAGCAAAATATTTATGCAACTGTAATGCAATTATAATGCAACTATTGTGAAACATTAAAAATCAGAACAATGTTTCCACATACGTAACTCTATCTGCATGTCTCTTTATGATTTAATATGAACAAAGTTACCATTAAAAATTTAGAAAACAATGAAAATACACCAGGATAAACATTTTACAATAGTATTGATGTAATTTTTTTTAGATTATACTTGAGTTGGATTATGTGGGAACTCTAGTTCAACTTTTTGAGATCTGCCTTTTATGGATCTGAAAATTGAAGTCAGGACTTTAGTTTTATGCCAATTAAACTGAATTTTTGGTTCAATTTAAGTTTCGTAGTAGTTTTTCTACACTTTTTTTATGAATTCAAAACAGTCCATGTTTTGATTGATTCTAGTCGTCTTTAGGTGAAGTCGCCGAAATTAATAGTGGTTCTCAATCTGGTTGAATTTTTGTTTCGGTTGCGTTGGATTGCTACGTGATTGCACGATAGTTCCCAAGAAGTATAGATCCTAGGTTGAAGGTGTGTGTAAGTGATATTTGTGTAATTATTTTTATTTGGGCTTTATATTTGTTTATTTGGCCAGCTGGAAGTATTTTTGTAATAATATTATTACTTTTTTTTGGTTAAAACTGAAAAAAAATCCTAATTTTTTTTCTTTTCCATTCCATTTCATTACCTCCAACCAAACGCCACCTCAAACTTGAGCTAACAAAATATGAGTGGCACCGTAAAAATCAGAACTTAATTACTTTTATGTTTTAATAAAACTGCATTGCTATTGGGCACAAGTAGTATCTACCACATTTTAGATGTGTCATTTTGCAATTGGTTAGTGATACTCCCTAAAAGTTATTACATTATTTATATGAGATCCAATACTTAAATGCACCAATATTGATATTGACTCGTAGTGTTATATTATTTTATATAATATAATATTTAAATTAAATAATCAAGTTACAAATAATTAAGTGTGATAAATTATTAATTTATCAAATAGTAATAAACAATAGGATTTACATTATATTAATACAATCATAAACAAAGGAGTTGCAAATTTTTGAGAAATGATGATCATAAATTGTGTAATTATCGTTTTCACATTTATCACTCTTAAATTAGTCAAAGATATTACTAATTGGATTTCGATGTGAATGAATGATAGTCACTAAAAATATAGTTGTTGGAGAATTAATTTAATTATTTATAAGGTGTATAAATGGTTTAAAATTAAGTGGGAGTGGTTTGGAACACTTTGAAGAAGAATTGACCAAAGTTGAAAAAAATAGTTACTAGTAACTAGCTACTGTTTTTTAGCATACAATTGAATGCATTTTTGAACGTATGGGAGCCTTTCTAATAGCTCAAAATTCCCCAAAATCACCTAATTAATACCATAAAGGCCTAATTTATGATTAGTAACATCCAAAGGCTTTATGTTAGTTATTCATGTTCATATGTGAGTGAACACTCTATAAATAGAGGCCATATTGTTCACTTGTAATACACTTTTTTTTTTTTTTGAAATATTTTTCCTGTGGTAAGAAGCTTGTGAGGATATGCTCATCCTTAAACGCAAGGCTAGGCATACGAGGCTTGATAAATCCTTAAGAGTATTTCTAGAGCTTTCCTAAGTGTCCATTCAAGGGAGGAAATAATTTTTAGGACATAGGTCCTTGAGCCTTGGTCAAGCCTATTGTGTTTTATTCTTCTTCTTTTTCTTCTCTAATTTATTTTGTAATCTTGATGTAATACTTTATTTATATCTTATGTATTTGATTATAATCCTCCATACTCCCTGAGAAAATTTGCTACAATATTAAAGTCATTTTAATGGCATAGTCTTCGCTCTAAAAGACAATATGCCATTGGAGGGTCATCCAATCAAAGGAAGTTATCCATGAGGGAGAGCATCAATCAAGTTATCCATACTCCCTGAGAAAATTTGCTACAATATCAAAGTCGCAACGGAAGGGTAAATTGGATTAAGGTTTTAAAAAAAAAATTGTTGAATTCGATATGAAGCATAAACCCCGGATCTCAACACAATATAACATAAATTAAATCTAACTACTTGGGATAAGGATTTTACTTCTTGATGTCTAATAGGGGATCCTTGAATCTTTCTGTATAAATGTTCAAACATCCAATCCACAACTTTATGGGCTTGATGAAGAATCCACACCAGATCTTCTAGATCAGCCTTGTTATCCCAAATTCACTAGGGTAATGTGGCATTTAGCATGGTGGCACGTGGAGAACATTGAGAAATCTGGATGGGTGATTTTACCTTCATGGCTTGGCCAGAGAACTTTCTACTTGAATCTGTCAAGGTTACATCTTCAATAGAGATCATTTGAGCAGAACCTGTGCGTGATTTCCCGTACAGATCCATATTATCTGGGAATGCCGAGTCTTTCAAGTAGAGTAATTCAGCGTAAGAAGATCTTCAGAGATACCTCCCTTAAATATTCTATCATTTAGGTCCCGATCACATCCCTAATTTTGTGGGACTGACTTACACCGATAAGAAATAATAAGAAACTTTCCTAGTTTACTTTTTTTTACTTTTATCTGTTTTGAGAAATCTAACTATTGTATTTTTTTTTTCATATACATAGTGGAGCAATTCCATTGTACAGGGATCCAAAATTATACTTTCTAGAGAACTCTTATGTTGTAAAATAATTGTAAGCTTTTTCTTGAGAACTCTTAAGTAACTCACTTGGCCAGCTCCTTGTGATCTTATTAATTCTTTAAAGCAATACAACAAAAAAGGGAGTAGGCTATTACCATTATCACGGGGCCGAACCTCTATATTTTTATGTGTTCTAATTTGCTTAAGTATTCATTATTATTAATTATTATCTATTATTCTCATTAGTATCTATAATTCTCATCGCTTTAATTGATTCGACGTCGTTGGCTAAAAGTGAGATTAATATTTTGGTGCTTTCATTGAGAGCAAAAAGAACACTGCGTATCGCTTTGATCCTCTCCAAAGATGGTTGTAACTACCAGAAGGTCTCAAATCACTGAAATAACTATTCTGATGGCTACGGATCCTAATGTGAAAAATCCTATTAATAGGAATGATAAAATGGTGGCAAATCCTGATCCGAGCACCCGTCTGCCACCACGAGTTCCACCATCAGCAAGACAGGGAGTAACAACCCCTCGGGCAAGGTTCACTCTAGGTGGAGAGGATACTAGAACCACTAGTATTCATAGCGGAGAGACTAGACAGGGTACCTGTGATCCATCTCTTAGAGAACCTCGAGTGGTGATCGGTGATGATATTGAGTTCCAAAACGTACGAGATGCCTTAGGGCAAATGAAATAACATACCAACACTCTTCACCATGATCAGGAGTATACCCGATCAGTTGTGAATCCAGCATTCAAACAGTAAAAATGCCAATTCCAAGAGTGGATGAATCAACAGATGGAGATCATGGGAGCCCAACAAGCAGCGATTGATAATCGCTCTAGGTAGGCAACCGTGCTGATTCAACGAGCTTATTAGTTAATTGGACAATAATCAATGGAATACACTCCACTCATACGGGATCTTAACAGAGGAAAAGAAACCTATACCTAAACATGTCGTAGTATGGGCCAGAAGAACATCTGACCAAGTATACTCAACAGACCCAAGATAATGGACCGTTAAATCTAAGGCCACTGGATTGAACTGTGGGCCACATGGTAAACGAGCAAGTTTTGTGTTACAAAAATTATGATCACTACGCAAGTATACGCAATCAAGTAGTAAACTCACACAGGTGAGGTCGAACCACAGGGAATTGGACTAATTACTACTAAATTATACTTATGATTCTATCTGGTAAAAGAATACTTTTAATGAATTAAATAAGACAATTCAGAAAATTAAAAATAACAAAGGAAGATTAATCAAGATAAGAAAATAGGAAGACGAATCCTGTTGTTAAGTTACCAATGTTAATGTCTAATTGCTATCCTTCTCTTGAAGTGAATGACAGATTATAAATTAACCTAACTCTTTTCAGATCTTTTAGGTTCTAAATCACATGCTCTTTAATTAATCTCTTAATTAAACTAACATGAAATCACCATTAAGCAATAATCTAATTGTCACAAAGGCTATGTAAATACTCTCGTTTCACATCAAAACCTAGACTACTCAATTTTAGCATTCTCAATTCTCACTTTTCAGATTTCGAATTGAGATCATAAAACATGTAAAAGGTGATCAATCTTTCACATGGAAATTAAACACAAATATGAATAGTGTTCACAATCAAGATGGAGGAATGGCAATTATTCATTAACTAGGAAAAACTTAAACAACATTCATCATTCTCCCTAAATAGGAGTTTAGTTCAAAACATCCATAATTAACATTGAAATAGAAAAAAACATAGAAAAATTAAAGAGAAGAGAAAGAACTAGTTGAAGCAATTGATCCGGGTCGCCACAAGTCTCTCTTCTACCCTCCTCCTTTGTTCCTAGGGCTCCAATTCTGAATCATCCCTAATTTTCACGAGCTCTCTCTATTTAAACCAAGTCTCATCTTTAAAATTCGTGAAATTACGAAACTACCCAAAAACGTCGTCACTGGGTCCCCGTCGCGACTGGCAATGCCCCCGTCGCGACTGGCAATGCCCCCGTCGCGACGGGGTTAAGCAACTTTGTCACGAACTTCTCTCTGCCAATCCCCGTCACGACAGGAATATTGTCCTGTCGCGACGGGATTTGGCAGCAACATATTTTTTTGGTTTTTCTTCTCAATTCTTTCACCACTTGTCCTCAATTCTTGTAAATACTTTCTTTGAACACCCGGGGACCTGAAACAAAAGAATCAAGCGTAAAATAGTCCTAAAACTAGAAACAAAGAGTGAAAACTAACCGAAAATACGTCCCAAAACTTAGACTAATTTTAGCCTAACATTTTGCCAGCCCATTATCTCAGGGGAATGGTCAATATAATTTCTTTATTTAGACGGTTATACTGAACCAATAAACTGTTGATAACGACCAAATATGCCTCCAAGTGAATCAGCCTTCAACATGTTGGGACTTGTACAGGACTTAAGAGACGATCTAAATCGTAGAAGAGGAGGTCAGGATGAACATTTCATCCCTTCTAATGTTTAACCAATTAATGTGGATAACTATGTGCTTGGTGAAGTTCTAAGGGGTCCACGAGTGACACAGGTTGATCAACAGGCATGTTAAGTTGATCCAATGGTGCAAGCCCAATTAGATTAACTTAAGAGCCTCGTACAAAGCCCGACTGGCCCAAAACTCACTAACATAGAACTTGACCGAATAAGAGGATCACCATTCTCACTACAAGTCAATGACCTCGATCTACTGCACAAGTTCAAAATGTTCGTATGAAAAATGTATACGGGCAAAGAAGATCCACTCTCTCACATCAAGTAATTTGAGATGCGAATGGATTTACAAGTTGTAACAGGTTATGTACGGTGTATAATTTTTCCAGCTACCTTGGCGGAGGCCGCCCAATAGTGGTACTTCAAGTTATCCCCAAGGAAGTTCAATCCATGGAACTCTTTTATGGCAGAGTTGCACAATTATCCTCCTCTAGGCAGCTCCTAGATCAATTAGAGGACCTGGTTGAAGTAAATCAAATACAGGGGAGCCTGTAAAGGAATACCTCAGTAGATTTATTACCAAGGCTACACAAGTGAAGGGGTTGACTAAAAAGGAAGATTGGTCGCTATCCTAGGAGGAATTGAACCCTTGGGAGAATTGTGGAAAGATATCAAGAGGCTTAGTGTGGGTTCGATGTGAGAATTCTTAGACAGTGCAGATGAATTTATAAAGCTCAAAGAAGTAGTTCGGGGAGTAGACATAGTTAGCCAAAAAATAGTTGGATGAGTGAGAGCATCATGTTCCTTTTATAGTGTTTCAACTAGGGCTTAGGGCTGAATTATATGGATTAAAAAAGAATAAATTATTGGGCAAAAATAACTTCTAAGGCCGGCCATATATTGGACCACTTTCGAGTTATAATTTTGCCACAATTTTTTCAACGAATTATTCTTCTTTCAATAATACCCTATTTTCCAATTCAATCCTTTAAATGTCAGAACTATTTATTTAATAATTATAATTAATTATTAAATAAAATTGCCATTTATATTATTTATTAATTAGACCATGCAAAGTCTCTTAATTAATAAATTAACCCCAAAACCTCTTTTCTTCACAATTAAGCCCTTGCTTAGTGAAAATTCATAAATAAGACATGTCTAATTTTAGAATTATAATTGATGAATTAAAATCAATTAACTGAGTCTGCAAGCAGTATTATCTCAACTAGTGAGGGGACCATGGGTCTATATAACTTGAATTTTAATAAGTAGATTTAGAATTCACCAAGTAAATTCCCTAACTTATTAATTTTGCATTGCACCACTATAGATTTGGAATTGAATAGCACTCTCAATTATATAGAACGCTCTATATGTACCACGATATAGATACGTTATGATTATCCATTGTTACAATCCTAATAGTCAAAGATCCTCTATAGATGATCAACACTAAATAGGACAAATTTACCGTTCTACCCTTCAATGTATTTTATCATTAAAATACTTAGCTACTTATAAATGATATTTCAATAAATTAATATAATTACTGAAATGAGATCTCAATCATTTATCTCTATTCAGTCAAGCTCGAAAGAAATTATCGTTTCACTTCTAAATACTTATAGAAGCTATAGATTCCATATCTATGATCAACAATAATAAGACACATGAATTTTATAGAGGTGCAGCCCCGAGTAGTTCAGTAATAGCCTAATCCTCGTTATTTGTATTGACTTAAGAACAAGGAAGAAGATTCCTTTTCTTATAGCTCTTACAAAAATATCTCTGAATATATAATTCTTAGATAATAATATAGTCTTAGCTTAGCTGCGTATCGACTTTCAATCCCCCGGTCCCCTTGCCCAGTGAACATGTATCATTATTTATAGGGCTGGGAAACTTGAGGAGGAAGAGTTTCCTCTCTCGTTACAATGCGCATAAATAGAAAGATCGTGGGATCAATGCTGAATGCAAGGATCGTGGGATTGAGACTGAGTACACTGATAGTGGGATCGTGTGTATGTCGTATCCACGTAAATTGATCCCTGAGTTATAGGGATTGAGCTGATGACTCATGATGCGAAAGCTGAATTCGCTAAGTGTTGATTGCTCTGCACAAATCGCTGAATATCTTACTCAGGACATGCCAGCGAGGCATCCTGCTCGGCCTATCTCCCCGAGCAGATGTTCCAAGTGGACTCCACGTGTCACCATTCTCGTGATGCCACGTCAGAGTGTAAAATTTGGGATAACAGATTCCAATGATTGTTTCCCGGCTAGCCAGAGTTGCTTCGAGATCGAGAATTGGAGTTTGCAAGATTGACAGAGGCTGAATCAAGATCCCTATTCTTTCTCTCAATTCTATGTTCTTGAGCCAGAAGAAGAGCTTCAAGGGCAGTAACATCGAGAGGTTCAACTCCTGAATTTACAGAGATGACAAAAGTGTCGTAATCTGGAGACGGCAAACCACAAAAAATAGCAGCAATGTGTTCTTTTGGTGAAGTTTTATGCCCAATAGAATTGAGTTTATCTATTAGAGAACGCACCTTTAGAAGATACTCATTGAGAGCAGGAGCACCTTTCTTGAGATTTTGAAGTTCAGTGGTGAATTGATCGATTTTCGCCTCTGTTTGTGAAGCAAAATATGTGGATAGATCAGACCATAATCTTGCTAAGTGACGACCCGAGTAAGGATTGGTTCTGTCATAGAAGACAGAAGCCAAGAATACAAGAGTTGATCTTGTTGATCCCAGTCCATGAACGCAAGATTGATGTTATCAGTAATTCGGTCTTGTTCCAAAAGAAATTGTGGTGGAGGGGTGAAAGTCTTAGAGATATATTGCTGGAGTTTGTGACCTCTAATGGCGGAAAGAACTTGAGGTCTCCATAACAGGTAATTATCGTGATCGAGCTTGGTGGCTAATTTGTGTGAAAATACAACGGGAGTGAACGATGAATCACCTGAACATGTTGCTCTGTTCTGGCTGGTTGCGGATGAGAGAGTCGGAGAAGATTCCATGGATGATCAACAAGGAAGAAGGAGAGTGTTTATGCATCAACGAATTTCAAGAAGGAGAATGAGAATCATACTGCTCTGATACCATGTTAAACGAAATGAATTATCAAGAATAGTTTCTCATTAATCAAAGAGGGAAATGAGTACAGCTTATATAGATACATAATTCAATTGAATAGACTAAACTACCCTTGACCTGTAACTAACAAAACTAATATAACTGTCATAACTGACACAATCGATAGACAAGGGACAGAATGTAATGAACAGAAGACAATTGAAAAATAGGGAACAAAATATCTAAATTATCCTATAACCGTAACAGAGTGGAGCTAATCTTCTCGTCGATGATATGACAGTTGACTGTGTGAGCCGCCTATGGGCACATAGGTAAGGTGTGTGTCAAAGTAGTGGGTATGCGAATCCCAATGATTATTTTGCTTTATGGGAAACTTGTTTTGCCATTTGTACAAAAGGGACAAGCTATAATGCTTTTCTTGTTTCCACGCTGACTGGTGGGGACCACGCTTGGTGGTAATCTTTTTGGAAATATAAGCTCCAAGAGGTTATCTGTTCAACAGTGAGCTTAGCTGTTACTGCTTTGTGTTTCGCTAAGATGGTCATTTCCCTATCGGATCAGGACTTTTGTCCTGTTCCCAAGTGAAACTATTTAGATTTGTGAGAGCTAGGCATCACTTATAGTGAGAATAAAGTTCAAATATTTATTGCATGCATAACTATTTTTTCTTATACGTGTGGAAATTAATTGTTTCAAACTTATTTTTACCACTATAAACTATTCATAATTTTTTAAAATATTTACAGGTGATCGTAATAATTAAAGCATACATGATTATAAAAAAAAAATTGGATGTCGAAACAGATATCTCTTTTAGTATTTGTATCATAGATTTCCTATATTGTATAGAAAAGTAAAAAAAAAAAATCTTTGAAAAACTAAATTTTATGTGGCATTTGATTGAGAGGAAGGAAAACATAGGAAAGAGAATGAGAATAGGAATATAATGAACTCAAATAAAATTACTAATATATGATTGTAAAAACCATTACGCTATACTTAGTGGTGAGGGAGGAATGGGAAAAAGGGAGAGGTCATGGGTTCGAACCTAGGACCTTTAAGTTATTAAGCTAATATATGATTGTAAAAACCATTACGCGATACTCAAAAAAAAAAAACAAATAAAATTACTAATGTTTTTTTTCTCATCATGCATTGGAATGATTTTTTCTTTCATTTCAAAATGAAATAGTTATTCTACAAAAATAGTGTAAAAACTATTCCATTAGAATGACATTCCAATATTTATGCAACCAAATAAAGAAATGGAATGAAGATTATTTCATTTCCATTCTATTCCATTTTATTACCTCCAGCGTCGAGAAAGAAAAATAAACAAAAAGGACGTAATTGCTATATGGAACTCCAGCAATTTTACCAAATTATTTTTTAGGTACTAAACTGCCAAACAAGACGAAAATTAGGGACATTTATGCTAAAATCTTTTAAAGAGAGGGAACTCTGTAATTTAATATTTTCTCCCCACCGCTCATTGGAAGGCCCTAAGGCCAAGGCCCAGACCAAACACAACACAAAATCTTCTTCTAGACAATCAGGTGGTAAGAGAAGAGAGGGTTTAAGGTTAAACCCAGGTACAACAGAATAGATGGCTCTAAGATCGGCGGCAGCAGCGGCACCTCGCGGAATATCACGGTTGTTCTCCACGATTTCAACTTCTCATTTCGTTCCTCCGCCGTCCCCTGCTGCCGCTCAGGCTCGGGAGAAGGCTGAGCCCAGCACCAACCTCTTCGTCTCTGGTATGTTCCTTTTAACTATTTTTGTTTTCCTTTCACTTGATGCTGTTCATTGTTATCTGGGTCATTGTTATTTTAATATTCTATTTCTATAAACATAGCTCAAAGCTTTGTTTTGTGATTCGTTGATTTGGGCTATCTGTGTGTTTTGATAGTATTAAGATAAATAAAGATGGTATTTTGTTTTTCTTTTGCTATATTTCTCATTCAATCTGTGATTAGGACGCATACAACCCCATTTCATGTACACTGCATAATAACATACCATGGTGTTTTATTTTATGTAGGTCCATAGTACAAAGTGTTAGGTTTTTCTTACCATTTACTTTCTGTCCCACCAGCTTATATGTTGGGTTAGATATTCATTCTTATGTAATTTTCTTTTAAATTATTGTTTATTTAATCTAGAATAATATGTTTAATAGCTGGATGAGTGTTAAGTTGTTCTTTCTTTGGTTGGGTTGAGTTGAGCCTAATGCTACTTTTTTTCACATTCAAGTTTTCCTTTGTTACTCTCCTTTTGCTGAGCCCAAATTACAATCAAATCAGTACTTAAATAAAAATTTAGTTGTAAACCTCATAAGTTTCTTCTGCAGAGTGTAAACTATATGTTTTTTCTTTGTTTAATATGTTGACAATACATGTTTTCTGCTGCTGTTGTCTTTTCAATGTTGGAACTTATTATCTACTTTCATCCAGGACTCAGTAAACGCACAACAACAGAAAAACTGCAGGAAGCCTTTTCTCAGTTTGGAGAAGTTGTGCACGGTATATAATTCTTTCATTTATTCGAATCTATTACCCCAATATTATTTTTATTAACTATTAATCACCAATCTTTTGCTGTTTATAGCTAGAGTGGTGACTGATCGTGTATCTGGATATTCAAAGGGTTTTGGTTTTGTAAAATATGCTACCTTAGATGATGCCGCGAAAGGTATTGAGGGTATGGATGGAAAGGTGAGTTTATAGCGTTCCTTATGCCTTTCATTAATTTAATATTATTTTTTATTATTATAACAAATGAGACTGATTTTTTTAAGAATTGTATAGATATGTGACAAACAAAGTAGATTGGCTTAGGCAGCATGCCTAAACCTAAAGCTTGAGCAACGAACATCTAACCTCTCAGGATTACGAACATAATTGAAAACCAAAACAGAATCCGAAATAGCTTATAAACAAACTATAACAAAAACTCCCATTCCCCTATTAATTCAGAAATGGAGAATGAAATAATGTTATACTCTCTTGAGCCAAAAAACGATCCAAAGTTTTGTCTTTTCCAAAAAATAGCTATGTTTTAATTTCTCCTTGTCTTGAATAAATCTAGATCATTTCTCTCCATCGAAACCAAATTTTCGAGAGTCAATACTGTACAGTTGTAGATTATCTTGTAACGTGCCGTCTTGGCATGCACGTTACATTCTCCCCCACTTTAACATGTCGATGCCCTCATCGACGGACCGCAGGCAAATCCACCTGATCTCGACTCTTAAGCTTACTCCAAGCTTCACCCGAATCCTAATTCTGCACTTGTCCCTCTACCTCCGTAGAACCACCCTCTTGGTGGCGAACTCCCTCGCTCACTCTTGGACTCGATCATAGAACTTGTGCCACTGTCACTATTCAGAATCTCCCATGGAGTAGTGCCTCCGCACTAGAATACTTCCCCCAACATGAACTCCTCCGAGTCAATCACAACGTCCTTCCAATCAACCAAGTAGCCCTTGCAACACTGACCTTGAAGCTAACACATCCTCTGTTAGTCGCTCACCCGCCAATTGTCCAATGCATACTCCTTTTGACAAGGACTAAGTATGGTGTACCCCTCGGGGTGGGTTCGCAAACCAACCGTACCCAACGGCACCTACAGAACACGCTTCCACTGAAGCCAAGTCCCTTCGGAAATTTCACACGCCAACTCTATGGCGCACCATCCTTCTGATGACAATTGAGCAAGACACTCTGATGGCAGGATAAAATTGTGTGTCCCACATGGGTGAGGCTTGCAAGCCAACTGCACCCAATGCAGCACCAAGTGCACTCTTGTACAAAATCTCTTCGCGAAGTTCTCAACATTGGCCCTCCTGTCCTACCGCACACACATGGCTTCATGCAAAAGGCCCCTTTGAACAACTGCATACTCGCTCCTCTGAGCTACTTTCATGTGGTCAATGATCTATCAATCACCCAAAACCACAAATTTGCTTTGTGGCTCCTGCTTGTGTCGGCTCTCAAAACTGTCACAAGTCCATTTTCCAAAATCAACCTTTCATTCTCCGATGACTCACTAACTTTTAACAAACTTGATAACACCAAGTCTTACTCTTCAGACTTGAAGTCATCCCAATCCGCTATCTCCCATCGGCTTATGCTCTCTGAACCATTCGGCTTACAGTGTCCCATACAACACTAGTGTTCCCATAAACACAAAACATGCCGCAAACTAGCTAAGTCTTTATCTCAGCTTATGCCCCTGCATATTGTTCATAAAGCACTTGTTCGTTGCAAGAAAGACACATTTGCTCTCTACCAAGTAGCACTGCAATGGACAGCTGCTGCTTGAAGAGAGAAAGATGCCACTGGTAGTGTCACTACAACTGCTAAGATTTTAGAGTTTGATGATCTTTGTCGACCAAGAAACTTGTATGAATGGGGTGCATAATACACTGAGAGTTTTTTTACATTCAATGGATTTTTGATGAGGGAAAAACAATAGAAAGGAGAATACAAATCGAAAATATATGGATTGTTGATCAAGTGGCACTCTCTCTCTATCTTAGATTTTGAAGCTACAGAGGAAGATATCTCTTCCATTAAAGAATAATTTCCACGTTTTTACCTTAAGGACAAAATGAAGGTTTTTGGGGTATTAATAAGCCACAATACACTTTGTTTACTCTAGGAGACCAAGGGAATGGCTTTGGCATGGAATTATTTTGCATTCTGGTCTTTTAGTATTTTTTTTTCCCTATTTTTGTATCAGTAGTTGTTTTAAAATTAAGGGGCTGAGTTGTCCCATTGTACTATGGTTGAACCCTGTACTATGGTTGAACCCTATAAATATAGGGGTGAGGGATTCATTTCAACTAGATTGGAATTAAATAGGAATAGACTCTATGTGGAGGACCAATCCTCTCGAAAGATTGGGAATTTGGAGAAACGAGCCTGGTGAAAGCTCGATATTGTAACTTTATCACATTTTTTAACTAGTGTTTATTTTGGGTTATAGCTGATAGTGTATATTTCTACTCTAAGTCCTTGTATATACACGGGTGCTGCTTCCTGCAATGATGACTGATTTTACGACCAACTGGAGTTTTCTAGCATGCTTTGTCTTCACATGTTTTTTGGTTTGATTAACATTGCTCAAAGTCAAGCATGATTAACTTTAGAATTTTTAAGTGATGGACTATTGAATAGAAAATGCATCTTGTGGCATAAATAGTACATCCATCCATGTTAGCTCTTTTTTACTGTATAGACCGATAATTACGCAGTTTTAAAATTATTACACTTGACTGGATTGTACAGCTTACCCAGTTGCTTGCAATATTTTGATGGTCAGTTTTTGTTACCCCTTAAATAATATGATCCCTTTTTCTCTTGAAAAGTAAATATGGAAAAAAGAAAAAAAAAACGAAACAAAAAAGAGAAACACGTGGTTGTTCTTAAAGGTGTGATATAATACTCGATCCATTTAAACAATTCCTGACTCACAAGAGTCGACCTCACATGCTCTACTGAAGGTCGATCCTTTCACCCTTCCGTTATAACAAGTCCTTATAAACTTCAAATTTAGAAATTTGGAACCCTCAATTATGTGTTTCAATACCAAAGAATTAACACTGATAATCAATTCTCTTGATTTCAGTTACAGCTACAAACATGGCCTAATAAAATAAATACGTTCTTATTTATATAGTTGAAGATTTTTTTTTTTAAGTATTTCATATATTTTGAAAATGTTCCTGTAATGTTTGATTATTTTCTGTTTGCTTGTGCTCTGCAGTTTCTTGATGGTTGGGTCATATTTGCAGAGTATGCAAGACCTAGACCTCCATTCGGCCAACACGAAAACAACATGGCTTCTCCATATGGTCGTCAGTGACTCCTAAACTTGAAGAGACGTGGTTCTTTATTTATTTTGCATCCATCAATATCATTTTTTATCATTATATAGCTGACAATCTTAATTTGAAGGTTGATTACTCTCCATCATGGCAGTTTTAAGTTTGGGAGAGCATCATATATAAACCAAGATTGAATAGGTAATATATGGTCATCACATTGTCATTCATAAGAAATTTTGTATGCAGAGCTGTTTGTTTCATGAACATTTATAAGGATTTGAACTATGTGTAAAAGTAGAGACTCAAAGCTTAGATAATGGATAGATTTGCTCAGATCTGGGCTTGTCTTTGTTTTACATTTATTGTTTGTTGAATGGTGATGTGTTTAAAAAGTTTAGGTCCAATTAAGACTGAACAACTCAAAATAGTTATGGTGCTTGCTAGGAATTTCAAGTTTACATTGATGCTTTAGCATTTGCATTTTTTGAGTTTTTTATATATTGGGATAGTTTCAGTAGGTACATATCTTATTCTTACAGAATATTTTAACAAATCTGTTAATTCGAAGCTATTTATTTGTTAAGGTTTGTGACTCTTCAAAAAATTGCAAAAAAATACAACTAATGAATAGGAATTGATTCATAAACAATACGATTCAAAACAATGAATAGCCATGAAAAATCTACTTCTCTCCTGGCCACGCCATCTTGAGGAGAGGAGCTATATTTGAGCTATGCCACTTTGAGTGTGTCAGTGCTCTCTTTTTTAGGGAGCTCTGTCATGCTTGGTGTTGCAGTGTTTTTTTTTTTATGATCTGTACCATGCTTGGTGTGGTAGTGCTCTTCTTCATATGAGTTATGTGAGCAATGCCATGTTAGGAAAGACAGTTTGTTTTTTAGGAACTTTGTGTTATTCTTTGGTTGTTGAGAGAGTACTTTTTAGTTGTGCATTGACACTTGGTCTCACATGTGGGTTTATCTATTTGTGTTAAGACTTACTTGTTGTGGAGTTGCTTATTAACAAGACTTTTTCGCGTTTTTGGAATTATTTTAAGTATATATAACTTAGTTTATTCTTTATCTTGGAGATTTTGGAGTCCAAGTTTTTATATTTTTTTGGGCTTATTTTGTTCCAATGCTTATTACTTTTGTAACACGTGGTTTTAAAGATAACATTACTTTTTGTTGTCAATGGTGGTTGCGTTTTGCTTTTTTGGCAAGTTGTTGGCAAGGACCTTAACTCATGGGGTACTCAATTTTAGCACGCGACTCACTTGTTAAATTCTCAAATGTGGGCTATTTTTATTTATTTTTATCTCATTTCTATACCGACTTTGCCCATTAATAATACTATATTTTGGATCCCCATTAGCATAGAGGGAAATCTTCCTTGTCTAAGAAGCTACCGTATAGAATGAATCCTAAATACTTCATCAAAATGAATGAATCTACTCTAACACATTAGGTAGGTAGAAGAAAATGAGTTGGGTTTTGACTATTTCATCTACTCTATCATAAAAATCAACCATGAGGTATCTATGGTGATCTAGCTTCAAGAAGTATGGGTTAAAACCTCCCTGATCAAGCTCATCTAAATCTTCCAAACGTGGAGCACAAAGTAAGCGGAAGGGAGAATTGCCTCTTCTAGATTTGCTTGCTCCCAGAGTGTCGTTATCGGGGTTGATTGCTTTAAAATGGATTTCAAGCTCTGGTTCTTCGCTCATAGGCTCTGGATATAGTCAGGCTCAATCAACCGACCATCTTTGATCTTTCTTGATAGCCTTCTTCGCTCATTAGAAACTATCTCTGCAATGACTTCTTTAAGATTTAGAGAATCGCTACTGTGAGCGTCTTTGATATGGAAGCCATTTATGCTCTAGTGAGGAGCAATTAGACCATCTTTCCTAAGGTTGGTTGAGGTGACAAGCTTCTCTACTTTTAAATCCTTAGGAGGAAAACCTCTCTATAAGGCCTCCATAGCGAGTAAGAAAGGAGTAGCTGTTAGGCGTGAAATTTCATCTAAAGATAAAAGAAACAGAAGAATCCTAACCAGAAAGCGAAATGAAGGATGGAAAGAAAGTCCAATTAAAAAAGATGGCTCCACTTTCTTGCAACACTGATGTTGACTCAGAAATCTTGACAAAGACTTTTAAGCCATACCTGCTTACTAGATTGGCGAGAAATGAGATATATGTTACGCATTAATAGAGAGAACAATTTATAGTAGTTCACTACCTGTATCGCAATAGTAATTGAGCTATGTCTACTTCGAGTGTTTATTCTTACGAGATGGAGTACAGAAAAATGGCTAAGTGTGGATGCTTTAATTTCTAGAGAGAAAAAAACTAGAGAGAGATGCTCTGACCTTATGGCTACTTTTCTGAATATGAAAAATGAGTTAGAGGAGATCTCTTTTTATAGGTGAAGGAGGTCCTATTAATTGTGAATAAAATAATCCAAAAAATATGGAAAAATATATTAGGATATTTTTGCCGTAGATGATGATCTAACGGTGAAAATTAACTTCTAAGGTTGATCGTCAATTTTCAGAGTTCGAGTCGCGACGGCAGGATCGCTCCGGGTAAGTTGTTGCTTAAATTCGTAACTCCCTTGAGGTGAAATTTGGAGTTGATAGCTTTAGAACTGCGATTGAAATGTGAGACATGACTTGATAGAGCATTGAAATAGCTTCGAAACTCAAGTTAAACCGCAACACTCAGATCAATATTGAGTGAGTTATGACAATTTTACTAAAGGTTGTTCTGGGCCTAGCACCCAGGTTCATATCCCAGCGCCCAAGTTAACATCCAACGCCTAGGTTGACATGTGATGTCAACTTGAGTGCTGGGTGAGTGGGAAAACGTACCAGAGATGTATGCCTAAGTGATATTTTGACATCACTTAGACTATTTTTGTATTCTGGTGAAGCTAGTCACCAGTTCTCAGAGATATTGCTATTCTGCAGAAACGAGATACTCGAAACTATCCAATTTTTGAGTGAATCACTTTGTCGAAAAAGTGAAAATATGAAGTTGTGAATTTGACTATTCTGACTTTATAACTCTCAGTTATTATGAAAATCTAGACGAACAGTCAAGACAGAATCAAAATCGGATAAGCAAGAATCCAAAGCACCAGGCCATTTGTCAACCTAGGCGTTGGGTGCTCATTTTCAGAGCTTCGGGGATGTCGTCTTGATAATTCCAAGGTTCTAGAACTTGATGATGAGGTCTCCTACCCCATTTTTGACTATTTCGGAGAGAATGCTTGGAGTAAAATTGACATTTGAATGATCAAAACTATTGCACCAGGTAGGCGCTAGGCTCATTTTTCATGCCCTTGTGATTGTGGTTTTCTCCCCGAGTTTGCTTGTATCTTTGTTATCTCTAATGATAGAAAAATGCCTGAAAACCCTTTTTCGCAAAACTGATTGGAAATTGTAATAACCATAAATATTTTGTTATTATTTTCTACTATATATTTTATTATTATCGTTAGTTAACTCGATGTGGAAATACTTGCTTGCTTAGAATATGTTATTTGGTCCTTAAATAGTATTTCCTTAAGTTATGAAAATTTTTGTCATTTTAATAAGCTAGACTTTTATAGATTACTATGGGCTTTTAGGTTTAGTCCATTAGGTGTTGGACTTATAGAATTAGGATGTAACATTACTATTATTAGCACAAGTTAGTGTTAAGTAAATATTAACTTAACACTAACTTGTGCTAATAATAGTTCAGGTTTCTTTGCCAAAATCGGACTCGGGCGTAATTATTATTATGTGACTTAGCTTAGAAACTAGTTATTAGTTACTAATGATCAAATTAAGTTTATGTATTGCTATTTGTCTAAATATGTGCATCTAAGTTTTAGTTATATGTTCTCTTTTATTTTATGTGACTACGTGACAAGTATTTCCTTAGTGAGTTTAGTAGCTCACCCTTATCAAACTTACCATGTGCATATTAAGGTTGAAAAACTTAGAAAGCCGGTGGCAAGTAAGACCTTGGAGGCTTGTGTGTTACTCGTTGAGGACCATATAAATGAGGGTGGTCTAGGGCACACTCTATTTATTTTATTAAGAGTTATTAAATTAATGTCGTATTTATTTTTATTTATTAATTATTACGCCTTTTAAGTCCAAACTAAGTTCAAATATGAAATATTTTATGTTTATAAATAAAAGCGACATTATAGGTTTTTCTGCATTTTAAAGCTTATAAATAAATTAGTGATTTATGTAAAAGTATAGGCGTTACAGTTGGTATCAGAGCCACAGTTATATTGGTCCTGAACATTCTCACGAGTTACACATATCGACTAAAAAGGTTCCACTCGATACCAAGTATTATTTTTGCATGATTGTATTTTATGTGCATTTTAGTAATTTCATTTTTTTTTTATTTACAGAACAGAATCAACTAAGCACCAACATCATAAGACCAGAGCAAGTAAAACACATTGTTAGGCATATTAAAGCCTTAAAGAGAGTCCCCAAGACCCCACCCATGCGAGAAGAAAACAAAGTCTTTGATAGAATTAACAAAATACATGAGGAGATGGATAATGTAATAGACCGTTGGAATTGTTTATTGAAGTCACATGAGAAGTACATAGCTCTGATGCACACTCTCAATATGCCACATGTCCAACGTAGTCTAAGAGAAAATTGGGAACATTTAGGGCATGTCGGGGTAGATGAGGCCGAGAGATATGACCTACTCATGATCAGCCTAGTAGATCAGTACAAAATTATCGACACCATATATCACCCTAATGGTTTTAAATAATAAATATATCATCGACCCAATAATGTTGCTAGGTTTGAATTCCTTCAAAAGTTACCAATCTTGTCAAACCTGGTGTACTTAGAACTCGACTACGTAGATTTGACAGAAGATATGTTAGAGGAAGGGTCAGACATAGAAGAGTAAAAAAGTCAAGTTGCATTTTTTTTATGTGTTTATTTGTTTATATAATAAGGAGTTTTAGTATGGCTCTACTTTAGTTAAGAGTTTTAGTGTAACTCCTTTAGCTTGTTATCTTTTGGAATTTATAAATAAATAAAGAAGTTTTATTTCATCTGATAAAGATTTATATAAAAATTTATCTACTTATGTTAAGTCTTACTAAATAGTTAAGAAAAAATTATTGCAGATATGGAAGATATGTCTCTTAGAATTAAGGCGTCAAACGAAACAGTACTTGTAAAAATAAAAAGCATTCTGTCACTTAAGATCGAAAATATCCGCCACGAAGAGGATAAGATTCTTAGAGCTCTACGAGAGGTCATCACAATTAATGAAGAAATTAAAAGAGTAGTAGAGGTGTGGGAAGCCTTAATCAAATCACGAGAAAAGTTTCTAGTTCTAAGGGCTGCTTTGTCACACGTCCCCAAACTTCTCTACTATATCAATGACGACTGGCACCGGGTCTCGGATCTTGGTGATGCAATCCGATACGCATCATTCATATGTGAACTAACCCTTGACTTCCACAACTTTATTTTCGAAAAGAATTATATTGTAGAAACAAACGACATGGAAGAAGAACGCGTCAAGAACATACGATATAAGCTAAGTGACGACAGTATGGAGGACATAACTAAATTTGTGAACGCAACAAATGAACGAGATTTGGAAGAATCAGAAATGCCAGACTATTTTGAAGTGATCAGAAATGTTGGAACTTGAACTAAAAAGCCCACCTTAAATAGAAACAGAGGAGATAGTATAAGTAATAGAGATTTCTTCAGACGATGAATCCAAAGATGAGGAAATGCCAGAAGGGTCCAATGAGCCAAATTACTCTCCAGTACTGAAGATCGAGGACATCAATAAAACTCCATTTCAATGTAATCTATTTTATTCAACATCAATAAAGAAACAGAAGTATTTTTCATTCATTTGTGTATGTTTTGGTTCACTTTATCAATTGCTTGTCTATTTGATTTATAAATTCATCTTAAACCCTTTTCACATACTTGATCATGTTTATTGTGTTGTCATCACATTGAAAAGTAAACATGACTATGTGAATAAAGTTTCCTAGATTTATCAGACACAGGGTTTTACTGATATGATAATCTACAACAAGAGTTTACTTGTATTTGGAGAAATACTATGTTCTTTCCAGAACATTGGTTAAAGTAAAGCTCAGGTTGGATGCATGGAGTATGTATCGGAAGGGACCAATATTGAACTTTGACTTAGATTTAATTAAAATTACCGTAAAATCTATTCAAGTCAATATCGCCAAGTTGATCCTAGATCAAATGATCTTAATCCTGTTATGATTAGGCTCAATCTTGAAAGGCTATTCGTGTTCTTTGATTTGTTAGTAAAGCCTACTTTTAGGTCAGGGTGATACGTACATTTTGGGAACACGGTAGTGCAATTGAGTGGGAGCGCTAGCATAAACATGGAATCTATAGCTTCTATCTGGCGAATAGTAAGCAAAGGATGATCTCCTTCGAGCTTGACCAAACGAAAATAAATGGTGGAGATCTCATTTCACATAAGCTGAAATATCATTTATACGGGGTCAAGTGTTTTAAGGATAAAATACATAGTAGGGTGTTACGGTAATCTAATCCCTTTACTGTGTAGATCATTCATATAGAGGATCATTGATCAAATTAGGATTATAACAATGGATAACTAATGATGTGTCTATATGGTGGAACATATAGAGCATTCTATATACTGAGAGTGCAATTCTAAGTTATATGCGTGGATTCAACGAAGAATTAATAAGTTAGTGAATTTTAGTGCTAAATTCTTGATCTACTTATTGGAAGCTCGGTTATATAGACCCATGGTCCCCCCACTAGTTGAGATAATATTGTTTGTAAGACTCATGTAATTGGTTTTGATTAATCAATTATAATTCACAAATTAGACTATGTCTATTTGTGAAATTTTCACTAAGTAAGGGCGAAATTGTAAAGAAAGAGTTAATAGGGGCATATTTGTTAATTATGATACTTTGTATGGTTCAATTAATAAATATGATAAATGACAATATTATTTAATAATTATTTATAGTTATTAAATAGTTAGAATTGGCATTTAAATGGTTGAATTAGGAAATTGGCATTTTTGAGAAAATCAGATACAAAAGGTGTTAAAATTGCAAAATTGCAAAAAGCAAGGCCCAATCCACTAAGCCATGGTCGGCCACCTTTGTAGGCTTTTTAAGTTGATATTTTCATTATTTTAATGCCAAATAATTCAAACCTAACCCTAGAGGAATGCTATAAATAGATAGTGAAGGCTTCAGGAAAAATATACTTCACACTTTCTGAATCAGAAAAACCTGAGCCTTCTCTCTCTTCTCTAGCCGCCACTCTCTGTCTCTATTCTTCCTTGATAATTTCGACTTACCTTAGTGATTAGAGTAGTGCCCACACACATCAAGCAATACCTCAATCATAGTGAGGAAGATCGTGAAGAAAGATCATCAGCAAAGGAGATTCAGCATCAAGGATTCAGAGAAAGAGATCTAGGTTCAGATCTTGATAATACTCTGCTACAGAAAGGATTCAAGGGTTAGAGATCTGAACGGAAGGAGTCATTTAATTCTGCTGCACCCAATGTAAGGTTTCTTAAACTTTATATGTGTTTAATTTATCGTTTTAGAAAGTTCTTATTTAGGATGTTAATAAACATACTTGTGAGTAGATCTAAGATCCTGGTAAAATAATTCCAACAACTGGCCTCAGAGCCATGGTAATTGATTTACTTGCAAGAAATTTGGACTTTAAAACGATTGTTTGTATGTTTTTGGATGGTATCATGTTGTATTGAGTGTTATTTGATGATTGATTGATGTTTGTAAATTTTCGTGAAAAATAATTGCGATTCTGTTTCTGGCATTATTTTTATTGGATAGTATGGAAAAAATTAAGCAAGTTAGCCTTTTACAGAACTCAATTTCGATTTTATTTGAATTAGTTATGATTTTTTGAAGATTTGAAAAAATCGCGGCTGTGCTGAAATTTTCCTGCGATCGCGAAAACTGTCCGTACAACTCACAATTTTTTCGTTTTTCTTCGATTTTTCATACTTTTTCATGGAATTAACTTCCGATTTTTTTGTGTAGTTCTATATTTATACTATTACTATTCCTAATTCAATTCTAATTATCATTTTGAATTAATTTAATATTTTTTAAATTTAATTCAAGATATTAGTGTAATTTGAATTTGAATAAAATTAGTATCTATCTTCTTGCTTAAAAATCTATCTTATTTTAAAATTTGATTATATCTTATTTTATTTTAAATTTAAAATGAGATAATTATAACCATGTAATTTTTAAATGATATAAGATATTTTGCTAATTTTTTAAATTTTGTTATTTTATTTATTTAAATTACATTTAAAATTTGAAAAAGATATTCATTTATCTTTTCTAATTTTTTATTTAATTTTTATTTATAAAATAACATTTAAAATTTAAAAGTAGTTAGCAAATTTTTGAAATGATATTTGGGTTGGTTGAAACCTAATTTTTTAAAATTGTAGGTTTAATTTTAAATTTAAATATTTAATTAAATTTCGAAATTTTTTCAAATTTTTTTAAAAATTTTCGAATTTTTTTTTAATTAATTATTTTCGAAATTAATTATTTAATTTAAAATTAAATAAAT
This sequence comes from Cannabis sativa, assembly GCF_029168945.1. Taxonomy (NCBI): domain Eukaryota; kingdom Viridiplantae; phylum Streptophyta; class Magnoliopsida; order Rosales; family Cannabaceae; genus Cannabis; species Cannabis sativa. Next base: position 25,667,942 of record NC_083606.1, read on the forward strand.
CCTACATCCAACTATCCAACTAACCTTGTTGCAGGAGTATGTGTTTTAGCTTATGTGTAAGTTTTCAAAACCTATTATTACTTGATTGCAAATAGCCATGGTTACCTTTTGTCAGATCTAATGATCTGATGGCTCTCTTGGTCAAGATAATAATTTGTAACAGGTATATTTACAATCTTCTTTCATCTGTGTATGACCTAGCAACATGATAGGACCCATCCAAAGTGTGCCTGTGTGAGCCTATGTGTTTAATTTTATTATAGATGCATATAGGTTGTTGTTGCTAAAATAAATTATCATAGTTCTTGATAGAATTTATTTAGGCCCATTTAGTTTTTGGGCCTGTTCAATTAATAACAGTTGTTCTTATTAAGGTTAAATTCCTCTCTTTTGGGCGTTGTGTGAGAGTTGGGAGCCATAGAAGTGGGTACGACATACTGAACCCAGCACCCCCTCACATGAACCACCCCAATTGTGAAGGCCCATTTGCCTGATTTGAATGACTGTACTAGGTTAATTACACTAGTTTAACCTAATTAAAATTGATTAGCAACATAATTAATTTCATTTATTTTGAAATTAATTTAGAAAATCATAGTTTAAAGAATTTTATATTCTAAGCTAAACTATATGTATTTTCTTGTATTTAATTAAATATAGAATTATAACCATCTAGATTCTTTCTGAAGCTTAATTTAAATTTTTCATTAAATATTCCTATTTAAGTTGATATTTAGTTATTTGCAACTAACCAACTTAAATCTGAATATCTTTTGAATTTAAAATTTCAAAATTAAGTTGAGGAATTTTAGGCATTGGTTATTAAGATTCTTTAGATATTTTTTAAGTTAATATCTTTTCGAATATTAACTTAAAATAAAATATCTTCAAATTAAGTGGTTATAACTTAATTTTAAATTTAATTAAATCTGATTTGAAAGATATTTAAGTTGATTTTTTGGATTCTTCTAAAACAACTTAAACAAGATATTTTCAAATTTGTTCCATTTATTATTCGAATTTATTTTTTGAAATTAATTAATAATTGAAAATTAATTAAAGTTGATTTTTTATTTAAACCAACTTTGATTTGTAATTTTTCATTATTATATTATGGAACTTGTTCGATATTTATTTGAATTTATTTTTCAAATTTAATAATAATTGAAGATTAATTAAAGTTGATTTTAACCAACTTTAGTTTGTAATTTTTCATTATTATAATATCGAATTAAAATGATTATACAAAATACATATAATATTTTTTTTTAAATAATGAGCTTTTAATCAAGAGACATTCGATCTCCATTGTGGGTTTTACACCGCGTTTGTTTTAGTGAGTAATCCTCCCTAATGGAGGAACGTTCATTAGCAATTTCGCACCGTTTAACCTCGCATGATAAGTAGTTTGTAAGTGTTTTGTATGGTATAGATCACCCTAATGGTGACGAGCATACTTGACTTGCAAATTATGAAACAATGGTGGGAGCTCATAAGATAGAATTGCCTTGACTCTCGCCTAAACGGGACAACGCTGAATTCCAATCTTGATCGAATAAAAGGTTGCTAGAATGGTTATCATTTTAGATGAGCTGACAACTCTATTCAATGGATGATGCTTTGACTCTCGCCTAAACGGGACACTGTATCAGTTTGTTGAAATACCTTGGAAAATAAACTATGTTAGATTTAGTATTTCTATAACATATGTCATTACTTGTTATTTTCTAAATTGTGTATGGATTTATGAACCAAAACCTTACTTCTGTTTTATTGATGTGTTGTAGTGTCATTATGAATAACCCGCACCCCGATCCTCTCTTAGTTACTATCTTAGCAAAAGAACTCTATAGTGTGAAAATGCATCCTGGTAGTTGCATTAACTCGCACCTGTTGATGATGAATTTGAAGTTCCAAAAGGCAAATCTACTAGGAATTGATTTATCAAGAGAACAATGGGTCCAACTTATCCTTAATAGTCTTCCTTCGGAGTATATTGAATTTGTTATCTCTTACATGATCAACAATTCTAACTCCTCCGACATGGACAAGCTCGAAGCAGAATTACGAGCCCATGAACGGAAATTGATTGCAATGGGTCCCCCTGGGTTTGCAATCAATAATCGAAGGAAAAGGACTAGGTATGAAGGATCTAGCAAAACTGCTTCTTCAAGTACAATTATCAGACATAATCTTCTATGTTCGAATTGTAATGGAAAGGGTCATCATGAAGAACGATGTCCCAGGCTTCTAAACAATTCAAACGAAGGTAATGCTTTTGTCTTTGAATCATGTGTTTTAGAGAACGACAAATCCATCTGGATTGTTGATTCTGGGTCTACTAACCATGTATGTTCTTCACTGCAGTTGCTTGAAACTTGGGAAAATCTGCTTCCAGGAGAGTTAAAGCTTAAAGTTGGCAATGGCGAATTAGTATCGGTCAAAGCTAGAGGAAAAGCCCGCATCAAGTTTCAACAAATATTTTTAATTTTAGAAAATATTTTGTTTATTCCAAACTTTAGTAGAAACTTGATTAGTGTCTCATGTTTGCAAACACAATCTTATATATTGAATTTTTCGAGTACAAATTGTTCAATTTCTCGTAATGGATTTCAAATATGTGTTGCTATAATGGAACAAGGGCTTTATGTTTTAAAACCGAGTACTCAAATCTCACTAAATAGTGAACTTTTCAGTGTAGCTAGACCTAGAAACCTAAAAAGAAAAGAGATTGATAATGATGATCAAACTTATCTATGGCATTTACGTTTAGGTCATATAGGCTTTGATAGACTCAATAGGCTCACCAAAGACGGTCCATTGAAAAATGTCGTCTTAGGTGAACTGCCAGTATGCGAGTCCTCCCTAGAAGGAAAAATGACTAAACGTTCTTTCTCTGCAAAGGGAGAGCATGCCAAAATCCCTCTAGGGTTAGTGCATTCCGATGTCTGCGGACCTTTGAATGTCAAAGCCCGAGGTGGTTATGAGTATTTTGTCACTTTCATTGACGATTTCTCTAGATATAGTTTTCTTTACCTAATGCAAAAGAAATCTGAAGCGTTTGAAAAGTTTCAGGAGTTTCATGCTTTGGCCCAAAACCAATTAGGTAAATCATTAAAGATCTTGCGAACTAATAGGGGTGGAGAATATATGGATATGCAGTTCAAAGATCATTTAATTGAACTTGGAATTGAATCCCAATACACTGCCCCAGCCACTCCACAACAAAATGGAGTTGCCAAAAGAAGAAATCACACTCTTTTGGAAATGGTTAGGTCTATGCTGAGTTATTCAACTCTGTCTACGTCCTTCTGGGGATATGCTATACAGATGGCAAATGACATTCTAAATGTTGTTCCATCTAAAGCAGTCCCTAAGACACCCGTTGAACTTTGGAATGGTCGAACACCTAGTTTACGCCATTACAGAATTTGGGGGTGCCCTGCTCATGTCTTAAGAAAAAAAGAAGGCAAACTTGAATCACGTACCGAAGTATGCATGTTTGTCGGAAATTCTAAAGAGACTAGGGGTGGACTATTTTATAGTCACAAGGATAACAAAGTGTTTGTTTCTACAAATGCTACTTTCCTTGAAGAGAACTATATTAAAGACTACAAACTGAAAAGTAAAGTTGTTCTAGAGGAATTACTATCAGATATAAGTCCTTCCAATGTTCCGTCTTCTTCCACTCGTGAAGAAGACAATCCCACTCCCTCAGTTGAACAAACTGAGAAATCTACTACTAAAGTTTCTGTTCAGAAGACAACCATACCTCGTCGTAGTGGGAGGGTTTCAACAAAACCTGCTCGTTATGGCTTGGATGGTGAAATCAATATGGTCGTAGGTGACGGTATTGATGACGATCCATTGACCTATAAATAGGCAATGGCTAGTCCGCAACGGAAACGATGGTCAGCCGGCATGGATTCAGAAATGGATTCCATGAAAAAGAACAAAGTCTGGGAATATGTAGACGCACCTGATGACTATCATCCGATAGGATGCAAGTGGGTTTACAAGAAGAAAAGAGGAGCTGGAGGCAAAGTCGAAACTTTTAAAGCTAGACTTGTAGCCAAGGGTTATACCCAAAGAGAAGGCGTGGACTATGAGGAAACTTTTAGTCCTATTGCCATGCTCAAATCCATCCGAATTCTTCTCTCCATAGCTGCTGCTTTCGATTATGAAATCTGGCAAATGGATGTCAAGACTGCCTTCCTTAATGGGGTACTTGAAGAAACCATCTATATGGAGCAACCAGAAGGTTATGTTCTTCCTGGGCAGGAAAAGAAAGTTTGCAAGTTAAACAGGTCTATCTATGGACTTAAGCAAGCTTCTCGCTCACGGAACAAGAGGTTTGATGAAATCATCAAGACCTACGGCTTTCTTCAGAATGAAGATGAACCTTGTGTTTACCAACTCAAGGAAGACCAAATAGTAGTATTCCTGGTCCTTTATGTTGATGACATTTTGATCATTGGAAACAATGTCAAGAAAATGACTCATATCAAGGAAAGGCTCAACACTCAATTCGATATGAAAGATTTGGGTGAAGCAGCCTATGTTCTTGGTATTCTGATTATAAGAAACCGGAAGAACAGATCTCTTGCTCTCTCTCAAACAACCTACATAGACAAAGTCTTAGAGAGATTCTCCATGAGCAACACCAATGGGGCAAACATGCCTTCTAGATATTGCATTCGTCTATCTAAGGAACAGTCTCCGACTGATCCTCAAGAGATAGAGGACATGGCGAAAAGTCCTTATGCCTCTGCAGTTGGAAGTCTAATGTATGCAATGTTATGCACTAGACCTGACATCTATTATGCTGTTGGAATCGTGAGCAGGTATCAGTCTAATCCAGGACAAGAACATTGGAATGCAGTTAAGTATATTTTGAAATACTTAAAGAGTACAAGGAATCTTGTGTTAGTCTACAAGGGTGGTGCTTTAAATCCCATAGGCTACACTGATTCGCATTTCCGAGCAAGTCTTGAAGACAGAAATCTACATCCGGGATGGTGTTTACTCTTGGGGGTGGAGCGGTGGTTTGGAGAAGTGCTAAACAAACCGCGATATCGGACTCAACTATGGAAGCCGAATACATAGCGACGGCGAAGCTGCTAAAGAACTTGTCTGGCTAAGAAAGTTCTTCACCAGCATAGGAGTTGTTCCTGGAATGGAAAAGCCTCTGGTACTACTCTGTGATAACAATGGAGTAATAGCAAACAGCAAAGAACCTCGAAGCCACAAGAGAAGCAAACACATTGAAAGGAAGTATCACACTATCAGAGAATACGTGGCAAGAGGGGATGTACTAGTTGAGAAAGTTGACACAGAGGACAACCTAGCTGATCCATTCACCAAAGTCTTGGCCGTGACAGCCTTTGAAAAGCACCGTCAGAATTTAGGATTAATTGATATGTACTAATTAGTTTTATATTAGTGCAAGTGGGAGTTTGTTAGGTTTTATGCCCTAAATAAAACTCCATTTCAATGTAATGTATTTTATTCAACATCAATAAAGAAACAGAAGTATTTTTCATTCATTTGTGTATGTTTTGGTTCACTTTATCAATTGCTTGTCTATTTGATTTATAAATTCATCTTAAACCCTTTTCACATACTTGATCATGTTTATTGTGTTGTCATCACATTGGAAAGTACACATGACTATGTGAATAAAGTTTCCTAGATTTATCAGACACAGGGTTTTACTGATATGATAATCTACAACAAGAGTTTACTTGTATTTGGAGAAATACTATGTTCTTTCCAAAACATTGGTTAAAGTAAAGCTCAGGTTGGATGCATGGAGTATGTATCGGAAGGGACCGCTATTGAACTTTGACTTAGATTTAATTAAACTTACCGTAAAATCTATTCAAGTCAATATCGCCAAGGTGATCCTAGATCAAATGATCTTAATCCTGTTATGATTAGGCTCAATCTTGAAAGGCTATTCGTGTTCTTTGATTTGTTAGTTAAGCCTACTTTTAGGTCAGGGTGATACGTATATTTTGGGAGCACGGTAGTGCAATTGAGTGGGAGCGCTAGCATAAACATGGAATCTATAGCTTCTATCTGGCGAATAGTAAGCAAAGGATGATCTCCTTCGAGCTTGACCAAACGAAAATAAATGGTGGAGATCTCATTTCACATAAGCTGAAGTATCATTTATACGGGGTCAAGTGTTTTAAGGATAAAATACATAGTAGGGTGTTACGGTAATCTAATCCCTTTACTGTGTAGATCATTCATATAGAGGATCATTTATCAAATTAGGATTATAACAATGGATAACTAATGATGTGTCTATATGGTGGAACATATAGAGCATTCTATATACTGAGAGTGCAATTTTAAGTTCTATGCGTGGATTCAACGAAGAATTAATAAGTTAGTGAATTTTAGTGCTAAATTCTTGATCTACTTATTGGAAGCTCGGTTATATAGACCCATGGTCCCCCCACTAGTTGAAATAATATTGTTTGTAAGACTCATGTAATTGGTTTTGATTAATCAATTATAATTCACAAATTAGACTATGTCTATTTGTGAAATTTTCACTAAGTAAGGGCGAAATTGTAAAGAAAGAGTTAATAGGGGCATATTTGTTAATTATGATGCTTTGTATGGTTCAATTAATAAATATGATAAATGACAATATTATTTAATAATTATTTATAGTTATTAAATAGTTAGAATTGGCATTTAAATGGTTGAATTAGGAAATTGGCATTTTTGAGAAAATCAGATACAAAAGGTGTTAAAATTGCAAAATTGCAAAAAGCAAGGCCCAATCCACTAAGCCATGGCCGGCCACCTTTGTAGGCTTTTTAAGTTGATATTTTCATTATTTTAATGCCAAATAATTCAAACCTAACCTTAGTGGAATGCTATAAATAGATAGTGAAGGCTTCAGGAAAAATATACTACTTCACACTTTCTGAATCAGAAAAACCTGAGCCTTCTCTCTCTTCTCTAGCCGCCACTCTCTGTCTCTATTCTTCCTTGATAATTTCGACTTACCTTAGTGATTAGAGTAGTGCCCACACACATCAAGCAATACCTCAATCATAGTGAGGAAGATCGTGAAGAAAGATCATCAGCAAAGGAGATTCAGCATCAAGGATTCAGAGAAAGAGATCTAGGTTCAGATCTTGATAATACTCTGCTACAGAAAGGATTCAAGGGTTAGAGATCTGAACGGAAGGAGTCATTTAATTCCGCTGCACCCAATGTAAGGTTTCGTAAACTTTATATGTGTTTAATTTATCGTTTTAGAAAGTTCTTATTTAGGATGTTAATAAACATACTTGTGAGTAGATCTAAGATCATGGTAAAATAATTCCAACAAAGAAGACCTAGAAGAAGACCCTGAAGAATCTGAAGCCAAGTCATGCGTGGAGGACGAATAGTAGTCTCTTTTAACTTGTCAAATTTTATCCAACGAAAATATTTCTATTCCTATTCCAATAATCTAGTGACTATGTAACTAGAGATTTAGTACGCTTTTAAGTAAATAAAGATTTATTTTTCTTCTTCAATCAAATTTTTCTCTTATGACTAAAGTAACTCCCTACAAAAATAAAAAAAAAATTGCAAGGAAGACTCTTCGCCTCCACTTAGGAATATGCTTTTAAATAAAGTAATGTTGATTCTTAAATTGGGAATAAATACTTAAACTAGACACCAAGAACAAGAAGTACAAAAGAATGTGACATCTGAAGCAGCACTCAAACATTGGGGGCACTAGGAATTCGGTCTTAAATTATTCAAGGCCCAATGGATAGTGTGAGTGTTCAAAAATTAGGTGGAGGAATTCGTTGTCGAATTGTTGATGATATTTTCCATACTCCAACCTGTGGAAGGATGTTAAGGATACCTAAATATGACCCCAAACTGAGTTTAGACGACTCGGCTGAACTGGAGGATTAGAAGATCAAAGCTATTGGTTCAAGGAGTTGGCTTTCGAAAAAATGCTTATTTTTTAATACAGAACTTGTGGTTGATCCTACAAGCGTGATAATATTCAAAAGTTGTCGGCGCATAAAGATCGAAGAAAGACTGAAAGCTTCCTAGGCCTAATATGTAGTAGCCTACACCTTGACGAACCTCAAGCAGAGTATGAAACAAAGGATATGACCAGAATTTGTAACCAGGAAAGCAACTATGTTAGTGTTGCTGCTCGGAGGCAAAGAAACGTACTACAATGGAAACTTAAGATCGAGCAAATGACGAAAGCACAACCTATACCCAACTAGATGCATCTCTAGTCAGTTGTAAAATGGTACAATGATTAGGTAAAAGATGAATGAGTATGCAGAAGGTGGCAATTGGATTCGTGATTAGACATCCTACATGCCATCATGTAAGAGCATAGCATTAAAAACTAATAAAAATTACATGAACCTTGCATTCCCAAAGAAGGCGATATCTAAATGAATTTTAGTATATTTTTAAGTGTTAGTCAAATAAAAACATTAAGAGAACCAGATGAAGTCAGGTAAACTAGCAGAAGCATCATCTAGGAAGCAACCAAAGGGACGTCCTCGTGTATAAGAGCCATCATTCCGTGGTTGTAAAGACCTAATGGAGGCTTGAAGCAAGGACGTTACAAATGGTATACTTCTTGGTAAGTTAGAGTAAGTGTTTGTTGTTGATAACATTCTCCTACAACGATAATTTGTTGGCAACAATACGTTTGGCACCCTATGAGATGTTTAATGAGTGCTAAATTTACTTGGAGTGGGTACCACCTATAAGTGGGCAAGAAGTATCAAGAATGGTAGACAAAATATGACAGAGAATGCTCGTCGCTCTAGCGGATGGAGAATGATGAGGATTTAAACATGATAAAAGGTTAAGTATTGTTGGTGACCGTACGTTCTTAAAGGTCACTCCAATATAGAAATATTATGCATTTCAAGAGGAAGGACATGTAAAGCTTGAGATATTTAGATCCACCTACTATATTAGATATGCATAACAAAATCCCAACACCTTTTACACATTTTCGTGTTACGAGGGAACCGAGCTTGAGGATACCAGTGGTCGATCATCCTACCAGGGAGTTGGCTGGCCAAATTTGAGCTTTTAAGGGCGAGTGCGAGTACGGTGAGTGTTTCTAGGCCATGTGCATTCATTTTCTAAACTTTCTTTGAGCGATCAAGGGCGCAGACCTTCAGTCTTAACAACACCTCTGGCCAAGTCCTTCCTAACCTTTAGTCAGGTGGCCTTCCTTCTTCTTTCTTTGCACGAGCTTTCTTTTTGATGGACTTGCGTTGGTAACTGTCGTACATATCTCTTTCTTCATCTCTCAATAAAAACACCAAAATGTTTACCGTATTTTTTGGCAATTGAATATTTTTTTAGAGCTTAAGAAAGCGATGACAGAATAAATAGCAAAATAACAAGACATTTTTACGTGGTTCAGGCATCAATTATCCTTAATCCACGAGTCCATTTTATTAGGCTCATCGGCCAACAATTGTTTATACAAATAAAGATACAATGGACTAGAACCCCTTTCCACCATGTTCCTCTTGAAGAAGAGGAAGCTTAGTAGGAATATTCTGGAGTTATTAGTAGAGTTACTAAGGCCCCATTTGGGGGAGCTTTTTAAAAAGCTAAAATCACTTTTGGAAAAAGTTATGAGTTAATATGTGTTTGGAAAAATTTAAAAAATAGTTTTTTTAAAAAATTTAAGTGAAATTTATAGCTTTTAGGAAAAGTTAGCCCACCCTAACTTTGGGATTTTAGCTTTTACGGGAAGCTATTATTTTGGTTCAATGAATTTTTCACTTGACCCAATTGCCCTCATCTAATTTTAATCTTATCCTTATAAAAAAAAAAAAGAAACCTTCTCTCATCAAAAACTACTCAATAGTCATCTTATTATTATTATTATTATTATTATTATTATTATTATTATTATTATTAGTAAAAGTCTAATTTATTATTTTATTATATAAATATTTAAAATAATTAAATATTATAAAAAAATTATCGTAATTTATAATATAATGAATAATATTTACAAATATATTAATATGTATAAAATTATTTAAATAAATTAGATAACAAATGTAATACCTATTTTAGTAATTATATATTTAACAACTATTTAATCATTTAACTTACCAAATACTTATATACAACTTTTTCAACTCACAACTGTTTTAAAATTATATTTACCAAACACTAAGTAGCTTTTTCTCACAGCACAGCTACAACTGCTTTTTGTCACATCACAGCTACAACTGCTTTTTCCCACAACACAACTGTGCCAAACTGGCCCTAAATACCTTTTCTGAGGACGCTGAAAAATCAATCTTTCATCCCCCTAAAGTCCAGTCCCTCTCTCGTGCTTTTTCAGGGGTATTTATAGGCCAACTCCCTTGTATGTGCTGCCGTCGCTGGACCATCGTGAGCAAAAATAGACTATTGAATTAGTTGGTGGCATATTCCCCATATGCATTTAATGGAATCAGATCGTACTGGGTGCACAGGCTAGGCCTCGTACGCGTGTCATCCCAGGGTTTCTCATTTTTGAATTTCCCTTATTCCTAGTCGTTGGATCATTTGGTTGAGTACACAAGGACACACATATTATGTACGATAACGTGTCTGTTAGGTTATTTCTAGCCTATATTTTGGATTATTTTTATGTTCGCTTTTCGATATTTTAAGGCAGAATTATGCTTGTTTTCTCTGTTTTCAGGTTCCTCGGAGTAATGGAGGCCCTGGGATGCAAAAGTGCAATAAAAGACAAGTGGAGCCAAGAAAATGCCAAATTCAGGCTAAATGCACTTCTGCCCGCGGCGAGATAGTCATGGCCGCGGCCATAAAGTCCAAACAAAGACGAGGTTTTTAGAAGCCCCAGTCGCCGCGATGAGACCACTTGTCGCCGCGGCGAGCGTCCGTACGCTCGGAGGTATTTTTGTCCGAAAAACCCTAAAAATTAGATATAAATGGAAAAATGCGATTGGAAATTAGGGAGAGCGATCGGGAGACCTAAAACACAGTGAAGAGCGGCAAGAGGAGCAAAGTGAAGATCCAGAGTCATTCCACCAACAGTTTCTTTCTCTGTTCCTTTTTAATTTCTTTATGCTGAATGTTGTTTTAGGAATGGTTATGGATTTGATTATGAACTAAATTTCCCATTTAGGGAGGATGATGAATGTTGTTTAAGTTTTGCCTAGTTAATGAATAATTTCCATTCCTCCATTCTTGATTGTGAAATTATCTATATTTGTATTTAATTCCATGTGTAAGCTTGATCACCTTCTACATGTTCTATGATCTCAATTCAAAATCTGAAAAAGTGAGAATTGAGAATGCTAAAATTGGATAATCGATGTTCTATGTGAAACGAGAGTATTCACATGACTTATGTGACAAGTAGATTATTGCTTAATGGTGATTTCATGTTAGTTTAATTAAGAGATTAATTAAAGAACATGTGATTTAGAACCTAAAAGATCTGAAAAAGAATTAGGTTAATTTATAATCTGTCATTCACTTCAAGAAAGGGGTAGCAATTAGGCATTAACAATTAGGTAAACGAACAACAGGATTCTCCTCCATACTATCTCATGTTGATCAATTTTCACTTGTATTATTTAAGTTTCTTGAATTACTTTCATTCTTTTTGAATCATAAAAAGTATTGATTTGCCAAATAGAATCATAAGTATAATTTAGTAGTAATTAATCCAATTCCCTGTGGTTCGACCTCACTTGCGTGAATTTACTACTTGATTGCGTGCACTTGCGTAGTGTTTAATAATTTTCGTAACAAGTTTTTGGTGCCGTTGCCGGGGAATTGTATAAAGATTAATATTACATAAAATTGTACTAACTTCTACTTTGGATTATTTCTCTTGCTAAATTTCAAAACTGTTTCTTGCAATACTGTTTTTATCTATCTCAGGGATTTTGAGTGTATGCGCCGTCAAGGGTAAGGAGTCATATTGCCCGTTGATCCTAAAATTGAGAAGACTTGTAGGAGAAACAGAAGGAATAAAAGGCAAGAGAGAGTTGTAGCACCTGCTGAAACACCAGAAATCATGGCTGATAATGCTAATGTTGGAAATAATGGAGGAAATAACGGTAATAACGGAGGTGCCGTTGAAGATCAAGCTAATGGCCGTAGCTTGAGAGATTATATCCTCCCAACTCTTACGGGGGTTCAGTCATGCATCAGGCCACCAGCAGTGGATGCTAACATCTTCGAAATCAAGCCTGCCATACTTCAAATGGTGCAGTCTTCAGTCTAGTTTGGTAGACTCCCTTATGAAGATCCCAATCTGCACTTATCAAACTTCATGGAACTATGTGAAACTTTTAAAGTCAATGGAGTTAGTGATGATGCCATCAGTTTGAGACTGTTTCCATTCTCGTTAAGGGAACGAGCCAAGAGTTGGTTGAACTCCTTACCACCAAACTCTATAGCCACATGCAATGACTTGGCAACAAAATTTCTGTCTAAGTTCTTTCCTCCAGCAAAGTCTGCCAAGTTGCGAGGAGAAATCAACAAATTCTGTCAGCAGGATAATGAATCTCTCCATGAGTCTTGGGAAAGGTTCAAGGATCTTATCAGAAAGTGCCCTCATCATGGTATTGAGAAGTGGATGTTGGTTCACAACTTCTACAACGGGCTGGTTGGTAACATAAGAACTCTTATAGATGCAGCGGCTGGTAGAGCATTTATGAGGAAAAATGCAAATGAGGCTTATAATTTGTTGGAAGAGATGGCCCTGAATAATCAGCAGTGACCAACTGAAAGGAGTCAGACAAAGAAGGTGGCTGGGATGCTTGAGGTGGATGCTATCACCAAGTTGACAACTTAGGTAGAGGCCCTAACAAAACTGATGTCTGTTCAAGTAAAACAAGCTCAAGTGGTCTGTGAGCTATGTGGAGGTCCTCATCCCTATTCAGAATGTCAGAAGATGTGAATAATTTGCCAATGGATGAAGCAAAAGCCATTGAAAATTACTCTCAAAACAACAACAACTATGGGTTTAATCAAGGAGGAAATCGAAGGAGCAGTGGGTTCTATCAATAGAGAAATCAGAACCAGTCACAAAACCAACAACAGACTCAGCAACAAAACTCTACTGGGAATTCTGGTCTTCAAACAGATTTATTATTGCAGTTCATGACAGAGACGAGATCTTCCATTAAAGACTTACAAACTCAGATGGGGCAACTGGCAACTCAAATAGCAACTCGGCCTCAGGGAAACTTGCCTAGTACAACCGAAGTGAATCCTAGAGAAAACTGCAAGGCAATTACCCTGCGAAGTGGAAAGAAATATGATGGGCCTGAGATTATACAACCAGCACCAACTCCAACATCAACAGAAAAGAAGGCTACTGATAATCCTGCACCACAACAACAATCTCCACCAGTCAGTATAGATCATCATGTGAAGATACCTTATCCTCAGAGACTCCGAAAGACCAATCTAGACAAGCAGTTCTCAAAATTTCTAGAGGTCCTTAAAAGACTACACATCAACATTCCTTTCGCTGAAGCTTTGGAACAGATGCCCAGTTATGTGAAGTTCATGAAGGAGATTTTGTCCAAGAAGAGAAAAATAGAGGACTATGAAACAGTGGCATTAACTGAGGAGTGTAGCACCATTCTGTAAAAGAAACTCCCTCCCAAACTCAGAAATCTAGGGAGTTTCACTATTCCTTGTACTATTGGGAGAATTGAAGGAATAAATGCACTATGTGACTTGGGAGCTAGCATTAACTTGATGCCTCTGTCAGTTTTTAAAAAATTGCAGTTGGGGGAAGCAAAGCCAACCACGGTAACTTTACAATTGGCGGATCGATCACTAGCTCATCCTAGGGGAGTCAATTAGGATGTGTTAGTCAAGGTTGACAAGTTCAGTTTTCCAGCTGATTTTATTGTTCTGGATATGGAAGAAGATAACAGCGTCCCAATCATTCTTGGGAGACCATTCTTGGCAACTGGCCAAGCTTTGATCGATGTTCAGAAGGGTGAATTGAAGCTGCGAGTACAAGGAGAAGAAGTGGTTTTCAATGTGTTAAAAGCGATGACATACCCAAAGGCAAGTGATAACTGTTTATTTGTTGATCTGATTGATACCATTGTGAATGAGAAAAAGTTGATAGATGATCCTCTAGTACTGAGCTTAATTGAAGATTAATTGACGGAGCAAGAGAGAAAAGAGGTAATGGAGTATGTTAAATGGCTTGATTCCTATGGGCCATTGAACATAAAGTATTATGAAGAGCTGGGAGTAGTACCAAAAGAGCTTGTGCCATCTACTGAGAAACCTCCAGAGCTTGAGTTGAAGATGCTCCCTAGTCATCTGCGATATGAGTTCTTGGGAGAAGATAAGAAGCTTCCAGTTATAGTGTCAGCTTCACTTTTTGATGTGGAGACTGATAGATTGGTTAGAGTGCTTCGAGCGCACAACAAGGCCATTGCATGGACACTGGGTGATATCAAGGGAATCAGTCCCTCAATTGTGATGCATCGAATTTTGATGGAAGAAAACGCTAAACCAATAATTGATGCACAACATAAACTCAATCTACCTATGAAGGAAGTTGTTAGAAAGGAAGTGGTCAAGTGCTTAGATGCTGTAGTGGCCTACCCCATCTCAGATAGTAAATGGGTTAGTCCAGTGCAAGTAGTCCCAAAGAAAGGGGGGACGACAGTATTCACAAATGAGAAGAACGTGTTGATTCCCACAAGAATAGTTACTAGTTGGAGGATTTGTATTGATTATAGAAAACTCAATAAAGCAACCCGAAAAGATCATTTTCCCTTGCCCTTTATTGATCAGACGCTAGACCGGTTGGCGGGCAAGAATATTACTGTTTTCTAGATGGCTACTTCCGATATCATCAAATAGCCATAGCACCTGAGGATTAGGAAAAGACTACTTTCACATGTCCTTATGGTACTTTTTCTTTTAGAAGAATGCCATTCAGATTATGTAATGCTCCTGCTACATTTAAAAGATGTATGATGGCTATCTTTTCAGACTTAATCGAATCTTGCATTGAGATCTTTATGGATGATTTCACGGTCTTTACTTCTTCATTCGATCATTGCTTAGAGAATTTAGAGAAGGTGCTAATCAGATGCGAAAAGTCAAACTTGGTCCTAAACTGGGAGAAGTGTCACTTTATGGTAACAGAAGGGATAGTTTTGGGACATAAGATCTCAAAAGCAGGAATTGAGGTGGAAAAAGCTAAGGTGTCAACAATAGAGAATTTGCCGCCTCCAGTTTCTGTGAAAGGAGTAAGGAGTTTCTTGGGTCATGCCGGTTTCTACCGAAGATTTATTAAGGACTTCTCAAAGATCTCTAAACTGTTGTCCAGTTTACTTGTTAATGGCGTTCCTTTTGAGTTTGGAGAAGAATGCTTGAAGGCATTCCAGGTTCTTAAGGAGAAATTGATTTCAGCACCAATAGTCACTTCACCGAATTGGGAGTTGCCCTTCGAGTTGATGTGCGATGCAAGTGACTATGCAATCGGAGCTCTACTATGCTAGTAGAACCCTGAATGATGCTCAACTAAATTATGCCACGACGGAGAAAGAGATGTTGGCAATTGTGTTTGCTTGTGATAAGTTCCGACCCTATCTAATTGGGAATAAGGTGGTAGTCTACACGGACCATTCAGCAATTAAATACCTTATGACCAAGAAGGATGCAAAGCCAAGATTAATTCGGTGGGTACTTCTACTCCAGGAGTTTGACATAGAGATAAAGGACAAGAAGGACACTGAAAATTTGGTAGCAGATCATCTGTTAAGACTAGAATTAGAAGAGAGCCAGAATACAAAAGAGGTACAAATAAATGAGCAATTTCCTGATGAACAACTCTTTAGTGTGAGGGAAAACCTGATGGTACCTTGGTATGCTGATTATGTCAACTTCTTGGCTGCCAAAATAACTCCTCCTGAGCTATCTCGTCAACAATTAAAGAAGTTCTTTTCTAAGGTAAAACATTACTATTGGGAAGAACCAATCCTCTACAAACACTGTGCTGATCAAATAATTCGAAGATGTGTGCCTGAAGAGGAGATGTACTCTATTCTCAATCACTGCCATGCTTTACCAAGTTGGGGACATTTCAGTGGCACAAGAACTGCTGCTAAGGTGTTACAGAGCAGATTCTTTTGGCCAACACTTAAGGATGCCAGTACTTTTGTAAAGGCATGTGATCGTTGTCAGCGTAGAGGTAATATCTCAAGGAGGAACGAAATGCCTTTAACGGGAATCTTGGAAGTGGAATTATTTGATGTGTGGGGAATAGATTTCATGGGTCCTTTGCCTTCATCTTTTAGCAATCTGTACATCTTATTGGCTGTCGACTATGTTTCGAAATGGGTTGAAGCTGCAGCAACACCAACCAATGATAGTAAAACAGTTCTCCTCTTCCTTCAAAAGAACATATTTACTTGGTTTGGTACTCCCCGAGCAATCATAAGCGATGAAGGGATTCACTTCTGCAACAAACAGTTTGAACCACTCCTCTCGAGATATGGCGTCCGTCACAAAACTGCTCTACCGTACCATCCACAAAGTAATGGCCAAGCTGAAATTTCTAACCAGGAGATAAAGATGATTTTGGAGAAAACAGTGCATAGATCAAGAAAAGACTGGTCATGAAAGTTAGATGATGCTCTATGGGCGTGTAGAACGACATTTAAAACACCAATCGGGATGTCACCATATCGGTTGGTGTTTGGGAAGGCTTGTCATCTGTCGGTGGAATTAGAACATAAGGCCTTTTGGGCTATGAAGACCCTCAACATGGACTTGAAAGTTGCAGGAGAGAAAAGATTGCTACAATTGAATGAACTGTAGGAGTTTAGAAATGAGGCTTACGAGAATGCGAAGATCTACAAGGAACGAACAAAGAAGTGGCATGACCAAAGCTTAGTCAGGAAGGAGTTTCAACCTGGGCAGCAAGTTTTACTTTTCAATTCAAGGTTGAAATTGTTTCCTGGTAAGCTAAAGTCAAGCTGGTCAGTACCATTTACAGTGGTCAAGGCGTTTTCCTATGGAGCTGTAGAACTGAAAGGTGAAAGCCCCGAGACTTTTAAAGTTAACGGGCAGCAGTTAAAACTCTACTTGGGAGGTCAATTTGACCAAGCCAAGTCTGCCATGATTCTGGCGCCTCTTTGAAGAACTCAATCAACGTCCGAATGTACGACGAAAAAGACAGTGCTATTGGGAGGCAACCCAAAATTTTCTTAGTGTTTTAGTTGAACTTTCTTATTTTGTTTTTAGTTGTTTGTACTATTTTGTTTCTTTTTAGTTTATGTTTAGTGAACTGGTAAACCAAATTTTGATTTTCTTTAAATTTTTTTGTACTGTTCATAGAAAAAAAAAGTTTTTTTTTCGGGGTAGAACACAGTGGCTGCACCGAGCTACACTGTGGCCGCGGCCATAAAGTCGCTAGCAGAAAGGGATTTTTTAGAGGTCATCTCGCCGCGGTGAGCTACACTGCAACCGCAGCCATAAAGTCTGGGCAGAAGCACTATTTTTTACCTCTACCTCGCCGCGGCGAGCCCATTCGTGGCCGCGGCGAGAATGGCCTGACGAGAATATAAGGGGGAAAAATCAACACATTCAAAATTACATCCTTTTCTCAATCCTAAACCCACTACCACCGAAAACCACTCTCCATAACCCAATTTCTTCATCTCATCTCATTCCAAACCCTTTTTCTTCTAATCTTTTCATAATCTTTCATCCCAAATCATTCTAAAACACTTTTCTTCTCATCAAACACTCTTTTCCTTTAAAAAACCATATCCAAATCCCTAAACCTCACTCAAATTCAAATTTTCACTATTCATCATCTTCTACCTCAAGAATTTCAAGGTTTTATTCAATGGAGGTAGAGTGAAGGGGGATTTTCATTGAGGTAACAATATTCTTAGACTCTCTATGCAATTATTAGTGGATAATTTTAGATTGTTAGAGAATCTTGAAATTTTAGTGTGATTTTTGGGATTTTGTTCATTGCATTATTGTGAAGAGTTGTTTGTGAATTAGAATGGTGCTATTTGTGATATGGGTTTTTACCCGAAAAGTGAAAATTTAAGGGGAAGTGCTGTCAAAATTTTCTTAAATTTTGAGTCTTAGAATTTTGGAGAGATGAGTCCTAAAAGAGCAAGAGTAAGTGAAAGAGGGGGAGCTTCATCTAACCCACCTAGGGGCCGCTCTAATGTTGATAGAGCTAGATTTGTGAATGTTGAGGCACAAGAGCGTTTTCTGCAACTTAAAGATAGACCATTCATCGAAGATAGGGGTATAGACATTGGTGACCCTAGACAACCTTAAGCTGCACCTTTTCTATTTGAGCCTATTAGAGAATAAATAGTCAATAGGCGTTGGACTAAGTTTGTGGATATCACTGACCACAACAACCAAACCTTAGCTTTAGAATTCTTTGCCAATTGGCCAGCAAGAGAGGATGAAAAAGTCAAAAGTTAGGGGGATTAAAGTGTCGGTTTCCAAAACCGCTATCCATACTGTCTATTACTTACCAACCTTCACCATAGAAGAACTACCACTGACACAGCAAATCCGAACAAAGAATTTGAATTATAAGGACATATCTGAAACTTTGGGCTACCTAGGCCTCAGGTTTCATGAATACGATGGAGAACCTTATCAGCTGTTTAGGTGTGAACTAAACCCGGTGGCCAAGGCATGGCTATATTTCGTTAGTGCGAGGTTGGTACCAAACAAACACTATTTTGATGCTCAGATAGACAGGCTTAAATTTGTTTATGCCATCATGAAGGGTTACAACCTGAATGTGGGGGACATAATTAGAGTAAGTTTTGATATGATGATTCAGGGATCTTGTGGGGGTGGACTCGGGCTAGTTGACATTATCACTACCCTGTGTGAGGCACATGGAGTACCACAATACTTCTATGATACAAAGGCAGTGCCACAACGCAGTATCTCCATGGCCACAGTGATTCGATTTAAACCACCGCACCCCCATGGTCAACCGCCAGCTCAGAGAGATCCTCCTGCGGAAGAACGAGAAGAGCATGCAGAAACTGTACCACCACATTTTGCTGGGCCTCTCGACCCAGTCATACAGTACACGCATGATCAGCTGAATTATCTTATTCAGCAGAACATGCACATTCAAAATTACATGGCCCAAAGGAGTATTTTTGACAAGCATCAGGTGCAACAATTGAACACGCTAATCACAAGAATGAATGTCGGTGTGGAAGAGCCCAACTACTTTCCAATGCCACCCCGCTTCAATCCTTATGACCAGCCACCTCCACCAAACCCCTTCTGATGGGGCTCAAGTAAGTCTCTTTCAACCACAAGTTTATTTTAACACATTGGAGACAATGTGCATCTTTAGTTTGGGGGGAGAGATTTAAATTTTTTTAGTTCTTTTTGTTTGTTCAGTTTTTCGTTGTCTTTAGTTAGTTTTTGTTATTGTTAGTGTCATATGTTGATATCTGAGCTGGAAAATTGATTGAACTATTGTTGTTTACTTGTGCAATGGATTGAAATCTTAACCGTGTGCTTGAGTCATAACTCTTTGAATTGAATTGGATGTTGTGTTAGAAGGTTGTTCATTTAGATGTAAAACACTTACTTTTGATGTGTATCACTTTTATTCTACTTGGATTGTGGAATGATTGGCTTGACATGGAATAGAACTTGTTTGACATACTCTCTTGAAGCGAAATGTTTGATGATTTTTGTTTAGAAAATGATTTAGGCAAATTTTCTTTGGATCGATTGAGCCTTTCGAGCTTACCTGTTCAGTTTATCCTTAGTTTACCCAAAGTTAAGCCTTAGCCTATTTTAAAAATTTTCACCACTTAATTAATCTTAATTCGTTATCTTTAACTATTTTCATTCTCGACGCACCTTATTATGACATAAGCTTTTAATCAAGTTTGGGGGAAATAAATTATTGTAAGTGGGGAATAATTTTGAAAGTAAGAGATAAAATATAGTTGTGTTGTGTTGTGCCTCTATTGTAAAAGAAAGAAGAAAAGAAGAAAGAAAAAAAAAAACAAAAGAAAAAAATAAATGTTGTTATAAAATAATATAAAATAATATAAAGTAGATGAGAAGAAAGAAGAAGAAGATGAAGAGAGAAAGAGAAAGTGAATGAGAATTTCTGAGTTGTTTATTCCAATGGGGTGAACCCCTATTTATACAAATACAAGAGTGAGATATTAAGAAACTAAGAAAAAAGGGAAACTAAGAAAAAGAGGAATGTTGATTACAATTCATGGTAATAAATAAAAGATTTGGACATCCACATAATTATTAATATTTATAACACTCCCCCTTGGATGTCCATAATAGCTGCCTTATTAAAAATCTTGCTGAAAACTTGGTCAAAGGAAAAGAGTATAGTGTAAACTAACTCCCTCCCCCTCATTTAGGCATTTGTGGAGATCTTCTAATCGACGAATTTCGATCTTGTCTGCCGTCTTCTCAAATGTTGATGTTGGTAATAACTTTGTGAATAAGTTTGTAAGATTGACACTTGATTGAATATGTTGAACACCAATATGCATTTTCTTGAAGCGTATAAAGAAGAATTTCGTGAAATGTGTTCTAACTCTATCTCCTTCAATGTACCTCCTTTTAGTTGAACGATGCAAGCAGTATTATCCATAAAGAATTGCTTGGGTTGATACTTCTTTATTGAGTGCAATCCATATGTTTCCCGAATATGCTATGCCAATGATCTCACTCACACACATTCTCTACTTGCTTCATAAAATGCAAGTATGTTAACATGATTTATAGTTGCCTCGTTAAAAACCTTGCTAGAAAAACCCAGTGGGACAAAATCTGAGCTAGGGAAAAGAGTACAATATATATTTCATATTCATAATTATTTGCAAGTTGCCTCGTTAAAAACCTTGCCAGGAAAACTCATTGGGACAAAACCTGAACTAAGGGAAAAAGAGTGCAACATGAATATGTCTCCCCCTCATGCACATATGATCCATAATTCTTTTGGTGATAATATATCTCATAAGATTATTGTTATCACTTTTAAAATATCACCATATATAATCTTTGATCATATATTTTCTATAACTCTTCCAGAGTATGCATGGACTTCTAAATTATAGATGAGGGGTTCGTGGAACATTAGTCTTTATCCAACTAATTGTATCATTCATGTGTGTACACAACTTTGTTCATACGAAAATTTAAAATTTCAAGTAAATATGAACATAACACATTAATGGTACTACAAATTTTCATTTGTGACAATGATGGTACTCCAAGACCATATATTTATTCCATCTTGTTTTATGATCTTAATTTCCATATCAAATGATCATATATCTATAATTCTTGATACATATGAAGTACTTCAGGACTTCAATACTAATGAACAAACTTTATACATTAATATTTCTCGAAATACAAAAGAAATAAAAGTTTGTTCTTCAATTAATCAAAAACTCTTCAAGAGTCTATAACAACGTATAATTTACGTATTTATATTGCATAGACAACCATAGGTATTTTTCAAATAATAATTTACTTACATGTCTTTATTTCATACAAAGATCTTTGTCATATAGTGCGCGCGACTTTGAATTTATATCACTTAAGACATGTATTAAATTCTTCTAGAATTTTTAGATAAGGCTTATTTCAAATTCTCACTATATTAGGAGCTCCAAATAAATAACCTTTTGTTGCAACATTTATGTGACGCTTATAAATCCTCATAAAATATATTCCAGGCTATAATCAAATCATGATTATATTTTCTCAATATTTAAGCCTTACTTCAATCAATCTCATGTCTATGCAAACTTTGTACAACAATTCATTATGTACAAATACATATATGCAAATTTGTCATTAGAAATATTTATTTGCACACCCTACAGGTCTTACTTCACTTTATGTGAGTAAATTTGCCTGGATTGCGTCATAATATTTTGCCCAAAAATCAAAATGTATGTCGATGATTCTCGACAAATCTAATACCATGATCCTTGCTATCTCATGTTAGTTTATTGCATATGCAAACATTCAATATTTATTGTCGACAAAAATTTCAATAAATGATAATTTCCTCCCATATTGACATAACTTATAGAGATCTCTTTAAATTACATATTTTTCAAATATGTTTATCATTTATAGGTACCTATATAGAATCACTTCAGGGATTCAATTATGATCAAATGTGTTATGTCTAACTTCTCTTGGGAGTCTTTTCGAGTACCGTTTTCATCACGGTTATCATTTTAATACTTTATAACATTAAGGTATCTCCATGAGTACCTCTAGATTTAACAACTTCAGGGCAAATCAAATGAACATTTATTAATAATTTTTACATTGTTCATTTACGCTTCAGGCGTTTTCAACTCATTCTATCTCAACTTTGAATAATATTGATTTGCAGTTGGTATATATCATTTTGAACTATATTGTTCTTATATACTTTGTGCAAGGATCATTTTTCAAAAATTATCATCGATCCCAACTGCTTCTCTCCCCCTGATCGAGAGAATTTTTAAAAATTGTGATATCTAATAATATTAATATACCTGTAGGGATTTCAGTATATCACAATGAATCAATATTTGTTTAAACTCATATATACTATATGACATTGAACTTCAGGTTCAATAAACTTCAGTTTCAAGTTCAATCCTTATGAACTTAATTCATTTCTAAGAATGAGTCATACATGTATAATTAGAAATACATAAATTTACACATTTTGTAAATGCATGATTATATAATCTTATCACATTGATAAGAAACTATGCAATAAAAATCTAACAATGGCTCAAGATTGTTAAGAAAATATAATTTAAATATTTTCTATGTGCAAATATATGCACATTCTTCTTTTGAGCCTTATAAATAACAATGAGAAGAATCTTCTGGTTCTTCAACAAAATTTAGTCAAATTCTTTGACAATTTATTGCATATGATTGATCATGTCAAAATAATTCAATTCATGAACTTCAGGTTCACTATAATTTGTATTTCAATGAAACTTTCAAAATGTAATGTAAATTCATTACAACATAATCATTACAAGTTTCATTTTATATACACGAATAATATAATTATATTATTCTCCAAAACATATACACTATTCAGGAATCACTATCATCAATTCAATGATGTGTATAATTTAAAAGATATACGACAACTTCATCATATTATTGTAATGGTCAAATATATATAACCATAACATATCATTCATTTTTCCTAATATCTTTTTAACAAGTCGTCTAATTTATTAATAGACTATTCATCAGTCTAATTATCATGACTTGATATATTATATATTTAAATGTACAACAAGTACATATAATAAGTTATTTATTATCACTTTCATAACTAGATAAAAGTTACACATCTAGGTACATACAAAGACATTTTACTACTCAAAGTACCAATTGTATGTAAGACTTCTTCAGGAAGCTTTTCAACTAATCATTTTGTGATTCTTTATCACTTTGATTATATTGGATCACTAACAAATATTAGTAAATTATATATTCACTTTTGGGAATATGCAAACTGAATTATATGGTAACTATGTATTTACATATCATGTACCAACAATAGTTTGAAACTATTGATTTCAAGAAATAATAAAATATGTATATATTAATTTGCTTCTGGCATTACCAATATATGTGAAATCTACATTCTTTGAAATAGAATTTCATGCCTATTCATTCTCTTTAGGTAATGATATTTAAATATTCTAAATGTACAATAAGTTTGTACAATTCACATTCTATTAAATAATCAAGTATACTTTTATCTTGATTATAAGTGTGTCCGTACTACAAGTACGCGACCACTATTATTCAATTCCACACATGATATATAGATTTCATGCACTTTGATTGTGTGTGGTATCTCATCTTTTGGTTGTTTCCACTTTTTTCTGGAAATATTTGAGTAGTAAATAATGTCATTGATTATTTAAAATCATTACATTCACTTCGGGGAATGACGTTTAACAAGTAGAACATTATTATAAATTTCATAAAAATTTATTACTTGTTCATCCATAAAAATATAAGAAATTATTCAACAATTTCTTTTACGATATTTCAAAGAATATATGAATGCAATTTTTGCATAGTCTCCAAGATGTATGCAAAATTTAATCTTTAATATATGTCAGATTCAATAATTTCCAACATTGCAAGTAATAACAATGTATAATAACATGACTAATACGAGGAATCTTTAAAAGTAATTGACTTCAATTCGTATCATTCTCTGCAGGGAATGATGAACAATAAATACATACCTCATGTATTTAAATAACATTAGTCATGCTCATGGTTATTCTTATACTTTGATGTTTCAATGCAATTTTCTTAATATTCTTTTTGGATATTCAAAACCCACTATAAAATTGCATCAATAATAATCATTTTTAATGATTCTTTAGTTGTATTCACATAAATACAATCATTTTTTTTTTGACAAATATAAAACATTTACTTCAGGAAATGTTTGTCAAAATCTATATCGATATTAGATTACTTTTCATTATCCTCAAAGAATACAAGAACATATATATAAATATGTATTCATCTCTTTCATTATATATCCATCAACTATATAATGAATATTACGTTTGCATAATCTTCAGGATATATGCAAGATTTTATTGAAGACGCATAATCATCAGGATATATGCAATATTTTATCGAGGATGCATAATCTTCGGGATTTATACAATTTTTTATCGATGATAGATAATCTTCAGGATATATGCAATATTTTATCGATGATGCATAATCTTCAGGATATATGCAATATTTTATCGATGATGCATAATCTTTAGGATATATGCAATATTTTATCGATAATACATTATCTTTTGGATATATGTATAATTTATATAAATTTTCTCTATTATATCATAGGTACACATATATTGTAAATATTATGAATGATAAGAACATAATATATATATATAAAATTAATAATAAATATATAAAAACATATACATACATATATAATATATAGATATATAGATAAAAAGAAAAAGGAAACCAAATGATTCTTGAAATTGTTTCAGTCAGATGAGTATATATATATATAAATATATATTTAGTGTATCGTGACTTTGAAACAATTCAAGAACTTTAACAAAATACTTACATTGGGTCTTAGGCAGAGATTCATGCTTGAAGCTTGGGCAGAGACTCGTGCTGATAACTGTTGGAATTATTTTACCAGGATCTTAGATCTACTCACAAGTATGTTTATTAACACCCTAAATATGAACTTTCTAAAACGATGAAATAAACACATATAAAGTTTAGGAAACCTTACATTGGTTGCAGCGGAATAATATGACTCCTTCCGTTCAGATATCTAGCCCTTGATTCCTTTCTGTAGCAGAGCATTATCAATATCTGAACCTGCATCTCTTTCTCTGAATCTTTGATGCTGAAACTCCTTTTGCTGAATGTCTTTCTTCACGATCTTCCTCACTATGATTGAGGTATCACTTGCTGTGTGTGGGCACTACTCATACACTAAGAATTTCGAAATTCAAGAGGGAAGAGAAAGAAGAAGTGGCAGCTAAAGATAGGGAGAGAGAAAGCTCAGGTTTTTCTCTGAAGGAAAAATAGAAAATTTAAGTGTAATTTTCCTGAAGCCTTCACTATCTATTTATAGCATTCCACTAGGGTCAGGCTTGAATTATTTGGCATTAAAATAATGAAAATATCAGTTTAAATTGCCTACAAAAGTGGCTGGCCATGCTTAGTGGATTTGGGCCTCACTTTTTGCAATTTTGCAGTTTTACCTTTTCTGCATCTGATTTTCTCAAAAACGCCAATTTTCTAATTCAACCATTTAAATGCCAATTCTAACTATTTAATAACTATAAATAATTATTAATTAATATTGTCATTTATCATATTTATTAATTGAACCATACAAAGTATCATAATTAACAAATATGCCCCTAAAACTCTTTCTTTACAATTTCGCCCTTACTTAGTGAAAAATTCACAAATAGACATAGTCTAATTTGAGAATTTTAATTGATTAATCAAAATCAATTACATGAGTCTTACAAGCAATATTATCTCAACTAGTGGCGGGACCATGAGTCTATATAACCGAGCTTCCAATAAGTAGATCAAGAATTTAGCACTAAAATTCACTAACTTATTAATTCTTCGTTGAATCCACGCATAGAACTTAGAATTGCACTCTCAGTATATAGAATGCTCTATATGTTCCACCATATAGACACATCATTAGTTATCCATTGTTATAATCCTAATGTGATCAATGATCCTCTATATGAATGATCTACACTGTAAAGGGATTAGATTACCGTTACACCCTACAATGTATTTATTCCTTAAAACACTTGACCCCGTATAAATGATATTTCAGCTTATGTGAAATGAGTACTCCACCATTTATGTTCGTTTGGTCAAGCTCGAAGGAGATCATCCTTTGCTTACTATTCGCCAGATAGAAGCTATAGATTCCATGTTTATGCTAGCGCTCCCACTCAATTGCACTACCGTGTTCCCAAAATGTACGTATCACCCTGACCTAAAAGTAGGCTTAACTAACAAATCAAAGAACACGTATAGCCTTTCAAGATTGAGCCTAATCATATCAGGATTAAGATCATTTGATCTAGGATCAACTAGGCGATATTGACTTGAATAGATATTACGGTAAGTTTAATAAATCTAAGTCAAAGTTTAATATCGGTCCCTTCCGATGCATACTCCATGCATCCAACCTGAGCTTTACTTTAACCAATGCTCTGGAAAGGACATAGCACTTCTCCAAATGCAAGTAAACTCTTGTTGTAGATTATCATATCAGTAAAACCCTGTGTCTGATAAATCTAGGAAACTTTATTCACATAGTCATGTTTACTTTCCAATGTGTTGACGGCACAATAAACAGGATCAAGTATGTGAAAAGGGTTTCAGATGAATTTATACATTATGTACATATAATCATGAAATAAATCATGTGAACCATGCAACATTAAATGTTATTTCTGATCTATATTAATAAGTAAATCTGATTATATTGAAATGAGTTTTATTTAGGGCATAAAACCCAACAATAACGTGTTATAAAATAATATAAAGTAGATTAGAAGAAAGAAGAAGAAGATGAAGAGAGAAAGAGAAAGTGAATGAGAATTTCTGAGTTGTTTATTCCAATGGGGTGAACCCCTATTTATACAAATACAAGAGTGAGATATTAAGAAACTAAGAAAAAAGGGAAACTAAGGAAAAGAGGAATGTTGATTACAATTCATGGTAATAAATAAAAGATTTGGACATCCACATAATTATTAATATTTATAACAAATGTGATAATTTCTTCTTGATAAACAAATGTGAACAATGAGGTAGGCACATAGGAAAAAAGAAGTGTAATCTCTTACTAATTCTTTGGGATGAAAAAATGGATAAGTGTGGGTGCTTGTTTTGTAAAATTGTGCTTATGGTATAATGTAGCCTAAATGACTTCTCATCTACCCATTTTACCTAAGCCATGCTATTATAACCGAAAAAGACCTTTTTGATTCCGAACAAGAGTTGTCAACATTAGTGGAGAAAGGTATGTCACTCAGGCTTATTGAACATGGATTAGCGGAATTTCGAAGAGTGTAGAATGACTGTGATATGATTGTCAAAAGAAGTGTTTTGTGTCCATATGAATTGCTTACTTCTGAATTGTGCATCCAAGTTAATTCTTAGAGTTATTAAGTTGAAATTCTGGTTATTGATTTGCTTGAAGTTGTGCAAGTGGTAGTGATAGTTCAATCATTTGAAGGTTTAGTTATCGATTGCATAGTTTAATTTCAGTTTGAGTTTTAGTTTTACTCGGGGGCAAGTAAAGATTCAGTTTGGGAGAATTTGTTAGGCTATTTCTAGCCTATATTTTGGATCATTTTTATGTTCGCTTTTTGATGTTTTAGGACGAATTATGCTTGTTTTCTATGTTTTCGGGTTCCTCAGAGTAATGGAGGCCCTGGGATGCAAAAGTGCAATAAAAGACAAGTGGAACTAAGAAAAACGCCAAATTCATGCTAAATGCACTTCTGGCAGCGGCGAGATAGTCATGGCCGAGGCCATAAAGTCCAAACAGAGACGAGGTTTTTAGAAGCCCCAGTCGCCGTGGCGAGCGTCCGTACGCTCGGGGGTATTTTTTCCGACGAACCCTAAAAATTAGATATAAATAGAAAACTGCGATTGGAAATCAGGGAGAGCGATCGGGAGACCTAAAACACAGTGAGGAGCGGCAAGAGGAGCAAAGTGAAGATCCAGAGTCATTCCACCAACAGTTTCTTTCTCTGTTCCTTTTTAATTTCTTTATGCTGAATATTGTTTTAGGAATGGTTATAGATTTGATTATGAACTAAATTTTCCATTTAGGGAGGATGATGAATGTTTGTTTAAGTTTTTGCCTAGTTAATGAATAATTGCCATTCCTCCATTCTTGATTGTGAAATTATCTATATTTGTGTTTAATTTCATGTGTAAGCTTGATCACCTTCTACATGTTCTATGATCTCAATTCAAAATCTGAAAAGTGAGAATTGAGAATGCTAAAATTGGATAATCGATGTTCTATGTGAAACGAGAGTATTCACATGACTTATGTGACAAGTAGATTATAACTTTATGCTGATTTTATGTTAGTTTAATTAAGAAATTAATTAGAGAGCATGTGATTTAGAACCTAAATGATCTGAAAAGAGTTAGGTTAATTTATAATCTGTCATTCACTTCAAGAAAAGGATAACAATTAGGCATTAACAATTAGGTAAACGAACAACAGGATTCTCCTCCCTATTATCTCATGTTGATCAATTTTCACTTGTGTTATTTAAGTTTCTTGAATTACTTTCATTCTTTTTGAATCATAAAAAGTATTAATTTTCCAAATAGAATCATAAGTATAATTTAGTAGTAATTAATCCAATTCCCTGTGGTTCGACCTCAATTGCATGAGTTTACTACTTGATTGCGTGCACTTGCGTAGTATTTAATAATTTTCGTAACAGTGTCCTGGGAGGCAACCTTTGATGTTGTACCTAAAAAAACTTGCTCACCAGGTCCATAGCTTGACACGTATGGGTGAGGCTTCCGCAGGCTAAAGGCATAACTCGGTTTAGCGTATCTCAGAATGCCTTGGCCCTTCTCGACAATCCATGCTTCTCGCGGGAGTAGAGGGCTTCATCTCCTGGAACAGAGGGAGACTTTGGCTCGCGAATACCCTTCGTGCGGCTCGCAACCGAGGAACTCCACTTTGGGAAAACTCTTCCCACGAAGTTGGTGCCTTTATATTCCTGGAGCATCCATGGAGGAAATTGGTCAGC
This sequence comes from Cannabis sativa, assembly GCF_029168945.1. NCBI lineage: Eukaryota > Viridiplantae > Streptophyta > Magnoliopsida > Rosales > Cannabaceae > Cannabis > Cannabis sativa. Next base: position 25,697,362 of record NC_083606.1, read on the forward strand.
TAGTGACTCCTTAACCTTTCTTGATTAAAATCCACGTGTCATGATTACAAAAATACGGATAACATTTATTTTTATTAGGCTCATCGACTGGGAATTATTTATACAAATAGAGATACAATGGACTCGTGGACTAAGGATAATTAACGCTTGAACCACGTAAAAATTTCTTATTTGTTATTTTGCTATTTATTCTGACATCACTTTCTTAAGCTCTAAGAAAATACTTAGTTGCCGAAAAACTAGATAAATAGTATTTATCTTAATAATAATAATAATTTAAAATACGAGAGAATATTTAAAATAAAATAAAATTGTCTAAAAAATACTGATAAGTAATAAAAGTTCATAAAGAAAAATATTTATTAAGAAAAATACTATAACAAAATAAATAAAATTAATCAAGGTCTCTTTTGGGCGAAAAGTGCTATGTTAGTCCTACCCCATTTGACACTCAGAGATGAGAAATTACCACCATTCTCGCTCTATTCCCCATTTAAGTGGGGAATCTCCATCCTAATAAGATCGGGTATGCATGGGATCAATGACAGACCTACACTATAGTGAGGGAGTGCAATTGCCCACCCTAAAAAATGACAATTTTCTTTTTTTTTTTTTAATTTATTAAATAATTATTTTATACTTAAGTCCACCTAAAATTTTATTTTTCATCTACGCCCTTCCTAAAGTTTTAAAAAATTGCCCACCCTAAGTTATTTGTTGCATGGAACTCATCCCTACAGGTAGAATTTCCATCCATAGAAATAAAGAAAAAAAAAAGCTACACATTTAATAAGAAACTTCTACATAAATAAATATATTGATTTATTAAAAAAAACTTATGATGTATAAAACAAGACGATAACCTCTTCATTTTCAAACACTAATTAAAAGATCACGATCTTTTTCTCCACTCTCCATCCCATCCATGGTGTCGTATAATGGCTTATTCAACGTCTCCGGAAGATAAAACGCATGAATCCCCCCAACAATCCCACATATGGCAAACACCACAAACGGCAATGCACCTCCCAAAACGACAACAAACGGTGCCAAAATCGCACCCATCTGTGAAGCCTGAGTTGCACACCCAAGCGCTGCATTCCTAACAACAGTGGGGAAAAGCTCAGCCGTGTAGATGAACAAAAGATTATATGTCCCTGCCATCCCAAAAATTCCCAACACTCCACATATCATTCTTAACACTTTCCACACCCCAACGACGTCATTTCTCACCAAACTCCCTAAAAAGCAGAACAATCCACTAAACCAGAGTGTCCCTATTGCCAATGGCTTCCTCCCGAACTTGTCCAACAAAATGGCTGTGATCGTAAAAGCTGGCATCTCGGCTACGGCGTTTAGAACCACGGTCATGTAGAGATTAGTATCTAAGTTCACAACATTTAAGCTCAAGCCATAGTAAACGACAGAACAGAGGAAATTTATGGCTACAGCCAAAAATAGACGAACTCTAGTTACAGGAGATCGAACAACGTCGACTAAAGAACCAGATACTCCGTTATTCGAAGTGGGGTTAACACTTTCTGATATACTTTTAGTGTTTGATTCATCATCTAATCCTAGAGTTATTCCTTCTGGTAGTTCCTTTCCATTTGACTTAGCTATTGAGTTCATGATCGTCATAGCTTCGTTGACTTTTCCTCTCACTAAGTACCACCTTGGGGATTCTGATATGAAAGGGATGACTAAAACTAGAAAAATGAGGGAAGGAATGGAGGAAGCAATATAAAGAGCACGCCATGTTGGGAAAACGTAAGCTATGAGGGAAAGTAAGGCTATCCCAGTTGAGAAGAAGTAGAAAGTGGACATTCCTGCTACGCCACGCCTAGAGGGGCCTATCGGTTCTGTGGCTAGGACAAAGGCGCAAAGGCCAACACCGCCAGTGCTAAAGCCAGTGAGGAAGCGGAGGAGGAGGTAGGTGATGTAGTCTGGAGTGAGTGCTGTTATGCAACCAAAGATGGCATTTAGTAAACAAACTATGGTTAGTGAGCCTTTTCTTCCAAGGAAAGAGTCTGAGAGGTGGCCAAATATTCCTGCCCCTGAAAAGTATAAAATATTTGTAACATATATTAGCAATTGTATCTACTAAAAATGCTAATGATATTCCAAAGCCAATAGTGTTATTTTGCTTGTAGGGATCTCCTTTTCTTGTTAATTCAGTATTGTTTTATTTCCCTGAACTTAGGCTGATCAAGAATATTGGCCTTATGGTCTAAAACTGTTAAAGTCTCAGTGTAAAACAAATCACGCAATGGAATTAGAATCTTGATTAAGCTGCCCTCCATCTAACTATACGAGCTTGCTTGTAAATAATAATTAAACAGATGATCATACTTAATTTTTAAAAGCTTGGAAGAAAGGGAACACAATTTCTCATAGCAAATGGTAAAAATCTGATTTCATTACTATTACTGAGTTAGAATGACCAAGGAATCCTATGTTAGAATGAACAATTCACTCTTAAAACCTACCTATCATTGTATAACACTTCTCAAAATGAAAAAGAAACTAAGACACCCATTCATTAGAACGGAATTAGGTGCAAAAGATTACACGGTCTATAGTTTAATGCTAGTGCCCATCATTGTAACAATGCATCTTCGTTGAGTAGTAAAATTTAACTATATTCTACTTTCGTTCATTCATCTGTGTTTCTTTCCCTCAAATACGAAGATAAGGTGAACTAAGGTAAGGCATAATTATTCAAGTGATAACTATCTTATCCTATTATTTGCTTTTAATTTGGTGAACCAATGTATAGCGTGGGCACAAAACATGAGCATAAGATGAAAAGCAAAAAGTCAAGAGTAATTGCGCAAACCACAGAATGTTTTCTCTTCTTTCCCATCTTGGTGGACAGAGCAATGAGTTTCTATTGGTTTCATTGATTCAAAACATCAATAGTGGAATATTCATGAATGTGAAATAAAGTTTTTATGACTTGAATATCACACAAGATACTGAAAAAGTGTACCCTTTAATTAGTTAATGACACAACTTTTATCTTTTCAAGTCTACTTTTGGGAGTTATATGTAACCTCAAGCCGCGCGCTTAGGCCCATCAGCCAACCTGGATCTATATTGCACGTCATCATCACTTTTCCTAATTTTCCTATGTCTTTTAATACATGAGTGACACAAACTAATGTACATTTCACAAACATACTCAGATTTATTCCTTTCCATGCAATTACTCATCTAGATGATTAAATTTTCCAATAATCTAAACAATCTTCAATAATACATCCATACAGTATAAGAATTAACAATATATTTCTAACTTCTCCAACAATAAACCTTGAGATTAGTAGTGAAAGATGATCTCTAACTAAATATCTCAAAATTAGTTAAGTGAATGCTAAAATTCTGAATAAAAAATATTGTCTCACTAATCAAGACAAAAAGTGAAATAAATCATGAATGTTCATGAAGGCCTAAGACTTCGTAAATTGTGAAGATAATAACTTCCGCATAAGAATGTGATGATAATGCAATACATCACCATTTGTATTTATATACTATTCCTCAGATAGACCCAAGGAAAAAAGACAAACAGGCAAAAAGGAGAGACAACCAAAATAGTCAATTGCAGTGCAAATCAACAAATAGAAAAATGACGCCTAGGCCTTACTAAATTTTCCACCTAAAAAGCATGTTCTAACACCTTAATTAGTCACGCTCATCAATATCATGTATGGCCTCTTGAGCCAACCCCCATACACACAACTTCAACACGTAATGTTTTATATCTTGAATCTTATCTCTTTATAGGTTGAAATTAAAATAACCTTGTTAAGTTTGAGTACTTTAATTAGTGGAGTAGTTCCATCATAGTAATATGCTACCATCTCAATATGCCCACATTGTGGTATATATACCTTAATATTTTCTTTTTCTTCATCTCAAATTAGCTGAAGAAAAGTGATCATAGAGTTTGTGGTAGGGGCAAATAGGCTTATTGTCATGTTTTAAATATATATAAATTTTGAAATTGGACCACATAAAAGAATTAAATAAGGATCTCCTAACTCTTATAGCTAGTGGTTCATGCATTCATCTCTAGCTATATGTGTGTGTGCCAGAGCACATGAGAACCACTCAAACATGTGTCATGTCTAAGGATAATATAATATTATTTCTAAGATGAAACTGTTTTTTTCTTCTTATTCAAGTACAACTACAAGCATCTAGATCAAGTTAAACTTGTGAAGAACCTAATAATTATTATATTATATACATGATCTGAACCTACCTCGTGGTCAAACTCAATATTAATACGAGATTTCATCGTTATCTCACCTGTAGCATTTGCTTAATTAATTATTATGACGTCTGATTATTTTGTTCCCTTTTAATATCATCTGTCTTTTTCGTTAAGTTTGAAAGAGATAAATCAAATTGATATAGAAGAAGTATAAAAAGCAGCCTATTATAAAAAGCAGTATAAACTATCACTTCACTTTCACACAAGTCAAAATTGATACAAACCTATATGTTGCGTATACTAGACCAAGATAATATATTGAAGTAAGTATACGCTGTTTTAAAAAGGCCACTACAGAAGTGATCATTATATACAATTTCAAAGAAAATAGTACTACTTTTTGAATCCAACTAAAGGACATACGACCCTATCTTACTTTCCCCTCAAACAGAACTCTCTAGTATAAGCTACTTGCTTGTTATCTACTCATTTATTTTAATTATTTTTTCTTTTTAATAAAGAACAATTAAATATTAATATTTTCTTAAATATAGATAAAAAAGAAATGTATCAAAAAAAAAAAATTATACTAGTGATGAGGAAGAACAGAGGATGATGAAGACAAAACTCACCAATCATGCAGCCGCCAAAGAACAATGCTTGGACCAACCCAACCTTATACTTCTCACCACAAACCAATCCCCATTGAGCCACAGTGGAGCTACCCACACCGCCGACCCATTCCCACGAACCCGGTTCAAGCCCACAAACCGTTTTTGCCACCCTATTACAGCTGGTTTGGCCCAATGGACCGTCGACGCATCTCCAATCCGGTTCACGGTCCGCAAAGATCATGACCATAGTGTGAAAGGCCTCAAGGGCCCAAGCCAAGCTAGTTAACACAAAATGCCTCATCTGCCACGGCCCAAACTCCCCACAATACTTTTGGAGCATAACATCGATGCATATTTTCTGAGTTGCAGCTCTTCCAGTGTCTTTCGCTGACGCAGATAGAAGCGGTGATCGGAGATCCTTGCTGGAACCTGGCGAGATGGTGGTGCTCATCTCTCTCTCCCTTTATATCTATATCGGCCTGTATTTTGTGTATTTCGATACGATGAAATTTTCTATATAATAATTTATATAGCGAACTGATTTATAGGACTCCAGCAACTTCCAGGGTTTATTATGGCATTTGGTTTCACACGTGGAGTATGATCTGGCCGTTGAAAATAATACAAATAAGATTGTATACGGAGCATGTTTTAAATATTTATTTTTGGTATGTAGTTTAGATATTTTTTTAAGTGTTTATTAATTTTATTGTATATGTTGAGTTATTAATGAATAAATATTATAAAAAAATAAAATGATAAAATAAATTAAATTCAAAAGTTTAAAATATCTAATTTATTAAGAATATTTAAAATTAAATGTTGTATCTTACTTGCAATCACCATTACATTTAAAATTATTGTTAGTACCCTATTTTACTTATAATTTTACTACAATTAAAATAATTATCATAACCGTATTTCACTTAAATACTATTATTATTTTAAATATATATATAAAAATATATAAAAACAAAAAATTACTATCATTATTTCATTATTCATTAATAATTATTATGAAAGTATAATAAAAAATGATAAAAAACATTATAAAATGAAGGAATTTTTTTATTTTTACACTTTAAAATAGTTTTTTTTTTTTTTTATATTTTTACAAAATTCTACCTAGAAACCCTTATTGCAACTACGGAGCAAAACTAAAAATAGTATATGGGGTAATTTTCCTAAAATGAATATACATTATATATATATATATATTTTTTTTTTAAAAAAAAGAAGAAATTATTTTAGGGTTTGATTGGTTTGTGATTCAAAAATTGTGTTTTTTAAAAAATATGTTTTGGAAACAAAAATTTAAATTTTGTAAGTGAAAATTTGTTTTTAAATATGTGATTGGTTGTAGTGTGATTTAATGTTTTTGAGTTTTAAAAAATTGAATATGTGATTGGTTGAGAATCTCAAAATAAAAAAGTAAGAGAATAATTGGAGAGTTTTTGGATTCAATGATTTGAAAACACAAAAAACATAAAATTAGTGTTTTCATTTTTTAGCCTAAAAATCAAAATAGTATTCAAAATTTGTTTTTGAAAACACTCAACCAATCAAGAATTTTTAGGTGGACCCCCAACATTTTAATTTTTAAAAACATAAAATAGTTAAACATAGGGTTTCAAAATATATATATACTAGGTTGAAGTTACGTGCAATGCACGTTATTTCACGCATGTCTAGTTATTTTAAATGATTATTATGTTTTTTAATCTATTAAATAAATAATATAATTTTTTAATAATTGTAAACTTTTTAATATAAAGTATAAAGTAAAAACATGACAGTAATTTGAAAAAAATAAATAAATCAAATAAAGTCCAAAGAAATTTTTAATATAATAATTAGTACCAAAAGGAAAGTAATTTGGAAATATATGATTTTGAAATTATAAAAATTAAAGTAAATTTAATTATTTTAAAGTACTTAATTTATCCACGATAAAAAAAAATTAAAAAATTTCAATAATGGATGGGGGTGTAAAAAAATTTCAACAGGTGACATATGTCTATATAGATCTTGGGAGATATATTTTTGTTAGCAAGTTCTAATTTTGAAAAATTGAGAATTTAATTAAAAAAATGATTAATTTAAAAAATTAATATGATTTGAAAAAGTTGGGATGCTCACTTCCATAAAATTGGAATTCTCCATGAGAAAAGGAAAAAGTGTTAACATTGAAAAGTGGCACATGAGTAAAACATACTGTTAAATGATAGTTCGATTTGAGATTTTGGCAATAACTAAGCCTTGTATTTTTGCTTTACTTTGGCTTCAGACCTTGACTACTCATTCAAAGTATTGTATACGTATAAAATACGATACAAATACAATTCTTAATTTCCTTATGTAGATCCCAAAATCATATTGAGTATTTATTGAGATTATTTTTTTTTTTTGAATGGACAAAAGAAATTGAAAACATGTACTGAAACAAATTTACAAAAAAAGCCATATATCTATAATAAAATTTGAGAATTAGTGATTAGTTTAAAATGGGCTTCCCAGACATATATCTTTCCTTCTCGATTGCCTGGTAGATAATAGGAATTGAAGTTGGACTCAGATATTGAAATATCTGATAATATTCCAATACACACAGCGACTAAAGCTATTACCTATAGCAGCAGTATAGGGAAAATCACAAGAGAACTTTATGAACCAAATATCACACTCAAGAACTGGGTATTTTTGAAGGATGTCAACCGATCCCTGAACACATAATGTCAGCTAAATCTCGTAATTAAGCTGAAGATCAAAGCATTTAAGATACTATAAAAACTAACAAATAGTGCGATTGGATGAGGAGTCATCTCCAATCGATTGGAAGATCAAAGAACTCAATAGATGCACTAACATTCCCATCTTTAAGCTTTTCCTGAATCAATGGCTCGATTGGTCAAGGTACCTCCATCCGAGTAAAATATGGCAACTTAGGGGCTGAAATCATAAGGGAGTAAGGTTTTGATTTTAGTATATCATTGAAATTGTTGAATCCCATGCAAGAGAAAATAGATGGTGAGAGTGCGACTAAGATAAAGAATTGATAGACAGAGAGTGATCAATGATAGCTATGGTTAGGAATGAAGAATCGTAACTGAGGATGAAGAAAAATCACACTATACGGTGGGGAAAAATATGTATATATATTTGAAACGTCTTGTGTTTGCTTTTGAAAGGTTGTACGTAGAAATCGTAAAGGTTGTTGGTGAGCGAGCTATTTGAAATATTTTTTATCTGTTTATCATAAAATATGTTTATTTTTTTTTTGTTTTTTTAATAAAAAATTAAATAAGTTATTTAATAAATTGAATTGTTTTCGTTAGAATAGGAAGGTTTGATTTGAAATATTTTAAAAGCGTTTGAAATATTTTAAAAGCGTTAAAAAATAACATGGAAAGATTGTTTAATTTTTTGGTTTAATTATTGGGTTTATTTATTTGTTAACTTTTAACGTTAATTAAGTTCCGTTAAATAGGCACTTTTAATATATAAAGATATATTAATAAACATAAAATATGGTTATTATAACTTAAAAAGTGGTTAATAAGATATTTTTTTTTCTAAAAAAAGATTTAATTAAGAATTATTAAAATGATAGAATAACTTTTTTTTAGGGTAGTTAAAAAAATATTGTAAGGTTTTTTCTTTTAATTTTCAATTTAAAAATGGACAGAATCATCTTTTTTTTTTGCTTAACTTTTAATTAATAATTATTATTTTTAAATAGACTAAAAAAATTATTTTAGTTTTTTATTTAAATAATAGAATTAGAAAATTAAAAAAATTGAGTAAAAAATAAATAGTACTTTTGGAGGTATTTAAATAAGTGCAAGTTGAAAGTACATGCATATATTTATATAATATACTTGATTTTCGTAAAGACTATATATTATACTTGATTTTATTTGGTTGAATAATATATATCATATATATAATTTTATAGAACATGTTTTTGAAAAATATTTTCACTTTTCCACTTTTAAAAACAGAAAACTTATTAAAAAAGTATTACCAAACGCCATCTATACTTTTGATTTAAACTATCATCCCTTAAAAGACTCTCTATATATCATATATATGTGGCTCTTCTGATTTGATATTCGTAAAGACTATATATCAAATCCCCAAAAATATTTGAACTGATATTTCATCCTAAATATTTGAGAATGACAATCTATTTTTAAAAAAAAAAAAACAACCGGGATTTGATACTCCGAGACTCTGACCCATTCTCCTTTCTCCTCTTCTTAAAGCCCCAAACTCAGTACACAAACACTTTCTTCTACTAATTAATTTCCTCTAATCTAATCACAACCAGAAACCAGCAACAAAAATGGAGTTTCTAAGCCACCCCAGTCCCAGTCTCGACCTCAGGTCAGGACCATAACAACACCCCACTTTTCGCTTATACCATCAAAATTTGCACTGCCCACTTTGCCTTCTCTGCCTTTTGATCGATATCAAACCTCAAATCGACGTTTGCTATCAACAAAATTATTATTATATCAACTTTTTATAGTAATAAGCTTTAAATCTGTTTATAGTAATAAGCTTGCTTGAAAAAGTAAAGTTCTTGCCATATTTTTGTTGGCGGCCATATGTTCTGGGTCATGTTTGATTGGTCTAAGCAATTGAATACCCAATTGCTCACTCTTTGAATTTCGTAACATCAGGAAGCTTTTGCTAACTTCAACTCCCAAATCGCATCCCAATTCCCAAGTTTCCAACTTCAACAACATCATAAACGTTACAGAACCAACTTACCCATAATAAAATTATCGTAACCCAAATCAATTAAACCCCAAAATTCAAATAAATTAACTCATCAAAAACACCACAAATTCACGCAAACCCCAAAATCTAACTCAATAAGCCAACAAAAAACACGAAAATTTTCAACCCAAGCTACAATTAAAAACACAAATTGCCCCCCCAAAACCTGACATTAAATTCAAAATTCTCACAACAAACTCGAAACAAAAGTACAACTCACCAATAATTGACACAGAAAATGAAGACAAACAAAGAAGAAACCCAATTAAACCCCTTTTCTACACTGTCTAACAACAAAATTCTATGCAAAGCTAGGGTTTCAAAGGAATTGAAAAATTTACCCTATTTCGCTGTTCTTCTCCTCCTCCTCTTCCTTCGACTCCCTCTTAGTTTGGTTTTGTTTGGCTCGTTTCTCAGAAAATAAAATTCGGGCTTTAGAAAAAATTCTTAGTTAAATTTTCTCGAGAAAATTTTAACTCTAAAATTGGAATTTTCTGAGTTTTAACCACTGCTCTTGATACTTCTCTAATTTCTCCACTCATAAAATCTCAATCCACCAATTTTATTATTGAATTTTTTTTTGACATGATTGAATTATTATTATTATTATTATTATTATTATTATATTCTCGTTTTTACTGTTTCGTTGAATTTTCTTAATTAATTAATATAATAATAATACGTGTTGATTGGATTATAAAAAGAGGATGAATCTGGACCGTTAAAAGATAGTAACTGTTACGGGCAGGGGAATGAGCTGACCGCGTGGCTAATCTCCTCCACAAAATGAGTGGGTCACCCAAAGTGGCTGGATGAGATTGAAGGTGGCTGATGACCGAATTGTCTGAGGATATATATCTGTACGGCGATCAAGCTTTCAGCTGGGCCCCACTCCTCGAATATGATTTGGTACTTTTTTGAGAGTTTATGGAAAAGTCATCATTTCACAAAATTTTCTTTTCTTTTCTTTTTTTTTTGAATAAATAAAAAAATCAGATTCAATAGGAAGAAAAGGGACAAACCCAACAAATAAAGGCCAATAAATTTCACAAGGAGAAGATCAAATAATGGTTTCAAAAGACAATGATCAAAAGAAACCACAAACATCTAGACAAAATGAAAGTAAAGACTATATGTTAAAATTTGAGATAAGAGGAATGAGATTTTATCTCAAAACCAATTAACAATGAGAGGAGTAGTTCATATATGACAATTTATTTCCACACATTAGTAACGTGAGACTAACTCTAATACACTATTTTCACGTTTGGACCTGGAAGAACGACCTTTAAGAGACCACAAAGCCGAACGTGATATTTGAAAGAATCCCACAAGGCTAAAAAAATTTGTGAATTTTTGGACCGGTGGTAATTTGAGATCACAACGAATCACAAGTGACTCTGATACCATGTCTAAATTATTAATATGTAATAAAAGATATTAGTTATTATACTATTACTTCAAACAAAGGAAAGTTCTAGCGGTGCTTCTACTTTCTAATCATAAACCTCAATTTTGGCTTCTTTAACCAGCTGCCACACACAAGTTACTTACTCTGAATTTATAACCAATTACAATTTTTTAACACTCAAAAAGTCATCGAGTTTGTTTTTTATAGCTCTACTTATTAAGGTAGAAAAATAATTTAGATTGACTCCTCTATTCCGTTTATTAAATGAATTATATTCAAGTTGACACATTAGCTTAAAAATGACACAATAATGACCTACTACATACACTTATATTCATTCTATTTATTGAGAATCAAAACTTCAATCTTCTTCACTAGATTAGCCAGACACACACAATATCTGGACATAAACACAAGACACAATATTATAACTCAAACTCATAAATATTTAGTCGAAACTTGAATGAATAATGCTACTCTTTTAAGTTTTAAGACTGTATATGACTATGCAATTTTGGTTATTGTATTATCATTGCTGCTACATAATTGATCATTTTTAGATTTTTGATGTGAAATTTTGTATTGTGAGCTTTTTAGAGTTTCTAATAGACGTCAATGAGTAATAGATTTATATAATTATACTTAAAATAAATTTTGATAATGTTGTTTGGTGGATTCCTATTTTGTTATTAGGTAACATAATATTATTATTCGTTAGGTATGTCACAATTATTAAGTGAGAATGAATCAATTTAAAAACCTTTCACTATATTGAAAGGTGAGATTAATTTTAATATGAGCTTAATTATATTTTTTATTTTGTATATCTATTGTTTTATTTGAAAACAGGTGAATAATGACTACACTATATACAACAATTAAGGACATCACTCCGACTACCAAAAGTTGGAAGAATAAAATGAGAGTGTTAGAAAAATTTGAAAAGCGGGCAAATAAGAGTTAATTTATCACTCAAATATCAAATACTTAATGTTAGTAGACAAAAAAGTATACAATCAGTTAATTTATTATTGAAATTGTCAATACTCTACTAATAAATGCTATATTTTTCGAATTTTGCTTGTACGCGTTGCTACAAATTATTATTTTATAAATATATTTTTTTTTTCCTTAAAAATGAACACAGGGTAATGATGTTGAATCTAATAACTAATTATATATATATATTTTTTAATTTTTAATTGTATCATATTTTAATAACGTAGAAAAAAAATTAGCATAAAATTTAGTATACGTGCCTCGCACGTAATTTTTTGCTAGTAAAGTAATATGAATGAATAAATTAGAATAAGATGATCAAAATTAGAAAATACAAATATTTGAAAAGAATTGAAAAGAAATAATATGAAGGGAGCTATATTTTTGTATTTTTTCTTCTCGAATAGAATAATATTGAACTTTATATAAAGATATTGAGAAACAAAGTAATGGTAGTTGTAGATATTATTTTATAAAATACATATATATATATTTTTAAAAATGTAGAATAATGTGAAAAAAAATCATATATCATTGTTATATATACACGTATGATTTGTGATTTTCTTAAAAAATTATTTGTTATTTTTTTTTTCTAAAGTATTTATTTATTTTAGGAAGAAGAAATAATTTTTTGTATTTTTTTTTTTTTAAAAAAAAAAGTGTAGAACAATGTGGAAAACTTAATATATCTATACTTATGCTATAATTTAAAATTATTTATTTATTTTACTTTAATGTAGATATAGTGGTTTTTTTCTTAAATTTAGCATATAATTAAAATTTTGATTAGAAAATGTTTTTTTATTAAAATTTATCATTATATATTTAATGTAGATCTAGTAGTTGGGAAGGATGAGTATATATAAATATTTTTGTAGAAAACGTGGATGAGTATAAATATTTTTTTTCTTTTGAAAATATGTCTATTCTATATAAAGTGTGCCTATATAACTAAATTTTTGGTTTATGAGAAATTCATCGGTGTGACTTTTTATTTATATTTAATAAAATAATAAAATATTATTTATATATAATAAAATAATAAAATAAAAATAAAACAAATCCAATTTAAACTGATATTTGATATTTGAACTGATATTATTTATATATATACAATATTATATATTGTTCTCATGTGATATTATTTAAACCATAAATTTACTATCCAATTTTGAATTTAATTAAAACTAATAAAATATATATACCTAATCTTGTACGTTCTCATTTTTTCTAATTTTTTTTTATTAAAGTTAATTATTTTAAATAAATAAAAATTCATAATAAAAATCTAATTTCTAAATTTTCTCTATTACTATACTATTTTGAATTTAATTAACAACAATAAAATATATGTACGTATATTTTTCATTTTTTTAATATAAATTTTCTATATACATATATTTATACAAAAAAATAGAGATAAAAAATAGTAGTGAAGAGATCCAAAAAATTTCACATAAGCTTCAAACACACTCTAAAAAAAGTATTATTTATAATTCTATGTGTAACTAATTTATTTGTTTATTTGGATGATTTTAGTCTATATATCTCAAATTATACTTTTTAATTTTTATAATTCGGTTATAGCAAGTAAGAATATTTGGGTTGATGTAATCATAACAGTATATATATAGCTTTATTAGTTGAGCATGAATTGTCCATTTGATTTTGTTTTAAGTTTAGATTTTACAATTGTATTTGAATACTTAGCTATATATATATATGTGGATCTTGAGTTTATCGGGTTAATTTGTTAAAAATATATGTTTACTGATTTGCTCAAAATAAATATACATAAACAAATATATTTTGTTGAATCCAAATATACATAAACACATATATTTTGTTGAATCTATCATGGAGTGCTATGAGATTGATGAGAGGCTTCAAGAGAAGAATGATATTAAGATAAATTTGGAGAGCATTGCTTTGTTATAATATTATTTGGAAGCTATCATATTTCTTGTTTTTTATATTCTTTCTTTCATATGTCCAGTTATATGCCTGCTACCCTTATTCTTTATAATTTTATTATTACCGGCTCGAGTTAAGTGTCCATAGTAAGTGTGTAGCATTATTATTTTTTTAAATATATTTCAAGCTAATCTCCGTTCTCCTCTTCTCTTTCTGCAAATTTTAAATTTGATTTTTTACTATTGATTTTCAAATAACCCCACACACTAATTAAAATTAGTTTTTAAATCATTTTAAATTATATGATTATTTATTGAATCTTTCATAATTAAATTATAGAACACATAACATAAAACTAAATATACGTGTCTTGCACGTAATTTTCTTCTAGTATAGTTATAAATATCTTTAGCAACTATCTTTTATCCTTTTATATATTAATTAATTAGTTTACAAAATAAATAATTAATATGTTTAAAGAATTTGATTTTGTTTTTTTACAGAATTCAACTGCTATTATGAATCACAAATCGTTTACAACGAAAAAATTCCAATTTTTTTATTTTATTTTATTTTAACAAATATAAATTTACTAATCTATATATATATATAAAAATAAGAGATATGAGGCAATGACATGACATTCTAAAGTCACTTTAAATAGCTTTATTTCTTCTTTGCTTAATTCTCTTACTTTTTTAATTTTTTAGCTTACATACTATGATTGAGGACCAACTTGATGTGTGTGGGCACTCACTCTATCACTGCTGAAATTATTTAGTGAAGAAAGGCTATAGGTTTCAATTGAAGACCAACTAGGTTTTTAGCTTTGGAGGCATTAGTTTGGATGAAGACACCATAACCTTCCTTTTATACTATCTTCAATAGGGTTAGGGTTGAATTATTAGCAATTAAAAAAGAATAAAATATTGGGCAAAAAAACAACCTTGGCCGTACAAGATAGTGGACCTCTTTCTAGTTAGATTTTTGCCAATTTATTTCAACCACTTATTCTTCTTTTCAATAATACTATATTTTCCAATTCAAACCTATAAATGCCAAAAGTATTTATTTAATAATTAAAATAATTATTAAATAAAATTATCATTTATTATATTTATTAATTAGACTCCATAAAGTCTCTTAATTAACAAATAAACCCAACACTATTTCTTCACAATCAAACCATAACATAGTGAAAAATTCATAAACTAGACATAGTCTAATTTTAGAATTAAAATTGATTAATTAAAATCAATTAACTGAGTCTTACAAGCAGTTTGTCTCAACTAGTATGGGGACCATATAACTGAGCTTCCAATAAGCAGACCTAGAATTTATTAAGTAAATTCACTAACTTATTAATTCCTCATTGCATCAACCATAGAACTTGAAATTGCACTCTCAGTTACATAGAATGCTCTATATGTTCCACGATATAGATACGCTATTAATTATCCATTGTTATAATCCCAATAATCAATGATCTTTTATGGATGATCTACATTGCATAGGGATAAAATTACCGTTGCACCCTTTCAATGTATTTTATCCTTAAAACACTTGGTGTAAAGCCCGCTTAGTTAATTTGGAAATTAGCAGTTATTTATGTTTAATTATGGAATTATTTATAGCTATTTAAATAATTTATTATACTGTTATTTATGTTATTCAGTATCTTGCATATTTTGCATTTTCGGTGTCCGGTATTTTGGAACTCGGCGTTTGGCTCAGTAGAAATCACAACTTAGTATGTTAGTAGTTTGGGGACGGGTTTTAGACATTGGGAATGTCGGGAATGGCCGGGAATTTAGAATGTCCCAAAAATACCCCTTTAGTATGATTTATGTGATTTTATGGTGGAGGGGCAAAATGGTCTTTTTGCCCCATTAGTGTTTTGTCTTATGTGAATTTGTGAAATGGAAAATAAATGTTATTTGTTTATTTTAGTTGGCTGAAATAATATGGTAAATGCCTTATAATCTCTTTTTCTCTTAAAATCCACACTTAGTCAAATTAGAAAGAAAATTTCAAAACTCACACACTCAAAGCTCTCTCTCTTTTTCGGCTGGGTATTGGGGATTCAAAGGCTGGGTTTTTCAAGCTTGATTCTTCACTTTTAGGAACTCTTGATTGTGGTATGTATCTCTTACTTGTTCTTCTTGGTCTTCTTGGAATTTTGATAAAAAAATGAGTTAATGCATGTTAATTTGAATGTTGTTGCTGCTGCGTTTGATTGTTGATTTCTGAGGTTAAATCATGATTTTTAGATGTTAATTAAGCTACTTGTGGTGTATGATTCCTAGGTTGAGCATGCTAGAATTTTCTTATGCAAAAGTTTGGTTTTCAAAGTAAAAAATTGAGAAATTGGTGGCTGTAGTTGTTGCATGATCTAGGTTTTGTTTTCTGCAGTATTTCTATGCTTGATTATGTGATTCTAAGCTAGCTTGAGGCTTGTGAGTGAGCTTTAGCCAAGTTTGAGTTTTTACTCAAAGCTTGGAGCTCACATGGTGATTTTTGAATCTGTGATTTCTGGGTTAGTTTGAGGCCTTAGAAATGTTCTAGGGAAGGTATAGAACAGGTCTGGAAAGTTTGGATCAATTTGGGGTTGAATTGGTCGAGTTATGAAAATTTGGGTTTGCTGCCTGCGAGGAACCGGAATTCCGGTTGTGCATCCAGAATTCCGGATGAGGGTTCTGAATTTTCCAGAACCGGAATTCCAGTTGGGCAACCGGTCTACCGGTTGGGGAAAATTCAGGGACCCTAGTTTTCCTCGTTTTTATGTTTTTAGGGGTATTGCCATGCTTTTTATCGATAGGGAAACTTTTAGTTCCTAGTTTTAGTCCCCGTGAAGTGATTTAGCGTGTCACTTATAGCGTTGTGATTTTTATGGTTTAGGAGCCGATGTCCGCCGCTCGGCTTCGGTTCCGGTCGGGTTGACCGGCACACCTGAAATCGGAATCCAGGTAAGATTAGTATAACAACATATGTAGATTACATGTTTAGCGAGCATGTAGGAAGCCTATTAGATTACATTAGTTGTATGTTGGCTTCGAACCATCCAACCCCGTCACGTCGGTACGATTTGGAGTATGACCCGGCGGCGGAGTATGACCTGGTTTGACCGATCAGTGACACTTGGTTGGTGGTTCCGTGCTATTGACGTATCCCGTCGGTACAGCCGGAGTATGACCGGCGGAGTATGACCGGTTCGACCGATCAGGAGGATATAGTAACACGTCGGTACAGGCTGGAGTATGACCAGCAGCCGGAGTATGACCGGTTCGACCGATCAGGTTGTTACGTGTCAATAGTACCGTCCCTATGAACGTTCAGAACTTAGTACCATGTTGGACATGGCAGTAGTGGCTCAGTACCATGTTGGACATGGCAGTAGCGGGACTCAGTATCGTGTTGGACACGACAGTTAGTATTATGTATGAGTATTATTATGCTTTTCTTACTGAGTCTGTCGACTCACAGTTTATGTTCATGTGTAGGTAAAGGCAAGGCTATAGCTGATGGACCGTGAGCGAGCTTATGAGATTGTACATGTCGGGGCGGTTAGGCCTGGAGCGTACGATCCTCGGGACAGCAAGGCTGAATTTTTGTAACTGGTCGTTAGACGACTTTTATTTTTATGTAATGATTAAACAGTTAAACCTTTTTGTAAATGATTTTATAATCGGGATCCCGAGTCTTTTGTAATATGGTTTATAAGTTTAAGTAAAAAGCAAAATTTTAATTAATCACGTTTTTCCATAAACCTCGTTGATTAGCAACGAGCTGCACAGTACGTTTAAAAATCACGTAATACGCCTAAGGTAGTTAGGGTGTTACAATTTGGTATCAGAGCCGCCAGGTTGTCTTCCGAAGATCGTCACGACATGTACAATCATCATCAGCAGTTAGCTCGGTTCACGGTTCAGTAAGCCTTTATTGCTTTAGTAGTTATTTTATTCAGTTATGAAAAAGAAAAGCCTGTTAGGAAGCATGTTAGTAGCCTGATAGTAGAATAGGCGCATGTTTCGTTTCTAATTTCCAAATTAAGCGGCATTAGTAAGCTCTCCTTGAATACGACCTGATATGCCAACTCTTGGTTTCGCAGGCGGTTCTAACTAGATGGACGCCAGGCGGACTACCAGGAGTGAGGGCAACTCCGTAGGGTCGAATCAAGGTCAGGGAGCCCAGTTTCCCCCACCTGCCAGGGGCCGAGGTAGAGGTCCCCGAGGTAGGGCTCGTGGCCGGGGTGATGAGAACCCGCCACAGGCTGCCCAGGCTCCCCCAGCCGATCAGGGGGCCCCGAATTGGGAGTTGCGGTTTGCGGAGATGCAAGCCCGGATCGAAGAGCAAGACCTCGAGATTCAGAGGTTGAGACAGCAGGGTGCTCCTGCAGTTCCTGTGCCCGTAGTCCCAGTGGCACACCGCCTCGCCGCCTGTGCCGAGATAGTGGTGGCGGCCCATAGATTGGAACCATTGTATGAGCGGTTCCGGAAGCAAGCACCTCCGGTTTTCCTGGGAGGTCTGGACGTGATGAAAGCCGAACAGTGGCTGACGGTGATTACCAAGATTTTAAACTTCATGGGTGTCACCGGTATTGACAGAGTGGTGTACGCCACATTTCAGTTCCAGGAGGACGCCCTGGTATGGTGGGACATGGTGTCTCAGATTCATGATGTCACCACCATGACCTGGGAAAGGTTCCGGGAACTCTTTAATGCAAAGTATTACAACGAGGCAGTCAGAAGCGCCAAGAGGAAAGAGTTCGTTCACCTGACCCAGCGGGAGAACATGAGTGTCACTGAGTATACTACTCAGTTTGATCGGTTGGCGAGATTAGCCTTGGGAATTGTGCCGACCGACTTCAGTAAGAAGGAAAAGTATTTAGACGGGTTGAATCCCAAGATCAGGCATGACCTGATGATCACCACCGACGACAGCACCACCTATGCTCAGATGGTGGAGAAGGCACTGCGAGCTGAGGGCGCAGTGGGGTGTATGTCAGAATCAGCCAGTACTCCGGTGAGTGGCGGAGCTCCTACCCCTCCTGCATCAGGCTATAGCAGGGGGAGTAGTGGTTCGGCCATTGACCAGAGGAAGAGGGCACCCACTGCTTCCGGTGGCTCGAGTCAGAACAAGAGGTTCCGGGGGAACCAGAACAGAGGGAGTCGTCCTGGTGGTACTGAGACCCGATTCTCTTATCCCGAGTGCCCTAGCTGCAAGAGGCACCATCGGGGTGAGTGCAAAGGTCAGGGATGCTTTCATTGTGGCATGCCCGGACACTTCAAGAGGGAATGTCCCCAGCTCCGACCAGAGGCACCGCGAGCTCCAGCGATACCCACTCCAGCCAGGGTGTTCGCTATCACGCAGGCTGATGCAGATGCCATCCCATCAGTTGTCACAGGTCAGCTTTTTATTAACAACTCGCTATATTCAGTGCTGTTTGATTCTGGGGCTACACATTCTTATGTGGCGGCCAGAGTCTTTAGTAAATTGGGTAGACCCTACGATAGATATGAATCAGGGTTTGGAACCCTGTTACCTGGCGGAGAATTGGTTATCTCCAATAGGTGGATTAGGTCTATGCCGATCAGGATAGATGGTAGAGAGTTAAGCGCTGATCTGATAGAGATGAGCTTAGTCGAATTCGATATTATTTTAGGAATGGATTTCCTATCTAAATATTCGGCGAGCATTGATTGTAAAAGGAAGATGGTGGTCTTCCAACCGGAAAGTGAAGAACCGTTTGTATTTGTGGGTTCAGTTCAGGGATCTCGGATCCCGGTGATCTCGGCTATGTCAGCGAGAGAATTGTTGCACGGCGGTTGCTTAGGGTTTCTGGCCGTGGTGGTGGACACCACTCGGCCAGATACCATTCGGCCAGAGGACATCAGAGTGGTTCGGGAATTTTTGGACGTTTTTCCCGAAGAACTTCCAGGGTTACCACCTCAACGGGAGATTGATTTCGTGATTGACTTGGCACCAGGGGTGGAACCGGTTTCCAAAGCCCCATATAGAATGGCTGCAGCTGAACTTAAGGAATTAAAGATTCAGCTCCAAGGGTTGCTTGACATAGGGTTCATTCGGCCCAGTGTGTCACCCTGGGGAGCCCCGGTTTTGTTCGTCAAGAAGAAGGATGGATCTATGAGGATGTGCATCGATTACAGAGAGTTGAACAAGCTGACGGTGAAAAATAAATATCCATTACCTAGGATCGATGACTTGTTCGATCAGCTTCAGGGGAAGACGGTCTTTTCTAAGATTGATCTCCGTTCGGGTTATCATCAGTTGAGAATCCGAGAGGAGGACATTCCAAAGACGGCTTTCCGCACTAGGTATGGACATTACGAGTTTCTGGTTATGTCATTCGGACTAACCAACGCTCCTGCAGCATTCATGGACCTGATGAATAGAGTATTCAAGGATTTCCTCGATATCTGTGTGATTGTGTTTATCGACGACATCCTCGTGTACTCTCAATCAGAAGAGGAGCATGAGTTACATCTTCAGATGGTACTGCAACGACTTCGAGAACATAAGCTTTACGCCAAGTTCAAGAAATGTGAGTTCTGGTTGTCTCAGGTGTCCTTCCTAGGGCACATTGTGAGTAAAGATGGGATCAAGGTGGATCCCGGGAAGATTGAATCCGTCAGGGATTGGCCGAGACTGAAGACAGTGACAGAGATCCGAAGCTTCTTGGGATTAGCTGGGTACTCCTGTAGGTTCGTGGAGGGGTTCTCCAAAATTTCAATGCCCCTAACCGAGCTTACAAACAAAAATCAGAGATTTATTTGGTCAGATAAATGTGAAGCTAGCTTTCAGGAGCTAAAGCAGAGGTTGATTACTGCTCCGGTGCTAGCTTTGCCTTCGGACAAGGAAAAGTTCGTAGTCTATTGTGACGCATCCAAACAGGGTTTGGGGTGTGTATTGATGCAAGCCGATCAGGTCATCGCTTATGCCTCCCGTCAGTTAAAGGATTATGAACAGCGATACCCGACTCATGATCTAGAGTTGGCTGCAGTGGTTTTTGCGCTGAAGATCTGGCGGCATTACCTTTATGGGGAGAAGTGTGAGATTTATACCGACCATAAAAGTCTCAAGTATTTCTTTACTCAGAAAGATTTGAACATGAGACAAAGGCGTTGGTTGGAATTAGTAAAGGATTACGATTGCGAGATCCTCTATCATCCCGGAAAAGCCAATGTAGTGGCCGACACCCTGAGCAGAAAGGGTCCCGGGAAAGTAGCTAGTATGGTTCAGATCTCACCTCAGCTAGCAGAGGATATGGTTAGATCCAGCATTGAGTTTGTGGTAGGTCAGCTTCACAACTTGACGCTGCAATCTGATCTGTTGGAAAGAATAAAAGTCGCTCAGATGACAGATCCGGAGTTAGTGAAGATCCGAGATGAGGTATTGGCTGGTCAAGCCAAAGACTTTTTGGTGTCAGATAGTGGGATGCTTTTGTATAAAGCCAGGGTTTGTGTTCCGAACAGTGTGGAACTGAGAAATGAGATCTTTGAGGAGGCTCATTCTACCCCGTATTCTCTGCATCCCGGCACCACCAAGATGTACCAAGATTTGAAACCGTACTTCTGGTGGAGCGGTATGAAGAAGAATTTGGTAGAATTCGTATCGAGATGCCTCACATGTCAGCAGATTAAGGCTGAACATCAGAGACCAGCAGGGTTGTTGCAGCCTCTAACCCTACCAGAATGGAAATGGGAAGATATCACGATGGATTTTGTGGTCGGGTTACCTAGGACCACGGGTTTGTTTGATTCCATCTGGGTAGTGGTGGACCGATTTACGAAATCTGCTCATTTTCTGCCGGTTAGAACAACATTCACAGTGGATCAGTTGGCAGAACTGTACGTCAGAGAGATAGTGAGACTTCACGGGGTACCGAAGTCTATAGTTTCGGACAGGGATCCGAAGTTTACCTCCAAATTTTGGCAAAGTTTGCAACGGGCAATGGGTACAAAGCTAAAATTCAGTACAGCATTCCATCCTCAGACAGATGGTCAGTCCGAAAGGACAATTCAGATATTGGAGGATATGTTGAGAGCCTGTGTTATGGACTTTGAGGGTTCATGGAGTAAATATCTACCGTTGATAGAATTTTCATACAACAACAGTTATCAGAGTACGATAGGGATGGCTCCCTATGAACTGTTCTACGGTAGGAAATGTAGATCCCCTATCCACTGGGATGAGACAGGGGAGAGGAAATACCTGGGTCCAGAGTCAGTACAGCGGACCAATGAGGCGATAGAAAAGATAAAAGCTAGAATGCTTGCCTCACAGAGCAGACAGAAGAGTTACGCATATCCGAAATGCAGAGATGTTGAGTTCCAAGTAGGGGACCATGTGTTTTTACGAGTATCTCCGATGAAGGGGATTAAACGTTTCGGGAAAAGAGGCAAGTTATGCCCTAGATTTACAGGACCTTTCGAGATTCTCGAGAAGATAGTGGCATATCGGTTAGCATTGCCTCCAGCCTTATCAGCAGTTCACAACGTATTCCATGTCTCGATGTTGAGAAAATACGTTTCAGACCCCTCTCATATACTCAGTTATGAGAGCCTTCAGCTACAGCCAGACATGACTTATGAGGAACAGCCAGTGCAGATCCTGGATAGAAAGGATAAAGTCCTTCGGAATAAGACCATAGCATTGGTCAAGGTTCTCTGGAGAAACAGTAAGGTGGAAGAAGCCACCTGGGAGCTAGAGACAGATATGAGAGCTCAATATCCAGAGTTGTTCAGGTTAGATTTCGGGGACGAAATCCTTTTAAGGGGGGGATAGTTGTAAAGCCCGCTTAGTTAATTTGGAAATTAGCAGTTGTTTATGTTTAATTATGGAATTATTTATAGCTATTTAAATAATTTATTATACTGTTATTTATGTTATTCAGTATCTTGCATATTTTGCATTTTCAGTGTCCGGTATTTTGGAACTCGGCGTTTGGCTCAGTAGAAATCACAACTTAGTATGTTAGTAGTTTGGGGACGGGTTTTAGACATTGGGAATGTCGGGAATGGCCGGGAATTTAGAATGTCCCAAAAATACCCCTTTAGTATGATTTATGTGATTTTATGGTGGAGGGGCAAAATGGTCTTTTTGCCCCATTAGTGTTTTGTCTTATGTGAATTTGTGAAATGGAAAATAAATGTTATTTGTTTATTTTAGTTGGCTGAAATAATATGGTAAATGCCTTATAATCTCTTTTTCTCTTAAAATCCACACTTAGTCAAATTAGAAAGAAATTTTCAAAACTCACACACTCAAAGCTCTCTCTCTTTTTCGGCTGGGTATTGGGGATTCAAAGGCTGGGTTTTTCAAGCTTGATTCTTCACTTTTAGGAACTCTTGATTGTGGTATGTATCTCTTACTTGTTCTTCTTGGTCTTCTTGGAATTTTGATAAAAAAATGAGTTAATGCATGTTAATTTGAATGTTGTTGCTGCTGAGTTTGATTGTTGATTTCTGAGGTTAAATCATGATTTTTAGATGTTAATTAAGCTACTTGTGGTGTATGATTCCTAGGTTGAGCATGCTAGAATTTTCTTATGCAAAAGTTTGGTTTTAAAAGTAAAAAATTGAGAAATTGGTGGCTGTAGTTGTTGCATGATCTAGGTTTTGTTTTCTGCAGTATTTCTATGCTTGATTATGTGATTCTAAGCTAGCTTGAGGCTTGTGAGTGAGCTTTAGCCAAGTTTGAGTTTTTACTCAAAGCTTGGAGCTCACATGGTGATTTTTGAATCTGTGATTTCTGGGTTAGTTTGAGGCCTTAGAAATGTTCTAGGGAAGGTATAGAACAGGTCTGGAAAGTTTGGATCAATTTGGGGTTGAATTGGTCGAGTTATGAAAATTTGGGTTTGCTGCCTGCGAGGAACCGGAATTCCGGTTGTGCATTCGGAATTCCGGATGAGGGTTCTGAATTTTCCAGAACCGGAATTCCGGTTGGGCAACCGGTCTACCGGTTGGGGAAAATTCAGGGACCCTAGTTTTCCTCGTTTTTATGTTTTTAGGGGTATTGCCATGCTTTTTATCGATAGGGAAACTTTTAGTTCCTAGTTTTAGTCCCCGGGAAGTGATTTAGCGTGTCACTTATAGCGTTGTGATTTTTATGGTTTAGGAGCCGATGTCCGCCGCTCGGCTTCGATTCCGGTCGGGTTGGCCAGCACACACGAAATCGGAATCCAGGTAAGATTAGTATAACAGTATGCATATGTAGATTACATGTTTAGCGAGCATGTAGGATGCCTATTAGATTACATTAGTTGTATGTTGGCTTCGAACCATCCAACCCTGTCACGTCGGTACGAGTGGAGTATGACCGACGGCGGAGTATGACCGGTTTGACCGTCAGTGACACTTGGTTGGTGGTTCCGTGCTATTGACGTATCCCGTCGGTACGAGTGGAGTATGACCAAGACGGCGGAGTATGACCGGTTCGACCGATCGGGAGGATATAGTAACACGTCGGTACAGCCGGAGTATGACCCAAGGCCGGAGTATGACCGGTTCGACCGATCAGGTTGTTACGTGTCAATAGTACCGTCCCTATGAACGTTCAGAACTCAGTACCATGTTGGACATGGCAGTAGTGGCTCAGTACCATGTTGGACATGGCAGTAGCGGGACTCAGTATCGTGTTGGACACGGCAATTAGTATTATGTATGAGTATTATTATGCTTTTCTTACTGAGTCTGTCGACTCACAGTTTATGTTCATGTGTAGGTAAAGGCAAGGCTATAGCTGATGGACCGTGAGCGAGCTTATGAGATTGTACATGTCGGGGCGGTTAGGCCTGGAGCGTACGATCCTCGGGACAGCAAGGCTGAATTTTTGTAACTGGTCGTTAGACGACTTTTATTTTTATGTAATGATTAAACAGTTAAACCTTTTTGTAAATGATTTTATAATCGGGATCCCGAGTCTTTTGTAATATGTTTTATAAGTTTAAGTAAAAAGCAAAATTTTAATTAATCGCGTTTTTCCATAAACCTCGTTGATTAGCAACGAGCTGCACAGTACGTTTAAAAATCACGTAATACGCCTAAGGTAGTTAGGGTGTTACACTTGACCACCTATAAGTGATATTTTAGTGAAATAATATAATCACTAAAATGAGATCTCAATCATTTATCTCTATTCAGTCAAGCTCGAAGGAAATCATCGTTTCACTTCTAAATACCTATAGAAGCTATAGATTCATATCTATGTTTAGCGCTCCCACTCAATTATACTATCGTGTTCTCAAAATGTACGTATCACTCTGACCAAAAATTAGGCTTAACTAACAAATCAAAGAACACAAATAACACTCTTGAGATCGAACCTAACCATGTCAGGATTAAGATCATTTGATCTAGGATCAACTAGGTGATATTGAATTGAATAGATATTACGGTAAATTTATCATATCTAGTCAAAGTTCAATATCGGTCCCTTCCAATGTTGTAACGCCCCGATATTTTGTCTTACTTTACAAAAATACCATTTTCAATACATAATTTAAAAAGATAAAAAAAATTCTTAAAATACAACAATGGGTTTTAGAAATCAAAAATGCAATAGAGAAGGATCCTTCATTTGTAAAACAATATACAATAAGTAAATAATTTTAAATAATACATTTCCATTGTTTTTAGATTTATAAACTGCTAAAAAAAAAATAGGCACCACCGGCGTTCTAGATCGTTTGCCCGTCCGTAGCCACTCATAGTATACGTACCAGAACTGACCCTGTTCACCTTACATACTTCCCTGTCTAATACCTGTAGGGGAAAGTAAGGGGGTGAGCTAAAAGCTCAGTAAGGAAATGCTTATCATACAATACCATATAATATCACACATACCATTAATGTATTTATTAAGTTTTAGCAATATCATACACCTTATGTTATAACCATAACCAAATAACTGTATACATAGAAGCCTTTATTATATAGGTCCATAATAATTGTTCACACCATACATATATACAGAGATCATAACTCCAGTATCATATATATAACATAATCATATCGATACTATAAATAATAATTTCATTACCATAACATTGGCATATCATAGACATTACTTACATAATCCATGCCTAGTCTGGCCCTACAATATCCTGGGCCTAATCTGCCCATATAATAACTTGGGCCTATGCAGCCCTACCATTGTTATAGGATAGGGTATCTCTATATTCAACAGTAACATCACTGTATCATACCCACCATAACAATCTCATACACGACTCAGTAAAATGCAGGGTAGGGTATCTCTACATTCAACGGCCTTATCCCATATCATACCCCACCATGGTCCCTCACTTTACCTGAGACGTTAGCATACAACATACAACATGCAGCATACAAGTGCAACATACAACATACAACCTGAAACATACAAATACAACATATACAAGTCATACAACATATTGTGTCTATACCACACATTCTCAATACCATATACATATTCATAATAACAAATCATAAACCATATTTCAATACATAAAGAATTTAAATTTATGCAGATAAACACATACAGAACTATCTAATTTCCTTACCTCAAATCCCGCTGCTTAAGACTTGTTATCTCGTCACTACTACCTATAACAACACATGGGAAGGCCCTAACATTAAAATTTGTACTCTTACAGTGCAGCAGAAAGAACACTATTTTTGACCAATAACTACATAAATTTAGTGAAAGTTTTCTTAGTAAAAATTATAGAAAATTCAATTATCTTTCCAATGATATATAGATCATTAAAAATGGATTAAAACTGAGGGAGTTATGATAGTTTTACTGAAACTATTTCTGAGAAGGAATATGGAGTAACGAATCACAGGGGACATCGGAAATACAAAGTTTTGATACTGAAATATTCCAAATCAGAGAATACTCTCTTCATAAAAGTTTTAGAAAATTGAATTTCCTTTCTAATGACACTAAAATCTTTAAAATAAGAGTTATAACGTAAGAGATATAGATATTATACCGAAACCGTTTTTTTAGAAATCCTGACACAAATGGATTTCGAACTACAGCAATAAAAAAATAATTTTGACTTAAAATAATCAATAATTGGTGAATGATTTCTTCATAAAACATTTAAAAAATTGAATTATCTTTTCAACGGTACTAAGATCGCTAGATTGGAATTATTATTCAGAGAGATATTTGGATTTTACTGGGACAACTTAAAAAGAATATATGAAAAAAAAACGATTTATAACAAAAAGCGTAAGAAATACTAATTTTTGACATAGATAAATTTCGATTTAGCAAAACCTTTCTGTTGGGTTTTATGCCCTAAATAAAACTCATTTCAATATAATCAGATTTACTTATTAATATAAATCAGAAATAACATTTAATGTTGCATGGTTCACATGATTTATTTCATGATTATATGTACATAATGTATGAATTCATCTGAAACCCTTTTCACATACCTGATCCTGTTTATTGTGCTATCAACACATTGGAAAGTAAACATGACTATGTGAATAAAGATTTCTATATTTATCAGACATAGGGTTTTACTGATTGTTAGGTTTTATGCCCTAAATAAAACTCCATTTCAATGTAATCTATTTTATTCAACATCAATAAAGAAACAGAAGTATTTTTCATTCATTTGTGTATGTTTTGGTTCACTTTATCAATTGCTTGTCTATTTGATTTATAAATTCATCTTAAACCCTTTTCACATACTTGATCATGTTTATTGTGCTGTCATCACATTGGAAAGTAAACATGACTATGTGAATAAAGTTTCCTAGATTTATTAGACACAGGGTTTTACTGATATGATAATCTACAACAAGAGTTTACTTGTATTTGGAGAAATACTATGTTCTTTCCAGAACATTGGTTAAAGTAAAGCTCAGGTTGGATGCATGGAGTATGCATCGGCAGAGACCGATATTGAACTTTGACTTAGATTTAATTAAACTTACCGTAAAATCTATTCAAGTCAATATCGCCAAGTTGATCCTAGATCAAATGATCTTACTCCTGTTATGATTAGGCTCAATCTCAAGAGGCTATTCGTATTCCTTGAATTGTTAGTTAAGCCTATTTTTAGGTCAGGGTGATACGTACTTTTTGGGAACACGGTAGTGCAATTGAGTGGGAGCGCTAGCATAAACATGGAATCTATAGCTTCTATCTGACGAATAGTAAGTAAAGGATGATCTCCTTCGAGCTTGACCAAACAAAAATAAATGGTGGAGATCTCATTTCACATAAGCTGAAATATCATTTATACGGGGTCAAGTGTTTTAAGGATAGAATACATAGTAGGGTGTGACGGTAATCTAATCCCTTTACAATGTAGATCATTCATATAGAGGATCATTGATCAAATTAGGATTATAACAATGGATAACTAATGATGTGTCTATATGGTGGAACATATAGAGCATTCTATATACTGAGAGTGCAATTCTAAGTTCTATGCGTGGATTCAACGAAGAATTAATAAGTTAGTGAATTTTAGTGCTAAATTCTTGATCTACTTATTGGAAGCTCGGTTATATAGACCCATGGTCCCCGCACTAGTTGAGATAATATTATTTGTAAGACTCATGTAATTGGTTTTGATTAATCAATTATAATTCACAAATTAGACTATGTCTATTTCTGAAATTTTCACTAAGTAAGGGCGAAATTGTAAAGAAAGAGTTAATAGGGGCATATTTGTTAATTATGATACTTTGTATGGTTCAATTAATAAATATGATAAATGACAATATTATTTAATAATTATTTATAGTCATTAAATACTTAGAATTGGCATTTAAATGGTTGAATTAGGAAATTGGCATTTTTGAGAAAATCAGATACAAAAGGTTTTAAAATTGCAAAATTGCAAAAAGCAAGGCCCAATCCACTAAGCCATTGCCGGCCACCTTTGTAGGCTTTTTAAGTTGATATTTTCATTATTTTAATGCCAAATAATTCAAACCTAACCCTAGTGGAATGCTATAAATGGATAGTGAAGGCTTCAGGAAAATTACACTTCACACTTTCTGAATCAGAAAAACCTGAGCCTCCTATCTCTCTTCCCTAGCCGCCACTCACTCTCTCTCTTCTTCCTTTGATTTTCGAACTTACCCTAGTGATTAGAGTAGTGCCCACACACAGCGAGCAATACCTCAATCATAGTGAGGAAGATCGTGAAGAAAGATCATCAGCAAAGGAGATTCAGCATCAAGGATTCAGAGAAAGAGATCCAGGTTCAGATCTTGATAATACTCTGCTACAGAAAGGATACAAGGGTTAGAGATCTGAACGGAAGGAGTCATTTAATTCTGCTGCACCCAATGTAAGGTTGCTTAAACTTTATATGTATTTAATTTATCGTTTTAGAAAGTTCTTATTTAGGATGTTAATAAACATACTTGTGAGTAGATCTAAGATCCTGGTATTTCCAACAACTGGCCTCAGAGCCATGGTAATTGATTTACTTGCAAGAAATTTGGACTTTAAAACGATTGTTTGTTTGTTTTTGGATGGTATCATGTTGTATTGAGTGTTATTTGATGATTGATTGATGTTTGTGAATTTTTCGTGAAAAATAATTGCGATTCTGTTTCTGGAATTATTTTTATTGGATAGTATGGAAAAAATTAAGCAAATTACTTTTTAACAGAACTCAATTTCGATTTAATTTGAATTAGTTATGATTTTTTGAAGATTCGAAAAAATCGGGGCTGTGCTGAAATTTTCCTGCGATCGCGAAAACTGTCCGTACAGTTCACAATTTTTTCGTTTTTCTTCGTTTTTTCATGCTTTTTCATGGAATTAACTTCCGATTTTTTGTGTAGTTCTGTATTTATACTATTACTATTCCTAATCCAATTCTAATTATTATTTTGAATTAATTTAATATTTTTTATATTTAATTCAAGATATTAGTGTAATTTGAATTTGAAAATAGTTAGTATCTATCTTTTTGCTTAATAATCTATCTTATTTTAAAATTTGATTATATCTTATCTTATTTTAAATTTAAAATAAGATAACTATAATCATGTAATTTTTAAATGATATAAGATATTTTGCTAATTTTTTTTTTTTAAATTTTGTTATTTTATTCATTTAAATTACATTTAAAATTTGAAAAAGATATTCATTTATCTTTTCTAATTTTTTATTTAATTTTTATTTATAAAATAACATTTAAAATTTAAAAGTAGTTAGCAATTTTTTTTTTGAAATAATATTTAGGTTGGTTGAAACCTAATTTTTCAAAATTGTAGGTTTAATTTTAAATTTAAATATTTTATTAAATTTCGAATTTTTTTTTTCAAAATTTTTTAAATTTTCGAAAATTTATATTATTTAATTAATTATTTTTGAAATTAATTATTTAATTTAAAATTAAATAAATCCTACATCCAACTATCCAATTAACCTTGTCGCAGGAGTATGTGTTTTAGCTTGTGTGTAAGTTTTCAAAACCTATTATTACTTGATTGCAAATAGGCATGGTTACTTTTTGCCAGATCTAATGATCTGATGGCTCCCTTGGTCAAGATAATAATTTGTAACAGGTATATTTACAAACTTCTTTCATCTGTGTATGACCTAGCAACATGATAAGACCCATCCAAAGTGTGCCTGTGTGAGCCTATGTGTTTAATTTGATTATAGATGCACATAGGTTGTTGTTGCTAAAATAAATTATCATAGTTCTTGATAGAATTTATTTAGGCCCATTTAGTTTTTGGGCCTATTCAATTAATAACAGTTGTTCTTATTAAGGTTAAATTCCTCTCTTTTGGGCCTTGTGTGAGAGTTGGGAGCCATAGAAGTGGGTACGACATACTGAACTCAGCACCCCCTCACATGAACCACCCCCATTGTGAAGGCCCATTTTCCTGATTTGAATGACTGTACTAGGTTAATTACACTAGTTTAACCTAATTAAAATTGATTAGCAACATAATTAATTTCATTTATTTTTGAAATTAATTTAGAAAATCATAGTTTAAAGAATTTTATATTCTAAGCTAAACTATATGTATTTTCTTGTATTTAATTAAATATAGAATTATAACCATCTAGATTCTTTCTGAAGCTTAATTTAAATTTTTCATTAAATATTCCTATTTAAGTTGATATTTAGTTATCTTTAACTAACCAACTTAAATCTGAATATCTTTTGGATTTAAAATTTCAAAATTAAGTTGAGGAATTTTAGGCATTGGTTATTAAGATTCTTTAGATATTTTTTAAGTTAATATCTTTTCGAATGTTAACTTAAAATGAAATATTTTAGATATTTTTTTTAGGTTAATATCTTTTCGAATATTAACTTAAAATGGAATATCTTCAAATTAAGTGGTTATAACTTAATTTTAATTTAATTAAATCTGATTTGAAAGATATTTAAGTTGATTTTTTAGATTCTTCTAAAACAACTTAAACAAGATATTTTCAAATTTGTTCCATTTAATATTCAAATTTATTTTTTGAATTTAATTAAACATTAATTAAAGTTGATTTTTTATTTAAATCAACTTTGATTTGTAATTTTTCATTATTATAATATCGAATTAAAATGATTATACAAAATACATATAATATTTTAAATAATGAGCTTTTAATCAAAAGACATTCGATCTCCATTGTGGGTTTTACACCGCGTTTGTTTTAGTGAGTAATCCTCCCTAATGGAGGAACGTTCATTAGCAATGTCGCACCGTTTAACCTCGCATGATAAGTAGTTTGTAAGTGTTTTGTATGGTATGGATCACCCTAATGGTGGCGACCATACTTGACTTGCAAGTTATGAAACAATGGTGGAAGCTCATAAGATAGAATTGCCTTGACTCTCGCCTAAACGGGACAACGCTGAATTCCAATCTTGATCGAATAAAAGGTTGCTAGAATGGTTATCATTTTAGATGAGCTGACAACTCTATTCAATGGATGATGCTTTGACTCTCGCCTAAACGGGACACTGTATCAGTTTGTTGAAATACCTTGGAAAATAAACTATGTTAGATTTAGTATTTCTATAACATATGTCATTACTTGTTATTTTCTAAACTGTGTATGAATTTATGAGCCAAAACCTTACTTCTGTTTTATTGATGTGTTATAGTGTCATTATGAATAACCCTCACCCCGATCCTCTCTTAGTTACTATCTTAGCAAAAGAACTCTATAGTGTGAAAATGCATCCTGGTAGTTGCATTAACTCGCACTTTGATGATGAATGCGAAGTTCCAAAAGGCAAATCTACTAGGAATTGATTTATCAAGAGAACAATGGGTCCAACTTATCCTTAATAGTCTTCCTCCGGAGTATAATGAATTTGTTATCTCTTACATGATCAACAATTCTAACTCCTCCGACATGGACAAGCTCGAAACTGTGTATGAATTTATTTTCTAAACATATGTCATTACTTGTTATTTTCTAAACTGTGTATGAATTTATGAGCCAAAACCTTACTTCTATTTTATTGATGTGTTATAGTGTCATTATGAATAACCCTCACCCCGATCCTCTCTTAGTTACTATCTTAGCAAAAGAACTCTATAGTGTGAAAATGCATCCTGGTAGTTGCATTAACTCGCACCTGTTGATGATGAATCTGAAGTTCCAAAAGGCAAATCTACTAGGAATTGATTTATCAAGAGAACAATGGGTCCAACTTATCCTTAATAGTCTTCCTCCGGAGTATAATGAATTTGTTATCTCTTACATGATCAACAATTCTAACTCCTCCGACATGGACAAGCTCGAAGCAGAATTACGAGCCCATGAACGGAACTTGATTGCAATGGGTCCCCCTGGGTTTGCAATCAATAATCGAAGGAAAAGGACTAGGTATGAAGGATCTAACAAAACTGCTTCTTTAAGTACAATTATCAGACATAATCTTCTATGTTCGAATTGTAATGAAAAGGGACATCATGAAGAACGATGTCCCAGGCTTCTAAACAATTCAAACGAAGGTAATGCTTTTGTCTTTGCATCATGTGTTTCAGAGAATGACAAATCCATCTGGATTGTTGATTCTGGGTCTACTAACCATGTATGTTCTTCACTGCAGTTGCTTGAAACTTGGGAAAATCTGCTTCCAGGAGAGTTAAAGCTTAAAGTTGGCAATGGCGAATTAGTATCGGTCAAAGCTAGAGGAAAAGCCCGCATCAAGTTTAAACAAAGATTTTTAATTTTAGAAAATGTTTTATTTATTCCAAACTTTAGTAGAAACTTGATTAGTGTCTCATGTTTGCAAACACAATCTTATATATTGAATTTTTCGAGTACAAATTGTTTAATTTCTCGTAATGGATTTCAAATATGTGTTGCTATAATGGAACAAGGGCTTTATGTTTTAAGACCGAGTACTCAAATCTCACTAAATAGTGAACTTTTCAGTGTAGCTAGACCTAGAAACCTAAAAAGAAAAGAGATTGATAATGATGATCAAACTTATCTATGGCATTTATGTTTAGGTCATATAGGCTTTGATAGACTCAATAGGCTCACCAAAGACTGTCCATTGAAAAATATCGTTTTAGGTGAACTGCCAGTATGCGAGTCCTGCCTAGAAGGAAAAATGACTAAACGTTCTTTCTCTGCAAAGGGAGAGCGTGCCAAAATCCCTCTAGGGTTAGTGCATTCCGATGTCTGCGGACCTTTGAATGTCAAAGCCCGAGGTGGTTATGAGTATTTTGTCACTTTCATTGACGATTTCTCTAGATATAGTTTTCTTTACCTAATGCAAAAGAAATCTGAAACGTTTGAAAAGTTTTAGGAGTTTCATGCTTTGGCCCAAAACCAATTTAGTAAATCATTAAAGATCTTGCGAACTGATAGGGGTGGAGAATATATGGATATGCAGTTCAAAGATCATTTAATTGAACTTGGAATTGAATCCCAATACACTGCCCCAAGCACTCCACAACAAAATGGAGTTGCAGAAAGAAGAAATCGCACTCTTTTAGAAATAGTTCGGTCTATGTTGAGTTATTCAACTCTGTCTACGTCCTTCTGGGGATATGCTATACAGATGGCAAATGACATTCTAAATGTTGTTCCATCTAAAGCAGTCCCTAAGACACCCGTTGAACTTTGAAATGGTCGAACACCTAGTTTACGCCATTACAGAATCTGGGGGTGCCCTGCTCATGTCTTAAGAAAGAAAGAAGGCAAACTTGAATCACGTACTGAAGTATGCATGTTTGTCGGAAATTCTAAAGAGACTAGGGGTGGACTATTTAATAGTCACAAGGATAACAAAGTGTTTGTTTCTACAAATGCTACTTTCCTTGAAGAGAACTATATTAAAGACTACAAACCGAAAAGTAAAGTTGTTCTAGAGGAATTGCTATCAGATATAAGTCCTTCCAATGTTCCGTCCTCTTCCACTCGTGAAGAAGACAATCCCACTCCCTCAGTTGAACAAACTAAGAAATCTACTACTAAAGTTTATGTTCAGAAGACAACCGTACCTCGTCGTAGTGGGAGGGTTTCAACAAAACCTGCTCGTTATGGCTTGGATGGTGAAATCAATATGGTCGTAGGTGACGGTATTGATGACGATCCATTAACCTATAAACAGGCAATGGCTAGTACGCAATGGAAATGATGGTCAGCCGGCATGGATTCAGAAATGGATTCCATGAAAAAGAACAAAGTCTGGGAATATGTAGACGCACCTGACGACTATCATCCGATAGGATGCAAGTGGGTTTACAAGAAGAAAAGAGGAGCTAGAGGCGAAGTCAAAACTTCTAAAGCTAGACTTGTAGCCAAGGGTTATACCCAAAGAGAAGGCGTGGACTATGAGGAAACTTTTAGTCCTGTTGCCATGCTCAAATCCATCCGAATTATTCTCTCCATAGCTGCTGCTTTCGATTATGAAATCTGGCAAATGGATGTCAAGACTGCCTTCCTTAATGGGGTACTTGAAGAATCATCTATATGGAGCAACCAAAAGGTTATGTTCTTCCTGGGCAGGAAAAGAAAGTTTGCAAGTTAAACAGGTCTATCTATGGACTTAAGCAAGCTTCTCGCTCATGGAACAAAAAGTTTGATGAAATCATCAAGACCTACGGCTTTCTTCAGAATGAAGATGAACCTTGTGTTTACCAACTCAAGAAAGACCAAATAGTAGTATTCCTGGTCCTTTATGTTGATGACATTTTCATCATTGGAAACAATGTCAAGAAAATGACTCACATCAAGGAATGGCTCAACACTCAATTCGATATGAAAGATTTGGGTGAAGCAGCCTATGTTCTTGGTATTCAAATTATCAGAAACCGGAAGAACAGATCTCTTGCTCTCTCTCAAACAACCTACATAGACAAAGTCTTAGAGAGATTCTTCATGAACAACACCAATGGGGCAAACATGCCTTCTAGATATGGTATTCGTCTATCTAAGGAACGATCCGATCGATCCTCAAGAGATACAGGACATGGCGAATATTCCCTATGCCTCTGCAGTTGGAAGTCTAATGTATGCAATGTTATGCACTAGACCTGACATCTGTTATGCTGTTGGAATCGTGAGCAGGTATCAGTCTAATCCAAGGAATCTTGTGTTAGTCTACAAGGGTGGTGCTTTAAATCCCATAGGCTACACTGATTCAGATTTCCAGGCAAGTCTTGAAGACAGGAAATCTACATCTGGGATGGTGTTTACTCTTGGGGGTGGAGCAGTGGTTTGGAGAAGTGCTAAACAAACCGCGATATCGGACTCAACTATGGAAGCTGAATACATAGCAGCAGCCGAAGCTGCTAAAGAACTTGTCTGGCTAAGAAAGTTCTTCACCAGCATAGGTGTTGTTCCTGGAATGGAAAAGCCTCTGGTACTACTCTGATATAACAATGGAGCAATAGCAAACAGTAAAGAACCTCGAAGCCACAAGAGAAGCAAACACATTGAAAGGAAGTATCACATTATCAGAGAATATGTGGCAAGAGGGGATGTACTAGTTGAGAAAGTTGACACAGAGGACAGCCTAGCTGATCCATTTACCAAAGTCCTGGCCGTGACAGCCTTTGAAAAGCACCGTCAGAATTTAGGATTAATTGATATGTACTAATTAGTTTTATATTAGTGCAAGTGGGAGTTTGTTAGGTTTTATGCCCTAAATAAAACTCCATTTCAATGTAATCTATTTTATTCAACATCAATAAAGAAACAGAAGTATTTTTCATTCATTTGTGTATGTTTTGGTTCACTTTATCAATTGCTTGTCTATTTGATTTATAAATTCATCTTAAACCCTTTTCACATACTTGATCATGTTTATTAAGCTGTCATCACATTGGAAAGTAAACATGACTATGTGAATAAAGTTTCCTAGATTTATCAGACACAGGGTTTTACTGATATGATAATCTACAACAAGAGTTTACTTGTATTTGGAGAAATACTATGTTCTTTCCAGAACATTGGTTAAAGTAAAGCTCAGGTTGGATGCATGGAGTATGCATCGGAAGGGACCGATATTGAACTTTGACTTAGATTTAATTAAACTTACCGTAAAATCTATTCAAGTCAATATCGCCAAGTTGATCCTAGATCAAATGATCTTAATCCTGTTATGATTAGGCTCAATCTCAAGAGGCTATTCGTGTTCCTTGAATTGTTAGTTAAGCCTACTTTTAGGTCAGGGTGATACGTACTTTTTGGGAACACGGTAGTGCAATTGAGTGGGAGCGCTAGCATAAACATGGAATCTATAGCTTCTATTTGGCGAATAGTAAGTAAAGGATGATCTCCTTCGAGCTTAACCAAACGAAAAATAAATGGTGGAGATCTCATTTCACATAAGCTGAAATATCATTTATACGGGGTCAAGTGTTTTAAGGATAAAATACATAGTAGGGTGTGACGGTAATCTAATCCCTTTACAATGTAGATCATTCATATAGAGGATCATTGATCAAATTAGGATTATAACAATGGATAACTAATGATGTGTCTATATGGTGGAACATAGAGAGCATTCTATATACTGAGAGTGCAATTCTAAGTTCTATCCGTGGATTCAACGAAGAATTAATAAGTTAGAGAATATTAGTGCTAAATTCTTGATCTACTTATTGGAAGCTCGGTTATATAGACCCATGGTCCCCGCACTAGTTGAGATAATATTGTTTATAAGACTCATGTAATTGGTTTTGATTAATCAATTATAATTCACAAATTAGACTATGTCTATTTGTGAATTTTTCACTAAGTAAGGGCGAAATTGTAAAGAAAGAGTTAATAGGGGCATATTTGTTAATTATGATACTTTGTATGGTTCAATTAATAAATATGATAAATGACAATATTATTTAATAATTATTTATAGTTATTAAATAGTTAGAATCGGCATTTAAATGGTTGAATTAGAAAATTGGCATTTTTGAGAAAATCAGATACAAAAGGTGTTAAAATTGCAAAATTGCAAAAAGCAAGGCCCAGTCCACTAAGCCATGGCCGGCCACCTTTGTAGGCTTTTTAAGTTGATATTTTCATTATTTTAATGCCAAATAATTCAAACCTAACCCTAGTGGAATGCTATAAATAGATAGTGAAGGCTTCAGGAAAATTACACTTCACACTTTCTGAATCAGAAAAACCTGAGCCTCCTATCTCTCTTCCCTAGCCGCCACTCACTCTCTCTCTTCTTCCTTTGATTTTCGAACTTACCCTAGTGATTAGAGTAGTGCCCACACACAGCAAGCAATACCTCAATCATAGTGAGGAAGATCGTGAAGAAAGATCATCGACAAAGGAGATTCAGCATCAAGGATTCAGAGAAAGAGATCCAGGTTCAGATCTTGATAATACTCTGCTACAGAAAGGATACAAGGGTTAGAGATCTGAACGGAAGGAGTCATTTAATTCCGCTGCACCCAATGTAAGGTTTCTTAAACTTTATATGTGTTTAATTTATCGTTTTAGAAAGTTCTTATTTAGGATGTTAATAAACATACTTGTGAGTAGATCTAAGATCCTGGTAAAATAATTTCCAACATGATATGATAATCTACAACAGAGTTTACTTGCATTTGGAGAAATGCTATGTTCTTTCCAGAGCATTGGTTAAAGTAAAGCTCAGGTTTGATGCATGGAGTATGCATCGGAAGGGACCGATATTGAACTTTGACTTAGATTTATTAAACTTACCGTAATATCTATTCAAGTCAATATCGCCTAGTTGATCCTAGATCAAATGATCTTAATCCTGTTATGATTAGGCTCAATCTCAAGAGGCTATTCGTGTTCTTTGATTTGTTAGTTAAGCCTACTTTTAGGTCAGGGTGATACGTACATTTTGGGAACACGGTAGTGCAATTGAGTGGGAGCGCTAACATAAACATGGAATCTATAACTTCTATCTCGCGAATAGTAAGTAAAGGATGATCTCCTTCGAGCTTGACCAAACGAAAATAAATGGTGGAGATCTCATTTCACATAAGCTGAAATATCATTTATATGGGGTTAACTGTTGTAAGGATTAAATACATTGTAGGGTGTAACGGTAATCTAATCCCTTTGCAGTGTAGATCAATCATATAGAGGATCATTGATCAAATTAGGATTATAACAATAGATAACTAATGATGTGTCTATATGGTGGAACATATAGAGCATTCTATATACTGAGAGTGCAATTCTAAGTTCTATGCGTGGGTTCAACGAAGAATTAATAAGTTAGAGAATTTTAGTGCTAAATTCTTGATCTACTTATTGGAAGCTCGGTTATATAGACCCATGGTCCCCGCACTAGTTGAGATAATATTGTTTATAAGACTCATGTAATTGGTTTTGATTAATCAATTATAATTCACAAATTAGACTATGTCTATTTGTGAATTTTTCACTAAGTAAGGGCGAAATTGTAAAGAAAGAGTTAATAGGGGCATATTTGTTAATTATGATACTTTGTATGGTTCAATTAATAAATATGATAAATGACAATATTATTTAATAATTATTTATAGTTATTAAATAGTTAGAATCGGCATTTAAATGGTTGAATTAGAAAATTGGCATTTTTGAGAAAATCAGATGCGGAAAAGATAAAACTGTAATATTGCAAAAAGTGAGGCCTAAATCCACTATGCTTGGCCGGCCACTTTTGTAGGGAATTTAAACTGATATTTTCATCATTTTAATGCCAAATAATTCAAACGTAACCCTAGTGGAATGCTATAAATAGATAGTGAAGGCTTCAGGAAAATTACACACTTCTCTTCTAACTTTCATTCAGAAAAAACTGAGCCTCTCTCTTCCTATCTTTGGCCGACCACTCCCTCTCTCTCTTCTTCCTAAAGATTTCGAAATTCTTAGTGTTAGAGTAGTGCCCACACACAGCAAGTGATACCTCAATCATAGTGAGGAAGATCGTGAAGAAAGACTTTCAGCAAGAAGGAGTTTCAGCACTAAAGAATCAGAGAAAGAGATCCAGGTTCAGATATTGATAATGCTCTGCTACAGAAAGGAATCAAGGGCTGGATATCTGAATGGAAGGAGTCATTATATTCTGCTGCAGCCAATGTAAGGTTTCTCAAACTTTATATGTGTTTATTTCATCGTTTTAGAAAGTTCATATTTAGGGTGTTAATCAACATACTTGTGAGTAGATCTAAGATCCTGGTAAAATAATTTCCAACAACTGGTATCAGAGCCATGGTAATTGATTTGCTTGCAAGAAATTTGGACTTTAAAACGATTGTTTGATGTTTTGGATGGTATCATGTTGTATTGAGTGTTATTTGATGATTAATTGATGTTTGTAAATTTTCGTGAAAAATAATTGAATATCTGATCTGGAATTATTTTTATTGGATAGTATGGAAAAAATTAAGCAAGTTACTTTTTTACAGAACTCAATTTCGATTTAATTTGAATTAGTTATGATTTTTTGAAGTTTCGAAAAAAAATCGGGGTTGAGCAACAGGGATACGCGCGCGGAATAGGCTGCATGCAGCCTTCTGCTTGGCATACTGTCCGTACAGCTCGCAAATTTTTCGTTTTTCTTCCTTTTTTCATGCTTTTTCATGGATTTAACTTCCGATTTTTTTGTGTAGTTCTGTATTTATATATTTACTATTCCTAATTCAATTCTAATTATCATAATTAAATTAATTAATATTTTTTAAATTTAATTCATGATATTAGTGTAATTTGAATTTGAAAAATAGTAAATATCTATCTTTATGCTTAATTATCTATCTTATTTTTAAATTTGATTATATCTTATCTTATTTTTAAATTTAAGGTCAGATATTAAATTTTTTAAATTAATTTTTTTTTAAATAATTTGACCTTATTTAAATTTAAAATAAGATAACTATAATCATGTAATTTTAAATAGATGTAAGATATTTTGCTAACTTTTAAATTTTGTTATTTTATTTATTTAAATTACATTTAAAATCTGAAAAAGATATTCATTTATCTTTTTTAATTTTTTATTTAATTTTTATTTATAAAATAACATTAAATTTTTAAAAGTAGTTAGCAAATTTTGAAATGATATTTAGGTTGGTTGAAACCTAATTTTTCAAAATTGTAGGTTTAATTTTAAATATATTTTTTTAAAAATTTCAAATTTTTTTTTTTAAAATTTTCGAAAATAATTTTTTTATTTAATTAATTTATTTTTTTTCTTTTCGAAATTATTTATTTAAAATTAAATAAATCTTACATCAAACTATCCAGCTAACCTTGTTGCAGGAGTATATGTTTTAGCTTGTTTGTAAGTTTTCAAAACCTATTATTGCTTGATTGCAAATAGCCATGGTTAACTTTTTGCCACATCTAATGATCTGATGGCTCCCTTGGTCAAGTCAATAATTTGTAACAGGTATATTTACAATCTTCTTTCATCTGTGTATGACCTAGCAACATGATAGGACCCATCCAAAGTGTGCCTGTGTGAGCCTATGTGTTTAATTTCATTATAGATGCATATAGGTTGTTGTTGCTAAATAAAATGTCATAGTTCTTGATAGATTTTATTTAGGCCCATTTAGTTTTTGGGCCTATTCAATTAATAACAGTTGTTCATTTTAAGGTTAAATTCCTCTCTTTTGGGCCTTGTGTGAGAGTTGGGAGCCATAGTAGTGGGTACGACATACTGAACCCAGCACCCCCTCACATGAACCACTCCAATTGTGAAGGCCCATTTGCCTGATTTGAATAACTGTACTAGGTTAATTAAACTAGTTTAACCTAATAAAATGGAT
This sequence comes from Cannabis sativa, assembly GCF_029168945.1. Taxonomy (NCBI): domain Eukaryota; kingdom Viridiplantae; phylum Streptophyta; class Magnoliopsida; order Rosales; family Cannabaceae; genus Cannabis; species Cannabis sativa. Next base: position 25,738,540 of record NC_083606.1, read on the forward strand.
TAGCAACATAATTAATTTCATTTATTTTGAAATTAATTTAAGAAAATTATAGTTTAAAGAATTTTTTATTCTAAGCTAAACTATATGTATTTTCTTGTATTTAATTAAATATAGAATTATAACCATCTATATTCTTTCTGAAGCTTAATTTAAATTTTTCATTAAATATTCCTATTTAAGTTGACATTTAGTTATCTATAACTAACCAGCTTAAATCTGAATATCTTTTGGATTTAAAATTTCAAAATTAAGTTGAGAAATTTTAGGCATTGGTTATTAAGATTCTTTAAATATTTTTTTTTAAGTTAATATCTTTTTGAATATTAACTTAAAATGGAATATTTTAAATATTTTTTAACTTAATATCTTTTCGAATATTAACTTAAAATGGAATATTTTTAAATTAAGTGGTTACAACTTAATTTTTGATATTTAATTAAATTTAATTTGAAAATATTTAAGTTCTAGATTTTTTCTAATACAACTTAAATTAGATATTTTTTCAAATTTTGTGGAAAAGATACTTAGTCAAATAAGATATTTTCTAAATAGTAATTTCTAGACTACTTATTATTTATAATATTAAATAGGAAAATTTATACATTGTGAAATTAATTTGGGTACAATTTATTTTAAGTATATTTTTTCCTAGTATTAAACTAGAGATTAATAATTAAGCCTTCTCTACACTTAATTATTTATTTCTTGAATTTAATACATTTAATTAAATTGAAAATTAAATATCTAAGTTGATTTCATCATGATACTTAAATATTTCTTTTTCATGACATTTAATTTAATAGAAAATTATTTTAAGTTAAAATTTATTTTTTCAACTTAAATTTAAATAATTTTCAAAATATATTTCTTCTTTATTTTAATAATCAAATTTCGAAATTGCATTTCTTAAAAGCTGGAATTTTGAATTTTATTTGAAAAATAGATTAAAGTTGTAGATTATTTATTTTAATTTTGGACCAACTTAAATAAATGAGTTTTTCATTTAATGATTAATTAAAATAAATGAAGTAAAATATATTTAATTAGAAATTGAATTAATTAGTCAAAGGAAAATCTAGATAGATGATATCTGTTTTTGCTTGAAGTATTTTTCTAGTGTATTTAATTAAATAGAAAATTAATATTTAAGTTGATTTTCATCATCATACTTAAATATTTGAAATTTTTCTTATATATTTAATTAAATAGGAAAATTATATTTTTTGTTGTAAATTAATTTTATTAATTAATTTTGGGCCAACATTAAATTAGAATAATTTTTCCAGGATTAATTTTTTATTTTAACATGCATTTTCGAAAATTGTATCCTTGAATACTTTAATTTTTTGAAATGCAATATATATTTATAGAAAATTAAATTTGAGTTGTAAATTAATTTAAATTAATTTAAATTAACAACTTAAATTGAATATTTTTTCTAAATATTTATTAAAAATTATTACTAAGATGGAAATAATTCATGTTATTTTCATATCCATCTAAGTAAAATTTATAAATATTAAATTAAAATTTATATTTAGAATTTTTCATTCTAAATTGGAAATTTTAATAAATATATATTTAAAATAAATAGATTAAAATGAGAATCAAAGAAAATACAACTCTCTTTAAATAATGAGCTTTATTATTAAGATATTCGATCTCCATTGTCGGTTTTACATCGCGTTTGTTTTAGTGAGTAATCCTCCCTAATGGAGGAACGTTCATTAGTAATTTCGCACCGTTTAATCTCAAAAGATAAGTAGTTTGTAAGTGTTTTATATGGTATGGATCACCCTAATGGTGGCGACCATATTTGACTTGCAAATTGCGAAACAATGGTGGAAGCTCATAAGATAGAATTGCCTTGACTCTCGCCTAAACGGGACATCGCTGAATTCCAATCTTGATCGAATAAAAGGTTGCTAGAATGATTAACATTTTAGATGAGCTGACAACTCTATTCAATGGATGGTAGCTTTGACTCTCGCCTAAACGGGATACTGATATCAGTTTGTTGAAAACCTTGGAAATTATTTAGGATTGTACGTTTTAGTATTTTCACTTGTCATTCCTACTTGCTATATGTTTAATAATTTCTGAATTGTGTATGAATTTATATTGAACCATGTTATTTTCTGTTATTAAGTTGTAGTTTAATTTCGAATCTTCATTGTTGGTCTAACTTGGTTTGTCTATCTAATGAGATAAATTCCTAGTGGATTTTCACCATTAGACATACATAATAGTGTTAGATCTCGAAAGATAAATATTGTATATGCAACATCTAGCTGCTCATCAATTGATGACACCTTAGACTAGTATTTTTACAATATGAAACAAGAAGATTATATATAAATAAGATTACTTTGACTCTCACTAATCGAAGCATCATTGGATTCTTATATATAAACGAAATTATCCTAATTCCTCTTAGCCTATTCATTTCGAATTAGCTCAATAACATATCATTGGATGAATGGTCTATATATCATATCATGTCATTCTATATTTTCTCTTAAGAAATTAAATGACGCATATGATTATAATCCCGAAATTCTATTCTCAATTGATATAAATCCTCAATCTTAGAAACCTCCTACTTGTATGGGCAAATCAGACTTAGAGTTAAATTAGTAGTGGTGGTCCAAGATAGAATTACTCATAATATTTGGTATAAATTTAAGTCTTTGACTTTAATTTTAGATTCTAAACAGAAATTTTCTTATATTTCTAATTCCAGAATACAATACAGTTACACTTTCTCAAGTGTTTAATATCCATCTTCTATTAATGGATTCAAACTGTTTGGAATATGAGTTTAGTATTCTGTGACCAGGATCCACTTGCACTATTCTAAGAACTCTTTGATGTAACTAAACCTAAGTCATCAAAAAGACACAACCATATTGTTATTAATCTATGGCATTTGTATCTTGTTCATAGTGGTTTTGACAAGATCAATCTCTACAAAGAGTTAATATGCCTATATCCACTGAAAGTAGTTTATCTCATTCGCAGATGGATGTACATTCAGGGGTGGATATGAGTTTTTCGTTGTATTCTCAAAACGATAACTCTAGATTATACCTTATGCGAAGAAATTTGAAATGTTTGAAAAATTTCATTAATTTCTAGCAATGGTTAAACACCATTAAGGTAAATGGTTAAAGATCTTGCGAACTGATAGGGGTGGAGAAATAGTTAGTAGATATGCAGTTCAAAGATCATTAAATTGATTTTTGAATTATATCCAAGCTTACCTCCCCAGAAATTTCGATTTGCGTATTGATGATTAGTTACTAGTCGTTGCCTAATTCCTTCTATGGTAATACAATTTCCAAATGATGTAATGGTTGGGTACTTAGTGTAAATAATTACTAGATCCATGGATGACCTAATCAAAATCTTAAGAAAAGCTAGAACTATTAACCATGGTTTGTTAGCTATTCTAAGTGATTAGGGGTGGACCATCCCATAGTCAATAGATAAGAAAGTGTTTGTTCAAACAAATACCACTTTTCTAAGATAATGACTAAGTCTGAAAATAAAGTAGCATATAAAGGAGATATTTAATTCTTGATTCCAAAAGTGTTCTATCATCTTATTTGACATATGATGATCACACTGCCTCTGTTGTCTTGTCACAACCGAAGAGATCAATACAATTTAGTTTTCTTAGACATAATTCACGGTACCTTGTCGTAATGGGAGAGTTTCTAGGAACTCACCTTCTTATGACTTGGGAGACACTAGTGATTAAAATCCATTGTGAGTTTAAACAAGTAATGGATTGTCAAGATAAGAAACTAAGAAGAAAAGCCAATAGAACTATGGTTTAATCCATTCACATGGAATAACCTAAATTTTTCTATTACAAGGACATAAAAGGAAATTTTTCGTGTATAAGTCTATTCAATGGACTTAACAAGACTTCCTGTTCCTAGTATTCTAGGTTTGAGTTTATCTAAACCTATGGCTTATGGTATACCTGGTAATTACTTACACTAATGCAAGCAACTTACTTTAGTAAGATGCTGAAGCATTTTCTTTCTAATGGCAATTTGTAGAAGCTTCACAACTTCTTAGGCATAGATTTTATTTATCTAAGGAAAAGTCTCAACTATTCCAGAAAAGATAAAACCATGAAAGAATTTCTTATATCAACAGTGAGAGGTCTCAGATATGCTTTTGTATGCCTTAGACCAGACACCTGCTGTTGAGTGGGAGTAATGAGTAGGTATCAGATTAATCCAGGAGAAGAACATTGGAAGACATTCAAGTAAATCTTAAGATTAAGAAGAGGAACTATATGTTAGTCTATAAGAGTGTGTTTAAAACTCTTAGACTACACCACATCAGATTTCGAAATTTGCCTTTGTGCTAGAAAATCTTTCTGATAAGATGGTGGTTACTCTGGGGGTGGAATAGTGATTTTGGAGAAGTGTAAAAACATATCTGAAGTCTCTAGGTCTACCAGGAAGGGACTGAATGTTAAAGTTACAGGAAAGGTACTTATTCAGTCTAAGGAAAGTTCTATACATTTTTGGCACTATTCCAAATTGCCTAAACTACTAGTGTTATTTCCCTATTAACCAAAAGTAGTTGCCAAAAGTATAGAATCCAGTATCCCAAGAGAGTAGACATATAGAGAGGAATTTCACATTATCAATAATTTTGTGATTAAGGAAGAGTAATGGTGGAGAAAAGGTTGTGGTTAATTCAACCTTTCAGATCCTATTACGAGGAGTTTACTACTACTACACTTGATTTGTATATCAAGGTGTTGAGATTATTTGAAACACACTTTTTTTTTTTTATATTAGTGCAAGTGGGAGTTTGTTGGGTTTTATGCCCTAAATAAAACTCATTTCAATATAATCAGATTTACTTATTAATATAGATCAGAAATAACATTTAATGTTGCATGGTCACATGATTTATTTCATGATTATATGTACATAATATATGAATTCTTCTGAAACCCTTTTCACATACTTGATCCTGTTTATTGTGCTGTCAACACATTGGAAAGTAAACATGACTATGTGAATAAAGTTTCCTAGATTTATCACACACAGTGTTTTACTGATATGATAATCTACAACAAGACTTTACTTGCATTTGGAGAAATGCTATGTTCTTTCCAGAGCATTGGTTAAAGTAAAGCTCAGGTTGGATGCATGGAGTATGCATCGAAAGGGACCGCTATTGAACTTTGACTTAGATTTATTAAACTTACCATAATATCTATTCAAGTCAATATCGCCTAGTTGATCCTAGATCAAATGATCTTAATCCTGTTATGATTAGGCTCAATCTCAAGAGGCTATTCGTGTTCTTTGATTTGTTAGTTAAGCCTACTTTTAGGTCAGGGTGATACGTACATTTTTGGAACACGGTAGTGCAATAGAGTGGGAGCGCTAACATAAACATGGAATCTATAGCTTCTATCTGGCGAATAGTAAGTAAAGGATGATCTCCTTCGAGCTTGACCAAACGAAAATAAATGGTGGAGATCTCATTTCACATAAGCTGAAATATCATTTATACAGGGTTAAGTGTTTTAAGGATTAAATACATTGTAGGGTGTAACGGTAATCTAATCCCTTTACAGTGTAGATCATTCATATAGAGGATCATTGATCAAATTAGGATTATAACAATTGATAATTAATGATGTGTCTATATGGTGGAACATATAGAGCATTCTATATACTGAGAGTGCAATTCTAAGTTCTATGCGAGGGTTCAACGAAGAATTAATAAGTTAGTAAATTTAAGTAATAAATTCTTGATCCACTTATTGGAAGCTCGGTTATATAGACCCATGGTCCCCGCACTAGTTGAGATAATATTGCTTGTAAGACTCATATAATTCGTTTTCATTAATCAATTATAATTCTCAAATTAGACTATGTCTATTTGTGAATTTTTCACTAAGTAAGGGCGAAATTGTAAAGAAAGAGTTATTAGGGGCATATTTGTTAATTATGATACTTTGTATGGTTCAATTAATAAATATGATAAATGACAATATTATTTAATAATTATTTATAGTTATTAAATAGTTAGAATTGGCATTTAAATGGTTGAATTAGAAAATTGGCGTTTTTGTGAAAATCAGATGCAGAAAAGATAAAATTACAAAATTGCAAAAAGTGAGGCCCAAATCCACTGTGCTTGGCCGGACACTTTTGTAGGGAATTTAAACTGATATTTTCATTATTTTAATGCCAAATAATTCAAACCTAACCCTAGTGGAATGCTATAAATAGATAGTGAAGGCTTCAGGAAAATTACACACTTTTCTTCTGACTTTTCATTCAGAATAAACTGAGCTTCTCTCTCTCCCTATCTTTGGCCAACCACTCCCTCTCTCTCTTCTTCCTGAAGATTTCGAATTTCTTAGTGTTAGAGTAGTGCCCACACACAACAAGTGATACCTCAATCATAGTGAGGAAGAACGTGAAGAAAGACTTTCAGCAAGAAGGAGTTTCAGCACTAAAGAATCAGAGAAAGAGATCCAGGTTCAGATATTGATAATTCTCTTCTACAGAAAGGAATCAAGGGCTAGATATCTGAACGGAAGGAGTCATTATATTCCGCTGCACCCAATGTAAGGTTTCTCAAACTTTATATGTGTTTATTTTATCGTTTTAGAAAGTTCATATTTAGGGTTTTAATCAACATACTTGTGAGTAGATCTAAGATCCTGGTAAAATAATTTCCAACACTTTCTTTATAAGAATTATGGGAAAATTCAATAAGCTTTCTATAGGCACCAAGATTGCGAGAATCAGAGAGTATTTAAAGAGATATGACAGTTTTACTGAGACATGTTTCATTTTGAAAAATAAGAAAAGGAGACCTACGAATATTCTCCTATTGTGATCAATAAATAAGTAAATGTAGAGTTTCTTAACTCAAATACATCAAGCTGCTTGGATCGATAGACATAAGATGATGGTGATCAAAGATGAGAGTGAAGAGTTGTATAGATTTGGCTAACGATGTAATGGAAAGATGACTTGAAAATTTTAGGGTTAGTCTTGCTTAGATGCATGCGAAGAATATAACGATATAATTTTAGGGTTAATGAAACCTATACTATTCTGACTCTTATTAGGTTTAGTTTTATGAATAATAATAATATAATAGCAATAATAATATGATAAATTATTAAATAAACAAATATATAACTTTTAAATTTAAATTGTAAGCTCTCAATCCCATAACTTTAGGGCTTAGTTTTGACATAGAAAAATTACGAATTATGATATAGCTATTTCTACAAAATTTATAGATCTTTGAATTATCTATAAAACTCTAGATATGCTCGTTTTAGTAAAACAGTTTCTAAACCTGCAAATTTCTCTAAACTTACGAATTTTCTCACATTAATTAAATAATAATATTATTTAATACCGCTTATACAATTAATTAAATCAAATAAATATATTATATAAAAACCCTAATGGACTTTCATATCGGGCTTTAATTAAAAGATTATCTACTTATGAAAATACCATAATATTTTACTTTCGTAGTTAATACAACTTTAACTCTCTTTAGAAAATTGGTACAACTACTCTAAGCAATAGTCTCTACTCACTAACAACACAAATAAATGAGATAATTATCCTCTCACCATTAATATCCCAAAAATTAAATACTATTTTAATCTGGATATTACATTCTACCCTCCTTAAAAGAAATTTCGTCCTCGAAATTTAACTTTCCAAGCATTTAGGGTATTTTGTCTTCTACCTACCACATTGCCTCCTTTTCTACCACATGAACCCAATAGTCATGTATGTAACGTTTGTCTTATCGGTAAAATTATAACACATTTAATATACTCCTTTATTTAAGAATGGTTATTCTACTATACTTTACTTAATAACAAAACATGCTCCTACAACTGCATGCTCGTAATATTATAAAAGTTTTCCTTCTCTTATGAACATCCTTACATGCTATTAAGAGTAAAACTATTTATTCTCCTCTGAACATCCTTACATGTCACTTGAGAACACATTATGCAATACAAAAAAATAACAAACAACAAAGAGTAGGTTAGAAGACCTTATGCAAACTTCTCTTTACTATCATGCTCGTCCGTTGAATGTTACTACATACAAAAAGCTTAACTTTCTACTTATTAATTCCCACCATAGAGTTACAGTGTCACCTATAGTTTCATAGTTGTTACTCTATCAGTTAGAGATACTTGTTCTCATAACATTGGGAATTAAGCACTTAGGCCTTTTATAATTCCTTATATAATTTTACTGATCCATTCAACCACCACTCAGTATGAGCTCACTTCTTAGTTTCTTTTAGGCCATTTCTCGGACAGTGTAGTCTTTGATTCCTTTTTCAGTCTCTTGATTCTTGTACAACTCTATTTTATCTTCTTTGCTAATCTCATCTTTGTTGCACGATATTCTATTATTACTTTCAATCATGCTTACTTAACTTTGAAACTAGCAAGTTTTCCATTTTTTTATTCGTCCGAATTAACAATCTGTTGTTGTAGTGGTCAAGCTTATTCTTGTAGCGACGATAGACATGTGTTGTTAATTTTAATGAGTGTTTCTTCCTTCATAATAGTCTTTTAGGGCGACCCAATTTTCTATACTTACGATATCGTCGATTGCTCCAACCATATTTGTGCATTGCAAGCCTGTTTAACTTGCAAAAATTCATGCTTTCTAAATTATACTGCCAAGACCTCCAAGTCTTTGAACCCAACTCATAATCCAATACTGATTATTCACTTTTAACTAAGACTATATCATATATGCGCTAAAATATCGTAAGCATACTGGTAACTTATTAAAACGAGTTAAACCCTACCATGGGTTATTGTAGCCCAGCTATTAACTTACTGTTAACCTTTAACGATAGGTTAACCATACAATCTCATAATATATTAACCAGGACATTTTTTTTTGGGGGGGGGGGGGGTAAGGATACAATAAATATAATTGGCAAACCATGCCGAATAGACCTTACTCTGTCCATCACTACTATACCTCATATACCCTCACTTGTATCTGATTTTCTACTAGAGACTCATAGTTTGTAATTCCTTAGTCAAGGCTCTTTGACTTATATACTTCCTAAATTACCTTTAGACATAAGTCTGTACTCCGTTTAAGCATTTCATTCCATGTTCAAGCGCAACTTAACTATTAATAATTCTCTCTCTTTTCCCTTTAAGTTTTCCACTTCTAATTGGACGATCTTCAGCTATTTGTAGAGATGTTTGCTATGGGAATATTCCAACTTTGGAAAGTCCATCTAGAAATTTCCTTTACTAGCCTTCCAGTTCAAGAAAATCCTCTAATATTTTTCAAAATTCTTATATCTTAATAGCTTTATTTTCTCGAGCTCTACAAGACCTAAAATGCCACATCTTTAACAAAAGTTGGCACTTATTGAAAGTTTACCTCTTAATTTCCTCTTGCGTTGACACTCCAACATACTTATGCTATTTTCCATGAATCATAAGTAGATTTTAGTATCATTTGCTTATGTTGTTCCTTGAATCCATGTATGTTGCTTGAGAATTTAATAATCCCAACACTTCTCTGAAACCAGTATCGTCCTTTCCATGCCATAGAATTCTTCAAGACATATCACTTTAGTCTTAGTTGTGCCTCACTTGTCTTCTATCTCTAATACTAGTGAGGCTTACCTAACATCTTTTTTCGTTGAGTTATGTGTTGGGTTTTATGCCCTAAATAAAACTCATTTTCAATGTAAACTCTATTCTTTTAAATATCAATAAAAAAAAAATAGAAGTATTTATCACTCATTTGTGTGTCTTTTGGTTCATGTTATCATTTACTTGTCTAATTGATTTATGAATTCATCCAAACCCTTTTCACATTTATATTCTTGTTTATTGTGTCGTCAGCACAGTGGAAAGTAATCAAGATTATGTGATTGAATGTATATTCCTAGATTTATCAGAACACAGGATTTAACTGATATGAAAATCTACAACATATTTTACTAGCACCGTGGATTAGTGCTATGTTCTTTCCAGAGCATTAGTTAAAGTAAAGCTTGGGTTGGATGCATGGAGTATGCATCGGAAGGGACCGATATTGAACTTTGTTTCAGATATATTAAACTTACCGTAGTATCTGTTCAATTCAAAATCACCTAGTTGATCCTAGATCAAATGATCTTAATCCTGATATGTTTAGGTTCAATCTCAAAAGTATTACACATTTCCCTTAATTTGTTACTTAAGCCTACTTTCGGGTCAGGGTGATACGTACTTTTTGGGAACATGGTAGTGTAATTGAGTGGGAGTGCTAAACATAAAGATGGAGTCTATTGCTTCTATTTGGCAAATAGAAAGTGAAATGATGATTTCCTTCAAGCTTAGCTAAACAGAGATAAATGGTTGAGTACTCATTTTACTTAGCTGAAATATCATTTATACGGAGCTAAGTATTTAAAGGATAAAATACATTGAAAGGTGTTACGGTAATTTGGATCCCTATTTAATGTAAATCATCTATAGAGGGTCATTGATCAAATTAGGATTATAACAATGGATAATTAATAGCGTATCTATATGGTGGAATATATAGAGTGTTCTATATAACTGAGAGTGCAATTCTAAGTTCCAAGAGTGGATGCAACAAGGAATTAATAAGCTAGTGAATTTACTTGGTAAATTCTTGATCAGCTTATTGGAAGCTCGGATATATAGGCCCACGGTCCCCATACTAGTTGAGACAATACTGCTTGTAAGACTCAGTTAATTGATTATCATTAATCAATTATAATTCTAAAATTAGACTATGTCTAGTTTATAAATTTTCCCTAAGCAAGGGCAAAATTATGAAGAAAAAGTTTCTAGGGTACATTTGTTAATTAAGAGACTTTGATTAGTCTAATTAATAAACATATTAAATGACATTATTATTTAATAATTAATTTTTAATTATTAAATAATTGGAATCGGCATTTAAATGGTTAAATTGGAAAATTGGCGTTTTTGAGAAAATCAGATGGAGAAATGATAAAACAGCAAAATTGCAAAAGCGGGGCCCATTATCCACATACATGGCCGGCCACTATTATAGGGTTTTATCATTTATTTTTTCATTATTTAAATGCCAAATAATTCTAACCCTACCCTAGTGGTTTGCTATAAATAGGTAGTGATGGCTTCAGAAAATATAACACATCTTTCTTCAGAAAAACTGAGTGCCTTCTCTCCCTAAACCTAGCTGCCACTTTAAGCCTTCTTCTTCACCATTAAAATTCGAAACCCTTGAGTGATAGAGTAGTGCCCACACACATCAAGTGGTACCTCAATCATAGTGTGGAAGATCCTGAAGAATCCAGATTCAACAGAAGGACATTCGGACTCACATCTTGGTGATACTCTACGACAGAAAGGATACAAGGGTTAGAGATCTGAGTGGAAGGAGACATATTATTCCGCTGCACCCAATGTAAGGTTTTTCATACTTTATATGTGTTTATTTATAATCATTTTAGAAGTTCATATTTAGGATGTTAAAGAACATACTTGTGAGTAGATCTATGATCCTGGTAAAATAATTCCAACAACTGGTATCAGAGCCATGGTAATTGATTTGCTTGGAAGAAATTTGGACTTAAAACGATTTGTGTGTGATTTGGATGGTTTCATGTTGATCTGTGTGTGATATGATGATTGATTGACGTTTGTGAGATTTTGTGAAAAATAATTGAATTTTCGTTTATGGAATTATTTTTATTGGATAGTTTGGAAAAAACTAAGTAATTTACTTTTTTACAGAACTCAATTTCGATTTTATTTGAATTAGTTATGATTTTTTGAAGATTTGAAAAAAGATAAGATGATCACCTATCCCACGCACGCGCGGATGGCCCATTCACTCGGCCAGATGCGTGTTCGGACAAGATTTTGTCCTAGCAACACGCACAGGGGTGTGTCATACCCCATTCTGCGTGCGGAGATCATGCTAGGACACTCCAGCGCTGAGTTTTCTCGGCCAGATCCCCTTCTGGCACGCGTGGATGTGTATGCAACAACATACCATCCGTACAGCCCACAAATTTTTTATTTTTCTTTGTTTTTTCATACTATTTCATGGAATTAACTTCCGTTTTTTTTTCTGTAGTTTTGTATTTAGATATTTACTATTCCTATTTCAATTCTAATTATCAGAATTAACTTACTTGGGATTTTAAAATTAATTTATGATATTAGTGTAATTTGAACTTGAAAATAGATAAATATCTATTTTTTTTGCTTAATTATCTATCTTATTTTAAATTTTGGGTTATTTTATCTTATTTTAAATTTAAGGTCAGATATTAACATTTTTTTTAAATTATTCTATTTTTAAATAAATTGACCTTATTTAAATTTTAAAATAAGATTTCTATAAGCATGATATTTTGAATAGATATAAGATATTTTGCTAACTTTAAAATTTTGTTATTTTTTATTTAAATTAAATTATAAATCAGAAAAGGATATTTTTTTTTGAATATTTAATTTATAAAATAACATGAAATTTAAAAGGTAGTTAGCAAATTTTTTTTTTTGAAATGATATTTATGCTAGTTTAAACCTAATTTTTCAAAAATTGTAGGTTTAATTTTAAATGTTAATTTATTTTATTTAAATTTATTTAAAACTGAAATTACTTATTTATTTTTTCGATTTTTTTTTAAATCAAATTAATTAATTTAAAATTAAATAAATCCTACATCCAACTATCCAATTCAACTTGTAGCAGGAGTATGTGTTTTAGCTTGTGTGTAAGTTTTATAAAACCTATTATTGCTTGATCTAAATTGTCATGGTTAACTTATTGACAGATCCAATGATCTGATTTTAACCCATGGTTCAATTGTCAATAGGTCAAGTAAATAATTTGTAACAGGTAAATTTTACATTCTTCTTTCATTTGTGTATGACCTAGTAACATGATAGGATCCATCCAAATCTGTGTGCCTGTGTGAGCCTATATGTTTACTTTATGTTTAGATGCATATAGGTTGTTGCTAAATAAAATGTCACACCATGATAGATTTTATTTAGGCCTATTTAGTTTTTGGGCCTATTCAATTAATAACAGTTGTTCATTTTAAGGTTAAATTCCTCTCTTTTGGGCCTTGTGTGAGAGTTGGGGGCCAATAGAAGTGAGTACGACATATTGAACTCAGCTCCCCCTCACATGAACAACCCCAACTGTGAAGGCCCATCTGCCTGATTTGGATAACTGTACTAGGTTAATTAAATTAGTTTAACCTGATAAAATTGATTAGCAACATAAATTTGAATATCTTTTGAATTTCAAAAATTAAGTTGAGGAATTCTAGGAATTGGTTATTGAAGATTCTTTAGATATTTTTTAAGTTGATATTTTTTTCAAATATGGATAAACTTAAAATGGAATATTTTCAAATTAAGTGGTTACAGCTTAATTTTAATATTTAATTAAATTTTATTTGAAAAATATTTAAGTTGGTTCTTTAGATTTTTCTATAACAACTTAAATAAGATATTTTTCAAATTTTATTTTATTATATTTTAATTCTTTATTTAATTTCAATTTTTTTTTTGAATTTAAATAATTAAAATTTAATTAAAGTTGGATTTTTTTTAAATTTTAAATTTTTTTTACTTAACCAACTTTAATTTGTTATTTTCATTATTAAAATATAGAATAAAATAAATGATTAAATAAAATACATATTTTTTCAAATAATGAGCTTTAATCAAGAGACATTCGATCGCCATTGTTGGTTTTACATAGTTAATTGTTTTAGTGAGTAATGCTCTCTAATGGAGGAACGTTCATTAGCAATTAACGTCGTAGAATCTCGAAAGATAAGTATTTTTTTGTAAGTGTTTATTTTAGTATAGATCACCCTAATGGCGGCGACTATTATAGGGCTTACAAAAGTATGAAACAATGGTGGAGGCTCATGAAATAGGAATGACCTTGACTCTCGCCTAAACGTGACAACGTTAGATTATCTTTTCGATCGAATAAAAGGTTGCTAGAATGTTTACCATTTTAGATGAATTGAAAATTCTATTCAGTGGATGATGCTTTGACTCTCGCCTAAACGGGACAATGTATCAGTTTATTGAAAACCTTGGAAAATAAAATATGTTAAGTTTTAGTATTTTATAAACATACGTGATTACTTGTTATTTTCTGAACTTGTGTATGAATTTTTGAACCAAAACCATACTTCTATTTATTGATATTTGTAGTGCCAATATGAACAACCCACACCCCGACCCACTCCTAGTAAATACCTTTGCAAATGAACTCTATAGTGTGAAAATGCATCCTGGTAGTTGCATAAACTCACACCTGTTGATGATGAATCTGAAGTTCCAAAAGGTAAATCTACTTGGAATTGAATTATCAAAAGAATAATGGGTGCAATTCATAGTTAATAGTCTTCCTCCAGAGTATAATGCATTTGTTGTATCTTACATGATCAACAATTTTACTTCTTCCGACATGGATAAGCTCAAAGCAGAATTACGATCATATGAACGGAATCTGATTGCAATGCCACCTCCTGGTTTTGCAAACTTTAATCAGAGGAAAATGATTAAGCATGAAGCTTCTAACAAAGCTGCTTCTTCAAATACAATTGATAGTCATATTCTTCTATGTTCGAATTGTAATGAAAAGGGACATCAGGAAGATCGATGTCCCAGGCTTCTAAACAATTCAAACGAAGGTAATGCTTTTGTCTTTGAATTATGTGTTTTAGAGAATGACAAATCCATCTGGATTGTTGATTCAGGATCTACTAACCATGTTTGTTCTCCACTGCAGCTGCTTGAAACTTGGGAAAATCTGCACCCAGAAGAGTTAAAGCTTAAAGTTGGAAATGGACAGTTAGTATCGGTCAAAGCAAGAGGGAAAGCCCGCCTCAAGTTTCGAAAGAGATTTTTAATTTTAGAAAATTTTTTATTTATTCCAAACTTTAGTAGAAACTTGATTAGTGTTTCATGTTTTTAAACACATCCATATAATTTGAATTTTTCGAGTACTTTTTGTTCAATTTCTCGTAATAGATTTCAATTATGTGTTGCTTACATGGAACAAGGGCTTTATGTTTTGAGACCGGAAATACAATTCGCACTAAACAATGAACTTTTCAATGTTGCTAAACCTAGAAACCTAAAAAGAAAAGAGATTGATAATGATGAGCAAACTTATCTATGGCACTTACGTTTAGGTCACATTGGCTATGATAGACTCAATAAGCTAACCAAAGACGGTCCATTGAAAAATGTCGTCTTAGGTGAATTACGTGTATGAGAGTCATGCCTAGAAGGTATAATGACCAGACGTTCTTTCTCTACAAAGGGAGAACGTGCCAAACAACCCCTAGGGTTAGTACATTCGGATGTCTGCAGACCCCTAAATGTCAAAGCCTGAGGTGGTTATGAGTATTTTGTCACTTTCATTGACGATTTCTGTAGATATAGTTTCCTTTACCTCATGCAAAAGAAATCTGAAACGTTTGAAAAGTTTCAGAAATTTCATGCTTTGGCTCAAAACAAATTAGGTGAAACATTAAAGATCTTGCGAACTAATAGGCGTGGAGAATATATGGATATGCAGTTCAAAGATCATTTAATTGAACTTGGAATTGAATCCCAATATACTGCACCTAGCACTCCACAGCAAAATGGAGTAGTAGAAAGAAGAAATCGCACTCTTTTGGAAATGGTTAGGTCTATGCTGAGTTATTAAACTCTATCTACGTCCTTCTAGGGATATGCTATACAGATGGCAAACGACATTCTAAATGTTGTTCCATCTAAAGCAGTTCCTAAGACACCCGTCGAACTATGGAATGGTCGTACACCTTCTTTACGCCATTATAGAATTTGGGGGTGCCCTGCTCATGTCTTAAGAAAGAAAGAAGGCAAACTGGAATCGCGAACAAAAGTTTGTCTGTTTGTCGGAAATTCTAAAGAGACTAGGGGTGGACTATTTTATAGTTACAAGGATAATAAAGTGTTTGTTTCTAAAAATGCTACTTTCTTTGAAGAAAACTATATCAAAGTGTTCAAACCGAAAAGTAAAGTTGTATTAGAGGAAAGGCTTTTTCATATTACTCCTTGTAATGTTCCGTGCTCTCCTACCCAAGAACAGGATAATCCCACTCCCTCAGTTGAAACAACTGAGAAAACTACCGGTAAAGTTCCTGTTCAAAAGATCAACGCACCTCGTTGTAGTGGGAGGGTTTCTACTAAACCATCTCGTTATGGCTTGGATGGTGAAATCAATATGGTTGTTGGTGACGGTATTGATGACGACCCATTAACCTATAAACAGGCAATGGCAAGTCCAGAACGGAAACGATGGTCAGCCGGCATGGATTCAGAAATGGATTCCATGAAAAAGAACAAAGTTTAAGAATATATAGACGCACCTGACGACTATAATCCAATCGGATGTAAGTGGGTCTACAAGAAGAAAAGAGGTGCTGGAGGCGAAGTCGAAACTTTCAAAGCTAGACTCGTCGCCAAGGGTTACACCAAAAGAGAAAGTGTGGACTATGAGGAAACTTTTAGTCCTGTCGCCATGCTCAAATCCACCCGAATTCTTCTCTCCATCACTGCCGCTTTCGATTATGAAATCTGGCAAATGGATGTCAAGATAGCTTTCCTTAACAGAATTCTTGCAGAAACCATCTATATGGAGCAACCAAAAGGCTATGTTCTTCCAGGATAGGAAAAGAAAGTTTGCAAACTCAATAGATCCATCTATGGACTCAAGCAAGCTTCTCGCTCCTGAAACAAAAGTTTTGATGAGATCATCAAGACCTACGACTTTCTTCAGAATGAAGATGAACCTTGTGTTTACCAACTCAAGGATGACCACGTGGTAGTATTCCTGGTCCTTTATGTTGACGACATTTTGAACATTGGTAACAATGTGAATAAAATGACTTACATCAAGGAATGGCTAGACACTCAATTCGAAATGAAAGATTTGGGTGAAGCTGCCTATGTTCTCGGTATTCAGATTATCAGAGACTGGAGGAACAGATCACTTGCTCTCTCTCAAACTGTTTACATTGATAAAGTTCTAGAGAGATTCTTCATGACCAATGCCAAAGGGGTGCATATGCCTTCTAGATTTGGTATCAATCTATCTAAGGAACAGTGTCCCACTGATCCTCAAGAGATAGAGGACATGAGTAGGGTTCCTTATGCTTCTGCAGTTGGAAGTCTAATGTATGCAATGTTATGCACTAGACCTGACATCTGTTATACAGTGGGAATCGTGAGCAGGTATCAGACAAATCCAGGACAGGAAGATTGGAAAGATGTTAAGCATATCTTAAAATACTTGAAGAGTACAAGGCAATTCATGTTAGTCTACAAGGGTGGTGCTTTAAATCCCGTAGGCTATACTGATTCGGATTTCCAGGAATGTCTTGATGACAGGAAATCTACATCTAGGATGGTGTTTACTCTTGGGGGTGGAGTAGTGGTTTGGAGAAGTGCTAAACAAACCGCAATTTTAGACTCTACCATGGAGGCAGAATACATAGCTGCAACAGAGGCTGCCAAAGAACTTGTCTGGCTTAGAAAGTTCTTCACTGGACTCGGTGTCATTCCTGGAATGGAAAAATCTCTGGTTTTGCTTTGTGATAACACTGGAGCCATAACCAACAGTAAGGAGCCTCGAAGCCACAAGAGAAGCAATCATATAGAAAGGAAATATCACATTATTAGAGAATATGTAGCAAGAGGGGTTGTAGTGGTGGAGAAAGTGGACACAGAGGACAATCTAGTTGACCCATTCACCAAAGTCTTGGCAGGAACTGCATTCCAAAAGAACTGTCAGAATTTAGGATTAAATGATATGCACTGATTAGTTTTATATTAGTGCAAGTGGGAGTTTTTTGGGTTTTATGTCCTAAAAAAAACTCCTTTTCAATGTAATCTCTATTCTTTTAAATATCAATAAAAAAATAGAAGTATTTATCACTCATTTGTGTGTCTTTTGGTTCATGTTATCATTTACTTGTCTAATTGATTTATAAATTCATCAAAACCCTTTTCACATTTATATTCTTGTTTATTGTGTCGTCAGCACAGTGGAAAGTCATCAAGATTATGTGATTGAATGTATATTCCTAGATTTATCAGAACACAGGGTTTAACTGATATGAAAATCTACAACATAGTTTACTAGCACCGTGGATAAGTGCTATGTTCTTTCCAGAGCATTAGTTAAAGTAAAGCTTGGGTTGGATGCATGGAGTATGCATCGGAAGGGACCGATATTGAACTTTGTTTCAGATATATTAAACTTACCGTAGTATCTGTTCAATTCAAAATCACCTAGTTGATCCTAGATCAAATGATCTGAATCCTGATATGTTTAGGTTCAATCTCAAAAGTATTACACATTTTCCTTAATTTGTTACTTAAGCCTACTTTCGGGTCAGGGTGATACGTACTTTTTGGGAACATGGTAGTGCAATTGAGTGGGAGCGCTAAACATAAAGATGGAGTCTATAGCTTCTATCTGGCAAATAGAAAGTGAAATGATGATTTCCTTCGAGCTTAGCTAAACAGAGATAAATGGTTGAGTACTCATTTCACTTAGCTGAAATATCATTTATACGGAGCTAAGTGTTGTAAGGATAAAATACATTGAAAGGTGCTACGACAATTTGGATCCCTATTCAATGTAAATCATCTATAGAGGGTCATTGATCAAATTAGGATTATAACAATGGATAATTAATAGCGTCTCTATATGGTGGAATATATAGAGCGTTCTATATAACTGAGAGTGCAATTCTAAGTTCCAAGAGTGGATGCAACAAGGAATTAATAAGCTATTGAATTTACTTGGTAAATTCTTGATCAGCTTATTGGAAGCTCGGATATATAGGCCCATGGTCCCCATACTAGTTGAGACAATACTACTTGTAAGACTCAGTTAATTGATTATGATTAATCAATTATAATTCTAAAATTAGACTATGTCTAGTTTATGAATTTTCACTAAGCAATGGCAAAATTGTGAAGAAAAAGTTTCTAGGGTACATTTGTGAATTAAGAGACTTTGATTAGTCTAATTAATAAACATATTAAATGACATTATTATTTAATAATTAATTTTTAATTATTAAATAATTGGAATCGGCATTTAAATGGTTAAATTGGAAAATTGGCGTTTTTGAGAAAATCAGATGGAGAAATGATAAAACAGCAAAATTGCAAAAGCGGGGCCCATTATCCACATACATGGCCGGCCACTATTATAGGGTTTTATCATTTATTTTTTCATTATTTAAATGCCAAATAATTCTAACCCTACCCTAGTGGTTTGCTATAAATAGGTAGTGATGGCTTCAGAAAATATAACACATCTTTCTTCAGAAAAACTGAATGCCTTCTCTCCCTAAACCTAGCTGCCACTTTAAGCCTTCTTCATCACCATTAAAATTCGAAACCCTTGAGTGATAGAGTAGTGTCCACGCACATCAAGTGGTACCTCAATCATAGTGTGGAAGATCGTGAAGAATCCAGATTCAACAGAAGGACATTCAGACTCAGATCTTGGTGATACTCTGCGACAGAAAAGATACAAGGATTAGAGATCTGAGGGGAAGGAGACATATTATTCCGCTGCACCCAATGTAAGATTTCTCATACATTATATGTGTTTATTTATGATCGTTTTAGAAGTTCATATTTAGGATGTTAAAGAACATACTTGTTAGTAGATCTAAGATCCTGGTAAAATAATTCCAACTTTATGCTCCATACTTTTGGTGTCGTGTTGATGTTATTTAGGTTCTAGAGATGTCATCCATGAATGTTAACTTCTCATCTTCCTCTAGTTTTAAATTTGTGATCTCCTCTTCATAGTCTCTCATCCATAGTTTATCCAAATTGATAGAGGTGCCTAATCCTCATTTGTGTGCCTCCTTTGACTTTTTTTTGAACCATGCAAGAATTACTCTGTTGTCTCCTCCACAAAATAGTTGACCTTGAGTTTGAAGATTACAATTTTCCTTTTGCAATCTACTATTTGTTGATGCTTTGCTTATCTCTTGGTATTCAAGATACCTTCATAAGATATTACCTCCAGCAAATTTTAACAAATCTCTTTCTAACTCTTATTTTAGATTCTATTCAGCATACTACACTGTTGGGTTTTATGCCCTAAATAAAACTCATTTCAATATAATCAGATTTACTTATTAACATAGATCAGAAATAATATTTAATGTTGCATGGTTCACATGATTTATTTCATGATTATATGTACATAATGTATGAATTCTTCTGAAACCGTTTTCACCTACTTGATCCTGTTTATTGTGCTGTCAACACATTGGAAAGTAAACATGACTATATGAATAAAGTTTCCTAGATTTATCAGACACAGGGTTTTACTGATATGATAATCTACAACAAGAGTTTACTTGCATTTGGAGAAATGCTATGTTCTTTCCAGAGCATTGGTTAAAGTAAAGCTCAGGTTGGATGCATGGAGTATGCATCCGAAGGGACCGATATTGAACTTTGACTTAGATTTATTAAACTTACCGTAATATCTATTCAAGTCAATATCGCCTAGTTGATCCTAGATCAAATGATCTTAATCCTGTTATGATCAGGCTCAATCTCAGGAGGCTATTCGTGTTCTTTGATTTGTTACTTTTAGGTCAGGGTGATACGTACATTTTGGGAACACGGTAGTGCAATTGAGTGGGAGCGCTAACATAAACATGGAATCTATAGCTTCCATCTGGCGAATAGTAAGTAAAGGATGATCTCCTTCGAGCTTGACCAAACGAAAATAAATGGTGGAGATCTCATTTCACATAAGCTGAAATATCATTTATACAGGGTTAAGTGTTTTAAGGATTAAATACATTGTAGGGTGTAACGGTAATCTAATCCCTTTACAGTGTAGATCATTCATATAGAGGATCATTGATCAAATTGAGATTATAACAATGGATAACTAAAGATGTGTCTATATGGTGGAACATATAGAGCATTCTATATACTGAGAGTGCAATTCTAAGTTCTATGCGTGGATTCAACGAAGAATCAATAAGTCAGTGAATTTAGGTTATAAATTCTTGATCTGCTTATTGGAAGCTCGGTTATATAGACCCATGGTCCCCCCACTAGTTGAGATAATATTGTTTGTAAGACTCATATAATTGGTTTTGATTAATCAATTATAATTCTCAAATTAGACTATGTCTATTTGTGAATTTTTCACTAAGTAAGGGCGAAATTGTAAAGAAAGAGTTTTAGGGGCATATTTATTAATTATGATACTTTGTATGGTTCAATTAATAAATATGATAAATGACAATATTATTTAATAATTATTTATAGTTATTAAATAGTTAGAATTGGCATTTAAATGGTTGAATTAGAAAATTGGCGTTTTTGAGAAAATCAGATGCAGAAAAGATAAAACTGCAAAATTGCGAAAAGTGAGACCCAAATCCACTATGCATGGCCGGCCACTTTTGTAGGGAATTTAAACTGATAATTTCATTATTTTAATGCCAAATAATTCAAACCTAACCCTAGTGGAATGCTATAAATAGATAGTGAAGGCTTCAGGAAAATTACACTTCTGATTCAGAAAAAACTGAGCCTCTCTCTCTCCCTATCTTTAGCCGCCACTTTGCTCTCTTCCTTCTCTCTTCAATTTCGAAATTCTTACTGTGAGAATAGTGCGCACACACAGCAAGTGATACCTCAATCATAGTGAGGAAGATCGTCAAGAAAGACTTTAAGCAAGAAGGAGTTTCAGCACTAAAGAATCAGAGAAAGAGATCCAGGTTCAGATATTGATATTGCTCTGCTACAGAAAGGAATCAAGGGCTAGATATCTGAACGGAAGGAGTCATTATATTCCGCTGCACCCAATGTAAGGTTTCTTAAACTTTATATGTGTTTAATTCATCGTTTTAGAAAGTTCATATTTAGGGTGTTAATAACTATACTTGTGAGTAGATCTAAGATCCTGATAAAATAATTTCCAACAACTGGCCTCAGAGCCATAATAATTGATTTGCTTGCAAGAAATTTGGACTTTAAAACGATTGTTTGATGTTTTGGATGGTATCATGTTGTATTGATTGTTACTTGATGATTGATTGATGTTTGTGAATTTTCGTGAAAAATAATTGAATTTATGTTTCTGGAATTATTTTTATTGGATAGTATGAAAAAAATTAAGCAAGTTACTTTTTTACAGAACTCAATTTCGATTTAATTTGAATTAGTTATGATTTTTTGAAGTTTCGAAAAAATCGAGTTGTGTCGCTGCACCACGTGCGCGCGCAGAAATCCTGCCAAATCCCACCAGCGCCGAGGTTGCACGCCCATGACACCCCAGCACACGCGCGGACGGGTATGCACAGCATCCCGTCCGTACAACTTGCAATTTTTTCGTTTTTCTTCGTTTTTTCATGCTTTTTCAAGGAATTAACTTCCAATTTTTTGTGTAGTTCGGTATTTATACATTTACTATTCCTAATTCATTTCTAATTATCATAATTAATTTATTTAATATTTTTTAAATTTAATTCATGATATTAGTGTAATTTGAATTTGAAATGTAAAGCCCGCTTAGTTAATTTGGAAATTATCAGTTAATTGTGATTAATTATGAAATTATTTATAGCTATTTAAATAATTTATTACTGTTATTTATGGAATTCAGAAATGCATGATTATGTCATCAGTAGTTTTTCATATGTTGCATTTCCGGTGCCCGGTATTTGGAACTCGGCGTTTGGCTCAGTAGAAATCACAACTTAGTATGTTAGTAGTTTGGGGACGGGTTTTAGACATTGGGAATGTCGGGAATGGCCGGGAATTTAGAATGTCCCAAAAATACCCCTTTAGTGATTTTTATGTGATTTTATGGTGGAGGGGCAAAATGGTCTTTTTGCCCCATTAGTGTTTTGTCTTATGTGATTTATTAAATGGATTAAATGTTTATTTTAATTGATTATGTTGGCTGAAATGTATAATGCTTGGTTAGTTATTTCATTTTTATTTTTCACAAAAATGCTAAGTTTAGAAAAAGAAAGAAAACTTGAAAAAAGAAACTCTCTCAAGCCTCTCTCTTTTCGGCCTCTTTGAGCAGCAAGGAGGAGGAGTTTTCCTTGGTGATTCAAGTCCTTTTTGTGTTGATTTTGTGATCCTTAGTTACTAGTAAGTGGTTCTCAACTCTTCTCCTTGTTCTTGATGTTTTTGAAGTGAAAATGGTAGGTTGCATGTTAGTTTGTGAAGCTGTATGTTGCTGTGTTTAATTGTTGTTTTCAGTAGCTTAATTAGGTTTTAAATGGATGGATTATATAGGTTCTAATGCATGCTAGTTGTTTTGTTTAAGGTTTGGAAATTTTAAGCTTAAAAATGTGATTTTGAAGAAAATGAGAAAATTGGTTGCTGTGGTTGTGGTGATTGTTTTCTATTGCTTGCAGAAGCTTATTCATGCTTAATTAAGTAGAATTAACCTGGTTTTATTGCATGTTTGTGGGAATTGCTCAAGTTTGAGTTTAGAACTCAAAGCTTGAGCTTTAATGGCATTTTGTGTATCTGTGAATTCTGGGTTAGTTTGATGCCTTAGATTTTTTCTTTGGGGTATTTAGAGCAGGTCTGGAAGGTTTGGAACCATTTGGGTTTGATTTGGTTGAGTTAGGAATTTTTGAAAAATTCCTGCGAGGAACCGGAATTCCGGTTGTGCAACCGGAATTCCGGATGGGTGTCCAGTAATTCCCAGAACCGAAATTCCGGTTGGGCAACCGGTCTACCGGTTGGGGAATTTTCAGAAACCCTAGTTTTCCTCGTTTTTATGTTTTTAGGGGTATTGCCATGCTTTTTATCGATAGGGAAACTTTTAGTTCCTAGTTTTAGTCCCCGGGAAGTGATTTAGCGTGTCACTTATAGCGTTGTGATTTGTATGGTTTAGGAGCCAGTAATCCGCCACTCAGCTTCAGTTCTAGTCAGGTTGACCGGCACACCTGAAATCGGAATCCAGGTAAGATTAGTATAACAGTATGCATATGTAGATTACATGTTTAGCGTGCATGTAGGAAGCCTGCTAGATTACATTAGTTATGTATATAGGCTTCGAACCATCCAACCCTGTCACGTCGGTACAGCCGGAGTATGACCGCAGGCAGTATGACCGGTTCGACCGATCAGGCTGACATTTGGTTGGTGGTTCAGTGCTATTGACCTATCCCGTCGGTACAGGCTGGAGTATGACCAGCAGCCGGAGTATGACCGGTTCGACCGATCAGGAGGATACTTGTCAATAGTACCGTCCCTATGAACGTTCAAAACTCAGTACCATGTTGGACATGGCAGTAGTGGCTCAGTACCATGTTGGACATGGCAGTAGCGGGACTCAGTATCGTGTTGGACACGGCAGTTAGAATTATGTATGATATTATTATGCTTTTCTTACTGAGTCTGTCGACTCACAGTTTATGTTCATGTGTAGGTAAAGGCAAGGCTATAGCTGATGGACCGTGAGCGAGCTTATGAGATTGTACATGTCGGGGCGGTTAGGCCTGGAGCGTACGATCCTCGGGACAGCAAGGCTGAATTTTGTAACTAGTCGTTAGACGACTTTTAATTTTATGTAATAGTTAAACAGTTAAAACTTTTGTAAATGATTTTATAAATCGGGATCCCGAGCCTTTTGTAATATGATTTTATAAGTTTAATTAAAAAGCAAAATTTTAATTAATCACGTTTTTCCATAAACCTCGTTGATTAGCAACGAGCTGCACAGTACGTTTGAAAATCACGTAATACGCCTAAGTTAGTTAGGGTGTTACATGAAATAGTCAATATCTATCTGTTTTGCTTAATTATCTATCTTATTTTTAAATTTGATTATATCTTATCTTATTTTTAAATTTAAGGTCAGATTTTGAATTTTTTAAATTAATTTTTTTTTTAAATAATTTGACCTTATTTAAATTTAAAATAAGATAACTATAATCATGTAATTTAAATAGATGTAAGATATTTTGCTAACTTTTAAATTTTGTTATTTTATTTATTTAAATTACATTTAAAATCTGAAAAAGATATTCATTTATCTTTTTTTTAATTTTTTATTTAATTTTTATTTATAAAATAACATTTAATTTTTTAAAAGTAGTTAGCAAATTTTGAAATGATATTTAGGTTAGTTGAAACCTAATTTTTCAAAATTGTAGGTTTAATTTTAATTTTTTTTTTTAAATTTCGAAATTTTTTAAATTTTCAAATTTTTTTTATCTAATTATTTAATTTTCGAAATTAATTATTTAAAATTAAATAAATCATACATCCAACTATCCAGTTAACCTTGTTGCAGAAGTATGTGTTTTAGCTTGTTTGTAAGTTTTCAAAACCTATTATTACTTGATTGCAAATAGCCATGGTTAACTTTTTGCCAGATCTAATGATCTGATGGCTCCCTTGGTCAAGTAAATAATTTGTAACAGGTATATTTACAATCTTCTTTCATCTGTGTTTGACCTAGCAACATGATAGGACCCATCAAAAGTGTGTCTGTGTGAGCCTATGTGTTTAATTTCATTATAGATGCATATAGGTTGTTGTTGCTAAATAAAATATCATAGTTCTTGATAGATTTTATTTAGGCCCATTTAGTTTTTGGGCCTATTCAATTAATAACAGTTGTTCATCTTAAGGTTAAATTCCTCTCTTTTGGGCCTGTGTGAGAGTTGGGAGCCATAGTAGTGGGTACGACATACTGAACCCAGCACCCCCTCACATGAACCACCCCAATTGTGAAGGCCCATTTGCCTGATTTGAATAACTGTACTAGGTTAATTAAACTAGTTTAACCTAATAAAATTGATTAGCAACATAAATAATTTTATTTATTTTGAAATTAATTTAAGAAAATTATAGTTTAAAGATTTTTTTTATTCTAAGCTAAACTATATGTATTTTCTTATATTTAATTAAATATAGAATTATAACTATCTAGATTCTTTTTAAAGCTTAATTTAAGTTTTTCATTAAATATTCCTATTTAAATTGATATTTAGTAATCTACAACTAACCAACTTAAATCTGAATATCTTTTGGATTTAAAATTTCAAAATTAAGTTGAGGAATTTTAGGCATTGGTTATTAAGATTCTTTAGATATTTTTTAAGTTAATATCTTTTCGAATATTAACTTAAAATGTAATATTTTAGATATTTTTTAAGTTAATATCTTTTCGAATATTAACTTAAAATGGAATATTTTTAAATTCAGTGGTTACAACTTAATTTTTCAATATTTTATTTAATTTAAATTTAAAAAAAAAAATATTTAAGTTCTAGATTTTATCTAATACAACTTAAATTACATATTTTTTTCAAATTTTGTGGAAAAGATACTTAGTCAAATAAGATATTTTCTAGATAGTTATTTCTAGACTACTTATTATTTCTAATATTAAATAGGAAAATATTATACATTGTGAAATTAATTATTTAAATAATTAATTTTGGTACAATTTATTTTAAGTATATTTTTCCTAGTATTAAAGTTGAGATTAATAATTAAGCCTTCTCTACACTTAATTATTTATTTCTTGAATTTAATACATTTAATTAATTTGAAAATTAAATATCTAAGTTGATCATGATACTTAAATATTTCTTTTTCATGATACTTAAATAGAAAATTAATTTTAGTTGAAATTTATTTTTTCAACTAAATTTAAAACTTTTCAAAATATATATTTTTTTTTTATTTTATTAATCAAATTTCGAAATTGCATTTCTTAAATGCTGGAATTTCGAATTTTATTTGAAAAATAGATTAAAGTTGTAAATTATTTATTTTAATTTTGGACCAACTTATATCAATGATTTTTTTCATTAATTGATTAATTTAAAATAAATGAATTAAAATATATTATTAGAAATTGAATTAATTAGTCAAAGGAAAATCTAGATAGGTGATATTTTTACTTGAAGTATTTTTCTAGTGTATTTAATTAAATAGAAAATTAATATTTAAGTTGATTTTCATCATCATACATAAATATTTGAAATTTTTCTTATATATTTAGTTAAATAGGAAAATTATATTTTTTGTTGTAAATTAATTTTATTAATTAATTTTGGGCCAACATTAAATTAGAATAATTTTTCCAGGATTAAGTTTTTTTTTTATTTTAACATGCATTTTCGAAAATTGTATCCTTGAATACTTTAATTTTTTGAAATGCAATATATATTTCTAGAAAATTAAATTTGAGTTGTAAATTAATTTAAATTAATTTTGTAACAACTTAAACTGAATATTTTTCTAAATATTTATTGGAAATTATTACTAAAATGGAAATAATTTATGTTATTTTCATATCCATCTAAGTAAAATTTATAAATATTAAATTAAAATTTATCTTTAGAATTTTTCATTCTAAATTGGAAATTTTAATTACATAAATATATATTTTAAATAAATAGATAAATAAAGAGAATCAAAGAAAATACAACTCTCTTTAAATAATGAGCTTTATTATTAAGATATTTGATCTCCATTGTTGGTTTTACATCGAGTTTGTTTTAGTGAGTAATCCTCCCTAATGGAGGAAGGTTCATTAGCAATTTCGCACCGTTTAATCTCGAAAGATAAGTAGTTTGTAAGTGTTTTATATGGTATGGATCACCCTAATGGTGGCGACCATATTTGACTTGCAAATTACGAAACAATGGTAGAAGCTCATAAGATAGAATTGCCTTGACTCTCGCCTAAACGGGACAGCGTTGAATTCCAATCTTGATCGAATAAAAGGTTGCTAGAATGTTTAACATTTTAGATGAGCTGACAACTCTATTCAATGGATGGTAGCTTTGACTCTCGCCTAAACGGGACACTGATATCAGTTTGTTGAAAACCTTGGAAATTATTTAGGATTGTATGTTTTAGTATTTTCACTTGTCATTCCTACTTGCTATATGTTTAATAATTTCTGAATTGTGTATGAATTTATATTGAACCATGTTATTTTCTATTATTAAGTTGTAGTTTAATTTCAAATCTTCATTGTTGGTCTAACTTAGTTTGTTTATCTAATGAGATAAATCCCTAGTGGATTTTCACCATTAGACATACATAATAGTGTTAGATCTCGAAAGATAAATATTGTATATGCAACATCTAGTTGTTCATCAATTGATGACACCTTAGACTAGTATTTTTACAATATTAAACAAGAAGATTATATAAATAAGATTACTTTGACTTTCGCTAATCGAAGCATCGTTGGATTCTTATTTAACAACGAAATTATCCTAATTCCTCTTAGCTTATTCTTCTCGAATTTGCTCAATAATATATCATTGGATGAATGGTCTATAAATCATTTCATGTCATTATATTTTCTCTTAAGAAATTAAATGACGCATATGATTATAATCCCGAAATTCTATTCCCAATTGATATAAATCCTCAATCTTAGAAATCTCCTACTTTATGGGCAAATCTGACTTAGAGTTAAATTAGTAGTGGTGGTCCAAGATAGAATTACTCATTATATTTGGTATAAATTTAAGTCTTTGACTTTAATTTTAGATTCCAAACAGAAATTTTCTTATATTTCTAATTCCACGATGCAATACAGTTACACCTTCACAAGGGTTTACTATCCATCTTCTATTAATGGATTCAAACTGTATAGAAATGAGTTTGGTATTCTTTGACCAGGATCCACTTGCACTATTCTAAGAACTCTTTGATGTAACTAAACCTAAGTCATCAAAAGACACTACCACATTTTTTTTTAATCTATGGCATTTGTATCTTGTTCATAGTTGATTTGACAAGATCAATCTCTGCAAAGAGTTAATATGCCTATATCCACTGAAAGTAGTTCATCTCATTCACAGATGGATGTACATTCAGGGGTGGATATGAATTTTTCGTTGTATTCTTAAAACGATAACTCTAGATTATACCTTTTAGCAAGAAATTTGAAATGTTTGAAAATTTCATTAATTTCTAGCAATGGTTAAAACCATTAAGGTAAGTGGTTAAAGATCTTGCGAACTGATAGGGGTGGAGAAATAGTTAGTAGATATGCAGTTCAAAGATCATTAAATTGATTTTTGAATTATATCCAAACTTACCTCCCCAGAAATTTCGAGTTGCATATTGATGATTAGTTACTAGTCGTTGCCTAATTCCTTCTATGGTAATACAATTTCAGAATGATGTAATGGTTGTATACTTAATGTAAATCATTACTAGATTCATGGATGACCTAATCAAAATCTTAAGAAAAGCTAGAATTGTTAACCATGGTTTGTTAACTATTCTAAGTGATTAGGGGTGGACCATCCCATAGTCAATAGATAAGAAAGTGTTTGTTTAAACAAATACTACTTTTCTAAGAAAATGACTAAGTCTGAAAAATAAAGTAGCATATAAAGGAGATATTTAATTCTTGATTCCAAAAGTGTTTAATCATCTTATTTGACATATGATGATCCCACTGCCTCTGTTGTCTTGTCACAACCGAAGAGATCAATACCATTTAGTTTTCTTAGACATAATTCACGGTACCTTGTCGTAGTGGGAGAGTTTCTAGGAACTCACCTTCTTATGACTTGGGAGACACTAGTGATTAAAATCCATTGTGAGTTTAAACAAGTAATGGATTGTCAAGATAAGAAACTAAGAAGAAAAGCCAATAGAACTATGGTTTAATCCATTCACATGGAATAACCTAAATTTTTCTATTACAAGGACATAAAAGGAAATTTTCGTGTATAAGTCTATTCAATGGACTTAACAAGACTTCCTGTTCCTAGTATTCTAGGTTTGAGTTTATCTAAACCTATGGCTTATGGTATACCTCGTAATTACTTACTCTAATGCAAGCAACTTACTTTAGTAAGATGCTGAAGCATTTTCTTTCTAATGGCAATCTGTACAAGCTTCACAACTTCTTAGGCATAGATTTTATTTATCTAAGGAAAAGTCTCAACTATTCCAGAAAAGATAAAACCATGAAAGAATTTCTTATATCAACAGTGAGAGGTCTCAGATATTCTTTTGTATGCCGTAGACCAGACACCTGCTGTTGAGTGGGAGTAATGAGTAGGTATCAGATTAATCCAGGAGAAGAACATTGGAAGACAATCAAGTAAATCTTAAGATTAAAAAGAGGAACTATATGTTAGTCTATAAGAGTGTGTTTAAAACTCTTAGACTATACCACATCAGATTTCAAAATTTGCCTTTGTGCTAGAAAATCTTTCTGATAAGATGGTGGTTACTCTGAGGTGGAATAGTGATTTTGGAGAAGTGTAAAAACCTATCTGAAGTCTCTAGGTCTACCAGGAAGGGACTGAATGTTAAACTTACAGGAAAGGTACTTATTCAGTCTAAGGAAAGTTCTATACATATTTGGCACTATTCCGAATTGCCTAAACTACTAGTGTTATTTCCCTATTAACTAAAAGTAGTTGCCAAAAGTATAGAATCCAGTATCCCAAGAGAGTAGACATATAGAGAGAAATTTCACATTATCAACAATTTTGTGATTAAGGAAGAGTAATGGTGGAGAAAAGGTTGTGGTTAATTCAACCTTTCAGATCCTATTACGAGGAGTTTACTACTACTACACTTGATTTGTATATCAAGGTGTTGAGATTATTTGAAACGCACTTTTTGTTTTATATTAGTGCAAGTGGGAGTTTGTTGGGTTTTATGCCCTAAATAAAACTCATTTCAATATAATCAGATTTACTTATTAATATAGATCAGAAATAACATTTAATGTTACATGGCTCACATGATTTATTTCATGATTATATGTACATAATGTATGAATTCTTCTGAAACCCTTTTCACATACTTGATCTTGTTTATTGTGCTGTCAACACATTGGAAAGTAAACATGACTATGTGAATAAAGTTTCCTAGATTTATCAGACACAGTGTTTTACTGATATGATAATCTACAACAAGAGTTTACGTGCATTTGGAGAAATGCTATGTTCTTTCCAGAGCATTGGTTAAAGTAAAGCTCAGGTTGGATGCATGGAGTATGCATCGGAAGGGACCGATATTGAACTTTGACTTAGATTTATTAAACTTACCGTAATATCTATTCAAGTCAATATCGCACAGTTGATCCTAGATCAAATGATCTTAATCCTGTTATGATTTGGCTCAATCTTAGGAGGCTATTCGTGTTCTTTGATTTGTTAGTTAAGCCTACTTTTAGGTTAGGGTGATACGTACATTTTGGGAACACGGTAGTGCAATTGAGTGGGAGCGCTAACATAAACATGGAATCTATAGCTTCTATCTGGCGAATAGTAAGTAAAGGATGATCTCCTTCGAGCTTGACCAAACGAAAATAAATGGTGGAGATCTCATTTCACATAAGCTGAAATATCATTTATACAGGGTTAAGTGTTTTAAGGATTAAATACATTGTAGGGTGTAACAGTAATCTAATCCCTTTACAGTGTCGATCATTCATATAGAGGATCATTGATCAAATTAGGATTATAACAATGGATAACTAAAGATGTGTCTATATGGTGGAACATATAGAGCATTCTATATACTGAGAGTGCAATTCTAAGTTCTATGCGTGGATTCAACGAAGAATTAATAAGTCAGTGAATTTAGGTTATAAATTCTTGATCTGCTTATTGGAAGCTCGGTTATATAGACCCATGGTCCCCCCACTAGTTGAGATAATTTTGCTTGTAAGACTCATATAATTGGTTTTGATTAATCAATTATAATTCTCAAATTAGACTATGTCTATTTGTGAATTTTTCACTAAGTAAGGGCGAAATTGTAAAGAAAGAGTTTTAGGGGCATATTTATTAATTATGATACTTTGTATGGTTCAATTAATAAATATGATAAATGACAATATTATTTAATAATTATTTATAGTTATTAAATAGTTAGAATTGGCATTTAAATGGTTGAATTAGAAAATTGGCGTTTTTGAGAAAATCAGATGCAGAAAAGATAAAACTGCAAAATTGCAAAAAGTGAGGCCCAAATCCACTATGCTTGGCCGGCCACTTTTGTAGGGAATTTAAACTGATATTTTCATTATTTTAATGCCAAATAATGCAAACCTAACCCTAGTGGAATGCTATAAATAGATAGTGAAGGCTTCAGGAAAATTACGCTTCTTATTCAGAAAAAACTGATCCTCTCTCTCTCTCCCTATCTTTAGCCGCCACTTTGCTCTCTTCCTTCTCTCTTCATTTTTGAAATTCTTAGTGTGAGAATAGTGCCCACACACAGCAAGTGATACCTCAATCATAGTGAGGAAGATCGTGAAGAAAGACTTTAAGCAAGAAGGAGTTTCAACACTAAAGAATCAGAGAAAGAGATCCAGGTTCAAATATTGATAATGCTCTGCTACAGAAAGGAATCAAGGGCTAGATATCTGATCGGAAGGAGTCATTATATTCCGCTGCACCCAATGTAAGGTTTCCTAAACTTTATATGTGTTTATTTCATCATTTTAGAAAGTTCATATTTAGGGTGTTAATAACCATACTTGTGAGTAGATCTAAGATCCTGGTAAAATAATTTCCAACATACACTCCTTTATATGATGGCATTGTCCTCCTCAAACTAATTTCTATAACAGACTCATATCTAGAGTCTTCACATACACACTTCTTACCATTTAACTTAAGAGTGTGTAACTTATAAAACATCCACCAAGATAGTACTTTTCCTTAAAGATCTATTCTTTCATCCTTCTTAATAAGCAAGTTTTTTGAAATGCCCTGTCCAAGTCTAGTATAGCATCAACTATCCTATGCCTCGGTATTTAGTTAGCTATTGGTCCATTTTATTATGTGCCTCAAGTTGTACTCCTAGTGTTGGTGATCCGTTGCGCTAAGCCTATGAAAACTCTTCAACAAATCGTCTCAGTCATGCTCGTATTCCTTCCAAGGCCTCTAATAGATCGTTAGCCTTAACTATTATTGGGTTCATTGGAACATCAACCACCTGTGGGTCAGCGGAACACACATCCTTAGCCCCCACCTCTATTGGTCGTTCCTTTCACATTGATTCTAATTGATTTTCTAATAGGTATAAAAGAGTCTAATTCTTGGGAGAGAAGATCCCATGCACATCTAAACTTAATGTTGCAAAACACAACAAGTACATAATTTTCTCTTTATCAAACAAAGTCTTATGAATTCCTAATAATATAAATTATAAATTTTTGAGAAAAGGGTTAAATTCCTTTCCTTCTAAAATTTAAAAGTGGAAAGCAAAGAAACAAACTAAATAGCTAAACAACTACAAATTCTCAATAACTAATTGTTTAGCACGCATGACTCAACTATTGACTCTTCAAGCCCTTCTTCTGAATATGTTACCATTCTCACATCCTCTTGAATTGGTGTTGGTGCGAATGAGACTTCTTGTCTTGGCGATGGGTGGTATGCTGGTAAATTTTCATTTTCTAACTCTGATTCCTCAATCTCTACCTCGAAATGATAATCTGGTATATCTCCATTTGACTTGTTATCATTTGTTGTTGGAGACAATTCTGCATTTTCTAATTCCTCATTATCTAACGATGGGGAATACTCTGATTCGTCTAAATTTTCTACCATCTCTTCATCTTCAGATTTTGAGTCCAAAAGGAGTTCCATCGTTTCTATTATCTCTTCTACTTAAATTTCTGGTGGGCTCCTTAATTCCACTACTAACATATTTTCTGTCACCTCAAAATAGTCAGGCCTTTTTGTTTCCTTACAGTCCCACTCAGTTGTAGGGTCAATGGAATCGGTAATATCTTTCTTACTCTTATCACTAAGTTTGTACCGTACGGTCTTGATTCATGTTTTATCCACACCATTGACTTCTACAGTATAAGCCTTCTCAAAAGAGAAACTATGGAATTTCGTTGCTAACTCCCGTATCAACATTGTGTACCTAGTTGTCTCATAACCATTCTTTATGGTACTATGCCAAATGTTATCGATATAATAAAGTAATTCGGGGACGTGAGACAATGCCACCCTTAATACTAAAAACTTCTCTTGTGACCAGATCAAAGCTCCCCATTTTCTTACTATTCTATTGATCTCTCCATTGATAGCAATAATCTCCCTCAAAGCTCTAAGTATTTTATCTTCCTTGCCGAAAACATGGTCGATCTTAAGCGTTAAGATGCTCTTGATTTCTCTAAGTACCACATCACGTGACACTCTTATTCTAGGAAGCATATTTTTATCAAAAATCTGCGTATCACAGATAAAACTATTAATGGCAATACCAAACATATTAAAAGTAATACTTACGTTATAGTGATATGGATATTTTTCAGTCTTCTGTATGTATACCGTGAGTATCCTTCGGGCTAACGAACGATCGGCTCTGATACCAACTGTAACGCCCCGATATTTTGCCTTACTTTACAAAAATACCATTTTAAATACATAATTTAAAAAGATAAAAAAAAAATTCTTAAAATACAACAATGGGTTTTAGAAATCAAAAATGCAATAGAGAAGAATCCTTCATTTGTAAAACAAAATACGATAAGTAAATGATTTTAAATAATACATTTCCACTGTGTTTAGATTTATCAACTGCTAAAAAAAATAGGCACCACCGGCGTTCTAGATCGTTTGCCCGTTCATAGCCACTCATAGTGTACGTACTAGAACTGACCCTGCTCACTTTACATACTTCCCTGTCTAATACCTGTAGGAGAAAGTAAGGGGGTGAGCTAAAAGCTCAGTAAGGAAATGCTTATCATACAATACCATATAATGTCACACATACCATTAATGTATTTATTAAGTTTTAGCAATATCATACACCTTTTGTTATAACCATAACCAAATAACTGTATACATAGAAACATTTATTATATAGGTCTATAATAATTGTTCACACCATACATATATACAAAGATCATAACTCCAGTATCATATTCATAACATAATCATATCGATACTATAAATAATAATGTCATTACCATAACATTGGCATATCATAGACATTACTTACATAACCCATGCCTAGTCTAGCCCTACAATATCCTGGGCCTAATCTGCCCATATAATAACTTGGGCCTATGCAGCACTACTATTGTTATAGGATAGGGTATCTCTATATTCAACAGTAACATCACTGTATCATACCCACCATAACAATCTCATACACGACTCAGTAAAATGCAGGGTAGGGTATCTCTACATTCAACGGCCTTATCCCGTATCATACCCAACCATGGTCCCTCACTTTACCTGAGACGTTAGCATACAACATACAACATGCAACATACAAATACAACATACAACATACAACATACAACATATACAAGTCATACAACATATTGTGTCTATACCACAGATTCTAAGTACCATATACATATTCATAATAACAAATCATAAACCATATTTCAATACATAAAGAATTTAAATTTATGTAGATAAACACATACAAAACTATCTAAATTCCTTACCTCAAATCCCGCTGCTTAAGACTTGTTATCTCGTCACTACTACCTATAACAACACATGGGAAGCCCTACACTACTACAAAATTGGCTTTTCCCAACAGTTTATAACTGTCTTTTATACAATTTCTCAACGGTTCCTAAAGTTGGCTATGTGGGTGTCATAAAAATACGGAACTTTAAAAGACGGTTTATAACTGTTGGGAAAAGTTACTTTAAATGACGGTTTACAACTGTTGGAAAAAATCATTTTAAATGAGTGTTTATAACTGTTGGTAAAAGTATTATGTATATTAAAAAAATAAATTTAAATTAATTTATTATATAATTACAATAATAATATACATAAGTTTTTTTAAAAATAATAATATAACAAAAATAAAAAAAAAAATTACAATCATAAAACATACATTTAAATTATTATGTTTACAACATTATTCAAATAATTACACACGATTATCAAACTCAAACAATTACACTGAATAGTAAATAATTTATACCCAAATAAATAAATTCAAATATACATTCACAAACATTAATTATGAGTCTCAATTGAGTTTTGAAACTTGAAGAGAAGCCCAGAACACTAAGAACAACGACTGGCTGAAATGCTCACCAGAGCTCCTCCACTTGTGGCGATGGTTCTTGGTCAATGTGGATGCACGAAGGATTGAGTCACAGATCCTTGAAGCCCTTAAGGAGGATAACCCCACACACCTACATATTAATATATTATTATATATTATATATTATTATTTATTATTACAGAATAATTTCCTAAGATATATATATATATACCTTCATTATAAATGTTTTACTTATCCAAAAACGAAACCTATCCAAACAACAAAAATAATTATATATATAATCTAACAAATCACATATAACAATTAATTAAAAAAATTTGTTTACTCGATCATCATCATCATCATCACAATTAATTAAAAAGCAAGATTATTTATATATATAACTAAGATGGGTCATCGTGGTTGTTACCAGAATTTGAACTGAAATTTTAAAATAATTAGACAAAATATAACTATAATGGGATCTCACTGTGGTTGTTACTGCTATCTGTTTGGCTCATTAAGACTTGTGAGGTGCTCAAATAAGACCAGAAGGATGGTGAGAGGGAGAAAGGTGGGATCGAGTGGGAGGACAGGGGTCGGGTTTGGGGGTTTCTGGGGTGGGGATCTTCGTGGCGATTGAGACCTGGGGTGACCGGAGTACTTCCGTCCAGTGAGCAGAGCTGCTCGAAAAATAGGCCAGAGAGAGAGAGGATAAAAGAAGAGGCGACAGGAAGAAGAAGAGGCAGGAGGAAGAAGAAGAGGAAATAGGGTTTGGGGGTTAGGGTTTTCATATTATTCTTTTTATACCCTTAAATATATTTACTAAAATATTTAAATTAAATCTGATTATTTATCTTATAAAAAAAAATAATTATTTATTTTTTTTTAAAAAAAAAAAAAAGAAAATCTGATTATTTATTAGTTATACCCTATTTAATTTTACTCCCAATTAATTATTTTAGAGGTATTTTATACTCTTCTTTTTTTTTATGGCCGAAACATTTTTTCTTTTGTTATTTTCTTTAATTAAATATATATTTCTTTTATTAAGCATAAATTAAAAACAGAAAAATTTATTAAATACAATTTTTTATAACTAAACTCAACATAATTCTACAATAATATTTTATAAAGTTCTATTTATGGTTTTTTTTTCGTTTAAATAGCTGAAACTTTTTTTTTTTTGTTATTCTTTTAATTAAATACAAAATTCTTTTTTTTTTTTTTGAGGGAAAATACTTAGTTATTATTAACCAATCAAGATTCGTTTACAATAACCGAGTATATAGGCGGAGGAATAATCTCCAACCAAGTACAAGCCTCATCCACAAAATTCTTTTATTAAGTAAAAATATATATATATAAAAATTTATTTTATTAAATTTAATTTTTTTAACTAAAATTCAAAATAATTCTCCAATAATATTTTAGGACCTCAAGTAATTGTCCAATAGTATTTTAGTCCTCAAATAATTTTTCTCCTTCACAATAATTTTTTTTTGAATAACTTTCACAATAATTTTTTAAATACAACTAATTTATAAAATTATCCTCTAATTAAAAATATATAAAATCCAAATTTCAATTTTATAAATTCTCAAATTATAAATTTATTACGTTATTTTTTTATTATTTAAATTTGAAATATTTTTGGCATTTTATTTTATGAAATACAAATTTATTTTATTAAGTAAAAAAGTACAAATTTCTTTTTATATATATAAAAAAAATCTGAAACTCTTTTTTAGTATTTTTTTTATTATATACAAAAAAAAAAAGAAATTATTATGCAAAAAAAAAAAAAAAGAAATCTTTTTTATATACTAAAACAAACATGGAATACTAAGTATTCCCAACATTTTACAACTGTTGGGAATACTAAGTATTCACAATATTTTATAACTGTATTCCCAACAGTTATAAGCTGTTGGCATTTACTGTTTTTTTTTTAAAAAAAAAAATCCATTTAGTATTGCCCACGTTGGCATTTATTTTTCCCAATAGTTTCTTTGCTTTGGTTCTAAACCGTTGAAAAAAATCTCCGCTTACATTTTCCAACAGTTTTTATAATTGACCGCCTTATTAACTGTTGGGAAAAACTAATTTCGTAGTAGTGGTAACATTAAAATTCGCACTCTGACAGTGCAGCAGGAAGAACACTATTTTTGACCAATAACTACATAAATTTAGTGAAAGTTTCCTTCATAAAAATTATAGAAAATTCAATTATCTTTCCAATAATATATAGATCATTAAAAATGGATTAAAACTGAGGGAGTTATGATAGTTTTACTAAAACTATTTCTGAGAAGGAATATGGAGTAACGAATCACAGGAGACATCGGAAATACAAAGTTTTGATACTGAAATATTCCAAATCAGAAAATACCCTCTTCATAAAATTTTTAGAAAATTGAATTCCCTTTCTAATGACACTAAAATATTTAAAATCGGAGTTATAATGTAAGAAATATAGATATTATATCGAAACTATTTTTTTAGAAATCCTGAAACAAATGGATTTTGAACTACAACAATAAAATAATAATTGTGACTTAGAATAATCAATAATTAGTGAATGGTTTCTTCATAAAATATTTAGAAAATTAAATTATTTTTTCAACAGTACCAATATCTCTAGATTTGGATCATTATTCAGAGAGATATTTGGATTTTACTGGGACAACTTATATAGAATATATGTAAAAAAGAAAAAACAATTTATAACAAACAGTATAGAAATACTAATTTTTGACATAGATAAACTTCGATTCAGCGAAACCTTTCTTCATAAGAATTATGAGAAATTAAATAAGCTTTCTATAGGCACCAAGATTGCGAGAATCAGATGAGTATTTAAAGAGATATGACAGTTTTACTGAGACATGTTTTATTTTGAAAAATAAAAAAAAGAGACCTACGAATATTCTCCTATTGTGATCAATAAATAAGTAAATGTAGAGTTTTTTACCTCAAATACATCAAGTTGCTTGGATCGATAGACATAAGATGATGGTGATCAAAGATGAGAGTGAAGAGTGGTATAGATTTGGCTAAGGATATAATGGAAAGATGACTTGAAAATTTTAGGGTTAGTCTTGCTCAGATGCGTGCGAAGAATGTACCGATATAATTTTAGGGTTAATGAAACCTATACTATTCTGACTCTTATTAGGTTTAGTTTTATGAATAATAATAATATAATAACAATAATAACATGATAAGTTATTAAATAAATAAATATCTAACTTTTAAATTTAAATTGTAAGCTCTCAATCCCGTAACTTTAGGGCTTAGTTTTGACCTAGAAAAATTACGAATTATAATATAGCTATTTCTACAAAATTTAAAGATCTTTGAATTATCTATAAAACTCCAGATACGGTCGTTTTAGTAAAACAATTTCTAAACATACGAATTTCTCTAAACTTACGAATTTTCTCACATTAATTAAATAATAATATTATTTAATACCACTTATACAATTAATTAATATTATAAAAAAAACCTTAATGTACTTTCATATCGGGCTTTAATTAAACGATTACCTACTTATGAAAATACCATAATATTTTACTTTCGTAGTTAATACAACTTTAACTCTCTTTAGAAAATTGGTACAACTACTCTAAGCAATAGTCTCTACTCACTAACAACACAAATAAATGAGATAATTATCCTCGCACCATTAATATCCCAAAAATTAAATACTATTTTAATCTGGATATTACAAATGTATACTTCATACATCTGATACTGGTAAACTTTGCCAATGCCATGGAAAGAACATAACACTTATCCAAGGTGTAAGTATACCTATCACTGATTATCATGCCAGTCTAAATCCAGTGAACTGACAAATCAGGTAATTAAACTTTTGAACATATAATCATGATGATATTCCACTGTGTTGACAACACTATAATCATGAACGAATACATATGTTCTGGACCTAATAGAATTTATACATTAAATATAATCATGAAATAAATACAACCTGTCAGATCCTATTACGGAGAGTATACTACATACTACACTTGATTTGGATATCAGGGTGTTGAGATTATTTGAAATGTACTTTTTGTTTTATATTAGTGCAAGTGGGAGTTTGTTGGGTTTTGTGCCCTAAATAAAACTCATTTCAATATAATCAGATTTACTAATAAAGATCAGAAATCGCATTTTATGTTGCATGGTTCACATGATTTATTTCATGATTATAAATTCTATTAGGCCCAGAACATATGTATTTGTTCATGATTATAGTGTTGTCAGCACAGTGGATCATAATCATGATTATATGTTCAAAAGTTTAATTCCCTGATTTGTCAGTTCACTGGATTTAGATTGGCATGATAATCAGCGATAAGTATACTTACACCTTGGATAAGTGTTATGTCCTTTCCAAGGCATTGGAAAATTTACCAGTATCGGATGTATGGAGTATACATTGGATGGGATCGATATTGAACTTTGATTAGATATGATAAATTTACCGTAATATCTATTCAATTCAATATCACCTAGTTGATCCTATATCAAATGATCTTAATACTGACATGATTAGGTTCGATCTCAAGAGTGTTATTCATGTTCTTTGATTTGTTAGTTAAGCCTATATTTTGGTCAGGGTGATACGTACATTTTGAGAACATGGTAGTACAATTGAGTGGGAGCGCTAAACATAGATATGAAATCTATAGCTTCTATAGGTATTTAGAAGTGAAACGATGATTTCCTTCGAGCTTGGCTGAATAGAGATAAATTATTGAGATCTCATTTTAGTTATTATATTAATTCACTAAAATATCATTTATAGGTGGCCAAGTGTTTTAAGGATAAAATTGTTAACTCAAACTTTTAGATCTCCTTGTTTTGATGATTAAAAGATATTTGATTATTATTTGTTACTAATGATTTATTGATTTTGTAGCAAATTTAAAAGAGAAAATAAATATTTTGGTATTTTTACCAATCTTTTGAAAGCAACACTAAATGGATTCAACAAGCATATCAAGAGCGAAAGATTCATCAAGGAATAAACAACTCAATACCCTATTCAAAAGAGGTCTTCAAAAGCCCAAAGTCAAAAGTCAACCCGAAAGTCAAAAGTCAAAGTCAAAGTCAAGGTCAACTCTCGGGAAAAGTCAACATTGGATCAAAAACATGCAAATCAAGCTAGGAGGCTTATCTACATCAAGACTACTCAAAATCAAATGGTATAAATTTACTTTAGTCTTGTTAAAGTGATTTGCATAGCACACTAAGTTTTATAAATTTAAATTTTGGCCCATTCACTAACTTGTGCAACAAGTTTTCTCACACGATAGTTCAAAATTTTTTTTGATTGAATTTCTAAATCACATTTTGTTTAACTAAGAGAACAAAGTTGGAATTTCTGAAATCGGACAATCAAGTAAGAAGTTATGCGCGTTTAAGTCCCGAAAAATGGCACTTCTGCCTTTGGTCAGTCATCCGAAATTCCGGTTGGCATTCGGAATCCCATTGTCATCAATCCGAAATTCCGGTTCCCATCCGAAATTCCGGTTCACGGCTGACCTCACCTCGGGAAACGTGCTAACGGCTATAAACGGCTATTTTTCTCTTCAACACTGTATAAACTCGATTTTTCTTTCAAAAAATCAGTTGGTCGAGCATTTATTTTAAATATCTAACCTATCTAAGTGAGATTAATGAGCTTCTAAGTTTGAAATCCAAACAAACACTTTTCACACACTTTGAGCCAAAATTTGATTTTATTCATCTTGAGTGTGCTTGCTTTTCACTCTAGGTTTCCATTCTATCATCATATCTCTAGAGTGATTTTAGCTTGTAATATCAAACACATTTCCATATTGTGATTGAGGTGAGATTGGCACCGGTATTGTAAACAACCCGGTAATAGTGAGATTGGCACTTCAACAATCTGAGAAAGAGGTTAATAGTCCTCGGGGGTGCGAAACTAATGTAAGAGGTTTGGAAATACCTTGGTGAAAATTTCCCGGTTGTAAGGGTTAGTCAAGCCCGTTAACATGGCTCGATATTGGAACTCAAAGCTAGGTCCATAGCTTTGAAGACCAAGGACGTAGGTGGCATAGCTCTACCGAACCTTGTAAAAATCGAGAGTTTGCCTTTTCTAATCCTTAAACTCTTTACTTTACAAGTTTAATTATTTGTCTTAATATATTGCTTGCCATACTACTTGCTTTTATTTGATTAAGTGACTAATTGCATAACTATGTGTTAAAAGTTTTAATTTACCGAAATTAGTTTAAATTTCCAATTCACCCCCTCTCTTGGAAACATATCTTGGGCTAACAAAAATACATTGAAAGGGTGTAACGGTAATTTTATCCCTATGCAATGTAGATCATCTATAGAGGATCATTAATTATTGGGATTATAACAATGGATAATTAATAGTGTACCTACATCTTAGAACATATAGAGCGTTCTATGTAACTGAGAGTGCAATTCCAAGTTCTATGCGTGGATGCAACAATTAATAAGTCAGTGAATTTACCTGGTAAATTCTAGGTTTGCTTATTGGAAGCTCGGTTCTAGTTGAGACCATATTGCTTGTAAGACTCAGTTAATTGATTTTAGTTAATCAATTATAATTCTAATATTAGACTATGTCTAGTTTATGAATTTTCACTAAGCAATGGCTAAATTGTGAAGAAAAGAGATTCTAGGTGTTATTTATTAATTGAAAGACTTTATTAGTCTAATTAATAAATATATTAAATGACAATATTATTTAATAATTAAGTTTTAGTTATTAAATAATTGGACTTGGCATTTAAGTTGTTAAATTGAAAAATTGGTGTTTTTGAGAAAATGGGATGGAAAAATGACAAAATGGAAAAATTGCAAAGTGGGGCCCAATCCAATACCCATGGCCGGCCACTTAGTGTAGATTTTACTATTTATTTTTCTATTATTTTAATGCTAATTAAATCTAACCTAAACCTAGGTGGTTACCTATAAATAGACAGTGATGGCTCACACTTAAAGATTGAAAAAATTTAACTTTCAGAAATTTTCCTGAGCCTTCTTTCTCTTTAGGCCGAAACCACCTTCTCTTCCTATTCTCTTCATAATTTCATACCCTTGAGTGATATAGTGAGTGACCACACACATCAAGTGGTATCTCAATCATAGTGTGGAAGACTGTGAAGAATCCAATAAACAAGAAGGAGAATTGGGCTCAAGAATGAGAGAAAGAGATCCAGGTTCAAATCTTGATAATGCTCTGCTACAGACAGGAATCAAGGGCTAGAGATCTAAACGGAAGGAGTCATTATATTTCGCTGTACCCAATGTAAGGTTTCCTAAACTTTATATGTGTTTATTTCATTGTTTTAGAAATTCATATTAGGATGTTAATGAAACATACTTGTTAGTAAATCTAGCTCCTGGTAAAATAATTTCCAACACAGAGGCAGTGGGATCATCTTGTAAAATAAGATGATAGAACACTTTTGGAATCAAGAAAAAATATCTCCTTTATTTGCTACTTTATTTTCAGACTTAGTCATTTTCTTAGAAAAGTAGTATTTGTTTAAACAAACACTTTCTTATCTAATGACTATGGGATGGTCCACCCCTAATCACTTAGAATAGCTAACAAACATGCAAACCTTGGTTAACAGTTCTAGCTTTTCTTAAGATTACGATTAGGTCATCCATGAATCTAGTAATGGTTTGTACTAAGTACATAACCATTCCATCATTCCGAAATTTCCCTTTCACTACGGTATTTCCCTAGAAGGACTTAGGCAGTAACTAATCGTAGACCTTATACTATCATCAATATGCAAATCGAATTTCTGGGGAGGTAAGTTTGGATATAATTCTAAAAATCAACTTAATGATCTTTGAACTGCATATGGACCAAATATTTCTCCACCCCTATCAATTCGCAAGATCTTTAACCACTTACCTTAATGGTTTTCACCATTGCTAGAAATTCATGAAATCGTTCAAACATTTCAAATTTCTTTTGCATAAGGTAAAATCTAGAGTGATCGTCTTAAGAATATAACGAAAAACTCATATCCACCCCTGAATGTACCTCCATCTTCAAATAAGATGATTATACTTTCAGTGGATATAGGCATATTGACTCTAGTTACATTGTGGTCTTTTGATGACTTAGGTCTAGTTACATCAAAGAGTTCTTAGAATAGTGCAAGTGGATCCTGGTCACAGAATACTAAACTCATATTCCATACTTTAACATACAGTTTGAACCATTGACAGATTATGGTTATTAATAACTTGTGAAAGTTTAACTGTATTGTATTCTAGAAATAGAAATATAAAATTTCTATTTGGAATCTAAAATTTAAAGTCAAAGACTT
Organism: Cannabis sativa; assembly: GCF_029168945.1. Taxonomy (NCBI): domain Eukaryota; kingdom Viridiplantae; phylum Streptophyta; class Magnoliopsida; order Rosales; family Cannabaceae; genus Cannabis; species Cannabis sativa. The sequence goes on from NC_083606.1 coordinate 25,783,036, forward strand.
AAATTTATACCAAATGTACAATGAGTTTTATTCTAGCTTGGACCACCACTACTAATCTAACTCTAAGTCTGATTTGCCTAAAATAAACATATACAAGTAGGAGATTTCTAAGATTGAGGATTTATATCATTTCAAGATAGAATGTCAGAAATATAATCATATGCACCGTTCAATTTCTTAAGAAAAAATAGAATGACATTATAAGCAAATGATTTATAAACCATTCATCCAATGATATATTATTTAAGCAAATTCAAAAAGAATAAGCTAAGAGGAATAAGTAAAGGATAATTTCGATTTAAAATAAGAATCTAACGATGTCCCGGTAGGCGAGAGTCAAAGTTATACTTATTATATAAAATTCTTGTTTCATCTTGTAAATACTTGTCTAAGGTGTCATCTATTGATGAACAGCTAGATGTTGTTGGAATTTATTTTACCAGGATCTTAGATCTACTCACAAGTATGTTGTTTAACACCCTAAATATGAACTTTCTAAAACGATAAATAAACACATATAAAGTTAAGAAAACCTTACATTGGTTGCAGCGGAATAATGTCTCCTTCTACTCAGATCTCTAACCCTTGTATCCATTCTGTCGCAGAGTATTATCAAGATCTGAGCCCGAATGTCCTTCTCTTTGTGTGTGATCCTTCACAGTCTTCCAAACTATGATTGAGGTACCACTTGCTGTGTGTGGGCACTTACTCTATCACTAAGGTTCGAAATTTAGAAGAAGAAAAGAGAGACAGGTTGGTTCGGCTATAGAGAGAGGGAAGGCTAAGTTTTCTGAAAAATAGATTTTCTGACAAAAAGCATTAATTTGACTGAGCCATCACTTTCTATTTATAGGCAACTACTAGGTTTATGTTAGTAATTATTAGGCATTAAAATAATGAAAATATTAATTGGAAAATCATGCTTAAGTGGCCGGCCATGGCGTGTAATGGGCCCCACTTGGTTTTTGCAGTTTTCACAATTTTTATTTCTATTTTCTCAAAAACACCAATTTTCCAATTCTAACCATTTAAATGCCAAAAATAATTATTTAATAACTAAAATAGATTATTAAATAATATTGTCATTTAATTTAAATATTTATTAGACATATAAAGTCTATTAATAAATAAATAAACCTAGAATCTCTTTTCTTTACAATTTTGCCCCTGCTTAGTGAAAATTCACAAATCAGATATAGTCTAACTTTAAAATTATAATTGATTAATCACAAATCAATTATTGAGTCTTACAAGCAGTATAGTCTCAACTAGAATGGGGTGTTGGGTTTTATGCCCTAAATAAAACTCATTTCAATATAATCAGATTTACTTATTAATATAGATCAGAAATAACATTTAATGTTGCATGGTTCACATGATTTATTTCATTATTATATGTATATAATGTATGAATTCATCTGAAACCCTTTTCACATACTTGATCCTGTTTATTGTGTTGTCAACACATTGGAAAGTAAACATGACTATGTGAATAAAGATTCCTAGATTTATCAGACATAGGGTTTTACTGATATGATAATCTACAACAGAGTTTACTTGCATTTGGAGAAATGCTATGTTCTTTCCAGAGCATTGGTTAAAGTAAAGCTCAGGTTGGATGCATGGAGTATGCATCGAAAGGGACCGATATTGAAATTTGACTTAGATTTATTAAACTTACCGTAATATCTATTCAAGTCAATATCGCCTAGTTGATCCTAGATCAAATCATCTTAATCCTGTTATGATTAGGCTCGATCTCGAGAGGCTATTCGTGTTCTTTGATTTGTTAGTTAAGCCTACTTTTAGGTCAGGGTGATACGTACATTTTGGGAACACGGTAGTGCAATTGAGTGGGAGCGCTAACATAAACATGAAATCTATAGCTTCTATCTAGCGAATAGTAAGTAAAGGATGATCTCCTTCGAGCTTGACCAAACGAAAATTAATGGTGGAGATCTCATTTCATATAAGCTGAAATATCATTTATACGGGGTTAAGTGTTTTAAGGATTAAATACATTGTAGGGTGTAACGGTAATCTAATCCCTTTACAGTGTAGATCATTCATATAGAGGATTATTGACCAAATTAGGAATATAACAATGGATAACTAATGATGTGTCTATATGGTGGAACATATAGAGCATTCTATATACTGAGAGTGCAATTCTAAGTTCTATGCGTGGATTCAACGAAGAATTAATAAGTCAGTGAATTTAGGTTATAAATTCTTGATCTGCTTATTGGAAGCTCGGTTATATAGACCCATGGTCGCCGAACTAGTTGAGATAATATTGCTTGTAAGACTCATATAATTGGTTTTGATTAATCAATTATAATTCTCAAGTTAGACTATGTCTATTTGTGAATTTTTCACTAAGTAAGGGCGAAATTGTAAAGAAAGAGTTTTAGGGGCATATTTGTTAATTATGATACTTTGTATGGTTCAATTAATAAATATGATAAATGACAATATTATTTAATAATTATTTATAGTTATTAAATAGTTAGAATTGGCATTTAAATGGTTGAATTAGAAAATTGGCGTTTTTGAGAAAATCAGATGCAGAAAAGATAAAACTGCAAAATTGCAAAAAGTGAGGCCCAAATCCACATTGCATGGCCGGCCACTTTTGTAGGGTTTTCCCTCTGATATTTTCATTATTTTAAATGCCAAATAATTCAAACCTAACCCTAGTGGAATGTTATAAATAGATAGTGAAGGCTTCAGGAAAATAACACACTTTTCTTCTGACTTTTCATTCAGAAAAAACTGAGCCTCTCTCTCTCCCTATCTTTGGCCGACCCCAATTGCCCACACACAGCAAGTGATACCTCAATCATAGTGAGGAAGATCGTGAAGAAAGACTTTCAGCAAGAAGGAGTTTCAGCACTAAAGAATCAGAGAAAGAGATCCAGTTTCAGATATTGATAATGCTCTGCTACAGAAAGGAATCAAGGGCTAGATATCTGAACGGAAGGAGTCATATTATTCCGCTGCACCCAATGTAAGGTTTCTCAAACTTTATATGTGTTTATTTCATCGTTTTAGAAAGTTCATATTTAGGGTGTTAATTAACATACTTGTGAGTAGATCTAAGATCCTGGTAAAATAATTTCCAACATGGGGACCATGGATCTATATGCTGAGCTTCCAATAAGTGAACCGAATTTACTAAGTAAATTCCTACTTATTAATTCTTCGTTGAATCGACTCTTAGAACTTAGAATTGCACTCCCAGACTTATATAGAGCATATTATATGTTCCACGATATAGATATGCTATCTCATTTAACCATTGTTATAATCTTATTGTGATCAAAGATCCTCTATATAGATGATTTACATCGAGATGTGATAATTTTACCGTTCTCACCCCTCAACATATTTTGTCCCTTAAAACACTTAGCTACCTGTAAATGATGTTTAGTGATCTAAGAATTAGTTACTTAAACAAGAGCTCATCCATTTACTTCTATTTAGCTAAGCTCGAAGGGAATCATCACTTGAATTCTATACACCAGTAGAAGCTATAGATTCCATACTATCATGTTCCCAAAATATACGTATCACCCTGACCCAAAAGTAGGCTTAACTAATAAATCAAAGAACATGAATAGTACTCCTGAGTTGAGCCTAAGCATATCAGGATTTAGATTCTTTTAATCTTAAGATCAACTACTGATATGGACTTGGAAAGACATGACGGTAAGTTTATAATATCTTAACTAAGTTGCAATATCGGTCCAGTCCAATGTATACTCCATACAATCGAAACTAGTATAGTTTACTAATGTCCTGGAAAGAACATAACACTTACTCCAAGTGTAAGTACACATCAGTTGGGTTTTATGCCCTAAATAAAACTATATTTCAATGTAATCCAGATTATTCAATATCAATAAAGTAACAGAAGTATTTTTCATTCATTTGTGTAAGTTTTGGTTCAGTTAATCAATTGTTTGTCTATTTGATCTATAAATTCATCCAAACCCCTTTCACATACTTGATCATGTTTATTGTGTTGTCAACACAGTGGACAGTAAACATGACTATGTGAATAAAGTATTCCTAGATTTATCAGAACACTGGGTTTTACTGATATGACAATCTACAACAGAGTTTACTAGCATTTGGAGAAATGCTATGTTCTTTCCAGAACATTGGTTAAAGTAAAGCTCAGGTTGGATGCATGGAGTATGCATTGGAATGGACCGATATTGAACTTTGAAATAGATTTATAAAACTTACCGTAAATATCTATTTAATTCAATATCACTAAGTTGATCCTAGATCACATGATCGAAATCCAAATATGGTTAGGCTCAATCTCAAGAGTGTTATTCGTGTTCTTTGATTTGTTAGTTAAGCCTACTTTTGGGTCAGGGTAATACGTACATTTTGGGAACACGGTAGTGCGGTTGAGTGGGAGCGCTAACATAAATATGGAATCTATAGATTCTATTTGGCGAATAGTAAGCAAAGTGTGATTTCTTTCGAGCTTAACCAAACGAGATAAATGATTGAGTGCTCATTTCACTTAGTTGAAATATCATTTATACAGGGTTAAGTGTTTTAAGGATAAAATACATTGTAGGGTGTTACGGTTATTTAGTCCCTTTACAGTGTAAATCATCCATATAGAGGATCATTGATCACATTAGGATTATAACAATGGATAACTAATGATGTGTCTATATGGTGGAACATATAGAGCATTCTATATACTGAGAGTGCAATTCTATGTTCTATGCGTGGATTCAACGAAGAATTAATAAGTCAGTGAATTTAAGTAGTAAATTCTAGATCTGCTTATTGGAAGCTCAGATATATAGACCCATGGTCCCCCCACTAGTTGAGATAATATTACTTGTAAGACTCATTTAATTGATTTTAATTAATCAATTATAATTCTCAAGATAGACTGTGCTATTTGAGAATTTATCACTTATTAAGGGCAAAACAGTAAATAGAGATTTTGAAGGGCATATTTATTAATTAGGAAACTTTAATTAGTTTTATTATTAATAAAATAAATGACAATAAATTATTTGATAATTAATTTTAATTATTAAATAATTAGATTTGACATTTATGTGGTTGAACAATGGAATTGGCAGTTTTTGACAAAACAGAAAACTATCAATGTAGGAAAAGGAAAATTGGAAAAGTGGCAAGCCTTGTTTCCACAATGCCTAGGCCAGCCACTTAAGCTTCCCTTTTCTCATTGATTTTTCAATTTTAAATTTCAATTAATTCAATCATAGCCCTGGGTGGTTTTCTATAAATAGAAGGCAAAGGCTTCAGTTTTGAACACACATTATTCTGACAGAATTTTCTCACTCAAAACTCTCTCTGAGCCGCCACCCTCTCTCTCTTTATTCCTTCACTGTTTCGAAATCTATAAGTGTTAGAGTAGTGCCCACACACATCAAGTAATACCTCAATCATAGTGAGGAATGCTGTGTAGAATTCAGAAACAACAAAGAAGGACTATCGGGCTCAAATCTTGATTATACTCTGCTACAGAAAGGAATCAAGGGTTAGAGATCTGAGTGGGAGGAGACATATATTCCGCTGCACCCAATGTAAGATTTCTGATACTTTTATGTGTTTAATTTTCCATCGTTTTAGAAGTTCATATTTAGGTTGTTAAATCAACATACTTGTGAGTAGATCTAAGTTCCTGGTAAAATAACTTCCAACAACATCATCGCTGATTATCACATTAGTGTAAATCCAAAACATTGATGAAACAGGGACTTAGTCTTTTGATTCATATAATCACAATCACATTCCACTGTGTTGACGATACTGTAATTGTGAATAAAAATATGATCTGGACTTAACAGATTTTTCGTGTAAATGTAATAAACATATTAAACCATTAGCATGTAAAATTCATGCAAACATAAATCACTTCAAATTTCTTATATTGATAACTAATCAGATTGTAAAGGGTTTTATTTAGGGCACAAAACCCAACAAATGTTGCATTTACAAATATTTATCTATCGAGATCTAGCACTATTATGTTTGTCTAATGGATGACAATTCATTAGGATTTGTCCCATTAAAAACAACAAGCAAAGTTAGACCAACAATGAAGATTCGAAATTAAACTACAATTAATAACAGAAAACAACACGGTTCAATATAAATTCACACACAATTCAGAAATTATCAAGCATTTAGCAAATAACAAAGACATGTGAACATACAAAATTATCATATCGTAAATAATTTCCAAGGTTTCCAACAAACTGATATAGTGTCCTGGTAGGCGAGAGTCAAAGTATCATTCATTGAATAGAGTTGTCAACTCATCTAAAATGGAAACCATTCTAGCAACCTTTTATTCGATCAAAACAAGAATCCAACGTTGTCCCAGTAGGTGAGAGTCAATGTTATTCTTATTTTATGAGCTTCCACCATTGTTTCATACTTGTAAATTTATCTCTAAGTAGTCACCGTAGGGGAGAGTCTAATAGAGACGAAAACTTACAAAATACTTATCTTTCGAGATCGTTACGGTGTTAAATGCTTCAACGAATAACCATCCATTAGGGGGACGAAGTCTAGCGTCTCGAGGTTATATTGAAAACATATTAACCATGTAGGACCAACAATAGAGATCGAATATCCTAATAACTAAAGCTCATTATTTTAAAGAGTTGTATTTTCTTTTATACTTATTTTAATCTATTTATTTTAATATATTTATTTATTTAATTAAAATTACCAATTTAGAATAAAATTCTAAATATAAATTTTAATTTAATATTTATAAAATTATACTTAAGGAAGATCTAGAAAAATAAAAATAAATTATTTTCCATCCTTAGTATTAATTTTCCAATAAATATTATAAAAATTATTCAATTTGAGTTGATCCAAAATTAATTAAAAAAATTCAATTCAAATTTAATTTTCTATAAATATATAATGCAAAATTCGAAAAATAATGCATTTAAAATAAATGCAATTTTCGAAAATGCAATAAAATAAAATAAAATAACTCCTGAAAAATTATTATAATTTTATTTTGATCCAAAATTAATCAAAAATTAATTTTCAACACAAATTTAATTTTCTTATTTAATTAAATATTTGAGAAAATTATCAAATATTTAAGTATCAAGATTAAAATCAACTCAAATATTAATTTTCTATTTAATTAAATATAACTAGAAAAATACTTCAAGCAAACAGACAATAACTATCTAGACTTTCATTGACTAATTAATTTATTTTCTAATTATAATATATTTTAGTTCATTTATTTTAATTAATCATTTAAATGAAAAATATAATGATTTAAGTTGGTCTAAAATTAAAATAAATAATTTTCAACTTTAATCTATTTTTCAAAAAAAAATTCAAAATTTTATGCATTAAAATAAAAAATGCAATTTTGAAAAAAAAAATGATTAATAAAATAAAAATAAAATATATATTGAAACTTATTCAAATTTAAGTTGTTCTCAAATTAAAATTTCCAACTTAAAATAATTTTCTATTTAATTAAATATTCTGAAAATAATAATATTTAAGTATCAAGAATGAAATCAACTTAAATATTTAATTTTTAATTTAATTAAATGTATTAAATACAAGAATTAAATAATTAAGTATAAAAGAAACTTAAATTTTAATTCTAATTTAATACTAGGAAAATATTTTTTATTTAAGTTGGTCCTAAATTAATTAAAATAAATAATTAATTTTCCACTTAAAATATTTTCCTAATTAAATATTAGAAAATATAATTAGTTACTAGAAATAACTATCTAGAATATATCTCATTAACTAAGTATTTTTCTAAAATTAACTTTAAAATATTCAATAAAAAAATAAATTTCATATATTTTAAAGCTAATTATGTTGCTAATTCAATTTTAATTAGGTTAGACTAATATATTTAACCTGATACAATTATTTAAATAAGGCAAATGAGCCTTCACAATTTGGGTGGTTTATGTGAGGGAGGGCTGGGTTCAGTATGTCGTACCCACTGCTATTGGCCCCCTAACTCTCACACAAGGCCCAAAGGAGAGGAATTCAACCATTAAATAAATAATTGTTATTCATTGAATAAGCCCAATTCTAACTGGGCCTAAATAAAATTACTTATGTGAAATTTTATTTTAGCAACCTAGTCCATTTAATTACTTAAAACTTAAATGGGCTTCCTATATGCATCTAAGCCCAAAAGCAAACATATAGGCTCACACAGGTCAAATGATTTGGATGGGCCCTATCATGTTACTAGGTTTACACAGATGAAAGAAGTACAAAATTTACCTATTAAAAATTATATATAGGATCTATTGACAATTGGACTATGATTAAATTCAGATCATTGGATCTGTCAACAAGTTAATCATAGCAATTTAGATCAAATAAATAATAGGTTTGTTAAAAAAAAAGTTTTTGAATAAACAATATAAATAAACAAACATTGTCCATGTAACAGATTATGAAATAAAATATTAATATAATTAAATTATTATTTTAAACTAACCAACTAAATTTTGAAAACTTAGAGCTGTTAAAACCAACCTTAAATTTCTAATCAAAATTTAAAATTCAAAAATGAAAACTAATTTAAAATATCTAGGTTTATTTGAATTATTTTATCAAATTAAATTAAATATCAAATAAGATAAATGATTTGAAAAATAATATTTTCAATATCATTTTCAAATCTTATTATTTAATAAAATTAAAATAATAAAATAAAATAATTTTAAAATATATGTGGTTAGATAATTATTATTTTAAGACTAAAATAATAAATAAATAATAATTATCCTAATTATATGTCAAAATATCTCAAATTAAGCATTATTCAAATTTCTACAAAAATATCTAAGTTATTTAAGTATTTAAAATATAATTTATTAATTTCTACTAAGTAAAATGATATAAAATTGCATAAATATCATTTTTTAAACTTATAATTTATAAACAATTAAATATTTAACAAAATAACAAATTTTTGAATTTGAAAATTATTATGGTTAGAATATCTATAAAAAAATATCTAGGTTAATTTCAAATTTATTAATTATTTAATTTATCATATAAGGTGATTTTAATATTGTTGACTTCGCTTGTAGCCAACAATAATGAGTCTTTTTGATAAGCGATAAACGATGTGTCGTTGTAAGAATACGTAATAAAGCAAATAATAATAATAATAATAAGACACAAAAATTTTATAGAGGTTCAGCCCCGAGCAGTTCGGTAATAGCCTAATCCTCGTTAGTTGTATTGACTTAAGAATAAGGAAGAAGATTTCTTTTCTTATAGCTCTTACAATAGTATCTTTTCGTCCTCCTTGCCTAGTGAACATTCCTCACTATTTATAGGGCAGGAAACTTGAGGAGGAAGAGTTTCCTCTCTCGTTACAAAGTGCATAAACACAAAGATCGTGTGATCATTGCTGAATGCTAGGATCGTGGGATTGAGGTCGTATACACCGATAGTGGAATCGTGTGTATGCCACATCCACGCAAGTTGATCCCTGAGTTATAGGGATTGAGCTGGTGACTCACGAAGTGCCTGGTTGAATTCGCTAAGTGTTGCTCATTCTGCACGGCTCGTTGAGTATTCCATCATGGGCATGCCAGCGAGGCATCCTGCTCGGCATGTTCATCCGACTAGGTGCTCTAAGTTGATGCCACATGTCACCATTCTTGTGAGGCCACGTAAGAGTGCCAATTTTGGTATAACATTTTCCCCCCAAGTCTGTGCGGGACCTCTGAGGTTGCGTATAGACTTATTCCGAGCTGGCTCAGCCTTTTAAAAGGGACACGTGTCGAGCATGACCGTTCGAGACTCGATGTGAAGCTGACTAGGCGTCCCTTCGGTTTTCGGCTTATTAATGCTTTGACAATTAATATTTTGAAAATCCGAATTTCTCTCTCCACGGCTGACGGTTGCACTCGATTATTTTAATTTCCCATATTTGCTTTCAAGGCGGGAAGTCGAGGCGTCTAAGGTTCCTTTACGTACAGTTACACTTTTGCCTATAAATACTTGGAGTACTGGCACATTACCTCATTTCACCCTTCGTTGTTAAGCAAACTTCAGAGCAAAAAGAGAGTTTTCAGGCTTCAAAGTTGCTGAAGAGCTTTCAAACGATTTCAGGCTTGCTTGAATCCGGACACTCGAATCTTTGAGTAAGTTTCTGATCCCCTTTACGTTTTTCCTTTGCATGCTTGTGCTTTGAATGTAACTTTGCTGTAGAAAGAACATCGTAGGAAACCCTAGGGTTTGAAACTTCTACGACTCTTCTTTTCCATGTCCTTGCGTTAGCTTTCAGCCGTAAGGCTTGTTTTAGAACTGCATTGCGTCTGTTTTCCATTCTGCTTTTTTCAAGCTTCATGAACTTCATACTTTGTATTTTTTTTTGGTTTTTGCTAATCACGCTGTTTTTGCTCTATGCAGACATGTCTCGACAGATGATGGACGCCTTAAGGAAGAGGATGAGCGGAAGCTCTAGTGCCTCCCCTCCGGCCAAGAAGTCCAAGGTCGGAGAGAGGTCTTCAGAGAAGAGGCCTTCTGGAGAGGTCATTGATCTTTCTGAGGAGCTGACTACTGCAAATCCTTCCACTCCCATATCTGCCAAGTCTAAGGAGTCTGGGCCACCAACATCTGGGTCCGAACTGGTCAGGAGGATTCCTGAACGGGTGCAAGCACCAACTCCACCCATGCCCCACGCTGCCTGAGGTCAAGAAGGGCAGGGAGGTGATGGCTCATTACATGAACCGGTTGGTTCCTGAGGTCGGTGAGGAGCTGGCTGGTGCTGACGACTCTTCTCTGGATGTGTTGGTGGGCGGAGTCTTGAAGGAGCTTACCAGGGTTAGTCTTTTCTTTTCGACACTTCCCTTTTAGCTTTTCATACTTAGCTTCTTATATTGACTTTTTCCTTTATGCAGGCTGGTTTGAAGTTGGCTTATACCTACTCCTGGGCTAAATCTGCTACTTCCAAGAGTACGGCTCTGTCCGACACCTTGAGGGCGGAGGCGGACTTGGCCAAGAAGGAAGTTGAGGAGGCCAGGGCGGAGACTGCAACTGTTCGCCATGAGTTGGGTGAGGCCAACAAGAAGCTTTTTGCCGCTGAGAAGAAGGTCACCGTGCTGACAAAGGACCTCGAGGCTGCTGATCAATTTGAGGAAACCATCGAGACCTTATCTGCTGAAGTTGATCGTCTTCAGGATGAGAGGACTCCTCTATGGCAGGTCCTCCTTTGGCTGAAGGATGATAAGGATGCTCAGACGGTCGAGGCGAACCGCTTGAAGAAGGAGGTTGATGCTTTGGAAACTGTTGGCCTCGAGCTCTTCTTTGATTTTTGGAAGGCTAATCCCCAGGCCAACTTCGACTACTTGGGCGACGCCAAGGACATGTACCTCGAGTACTGCGCGGCCCAAGTTGTCTATGGTGGGAAAGAGGTGGCTGCTTCAACTTCCAGCCAAGCTTTTGACCAGGCTGCTGATGCTTCTCCTGCTCGAACAGCAGATCCTCCTGCTCCAGTCGGCTCAGAAGAACCAAATCAAGAGCCTGGGACTCCAATTGTTTGAACATTGATCTTTGTATCTCTCCTGTTTATATATATATATATTATATATATGGCCGTAAGGCCTTTAAGACATCATGACCGGCCAAGCGGTCTTTAAACTTGGAATTAATTTTCATTTTTTGGACAACGGGCTGACCGGGCAGCTTTTAATCCCGGTATTTTATGCTCTTGTTATCCTTAATGAATTTCATTCTATGTTTATAATTGCAGTGCAATTGTGATTGTTTTATGTTTACCAGATGCTTTGTACAGGTATAGGTGCCCCCAAGTGACCGAGCAGACGTATGACTCTTGGTCACTTGTCTTTCGCAAATATATTGCTATCTGTTCAGTATTTTGGGTTCGACTGAACCTTTTGTACGCACTCTAGGCAAATTATAATCATGCTAATTTTTTTGAGTCAATAGAATTGAAAATACTATCTTTATTCTTTTATTGATCGAAAATGTATTTGTTACCGTAGTAACTTACATCAGAGCTAGTGATCCAATAGATCTTTTCAGCTTAACATGACATAAAACAAATAAGAAACTGTACTTTAAAGTGGTCTACCCGATCTAAGTACTTTTGTTTCTGAAGCCTTTGCGCGGAGTCTGCCCAAGAGGCCATTCACTTATAGCGAATGTTCAATAGTACTTTAATGTGGTCTATTCGACCTGAGTACTTTGAAATGGTCTATTTGACCTGAGTACTTTGAAGTGGTCCACCCGACCTGAGTACTCATTGGTAGTATTTCCTTAAATGTTCTCCATTCCAGTATCGTGGTACTAAAATGAGTTGCATTTTTTCGTCATACTTACCAAGTTTGTATGCTCCGGAGTTGAGAACTTCGACCACCTGATAAGGTCCTTCCTAGTTGGGTCCTAGTACGCCTGACGTGTTGTCTTTGGTGTTTAGGAATACCCTTCTTAGGACCATATCTCCCACAAAGAATTTCTGAGCTTTCACTTGTTTGTTGAAATATCGAGCTACTTTTTGTTGATGAGGTACAACCTTTAAGTTTGCAGTTGCTCGTTTTTCTTCGATTTCATCAAGAGATTCTGCAAGGAGTATGTGATTAGTACCTTGATCGTGTTGGGTTTTATACCCTAAATAAAACTCCATTTCAATGTAATCTATTTTATTCAACATCAATAAAGAAACAGAAATATTTTTCATTCATTTGTGTATGTTTTGGTTCACTTTATCAATTGCTTGTCTATTTGATTTATAAATTCATCTTAAACCCTTTTCACATACTTGATCCTGTTTATTGTGTTGTCATCACATTGGAAAGTAAACATGACTGTGTGAATTAAGTTTCCTAGATTTATCAGACACAGGGTTTTACTGATATGATAATCTACAACAAGAGTTTACTTGCATTTGGAGAAATGCTATGTTCTTTCCAGAACATTGGTTAAAGTAAAGCTCAGGTTGGATGCATCGAGTATGCATCGGAAGGGACCGATATTGAACTTCGACTTAGATTTAATTAAACTTACTGTAAAATCTATTCAAGTCAATATCGCCAAGTTGATCCTAGATCAACTGTTCTTAATCCTGTTATGATTAGGCTCAATCTTCAAAGGCTATTCGTGTTCTTTGATTTTTTAGTTAAGCCTACTTTTAGGTCAGGGTGATACGTACATTTTGGGAACACGGTAGTGCAATTGAGTGGGAGCGCTAACATAAACATGGAATCTATAGCTTCTATCTGGTGAATAGTAAGCAAAGGATGATCTCCTTCGAGCTTGACCAAACGAACATAAATGGTGGAGTACTCAGTTCACATAAGCTGAAATATCATTTATACGGGGTCAAGTGATTTAAGGAAAAAATACATAGTAGGGTGTTACGGTAATCTAATCCCTTTACAGTGTAGATCATTCATATAGAGGATCATTGATCAAATTAGGATTATAACAATGGATAACTTATGATGCATCTATATGGTGGAACATATAGAGCATTATATATACTGAGAGTGCAATTCTAAGTTCTATGTGTGGATTCAACAAAGAATTAATAAGTTAGTGAATTTTAGTGCTAAATTCTTGTTAGAAGCTCGGTTATATAGACCCATGGTCCCCGCACTAGTTGAGATAATATTGTTTGTAAGATGATTAGTGGTTAAAAATACACTTTTATTTGTTTTAAATGATAAAATAAATTGAGTTTTAATTGGTATTTTCATGAAATTATTGTAATATATTTTATAAATGAAAATATTTGATTTTGATTCATTTTATGTCTTTCTTGTAGGAACTAAAGTGTATTTTTGTTGAAAGAAAGAGGAAGGAGCAAAGTTGAAAAGAAATGAAGAAAAAAATGGCATTTTTGTTGAAGTCCAAAGCATCCCAACCCAAAAAGGTTAAGCCTAGCCCATGAAGCTCATCATCAATTTTGTCTCTTCCAAAGCATGTGATGCAATGATGATAAGTCTAGGTCATCATCAACCCTATTTTCCTCTTCCACACTCAACCTTCATCCAAAGAGTAGAAGTCAAAATCACAATGATAACAAAAATAATATTAATTTTATTTTTGATTTGAAATGTCAAATTTAATCTTAATATTTATTTTATAATCCCAAATTTTTATTTATTTATTTTTAGTCCTTTTATGGCTCTATAAATAGGAGCTCATTTTAGTAATTTTTGGTGTGTAATTTTTAGTGTAGAAAAACTATAGCAAAATTCTCTCATCTTTTCTTCTCATCTTTTCTCTTTAGAAATTTTATGAGAATGATTAGCATAATGGCCTAATCTTCCTTGGAAGGTTAGGGATGATTCCATATGCAAAGTGAGGTTATTTTGTATCTTTGATTCACTTTTTGTTGTAATATTTATTTGAGTAATGCAAGTTCATATTCCACTTTTATTTTTATGTTCTTCTTCCATCTATACTATCTATGCTATTATATACCAAATATATATATAGACTTAGTCATGCTCTTTCTATATATTTTTATTTAGTGATTATAGTAATGGTAGTATTGCTCATTTCTATCTTTTATGTTCATTTTTATTTACTTTTTGTTAAATGATATATAGGTTTAGTCATGCTCTCCCTATGTGTCTAAAAATTAATAAAAGTAATATTAATGTTCATTTCCTTCACTATCACCTCCATCTCCATCTCTTTGTCATTATTTTTACTAGAGATATATAGGATTAGCCATGCTCTTTCTATGTGTTACTATTTAGTAAAAATAATATTGATGTTTAGTTTTATATTTAATCTTTTATTGCATTATTGCTTGATGTATAATGTCATTTCTAGGTTCTACATAAGATTAAATTATTTCTTTTATTTTTAAGAACTTGTATACTCAAAATATAATGAACTTTAATGTTACATCATTGTGTCAACTTAGTGAATCAAAGGTACAAAATAGCTAAACAAGCATATGGATGATTCTTGAAGCCTTTCTCTCTTTTATTATTGATTACACCTTTATTTGCTTTCCTTTAATATTTATTACCAAAACAAAAACCACAAAATCATTTGTTACTACTATCACTTATTATTAACCTTTTGTTTTTATTTTTCTACTAACGCTTTTGTCCATAATCACCTCCTTGTGGGATCGACCGCCCGATCTATACTACAACCACCGCTAGTGGAAGTCACATTTGGGCGTTAAACAAATTTTGATTTTTAACCACTAATCACAACCCCCAACTAGCTTATTGCTAGTCCCTAGCAATTCAAGCGGAGAAAAAGAATAATCGAGTTGAATAAACAAGTCAAACCACGCAAAAAAATCCAAGCATTTTCAAAATATTAGTAGAGAGTTAAAGATTGCTATCATGTTATTTCAGTTGTAACAACAGAGTTGTGTGTGTGTGTACCAAACTGTATTTATTTCAAGTCTTAACACAAATAGTATCGAAAAATCTCAAAAGTGTAAAGGTCTCAACTCCAATTTTTTTCACGGGTATTGAAAGTATTTATATTGGAAGGGTGACACTCTTTTGGAGTTGGAAATGTAACAATTAACGCACAAATGAGAGAGGATAAATTTTTTAGGACAAGCAATTTGAACAAATATTGATCACAAGATAGACATATCAAACCAATAGAATTCAAATGACAAACAACCTTTGGGATTACATGAAAAAACTCACAAAATAAAGAGCCAACTAACTAACTAATAAATAAAGAAATATAATAACAATTTTTTTTTCTTTAGAGAGACATGTGATGCTTCTCTTTTTTTTTTTTTTTAATTAAAAAAACTAACATGATTTTTTTTTTTTTTAGATATGGAAAGAATTGAGGAAAATAGAAATAAAATGATATTACTTTTGCTATTTTTATTTTTTTTTTATTTATTTTTTTTCTCAAAAAAAAAAAACAAATGGAGACTACTTGAAAATCAAAATAAAATGATGTTGCTCTTGTTCTTTTTTTTTTTTTTTCATTATATATATTTTTTTGATATATTTTTTTTTTTTGATTTGATGATCTTTTTTTTTTTTTACTTTTTTTTTTATTTTCTTTTTTTTTTTTTTTTTTTTTTTTTTTGACAAGAGACAACATATAAAAATAAAGATATAAGGAAATACAATAAAGTTACAAAGAAATAAACACAAAGGCTCTTTTGACATAAAATTAATCCCTCTAGTAAATGTCATGTTTGAAATTCCAAAAGTTTGACTTTACCAACTCAAATGATCAATGAAAGTTCAAAAAGTTGTTTTCTCAACTCTCACAACTCACCAAAAATGAAAAACTTTACACTCAAAATTTTTCTTAACTATATGTGTTTACAACCATTTTACCACATGTTTGGAAAGTGCACAAAAGAACTCTGAAAATCACAACTTGGTAACAAAATATAGCAAATATTGACTCAAACTGTAATTTTACTATCATGCTTGGATAATTTTGAAAAAATTTGACTTAAAAAAATTCAACAAGACAATTACAATTCTCTAAATGAACGCTCACCAGAGCTCATAAGACTCATGTAATTGGTTTTGATTAATCAATTATAATTCTCAAATTAGACTGTGTCTATTTGTGAAATTTTCACTAAGTAAGGGCAAAATTGTAAAGAAAGAGTTGTTAGGGGCATATTTGTTAATTATGATACTTTGTATGGTTCAATTAATAAATATGATAAATGACAATATTATTTAATAATTATTTATAGTTATTAAATAGTTAGAATTGGCATTTAAATGGTTGAATTAGAAAATTGGCATTTTTGAGAAAATTAGATACAAAAGTGTTAAAATTGCAAAATTGCAAAAAGCAAGGCCCAAACCCAATAAGCCATGGCCGGCCACTTTTTTAGGCATTTTAAACTGATATTTTTATTATTTTAATGCCAAATAATTCAAGCCTAACCCTAGTGGAATGCTATAAATAGGTAGTGAAAGCTTCAGGAAAATTACACTTCTGAATCAGAAAACCTGAGCCTTTCTCTCTCTACCTTGGCCGCCACCCTCTCTCTCTCTTCTTCCTTCATATTTCGAAATTCCTTTAGTGATTAGAGTAGTGCCCACACACAGCAAGCAATACCTCAATTATAGTGAGGAAGATCGTGAAGAAAGATCATCAGCAAAGGAGTTTCAGCATCAAAGATTCAGAGAAAGAAATCCAGGTTCAGATCTTGATAATACTCTGCTACAGAAAGGATTCACGGGTTAGAGATGTGAACGGAAGGAGTCATTTAATTCCGCTGCACCCAATGTAAGGTTTCTTAAACTTTATACGTGTTTATTTCATCGTTTTAGAAAGTTCATATTTAGGGTGTTAATAAACATACTTGTGAGTAGATCTAAGATCCTGGTAAAATAATTTCCAACAGATCGTACGTCAACCTTCTGTGGGATGGTGGTTCGAGTTCGACGGGCAGCATAGCTTCATAACCGTACACCATTGAGAATGGTGTCTGACCGGATGCTGTTTTTTCTGTTGTACGGTATGACCATAGAACTTCGGGGAGTTCTTCCGGCCAATCTCCTTTGGCATCTTCAAGCTTCTTCTTTAGTGTGTCCTTCAGGATCTTGTTGACTGCTTCAACTTGACCATTTGCTTGTGGATGTGCCAATGCGGAGAAGCTTTTGATGATGCCATGGTTCGCTCAGAAATCAGTGAAAGATTGACTGTCGAACTGCTTGCCGTTGTCCGAAACTATTTTGTACGGTAGTCCGAACCGGCATATGATGTTCTTCACTATAAAGTCTTGAACCTTCTTTGATGTGATAGTTGCGAGGGGTTCGGCTTCAGTCCACTTTGTAAAGTAGTCGACTGCTACCACCGCGTACTGCACTCCGCCTTTACCTTTAGGTAATTGCCCGATTAGGTCAATTCCCCAGATGGCAAAGGGCCACGGACTTTGCATTTGTGTCAGCTCGTTGGGCGGAGCCCTTCGTATCTTTGAAAATCTCTGGCATTTGTCGCACTTCTTAACGTAAGTTTTCGAATCTTCGATCATCGTCGGCCAGAAGTAGCCTTGCCTTAGAATTTTCTTTGATAAGCTTTGTCCGGCTGCATGATTTCTGCAGAATCCGTCGTGAACTTCATATAGAAGCCGTTCAGCTTCACTTGGTGTGACGCACCTGAGCAATGGCATTGAGAATCCTCTTCTGTACATGATTGCGTCTACGATGATGTACCGTGTTGCCTTTCTTCTCATTTTTCGAGCTTCATTTCGGTTATCTGGGAGTTCCCCCGAGTTGAGATAGGCTGCTATTGGCGTCATCCAGTTCGGAGATGTATCGATCATTTCGATTTCTTCCGTGCCGGTGATGCTAGGCTGTTCAAGAAACTGGATCGAGACCAGGTTTTCCTTGTCACTTATATTGATGCTCGCCAAACGGGCTAGCGCATCTGCAGTTGTATTTTCCTCTCTTGGAATCTACTTGAGGTTGTAGCTTTTGAATTGTGCGAGCAGATCATGTATTTTGCTCAGATATGCTATCATTTTTTCTCCCCGAGCCTCGTATTCGCCAGATACATGATTAACCACTAGTTGTGAGTCACTGCAGATCTCGATGTGCTCGACTTTCATTTCCTTCGCTAGTTTGAGTCCAACGATTAGGGCTTCGTATTCGGCCTCATTGTTGGAGGCTTTGAATCCAAATTTGACCGCTGCATGCAGGTGTTGCCCCCAAGTGTGACAAGGGCAATTCCTGCGCCGGATAGCTGATCTGTGGCTGATCCACCACGTGAAGCTTCCAGGTCGGCTTTCTTTCAGTGCTGGTCGGCTGTGGTGTTGGCTCCGGATCGCCTTCTGGGATGCTTTCAGGTTTTCCTGTGCATTCCACCACAAAGTCGGCCAAGGCTTGGCCTTTGATAGCTGTTCGGGGTTGGAAATTGATTTCGTACTGCCCTAATTCCACCGCCCACTTGAGTAATCGCCCGGAGGCATCTGGCTTTTGCAGTATTTGCCGTAGTGGTTGGTCGGTGTACACCCGAACAGGATGAGCTTGAAAATAAGGTCTTAGCTTTCTTGTTGCTAAGATGAGGGAGTAGGCGAGCTTTTCTATCAATGGATATCAGCCTTTGGCCTCGATGAGTCTTTTACTGATGTAATAGACTGGATGTTGCACGCCATCTTCTTCTCTGATTAGTACGGCGCTTATGGCATGCTCTGTTACTGCCAGCTATATCCCCAGTTCCTCACCGTCCATAGGTTTAGAGAGGACGGGAGGTTTTGCGAGCTGTGCCTTTAGATCTTGAAAAGCTCTTTCACATTCTTCTGTCCACTCAAACTTTTTGTTTCCTCGCAGGATGTTGAAAAATGGGACACATTTATCCCTTGATTTTGACACGAACCTGCTGAGTGCGGCGATTTGACTAGTTAGGCTTTGTACCTCTTTGGTTTTTGTTGGCGAGTTCATATCCAGGAGGGCTTGGATTTTTTCCGGATTGGCTTCAATTCCTCGAGCATTGACGATGAAGCCCAGAAACTTTCCCGAGCTGACTCCGAAGGATCATTTTAGGGGATTCAGTTTCATGTTGTATTTTCTGAGGACTTTGAAACATTCGTCCAGGTCATCTATGTGCCCCCAACCCTTTTTGGATTTGACGAGCATATCATCCGCGTACAGTTCCATATTTCTGCCGATCTGATCTTTAAACATTTTGTTGACAAGTCTTTGGTATGTAGCTTCGGCGTTTTTAAGACAAAATGGCATGACTTTGTAGCAGTAGAGACCCATATCTGTCCGGAAACTTATATGTTCTTGGTCTGGCGGATGCATCTTGATTTGATTGTAGCCCGAATAAGCATCCATGAAGCTTAATGTTTCGTGCCTGGCTATTGCATCGACGAGCTGATCGATTCTTGGAAGTGGGAAATAGTCTTTAGGGCACGCTTTGTTGAGGTCTGTGAAGTCAATACAGACTCGCATTTCTTGTTCGGCTTAGGCACGAGTACGGGATTCGCGACCTAAGCCGGGTAGAAAGCTTCAATGATGAAGTTATTGTTGCGCAACTTTTCAACTTTGTCCTTCAGGGCTACTGCTTGTTCTTTATCCAGCAATCTTCGTTTTTGCTGAACTGGCTGTATATTAGGATCGATATTCAGGACGTGCGAAATAATAGAAGGATCGATTCCGACCATATCCGCATGTGACCAGGCAAAAACATCCAGGTTTGCTCTCAGAAATTTGTCAATTCCGATTTTACTTTGACCAACAAACCCTTTCCGATTTTCAGCTCTCTGGCCGGGATATCTGGATCGATCTCGATCTCTTCTAATTCTTCCACAGGTTTAACATTGCTGCTTGGGTCCCCAAGTCGAGGATCCACATTTTCATCCTCGCCTTGGGCTGTTTCCTACTTGGGAATATGCATTCCCTTGTCTGGGCTCTGGCTGGAGGATACTTCCTTC
Organism: Cannabis sativa; assembly: GCF_029168945.1. Lineage (NCBI taxonomy): Eukaryota > Viridiplantae > Streptophyta > Magnoliopsida > Rosales > Cannabaceae > Cannabis > Cannabis sativa. Next base: position 25,803,461 of record NC_083606.1, read on the forward strand.
TTACCCTTGGCCACTGCAAGGTTGTAACATTCTCGAGCAGATTGTTGGTTCACTCTAAGACACCCTACCCCATTTTTGGTTCGGAACTTCAGGCACGAGTGGAATATTGATGTGACAGCTTTTAAGTCGTACAAGGCTGGTCAGCCTAGCATTACGTTAAAGGCTGAAGGTGTTGGGTTTTGTGCCCTAAATAAAACCCTTTACAATCTGATTAGTTATCAATATAAGAAATTTGAAGTGATTTATGTTTGCATGAAATTTACATGCTAATGGTTTAATATGTTTATTACATTTACACACAAAATCTGTTAAGTCCAGATCATATGTTTATTCACAATTACAGTATTGTCAACACAGTGGAATGTGATTGTGATTATATGAATCAAAAGACTAAGTCCCTGTTTCATCAGTGTTTTGGATTTACACTGATGTGATAATCAGCGATGATGTGTACTTACACTAGGAGTAAGTGTTATGTTCTTTCCAAGACATTGGTAAAGTATACTAGTTTCGAATGTATGGAGTATACATTGGAATGGACCGATATTGAACTTAGTTAAGATATTATAAACTTACCGTCATATCTTTCCAAGTCAATATCAGTAGTTGATCTTAAGATCAAAAGAATCTAAATCCTGATATGCTTAGGCTCAACTCAGGAGTGTTATTCATGTTCTTTGATTTATTAGTTAAGCCTACTTTTGGGTCAGGGTGATACGTATATTTTGAGAACATGATAGTATGATTGAGTTGGAGTGCTGAACATAAATATGGAATCTATAGCTTCTACTGGTGTATAGAAGTCAAGTGATGATTCTCTTCGAGCTTAGTTAAATAGAAGTAAATGGATGAGTTCTTGTTTAAGTGACTAATTCTTGGATCACTAAACATCATTTACAGGTAGCTAAGTGTTTTAAGGGGTAAAATACGTTGAGGGGTGAAAACGGTAAAATTATCCCATCTCGATGTAGATCATCTATATAGAGGATCTTTAATCACAATAAGATTATAACAATGGTTAAATGAGATAGCATATCTGTTGGAAATTATTTTACCAGGATCTTAGATCTACTCACAAGTATGTTTATTAACATCCTAAATAAGAACTTTCTAAAACGATAAATTAAACACATATAAAGTTTAAGAAACCTTACATTGGGTGCAGCGGAATATAATGACTCATTCCGTTCAGATATCTAGCCCTTGATTCCTTTCTGTAGCAGAGCATTATCAATATCTGAACCTGGATCTCTTTCTCTGAATCCTTGATGTTGAAACTCCTTTGCTGATGATCTTTCTTCACGATCTTCCTCACTATGATTGAGGTATCACTTGATGTGTGTGGGCACTACTCATACACTAAGGATTTCGAAATTCAAAGGAAGAAGAAATAAGAAGTGGTAGCTAAAGATAGGGAGAGAGAGAGGCTCAGTTTTTCTGAATCAGAAGAAGTGTTTTTCCTGAAGCCTTCACTATCTATTTATAGCATTCCACTAGGGTTAGATTTGAATTATATGGCATTAAAATAATGAAAAAATCAACTTAAAATAGCTACAATAGGTGGCCGGCCATACACTAATGGATTGGGTCTTGCTTTTTGCAATTTTGCAATTTTAACACCTTTTGTATCTGATTTTCTCAAAAATGCCAATTTCCTAATTCAACCATTTAAATGCCAATTCTAACTATTTAAAAATTATAAATAATTATTAAATCTAGGAAACTTTATTCACATAGTCATGTTTACTTTTCAATGTGTTGACGGCACAATAAACAGGATCAAGTATGTGAAAAGGGTTTCAGATGAATCTATACATTATGTATATATATATAATCATGAAATAAATCATGTGAACCATGCAACATTACATGTTATTTCTGATCTATATTAATAAGTAAATCTGATTATATTGAAATGAGTTTTATTTAGGGCATAAAACCCAACATTATCTATATCGTGGAACATATAATATGCTCTATATAAGTCTGAGAGTGCAATTCTAAGTTCTAAGAGTGGATTCAACGAAGAATTAATAAGTAGGAATTTATTTAGTAAATTCGGTTCACTTATTGGAAGCTCAGCATATAGATCCATGGTCCCCATTCTAGTTGAGACTATACTACTTGTAAGACTCAATAATTGATTTGTGATTAATCAATTATCATTCTAAAGTTAGACTATGTCTGATTTGTGAATTTTCACTAAGCAGGGGTGAAATTGTAAAGAAAAGAGATTCTAGGTTTATTTATTAATTAAGAGACTTTATATGTCTAATTAATAATTAAATTAAATGATAATATTATTTAATAATCTATTTTAGTTATTAAATAATTAGTTTTGGCATTTAAATGGTTAGAATTGGAAAATTGGCATTTTTGAGAAAATAGAAATAAAAATTGTGAAAACTGCAAAAACCAAGTGAGGCCCATTAAACACCTTGGCCGGCCACATAAGCATATTTTTCAAATTGATATTTTCATTATTTTAATGCCAAATAATTAATAACCTAAACCTAGTAGTTGCCTATAAATAGAAAGTGATGGCTCAGTCAAATAACAAGTTTTTAACAAGCTTTCAAGCTATCTGTCAAAAAATTACTTTTTCAGAATAACTGAGCCTTCTACTTTTCTCTCTATAGCCGAACCAATCCCTCTCTCTTTTCCTCTTCATAATTTTGAAACCCTCAGTGATAGAGTAGTGCCCACACACAGAAAGTGGTACCTCAATCATAGATTGGAAGACTGTGAAGGATCACAAACAAAGAGAAGGACATTCGGGCTCAGATCTTGATAATACTCTGCAACAGAAAGGATACAATGGTTAGAGATCTGAGTGGAATGAGACATTATTCCGCTGCAACCAATGTAAGGTTTTCTTAACTTTATATGTGTTTATTTATCGTTTTAGAAAGTTCATATTTAGGGTGTTAAACAACATACTTGTGAGTAGATCTAAGATCCTGGTAAAATAATTTCCAACAGAAGGAACATCCAATATCAAGAATTGTGCCATGATAGTTATGCTCGTTGGAGCTTTTCCAACTGTGAGGGGTAGGCGGATTTTTCCCAGAGGCGCAACTCCTTGACCAGAGAAACCATAAACGAGCTGAAGGCATGGAGTTAAATCCTTGAGCTGGAAACCCATCTTCTCGTAAGCAGTCTTGAACAAAATATTTGAAGAAGCCCCATTATTGATCATGGTTCTGGACACCATTTTGTTTGCTATCTGGACTTCAACGACTAGCGGATCGTTGTGCGGAAATCTTATCTGGACAGGATCTTCGTCGTTGAATGTTATGGCTGGCTCTCCTGCTCGTGGAACTTTGGGCTTCCTTTCTTCCACGGCTAGGATGACTTCTTCTTGCTCGTACTGAGCTCTGCGGGCATATCGTTCTCGAGCTTTTCCCGTGTCTCCAACGATGTGCGGGCCTCCAATGATGACTTGCAAATGTCCATCTATTGGCGAAGGCATCAGATCCTGGTTGTTCTGACCTTGGTTGGCCTTGACATACTTCTGTAGGTGCGGGTTGTTCTTCTTGATCAGAAGTCCTATTTCCCGCTTCAGGTTGTAGCATTTGTTGGTGTCATGGCCGTAATCTCTATGGAACCAACAAAATTTCTTCATGTCCCTTTTGTTGGTATCTTTCTTCATGGGCCCGGGCTTCTTGTACGGAATTAGCGACTGAGTTGCTATATACACACTTTCTATATCCTCAGTTAGGATAGTGAATGCAGTGTGTTTGGCGCGATCACGGGGAGTCTGTCCGATTTTTTCGGCGAACATTCCCTTCTTCCAGTTCCCTTGCTTGTGGTTGTTGCCTGAACGCTTGCCACTTGAATTGCTGGAATATTGGGGAAGCTGGGCGGACGTTCCAGTAGAAGGAGCCTTCATTTTGTTCGGTTTTTGCTCACCTTCTGCTCGCTGAATGGCTTCTTCGAGCTTGATGAAACCTTTGGCTCGGTCGAGGAAATCACTCATTGAGTCGACCGGTTCGTTCTTCCTTATGTCCTTCCATAGTTTGCCAAGGACTTCAATGCCCCCCAGTATCGCGAATAACTTTCCATCCTCGGTTACCCGTGATACCTTGGTTGCTTCCATCATGAATATGCTGATGTATGCCCGGAGTGGCTCGCCTGGTCGCTGTTTTACTTCGACCAAATCTCCCAGATGCAATGGGAGTTGGCGTGAGGAAGAGAATTGTGCATGGAATTCCGAAGAGAAGGTTTTCCATGAACTAAACTTTCCTGGAGTCAACTTGAAATACCAGTGTTGTGTGGCCTTTGTCAAAAATTAGTATTTCTACGTTGTTTGTTATAAATTGTTTTCTTTCATATATTCTATATAAGTTGTCCCAGTAAAATCCAAATGTCTCTCTGAATAATGATCCAAATCTAGAGATCTTGGTACCGTTGAAAAGATAATTCAATTTTCTAAATGTTTTATGAAGAAACTATTCACTAATTATTGATTGTTCTAAGTCACAATTATTGTTTTATTGCTGTAGTTTAAAATCCATTTATTTCAGGATTTCTAAAAAAATAGTTTCGGTATAATATCTAAGTTATTTAAATATTTAAGATAAAATTTATAAATTTCTAATAAGTAAAATGATATAAAATAGTAAAATATCATTTTTCAAACTTATAATTTATAAACAATTAAATATTCAAGAAAATAATAAATTTTTGAATTTAAAAATATTATGGTTAAAATATCTATAAAAATATCTAGGTTAATTTCAAATTTATTAATTATTTAATTTATCATATAAGATAATTTTAATATAATATTTCAAATAAAAAAGATAAAGTTATCTTTTAATTTAAAATATGTCAAATATTTAAATATCTGATCTTATAATTAAATAATATATAAATATTAAAGAAATTAACAAATTTTTAAATCTGACCATAATTTAAAAAATAAAATAATCAATTTTTAAATTTAAACCTCAAAATATCAAAAATTAATAATAATCTATTAAAAATAAATATTATTAATTTAAAAAATGATATTTAAGTTTAAATATATTAAAAAAATAATATTTTATTTTAATTTAGGGTTTGAAAATTGCAGAAAATCAAAATTTGGGGAAAAATCCCACAAAAATTGCATTTGGCGTGTGCAGGCTGCCCAGCCACGAGAGGTTGCAAACAGCGTAGGATGCGCGTGGAACAGAAACATCGCAGGGTCCCGTGTGCGGCACATCACGGCGCCAGTAGCATGTGACACGGGCGGGGTGTAGGGTCTTGGGCGGGCGGGCGAGTTCAGACAAGGATTTTGTCTGAGATACGTGCGCGCGTGGACGTGCCTTGTCCGAGCGCCTGGTGCACCCGATGCACCTACTCGACACCATATGCATTCAATTTTTCAAAACACCATAACTCTCTCATTTTTTATCGGAATTGAGTTCCGTAAAAACAAAAGTTGCTTAATTTTTCACAAGGAATCCAAATAAATTTTTTTCAGAAAGAAAAAAAATGTTTTCATGGAAAGAATTCTTAAATCACATACATTCATCAAATAATCACATAAACCATCATGAAACCATCCAAATCAACACAAAACATCGTTTTAATTCAAATTTCATCAAAGTAAATCATTACCATGGCTCTCAGGCCAGTTGTTGGAATTATTTTACCAGGATCTAGATTTACTAACAAGTATGTTTCATTAACATCCTAATATGAATTTCTAAAACATTAAAATAAACACATAAGGGTTTAAGAAAACCTTACATTGATTGCAGCGGAATATAATGACTCCTTCCGTTCAAATCTCTAGCCCTTGATTCCTTTCTGTAGCAGAGCAGTATCAAGATCTGAACCTGGATCTCTTTCTCTCCTTCTTGTTGATTGGATTCTTCACAGTCTTACATACTATGATTGAGGACCAACTTGATGTGTGTGGGCACTCACTCTATCACTAATGGCTGAAATTATTTAGTGAAGAAAGGCTATAGATTTCGAATTGAAGAAGAAAGAAGAAGGAAGAGGTCTCATCTAGGTTTTTAGCTTTGGAGGCATTAGTTTAGATGAAGAGACCACAACCTTCCTTTTATACTATCTTCGATAGGGTTAGGGTTGAATTATTAGGAATTAAAAAAGAATAAAATATTGGGAAAAAAACAACCTTGGCCGTACAAGATAATGGACCTCTTTCTAGTTAGATTTTTGCCACTTTATTTCAACCACTTATTCTTCTTTTCAATAATACCATATTTTCCAATTCAAACCTATAAATGCAAAAACTATTTATTTAATAAGTAAAATAATTATTAAATAAAATTATCACTTATAACATTTATTAATTAGACTCCATATAGTCTCTTAATTAACAAATAAATCCCAAAATACTATTTATTCACAATCAAACCATAACATAGTGAAAAATTCATAAACTAGACATAGTCTAATTTTAGAATTAAAATTGATTAATTAAAATAAATTAACTGAGTCTCACACGCAGTTTGTCTCAACTAGTATGGGGACCATGGGCATATATAACTAAGCTTTCAATAAGCAGACCTAGAATTTACTAAGTAAATTCACTAACTTATTAATTCCTCATTGCATCCACCATAGAACTTGGAATTGCACTCTTAGTTACATAGAACGCTCTATATGTTCCACGATATAGATACGCCATTAATTATCCATTGTTATAATCTCAATAATCAATGATCCTCTATAGATGATCTACATTGCATAGGGATAAAATTACCGTTACACCCTTTCAATAAATTTTATCCTTAAAACACTTGGCCACCTATAAATGATATTTTAGTGAAATAATATAAGCACTAAAATGAGATCTCAATCATTTATCTCTATTCAGTCAAGCTCGAAGGAAATCATCGTTTCACTTCTAAATACCTATAGAAGCTATAGATTCTATATCTATGTTTAGCGCTCCCACTCAATTTTACTATCGTGTTCCCAAAATGTACGTATCACCCTGACCAAAAAGTAGGCTTAACTAACAAATCAAAGAACACACATAACACTCTTGAGATCGAACCTAACCATGTCAGGATTAAGATCATTTGATCTAGGATCAACTAGGTGATATTGAATTGAATAGATATTACAGTAAATTTATCATATCTAATCAAAGTTCAATATCGGTCCCTTCCAATGTATACTCCATACATTTGATACTGGTAAACTTTACCAATACCCTAGAAAGGACATAACACTTATCCAAGGTGTAAGTATACCTATCGCTGATTATCATGCTAGTCTAAATCCAGTGAACTGACAAATCAGGGAATTAAACTTTTGAACATATAATCATGATTATATTCCACTATGCTGACAACACTATAATCATGAACGAATACATATGTTCTGGATCTAATAGAATTTATACATTAAATATAATCATGAAATAAATCATGTGAACCATGCAACATAAAATAATTTCTGATCTTTATTAATTAGTGAATCTGATTATATTGAAATGCGTTTTATTTAGGGCACAAAACCCAACACTAATAAAATGTGCTAAGTACGAAGCCTTAGGTGGGTGAAAGGTATGCCCTCACCCACACATGTGCCTATAAATACCCCTATTTTTCATATGTAAAGGGTGAACATTTTTTACTTACAGAATCTCTGCTGAAATTCCTAATTCTTCTTCTCCAAGAGAAACAAAAAGAATACAGAGCTAATATTCATACTTTAACACTTGTAATACGTAAACACTCACTAGTAAATGGACCTTCGATGGAAGTAATGGCCGAAAAATATGCTCACAAATAAATAGAAGCTGAAACCTTGAATCCACGAAAGGATAAAGGTAAAGGAAAGGTGGGTGAGTGTTGAGATTTATGCCCTAAATAAAACTCATTTCAATATAATCAGATTTACCAATTAATAAAATATCAGAAATCATTTTATGTTGTATGGTTCACATGATTTCTTTCATGATTATAGGTTTAATGTATAAATTCTATTAAATCTAGAACATATAGTTATTCATGATTATAGTGTTCTCAACACAGTGGAATATAATCATAATTATATGTTTCAAAGATTAAGTCTCATGATTTGTCAGTACAGTGGATTTACACTGACATGATAATCAGCGATAAAGTTTACTTACACCATGGATAAGTGTTATGTCATTTCTAAGGTATTGGCAAAGTATGCTAGGATAGAATGTATGGAGTATCCATCAGACTGGGATGATATTGACATTAGATAAGATATCATAAACTTACTGTTATATCTATCGAAGTCAATATCACTTTGTTTATCTTAGGTCAATAGATCTTAATCCTGAGATGGTTAGGTTCTGACTTAAATATATTATTTGTGTTCTTTGAGTTGTTCGTTAAAGTTGTCCAATTGGATTGGCCCAATACTTACATCTTAGGAACATGGTAGTATAATTGAATATGAGCGCTAATCACAGATATGGAATCTATAGCTTCTATAACTTCTAGAAGTGAAACGATAATTTCCTTCGAGCTTGGGTTAACGCGGTAAATGGTTGAGACCTCATTTCAATAATTATATTAGTTTACTGAAATATCATTTACAATTAGCTAAGTGTTTTAAGGATAAAATACATTGAAGGGTAAAACGGTAAATTTATCCATATTCGATGTAGATCATATATAGAGGATCTTTGATTATTTGGATTATAACAATGGATAATTAATAACGTATGTATATCTTGAAACATATAGAGCATTCTATGTAATTAAGAGTGCAATTCCGAATCTATAGTGGAGTCAGGAAGAATTAATAAGTTAAAAAATTTACTTGGTAAATTCTAAAACTACTTATTGGAAGCTTGATTATATAGGCCCATGGACCCACACAAGTTCAGATTATACTATTTGTAGACTCAGTTAATTGGTTTAATTAATCAATTATAATTCTAAATTAGACTATATCTTACTTATGAATTTTCCCTAAGTAAGGACTTCATTGTGAAGAAAAGAGTGTTGGGTTTTATGCCCTAAATAAAACTCATTTCAATATAATCAGATTTACTTATTAATATAGATCAGAATTAACATTTAATGTTGCATGGTTCACATGATTTATCTCGTGATTATATGTACATAATGTATGAATTCATCTTAAACCCTTTCACATACTTGATCCTGTTTATTGTGCTGTCAACACATTGGAAAGTAAACATCACTATGTGAATAAAGTTTCTTAGATTTATCAGACATAGGGTTTTACTGATATGATAATCTACAACAGAGTTTACTTGCATTTGGAGAAATGCTATGTTCTTTCTAGAGCATTGGTTAAAGTAAAGCTCAGGTTGAATGCATGGAGTATGCATCGGAAGGGACCGATATTGAACTTTGACTTAGATTTATTAAACTTACCGTAATATCTATTCAAGTCAATATCGCCTAGTTGATCCTAGATCAAATCATCTTAATCCTGTTATGATTAGGCTCGATCTCGAGAGGCTATTCGTGTTCTTTGATTTTTTAGTTAAGCCTACTTTTAGGTCAGGGTGATACATACATTTTGGCAACACGGTAGTGCAATTGAGTGGGAGCGCTATCATAAACATGGAATCTATAGCTTCTATCTGGTGAATAGTAAGTAAAGGATGATCTCCTTCGAGCTTGACCAAATGAAAATAAATGGTGGAGATCTCATTTCACATAAGCTAAAATATCATTTATACGGCGTTAAGTGTTTTCAGGATTAAATACATTGTAGGGTGTAACGGTAATCTAATCCCTTTACAGTGTAAATCATTCATATAGAGGATCATTGATCAAATTAGGATTATAACAATGGATAACTAATGATGTGTCTATATGGAGGAACATATAGAGCATTCTATATACTGAGAGTGCAATTCTAAGTTCTATGCGTGGATTCAACGAAGAATTAATAAGTTAGTGAATTTTAGTAATAAATTCTTGATCTACTTATTGGAAGCTCGGTTATATAGACCCATGGTCCCCGCACTAGTTGAGATCATATTGCTTGTAAGATTCATATAATTGGTTTTGATTAATCAATTATAATTCTCAAATTAGACTATGTCTATTTGTGAAATTTTCACTAAGTAAGGGCGAAATTGTAAAGAAAGAGTTTATAGGGGCATATTTGTTAATTATGATAATTTTTATAGTTCAATTAATAAATATGATAAATGACAATATTATTTAATAATTATTTATATTTATTAAATAGTTAGAATTGGCATTTAAATGGTTGAATTTGAAAATTGGCGTTTTTGAGAAAATCAGATGCAGAAAAGATAAAACTACAAAATTACAAAAAGTGAGGCCCAAATCCACTATGCATGGCCAGCCACTTTTGTAGGGAATTTAAACTGATATTTTCATTATTTTAATGCCAAATAATTCATACCTAACCCTAGTGGAATGCTATAAATAGATAGTGAAGGCTTCAGGAAAATTACACTTCTGATTCAGAAAAAACTGAGCCTCTCTCTCTCTCTCCCTATCTTTAGCCGCCACTTCCCTCTTCTTTTCTTCTTCAATATTTCGAAATTCTTAGTGTGAGAATAGTGCCCACACACAGCAAGTGATACCTCAACCATAGTGAGGAAGATCGTGAAGAAAGACTTTCAGCAAGTAGGAGTTTCAGCATTAAAGATTCAGAGAAAGAGATCCAGGTTCAGATATTGATAATGCTCTGCTATAGAAAGGAATCAAGGGCTAGATATCTGAACGGAAGGAGACATTTAATTCCGCTGCACCCAATGTAAGGTTTCCTAAACTTTATATGTGTTTATTTCATCGTTTTAGAAAGTTCATATTTAGGGTGTTAATCAACATATTTGTGAGTAGATCTAAGATCCTGGTAAAATAATTTCCAACAAAGAGGTTTTAGGGTTTATTTGTTAATTGAGAGACTTTTTAAGGTTTAATTAATAAATAAGTTAAAAGACAATTTTATTTGACATTTAATTATAATTATTAAATAAATAGTTTTGATATTTACAGGATTAAAATTAGAAAATATGGCATTAGTGAAAGAAAAGATAAATTATGAATAAAATGCTAAAATTGTAACTATTGACGTCCACTATTGGAAGATCAAGGCGTTGATTCTTCAAGCAAGTTCTAGATTAGATGTTCGCTGTTTATACAAAAAGAATCAAGGATACCTTGATAGGCATCAAGAGGTAATGGAATTTCTTTCAATAGATTAGATTTAATCTATATTCATTATGTTGAGATCCTTGAGCTTATGGTTCATATTAGATAAAAAATTATTTTATTAAAATTCCTTTTCTGCTTTTATAACTCTAGTATGGACCATAAAAACTAATAATTGGTACCAGAGCAATCTTCATAATGATATATTAAATACGGTGTTGGGTGATTATACATTTATATATATATGTTGATATATTGTGAATAGATCGAATTAAGTTTCTTATGTATGAATGTAAATCGTTAATTATATGGTAAATTTGGGTTAAGAATTTTACAGTTTTATTAGAAAAATTATACAACCATGTTTGTAGTATATGTTTTGATGTAATTTTTGTTGGATATATTTTATCAGGATCTAGATTTACTAACAAGTATGTTTCATTAACATCCTAATATGAATTCTAAAATAATGAAATAAAAACATAAGAGTTTAAGAAAACCTTACATTGGGTGCAGCGGAATATAATGACTCCTTCCGTTCAGATATCTAGCCCTTGATTCCTTTCTGTAGCAGAGCATTATCAATATCTGAACCTGGATCTCTTTCTCTCCTTCCTTTGATGCAGATTCTCCTTCTTGTTGGATGGTTTTCTACAGTCTTACACACTATGATTGAGATACCACTTGATGTGTGTAGGCACTCACTCATTCACTGAAGGATTCCGAAAATAAAGAAGAAAAGAAGAGGGAAGTGGCAGCTAGAAAAATTTCTGTGAAGGAATGAGATGTATCATCTTTTCCTGAAGCCATCACTTCATATTTATAGGTAACCACCTAGGTTTAAGTTAGAATTATTTGGCATTAAAATAATGAAAAAATAAATGATAAAATCCATTAAGTGTGGTCGGCCATGGGCCTTGGATAATGGGCCTCACTTATGCAATTTTGTTGTTTTATCATTTTTGCATCTCATTTTCTCAAAAACGCCAATTTTCAAATTCCACCATTTAAATGCCAATTCTAATTATTTAATAACTAAAATTAATTATTAAATAATATTGTCATTTAATATATTTATTAATTAGACATATAAAGTCTCTTAATTAATAAATAAACCTAGAATCTCTTTTCTTTACAATTTCGCCCTTGCTTAGTGAAAATTCACAAAGTAGACATAATCTAACTTTAGAATTATAATTGATTAATCAAAATCAATTAACTGAGTCTTACAAGCAGCATGGTCTCAACTAGTATGGGGACCAAGGGTCTATATATCCGAGCTTCCAATAAGTAGATCAAGAATTTATATCTTAAATTCACTGACTTATTAATTCTTCGTTGAATCCACGCATAGAACTTAGAATTGCACTCTCAGTATATAGAACGCTCTATATGTTCCACGATATAGACACGTCATTAGTTATCCATTGTTATAACCCTAATGTGATCAATGATCCTCTATATAGATGATTTACACTGTAAAGGGATTAAATTACCGTAACACCCTACAATGTATTTTATCCTTAAAACACTTACCCCTGTATAAATGATATTTCAGCTAAGTGAAATGAGATCTCCACCATTTATTTTTGTTTGGTTAAGCTCGAAGGAAATCATCCTTTACTTTCTATTCGCCAGATAGAAGCTATAGATTCCATATTTATGTTAGCGCTCCCACTCAATTGCACTACCGTGTTCCCAAAATGTACGTATCAGCCTGACCCAAAAGTAGGCTTAACTAACAAATCAAAGAACACGAATAACACTCTTGAGATTGAACCTAATCATATCAGGATTAAGATCATTTGATCTGGGATCAACAGGTGATATTAAATTTAATAGATATTACGGTAAATTCTAACAAATCTAATCAAAGTTCAATATCGGTCCCTTCCGATGTATACTCCATACATCCGATGCTGGTAAACTTTGCCAATGTCCTGGAAAGGACATAACACTTATCCAAGGTGTAAGAATACCTATCACTGATTATACCATGTCAGTCTAAATCCAGTGTTCTGACAAATAAGGGAATAAACTTTCGAACATATAATTAAGATTATATTCCACTGTGTTGACAACTCTATAACCATTAACAAATTGATATGTTCTGGACTTAAATAGAATTCATACATTATGTACATATAATCATGAAATAAATCCTGTGAGCCATGCAACATTAAATGTTATTTCTAATCTATATTAATAAGTAAATCTGATTATATTGAAATGAGTTTTATTTAGGGCATAAAACCCAACAATTTTATTTTAAATTTATTTGTAAATTTTTGTCAAGAATTAAAACTTCAACAATCCACAATACCTTTAATGATGAGTGAGCTCGGGTTTAAGGAGTAAACCCCAATTTATCGAGATGACAAGTTTTGAACCTTGAATAACGAGCCACGATCCCCGATGGGTTGCAGTTGCAAGACATGAAGCTCAAAAGGGTCTAAGCACGTGATTTTCATGCGTGCATGTGACCCATGCAGCCCCATGCACGTGGAGAAAAGGAGGAGGACTCGAAGTCAGGCTCGGGTTTGCACCAAAGCAACCGTAGGGACCCCATGGTCCCGTAGCCAGAGTAAAAGCAATCGATTCGCCCTCTTGGCCCATGGTCGACGAAAGTGGTGGAAGGACCACCGTGATCCATGAGCTCCTTGGAGGAGCAATCGAGTCTGTCGACCTATTTGAGTCACAAACAAAGCCTGGCTCTGTGAACTCCACCACCATCGTCGGTGATGCACCGGCGACCTCCTTCCCCAGTCGACCAAGGTGGTCGACGACCACCACTCGACGCCACCACCATAAACAGCCAAAGGCTGGCCCCTAATTCATGTATATGTATGTATATGTGTGTGTATATATATTAATTTATTTATTTTACTAATTAGATAATTAATTAGAAAAATAAAATATGGGATATTTTGATATGTGCATTTTATTTTTATTTTAATACGTTAAAATAAATTCTTTTTCAAAAAAAAAAAAGTGGTTTTATTATTACTAGAATTGATACTAAAGGCATCTCATCCCTTTAGTCTTTAATTCATACTTAGTTTCACACGAAGAATTTAGGGGTGCTCAAGTATTTCTTGGACGCTGACGTTACTTAGAGTAAACAATGTATTTTTCTATCTTAAAGAAAGTATGTACTTGATTTGTTAAATGAGACAGAAAAACCTTGTAATGATCCAATGAATCTAGCTATGCATCTTACACGTGATGGGGAACCATTTGAATATCCTGAAAAATATCGCAGATTGGTTGGAAAGTTGAATTATCTAATTGTGACTCATCTAGATATTGTATTCCCAATTAGCGTTGTTAGTCAATTTATGTCTTCTCCAATAATTTATCATTGGGTAGCATTAGAGTAAATTTTATGTTACTTGAAAGGAGCACCAAGATGAGGTATAGTTTACAAGAATCATGGACATACCTAGTTTTAGTGTTTCTCTGATGCAGATTGGGCAGGCTCCAAGGTAGATAAACGATCCACTTGAGGATATTGTGTATTTCTTGGGGGCAATCTGATCTCTTGGAAAAGTAAGAAACAAAATGTTGTGTCTAAATACAATGCTAAATCATAATATAGAGCTATGGCACAGTCTGTGTATGATGTAATATGGATTTATCAGCTTTTGACTGAATTCGGGTAAAGACTTCTATTCTTGCAAAATTATGGTATGATAATCATACTGCTCTTCATATTGCCTCAAATCCCGTGTTTCACGAGCGAACTAAGCACATTGAGATTGATTGTCATTTTGTTCGTGAGAAAATTTAATCAGGCCTGATCTCCACAGGATATGTGAAGACTGGAGAACAATTAAGATATATTTTTATAATGGCTTTGCATGAGGTGCGGGTTGATTATCTTTGTAACAAGCTGGACATGATTAACATCTATGCTCCAGCTTTAGGGGGAGTGTTAGACTACTAATTGTATATTAATTGTAAACTTTAGAGTAAATTGTATTTAGTAGTTTCCTATTTAATCTTCTAGCTTTGTATATAAATATATACTATGGAATACAATATAGAATTTATTCACCATTTTCTACCTAGACTATTGTCTAATAGGATTCCTACTATGAACAATCTTCAAAAACATAGTCTTCTCAATGATATTTTACGCCTAATTTGTTCTAGTGATTTTGAGACAATCCATCTTGCTCGTTTGGGCCATAGCAAACTTGCCCCAGATAAAAAGCTTTGTGCCTTTAAACTTGCTAATCTATCTACAATTGTAAGTGACATCTATAGTTTCATTTTCAATTTTTAGAGCATCTTCAATATAGTGTTATGTATTTTTTAGCCCATTTCATAAAAAGAACTTCGTATAATGTGGTTTAAATTTAATACATGCTAAAAAATATGTTAAATTTGACAAAAATATAGTATGAGCCAAAATTTACACCACAATAAATATCATTTTTTTATTTAATTTTTTACCAGTTAGTAATGTAATTAAGAACTTTTTATGGGTTCGTTTGGTACGCTGTATTACATTGTATTGCATTGTATTGTATAATATTATATTAAATTATATTTTATGCAATATTTTTATATAAAACTATAAATAGTATTGACTTTTATAGGCACCTAAATATATAATATTTTAGTATAAATTAAAGTTTAATATAGTATTATATAAAAATATGATATATAATCAAATTCAATATAATATAGTACGACCTAATACAACATACCAAACAAGCCCTATATTTTTATTTATATATTTTATATAGTTTTTATTTACTTTCAATAAAAATTAAATATTTTTCTTGACTTTTTTTCTCTCATTTCTATTAAAATAAAGTTTATTTTATCCCTAGTGCATTAGACCACAACTGTACAATTTGAGCAAAATACAACATTGATTTATTTTTTGAACCCAATTTAGCACAAATTTACACTATCCATTGAAAATGGTCTTATTCAACGACTTTCTTATAGCAAAATCGAATTGATTATTTTTACTTTGTGGCACGTAATGTACCGTCATAATAAGCAAGTTCATAAAAATTATGTTATCCGCTGGAATTCATTGGTCCTTGGGCAGCAGACTTCCTACAGCCTTACTAGGTTGAGAACCGTCGGGATCCTGCTCATAATCTCAAGCATCCAACTCAACATAGGGACGATGCTACACCTCATTAGAGTCCTCATGTTGTTGGCTTGCTTAAAGTCAACACGGATGCTTCTGTCGTCGCCATTGGATGCTCTTGTGGCCTTTGTATGATTGTTCGGGACTCCAATGATGAGGTCTTTGCTTCTACTACTTGGAAGGTGGACGGTGTTCTCCAATCTGAATGCGCAGAAGCTCTTGCTATTAGTAATGCTATCTCTCAATGTATTACTTTTGGCCTTCACAACATTCAATTCGAATTCGATTGCAATAGCTTGATTCACAAGCTTAATAATTCAATGGTTTTAAATTTGTCTTTAAGTTTGATTCTAGATAATATTAGAGCTTTATATATACATTTTAATATTGGGAATTTTATTTTTTGTTCTAGAACTGTTAATGTAGTAACTAATACTCTTGCTAAAGCTAGTATAGTTTGATGGTCTAAACATTCAAATTGTATCAGAAACTTTATTTTAGCAAATGCCATTTATTAATGAATTCTTCTAGCTCTCAACCCCCGAGTAATCTTCTCATTGGTGGTGTTTATTGGCTATTTTATCAATAATAATAATAACATTTTTCTAATTATGGTCCCAAACACCCTTATCGTTCTCTATTTCTCTGGTTTTCTTTCTTTTTAATAACAAAAATGCAATGAGAAAGATTTCATAGAAGCATCAGAATACAACCGTTAATCAAACTAATGAAATAGAACATTTTATGTTATAGTACATCAGCCACTATGATCCACAACTATGGTATATAAACCACCGAGTAAATCTCGAATAGCCCTTCTCCTACATTTCTAATAAAAACCTCTCAACATAAAAGAATCGATTAAATAAAAAACTTGTCAACTATTTCCTGAACCTCTACCTCTAGTTTTTTTCTTCTTTTTTTTTTTTCCCTATTTCCTTCTTATGATCTCATTGTAATATTTTCTCCTATATAAAACATTGTTAACTTGATCAATAATCAGTGCCAAGCAGAAGCCGAGATCAAGTTTCTATCTTTCCACCCCAAAAGCATAGCCCCATCTTTCTCTGCCAATGTATAATGCTCAGAATAACACCTCAGAAGGCTTCTTATGACAGAGTTGACATAAGAGCTCAAAGGGTATTGCTTAAAACCCGCCATGGTCAACCTTGACTTCCATTTTCCCAACAGCTCATGTCGTTCAACTCTTTCCCTGCCTTCACAAGCCACCACGTTCACTATGTCCCTCGCCAGACAATGCTGCTCAACACTGATCCTATACTTTGAGTCTCTTGGAAGTGTCACGTCTATGGACTCAAACATCGCCAAGTAAAAGTCCATAGCCTCCACGAATCTGTGGAAAAAAGGTGTTGTGTTGGTGTTGGACTCTTGCTCCACCAAAGTCACAACTTTTGGGTAGAGAGACTTCACCATTCTCAGAAGCCCGTCTCTAGGATTGGTAACGTCAACACTTTCGTCCGGAGTGTGGTGGAGTTGGAGTGGGAAGTTAACAGCCAAGGCCTCGCCAGGCCGGATATCGAGCATTTCTCGGGTTACATCAGGTGCAAAAACAGGCACTGCGTTGAACTCAACTGGGATTTTGAAGTCTTGTGAGATAGCCACTAGTCTTTTTCCCACAGCCTCTAGTCCATCGCCTCTGGCATAATGGTTTACAGGATCATCTATGCCTGTAATTCTCACGTGTGGAGGGCCATCTGGTCTAGCCGCCAGAGCTTGGAGCAGCGTCAACCATTGTGTGCCTTGAGCTATCTGAAAGTCAACAATATGAATTCTATCTTCGTTTCTACAAGCTTCAGCTATGGCTCCATTAGCTGCCATGTAACCAAATTTCAAGTAAGGACAGATTTCATAGAGAATTTGCATATAGGAAAGTAACTCTTTGCTTTCTGGCTCTCTGCATCTGAGTGCTCTGTATATGTTGGTCCCTGATGCCTCTTTCCTAGCCACCATTCCTTCAACCATGTATGCTCCAAGGCGCTGGATTGGCTCCCCACTAATGGAGACGATAGCACGGGCTTTTCCGATTTGTTTGTCAAATGTTTCGATATCATTTTCAGCCAGAGATTTGGCGCAGGCAATCAGGAGGTTCTTCAGATTATCCAGGGATGGCAAGCCCTGCTGATGCAAAGAGTCTTCCTCCATTAATTTGTGACGCTTTTCAGTTCGGGCAACTTCAACAGGCTGCCTTGGCCGAGAGGCAAGAAATGTCTGGCGCTGAGTTAGGCCTGGCTGTTGTCCTCTCGGCCTCTCAGCTTTCCATGACTGTTCAGAGGGACCTTCCACATGCGAAGGTTTCCGTCTAGTTAGCCGGTGTTCATCAACATCATCGTCAGGGCCCATTAAAGCAGTCTCTAGCTCAAGCAAAGCGTGTTTGAAGTTCTGGCTAGAATTTGCATTCTGCAATAGGGACTTCCCACAAGGATAGAGGCAGTAACTGTTGGTGTCAAGTGGAGAATTGCAAGGAGGAGTACTAACTCCCGATAGATTGTTCTCCGTGGAGCTGTACTGCTCTTGGCTATCGCTCAACGTGGTGAGGGAGTTATCTGAATCGAAATTAGTAGAAAAGGGCGAAGAAGGCGAGTTTCCAATGTCGAATTTCAGCGATCCGAGTAGTCTGTTGGGCAATGATGGCACAGTTGTGGGATGAGAAGTTGTGTAGGGAAGAGCCGCACCAGTTACACTGATACCAAATAGCTGGTGGGAGTCCATACTATGATATTGGCATCAGCAGTATCACTTGGGACTTAACTTTCAATATAGTCCTTGGCAAGAATCTGAAATGTTAGGGAAAAGGCTCGTTAGAATATGCATGCTTTAAGGCTGGCTAATTTACCAAGCATCAAACCCATATCTCATCAATCAATAACGATAGGAAGGAAAATTGGAATTACCATTAAAGTAGTCAAGGAAACAATCAGCAAAACTATGGTTGTGACCTTTAAGATTAAAATAGTCCAGAAAGAAAAAATAGTTTTCTTTTTTTTTTTTTTTACTTGAAAGGACTATACATAGATAAAATGAAATTTTTTTAATAATTTTATGAAGAAACCTCGGTGCCTCGGTCAAATATAATATGACAAATTTGATACTACACAGGCCATGCTTTCAAATCAAGAAAAGAAGGGCTTTGAAAACCAGGAAGGTTGAAAAATATTAAGGAATTACATAAGCCTGCAAGATAATCCTATCTGTTCTACTAACATACACAAATACATGTATAAATATATTATATATTTATGTGGAATAAATTAGTATAATTTAGTCAAATTATCAACAACCCAATATATTTTTCTTGAACCTCAAATAAACAAAATATTAAACTATCCAAATAATTTTTCTCCATTTTCTTCAGCCCCAAATAACCAACCAAACAATCAACCCCCCACCCCTAAAAAAAGGAAAAACAAATTAAAAACTTTAGCCATAGAAACACTACAAAACTATAACGAAACGGGCAATAAAAAACAAATAGAGATGAAATCTTTAATTAGAAAGTTTCAACAACATCATACCCGAAACTTCTCTTTTATTTTGATCTTATGGGCACTAGAAAACTTTCTGGGCTTCTCGAGGTCTCTCTGTTGAAGTTTTTCGAGCCTATTTCCCTTTGACTATCGCCAATCTCTAGTTCAAGCCTAAGACTTTATTCTTCTATCAAATCCTGTTGTACCAAATTTTCCAGAGTTTGCTTTTGAATTTCTGACCAACCTCCTTTATATACGGTAAGAGGGGGAGAGAGAGAAAGAGAAAAGAAAGAGAGTTTTGACGGTCGGTTTACGAATGTAACGGTAACGACACCCGTAACGTTAGTTAGAATGTTGATGAGTTTATATGTACGTCGTACTCGTAGTGCAGAATTAACGGAAGTTGACGGGCGAAAACGTTAACGAATTCCGACCATCTTCTCAATGCCACACGTTGTAACGTTAGTAGAACATTCTTCGTTTTTTCCCCCTTTGAACGAAGTTGTTCAGTGTCCACTTTCCTTCACGCGCTGCTTTACTTACGTAGATGTGACACACCAAACTAACCACCAATGCATTCTCATCCTCTCACAAATATTCTCACGTGTCTAACTTTATGCCTTATTTCCCTTTAATATTAGTGCTACTGTTTTCGATAATACAAACTTTAAAGTTTTTCAAAAATTTAAAGTGATAATACTCTTCCAACATATGATTTTAAATATATATACAAATATAATAAAAGGTTGTAGTTAATACTCTTCTTAACGTTAAAATAAAATAAAAACTCTAAACCTTAATTTAGAAGGATGGCAACTAAAAGAAATGGTTTACATTCTCTCTTTAAGCACTGGTGGCAGTCTTGGTTGAAAGAGATTCTTACATCTAAACTATAGTAGCAGACATTGACATTACAGGTTGTACTTAAGGGTGTGTTTCGGGTGTATTTAATAGTGATTGTGTAATTATTAGAATAGTAATTATAGTAATCTTTATATACAATGTGCCTTTGGAAATGATATGCATTTATAATTTTTTATTTGGTAAAATAATTAGCATTTACACAAGAAAATAATATTTTTTTAGTAGTTACTATTCATAATAAAAAACTTTTAGTAATTATACAATGTAATTACACTCAGTTTTAATGGGGATTAGAGGGTACCTAAAATCCTTCAATTATCTTTAATTACACAATTGCAATATAATTATAAACAATTATAGTAAATGACCTCAAATTATAAGATTATATTACTAAATGTCCCAATTTCAAAACTTGTAGCAAAATGGTCATTTTTTTTAGATTATTTATTATTTATATTGTCTTTTGCCACATAAGAAAAATTAATAATTTTTTTCATAATTTTTTAAAAAAATTAGAAGCAAATTACTTAAAGATTATAGTACATCTATATTATTTTTGTTAATTTTTTTTTATTTGAAAGTTATGTAGATTTTTTTTAATTTTTTTATGAGTTGTTGTGGGTTGTTGGTAAATAGATTTTGTTGTACAGTATATTTCTATTTTGTTGTTGGTATCTTATTATTCTTAGATGATATTTATTTTTTATTTTACTATGTATAATAGTGGTATATAATTTTGTTAACATAATACAAATATTTTAACGTATGTATATAATTTTATTAGCATGCTACATATATTTAATTTATTATTTTTATATATTTTAATTGTATGATATATATTTATTTTAAATATTATTTGTATATAATTTTGTTGTCATGGTATATATATTTTAATTATGGTATATAATTTGGAAGTTTTTTGCGGCTAAACCCTCTCAACTATTACTCCACTTGCACTTAACCCTCTAAGCTTAAATTTGGATGGTATACAATTTTTTAATAATATTATATTATTTTGTTTTAATTTTTATTGTAGGTATATATATATTTTATTGTATGGTATATGGTTTTTGTTGTCTATAGTATACCATAATAAATGATGATATTTAGTTTTTATTTTATTATATATAAATTTTTCGGTTTGTAAACATATTTTAATAGTGGTATATATAATTTTGTTAGCATAATATATATATTTTGAGTATTAATTTAGTATTGTTATAATTTCTTTGTGGTATATAATTTTATTACTACGGTATATTACTTTTCAATGATACGATATATCTAATTTTGTTGTATATATATTTAATGATCTAATATATTAATTCGTTTATGTTACAATATAATAATATGGAATGCTAAAAAAAATTATATAACTTAATTTAATTATTATATTTTTGTTTTAAAAAAATAATATATAATAAATGTATTTTTATAATTTTTATTAGCTAATTTATTATATTTGGTCATTTCTTAGTTTTTTTAAAAGAATAAGACATTTACTAATTTAATTTTCAAATTTAGGACTATTTTCCATCTCAATCCTATAATTATATGGTTAAACAAACATTACAAATTATATAATTACTTCCAATTGTACCCAAATCTAATTACACTAGAACTTTTCAAACGTACCTTAAATCAATGTTTCATTCATAATCTATCACATATGTATGGATTAGTTAACAAAATAGTTCACTTTGATTGTTTTCGGTTCTTTTAAAGGAGATAATACTATTTTAGTTCATGTAATTTCGCTAAATATTATTTTCAATTCTTTATCCTAAAATGTACTTAAAAGGAGCCTTCAATATATTATTAAAGTAGCGAAAAAAAGTTTTCTAATTATAATTTTAGTTAATTATAATTTTTAAAAGAATTAAGCATTCTGCAAATATAGTTGCCCATGCTTTTGCATGTGGCTCTTTTTTTTTTTTTTTTTACTTGGAGTGATGTTCCGACTATGTTGTCATCTTTATTAGTACGTGACTGCTTGATTTAATGATGTTGCACTCTAGTATTAAAAGAATTAATTACCCGTTTTTATTTATTTTCTCAATTTTTAATTTATTTATTTAATTTTGTTT
Source organism: Cannabis sativa (assembly GCF_029168945.1). Taxonomy (NCBI): domain Eukaryota; kingdom Viridiplantae; phylum Streptophyta; class Magnoliopsida; order Rosales; family Cannabaceae; genus Cannabis; species Cannabis sativa. The sequence continues at coordinate 25,826,130 of NC_083606.1, forward strand.
TTAAAATTATTAGCTAATTAATAAAAAAATTCAGTATGACATATTATAGATGATAGTCTACCAATTTTGATAAACCCAAACTAAGTGTTTCAGTAAGTTTTTTGGATTGGGTTGATTTCATGTTCCTAAGGTCTTTTTCTTCTCTTTGTTTTTGTAATGACTGCGTTATTATCTTGATTTCTGCCCACTTGATGTGTCATGTCTACGTGGCCGATATCAGCGCCACATGGCAGTATAGTTCACCAACAAGAAAGTCAAGTCATCTACTTAGCACTTCAACTAACGAGGAGTCCCGACACTCAAACAGGATGACAAATGACGGACCAGCCACCTCAAGGAGGCTGGTCGGCCACCCCTAGTCGACCTTATGGCCAGCATAGACAAGCTAGCTTCTGGACAACACTAGGTCGGCCAGCCTGCATCCTGTAGATGCATGGCCTGCCAAACATTAGCTTGGCAGGACTTTGATGTATAGCTTCATGCGTGGTCAGCAAGCTAGATTGTGAATTGGGCCTCAATAGTCCATAAAAATAGAGGAAAAATATCTATTTTAAGGGGCATTTTAGTCATTTGTATTTTACTAATTTAATATGTAAATATCTACTTATTTCACTTGACAAAAGGGTTTAAATCCTATATAAAGGGCCTTAACTAAACCCTAAAATCCTAAGTCATAAGCTGAATTCTAAGTCTAAACTCTCTCTCTCTCTCTCTCACACACACACACACCCACCATTATTTCTCTCTTAACTTGAGATTTTCCATCTTTGATTCCTACATTGTAACCTTAAGAGAACTATCTCAGATCCCACCCATAGTGATCTGAATAGTATTATCTCTCGGTATCAATATAACTGAAAGGAGAATAGGTCATTACTCGCTAACTAAGGGGGTCGACCCTCTATAAAATCCTGTGTTCTTTTACTTTCTTGTTCTTATTGTGTAACATGTGGCAAGCATCAACATAAATACGACTCCGTTGTCGGTTAGCTAAATCTGAGGTCAACAATTTGGTGCCTTCATTGAGAGTGAGTTGATATCATGTCTGATCAAACGTCATGGTTAACATGAGGAGAACTTTCACTACACCATCTGCATCATCAGGTCTTCCTCAAGATCCTTTTGACTGTAGATCCTGTTGTTCATGTTCCAGCCACGATTGGAATTTTTATGAACATTACAAATGTGATCAATCCTGCCATAAATAATACTACTAATGATCTGATGAAGTCAATATCAATGGTTGATCTTAGGTCTATGGATCTTAATCTTGATATGCTTAGGTTCAGCTTAGTTGTATTATTTATGTCTTTAGAGTTGTTCGTGGAAGCTAACTTTTGGTTCTGGTGGATATTTACATCTTGGAAACATGGTAGTTCAATTAAGTGGGAGCGCTGATCATAGATATGGAATTTGTAGCTTCTATAGGTATTTAAAAGTGAAACGATGATTTCCTTTGAGCTTGGCTGAATAAAGATATATGATTGAGATCTCATTTCATTAATTATATTAGTTTACTGAAATATCATTAATAGGTTGCTAAGTGTTTTAAGGATAAAATACATTGAAGGGTAGAACGGTAAATTTGTCCCTATTCAGTGTAGATCATCTATAGAGGATCCTTGACTATTAGGATTGTAAAAATGGATAATCATAAAGTATCTATATCGTGGTACATATAGAGCGTTCTATATAACTGAGAGTGTTATTCAATTCCAAATCTATACTGGCGCAAGGCAGAATTAATAAGTTGAGAATTTACTTGGTGAATTCTAGATCTACTTAGGTTATATAGGCCCATGGTCCCCTCACTAGTTGAGATAATACTGCTTGCAGACTCAGTTAATTGATTTTAATCAATCAATTATAATTCTAAAATTAGACTATGTCTTATTTATGAATTTTCACTAAGCAAGGGCTTAATTGTGAAAAAAAGAGGTTTTGGGGTCAATTTGTTAATTAAGAGGCTTTGTATGGTCTAATTAATAAATTACATAAATGATAATTTTATTTAGTAATTACTTATAATTATTAAATAAATAGTTTTGGCATTTATAGGATGAATTGAAAAATATGGTATTATTGAAAATAAGAATAAGTGGTTGAAATAAAGTAGCAAAATTGTAACTAGAAAGTAGTCCCATTATTGTGTAGGGCACTTAAGTATTTTTGCCCAATATTTTATTCTTATTTAATCCATATAATTCAACACTAAGCCCTAGTTGAAACACTATAAAAGGAATATGATACTGAATCATATTGAATGAGTGTCATGCCCACACATAGCTGTTAGCCCAAGATATGTTTCCAAGAGGAGGGGTGAATTGGAAATTTAAACTAATTTCGGAAAATTAAAACTTTTAACACAAAATTATGCAATTAGTCAATTAATCAAGTAAAAGCAAGTAGTATGGCAAGCAATATATTAAGACAAATAATTAAACTTGTAAAGTAAAGAGTTTAAGGATTAGAAAATGCAAACTCTCGATTTTTACAAGGTTCGGTAGAACTATGCCACCTACGTCCTTGGTCTTCAAAGCTATGGACCTAGCTTTGAGTTCCAATATCGAGCCAAGTTAACGGGCTTGACTAACCCTTACAACCGGGAAATTTTCACCAAGGTATTTCCAAACCTCTTACAATAGTTTCGCACCCCCGAGGACTATTAACCTCTTTCTCGGATTGTTAAAGTGCCAATCTCACTATTTCCGGGTTGTTTACAAAACCGGTGCCAACCTCACCTCAATCACAATATGGAAATGTGTTTGATATACAAGCTAAAATCACTCTAGAAATATGATGATACAATGGAAACCTAGAGTGAAAAGCAAGCACACTTAAGATGAATAAAATCAAATTTTGGCTCAAAGTGTGTGAAAAGTGTTGGTTTGGATTTCAAACTTAGAAGCTCCTTAATCTCACTTAGATAGGTTAGATATGTGTAATAAATGCTCAACCAACCTATTTTTTGAAAGAAAAATCGAGTTTATATAGTGTTTGATGAAAAACTAGCCGTTTATAGCCGTTAGCACGTTTCCCGAGGTGGGGTCAGCCATGAACCGGAAGTCCGGATGGGAACCGGAATTCCGGATTGATTGCAACCGGAATTCGGTTGCCATCCGAATTCCGGATGACTGACCAGTGGCAAAAGTGCCAATTTTCGGGACTTAAACGCGCATAACTTCTTACTCGATTATCCGATTTCAGAAATTCCAACTTTGTTCTCTTAGTTAAACAAAATGTAATTTAGAAATTCAATCAAAAAATTTTTTGAACTATCGTGTGAGAAAACTTGTTGCACAAGTTAGTGAATGGGCCAAAATTCAAATTTATAAAAACTTAGTGTGCTATGCAAATCACTTTAACAAGACTAAATTAGACTTATACCATTTAATTTTGAGTAGTCTTGATGTAGATGAGCCTCCTAGCTTGATTTGCATGTTTTTGATCCCAAGTTGATTTTTCCCGAGAGTTGACCTTGACTTTGACTTTGACTTTGACTTTCGGGTTGACTTTTTGACTTTGGGATTTTGAAGACCTCTTTTGAATAGGGTCTTGAGTTGTTGATCCCTTGATGAATCTTTTGCTCTTGACATGCTTGTTGAGTCCATTTAGTGTTGCTTTTAAAAGTTTGGTAAAAATACCAAAATATTTATTTTCTCTTTTAAATTTGCTACAAAATCAATAAATCATTAGTAACAAATAATAATCAAATATTTGCTAATCATCAAAACAAGGAGATCGAAAAGTTTGAGTTAACAATCTCCCCCTTTTTGATGATATCAAATATTTGATTATTTTTAAAGGGAAAGAAAAATTTAAACAAAGTAAATTGGATTAGCTCCCCCTTAATGTGTGCAAGAAAAAAAAAAAAAAATTACCTTTTAATTTTACCTTGCATGAAGTTGTAAACTCCCCCTCAATTTTTACTTATGATAAAAGATTAGATACCAAAAAAAAATTTGAGGTGATGCCAAAAAAATTAATCAATAGTTGTTCTCCCCCTTTTGATTCATCAAAAAGGGTGGCAAGGAATTCACAAAATATAAAAGAAAAGAGAAAAAAAAATAATAAAACAAAGCAACAAGCCAATGCATTAAAAAAAAGACAACATCCAAAATAACATGCAAACAACACAAAAAAAAAATAAAATAAAACAAAGAAAAAGTACCAACTAACACAAAGTCAAAAGGCATGAAGCCTTTGCACACAACCAAAAAAAAAAAATAAATAAATAAAAAATAAAAATAAAAAGAAACTAAATAAGCCGAAAAAAAAAATAATGCAAGAACTAGTTTGGTGGGGGGCCAAAGCGATCCATGTAGGCCCTCCATTGTGCCATCTCCTCTTGCACATTAGCAAACCCATGCACCATGTCACTCCTCATGGTGTTGATGTCATTGTTGAGGTTGGAGAATTGTGAGTTGAGATCATTTCGCAAGGTTTGAAATTGGTTGTCAACCGAGGTGTGAAGACGAGTAAACGCTTCCTCAAGGTTGAATTGGGGAAAAGTAGGCATGGGAGGAGCTTGAGGAGGCATGTCTTCTTCTTCTTCTTCTTCTTCTTCACTTTCACTTGCGGGCAAATTGATTTCTTCATCATCACTCTCCAAATCAATTTGCATTCTTTGCCCTCTTTTGGGTGTGAACACCCATTCATTGTTAAGGAATTTGTAACCCATAGCCTTGAAAGTTTTGGATCCTAGAATGTCACTAGAGGTAGGATCATTTTTCTTTTCATGTAGGGTAGGAATTCCTAAGAGAGGAAAAAGGTAGCTAAGAAGAAAACCAAAGGGAAGTGCCTTAATCATATTAGGCTTATCCACATCAAGTATGAATTTTAAAATAAGATAGCCTAGGTTGATGGGTGTGGTTTTGGCTATAATGAGATGCATGAGTAATTGATCAATGGAATTGATCTCATCTTGGTGGCCACTTCTAGGAGCAAGATTTGCAACAATAAATTTGTGGAGGATTTTAGCCTCTAAAGTGAGTTGGTGTCTTTTTGGTCTCATAATAAAAGGGCCATCACCACAAATATTCCTAGAACACTCATCAAAGTTAAAAATGGCATCATTTTTGAGAGAAAGTTTGGGTTCAAGTAATATGCCACCATTAGGTGCTCCTAACATGTCATTAAGAGATGCTACATTGAGTTCAAAAGCTACTCCTCTAAGGGTTCCTCTAACACCTAAAGGTTGTAATGTAGGTTTAATACAAGCATAAAAACCTTGAACTAGCCTAGGATACAATGGAGTGTTAATTTGAATAAAAGATGTCCATCCTAGGGTATCAAAATGATGACTAAAATCAACACAATCAAGGCTAGGGAGATCACAAATTTTACCTTTGAGAATTTTCCTAGAGGAGAAATCATTGACAAACTTGTTGTGATCTTCATCATTGAAGAAGAGAGTGGGCTCTTGCCTTGCTTTTGCCCTTATTTCCCTTTGTTGAATTGCACTAGCCATTTTCTTGGGAGCTCTTGAGGAGGAAGCCATTGAAGAACACACTTCTCCTTTTTTTTTTTTTTTTAAATTATTTGGAAGATGAGAATGAGGCTTTGAAAGAGAGAATTTTAGAGAGAAAAAAGATGATGGCTGCTGTATTAGGGTTGAAAAAACTGAATGGGGGAAGAAAAATTCGGTGGTAGGGTTTAAAAAGGGAAAAAATCGCATGAAAATGACAAAAATGCCCCCTTTGCTGATCCTGTGCCATCCGGAATTCCGGATGGTACAACCGGAATTCCGGTTGGTACAGGATCAGCAAAAAAAAAGTTTCTAAAAATGGGCTAAAAAATCCAATTTTGACCCAAATGACCCCAAACCAATTCTAATACCTTTAATATGATAAAACAAAACTGCTCAAACAAGAAAATCTGAAAAATAATGAAAAATGACGATTTACGGTAAGTTTTTCGAAAATTGCCAAGAAAACTAGAACCGTACCAAAAATGAGTTTTATGCAACGAAATTGAAAAATTCTTTTTCCAGCAGTTTTATAAAATAAAATGTGAGGTGTACAAACTTACGGAATCGAAAAATGTTGAAAAATGAGAGAGTTTGGCGAAAAACACTCTTTTAGGCCTAAAAATCTAAAAATTCAACAAGTGAGGTACCAAAAATTTGTTTCATGCAAATTTCAATCAAGGCAAACCTATAGGCATACTAAATACACTCTATTTCACATATTCAAGCATATAGACACATAAGAAAATCAAATATGCAAAAATTCACATGTTCACTTGTTTAAAAACAAGTCCAAAGTTCACCAAAAATCCACATTTTGACCTATAATTTTAAGTTTTTCAACAAGGAGAGTTCATATAGGTCAAGTATCAATAAATTTTCTCATCTATGCATATAAATCTCATTAATATCATATTTGGAACAATTATGCATAAATAAGTAAGTAAAGAGATATGAAATTTTTCATAGCTAGCAAACCTTATATTTCATTTAAGTTGGTCATGCCTAGCTCTCTTCTAATGAAACTAAATCTCTCATCACTAAGAGGCTTGGTGAATATATCCGCTAGTTGGAATTCGGTGCTTACAAAGTCTAGCATAATATCACCTCTTTGGATATGATCTCTAAGGAAGTGGTGCCTTATGTCAATATGCTTGGCTCTAGAATGCAATATTGGATTCTTAGAGAGGTTAATGGCACTAGTGTTATCACACTTTATGGGTGTACATTCAAAATCAATATCAAAATCCTTAAGAGTTTGTTTCATCCAAAGTATTTGTGCACAACAACTACCCGCGGCTATATATTCGGCTTCGGTTGTGGATAGAGCTACCGAGTTTTGTTTCTTGCTAAACCATGACACTAAGGAATTTCCTAAAAAGTGACAAGTTCCACTAGTACTTTTTCTATCCGTCTTACAACCGGCAAAGTCGGCATCCGAGTAGCTAACTATTTCAAAGTTTGAGTTCTTGGGGTACCAAAGTCCTAGATTCATTGTGCCTATCAAGTATCTAAATATTCTTTTAACGGCACTTAAGTGGGATTCTTTAGGACAAGATTGGTACCTAGCACAAAGACCAACACTAAACAAAATATCCGGTCTACTAGCGGTTAAATATAATAAAGAGCCAATCATACCTCGATACTTGGTGACGTCCACATTCTTACCGCTTTCATCTTTGTCCATCTTTATGGATGTGCTCATGGGTGTATTCATGGGCTTTGCATTTGCCAAGTCAAACTTTTGAAGAAGATCCTTGATGTACTTAGTTTGACCTATGAATATGCCATCCTTTTGTTGCTTGATTTGAAGTCCAAGAAAAAGTTGAGTTCTCCCATCATGCTCATCTCAAACTCACTATGCATACACTTAGAAAATTCTTCACAAAGAGCATCATTAGTAGCACCAAAGATAATATCATCAACATAAATTTGTACTATAATAATGTCTTTGGATTTTCTTTTTATAAAAAGTGTATTATCCGCTTTTCCCATTGAAAAACCATTTGAAATAAGAAAAGTGCTTAATCTTTCATACCAAGCTCTAGGAGCTTGCTTTAAACCATATAAAGCCTTTTTCAATTTGTAAACATGGTTAGGGTATTTATGATTTTGAAAACCGGGTGGTTGAGAGACATAAACCTCTTCCATAATGTACCCATTTAAGAATGCACTTTTTACATCCATTTGATACAAGATAAAATTCTTGTGGCATGCAAAAGCTAACAACATTCTAATGGACTCAAGTCTTGCTACCGGGGCAAAGGTTTCCTCATAATCAATTCCTTCTTCTTGATTGTAACCTTGGGCCACTAATCTAGCCTTGTTACGCACAATGACCCCATGCTCATCTACCTTATTTCTATAGACCCATTTTGTTCCAATCACCGATTGATGTGACGGTCTTGGAACTAACTCCCAAACATTATTTCTTATAAATTGATTTATTTCTTCTTGCATAGCTAGAAGCCAAAATTCATCAACTTCGGCCTCTTTAAAATTCTTTGGTTCAATTTGAGAAATAAAAGCAATGAAATTACACAAGTTTCTAAGGGAGTTTCTAGTAGTGACACCTTGAGAAGGATCACCTAGAATTTGGTCTATAGGATGAGCACTTTTGAATTTCCACTCATGTGGAAGGTTAGAGTTCATACCTTGGCTTTCATTTACCTTGTCCACGGGTGGTTCCTCTTTGGGAGTTTGTGAAGGAGCATTGGAAGTCTCTCCAATTTCGAGATTTTGAACCTCATCTCCCAAACCTACAACATCATCATCTAAACTTTTGCTTGTAGGCGGGTTAGTCTCATCAAAAGCAACATGAATAGATTCTTCAACAACATTAGTTCTTTTGTTATAAATTCTATAAGCTTTACTATGTGTTGAATACCCTATAAAAATTCCAACATCGGATTTCGCATCAAATTTTCCAAGGTTGTCCTTGGTGTTTAAAATGTAACATTTGCATCCAAAAACTTTAAAATAACCAATGTTGGGTTTTCTTCCTTTCCAAAGCTCATAAGGGGTTTTATTCATGTTGGGCCTAATGAAAACACGATTCAAAATATAGCAAGAGGTATTAACGGCCTCGGCCCAAAAATATTTTGGTAATGAAATTTCATTTAGCATTGACCTAGCCATTTCTTGAATTGTTCTATTCTTCCTTTCGACAACTCCATTTTGTTGTGGAGTTCTTGGTGCCGAAAAGTTATGGTTAAAACCATGATCATCACAAAACAATTCTAAGGCATCATTGTCAAACTCACCACCATGGTCACTCCTAACGGAGGTAATAGAATATCCTTTTTCATTTTGCACATTTTTGCAAAATTTGACAAAGTTTTCCAAAACATCACTTTTAAGAGTCAAGAAAATAACCCAAGTAAATCTTGAAAAATCATCAACAATTACAAATGCATAGTATTTACCACCAAGACTAGCAATTCTAGAAGGACCAAATAAATCAATATGAAGCAATTGCAAAGGTCTAGTAGTTGAAATTTCTTTCTTGGAATGAAAAGATGTTTTAATTTGTTTTCCAAATTGGCATGCATCACAAAGTTTATCTTTAACAAACGGAATAGATGGCAAACCAATAACAAGATCTTTTCTAACCAATTTTGAAATAGAATCCATACTAGCATGTCCTAATCTTCTATGCCACAACCAAGAATTATCATTCATAACGGTTAAACATTTATTTTTACTATCAAAAGAATCAACATCAATAACATACACATTATCCTTCCTTACTCCAAGGAAAATAACTTCATTGGTTGAAACATTTTCAATGGAGCATTTTGAGGATTCAAACACAACACGAAAACCTATATCACATAATTGACTAATACTAAGCAAGTTATGTTTAAGATTATCAACAAGAAGCACATTTTTAATACATGGAGAGTATATGTTACCGATATCACCAATGCCCAAGATTTTTCCTTTTGAATTGTCTCCAAAAGTGACAAAGCCACTTTCCTTGCTTTTAAAGCTAGAAAATCTTGATGGATCACCTGGTCATATGCTTTGAACATCCACTATCCAAGAACCATAAGCTTTGGCTCTTTCTTGTTGATTCCTACAAAAACAAATTCATTTGTTGGCTTTTGGTACCCATATAACTTTGGGTCCATTCATGTTAGTTCTAGAACCCTTTGGTACCCATTTAGTCTTGCCTAGATATGCAAATTTCTTTACATGACAATAGGAAATAGTATGACCATCTCGGTTACAATATGTGCATGTAAAGTGAGGTAGACTAGATGATTTCACAAAAAAGTTTCTCAAAAATTTTTGTTTCTTACTAGGATCATAACCAATACCATTTTTTGAAAAACCACATGATTGGTTTCCCACCATGAGATCATAGCCTTCCTTACCTCTAGTGAAGGTATATATGTCATTTTTTAGGCTTCTCACATGGGCTTTCAAATCAATAATTTCTTTCTTATGTGAAGCACATGTAGCACATTGAGATTTAGCTATAAGTTCTTTTTCATTTATTTTCAAAATCTCAATTTCTTTTAAAAGCATGTTGGTCTTCTCTCTAAGGGTTTGGTTTTTAACAAGCAATTTACCAAAATCATCAAATAGTTCCTTAAATGAATTAGACAACTCATCATATGACATATCTAAGTTATCATCATCATTTTCACTATCACAATCATTTTGGTTAGAAATGCTTACCCCATCATCAAGTGCCATCATGCACATGTTTGCCACTTCATTCTTTCCTTCTTCTTCGGAGTCCTCTTCGTCACTATTGAGCCAATCCGCCAACATTGCCCTTCCTTTGTATTTGTTCTTCTTTCTCATTGGACAATCCATCTTCATATGTCCGGGCTTCTTGCACTCAAAGCAAATTGGTGGATCATCTTTGCTTTTTCTTTCTTTTGAGTCACTCCCTCTTTGTGGCCTCTTCCCAAAGTTCTTTTTGAATTTCATGAACTTTTTGTATTTCTTAGAGAAGAGTGCCAAGTCCTCCATGTCACTACATAAGCTTTCCTCATCTTCTTCACTAATGGCATGGGAGGAGGAAGACTTGAATGCAATAGTCTTCTTTTTCTTCTCAACTTCCTCTTCTTCTTGAGCACTCATGAAAATTTCATGGTTCATGAGTGAGCCAATTAGTTCTTCCAAGGGAAGTGTTGAGAGATCCTTGGCTTCTTGAATGGCAACCACCTTTCCTTGATAAGCCTTGGTAAGACTTCTCAAAATCTTGGTCACCATATCCTTTTGAGTAAGTACCTTGCCAAGAGAGTTCAAACCATTAGTAATTGTAGTGAAGCGAGTATACATATTAGCAATGGTTTCATCCGATTTCATCTTAAAGTTCTCATATTGAGTGGAATAAATTTGAATTTTAGTTTCCTTCATAGCACTAGTTCCTTGATGAGTAACTTCAAGCATTTTCCACATATCATAAGCGGTAGAGGCTTGTTCAATATTTTTAAAAATATCTCTATCCAAACCACATATAAGAGCATATTTAGCTTTAGCATTTTTAGAAAGCATTTTCTTATCATTTTCATCATATGCTTCATAAGTCTTAATTACTTCAACACCATTTATGACATGTTTAGCAACATAAGGACCACTAGACACAATATGCCACAAATCATAGTTAATAGATTGAAGGTAAGTTTCCATTCTAATTTTCCAATAAGGAAAATCTACTCCATTGAAGTATGGTGCTCTATTTGTGCTAAAACCTTCTAACATGTTATTTTGTGAATTACTTGGAAACGCCATGCTCTAGATTGTGAAATCTAATCAAATAATTTGAGCCCTTGCTCTGATACCAATTGTTAGCCCAAGATATGTTTCCAAGAGGGGGGGTGAATTGGAAATTTAAACTAATTTCGGAAAATTAAAACTTTTAACACAAAATTATGCAATTAGTCAATTAATCAAGTAAAAGCAAGTAGTATGGCAAGCAATATATTAAGACAAATAATTAAACTTGTAAAGTAAAGAGTTTAAGGATTAGAAAATGCAAACTCTCGATTTTTACAAGGTTCGGTAGAACTATGCCACCTACGTCCTTGGTCTTCAAAGCTATGGACCTAGCTTTGAGTTCCAATATCGAGCCAAGTTAACGGGCTTGACTAACCCTTACAACCGGGAAATTTTCACCAAGGTATTTCCAAACCTCTTACAATAGTTTCGCACCCCCGAGGACTATTAACCTCTTTCTCGGATTGTTAAAGTGCCAATCTCACTATTTCCGGGTTGTTTACAAAACCGGTGCCAACCTCACCTCAATCACAATATGGAAATGTGTTTGATATACAAGCTAAAATCACTCTAGAAATATGATGATACAATGGAAACCTAGAGTGAAAAGCAAGCACACTTAAGATGAATAAAATCAAATTTTGGCTCAAAGTGTGTGAAAAGTGTTGGTTTGGATTTCAAACTTAGAAGCTCCTTAATCTCACTTAGATAGGTTAGATATGTGTAATAAATGCTCAACCAACCTATTTTTTGAAAGAAAAATCGAGTTTATATAGTGTTTGATGAAAAACTAGCCGTTTATAGCCGTTAGCACGTTTCCCGAGGTGGGGTCAGCCATGAACCGAAGTCCGGATGGGAACCGGAATTCCGGATTGATTGCAACCGGAATTCGGTTGCCATCCGAATTCCGGATGACCGACCGATGGCAAAAGTGCCAATTTTCGGGACTTAAACGCGCATAACTTCTTACTCGATTATCCGATTTCAGAAATTCCAACTTTGTTCTCTTAGTTAAACAAAATGTAATTTAGAAATTCAATCAAAAAATTTTTTGAACTATCGTGTGAGAAAACTTGTTGCACAAGTTAGTGAATGGGCCAAAATTCAAATTTATAAAAACTTAGTGTGCTATGCAAATCACTTTAACAAGACTAAATTAGACTTATACCATTTAATTTTGAGTAGTCTTGATGTAGATGAGCCTCCTAGCTTGATTTGCATGTTTTTGATCCCAAGTTGATTTTTCCCGAGAGTTGACCTTGACTTTGACTTTGACTTTGACTTTCGGGTTGACTTTTTGACTTTGGGATTTTGAAGACCTCTTTTGAATAGGGTCTTGAGTTGTTGATCCCTTGATGAATCTTTTGCTCTTGACATGCTTGTTGAGTCCATTTAGTGTTGCTTTTAAAAGTTTGGTAAAAATACCAAAATATTTATTTTCTCTTTTAAATTTGCTACAAAATCAATAAATCATTAGTAACAAATAATAATCAAATATTTGCTAATCATCAAAACAAGGAGATCGAAAAGTTTGAGTTAACAATAGCAAGTCAAGTACTCGATCATAGTGAGTAAGACAGTGGTAACCAAACCTGCAGGAGAGAAAGAGATCCAGGTTCAGATCTACAGAATGGAATCAAGGGCTAGAGATCTTGAACGGAAGGAGTAATTATATGCCGCTGCAATCAATGTAAGGTTTTCTTAAATCCTTATGTGTTTATTTCATTGTTTTAGAGAATTCATATTTAGGATGTTAATGAAACATACTTGTTAGTAAATCTAGATCTTGACAAAATATTCCCAACAACTGGCCTCAGAGCCATGGTAATGATTTACTTTCATGTAATATGGATTTAAAACGATGAATATTGTTTTTGTGTTGATTTGGATGTGTTCATGTTGGTTTATGTGTTATTTGATGAATGTATGTGAAATACGAAATTTTTCCTTGAAAATAATTTTATTTTCGTTCTGAAAATATTTTATTTGGATTCCTTGTGAAAAATTAAACAATTTGGTTTTTACGGAACTCTATTCTGATAAAAATTAAGAATGTTTGCACATGGTGCTCAATCGCACGCACCAGGTTTCGGACAAGGAAGCCAGACTCGCGCAGACAAGGGGACATATTCCTATCTGAAGCTTCGGTCACCTTGCACTAGACGCAGCCTTCAAACACAATCCGGTCGCACACGCATGCTGCAGCTGACGGAGAAACGTCGGTCAGGAGGCTACAAACTCCTCTTATGCGTGCGCAGAATGCCTGTTTGCAGCCTCCCTGGGCTGCACATGCAGCCCTCCTGGCAGCAACACCCCAAAATCCTATTTTTGTGGGATTTTTTCCAATTTTCCGAATTTTCTCAATTTTTAAACCCTAAAATTAAAATAAAATATTATTTTTAATATATTTAAACTTAAATATCAATTTTAAATTAATAATGTTTAATTTTTAATACATTATTATTAATTTTTTGATATTTTGAGGTTTGAATTTAAAAATTGATTATTTTAATTTTTTAAATTGTGGAAAGATTTTGAAAGTTTGTTAATTTTTTTAATATTTATATATTATTTGATTATAAGATCAGATATTTTAATATTAGTCATATTTTAAATTAAAAGATAACTTTATCCTTTTAATTTGAAATATTATATTAAAATGATATTATAAGATAAATTAAATAATTAATAAATTTGAAATTAACCTAGATATTTTTATAGATATTCTAACCATAATATTTTCAAATTCAAAATTGGTTATTTTGTTAAATATTTAATTGTTTATAAATTATAAGTTAGAAAAATGATATTTTATATCATTTTACTTATTAGAAATTTATAAATAATATTTTAAATATTTAAATAACCTAAATATTTTTTTAGAAATTTGAAAAAGGCTTAATTTTTGATATATAATTAGGATAGTTATTATTTGGTTATTATTTTATTCTTAAAATAATAATTGTCTAACCATATCTATTTTAAATTTGGTTTGTTTTATTAAATTATAAGATTAGAAAATGATATTGAAAATATATATTTAGTTATTTTCAAACCATATATCTTATTAGATATTTAATTTAATTTGATAAAATAATTCAAATATACCTAGATATTTTAAATTAGTTTCAATTTTGAAGAGATATTTAAGGTTCTTTTTAACAACCTTAAATTTTCAAAACATAGTTGGTTAGTTTAAAATAATAATTTAATTATATTAATATCTTATTTCACATTTGTTACATGGACATTGTTTGTTTATTTCAAATTATTTATTCAAAACTTTTTTTTAACAAGCCTATTATTTATTTGATCTAAATTGCTATGATTAACTTGTTGACAAATCCAATTATCTGATTTTAATCATAGTCCAATTGTCAATAGATCCTATAAATAATTTATAACAGATAAATTTTGTATTTCTTTCATCTATGTAAACCTAGAAACATGATAGGGTCCATCTAAATCAATTTGACATATGTGAGCCTATATGTTTGATTTTGGGCTTAGATGCATATAGAAAGCCCATTTATTTTTAGATATTTAAATGGACTAGGTTGCTAGAATAAAATATCACCCATTAGAGTTTTATTTAGGCCCAATTAGTATTGGGCTTATTCAATGAATAATAATTATTTAATGAAAGGTTGAATTCCTCTCCTTTGGGCCTTATGTGAGAGTTAGGGGGCCCTTAGTAGTGGGTGCGACATACTGAACCCAACCCTCCCTCACATGAACAACTCCAATTACGAAGGCCCATTTACCTTATTTAAATACTTGTATTAGGCTAATTATACTAGTTTAACCTAATTAAAAATTGAATTAGCAATATAATTAATTTTGAAATAAATGTAATTAATTTTTCATTGAATTATTTTTAAATTAATTTAGAAAAACACACTTAGTTTAATGAAATATTCTAGATAGTGATTTTTAGTAGCTAATTAATATTTTCTAATATTTAATTATGTAGAAAAATATATTTAAGTTGAAAATAAATTTTAGACCAACTTAAATTAGGATATTTTTTTTAGAACATAAAATGAGAATTAATAATTAAGTTGATTTTATTCAAGGTACTTAATTATTTGTTTCTATTTCATGAAATTTAATTAAATAAGAAAAATATATTTAAGTTAAAAATTAATTTATTAATTAATTTTAGACCAACTTAAATTAGAATATTTTCTTAAATATTAAACTAGAATTAATAATTAAGTTGATTCTATTCTAGATAGTTAATTATTTCTATTTTAATAAATTTAATTAAATGAAAAATTATATTCATGTTGGAAATTTTTAAATTGCAGATCAACTTAAATTAGAATAATTTTTCAGAATATATTTTAATTTATTTTACAATTGCATTTATTTATTTTAAATGCAGATATTTTGAAATTTTTCAATTTTGAAAATTAGATTAAGTTAGAAATTAATTTAATTAATTTTAGAAATTAATTAAGTAATTTTCATTAATGATTTATTTATAATAAATAAAATAAAATATATTATTTTAATTAGAAAATCAGTAATTAGTTTATGAATTATCTAGATAGATATTTTCCAAGTAGATTTTTCGGTATTTTTCTAGATATATTTAATTAAATACAAAAATTAATATTTAAGTTGATTTGTTCAAGATACTTAAATATTTGATATTTTTCTTAAGATATTTAATTAAATAGAAAAATTATATTTGTGTTGAAAATTAATTTATTTAATTTTAGACCAACATAAATTAGAATAATTTTTCTAATTTTATTTTATATGAATTTCGAAAATATATCTTTTCACATTGTATTTGAATTCAGTTATATATTTATAGAAAATTAAATTTAAGTTGAAAATTAATTATTTAATTAATTTTGGACCAACTTAAATTAAGTCATTTTTATAATATTTATTAGAAAATTAATACTAAGGATGGAAAACAAATTTTTATTTTTCAGATCTTCCTAGGGTATAATTTTATAAATATTAAATTAAAATTTATATTTAGAGTTATCTAAATTAGTAATTTTAATTAAATAAATATATATTAAAATAAATAGATTAAAATAAGTATCAAATGAAAATACAACTCTTCAAATTAATGAGTTTTAGTTATAAGGATATTTGATCTCAATTGTTGGCCCTACATGGTTAATTTGTTTTCAATATAACCTTGAGACGCTAGACTTCGTCCCCTTTATGGATGGTTATTCGTTGAACCATTTAACACTGTAACAATCTTTTATGATAAGTATTTTGTAAGTTTTCATCTCTATTAGACTCTCCCTTACGGTGACTACTTAGAGATACATTTACGAAGTATGAAACAATGGTGGAAGCTCATAAAATAAGAATAACCTTGACTCTCACCTACCGGGACAACGTTGGATTCTTATTTTGATCGAATAAAAGGTTGCTAGAATGGTGTCCATTTTAGATGAGCTGACAACTCTATTCAATGAATGATATCTTTGACTCTCGCCTACCAGGACACTGTATCAGTTTGTTGGAAAATTTGAAAATTATTTAAGATATGATAATTTTGTATTTTCACATGTCTTTATTACTTGCTTAGTGCTTAATAATTTCTGAATTGTGTGTGAATTTTTATTGAACCATTTTATTTTCTGTTATTAATTGTAGTTGTAAATTTCGTATAAAATAAGAATAACTTTGACTCTCGCCTACTAGGACATTGTTGGATTCTTATTTTAATCGAAATTATCTTAATTTTTTCTCTTAGCTTATTCATTTCGAATTTACTTGCATAGTATTGTTAGGTTTTATGCCCTAAATAAAACTCCATTTCAATGTAATCTATTTTATTCAACATCAATAAAGAAACAGAAGTATTTTTCATTCATTTGTGTATGTTTTGGTTCACTTTATCAATTGCTTGTCTATTTGATTTATAAATTCATCTTAAACCCTTTTCACATATTTGATCATGTTTATTGTGCTGTCATCACATTGGAAAGTAAACATGACTATGTGAATAAAGTTTCCTAGATTTATCAGACACAGGGTTTTACTGATATGATAATCTACAACAAGAGTTTACTTGCATTTGGAGAAATGCTATGTTCTTTCCAGAACATTGGTTAAAGTAAAGCTCAGGTTGGATGCATGGAGTATGCATCGGAAGGGACCGATATTGAACTTTGACTTAGATTTAATTAAACTTACCGTAAAATCTATTCAAGTCAATATCGCCAAGTTGATCCTAGATCAAATGTTCTTAATCCTGTTATGATTAGGCTCAATCTTGAAAGGCTATTCGTGTTCTTTGATTTGTTAGTTAAGCCTACTTTTAGGTCAGGGTGATACGTACATTTTGGGAACACGGTAGTGCAATTGAGTGGGAGTGCTAGCATAAACATGGAATCTATAGCTTCTATCTGGCAGATCCGGCTGGGAGTAATTGCTGGTAGATCTTGTCTTACTCATAGATCGCGTCTTACTCATTGACCATGTCTTTGAGTGGCTCGGAGATTTACTGGTTCCCATACTTTCTCGATCATTAGCTTGTGGAGTACTTTCTCCTCTTCGATTTGATCGACTATGGGTTCTAGATCTCCTCGAAGTCACACTTACTTCTTCGCGCTCTGTTCTTTCCTCCCGAGAGCGGTTTGTCGTGTTTCTCCCATCAGGGTATGTACGAGTCCTCGCTCTATGGGTTTGGGAAGAACATTTGTTATTTTTAGCAGGTGATCTCCGTTCTCCCGATTGAGTCCCAAGATCATGCTCATTTTCATGAGGGATTTCTCATTCATCAATTTCTGGTTGTCACCCATCAGGTTGTTCATCCTGATTTTCAGGGGGTGTCTCATTTTCCCCGGGTTGTTCTTCCCGGACCTTTTCCTGTCTCCTGGTTCATGAGCCACGAGGTCTGTCTCGTGGTCTTCTCACTCTAGGTTCAGGTTAATTTTGAGCGTTCATCCCATGTGTTGCCCTGGTCGAGACTGCCTCACGTTCTAACTCAACATTCCTACGCTATGCCTCTTCCAGACGGTGTCTCAGGCAACGACTTTCCGTTTCATAAGTTCTTTCTCTCACAGATTTGGCACCTCCACGATTGAGTTCTTCATCCCTCGTTCCGGGATTCTGATCATTCCCACGCTGAGTTCTCCTCGAGCGTGTTGTCCACGTACTAGGACCAACGTCGGGTTGAGTTCTCCGAGAACGTGTGGTCCGCGTACTAGGGCCACCCTCAGGTTGAATCCTCCTGGAACGGGTGGTCCTTCTGGACTGCGGATTGGTAAATCTTTCGGAGCCTGTGGGGTGTTAACATTTTCTGGATTTTCAGCTATGTAGGATGTTGTTTTTCTTCAAAAGAAGGGAGGATTTTTTCTGAGCTTTTTCACAGAGGCTCTCAATGAAAGCACCAAACTGTTAACACAGATTTTCGTTAACCAAATTCGATCCTCACGGTAATAATTTCACACAGAAAAAATAATAGCTATAGAAATATAATATATGAACACAGGATTTGTTACGTGGTTATGCAGTTAAAATTCTGCATAGTCACGAGTCAATCTTATTCAGATTTTTAATTGTGTTTTCTCTTTAGGGCCTCTCTTGTATAAGATTTTTTCGTCCCTTTTTTGAGCTTGTCTGCCACTTTTTATAATTACATAGTGGCAGTTAATTACAAAGTTGATCGAAATAATTTTACAGCAATCATCCCTAAAATTGTGGGATTTAATTACATATTATGTAGTGTAAATGTGTTTTATGATTTAAAAATTATATAGCTGTGATTTTCTCGCTTTTACTGAGTCAAAACTATCGTGTATTAAATACGTCTTTAAAAGTTAAATCTGGAGATGTCTCGACAGAAACTTGATTATAGTGATCCCAATAGCGAGCTGGGGCCATTCTTCCTTCCGAGGTCGACAATGTATGTCTTGTGTCGATCGCGATTATATATAAAGAAATCTTCTCACTCGCCAGGGTTGTGAGCCTCGCTCTTGTGAGTTGGATGAAGCTATAAGAAGTCTTCCCATAGCGAGATGGCCATCTCGCATACTTGTTCTTTGAGCCGATCCGACGTTTACACTTAGTTTGCTCATTGCAAGCTAAGGACTTTTATAGTTGGTATGTGTCACTTTCTCCGGTGCCTCGCTATTCATATTTAGCGACATATGGTTTCTCAGTAATACACTAAGTACCAGTTTGTACATTGATTCCTCGCCTAACACTTTACAGTCAGCGGGTTACAAATATACTCTAATACTTACGTAATTAATGAGTTATTCCATAAAAAGCTATTACACCGATTCACATTCCCTTTATCTTGACACGTATCCTTCAGCCGAATTTTGGGTATAACAACTATAATCATGAATAACTATATGTTTAGAATTTAATAAAATTTATACATTAAACCTATAATCATGAAAGTAATCATGTGAACGATGCAATATAAAATGATTTCTGATCTTTTATTAATTAGTAAATTTGATTATATTGGGTTTTATTTAGGGCACAAAATCTCAATAATTATTGCCCTTGAGTGAATGATCTACCCTCGGGGGTTGTGACTGTCTAACCTCCCTTAGGGTACATATCCATCACTTCTCTGGGGTAGTCACTTCACTCATGCGAGAGAGCGATCGCTCTATCTCCCACCATACATAGAACATACCTACGGGGTGATTATTTATTCTTACCCCTATCCATAGAATGTGGCTCTTGGGAGATAATGACATTACATATTCCTTATTAACTTGGTCTCAGGTATTCTCGTACCACGTAACATCATACACCTTTGTTAAAATTTAGGGAAATACTTATGAATACTCAATTTTTTAATTAATATATAATTTTAATTTTATATTTTTCTAATAATTTTAATTATAAAATTATAATATCTAAATTTTATTATTATTTTAATTTATTTATAATTTAAATATATTATTTTTATCATAGGATTTTCTAATGTATCTGGTGGTGTTTTTTTGTGCTTGTTGTATCGTGTTTTTTGAGCTAGTATATTCATGTACGTATAGTGCTATTCAGATTTATCATATTATGTCGTATTTAAGTATATATTTTTCGTATTGGATCCTATTTTTCGTACTTAGTCATCTCTTCCAAACTCGTACAGTGTCAACAAGGTTAGTTAGACAGTATTGTAAAGACTCCCTCTTCCACCTAATGATATGGTGTTGGGAGTCCATTTATTTTTTATTTTTTTTTTTGGGCATGACGATGCGTACAACGCCCAAAGGCCCCAAACTGTATGCAACATGATATCTGATGAGTTGAGATTAAAAGTCACGTGATGATCACATGATGCCCATACTACTCAGAGTTTACCACGTCATCAATGACTCTAAGGAATCCTACGCGCTGCCATGTTCTGTATGGAACTTGATATTTTGTTTTCTTCTTACCGATTTGACCATATTGCCACGCTTTTAGACCAATCCCACATCTCTTTTTCTCCCTACTATTTAATTCTTAATTAATTTCTGTAAGTGACAAAAATAGGTTTCCCTAACTCTATCGAAATAGTCCATTGATTTCATTTAGTTAGGAAATAGTTTTTAATTGGGCCGGTCTTCTGTTGTTTGGTAATTTCGAAATTCTATTAAGTTTTGCAAGTCCATCATAAATTTTGGAAACTACACATTTTATTTATTTGGTTCTTATGATAACAACAAAATTTTCATTCTTATCATTTTAATTTAATTCCCATTTTTTAATATTTTTCTTGTAACTAGTGATCGATACACAGAGTCCAGGATTTAAGTTGTGAGGAGTGTAATTATTTTTTCCAGATAAATTTTTGTTAAAAAATTAATAAATTAAGATATAAAATTGGGAATTTTTTTCCCTGGAGAAGTATAAAAGGGTGATGTGACGTTCTAAAATCATCTCAAATACTTCTATCTATTCTCTCCTTAATTCTCTCTTTTTTAATAAAAATTAATTTTTTATTAGATTTATAAATATTATTCAAATAATTAATTAATTAACTAAAATATCTAACCCTACATATAATAGGTACTTACATATATATCTCTTAATAATTTATATATAAGTACCTATATATAGAGAGTAGCAGTCGGCCAAAAAGAATTCTATTTCTTATCTTTTAGGCTAATTAGAATTTTTACCCCTGAACTTTGACGTGTACCAAATCATACCCCTGAACTTTTAAGGTCGTTAAAAATGCCCCCTGAACTATTGAGATTGTTGGATTTAAGGATTTTTGTCTAATTTCATTCAATTTTACTACTTCAGTGATTGTTTATATACTAAATCATCCTCACTAGACTTTGATATCTACCGAATCATGCCCCTCAAACTTTGACATATACTAAATCATGGTCCCTGAACTTTCATTTATGTTAGACTTTTTTACTAAAATTAGAAAAAAGTCCAATCCAACAATCTAAATAGTTCAGGGGGCATTTTCAACGATCTTAAAAGTTCAGGGGGCATTTTCAACGATCTTAAAAGTTCAGGGGCATGATTTGGTACATGTAAAAGTTCAGGAGTAAAAATTTTAATTAGCCTATCTTTTATAAACTAATCCATATATATATATAGGGGAATTCTAATATACCGGGGCTTGATTTTTCCTCATACTATAAGGAATGTTATTCGACCAATGAGAAGATAGAGAAAAAAAATTGTACCCAAATTTTATTATTTAGCATGTACGTGATTATTATTTTACAACAAACAGACCCACGTGATTCAAACCATTTTATTACTCCATTTCTTCAACAAAGAGGACTATTTAACGATTTCACATAGAATTGAAAAAACAAATGTAGTGTTCGGTAACTATTAAAAAATCAATTTTTTTGATTAATTAATCAAAAATCATAAAAAAAAACTAGAAAATTTTGTTAAGTAATATTTAAAAAAATAAAAAACAAAATGGTTCCCGAAAAGAACCAAAAAAAAAAAATTGTCAATGACTGGTTTAAATGCAATTTAAATTAACTTTTTTAAAAAATAATAATAATTCAAATTAAATATTAATAAAAATTTTAATTATTAATATTATTTTATTTTTTAAATAAAAATATAATTAAATATTATTATAATATTTATAATGTTTTAATTGTGTACATGCGCTCTTATCGTAAGAGTATACACCTTATATCTTAATAACCACGATCTAAAATTAATAGTCAAAAAAACTTCCCTCTTAGTAGGAAACTTATGCTTAGTCGACCTACCATAGTCTTGCCCTTATAAGATATGTATATGATAGGGATCATTGTTTTGTTCCTTTCATAGGGGTGTTTTTGTAGCCATAGATCATAAATTTAACGGTGATAGATAAAAAAGTGTATAATACCATTTAGTATTTGGGTTGCATTAAATTATTTTTTCTTAATAATTAAATTGATACACATTCAGCAAATAAATTCCAAAAACTCAAATAACAAAATTTAAATAATTAAATGGAGTTTGAGAAGATTTCAACTTACTTATTTTTATTGTCTTCACGGGTTTCAATCCATTTTACTTAATTTCTTAAAATATAGTGTAAAGTAATTATTGCCTTAGAGAGAGAAAGAGAGAGATCAAGAGACAATAGAAGAGAGAGAAAGAGAGAGATTAAGAGACAATAGAAGAGAGAGAAAGGAAGAATGAAAATTGGGCGTAGCCTTCCATTAGGAGAGAAAAATAAAGTTTGATATTTTATATTAATTAATATTATATTGATAGCAAAGTTGGTAACTAAAATTATTTTTTGAAAATAAATACCTATATAAAAAAATTAAACTATTTTTCTTAAAAAATAATAATAATTTAAATTAAAAATTAATAATTTTTTTTTATAAATTATTAATATTATTTTATTTTTTAAAATATATTATTAAATATTATTATAATATATAAATTTTTAATTGTATACAAGCAGTCTTATCGTAAGAGTATACACCTTATATGATAATAACCATACGATCTCAAATTAATGGTTGGAAAAAGTACCCTACCGGTAGGGAACTTTTGCTAAGTCCTACCATAGTCTTGCCCTATATATATACTAGTGGCAAAGTGCTGCTATTTTTTATTTTTTATTTTTTGTATTTTTAATTTTAATAATAAAAATTGTTGTTAATGTAATTTAAAATAAATAATATTATATCTACATTTATTAAATAAATTAATTAACTAACATTTCTAACAAATAGTGCTACGTATATAATTTTATTGAATTTGAAATTGTAATAATTTATTTTAATTTAATAATACCATAAATTTTGGATTGAAATTAAATTATATGAAAGTAATAATATTTAATTAATTTGAATATTTATATGAATAATGTTATCCTAAATTTGGCACTCTGACGTGGTATCACAAGAATGGTGACACGTGGAGTCCACTTGGAGCATCTGCTCGGAACGATAGATCGAGCAGGACGCCTCGCTGGCACATCCAGAATGAAATATTCAACGAGCCGTGCAGGACGATCAACACTTAGCGAATTTAGCTTTCGCATCATGAGTCATCAGCTCAATCCCTACAACTCAGGGATTAACTTACGTGGATATGGCATACACACGATCACACTATCAGTGTACTCAGCCTCAATCCCACGATCCTTGCATTCAGCATTGATCACACGATCTTTCTGTTTATGCGCATTGTAACGAGAGAGGAAACTCTTCCTCCTCAAGTTTCCCAGCCCTATAAATAGTGAGGAATGTTCACTGGGCAAAGGACCGAGAAATTATAAGCCGATACGCAGCTAAGCTAAGGCTATTCTATTATCTAAGAATTATATATTCGGAGATACTGTTGTAAGAGCTATAAGAAAAGGAAACTTCTTCCTTGTTCTTAAGTCAATACAAATAACGAGGATTAGGCTATTACCGAACTGCTCGGGGCTGAACCTCTATAAAATTCCTGTGTCTTATTATTGCTTTCTTATATATATTCTCATTACGACATATCGTTTATCGCTTATCAAAAAGAATCATTGTCGTTGGCTAAAAGTGAAGTCAACATTTTGGTGCTTTCATTGAGAGCAGAATCGCAGATCGCTCTTTTCGACATTCAACACGATGGTGCAAACTCGTAGAGGCCTGTCTGACCTAGAAAATTCACAGACGCTGGATCCGACATTGCAGGACCCAGGGAGTTCAAGGGTTCCACCCCCTGTCAATCCTGGACAGACGGGGAGCGTGGTGAATGGTGGGACAGTTCCTGTTGCTGAAACTGTGCCTGGTGTGCAAGAGACTGGGAATAACAGTTCCGTACACAGCCAGGGCATTCATAACACAACTATTCCACCAGGAATCAACGCCTAAACGACCATCGAAGATGCAATCGAATTGTAATATCTCTGTGCTGCGTTCAGACTCATGCAGGGTCATAGCAACACTCTGCATCATGATCAGGAGGAACTGCGTGCCGCAGTAAATCTCGCGTTTGATGAACAGAGGCGTATGTTCACTGAATGGAGAGACAAAGAGATGGAGGCATTAAGGGCTCACCATGCAGAGATCGAAGATCGTAGTCGGTAAGCTACCGTGCTGATACGAAGAGCCTACCAGACTGTAGGCCAGCAAACGCCGAACGTCATTCCTCTGGGAGAAACAGAGGATGTCCCGACGATGAATGCCTCTCAGACAACCAATGGTCATCCGTCCAATTCCCGGTCATGAGGAGGAGCCATACCTGACGGATCCAATCTGAATAATGGAGTCATTCCGCCTGTCAACCAAGCGAATCAATCGCTAAGGCAACCGGGCTCTTCTGTGTTCGATAGGCTGGGAACGACCCATGACCTAAGGGACGATCTAAACAGAAGAAGGGGAACAGACGAGCAGAATACTTTAACGATCGTGCAGCCCGGAGCCCATACTCAAATCCCCGCTCAAAAAGACGCTGATGTAATCCAAAACGCCAATCAAGTCAGCCCAGCCGTACAGGCCCTGCTTGACGAGTTGAAGAATATGTTTCATGGCATGGCCGGACAGCGTAACAATGATCTTGAGTTAGACCGTGCTCGCGGAACTCCCTTCTCACCAGAGATCAATCTCCTGCCACTGCCCCACAAGTTCAAAATGCCAACATGGAAGATGTATACTGGGAGAGAAGATCCTCTCTCCCATCTCAAGTATTTTGAGATGCAAATAGATTTACAGGGAGTGCGAGGGGACGTATGTTGCAAAATCTTCCCCGCCACTCTGTCAAAAGCCGCACAGCAATGGTATTTCAAGTTGGCTCCTGGAAAGCTTAGTTCATGGAAAACCTTCTCTTTGGAATTCCATGCACAATTCTCTTCCTCACGTCAGCTCCCATTGCATCTTGGAGATTTGGTCGAAGTAAAGCAACGACCAGGCGAGCCACTCCGGGCATACATCAGCAGATTCATGACGGAAGCGACCAAGGTGTTGCGGGTAACCAAGGATGGAAAGTTATCCGCGATACTGGGGGGCATTTAAGTCCTTGGTGAACTATGGAAGGATATAAGGAAGAACAGACCAGTCGACTCAATGAGTGATTTCCTGGATCGAGCCGAAGGCTTCATCAAGCTCGAAGAAGCCATTCAACGAGTAGAAGGTGCACAAAAGTCAGGCAAAACGAAGGCTCCTTCCACTGGAACATCCGCCGAACTTCCCAATTATTCCAGCAATTCAAGTGGGAAGCGTTCAAGAAACAACCACAAGCAAGGAAACGGGAAGAAAGGAAAGTTCACCGAGAAATCCGGACAGACTCCTCGTGATCATGCCAAACACACTGCATTCACTATTCTAACTGAAGATATAGAAAGTGTGTATATCGCAACTCAGTTGGTAATATCGTACAAGAAGCCCGGGCCCATGAAGAAAGATACCAACAAAAGGGACATGACGAAATTTTGTCGGTTCCACGGAGACTACGACCACGACACCAACGAATGCTACAACCTGACGCGGGAAATATAATATCTGATCAAGAAAAACAACCTGCACTTACAGAAGTATGTCAAGGCCAACCAAGGTCAGAACAACCAGGATCTGTTACCTCCACTGATAGATGGACACTTGCAAGTCATTGTTGGAGGCCCACACATCGCTGGAGATACAGGCAAAGCTCGAAAGAGATATGTAAAGACCGCTTAGTTTAATTTGGAAATTAGCAGTTAATTATGTTTAATTATGTAAAATTATTTATAGATATTTAAATAATTATTTATGCTGTTATTATTGAATTCTGAAATGCATTTTATGTCATATAGTGATTTTCATAATTTTGCATTTCCGGTGCCCGGTAACATGGAACTCGGTGTTTGGCTCAGTAAAATCACAACTTAGTATGTTAGTATATTGGGACGGTTTATTAGACATTGGGAATGTCGGGAGTGGTAGGGAATGTAGAATTTCCCAAAATACCCCTTTAGTGCTCTTTATGTTATTTTAGTGTGAAGGGGAAAAATGGTCATTTTGCCCCATTTATGTTTTGTCCTTTAGTGGACTTAGAAATTGGAAATTTGGTATTATGCTATGTTTCTTTTGGCTAAAGTAAATGTTTATTACATGCAATTTCTCTCATTTTATTCAAATTGGAAAACTTAGAAAAATTAGAAAATTCAAAAGCTCTTTCTCTCTCTTTCTTTCGGCCAAGCTTGGGAGCTGCTAGGGCTGTGTTTCTTTGCTTTATTCAAGTGATTTTCAGCAAGTTTAAAGTAATTCTAGTAGAGGTAAACCTTGTTCTAGCTTCTTTTCTTTGTTTCTTGGAATTTTTGGAAGAATTTAATGGTTTGCATGCTTAGTTTAGGTTGATGTTATTGCTTTGATTTTGTTGTTGTTTTAGAGGTTTAATCTTGTTATTTTGAGTAGATTACAGCTAGTTTGATGCATGATAGTAACTTTGTTTCAAGCTTGGAAGTTTTTACTCAAAAATATAGTTTTCAAAGAAAAAAATGAAGAATTTGTTGTTGTTGCTTTTGTTGATGCTTGCTATTGGTTTCTGCAGTTTCTATATGCTTGATTATGTAATTTTATTCAAGGTTTGATGCATGATAGTGTTGTTTAATCAAGTTGGAGTTTGGAACTCAAAGCTTGATGCTTCAATGGTGATTTTGGATTGTTTGCATGAAGCTCGGTTTTGATGCTTTAGAAATATTCCGTAGGGTCTAAATACCAGGTCTGGAAGGTTTGGAGTGAATTGGATTTGATTTAAGTGAGTAATGAATTTTTGGTTGATTCCTGCGAGGAACCAGAATTCCGGTTGTGCATCCGGAATTCCGGATGGGGTTCTGAAATTCCCAGAATCAGAATTCCGGTTGTGCAACCGGTCTGCCGGTTGGGAGATTTTCAGGAACCCTAGTTTTTCTCGTTTTTATGTTATTTGGGGTATTGCCATACTTTTTATCGATAGGAAAACTTTTAGTTTCTAGTTTAAGTCCCCGGGAAGTGATCTAGCGTATCACTTATTAGTGTTGTGATTGTTACGATTTAGGAGCCTGTAAACTGCCGCCCAGTTCGTTCCAGTCAGGTTGACCGGCACACGTGAATTCGAAATTGAGGTAAGATTAGTATAACAGTATGCATATGTATTACATGTTTAGCGTGCATGTTAGGAAGCGTGTTAGATTACATTAGATATGTATGTTGGCTTCGTACCATCCGACTATATCACATCGGTTAGGCTAGAGTATGACTAGCAACTCGAGTATGACCAGTATACCGAGTATAGGCTGATTCTAGGGTTTGTGGTACTGTGCTATTTGACCGTATCTTATCGGTTAGGTTAGAGTATGACTAGCAGCTGGAGTATGACCAGTGAACCGAGTATAGGCTGATACTGTAACACATCGGTTAGGCTAGAGTATGACCAGTAGCTGGAGTATGACTAGTGAACCGAGTATAGGCTGTTACTTGTCAATAGTACTGTCTTATGAACCTTCGGGACTCAGTATCGTGTGGGACACGATAGTTAGGGTTATGGTCAGGGGTATGGGTGTCTGATCATAACTCGGGATTTATGTATGATTATGATTTATGCTTTTCTTACTGAGTGTGTCGACTCACAGTGCTATGTTTATGTGTAGGTAAGGGCAAGGCCAAAGCTGAGGAGCCGTGAGAGCGAGCCGGTGAAGATTGTACATGTCGAGGCAGTTAGGCCTGGAGCGTACGATCCTCGGGACAGCAGTGCTTTTTGTAATTACTCGCTAGGCGACAAGTATTTTGTATTAAACAGTAATTTTGTAAAGCTTTTTTGTAAATGGGATCCCGAGTATTTTGTACGAAACATTTTATAAGTTTAATTAAAAAGCAAAAATTTTAATTAATCACGATTTCCATAAACCTCGTTGATTAGCAACGATCTGCACAGTATGTTTAAATATCAGTTAATACGCCTATGGTAGTTAGGGTGTTACAATTTTGGTATCAGAGCCGCCAGGTTGTCTTCCGAAGATCGTCACGACATGTACAGTCGTAATCTTTCACAACGCCTCTGTCTCATATTCAAATCTTTCTGAGTAAAGAAATATTTGAGACTTTTATGGTCGGTATAGATTTCACACCTTTCTCCATAAAGGTAATGCCGCCAAATCTTCAATGCAAAAACCACCGCAGCCAACTTTAGATCATGAGTCGGGTATCGCTGTTCATAATCCTTTAACTGACGGGAGGCATAAGAGATAACCCGATCGGCTTGCATCAGCACACACCCCAGACCCTGTCTGGATGCGTCGCAATAAACTATGAACTTCTCTTTGTCTGAGGGCAAAGCTAGCACTGGAGCTGTAATCAACCTCTGTTTCAGCTCCTGAAAACTAGCTTCGCACTTATCTGACCAGACAAACCGCTGATTCTTCTTTGTAAGTTTGGTTAAGGGTGTCGAAATCTTAGAAAACCCTTCCACGAACCTACGATAATACCTGGCTAAACCCAAGAAGCTTCTAATTTCTGTCACTGTCTTCGGTCTCGGCCAATCCCTGACGGATTCTATTTTCCCGGGATCCACCGTGATCCCATCTTTGCTAACAATGTGCCCTAAGAAGGACACCTGAGATAGCCAGAATGCACATTTCTTGAATTTGGCGTAAAGCTTGTGTTCCCGAAGCCGTTGCAAAACCATCTGAAGATGTAACTCATGCTCCTCTTCTGTTTGAGAGTACACAAGGATGTCGTCGATAAACACAATCACACAGATATCGAGGAAATCCTTGAATACTCTATTCATCAAATCCATAAATGTTGCAGGAGCATTGGTTAGTCCAAACGACATAACCAAAAATTCATAATGTCCATACCTAGTACGGAAAGCCGTCTTCAGAATGTCCTCCTCTCGGATTTTCAACTGATGATAACCCGATCGGAGATCAATCTTGGAAAAGACCGTCTTCCCCTGAAGTTGATCGAACAGATCATCGATCCTAGGTAGTGGATATTTATTCTTCACTGTTAGGTTGTTTAAGTCCCGATAATCGATACACATCCTCATAGTTCCATCCTTCTTCTTGACGAATAAAACCGGAGCTCCTCAGGGTGACACACTAGGCCGAATAAACCCTATTCGAGCAGCCCCTGAAGCTGAATCTTTAATTCCTTAAGTTCAGCTGGAGCCATTCTATATGGAGCCTTTGAAACCGGTTCCACTCCTGGTGCCAAATCTATAACAAAATCAATCTCCCGCTGAGGTGGTAACCCTGGAAGTTCTTTGGGAAAAACATCTAGAAATTCCCGAACCACCTTGATGTCCTCTGGCCGAATGGTAGCTGGCCGAGTGGTGTCCATCACCACGGCCAGAAACCCTAAACAACTGCCATGTAGTAACTCCCTAGCTGACATGGCCGAAATCACCGGGATCCGAGATCCCCGAACCGAACCAACAAACACAAATGGTTCTTCACTTTCCGGTTGGAAGATCACCATCTTCCTCTTGCAATCAATACTGGCTGAGTATTTAGATAGGAAATCCATTCCTAAAATAATATCGAAATCTACTAGGCTCATCTCTATCAAGTCAGCACTTAACTCTCTACCATCTATTCTGGTCGGCATAGACCTAATCCACCTTTCTGAGATAACTAACTCTCCGCCAGGTAATAGGGTTCCGAACCCTGATTCATAACTATCACACGGTCTATCCAATTTGCTAAAGATTCTGGCTGCCACATAATAATGTGTGGCCCCAGAATCAAACAGCACTGAGTAAAATGAGTTATTAATTGAGAGCTGACCTGTTACAACTGAGGGGCTGGCTTCTGCATCAACCTGCGTGATGGCGAACACCCTAGCTAGAGTGGGTCTCGCCGGAGCCCTAGGTGCCTCTGGTCTGAGCTGGGGACAATCCCTCTTGTAGTGTCTAGGCATGCCACACAGAAAGCATCCCTGGCCTCTGCACTCACCCAGATGGTGCCTTTTACAACTAGGGCACTCTGGGTAAGAAAACCGGGTCTTAGCACCAGCCTAACGGCTGCCTCTACTCTGGTTCCCTCGGAACCTCTTATTCTGCCCCGAGCCACCGGATGCAGTGGATGTTCTCCTCTTCTGGTCCATGCCCAAACCACTACCTCCCCTGCTGAAGCCTGATGCAGGAGGGGTAGGAGCCCCGCCACTCACTGGAGCCCTAACTGACTCCGACATACATCCAACTGCGCCCTCAGCTCGCAGTGCCTTCTCCACCATCTCAGCATAGGTGGTCTTGTCGTCTGTGGTGATCATAAGGTCATGCTTGATCTTCACATTTAATCCGTCCAGATATTTTTCCTTCTTACTGAAATCGGTTGGCAAAATTCCTGAGGCCAACCTCGCCAACTGATCGAACTGGGTGGTATACTTAGTCACGCTCATGTTTTCCTGCTGGGTCAGGTGTGCGAACTCTTTTCTCTTGGCACTTCTAGCGGCCTCATTATAATACTTCGCGTTAAAGAGTTCCTGGAACCTTTCCCAGGTCATGGTGGTGACATCGTGAATCTAGGACACCATGTCCCAACAGACTAACGCGACCTCTTGAAACTGAAAGGTGGCACACACCACCCTGTCATTCCCGGTGACACCCATAAAATTCAATATCATGGTGATCACCGTTAGCCACTGCTCGACTTTCATGACGTCCGGACCTCCCAGAAAAACCGGAGGTGCTTGCTTCCGGAACCTTTCATACAAGGGTTCCATCTGTTTGCCGCTACCATTATCTCGGCCTGAGCAGCAGGGGCGGGTGCCACAGGAGCTTCTGGCACCGGCACTGCAGGAGCACCCTGCTGCCTCAATCTCTGAATCTCCTGATCTTTCTCCTCTATTCTGGCTTGCATTTCAGCAAACCTAGTTTCCCCATTCTGGGCTTCCTAATCGGCTTGGGCAGCTTGGGCAGCCTGTGGCGGGTTATCGTCACCCCGACCACGGGCCCTGCCCCTGGGACCTCTACCACGGCCCCTAGCATGCGGGGGAAACTGAGCTACCTGACCCTGATTTGACCCTACTGAGTTGACCTGACTCCTGGTGTTCCGCCTGGCGTCCATCTAGCCTGAACAGCCTGCGAAACCAAGAGTTGGCACATCAGGTCATGATCAAAGAGAGCTTACTAATGCCGCTTAATTTGAAAATTAAAAACATGCGCCTATTCTACTATCAGGCTACTAACATGCTTCCTATCAGGCTTTTCTTATTTATAATAATTAAATAAACTACTAAAGCAATAAAAGCTTACTGAACCGTAGAACGAGCTAACTGCTGATGATGATTGTACATGTCGTGACGATCTTCGGAAGACAACCTGGCGGCTCTGATACCAAAATTGTAACACCCTAACTACCATAGGCGTATTACATGGAACTCGGTGTTTGGCTCAGTAAAATCACAACTTAGTGTGTTAGTATATTGGGACAGTTTATTAGACATTGGGAATGTCGGGAGTGGTCGGAAATGTAGAATTTCCCAAAATACCACTTTAGTGCTCTTTATGTTATTTTAGTGTGAAGGGGCAAAATGGTCATTTTGCTCCATTTATGTTTTCTCCTTTAGTGGACTTAGAAATCGGAAATTTGGTATTATGTTATGTTTCTTTTGGCTGAAGTAAATGTTTATTACATGCAATTTCTCTCATTTTATTCAAATTGGAAAACTTAGAAAAATTAGAAAATTCAAAAGCTCTTTCTCTCTCGTTCTTTCGGCCAAGCTTGGGAGCTGCTAGGGCTGTGTTTCTTTGCTTTATTCAAGTGATTTTCAGCAAGTTTAAAGTAATTCTAGTAGAGGTAAACTTTATTCTAGCTTCTTTTCTTTGTTTCTTGGAATTTTTGGAAGAATTTAATGGTTTGCATGCTTAGTTTAGGTTGATGTTGTTGCTGTGATTTTGTTGTTGCTGCAGAGGTTTAATCTTGTTATTTTGAGTAGATTAGAGCTAGTTTGATGCATGATAGTAGCTTTGTTTCAAGCTTGGAAGATTTTACTCAAAAATATAGTTTTCAAAGAAAAAAAATGAAGAATCTGTTGCTGTTGCTTTTGTTGATGCTTGCTGTTGGTTTATGCAGTTTCTATATGCTTGATTATGTAATTTTATTCAAGGTTTGATGCATGATAGTGTTGTTTAATCAAGTTTGAGTTTGGAATTCAAAGCTTGATGCTTCAATGGTGATTTTGGGTTGTTTGCATGAAGCTCGGTTTTGATGCTTTAGAAATGTTCCTTAGGGTCTAAATAGCAGGTCTAGAAGGTTTGGGGTGAATTGGATTTGATTTAAGTGAGTTATGAATTTTTGGTTGATTCCTATGAGGAACTGGAATTCCGGTTGTGCATCCGGAATTCCGGATGGGGTTCTGAAATTCCCAGAACCGGAATTCCGGTTGTGCAACCGGTGTGCCGGTTGGGAGATTTTCAGGAACCCTAGTTTTTCTCGTTTTTATTTTATTTGGGGTATTGCCATGCTTTTTATCGATAGGGAAACTTTTAGTTTCTAGTTTAAGTCCCCGGGAAGTGATTTAGCGTATATCACTTATTAGTGTTGTGATTGTTATGGTTTAGGAGCCTGTAAATCGCCGCGCAGTTCGTTCCAGTCAGGTTGACCGGCACACCTGAATTCGAAATTGAGGTAAGATTAGTATAACAGTATGCATATGTATTACATGTTTAGCGTGCATGTTAGGAAGCATGTTAGATTACATTAGATATGTATGTTGGCTTCGTACCATCCGACTATATCACATCGGTTAGGCTAGAGTATGACTAGCAACTGGAATATGACCAGTATACCGAGTATAGGCTGATTCTAGGGTTGGTGGTACCGTGCTATTTGACTGTATCACATCGGTTAGGCTAGAGTATGACTAGCAGCTGGAGTATGACCAGTGAACCGAGTATAGGCTGATAGTGTAACACATCGGTTAGGCTAGAGTATGACTAGTAGCTGGAGTATGACTAGTGAACCGAGTATAGGCTGTTACTTGTCAATAGTAGCGTCTTATGAACGTTCGGGACTCAGTATCGTGTGGGACACGGCAGTTAGGGTTATGGTCAGGGGTATGGGCGTCTGATCATAACCCGGGATTTATGTATGATTATGATTTATGCTTTTCTTACTGAGTCTGTCGACTCACAGTTCTATGTTTATGTGTAGGTAAGGGCAAGGCCAAAGCTGAGGAACCGTGAGAGCGAGCCGGTGAAGATTGTACACGTCGGGGTGGTTAGGCCTGGAGCGTACGATCCTCGGGACAGCAGTGCTTTTTGTAATTAGTCGCTAGGCGACAAGTATTTTGTATTAAACAGTAATTTTGTAAAGCTTTTTTGTAAATGGGATCCCGAGTATTTTGTACGAAACATTTTATAAGTTTAATTAAAAAGCAAAATTTTTAATTAATCACGATTTCCATAAACCTCGTTGACTAGCAACGAGCTGCACAGTATGTTTAAAAATCACGTAATACGCCTATGGTAGTTAGGGTGTTACAAGATATGCCCAAATAGCTCAGTAGGAGCAAGAAGAAGTCATCCTGGCCGTGGAAGAGAGGAAGCCCAAAGTTCCACGAGCAGGAGAGCCAACCATAACTTTCAACGATGAAGATGCTGTCCATATCAGATTCCCGCACAACGACCCTCTAGTCGTGGAAGTCCAGATTGCAAACAAAATGGTGGCTAGAACCATGATCGATAATGGAGCTTCTTCAAACATTTTGTTCAAGACTGCTTACGAGAAGATGGGACTCCATTTCAAGGATCTGACTCCATGCCTACAGACTGTTTATGGTTTCTCCGGTCAAGGAGTTGCACCTTTAGGACAAATCCGGCTACCCCTCACAGTTGGACAAGCTCCGACGAGCATAACTATCATGGCACAGTTCCTAATATTGGATGTTCCTTCAGCCTTTAACGTAATGCTTGGCCGACCAGCCTTATATGACTTAAAAGCTGTCACATCAATATTTCACTCGGGAATATTATAACCTTACAGTGGCCAAGGCTAAGAAGGAAATATCCTCCAGCGAGAGCCCAGACAAGGGAAAAAACATTCCCAAGTAGGAAACTTCCCAAGGCAGGGATGAAGATGTGGATCCTCGACTTGGGGACCCAAGCAGAAATGTTGGACCTGTGGAAGAGTTAGAAGAGATCGAGATCGATCCAACTATCTCGGCCAGAAAGCTAAAAATTTGAAAGGGTTTGTTGCTCGAAGGCAGGGCTACTTCTGGCCAACGATGATTGAAGATTCGAGAGCCTATGTCAAGAAGTGCGACAAATGCTAGAGATTTTCAAAGATACCAAGACCTCCGCCCAATGAGCTGACACAGATGCAAAGTCCGTGGCCCTTTGCCATATGGGGAATTGACCTAATCGGACAGTTACCTAAAGGTAAAGGCGGGGTGCAGTACGTAGTGGTAGCAGTCGACTACTTTACTAAGTGGACTGAAGCCGAACCACTTGAAACCATCACATCAAAGAAGGTTCAAGACTTTATAGTGAAGAACATCATATGCCGGTTTGGACTACTATACAAAATAGCCTCGGTAAACGGCAAGCAGTTCGACAGCCAATCTTTCACTAATTTCTGTGCGAACCATGGTATCATCAAAAGTTTATCCGCAGTGGCACATCCTCAAGCAAACGGTCAAGTTGAAGCAGTCAACAAAACCTTGAAGGATACACTAAAAAAGAAACTCGAAGATGCCAAAGGAAACTGGCTAGAAGAACTCCCCGAAGTTCTATGGTCATACCGTACAACGGAAAAAACAGCAACCAGTCAGACACCATTTGTAATGGCGTACGGTTATGAAGCTATGCTGCCCGTCGAACTCGAGCCACCTTCCCACAGCAGATTGACGTACGATCAAGGTACCAATCACATACTGCTTGCAGAATCACTTGATGAAATCGAAGAAAAACAAGCAACTGCAAACTTAAAGTTGGTAGCTCATCAACAAAAAGTAGCTCGGTATTTCAACAAACAAGTGAAAGCTCGGAAATTCTTCGTGGGAGATATGGTCCTAAGAAGGGTATTCCTAAACACCAAAGACAGCACGTCAGGTGTATTAGGACCTAACTGGGAAGGACCATACCAGGTGGTCGAAGTTCTCGACTCCGGAGCAGACAAATTAGGTAAGTATGATGAAAAAATGCAACTCATTCTAGTACCACGGTACTGGAATGGAGAACATTTAAGGAAATACTACCAATAAAGTACTCAGGTCAGATTGACCACTCTAAAGTACTCAGGTCGGGTTGACCACTCCAAAGTACTCAGGTCGGCTAGACCATTTCAAAATACTAAATGAACATTCGCTTCTAAGTGAATGGCCTTCTGGACGGACTACGCGCAAAGGTTTCAGAAACAAAGTACTCAGGTCGGCAAGACCACTTTAAAGTACAGTTTCTTATGTCTGCAATTTGTTTTATGTCATGTTAAGCTAAAGGATCAGATTAGATCACTAGCTCTGATGTAAGTTACTACGGTAACAAATACATTTTCGATCAATAAATGAATAAAGATAGTATTTCCAATTCTATTGAGTCGAAAAAATCAGCATGATTATAATTTACCTAAAGTGCGTACAAAAGGTTTAGTCGAACCCAAAACACCGAGCAGATAAGCAATATATTTGCAAAATACAAGTGACCAAGAGTCATACTTCTGCTCGGTCACTTGGGGGGCACCTATACCTGTACAAAACATTTGGTAAAAATAAAACAATCACAATTGCACGACAATTATAAACGGAGAATGAAATTCATTAAGGATGACAAAAGCACGTAGTACCGGGATTAAAAGCTGCCCGGTCAGCCTGTTGTCCAAAAAATGAAAAATAATTCTAAGTTTAAAGACCGCTTGGTCGGTCATGATGTCTTAAAAAAGGCCCTGAGGCCGAATATGATATATATATATAAAAAAAGAGATAAAAAGAGAAGTGTTTAAACAGTTGGAGTCCCAGGCTCCTTGTTCGGTTCTTCTGGGCCAACTGGAGCAGGAGGATCTGTTGTTCGAACAGGAGAAGCATCGGCAGCCTGGCCAAAGGTTGAAGCTGCTTGGCCGGAGGTTGAAGCAGCCGCCTCGTTCCCACCATAAGCAACTTGGGTCGCGCAGTACTCAAGGTACATGTCTTTAGCCTCGCCCAAGTAGTCAAAATTGGCCCGGGGATTAGCTTTCCAGAAATCGAAGAAGAGCTCGAGGCCGGCTATCTCTAAGGCATTAACCTTCTCCTTCAACCTGTCTACCTCGGCCACCTTGGCTTTCTTCTCCTCCTTCATCTGAAGAAGAACTTGCCGCAAAGAAGTCCTCTCATCCAAAAGACTGTTAACTTCAGCAGATAAGATCTCGATGGTCTCCTCAAAGCGATCAGCAGCTTCGAGATCCTTTGTCAGCACGGAGATCTTCTTCTCGGCAGCAAACAGCTTCTTGTTGGCTTTGCCCAACTCCAGCCGAACAGCTCCAGCTTCCTCCCTGGCCTCCTCAGCTTCCTTTTTGGCCAAGTCCGCCTCCGCCCTCAAGGTGTCGGACAGAGCCGCACTCTTGGAAGCAACAGACTTAGCTCGGGAGTAAGTGTAAGCCAACTTCAAACCGGCCTGCACAAAGGAAAAAATTCAGCAAATGGAGCTAAGTATGGAAAGTTAAAGGGAAGTATCAAAAAAGACTTACCCTGGTGAGCTCCTTCAGGACTCCGCCCACCAACGCATCCAGAGCTGAGTCACTATCAGCACCAGCCAGTTGCTCACTGACCTCGGGAACCAGCCGGTTCATGTAGTGGGCTAGCATCTTCGTGCCCTTTTTGGCCTCGGGGAGCACAGGCAAAGGCGGAGTTGGTGCCCGCACCTGCTCAGGAGTACTTCTGACCAGTTCAGACCCATCCGTTGGTGGTCTAGACTCCTTGGACTTGGCGGATTTGGGGGTAGAAGGGTTTGCAGCAGTTAGCTCCTCGGAAAGGTCAATGACCTCTCCAAAAGGTCTCTTCTCAAAGGACCCCTCACCGTCCTTAGACTTCTTGGCCAGAGGAGAGGCGCTAGAGCTTCCGCCCATTCTCCTCCTTAGAGCATCGAGCATCTGCCGAGACATGTCCGCACAGAACAAAAACAGTGTGGTTAGAAAACAACCATCAGAAAACACAAGGCATGAAAGTCAAGAAGCTCAAAAAAGAAGTAAAATGCAAGGTGACCGCTCGCACAGAGATTCAGAAGTCCATCATCACATGACATCGATTTTATTTCAAACATGACAGCCTTCCCTTTTCCGACAAAGGGGGGAGATGGCAGAACAGGTGAAGTGGGCTCCCTTATGCGAATAACATGTTCAACAGGCCGGGGCGTAGCCGAGAGTGTCTTCTTCCTCTTCAATGGGGTCACCTGCTCAGCCTCAGCCTCATCCTCAGGATCCAAAGGCTCCTGAGCATATTCCTTGGCCCTGACACCTCCCTTCAACTTAGCCTCTCGCTTCAGTTGAATCAACTCATTCTCCGAATGAGTTTGTTAAGGCCAGCCAGCACCAGACTTCCTCTTCTTCCCCGCCACAGACTTAGGAGAAAAGTCCTCAGGGTAAAGCCCATACTTCACCAGATTATCATCGAAGGTCAACTGGATGATATTCCTGTCTTCCTCCGGCAACCAGGCAATTTTTTGAGCTCTATCCCTAAGAGCAAAGGTGAGGGGAGGACGGTGATATGTCAGAATCTGCTGAAACCGAGTCCGGGTGATGCTCAGATCCTTCACCATGAAGTACTCATCAACAAAATGCCCTATTTTGATGATGGCCTTGTGATCCGTGACGCTCAACCACTTGAAGCCTTGCTGAGAGAAGTAGAAGTTGTTGGGTTTTATGCCCTAAATAAAACTCATTTCATATAATCAGATTTACTAATTAACAAAGATTAGAAATAGCATTTTATGTTGCATGGTTCACATGATTTATTTCATGATTATAGGTATATAATGTATGAATTCTTTTTAAGTCCAGAACATATGAGTTGGTTTAAAGATTATAGTGTTGTCAGCACAGTGGAATATAATCTTTATTATATGTTCAAAAGTTTATTCCCTGATTTGTCAGAACACTGGATTTAGACTGACATGGTGTAATCAGCGATAGGTATTCTTACACCTTGGAAAAGTGTTATGTCCTTTCTAGGACATTGGCAAAGTTTACCAGTATCGGATGTATGGAGTATACATCGGAAGGGACCGATATTGAACTTTGATTAGATATATTAAAATTTACCCGTAATATCTATTCAATTCAATATCAACTGTTGATCCTAGATCACATGATCGAAATCCTGATATGGTTAGGCTCAATTTCAAAAGTGTTATTCGTGTTCTTTGATTTGTTAGTTAAGCCTAGTTTTGTATCAGGGTGATACGTACATTTTGGGAACACGGTAATGCAATTGAGTGGGAGCGCTAACATAAATATGGAATCTATAGCTTCTATTTGGCAAATAGAAGTAAGGGATGACTTCCTTCGAGCTTAACCAAACGAAGATAAATGGTGGAGATCTCATTTCACTTAGGTGAAATATCATTTATACAGGGTTAAGTGTTTTAAGGATAAAATACATTGTAGGGTGTTACGGTAATTTAATACCTGTACAGTGTAAATCATCTATATAGAGGATCATTGATCACATTAGGGTTATAACAATGGATAACTAATGACGTGTCTATATCGTGGAACATATAGAGCGTTTCTATATGACTGAGAGTGCAATTCCAAGTTCTAAGTGTGGATTCAATGTGGAATTAATAAGTTAGGGAATTTACTTGGTAAATTCGGTTCGACTTATTGGAAGCTCGGTTATATAGGCCCATGGTCCCCATACTAGTTGAGACCATACTGCTTGTAAGACTCAGTTAATTGATTTTAATTAATCAATTATAATTCTAAAAGTTAGACTATGTCTACTTTATGAATTCTCACAGTTTAAGGATGAAATTGTAAAGAAAAGGGTTTCTAGGTTTAATTATTAATTAAGAGACTTTGTATGTCTAATTAATAATTATTTTAAATGACAATATTATTTAATAATCTGTTTTAGTTATTAAATAATTAGTTTTGGCATTTAAATGATTAGAATTGAAAAAATGACATTTTTGGAGAAATTGAAATAAAATTGAGGAAACTGCAAAATCCAAGTGAGGCCCATATCACCCTATGGCCGGCACCTCTTTGCTTGTTTTCCCAATTATTATTTTCAATTTTAATTGTCATGTAATTGTTAATCAAAGCCTAGCTATAATAGGAAAGTGGTGGATCACACTAAATAAGGCAGTTAATCAATTACACAGTAAAAGAGGAAACTGTTTATTTGGAAAGTTGTGCTCTCCCTTCTCCCTATATATAGCAGCCCTTGTTCTCTTCTCTTGATAATCATAATAAGCCTATAAGCCACGAAATTCAAGAGAGAAAAAGAGAGAAAAATTCGAAATCCTTGTGAGATGAGTAGTGCCCACACACATCAAGTGGTATCTCAATCATAGTATGGAAGACTATGGAATTTCTGCATCAAAGAAGGAGAAAAGAAGATCCAGGTTCAGATCTTGGTGATGCTCTGCTACAGAAAGGAATCAAGGGCTAGAGATCTGAACGGAAGGAGTCATATTATTCCGCTGCACTTTGTAAGGTTTTCTAACTTTATATGTGTTTATTTTCATTGTTTTAGAATTCATATTAGGTTGTTAATCCAACATACTTGTTAGTAAATCTAGATCTTGGTAAAATAATTTCCAACAGAAGTACCCCGACCTGCCTTGCTTGGGGGTAGACTTCAGGTCGAAGAACCAAGCGACCTCGTGGGGGGAAGGAGCATCCCATCCTTGGGAAGCGTAGAGGACGAAGAGAGCGGACAAATACTTAATGCCCTTTGGAGTAATTTGGGTCGGGCAGAGGCCAAAAAAGTCTGCCACATCCCTGAAGTATTTGTGCAAGGGCATCAACGCCCCTTGCTAGCCGTGAGCCCCCGACCAGGCACACATTCCCTTGTCAGGATTTGTGGCGCAATTGTCGTGGGCGGGAATGTAGCAGTCCAGCTCGCCCAGGTACCCGTCCTGGTCGAGAGTTCAGAGGCGTGCCTCCAAAATCTTGGATGGAGGACTTACCCACCTGGCGCCCAAGGCACCCTGCCTCCTATGAGGAACCGCCTCAGCAAGCTCCTCACTAACGTAGTCCACTCCCTCGACCAGGACGTCTCCGTCAGCATCGACTGGCTGCCCAACCTCGTTGTACTCCCCAAAGTTAGGGGGTTCAACCTCTTCCTCTCCCTCCGCCTCGGAAGGACTTCCCGGACGCACCTCGTCCAGCTCCTCAACCTCTTGGACCTCAGCGTCCCCCTCACGATCCTCTTCCATCAGGACGACCGAATCCTGTTTGTCGTCGGGCAGAGTGGCAAGCCGAGCCACTTGAGGATTAGAAGCGTCAGCCAGACGCGTGGTTTTCTTTGTACGAGCCATCATCCTGTGGCTGGGTACAAGGTCAGAAGAGTTTCCTTCACTAGAAGGAGGACTAGCACGAAGACAAGGATGAACCTCGTGCAGAAGTGGAAGAAAATCCTGGTCGATCTGATGCCCGAGTTCCCAAGACTCACCTGGGTTCATCTACAAAAGACAACACACAAGATGAGTTTTGGACGGAGTATCAAACGAGAAACAAGCAAATATGCCGACCATGAGTACTCAACAGATTAAAGAACGACTATATTTAAAGAAAAGTCAAAACTCAAGAAGTCAGAAAGTTTTCTTGAGTTAGGGCTAAAAAGTTCATGAAGCTTAGAATAAGCAAGATGGAAGACAGACACAATGCGGTTCAAAAATAAGCTCTAAGGCTGACAGCCCACATGAAGACATAATAAAGAAGAGTCGCAGAAGTTTCTAACCCTAGGATTTCCTAAGCATTCTTTCTACATCATAGTTGCATTCAAAGCATAAACATGCAAAGAAAGGCATAAAGGAAATCAGAAACTTACTCAAAGATTCGAATGTCTGAGTTTAAGCAAACCAGCAATCGTCTGAAGGCACTTCGGTAACTTTGAAGCCAGAAAACTCTCTTTTCGCTCTAGAGTTTACTTAACAACGAAGGGTGATAAAATGGGTTATGTGCCAGTACGATGAGTATTTATAGGCAAAGGGGTAACTGTATCAAAAGGAACCTTAAATGCCTCGACTTCCTGCCTCAAAAGCGAATATGGGAAATCAAAAGTAATCAAGTGCAACCGTCAGCCGTGGAGAGAGAAAAACGGATTTTAAAATATTAATTTTCAGAGCATTAATTAGCCGAAAATCGAAGGGACGCCCAGTCAGCTTCACATCGAGTCTCGAACGGTCATGCTCGACACGTGTCCCCATCCAAAGGCAGAGCCAGCTCGGAATAAGTCTACACGCAACCTTAGAGGTCCCGTACAGACTTATGGGCAAATGTTATCCCAAATTTGGTACTCTGACGTGGCATTACGAGAATGGTGACACGTGGAGTCTACTTGGAGCATCTGCTCGGAACGATAGACCGAGCAAGACGCCTCGCTGGCACATCAATAATGAAATATTCAACGAGCCGTGCAGGATGATCAACAATTAGCAAATTTAGCTTTCGCATCATGAGTCATCAACTCAATCCCTACAACTCAGGGATCAACTTACGTGGATATGACATACACACGATCCCACTATCAATGTACTCAGCCTCAATCCCACAATCCTTGCATTCAGCATTGATCACACGATCTTTCTGTTTATGCGTATTGTAACAAGAGAGGAAACTCTTCCTCCTCAAGTTTCCCAGCCCTATAAATAGTGAGGAATGTTCACTGGGCAAAGGACCAAGAAATTATAAGCCGATACGCAAGGATATACTATTATCTAAGAATTATATATTCAGAGATACTGTTGTAAGAGCTATAAGAAAAGGAAACTTCTTCCTTCTTCTTAAGTTAATACAAATAACGAGGATTAGGCTATTACCGAACTGCTCGGGGCTGAACCTCTATAAAATTCCTGTGTCTTATTATTACTTTCTTATATATATTCTCATTACGACATATCGTTTATCGCTTATCAAAAAGACTCATTGTCGTTGGCTAAAAGCAAAGTCAACAAATAACAATATCTACAATGTGAATGCCCTAAAATAATTTTCAAATACCAGACATTTGTAGTGTTCGGATAATTTTGATATAACCATTGTAATTGTGCTAATTGTAATAAACGTATATAATTAATTAAAGTTGTAATTTATTGAATTGTTTTTATTTTGAAAACGTATTTATGATAAAAAAAAAACATTTATAAAAAAAACATATTTATATGTAGTAGTGTTTGAATAATTTTAATATAACTGGTATTATAAAAAAATAAAAAAAAATTGTAAATAATATTGGTAATTTTTGTAGTACACTCATTTTAGAGGACACACTCCTATATATTTTAAAATTAAAAAAAAAATAGTTTAATTTTTTTTTTCATAATTACGTATGTTGTAATAGTTTAGAATTATTTGTAAATTTTTTAAAAATTTAGTGTAATATATAGTGCCGAAAATAAAGTTTAAACAATTACTTACTATACACATATAAAAAAAAATAATTGTGCAACAAAATATGTAAACCTTAATTTTGATATTGTACACATACAGAATTTTTTAAAAATTTACAAATAATCCTAAATAACTATAATATACACAATGATAAAGGAAAAAAAAAAAAAAAACTCTCTTATAAATACCAAAACAAATAAAAGATCTACTAAAATACCTCATTAAAAGAATGTGTACTATACACTTACCCATTAATTAACATTAATTTGTCACTATGATATTAATATTATATACGTCTATTTGTAATAATGTAAATGTGCAATGTAAATGAAAACATATAATTATTTATAGTAATAATTTAATAATTAGTTTTTATTATAAGTAAAATATATTTAGGATATGTATTACTTTCATAGAGCTAAAAGACAAAAACAAAAAAAAAAAACATAAAGGTGGCGTTTGATAACACTTTTTTAATCAGTTTTTTGTTTTTAAAATTAGAAAAATGAAAATATTTTTCAAAATCATTTTCTATAAAACTGTTTTTATTTTTTAATTTTTTAATTGAGAATCAAATTTTTAAAAACAAAAAAAATTACTTTCAATATTTTTCTAAACAGTTTTTTTTTCTTAATCAATATTTTGGACTCCAACAAGACCCGAACCCAAATCCTCTCCCACGGCCCTTGTGCTGAGTCCGACCTCTGAACCGAATCCAAAATCGACCCCGGACCTAGACCCGACTTAAATAAAATAATAAAAATAAAAATAAAAATGAACTTTACAGAACACACTTTTGTTTTCTGTTTTTAAAATTGAAAAACAAAAGTGGTTACAGAACGCATTTTTGTTTT
Source organism: Cannabis sativa (assembly GCF_029168945.1). NCBI lineage: Eukaryota > Viridiplantae > Streptophyta > Magnoliopsida > Rosales > Cannabaceae > Cannabis > Cannabis sativa. The sequence continues at coordinate 25,870,081 of NC_083606.1, forward strand.
TCAAAAATAAAATTTTTAAAAACAAAAATTTTACTTTCATTTTGTGATTAAAAAATTAAAAAACAAAAGTGTTACCAAACGGCACCAAAGAATACTGATGGAAATAGAACTAAAGATTAGACGAATTTTTTGTTGTAAAGGGTATATACGCTCTTACTATATAGTATGATATATCTAAATGAAAACATATAATTGTTTATAGTAATAATTTAATAATTTGTTTTTATTACAAGTAAAATATATTTAGGATAATCATTGAAATTTTAAAACATAATAGTGATTTAAATAAAAATAAAAATTACTATTATACTTTGTAATAGTAATTAAAAAAAAAAATTATTCGTCTTAAATTTATCTTCGAAATTAATGAAAATGCTAAACTATCAAAACATTCAAATTTAGTTTAAATAATATTTAAAATTTAACTAATTCTAAATATCAAAATTTGATAATAATTTTTAATAAAAATATAAACAATATGAACAAATTTATTATTAATTGCAACACTTTAGGTCAATTAATTATATTTAGGTTTAACTAAATACATAACATCTAATAATTTGTATTTTTTTTTATTTTACAAAAAAGTCACACAATAATTTATATTTATATATATATAAAGGAGAAGTATGAAGCGGTGACATAGTACTTTAAAATCACTTTAGTCTCACTATCTCTTCTCCCCTTAATTCTCTCTTTTTTTAATTTTTTATTCAGTTAATAAATATTAATTATTAATTAATTAAGAAAAATCTATCAATATATCAATCAATCTATATATCTCTTTAAATATCTCTTTATATTCTGTCTTTAATTCTCTATTTTTTAATATTTTTATTAGATCTATAAATATTAATTAATTAATTAATTAAAAAATATCCCAATAAAATTCAAAAAATTTTAAAATATTATTATTAATAATAATTAGTTTAAAAATATATACATAAAATCAAACATCACCCTCTCTTAATCGTATATATCAAATCTCATCTCAAATAAAGTATATAACCTAACTTATACTCTTCTTTCTAAACTATTTTCTTTAAGCTTAGTACCTTTTTTATTTTATTTAATTTTTTTAATAAACCAGACAATATTTTTTATTTTGAGGTTTATGGCATATATACTTTTTTGAGTGTGCGCCATCAATCATGGATAAAGGAGTTTTATGGGTCTCAATTTCTTGAGCTTTCAACAAAGTTGTGAGTTTTTAAATATGCAATCTTAGTTTTATGTTAATTATTGTAGTTTAATGTAATTGTATTTTGATGAAATGCATGTAATTTCGTTGAGTTTATTATAAATATCTCTCTCTTATTATTATTTTTTTTCTAAAATCTCCATATTATACTACGTTTTGTATATGAAATTTATTTAAATAATATGTCAAAGATCATATATATATATATACTAGCAAAAAATTACGTGCGAGACACGTATACTAAATTTTATACTAGTATTTTTTCTATGTTATTTGAAAGTAATATAATTAAAAATTTAAGAAAAAATATTATTAGTTATTAGCTGAGATTATTATTATGTGTATCTAAATATTATAGTTTATAATGTTGTCAATAAAAAATGAATACTGAATGCAATATATTAGCATTTAAGAAAGCTTGATGATTTAAATATGTTCTTAAGTTAATCTAAAAATAAACTAAAAATTGATGTTCCAATACTTAAAGAAACATTACTTAAATGGGTATGAGATAAAAAGAAAATTAAAAATTAATCTCTAAATTATTGATAATTGAAGATAGCATTTGTCTAAAAATTGTAAATAAGAAAACTAATGATAGTCATTGGTGGATTTCAATCTTCATTTGCTTTGATAGAGACAATAGTGTAATTTTTGTATTTTGCACTTTTCATTCAAGCCGGGTCCGCATATAACTGGATTGTCCATTGAAAAAGCTTTTCATTTAGGAAGTGAAATTGATAACACTACTATTTTACTCTTATAATATTTTTTTTTCCTCTTTTTCTTTCATTTTTTTTCTTTAAGTCATGTACATTTTGTTGAAGACGATGATATGTTTAAACTTGAACTTGGCAAAAATTACTTAATACATACTGGTAAAAATATATCCAATACCAATACATGTTGTATTGATAGATTATGATTTTTATTCTTTAGGTATGATGTACTCATAAGCCAACTTAGTTTAACATTTTATAGTCAGTTTTGTTAATGGGTGAATACCAATTTGGTTCAAATGCTAAGAAGTAAGAAGGTTCTGTCATGAATATGAATGATATATTATTAATGCAATATAAATAGAGTGACTCATAAACCGTCATTTAAAGTAACTTTTTCCGTTTGTTATTATTCGATGGAAGTCTTTCCCAATGTTATAAAGTCACTTTAAGTGACTTTTTTCAATAGTTGTAAACGGTTATTTAAAGTGACTTTTCTCAATAGTTATAAATCATCATTTAAAGTTCTGTGTTTTTATGGCACTCACATAGCCAATGATTTTAGGAACCAATAGGAAACAATATAAAAGACAGTTATAAACCAAAAAACCAATTTAATAGTAGTGTTCATTTATAGATCGGATAGTAATATGTGTTTTATAATAAATTAATCACTCTATATTAAAAGAATTCATTTAGACCATAATAATAAATTAAAATATATATATATGATTATTTTTTGTATCATTTCCAATTAAATTGTTTCTTGTATCGTAACCGTAGCAAGCTACGTATATATAGACTCCATTTTTATCAAAGCAATGAACGTACAATTTTTCAAATATTTGGTGACCATATATATAGACTCCATTTTGAGTTTGATATTGTTATCACAAACAAAACACAAGAAATCAAAGCATTTCGGGTTCAACTCGTTCGATCTTGTTTGTATTTTTTAAAACTTTCGGATTAATTAAATCTAGAACTTGAAAAGAATATTATTTTTTTTTATTTAAATAAAATATAATATATATATATATATATAAAAACCCTAAATAGTACCTAAACAAAAGCAACCTTTTTCAGCCGCTGCCTCTTTCAGTTTCTCTCACCAAAGCCATTACATCCATATTTTGTAGTTTGATCTGTTATTTTGAAATGATATAAAGGATTTATATATATATATGGATGATTTCTTAATGGGTAATACCCATTAATGGGTACTAAAAAAATTGATGAGGTGGCAATTTAGTGACTTGCTAGAGTAAGTTACAAAAACAAGTTTTTTTTTTTTTTTTAAAGTATATTTCCTTTTTTAATTATAGAGAATGATGATTTTGAGAAATTATTTTTAGAAATTAACTTATGTTACTTAATAAAAAATAAAAATATTTAATCACAAATTATAAAATTATAAAATTATTATTACAACAAAAAATCATACTTTTAGTCACAACAAAACTTGTGACTAAAAGTAAAAAAGTTGTAACTAATTATAAATTGTCATTTCTACGTTGTGACTAAAAAGTTCATGACTAAAAGTATTAGTAACAAAAATAACAATTTGTTGTGACTAAATGTATTTTTAGTCACAATACTTGTTGTGACTAAAACTAAATTAGTGACAACTTATAATTAAATACTATGTTTAGTCACAAGTAACTTTTTTGTTGCGACTAAAAGTCACATTTAGTTACAAATTTTTTTTATTGTGACTAAAAAGTTGTCACTAAAGATGGTCTTTTTTGTAGTGATATTGTATTTGTGATTTCGTTGTTGGCTAAAAATTGAGTCAGCAAACATCATATTTTATGAGAGAGAAAAAAGTTAGCTACTAATGTCAAACTCTATGAAACCAAATAAGAAAAGTTAAATAAAAAAGTAAAAGACATGTGTTGCTATTACAAATATCCAATGTACGATGATCCAAATTTTATAGCACTACCACTTTATTTTATTCCTCTCTTTTGTACTTTTTAATATATAGATAAATTCTTTTTTTTATAGTTTACCTAATGTAATAATTAATATAGATTAACAAATAATGATGTAAGACTAACCACTCCAAAAATTACAAACTCTTAAAATTTTCATTTAATACGTAGAATTACTTAATTATAAAAATAAGTAAGAAAAAAAAATTGTTTTCCTATCTTATAAAACAAAATTAATTATAATATTATTATAGAAACTTAAATTTCTAAAATTTAAACTAAAAAATTATAAGAAAAATATGTTATTACAATATAGGCTAAATAATTAATTATAATTAATATTTTTTTATATTGATAAATTATTATGTATTTTATAATATATGTTATGCCTTTTCAAAAAAAAAAAATATTTTAGGATGGAAATATTTGTTGTAGTGAAGTTTAAAGGTGTAATTAAGTTTTTAAATTACCATAATTAAATTGTAAAGTATTAGGGTTCGTTTGGAACGCCGTATTAAGTCGTATTGTATTGTATTGTATTATATTGAATTGGATTATCTATCATATTTTTATATAATACAATGTTAAACTTTAATTTATACTAAAATATTATATATTTAGGTGTCCATAAAAGTTATTACCACATATAGTTTTACGTAAAAATATTGCATAAAATACAATTCAATATAATACAATACAATACAATACGACTTAATACGGCGTTCCAAACGAGCCCTTAATGTATTAATGTATATATGGAATGAGCACAAAAATAGAAAGAATAGATATAAAAAATGACTTCCATGTCATCAGGTAATAGGTTAAAATAAAAAATATTTAATTTAAAATTTTAATTAATAGCTATAAATATCAACCATTAGATTTGATCCAATGACTAATAATAGAATATCCATTCATGGGTAATACCCATTAAGAGCATGCCCATATATATATATATGGGTATGCTCTTAATGGGTATTACCCATGTATGGGTATTTTATTCTTGACCATTGGATCAAATATCTAATGGTTGATATTTATAATCATTAATTAAATATTAAAAAATTAATATTTCCTATTTTGTTATTCTCTATATTCCTAAAATAGATAAAACTATTAATAGAAATAAAAAATTTATAAACGGAATTGTTATTTAAAAAAATAAAACACACTAAAATAATTAACAAACTATTTTTTTTAATAAAAATCATTTTAAAGATTAAAAAGAAAAAAAGTGTATATTTATCTTTTTATAAAATTTCTTCATACTAGAATTCTAATTTGCATTACTGAAAATAAAAAAAATAATAATTTTAAGCTTTAAACTGTAATACACATAAAATGTATAAGATTTTTTTTTAAACCTAAAATCTTTAATTTTATAATAATTAACAATTATTATTTATATGTTTTTTTTTTTTTTAAATACTTGAGCTTACCAAATCTATAAGAACAAAACTAATGAAGAAAATTTTAACAAAAAAAAAATGAAGGAAGAAAAAAGTGTCATAAACATTATTGAATAATGGCAATTGCTAACACAAGAATTTCAGCACAAAAAATTATATTTGACCCCTAGACAAAATTATCATCTTCCAATCCTAAAAATATAAATAATGAACAACACCTCATTAGTTATTCTAGGAGAATGATTCATGGTAATATAAAAAATCATTGGATAATAATAATATTTTTCTAACAATGATAGCCTAAGTAAGAACTAAGAAGTATTGTAGCGTTTTATTTTTAAGAATATGAATAATATTAAGACAATTGGATTCCACAATCAAGCTCATATTCTTCTAATAAAAAAAACACATTAATATACATGTAAATGATTTTTAGTTTTACAATAATAAATTATTAATAAACTCATAATTTCATAAAATAATAAAGTAGTAATTTTAATTAATTTTTAAAAATAATTTATAATTTTTTTTTCAAATTATTAGTTGTAATTATTATTTCCAATTTTATAAAAAAATAAATATAATTTTTTTTAAATAAAATAATTTTCAGAAACTTGCCATAAAAATGTTATTAGATTATTACCTTATTAATTGTTTTTAGTTCCCATCAATAGGTATTACCCATTAAGAAGTGTTCTATATATATATATTTATATATATTTATATATATATATAATATTCTCTAAACTATTTCAATCAGCATTAACAAATAAACTACGAAAAATAATAATGTATAAATTATAATCCATTTATAGATGAGCATCCATATATATAAATATTTAACAACAGAAAGAGTTTATTATAATAATTAATGATAACCACAAATATGTTCAAATGGGATTTGTTTATTTTTATTTTATTATTTTATTATACATAAATAATATTTTATTATTTTATTAATATAGTTTTATGTACGTTTTTTCTATACTTGATCTTTCTATTCATAAAATAATTTTATTTATCTCAACCGTTAATAACAACCTATGTATACAATAATGACATGATACCTCATATTATTCTCTCATTGCATATCTTTTCATAAAAAAAAACTAACATATGTAATTTTAATATTACTTTTTCGAGTGATAATTATGGTACAATATTTACCTATTATAAATATATAATTAAATGTGATGAGATATTTAATAATACTAGGGGAGGCTTAGCACGTGCAATGCACGTGCCTAACTCTCCTTAATCTATTTTATTTATATTTTTGTTCACTTGATTTTTATTTTATAAAATATAATTGTAATTAAAATTTATATAATTTAGATTTTATATCTTAATTATAATGAAAATTATAAATACATATTTTATTATTATATTTGAAATATAAGAGTACGAAAAAACATTTAAAGTGGGTATTACAGACTTTTTGAACACTATTTTATGTAAATTATTTTGAATTTCTTAAAATTTTGTAAGATATTTTAAATTACTATAACTATAAAAAAAAAAAGACCAAAAAATTTCATTGGATGTTGAAACAGCAGGGGTGCATCGATGTACTCTTTTTTAGGAGTACACCGTATAAACTTCCTACGATATATATACTACTATCAAATATTCGTAATTCATTTTTTTTTGAAACAACAACTTGTAATCATTTAAAATAATTAAAAGAAAACTATTTTTTTTATATAGAAAATCTATAGTGCAGTACTCCTCTAAAGAGCTGTTTTGGTAGGTCATTTCATCTATTTAAAAGAAAACTATTTTTTTTATATAGAAAATCTATAGTGCAACAACTTGTAATCATTTAAAATAATTAAAAGAAAACTATTTTTTTTATATAGAAAATCTATAGTGCAGTACTCCTCTAAAGAGCTGTTTTGGTAGGTCATTTCATCTATTTAAAAGAAAACTATTTTTTTTATATAGAAAATCTATAGTGCAACAACTTGTAATCATTTAAAATAATTAAAAGAAAACTATTTTTTTTTATATAGAAAATCTATAGTGCAGTACTCCTCTAAAGAGCTGTTTTGGTAGGTCATTTCATCTATTTAAAAGAAAACTATTTTTTTTTATATAGAAAATCTATAGTGCAACAACTTGTAATCATTTAAAATAATTAAAAGAAAACTATTTTTTTTATATAGAAAATCTATAGTGCAGTACTCCTCTAAAGAGCTGTTTTGGTAGGTCATTTCATCTATTTAAAAGAAAACTATTTTTTTTATATAGAAAATCTATAGTGCAACAACTTGTAATCATTTAAAATAATTAAAAGAAAACTATTTTTTTTATATAGAAAATCTATAGTGCAGTACTCCTCTAAAGAGTCGTTTTGGTAGGTCATTTCATCTATTTAAAAGAAAACTATTTTTTTTATATAGAAAATCTATAGTGCAACAACTTGTAATCATTTAAAATAATTAAAAGAAAACTATTTTTTTTATATAGAAAATCTATAGTGCAGTACTCCTCTAAAGAGCTGTTTTGGTAGGTCATTTCATCTATTTCAACATCTATTTTTTTTCACTATCGTAACGTTGTAGTTATTTATGACAATTTCTGTAAATTTCCAAAAAAAAAAATGAGTAGTTTTAAGTGTAAAAAAAAGATTCAAACAGTTATTTACAACACTTATAAAAAAAATAGTCACACGTATAAATAAATAAATTTTATGATTTATTTTTGAGACTAATAATTATGACAGTACACATTTATATAATTACTTATTCTTTCGATATTAGGAGATCTCTCTAATTCCTATTCAATTTTATTCGAAGGAATCTTATTGGTATCAAAAAAAGAAAGTTGTAATTTATCGGTTCAATTAAACTAATATTAGGTGAAATTTTATTATTAGTTAAAATATCATGTTTTGTGGTCATAGGCATAACTAATTTTTCTTATAAAGGGTAAATTCTAAGTTCGAATCCTTAATCCTCTCTCTTACAGTTAAAAAAAAAAATTATATTGCATTTTTAAATTTATATTATGAAAAATTATTTCATTAATTTAAAATAGTCATATTATTATTAATATAAAAAAAAATATGAGGAAGATCACATTTTTAAATGCATCATACTATCAACATAAAAAAATGGAATAAAAAAAAACATAAAAAAATGGAGGAAAACTTGTAAAAATATTATAGAAATAAAAACCAGAATAATCCCAAAAAATTCGAATTATAAATGAAAGAATAGATAAACAAATGAGGATAGTTTGTGATTTGACTTTATCACACCATTAAAAAAGTAGTAGAATCTAGAATGTAAAAATAAGGGTATAATTATCTTTAAATTTATCACTCCAACACCACACTTACTAAAAAAGATTTGACTTTTACTTATATACTTTGAAAAATAACTATCATTTCAAAAAAAAAATAAAAAAAAAAAACTGAAAATTTAATTATCAATTTAAGGGTATGTATGACACATACTAAAGAAGATTTGACTTTTATATTTAAATTTTGAAAAAAAAAAATGAAAATTAGACACATTAAATTCTAAAATAAAATAAGATATATATGTAAATAGTACATCATCAATCTATAAATAGGATATACATGTCATTATGTAAATGGTACATCATCAATCAAAGGGTATATATGTCAATAAAATTATCACTTCATTAAGACACTTTTATAATAGTATGAAATCTAAATATTTGATTAAATTTAAATTAATGAGATATTTAATAATAAAACCTTCCAAACTTATTTATTTATTTTTTCTTCAATTTTTATGAACTTATCACCTTAATATTTAAAAATAAATTAATATAATGCTAAATCTATAAATTTTTATGCCCAACTAAATTTAAATTGTTTTATTATTTAAATTGTGAAAATATCTCTAACACTATTAGTCGTTAGGGGTGTTCACAAAGTATCCGATCCAATCCAATCCGCACGATCCAATCCAATCCAATCCGCAAAATGCGGATATCCGCACTTGTGCGGATTGGATTGGATTGAAAAATCTAAAATCCGCACTTGTGCGGATTGGATGTTGTTTGACCTCAAAAAGTAACCGATCCAATCCAATCCGCACTTAATTATATATATTTTTAAAAAATTATAATTTGTAATATATATTAATTAAAAAAAGACACAAACTTCTAATTTCTTAATCTTTTTTAGTAATATATTGAGTTGGTGCATTTTATTTATTTTGTAATAAAAAACACAAGAAAAATAATTCTTATTCACATAGACACATACACATAAAGTTTAAATATATACATACTAGCTTATTTATTTTAGTAATTAGATACATATATATTTTAGTGTAAATCTAAAGATAAGTATATATATATTGATATATATGTATATTGGTTTAATTTGTATATAAATAGAGATGGAAATAGATTAGTATTAGAGATTAAGAAACAATAGTCTTTTTTTAATTTTTTTTTATGAAATATTAAATAATTTATTATTAAAAAAGTAACCGATCCAAAATAACCGATCCAATCCGCACTATTGCGGATTGGATTGGATTGGATTTAAACTCTTATGCGGATTGGATTGGATCCAAAATATGAAATCCGCACTTAGTGCGGATTGGATGTTGTTTGACCAAAAAAGTGCGGATTGGATCGGATGAACACCCCTATTAGTCGTATAACCTCATCTAATTAAAAGTCATCTATATATTCTATCATTAATTATCTTAATTTTTTTTTTAATTTAAGTCACATGTGGCATTATAAGGTCCCTTTGAGTTGTGTTTTTTTTGGGTGACGAGGCAGTCTAAAATCTCTTTAAAATTATTTTTCTTTTTATTCCTTAATTCTCTCAATTTTTTAATATTTTATTAGAGCATAGATTTACAAAATATTAATTATTATTTTAATAAATTTTCTATAAAAATATCTATTTTAAATTAATTATTTTTTAAAAAACACATAATAATAAATATAAATTAAATTAATAATATTAAAATTAAATAATTATTTAATTATTTTTTTATATATATATGTATTCATAACTATATATATGTGTGAAGTTTTTTTTTATGTATTTTTTTTTATAGAAAAAATTTATTATGAATCAAACATTATGAATATTTGAACACAAAAAAAAAAAAAAAAACAGGTGTGAGAGTATGTAAAAAAAAAACACAGGTGTGAAATATGTTTAAATAAAATATTTTTCTTTGTTAAAAAAAAGTTATATGGACAGAGACATATATATTTACAAATCTAATTTAATAATTTTGTGTAAAGAAAATCCAAAAATGCTATATACAGATTATAGGAGACTTTTTCATTACTATATTATATTTTTTGCTATTCAATTGAATTTTTAAATACCAATTTATATATCTATTTTATATAAAGTGTGCCTATATAATTGAATTCTTAGTTTATGAGAAATTCATGGGTGACTTTTTATTTATATTTAATAAAATAATAAAATATTATTTATATATAATAAAATAATAAAATAAAAATAAAACAAATCTCATTAATATTTGAACTGATATTTGATGCTCATCATTTATCTGTTTTTATTTTTTAAAAAATACTTGAGCTTACCAAAATCTATAAGAACAAAACCAATGAAGAAAATTTTAACAAAAAAAATGAACGAAGAAAAAAAGTGACATAAACATTATTGAATAATGGCAATTGCCAACACAAGAATTTCAGCACAAAAAATTATACTTGACTCCTAGACAAGATTATCATCTTCCAATCCTAATAATATAAATAATGAACAACACCTCATTAGTTATTCTAGGAGAATGACACATGGTAATGTCAAAAAAATCATTAGATGATAATAATATTTCTCTAACAATGATACCCTAAGTAAGAACTAAGAATATTGTAGCGTTTTATTTTTAAGAGCATGAATAATATTAAGACAATTGGATTCCACAATCAAGCTCTTATTCTCCTATTAAAAAAAAATACATTAATATACATGTAAATGATTCTTAGTTTTACAATAATAAATTATTAATAAACTCACAATTTTATAAAATTATAAAGTAGTAATTTCAATTAATTTTTAAAAATAATTTATAATTTTTTCAAAGTATTGGTTATAATTATTATTTCCAATTTTATAAAAGATAAATATAATTTTTTTTTAAAAAAATAATTATTAGAAACTTGATATAAAATGTTATTAGATTGTTACCTTATTAATTTTTTTTAGTGTCCATCTGTAAAGACCGCCTATGAATAATACTTTGTATTATTAATTATTTAAGGTTTATGTATTAATAATTATGGAATGCATATTTTAGAAATATATTTTATATATCATATATGTTTTTATGCTATTTTATATTTAATTACCTAATTTCTGTGATTGTGTTCGGAAGCTGTGGAAAGCGACGTTGGGCCTAGAGAGTTGCATTTTATAATTTAGATTATTATCGGGGTATTATCGTTAAATAGTAGAGACGTTAGAATTTTCGGGGATTAGTATTTGACCATTTTGCCCTTGAGGGGTTATAATTATTTTATTTGGGTTAAGGGGCATTTAGGTCCTTTCTTCTTTTATTTTGGCTTGTAGTGAGCACTAGAAGCAGCCATAGGTTTATGTTGAATTAAAAGTTAAAGCTTGAGCAAAGGTTTATGGTGAAATAAGTTAGAAAATTTCAAGCAAATCCTCATTTCTCCCTCTCTTTCTTTCGAACCATCATCCCAGCAAGGAGAGGATTGTTTCTCTGCTAAAGTTCTCTAATCTCAGCTAGATATTGAACATTTTGAATCAAGGTAAACCCTCTTAATTTTTTATTGAAGTTTTAGTTGAATTTTGGGTTGAACTAGGTGAAATTAGGTTGAATTGGGGGGCTGTATATGTATATTCAGTTTGGATTCATTTGTTGAAGTTGAATAATGGTTATTCCTACTGTTCTAAGCTAGATTTAAGCCCTAGGTTATGAATTATTCAAGTTAGAGCTTAGAAAACCTAAGTTAGGTCTTTAATGGTGTTTTTTGGATTCTGTGTGAATTGTTGAGATTTGTTGCTTGGGACTGGTTTAATTTAGTGTATGCAGGTATTCTGGAAGTTTTGAAAAGATTTGGGATTGTTTTGAATTAAGGGGAAGGATTTTTGGGTTCCCAGCTCGAGCCGAATTCGGTTCACGGGGCCCTCTTGCGGATCGGCCGGTTGGTCCCGAAACCGACTTCGGTTGGGAACCGGCTGCTTGGGTTGGGGCTTTTTCCCGAACCCTAGTTTTTCCCGTTTTTAAGTATTTTAGGGTGTTGGCATCCTTTTTATCGATAGGGTTAAGTTTAGTTTCTATTTTAAATCCCCGATAAGTGTTTTAGCGAGTCTCTCATCGGATTTTAAACATTATGGTTTAGGGCCCTGTAAAACGTCGAGCTGCACTTCCACTCAGGCTGACCGGCACACTTGAGCAAGGAACGAGGTAAGATAGCGTAAGAATATATATATGAATGTATATGTTTATTTTGAATATTAATGTGGTTACGGTGTTACCAACACGAGTACCCAGGGTACGTCGTGTTCGTGGTACAACACTTAGTAATTCACAGGAGTACGGATTAGGACTCTACCAACACAAGTACAGAGTTGGTACTTTAGTGCATTTGGTATAGTAGTCGTACTACCCTTAAGAACGTTCTTAACCATTTGGTGAGCTTCGTTGTTAAGCTCAGGGCAGCTTAATCATAAAGCTGGCAGCGTGTTATTTTTATATATTTCTTGCATATCTTACTGAGTCTGTTGACTCATCAGTTTGCTACCTTGTGTAGGTAAAGGAAAAGCAAAGCTGGAGGAACAGTGAGGTGGAACTCGGCATGATTGTACATATTGCGGCAGTGCAACCTGGAGGGTTTCGGTTTGTTAGCATATTGGAGTTTGTATTTTGAGGATGCTTGTCCGCTAAAGTTTAAAAAAATATATATATATGTACATATTAGTAAAATACTTTTAACTAGTATTTTGTTACTCGGGATCCCGATCCATGTGATTATTAATATATAAATTATTAAAAAAAATTAATTTTTCGAGTTTATTATTATTATTATAAAATACGGGCGTTACAGTTTGGTATCAGAGCCACTGGGTTGTCCACTGAAGACCGTCAAGATATGTACAATCAAGGCCAGTGTCGAGTTCAACTCACGGTTCCGTAAGCTTTATTTCTTTTTGCAAACTATTTTAAGATATGTTGTGTTGTATATATGATTAAATAAGATGTTTTAAATTTTAATTGCGGTCTTGAAAGTATTTTGACCACTGTCTGACCTACGTGCCTTGTGGGTTCGCAGGCTAAGTCCTAAATAATGGACGACCAGCGAAACGTTAGAAGGCAGGGTGAATTGGTTGAGACCGGAGGTGGTCGGGGTGGTAGAAATCCCCAAAACCCCCGTGGACGCGGTAGAGGCCGCGGTCGAGTCCCGAGAGGTGGACAGGAGAATCCACCTCAGGCCCCTGTTGATTGGGAACAAAGGTTTGCCGAGATGCAAACTAGAATTGAGCAACAAGAAGAAGAGATCCGACGACTCAGGCAACGGGATGCCCCTGTTGAGCCTCCCCTGCAACCGGCTGTTGCAGTTCCTGCAGCCCCTGCGGTGCCAGCTGAGCAACATGTTGCTGGTAACCGCATGGAGCCTTTATATGAGAGGTTCAGAAAGCAAGCGCCTCCAGTATTTCTGGGAGGCCCTGATGTTTTAAAAGCTGAGCAGTGGTTGACCGTCGTTGAGAAAATATTGAACTTTATGGGAGTAGCCGAAAATGATAGGGTGGCATGTGCCACATTTCAATTTCAAGAGGATGCCCTGATCTGGTGGGAAATGGTATCCCTCACCAGAGATGTGACCAGAATGACCTGGGAGGAGTTCCGGGAATTGTTCAATGCCAAGTATTACAACGAGGCGGTCCGCAGTGTAAAGCGGAAGGAATTTGTTGAGTTGGTACAAGGCGAGGGTATGTCAGTAACTGAATATACAACCAAGTTTGATCGCTTGGCCAAGTTAGCCTCCGGAATTGTACCAACAGACTTCAGCAAGAAAGAAAAGTATTTGGCTGGGCTGAATGCCAAAATCAGACATGATCTGGTTATTACAACGAATGATACCACAACTTATGCAGAAATGGTTGATAAGGCTCTTCGAGCTGAAGGAGCAGTTAAATTTTTACAAGAAACCCGAGAGTCTTCTGGTGTCGGTGGGATCACTACTCTTCCTATGTCGGGTCCTGAGAAAGAGAGTGGGGGTTCTACCTTTGAACAGAAGAAAAGAACTTTTCCATCTTCGGGAAGTTCAGGGCAAGGGAAAAGGTTTCGAGGAAACCAGAATAGAGGAGGACGTCAGACTTATTCTTATCCTGAGTGCCCGCGTTGCAAGAAGCATCATCCCGGAGCTTGTAACCGGAGAGCCTGTTTTCAGTGTGGTTCGGTGGGACATCTCAGGAAAGACTGTCCTCAGTTGAAGAAAGAGGAACCGAAGCCCGAGGTCAAACCTGTATCTGCTCCTGCTCGTGTTTTTGCTATAACTCAGGCAGATGCTGCTGCCAGTCCTTCAGTAGTTACAGGTCAGCTTCTAATCAATGGTTTTGCTTATACTGTTTTATTTGATTCGGGTGCTACTCGGTCTTATGTGTCATCAAGACTTCTTGATCAGTTTGATAGACCTAGTGATATTCTCGAGACGGGGTTTGGAACCCTGTTGCCTAATGGAGAATTAATTATTTCAAGAAAGTGGATTAGGTCAGTAATAATTAGAATTGAAGATAGAGAATTGAGTGCTGATCTCGTGGAGTTGCCATTGGCCGAATTTGACATTATACTTGGTATGGACTTTTTGTCTAAATACTCTGCTAGTATTGATTGTAAACGGAAAATGGTGACTTTTGAACCGGAAAGTGAGGAACCTTTCGTTTTTGTTGGTTCGGTCCAAGGTTCTCGTGTCCCAAGAATCTCAGCGTTGAAAGCTAGGGATTTATTACGAGATGGATGTGTTGGATTTCTGGCAGTGGTGGTGGATTCCAGTAAACCTGTGTTACTTGGACCAGAAGAAGTTAAAGTGGTTAAGGAATTCCTGGATGTATTTCCAGAGGAATTGCCGGGATTACCACCTCAGCGGGAGATAGATTTCATCATTGATTTAATTCCTGGAGCAGAACCTGTTTCAAAGGCACCCTACCGAATGGCACCTGCTGAATTAAAAGAACTGAAAATACAACTCCAAGGGATGTTGGATCTAGGGTTCACTCGACCTAGTGTGTCACCTTGGGGAGCCCCTGTGCTATTTGTGAAGAAGAAAGATGGAACTCTTCGAATGTGTATCGATTATCGGGAGTTGAATAAGTTAACCATTAAGAATAAATATCCTCTGCCCAGAATTGACGATTTGTTTGACCAACTTCAGGGCAAGACAGTGTTCTCTAAGATTGACTTGAGGTCTGGATATCATCAATTGAGAATTCGAGAAGAGGATATCCCGAAGACAGCTTTCCGAACCAGATACGGTCACTATGAATTCCTGGTTATGTCTTTTGGGTTAACAAATGCACCTAAGTAGCCTTTTATGGATCTCATGAATAGGGTATTCAAGGATTTCCTCGATAATTTTGTAATTGTATTTATCGATGATATTCTTGTGTACTCTCGATCAGAAGCAGAACATGAGCAACATCTTCGAATGGTTCTACAGCGACTTAGAGATCATAAACTTTATGCAAAGTTCAAAAAGTGTGAGTTCTGGCTGTCACAAGTGTCTTTTCTAGGGCATATTGTTGGAAAAGACGGAATTATGGTTGATCCAGGGAAGATTGAAGCGGTGAAGAATTGGCCTAGACCTAAGACAGTCACTGAAATTCGAAGCTTTCTCGGTTTAGCGGGTTATTATCGGCGTTTTGTGGAAGGATTTTCCAAAATTGCGATGCCGTTATCCGAGTTAACTAGGAAAAATCAGCGATTTATATGGTCAGATAAATGTGAAAAGAGTTTTCAAGAGCTGAAGCAACGATTGATTACAGCTCCTGTCCTGGCCTTGCCATCTGATCAAGAAAAGTTTGTAGTATATTGTGACGCTTCTAGGCAGGGTTTAGGCTGTGTGTTAATGCAAGCAGATAAAGTCATAGCTTATGCTTCTCGGCAATTGAAAGATTATGAGCAGCCTTACCCAACTCACGACCTAGAACTTGCAGCAGTGGTGTTCGCCTTGAAAATTTGGCGACATTACTTGTATGGTGAAAGGTGTGAGATTTATACTGACCACAAGAGTCTCAAGTATTTCTTCACTCAGAAGGATTTGAATATGAGACAGAGAAGGTGGTTAGAATTGGTAAAAGACTATGACTGTGAAATCTTGTATCATCTTGGAAAGGCAAATGTGGTGGCTGATGCCTTAAGCAGAAAAGGACCTGATCAGATATCCAATATGGTTATGATTTCCTCTCAGCTAGCCTCAGAAATGACTAGAGCAAACATTGAGTTGGTGACTGAGAGATTATTTAATCTGACACTTCAGTCAGATTTGTTGGAAAGAATCAGAATGACCCAGTTAGAAGATTCTGAATTGGTAAAAATTCGAGAAGATGTCTTAGCAGGGAAAGCTAAGGACTTCTCCATTTCTGACAATGGGATGCTGTTGTTTAAAGCACGGGTGTGTGTCCCTGATTTCAGTGAACTTAAAAAGGAAATTTTAGAAGAAGCTCATACTACCCCTTACTCATTACATCCAGGAACCACCAAAATGTATCAAGATTTGAAGCCCTATTTCTGGTGGTATGGGATGAAGAGGGATGTAGTGGACTATGTCACTAAATGCTTAACCTGTCAACAAATCAAAGCTGAGCATCAACGACCGGCGGGGTTACTTCAGCCATTAACACTTCCAGAATGGAAGTGGGAGGACATTGCTATGGACTTTGTGGTTGGCTTGCCTAGAACCACAGGAATGTACGACTCAGTTTGGGTTGTGGTGGATCGTTTTACAAAGTCAGCACATTTCTTACCTGTTAAGGTAACCTATTCAGTGGATCAGTATGCTGATTTGTATGTGAAAGAAATTGTCCGTCTTCATGGAGTACCGAAGTCAATCGTTTCAGATAGGGACCCTAAATTTACCTCAAAGTTTTGGATGAGTTTGCAAAAGGCTATGGGAACTAATTTGAAATTCAGCACAGCCTTTCATCCTCAAACAGATGGGCAATCTGAACGAACCATTCAGATACTTGAAGACTTGTTACGAGCTTGTGTCATGGATTTTGGAGGGTCATGGAGTAAGTATTTGCCTCTGATTGAATTCTCCTATAATAATAGCTATCAAAGTACCATAGGAATGGCTCCCTATGAGCTGCTCTATGGAAGAAAGTGTCGTTCCCCAATTCATTGGGACGAAACAGGAGAACGGAAATACTTGGGCCCTGAATTAGTCCAGAAGACGAATGAAGCAATAGACCAGATCAAAGCTCGAATGCTTGCTTCTCAAAGCAGGCAGAAAAGTTATGCAGATCCTAAGCGACGGGATGTTACATTCCAACCTGGTGATCATGTCTTCCTACGAGTATCCCCGATGAAGGGAATCAAACGCTTTGGAAAGAAAGGTAAATTGAGCCCTAGGTTTATTGGACCTTTTGAAATTCTGGAGAAGGTTGGACAAGTTGCTTATCGGTTAGCCCTACCTCCTTCCTTATCAGCAGTGCATAACGTGTTTCATGTTTCCATGCTGAGGAAGTACGTGTCTGATCCAATGCATGTTCTGAGTTACGAAGCATTGGAATTGCAACCTGATTTATCATATGACGAACAACCAGTGCAAATTCTGGATAAAAAGGAAAAGGTTCTCCGAACCAAAACCATATCATTGGTCAAGGTACTTTGGAGAAACAGTAAAGTGGAAGAAGCCACTTGGGAATTGGAATCTGATATGAGGGCCCAGCATCCTGAGTTATTCAGGTAGATTTCGGGGGCGAAATCCTTTTATCGGGGGGATAATTGTAAAGACCGCCTATGAATAATACTTTGTATTATTAATTATTTAAGGTTTATGTATTAATAATTATGGAATGCATATTTTAGAAATATATTTTATATATCATATATGTTTTTATGCTATTTTATATTTAATTACCTAATTTCTGTGATTGTGTTCGGAAGCTGTGGAAAGCGACGTTGGGCCTAGAGAGTTGCATTTTATAATTTAGATTATTATCGGGGTATTATCGTTAAATAGTAGAGGCGTTAGAATTTTCGGGGATTAGTATTTGACCATTTTGCCCTTGAGGGGTTATAATTATTTTATTTGGGTTAAGGGGCATTTAGGTCCTTTCTTCTTTTATTTTGGCTTGTAGTGAGCACTAGAAGCAGCCATAGCTTTATGTTGAATTAAAAGTTAAAGCTTGAGCAAAGGTTTATGGTGAAATAAGTTAGAAAATTTCAAGCAAATCCTCATTTCTCCCTCTCTTTCTTTCGAACCATCATCCCAGCAAGGAGAGGATTGTTTCTCTGCTAAAGTTCTCTAATCTCAGCTAGATATTGAACATTTTGAATCAAGGTAAACCCTCTTAACTTTTTATTGAAGTTTTAGTTGAATTTTGAGTTGAACTAGGTGAAATTAGGTTGAATTGGGGGGGCTGTATATGTATATTCAGTTTGGATTCATTTGTTGAAGTTGAATAATGGTTATTCCTACTGTTCTAAGCTAGATTTAAGCCCTAGGTTATGAATTATTCAAGTTAGAGCTTAGAAAACCTAAGTTAGGTCTTTAATGGTGTTTTTGGATTTTGTGTGAATTGTTGAGATTTGTTGCTTGGAACTGGTTTATTTTAGTGTATACAGGTATTCTGGAAGTTTTGAAAAGATTTGGGATTGTTTTGAATTAAGGGGAAGGATTTTTGGGTTCCCAGCTCAGAACCGGAATTCCGGTTCCTGGGGCCCTGTTGCAACCGGTCGACCGGTTGGTCCCAGGAACCGGACTTCCGGTTGGGAACCGGCCTGCCGGTTGGGGCTTTTTCCCGAACCCTAGTTTTTCCCGTTTTTAAGTATTTTAGGGTGTTGGCATCCTTTTTATCGATAGGGTTAAGTTTAGTTTCTATTTTAAATCCCCGATAAGTGTTTTAGCGAGTCTCTCATCGGATTTTAAACATTATGGTTTAGGGCCCTGTAAAACGTCGAGCTGCACTTCCACTCAGGCTGACCGGCACACTTGAGCAAGGAACGAGGTAAGATAGCGTAAGAATATATATATGAATGTATATGTTTATTTTGAATATTAATGTGGTTACGGTGTTACCAACACGAGTACCCAGGGTACGTCGTGTTCGTGGTACAACACTTAGTAATTCCTGGGAGTACAGTTAGGACTCTACCAACACAAGTACAGAGTTGGTACTTTAGTGCATTTGGTATAGTAGCCGTACTACCCTTAAGAACGTTCTTAACCATTTGGTGAGCTTCGTTGTTAAGCTCAGGGCAGCTTAATCATAAAGCTGGCAGCGTGTTATTTTTATATATTTCTTGCATATCTTACTGAGTCTGTTGACTCATCAGTTTGCTACCTTGTGTAGGTAAAGGAAAAGCAAAGCTGGAGGAACAGTGAGGTGGAACTCGGCATGATTGTACATATTGCGGCAGTGCAACCTGGAGGGTTTCGGTTTGTTAGCATATTGGAGTTTGTATTTTGAGGATGCTTGTCCGCTAAAGTTTAAAAAAATATATATATATGTACATATTAGTAAAATACTTTTAACTAGTATTTTGTTACTCGGGATCCCGATCCATGTGATTATTAATATATAAATTATTAAAAAAATTAATTTTTCGAGTTTATTATTATTATTATAAAATACGGGCGTTACACCATCAATGGGTATTACCTATTTAGAAGTGTTCCATATATATATATATAAAGTATTTTAACTAAAAACATTTCACATTATAATTTGTGAAAAAGAGATTTTTTATCTACAACTTTTAGAGAGACTTCAATTATATAATTTAGAGATTGATTTTTAATTTTTTTTTTATTTCACACACATTTAAGTTGTGTTTTCTTTAGTATTTGAGCATGAATTTTTAGTTTATTTTTGGATTATCTTAAGAACATATTATACTTAAATTATCAAGTTTTCTTAAACACTATAATATATTACATCCAGTATTTACTTTTAATTGTCAAAATTATAAATTACATTATTTAGATATACATAATAATAATCTCACCTAATAAGTAATATTATTTTTTCTTTAATTGTTAATTATATCTTTTAAATAAAGTAAAAAATACCTAACATAAAATTAGTATACGTGCCTCGCACGTAACTTTTTACTAGTATATATATATGTATGTATATAAATGAGAAATATGAGACGGTGATATGTTACCTTAAAATCGGCACTATATATTCCCTTATTAATTCTCTCATTTTTAATTTTTTTTATTAGATTTATAAATATTAATAAATTAAAAAAATTTATATACCCTAAATATCTTCTAATTTTTTTTTACTAAAAAATATCTCAATCTAAACAATGTCTATAATAATAAAATAATAATAAATAAATATTGATCTTATAAATAAATATATTTAGAAATTTTTACATCAAAAATCTAATTTACACAATTTATTACAAAAAAACCTCTACATGCTTACATCATCATTTTCACCTTTTCTCTTTCTTTTATTACAATTATACCACTTACACATTAATTCCATGGATGCAGCCACACACGTCATTGATTGATGACTTATATCAATCACACCTTACATCATTCACTTATCTTTTTCTTTTCTTCTTCTTTTTTTTTATTATTTTCAATTTCTTTTCAGTTTTTTTTTTTAAAATAAAACCTCCATAGCTGAACTCTTCTCCTCCCTCTTTGCCAAAGAAAAGTTCTAAAATGGGGTTGAAATTTGTAGCTAATAGGAATAAGACGATGACTCCGATTTTGCTTCTCAATTGTCGAAACGTGAGCGAGCTCCTCCTAAAAAAAATCAAAGGTTGCTGCCTAGGAAAAAATTCATCAAGATAATGCTCAAAAAATAATTAAGATGGAGCTGGTCTTCGATCTCAGGTTTGTTTTCGGTTTCTTTTTCGTTTCCCCCCTTTTTGAAATTTTTTTCGTATTTGACATTAGTGTGTTTTGTGTTTATCGATTTTAATATTTTAGGTTTTTCATTTTAACATTTCTTTTAGTTTTTTTTTTTGGTTTTTTAGGGCTTCTATTTTTTTAGTTTAATTTATTTGTTCTTTTTATGAGTTTTTCATTTTCGTTTGTTTAGTCTTAATTTTTGTTTTATTTTGTTTTTTTTCTGTTTTTTTTTTCGAGATGTTTTATTGTTTTTCATTTCAGTTTCTTCATTTGATTATTTCTCATTTAGTAATAGTTTTTTCATAGTTTTTAATAGTGTAAACACCTTCTGTATGTATTTTTTTTTTTAATATATTTTTTGTCTAGTTGTTTCCTGTCTATTTTTATTTCATCAATGGGTAACAATGAGATTTATCATGGATGTTGATGTTCAAAGAGTTTTTCTTGTATTTTAGTTTGTGTACAGTTGTTTTGTAGTTTTATTATAGTTTTGCTACTTGCATATGTTATTTCATTATAAAACTAATATGCGACTATTTGCACAAAATTTACTATGTATAACTAGTATTTTTGAGTTCCCGTCAAATTAAATTCCTGCATAATATATAAACTATCATAAAACGATAATGCAACTATAAGGCAACCAAAACAAAAAATAAACAGACTTATACGTAACTGGTTGTACCTTAATTCGAATTTGCTCTTCTTATTGTGTTTTAAAAAAATATATTCCATGTTGGAAGCCAGTAATCAATCAAAATACAACTGTATATAACGTAGATCTATTATTCATGAGATTTTTTTTTTTAAAAAAATTCACAGCATATTGTTTTGGATTCAGTGCATGGGAACTCCAAATCTGTTTGTTACAGATCTACATTTCATGAATTTGGATTTCGATATTAGGGGGAGTTGTTTTGATCGAATAAAACAGAAAACAAATGTGTAATTTCAGTTTCTTCACAGTTTTTTCTGATTTTTTTTCGTCATTTTCTGTTTAGATCATTGCAGGTTTTTTTTTTCCAGTTGATTTCGCCATAATTAATGGTTGTATTTTTCTCGTTTTGGTTTTATTTTGGTTGTTTTGCAGTTTTGAAACGATCGAGGCATGTTCACCTTCAACGTTCGTTCTGTACAGCTGAAGGCTTAGTGCATGTGGTATTTTTGTAAATATTTGTATGTGGACTGTATAAATGTTTAATGGGCCGGCCCATAGTATTTTTGTAATTTTTTTTTTCCTTTTTTGTATTTTTCTGTTTTTTTCCCATATATTTATGTATATATAAATACTAGATAGATGTTACGTGTCAAGTCACGTATGTTAATTATATTTTAGTTTTTAGTTTTTTTTAGTATCATAATTTTAAAATGAATAATATTCAATGTAGTGATAATCATTAAAATTTGAAAGCATAATAATAATTTAAATAAAAACAAAAATTACTATTATACTTTGTAATAGTAATAATTTTTTTTTATACGTCCTAAATTTATATTCAGAATGAATGAAAATGCTCATCTGGTTAAACTATCAAAACATTTAAATTTAATTTAAAATAATATTTAAAATTTAACTAATTTTAAATATCAAAATTTGAAAATAATTTTTAATAAAAAAATAAACAATATGAACAAATTTATTATTAATTGTAACACTTTAGGTGGATTAATTATATTTAGGTTTAACTAACTACATGCATGCTGACCTTTACGTGACAATATCTAATAATTTGTTATTTTTTTTATTTTTTAAAAAAAAGTCACCCAATAATTTCTCATAAACTAAGAATTCAGTTATATAGCCACATTTTGTATAGAATAGATATATAACAAATTACTAATCAATCAAAATAAAACCTTACATCTAAATCTAAATTTATATTTCTTTCAACATCATTTTATTTTGTTTTCAAAATCTTTATTCTCAAACTTTTAAAATATAAGAAATCAAAATAATAAAAAATAAAAATTATAAATCGCACTATTTTTTTTTTATCTATTATTATAATAACGGAGAGGCATGGTTACAATAAAATTTTTAAAAGATAAAATTTGATAAAATTTATTATTTAGTTATCATTAAATAAAAAATATAATTTATTTCATATATATAATTTAAAATTTTTTAAACATCCGTCGCGAAGCGCGGGTTGTTTACTAGTTTCTCATAAACCAAGAATTCTGTTATATAGCTACATTTTATATAGAATATATATAGATTAATTTTCTCTCATACTCATAAATAATTATATAATTTGCAGGTATATGTTAAATAAATCACAATCAAATGTCATATTTACAATAATTTTATAAAACAAATACAATCATAAATCAAATACAAAAAATTCCAAAAGATAACAAAAGGGGATTTATAAACCCACAAAAAATTTTTAGTTTTGACCAAATAAGTTATGCTGATGAAAGATTGAGATTTCCAAAAAATACTTTTCAGAAATTTAAAAAGAAGAAAGGCTCGACTAATCCGTAAATCCTTTTTTTTTTTCATCAACTTTTAATTCAAGGGATATCTATAAATATATTTATATTTATCAGTAATATTCCTAGGATAAATTTACAAGTTTTTTTCTAGTTTTTTGAATTAACAAAAAATATTCTTAATAAATACAGTTCCTATAAAAACCCTATTTCGACTAACGAAACAAATCTAAATATAAGTCAGTTTATTTCGACTATAAAAAAATCAATTTCTAATCTTAATAAATCATAGACTTTTTATGACTTATTTAATTTGTCACAAGCATATGTCTTTTATAAATTATCACAACCCCCTTTTTTTTTGACTTTTTTTAATTTATATAAGTTAAAATTAAGATCTGTCTTTCAATATCAATATAAGGGAACATCTTTTTTTCTTAAGAATGGAATAAAGGATTATTTTGTTGGAACACACATAGAAATCCCAGCAATTATGGAATAAATCAATGGAAAAAATTAGTTAAAGGGTTATTATCAATATGATTTATCTCAGTCTAAATTAATACTCCCAAAATTGCGAAATATAGTAAAGAAAAACTATATAGTTCAAAATAAACATTTCAAGAAATTTGATTCAAGCGAAAAAAATCTATTAATTAACTCCGAAAAACAAAAAAAAAAATATTAAAAAATAAAATAAATATGATCTTTTATCATATAATTTTATTAATTATGAAGATAAGAAGACCCCATCTTTTTATGAATTTTCATTACAAGAAAATCATAATCAAGAGGTCCTTTATAATTACAAAAAAATAAACAAAAAATTTATAATATGTTGATAGATATTCCACCAAATTGTACGTCACTTATCTTGGTTTCATATCACGTAAGAAGTTTTAATTTTTGTTACTTTTTTTTTCATCTGCCAAAATAATTTTTGTATGATATATAGGTTTAATTTGAAATTGTATCAATAATCTTGGATTATATAATTTTATGGTTATTATTCCAACTAAATTTTATCTTTCCTTTTTGTTGCCCTTGATTTTGCCCAAAATACGTGGACCAGTGTAACGACGACACGTGGATCTGAGAGGCTCAACTCTTAGATAAATCGACTAAGTCTTGTAACGACAGGAGTGTCAACGAGAAGATACCTCCCGGAGAAGATGGGAGAAGGCTCCACCTACTCCCGAAGGCCAGGGCCATGCTAAGGCATCTCCGGGGGGTACTGGACTCTAATTGAACAGTCACCTCGCATTTAATGCCGCATGGGAGAAAACGTATTGGAACTACCATGAAAAAATATGACTGACGGCGTAACCCCTCTTTTGCAGCTATTACGCTGTGATTAATAAGGCTAGTGACGACTACTCTATGAGAGATCACATCAATCAAGAAGAGATAAGAGATTATACCCACCTAACTCCTAAGATACCTACGATATAGGTCATGTGTTTCCTATTTTGTATCTGCTGGGAATATGTGCCCCTACTAAACCTGCACAGAAAGACAAGTGACTCAGTTCTAGGGATCTCCCCAGAAAAACACTATAAATACCCCCAAACACACTAAGACGGGGGTCGAGAATTTTGGGTTCATAAGAATTAAAGAGAGCAACTAAGAGGAATATCTACCAAGAACATTTTCTGTAATAAATACTCTCATAAATAAAAAAAGACTCGTGGACTAAGGCTCGTTAATGCCCCAACCATGTAAAAATATCATGCATTAAACTTCCTACAACTTTCTTACATATCTAGGTTATTTAAATATTTAAAATACAATTTATAAATTTCTAATAAGTAAAATGATATTAAATACCATAAATATCATTTTTCTAACTTACAATTTGTAAACAATTAAATATTTAACAAAATAGCAAATTGTTGAATTTAAAAATATTATGGTTAGAATATCTATAACAATATCTTAGTTAATTTCAAATTTCTTAATTATTTAATTTATCATATAAGATAATTTTAATATAATATTTCAAATAAAAAATGATAAAGTTATCTTTTAATTTAAAATATGTCTAATATTGAAATATTTGATCTTAGAATTAATTAATATATAAATATTAAAGAAATTAACAAATTTTTAAAATCTAAACATAATTTAAAAATAAAATAATCAATATTTTAAATTTAAACCTCAAAATATCAAAAATTAATAATAATCTATTAAAAAATTAAATATTATTAATTTAAAATTGATATTTAAGTTTAAATATATTAAAAATAATAGTTTATTTTGATTTTTGGGGTTTGAAAATTGCAAAAAATTCGAAATTTGCGGAAAAATCCACAAAAATCAAATTTTTGTGTTGGCTGCTCAGGAGGCTGCACGTGCAGCCAAAATAGGCTGCAAGTGGCCGAGGACGTGCGCGGGAGCAGGGTGTCTGACCGAGAAAACTCGGTCACCTGCAGGGTGACACGCGCGCAGAAGACCCTACTAGCAGGGTGCATCCTCGGACAGGCAGGCGGGAGCAACTTCGGACAGAACCCCTTCAGACACGCACGCGGGTTCATCTTGTCCGAGCACCTGCACGAGCATGGTGGGGTGCGATGACACTATATGCACCCGAAACTTCAAAACACCACATCTCTCTCATTTTTTATCGAAATTGAGTTCCGTCAAAACGAAAGTTGCTTAATTTTTCACAAGGAATCCAAATAAAATATTTTCAGAAAGAAAATAAAATTATTTTCATGGAAAAATTTCGTAATTACATTCAATCATCAAATAATCACAAAAACCAACACGAACACATCCAAATCAACATACAAACAATATTCATCGTTTTAAATTCATATTACATGAAAGTAAATCATTATCATGGCTCTGAGGCCAGTTGTTGGAAATATTTTACCAGGATCTAGATTTACTAACAAGTAAGTTTCATTAACATCCTAGATATGAATTCTCTGAAATAATGAAATAAACACATAAAGGTTTAAGAAAACCTTACATTGATTGCAGCAAAATATAATGACTCCTCCCGTTCAAGATCTCTAGCCCTTGATTCCTTTTTTGTAGCAGAGCATTATCAAGATCTGAACCTGGATCTCTTTCTCTCCTTCGGGTTTGGTTACCACCGTCTTACTCACTATGATTGAGTACTTGACTTGCTATGTCTGGCATGACACTCATTCACTAAAGGTTCGAATATGGTGAAGAACAATGAAGGAGGTGAAATCTCTATAGAAGGAACTCTCTCATCTAGGTTTGGTTGAATAGTCAGGTTGACATTAATTTGACAAAGTGTCAAGTGGATGAGATGAGAGCATCATGTTCCTTTTATAGTGTTTTAACTAAGGCTTAGGGTTGAATTATATGGAATAAAAAAGAATAAAATATTGGGCAAAAAATCAACCTTGGCCGTACAAGATAGTGGACCTCTTTCTAGTTAGATTTTTGCCACTTTATTTCAACCACTTATTCTTCTTTTCAATAATACCATATTTTTCCAATTCAAACCTATAAATGCCAAAACTTTTTATTTAATAATTATATTTAATTACTAAATAAAATTGCCATTTATATAATTTATTAATTAGACCATACAAAGTCTCTTAATTAATAAATTGACCCCAAAACCTCTTTTCTTCACAATTAAGTCTAATTTTAGATTTATAATTGATTAATTAAAATCAATTTACTGAGTCTGCAAGCAGTATTATCTCAACTAGTGAGGGAACCATGAGCCTATATAACCGAGCTTTCAATAAGTAGATCTAGAATTCACCAAGTAAATTCTCAACTTATTAATTCCGCCTTGCTCCACTATATATTTAGAATTGAATACACTCTCAGTTATATAGAACGCTCTATATGTACCACAATATAGATTCGTTATGATTATCCATTGTTAGAATCCTAATAGTCAAGGATCCTCTATAGATGATCTACACTGAATAGGGATAAATTTACTGTTCTACCCTTCCATGTATTTTATCCTTAAAACACTTACCTACCTATAAATGATACTTTAGTAAACTAATATAATTACTGAAATGAGGCATCAATCATTTATCTCTATTCAGCCAAGCTCGAAGGAGATCATCGTTTCACTTCTAAATACCTATAGAAGTTATAGATTCCATATCTATGATCACCGCTCCCATTCAATTGTACTATCATGTTCCCAAAATGTACGTATCACCCAGACAAAAAAGTAGGCTTAACTAACAAATCAAAGAACATAAATAACACTCTTTAGATCGAACCTAACCATGTCAGGATTGAGATCCATAGACCTAAGATCAACCATTGATATTGACATAGAAAGATATAACGGTAAGTTTAGGATATCTTAACTAAGATCAATATCGGTCCCTTCCAATGTATACTCCATACATCCGATACTAATAAACTTTGCCAATGCCCTGGAAAGGACATAACATCCAAGGTGTAAGCATACCTATCCCTGATTATCATGCTAGTCTAAATCCAGTGAACTGACAAATCAGGGAATTAAACTTTCGAACAAATAATCATGATTATATTCTACTGTGCTAACAACACTATAATCATGAACAAATACATATGTTATGGACTTAATAGAATTTATACATTAAATATAATCATGAAATAAATCATGTGAACCATGCAACATAAAATGTGATTTCTAATCTTTATTAATTAGTAAATCTGATTATATTGAAATGAGTTTTATTTAGGGCCCAAAACCCAACAATTCATCCATTCATCTATATAAGAACCATGTTTATCATGAAAAGAGTAAACATATAAATATCATACTATACTGGATCAGGGAGAAGATAAAAGAAGGACTGGTTGGTTTAGAGAAAGTTATAATTTAAGATAATACTGTTGATGTTGGGACAAAGGTCCTAACCTTAAATAAGTTTAAGCATTGCTTGAACTTGATCAATCTTAGAAGTTAGTACATTGAGATTCCTATAACACCAACCAGCGATGGCTGCATTCTTTTATCATCATCGTCATACTTTTAATTTGAAGTAACTAGGTGGAATTTATTTTATAGGTTCATCAAATGAAAAGGTCTTTACAAATGTCATTTTTGGAAAGTTGTTCACTCACGGATGCAACTCCCAAAAGGAGTCTTGTGGTATGATAGTTAAGTCTGGAAGGGTGTTCCCAGATGACCATCATGTCTACTGCGGGTCTAGTCTTTAGGATTGCTAGCCTCACTCTGGGATAGAGTTCTTGTTAGCTAGTTGTCCCTCCTAGAATGGTAGTTCCAGATAGTCGACTCCAGCAGGCGAAATCCTATCTAGAAGCATCATCAATGAGTGTCCTTGGTTCGTGAGTCTGAAAGCTCGTACATGTTCTCGGAGGCTTTGATCAGACATGGAGACTTCAGTCAAAGAGGAGTTAGTTAAGTTAGTTATTTCTAACTAACTTAACCATCTTGTTTCATGCAGCCATCGACTTTAGGATCTTAATCTTAAGCCTATAAATACCACCTTGATTAGTTATTTTAGATGACACAAAATTGAGACGAGATAGCTCAATTCAGATTAGAATTGAGAGTTTGAGAGAGAAAAGATTGAGAGGTAAAAAGAGAGGTATATAGAAAAGAGAAAGACTAGGTGATTGTTATCCAAATTTTGGCACTCTGACGTGGCATCACATACTAGTGACACGTGGAATTGACTTCACATATTTGCTTAAAAGAGATATGCCGAACAGAACACCGCATATAGCTGCACGGACAAAGCCTTTCTGATCGGGCAGTGGACGGTCCGAATAGCATGCCAACACTTAGCAAGTTCAACACTTGCATCGTGAATCACAGAAGCAATCCCTATAACTTGGGATCATATCACAGAGATATGGCAAGCTATCAAAATCCCTTAATCAGTGTATTTCTGTATTTAATGTGTAATCTTACCAATTATAGACATTGTAAACAGAAGGGAAACGTTCCCTCAAGCTTATAGCCCTATAAATAGTGATCTATTCTCACTGCGCAAGGGGTAGAAAAAAATTATCTAAGAGTATATACTCATAGATATCAAGAACTCTAAGAGAAGAATCACTGCATTCTTTGTTCTTAAGTCAATACAAATCAAGGGGAGTAGGCTATTACTGAACTGCTCGGGGCTGAACCTCTTTAAAAACTCCGTGTCTTTATTTATTTTACTATATTACATCTATATTATATCACTTGTCGCTTACAATTAAGACTCATTGTCGTTGGCTAAAAGCGAGGTCAATATTTTGGTACTTTCAATGAGAGCCAAAATCACAAACTCGCTCTTTACTTCAAATTTAATCATAAACACGATGGTGGTACAGACTCGTAGAGGCGTGGTCGATCCAGCAAATCCACCGGCAGTGGATCCTGCACTGTAGAATCTAGCAAATGTAGAGGTTCCACCAGCCACAAATCTTGAACAATCGCCAACCGTAGGTCAGGGTGTGCCGACTCCTTTGAGTGGAATCGCGCCTGGTGTGCAAGAGACTGGAAATACCAGTTCAGCAGCCAATCAGGGTATTCCTAGTACTAGAGTTCTGCCAACAACAAATGTTCGAACAA
This sequence comes from Cannabis sativa, assembly GCF_029168945.1. NCBI lineage: Eukaryota > Viridiplantae > Streptophyta > Magnoliopsida > Rosales > Cannabaceae > Cannabis > Cannabis sativa. Next base: position 25,900,365 of record NC_083606.1, read on the forward strand.
CTGTTGGAGATGAGACCGAGATCCAGAACCTCCGTGCTGCTCTTGGACTCATGCAAGGTCATACTAATACCTTGCATCATGACTAGGAGGAGCTCCGTGCTGCAGTGAACCTTGTATTTGAAGCAGAGTCATCTGTTCGCTGAATGGAGAGATAAAGAGGTGGAAACATTGAGGGCTCAACAAGCGGCCATTGACGACCGAAAAAGACAGGCTACCGTACTGTTACGAAGAGCCTACCAGGCTACTAATCAACAACCTACAACCATCATCCCACTGGGCAAGTCAGATGAAGATCCAGCTGTGAACGCTTCTTAAACCTTGAACAGTCAGCCGCCTAATCCCTGGTCACATGTTTCGCCTGTGGGCCAAGCGGTAGGCGGACAAACCTTATCTAGTAATTTTTTAGGAGAGGTCATACCTAATAACTCCACCGAGGTTAACGCTTCCAGCTAAGTGATCGGTCAAACAACCATTCACTGAGACAACCTGGTGTATCTATATTTAATAGATTGGGAATAGCTCATGATCTCAGGGATGATCTAAACAGAAAGAGAGGGCTAGACGAGCAGTATGTCGCACCAGCCATTCAGCCCAGAGCCCGTGTTCAAAATCCTACTCAAAGAGATCCTAACGTGACTCTGGTCGGTCAATAGACTGAACAAGTTAATCCATCCGCGCAGGCACAGTTGGACGAACTAAAAAATATGTTCCAAGGTCTAGTCGGTTAGAAGATCAATGACCTCGAGTTGGACCGAGCATGTGGATTCGCTTTCTCCGCAGAGATCAATGTCCTAGAGTTGCCTCACAAGTTCAAGATACCGACCTGGAAGATGTATACTAGGAAGGAAGATCCCTTATCACATCTTAAGTATTTTGAAATGCAAATGGACCTACAAGGAGTACGAGGAGATGTATGCTGCAGAGTTTTTCCTGCCACGCTCTCAGAAGCTACCCAACAATGGTATTTCAAGTTGACACCTGGAAGGTTCAACTCTTGGAAGGCTTTCTCCTTGGAATTCCATGCATAATTCTCTTCTTCTCGCCAACTCCCGTTGCATTTAGAAGACCTGGTCGAAGTGAAGCAAAGGCTAGGAGAACCTCTCCGAGATTACATCAGCAGATTCATGACGGAGGAAACGAAGGTTGCACGGTTAACCGAAGAAGGAAAATTGACTGCAATACAGGGGGGCATCGATGTTCTCGGAGAGCTTTGGAAGGATATCAAAAGAGACGGACCAGTAGATTCTATGAGTGACTTCCTTGATCATACAGATGGCTTCATCAAGCTTGAAGAGGCCATTCAACAAGCGCAAGTCGAGCTTAAACCTTGCCATCCAAAAGCTACCTCTGCTTGAACATCCGTCCAGCTCCCTCAGTACCCAAGAAATTCATGTTCGAGCGGTAAATGGTCTAACAATAACAGACAAGGCAATGGGAAAAAGGGAAAGTTTGCTGGAAAAACCGAACAGGCCCCTAAGGAAAATCCTGCCAAGTTTACTACTTTCTCTAAGCTGATAGAAGATTTAGAGACTATCTACATGGCTACTTATCATAATTAGCTCCGTACAAGAAACTCGCTCCCATGAAAAAGGACGTAAGTAAGAGAGACATGACCAAGTTTTGTCATTTTCAGGAAGATTATGGCCTTGACACCAACAAATGCAACAATTTGAAGCGAGAAATTGAATTTTTGATAAGAAAGAATAACTCGCACGTGCAAAGATATGTCAAGGCCGATAAAAATCAAAGGGCTGCTCAGACAGATAATAATCAAGATTTACTACCACCACCAGTAGATGGGCATTTGCAAGTCATTATATGGAGGCCCGCACATAGTTGGAGATTCGGGCAAAGGCCGGGAAAGGTATGCCCGAACATTACAGCAGGAGCAAGAAGAGGTGGTTCTAGCCGTCGAAGAAAGGAAGCCAAAAATACCATGGGCAGGGGAGCCCACCATAACGTTTAATGATGAAGATGTTGTCAAGATTAATTTCTCACACAACGACCCGTTGGTCATGGAAGTCTAGATAGCCAACAAAATTGTGCCCCGAACTATGATAGATAATGGAGCCTCTACAAATATTTTGTTCAAAACACCATATCAAAAAAAGGGGCTCCAACTCAAATACTTAACCCCTTCACTGTTGGGGTTTTTCGGCCAGGGTGTTGCACCTTTATGGCAAATTCACCTACCCTTCACTGTTGGGCAAGCTCCAAAGAGCATAACTGTAATGGCACAATTTTTGATATTGGACGTTCCATCAGCTTTTAATGTCATGTTAGGCCGACCTACTTTATATGACCTAAAGGTTGTTGCGTCGATATTTCATTCATGCTTTAAGTTTCCAACGAAGAATGGGGTTGGGTACCTGAGAGGAAATCAACAAGTTGCACGGGAATGTTACAACCTTGCCCTAACCAAGGCTAAAAGGTAAGTATCCACTAGTTAGAGTTTGGTCCATTGGAAGAATTAGAAGAGATCGAAGTCGACCCAAATGTTCCGACCAGGATGCTCATAATTGGAAAAGGCTTGCTGCTCGAAGTAAAATCAACATTGGTAAAATTTCTGAGAGTAAACCTAGACTTTTTTGCATGGTAACATGAGGATATGGTCGGAATCAATCCTCCTATAATTTCACATGTCTTGAATATTGACCCTAATTTCTGGCCTGTTCAACAAAAAAGAAGATTGTTGGGCAAGGAGCGAGCCCTAGCGCTAAAAGAAGAGGTAGAAAAGCTATGTAACAATAATTTCATAATTGAAGCTTTCTACCTGGCCTAAGTTGCCAATCTCGTACTGGTACCCAAGCCGAACAAGAAATGGCGAGTATGTATTGACTTCACCGACCACAACAAGGCGTGCCCAAAAGACTGCTTTCCACTTCCAAGAATAGATAAACTTTTGGACGCAACAGCAGGACACGAAATATTAAGCTTCATGGATGCCTATTCGGGGTACAATCAAATCAAGATGCATCCATCAGACCAAGAACATACAAGTTTCCAAACAGATATGGGTTTGTACTATTATAAGGTCATGCCATTTGGTCTCAAAAACGCCGAAGCTACATACCAAAGATTGGTAAAAAAGATGTTCAAAGACCAGATCGAAAGAAATATGGACGTGTACGTGGATTACATGCTCATCAAATCTAAGAAGGCTGGGGGCATATAGATGACTTGGACAAGTGCTTCAAAGTCCTCAAGAAATACAACATGAAACTCAATCCCCTAAAGTGCTCTTTTGGAGTCAGCTCGAGTAAGTTTCTAGGCTTTATCGTCTATGCCTGAGGAATTGAAGCCAATCCAGAGAAGATTCAAGCCCTCCTGGATATGAAATGGCCAACAAAAACCAAGGAAGTTTAAAGTTTGACTGTTTGGATTGCCATACTCAGTAGATTTGTTTCAAAGTCAACAAACAAGTGTGTCCCATTCTTCGACATTCTGCGAGGAAATAAGCAATTTGAATGGACAGAGGATTGTGAATAGTGCTCTCAAAACTTCTGGACGGAGAAGAATTAGGAATATACCTGGCTGTCACGGAACATGCTATAAGTGTCGTTCTAATCAGAGAAGAAAACAATATTCAACACCCGGTCTACTAATCAGTAAAAGACTCATTGAAGCTGAAGGATCATCCTGTTCGGGTATACACTGACAAACCATAATGCCAAGTATTGCAAAAATCGGACGCCTCTGGACGGTTGCTCAAATGGGCAGTAGAGTGTGGCCAGTATGAGATTATCTTTCAACCCCGAATAACAATTAAAGGTTAAGCCTTGGTGGATTTTGTAGTTGAATGTACAGGTAAAGAAGAGAGCATTTTAGAAAATAACCCAGAGCCAGTACAAATACCTCAGCCGAGTAATACTGAAGACAAGCCGACTTGGAAGTTACATGTGGACGGGTCGGCTACAGATCAACTATCCGGTGTAGGAATCGCCCTTGTCACACCTGGGGGCAACACCTACACGCTGCAGTCAAATTTGGATTTAAGGCATCCAACAATGAAGCTGAATATGAAGCTCTGATCGCCGGCCTAAAACTAGCCCGAGAGATGAAGGCCGAACAGATTGAGATCTGCAGCGATTCACAGTTGGTGGTAAATCATGTATTCGAAGAGTACGAGGCTCAAGGCAAAAAGATGATAGCCTATCTAAGCAAAATACACGATCTACTCGCACAGTTCAAAAGCTATGCTCTCAAGCAAATTCCAAGGGAAGAAAACAGGGCTGCTGATGTATTAGCTCGACTTGCAAGCAGCAATGTCAGTGATAAAGAAAATTTGATTCCTATCTAGTTTCTCGAAAAACCTAGTATCACCGGCACAGAAGAGGTTGAAATGATTGATACATCCCCAAACTGGATGACGCCAATAGCAGCCTACCTCAACAATGGAGAACTCCCAGACAATAGAAACGAAGCTTAGAAAATGAGGAGAAAGGTTGCACAATACATCATGGTAGAGGGAGTTATGTATAGAAGAGGATTTCCATGCCATTACTTAGGTGTGTAACATAAGAAGAAGTTACACGACTTTTGTAAGAAGTACATAAAGGATTCTGTGGTAACCACACAGCCGGGCAGAGTTTATCTAAGAAAATTCGAAGGCAAGGTTATTTCTGGGCAACAATGATTAAAGACTCCAAGGCCTACGTTAAGAAATGTGATAAATGCCAGAGATTTTCAAAGATACCTCAGGCACCGCCCAATGAATTGAATCAGATGCAAAGTCCCTGGCCTTTTGCCATTTGGGGAATTGACCTGATCGGACAGTTGCCCAAAGGCAAAGGCGGTGTGCAGTACGCAGTTGTTGCAGTTCATTACTTACGAAGTGGACGGAGGCCGAGGAATTGGGAACCATCACATCAAAGAAAGTGGAAGACTTCATTGTGAAGAACATAATTTGCGAGTTTGAGTTACCATACAAGATAGTCTTGGACAATGGCAAATAATTTGACAGTCAATCCTTCACTGATTTCTGTTCGAACCATGGGGTCATATAAAGTTTCTCCACAGTGGCTCATCCCCAAGCAAATGGTCAAGTTGAAGCAGTCAACAAGACATTGAAGGACACCCTAAAGAAGAAGCTTGAAGATGCTAAGGGAAATTGGCTGAAAGAACTTCCTGAAGTTTTCTGGTCATTTCACAAAACTGAGAAAACAGTAATTGGACAGACTCCATTTGCCATGACATATGGATATTAAGCTATGCTGCCCGTAGAACTCAAACCGCTGTCCCACAGAAGATTAACATATAGCCAAGAGGTCAATCATGTACTCCTTGCAGAATCACTTGATGAAGTTGAAGAAAAGCGAACCGCAGCCAACTTAAAACTGATAGCCCATCAGCAAAAAGTAGCTTGGTATTTTAACAAACAAGTGAAAGCACGAAATTTATTTATGGGAGACATGGTCCTAAGAAGAGTATTTTTGAACACAAAAGACAGTACGACAGGTGTGCTCAGACCAAATTGGGAAGGACTATATCAAGTGGTCAAAGTTTTAGAATTAGGGGCATACGAATTGGGTAAGTATGATGAAAAGATGCAACTCGTTCTGGTACCAAGGTATTGGAACGGGGAGCATTTAAGAAAATACTACAAATAAAAGTACTAGGTCGGATGACCATATCAAGTACGAAATAAAAGAACATTTGCTCTTAAGTGAATGGCCTTCTGGGTGGACCACGCCCAAAGTTACAGATAAAATTTTCAAGTATTCAAGTCGGATGACCATCTTTGAAAGTACAATTTTTATTTTTTGCAATTTTTTTTGTTCATGTTAAGCTAAAGATCAGATCATATCAGCATAATAGCTTTGATGTAAGTTACTACGGTAAGAGACATATTTATGACCAATAAATGAATAAAGATGTTTATTTAAATTCAAATTAAGTCGAGTTCATTAGCATGCTATGAATTTACCATCCAGTGCATACAAAAGGTTTGGTCGTACCCAAAACCCCAAACAAAAAAAAAAGTGACCAAGAGTCATAAGTTTTCTCGGTCACTTGGGGGCCACCTATACCTAGACAAAGCATTTGGTTAAAAACAAAACAAACACAATTGCACGATGATTATAAACAAGGAACAAAAATCATTGAATAACTAAAGTAGTCAAGTCCGGGATTAAAGGCTGGCCGATCAGCCAGTTCTTCAAAAAATGAAAAACATATTCCAAGTTTAAAGACCTCTTAGTCGGTCATTTTTTCTTAAAAAAATGCCTATTGGCCGAATAGATAAAAAAGATGATAAAAAGAAGGCACTAAAACAACAGGAGTTCTAGGCTGCTTGTAAGGGTCAGCTGGATTTGAAAGGGCCGAAGGATCATCATTCTGGGCAACAAGAGCCTCAATATTATGATCGGTAGGTGATGTGGAAGTGGTTGCCTCGGGCTTCCTGTAGGCTGCCTGAGCAGTGCAGTAGTTGAGAAACATGTCTTTGGAAGTGCCCAAATAATCAAAGTTTGCCTTGGGATTGGCCTTCCAAAAGTCATAAAATATCTCGAGATTTACTGTCTCTAAGGCATTTACCTTCTCCTCGAGCCTCACCACCTCGGATTTCTGCTTCTCAACCTCGGCCCCAAGCTCCTCCTCCTTAGCTTTCTTCTCTTCCTCCAACATGTGAAGAAGAGTCCAGAGACCCTGTCTTTTGTCTTTGTGATAGGTCACTTCTCAAGATAAAGAAGCAATATCAGCCTCAAGTTGTTCGATTGAAGGTGTATCCTACAGCTCCTTGGTCAGCTCAGAAATTTTGATCTCAGCTACTAGGAGTTTCTTATTGACTTCTCCCAACTCTATATGCACAGCTCCAAGTTTAACCCGGGCATCCACGACATCCTTTTTGGCCAAGTCCACTTCTTTTCACATTGTGTTTGAAATGGCAAGGTTCTTAGTAGCACCCGATATAGCTCGGGAATAGGCATAAGCCATCTTCAGACCAATCTGTGCGGAAAGAAGACATTACAATCCAAACTAGTTAAGGAGAAGTGAAAGGGAAATGTTAGAAAAGACTTACCCATCAAATCTCTTTCAAAACTCCTCCCATGACCAGCTCCAAAGACACGTTGTTGTCCGCCCGAGCCAACTGCTCGTTCACCTCAAGGACTGATCGACTCACATAGTGGGTGAGCATATCTCTGCCTCTTTTAGTCTCCCGATGCAATACTAGAGGTGGGGCAGGGGCCTTAACCTGTTCAGACCCGCTTCTGATCAGTTTGGATCCACCTTTTGCCTGCTCGGATCCATCCGAACTTCCTCCTCGGGAATTCTTGGACTTAGTAAATTTTAAGGCAGGAGGGTCCACAACAGTTTGTTCTTCAGAAAGGTCAATGACCACTTCAGCTGGTGCCTTCTCTTTGGACGGGGTCTCACTGTTGGGTTTTATGCCCTAAATAAAACTCTGTTTCAATGTAATCCAGATTATTCAATATCAATAAAGTAACAGAAGTAATTTTTCATTCATTTGTGTATGTTTTGGTTCACTTAATCAATTGCTTGTCTATTTGATTTATAAATTCATCCAAACCCCTTTTCACATACTTGATCATGTTTATTGTGTTGTCAACACAGTGGAAAATAAACATGACTATGTGAATAAAGTATCCTAGATTTATCAGAACACTGGGTTTTACTGATATGACAATCTACAACAGAGTTTACTTACATTTGGAGAAATGTTATGTTCTTTCCAGAACATAGGTTAAAGTAAAGCTCAGGTTGGATGCATGGAGTATGCATTGGAATGGACCGATATTGAACTTTGAATTAGATTTTGAAACTTACCGTAAACATCTATTCAATTCAATATCATAAGTTGATCCTAGATCACATGATCGAAATCCTGATATGGTTAGGCTCAATTTCAAGAGTATTATTCGTGTTCTTTGATTTGTTAGTTAAGCCTAATCTTTAGTCTGGGCAATACATACATTTTGGGAACACGGTAGTGCGATTGAGTGGGAGCGCTAACATAAATATGGAATCTATAGCTTCTATCTGGCGAATAGTAAGCAAAGGGTGATTTCCTTCGAGCTTAACCAAACGAGATAAATGATTGAGTACTCATTTCACTTAGTTGAAATATCATTTATACAGGGTTAAGTGTTTTAAGGATAAAATACATTGTAGGGTGTTACGGTAATTTAGTCCCTTTACAGTGTAAATCATCCATATAGAGGATCATTGATCACATTAGGATTATAACAATGGATAACTAATAATGTGTCTATATGGTGGAACATATAGAGCATTCTATATACTGAGAGTGCAATTCTGAGTTCTATGTGTGGATTCAACGAAGAATTAATAAGTCAGTGAATTTAAGTGGTAAATTCTAGATCTGCTTATTGGAAGCTCGGATATATAGACCCATGGTCCCCTCACTAGTTGAGATAATATTACTTGTAAGACTCACTTAATTGATTTTTATTAATCAATTAAAAATTCTCAAGATAGACTTGTCTATTTGAGAATTTATCACTTATTAAGGGCAAAACAGTAAATAGAGATTTTGAAGGGCATATTTATTAATTAGGAAACTTTAATTAGTTTCATTATTAATAAAATAAATGACAATATATTATTTGATAATTAATTTTAATTATTAAATAATTAGATTTGACATTTATGTGGTTGAACAAAGGAATTGGCAGTTTTTGACAAAACAGGAAACTATCAGTGTAGGAAAAGGAAAGTTGGAAAAGTGGCAAGCCTTGTTTCCACAATGCCTAGGACGGCCACTTAAGCTTCCTTTTCTCTTTGATTTTTTCAATTCTAAATGTCAATCATAGCCCTAGGTGGTCTTCTATAAATAGAAGGCAAAGGCTTCAGAGTTGAACACAACTGTACAACCTTTTCACAACATTATTCTGACAGAATTTTCTCTCAGAAAATTCTCTCTGAGCCGCCACCCTCTCTCTCTCTCTTCCTTCACTGTTTCGAAATGTATAAGTGCTAGAGTAGTGCCCACACACATCAAGTAATACCTCAATCATAGTGAGGAAGGCTGTGTAGAATTCTGAAACAACAAAGAAGGACTATCGGGCTCAGATCTTGATTATACTCTGCTACAGAAAGGAATCAAGGGTTAGAGATCTGAGTGGGAGGAGACATATATTCCGCTGCAATCACTGTAAGATTTCTGATACTCTTATGTGTTTAATTTTCTATCGTTTTAGAAGTTCATACTTAGGTTGTTAAATCAACATACTTGTGAGTAGATCTAAGTTCCTGGTAAAATAACTTCCAACAACTGGCACCAGAGCCATGGTAATTGATTTGCTTGCAAGAAATTTGGACTTAAAACGATTTGCTTGTTTTTTGGATGGTATCATGTTGCTTTGGGTGTCATATTGATGTTTGATTGTTGTTTGTGAATTCTGAGAAAAATAGTTACTTTTCTGTCTCTGTAATTATTTTTATTGGATAGTTTGGAAAATTCTAAGCAATTTACTTTTTTACAGAACTCGATTTTGATTTAATTCGAATTAGTTATGAATTTTTGAAAATTGGAAAAATCGGGGCGATGAGCACCCTCATCACGCGCGCGAAATGGCTGCCAGCAGCCTTCCTGCGCCGTGATTTCTCGGCCATTCACCCCAGATACGCGCGCGGATGGGCATGCATGGCATGCCATCCGTACAGTTCATCCAATTTTTCAATTTTTTCGATTTTTCATGCTATTTCATGGAATTAAATTCCGATTTTTTGTGTAGTTTTGTATGTTGATTTTTGTCTTTCAAATTTCAAATCTAATTATCAGAAATAAATTAATTTTAATTTTTAAAATTAATTTTAGATATTAGTGTAATTTGATTTTGAAAATAGGAAAAATCAAGTTTTGCTTACCTCTTTTCTTATTTCCTTTAAAATTTGATTATTTTATTTTTTTAAGGTCAGATATTAATTTTTTTTTGGTAACTTGACCTTAATTAAAATAAGATCAAAATAATCATGATAAGTTTAAAAGAGGAAATAAGTTAATTTTGTTAACTTTTAAATTTTTTTATTTTTAATTAAATTAAATTGTAAAACAAGAAAAGGGTATGTATTTACCATTTTCTATTTTATTATTTAATTTATTAAATGACATGAAATTTAAAAAGGAAAGTTAGCAATTTAATTTTGAAATGACATTTAGGTTGGCCAAAACCTAATTTTTTCAAAATGGTAGGTTTAATTTTAATTTTATTTTCGAAATAAATGTTTAAAATTAAATAAATCCTACATCCAACTATCCAAATCTAACCTTGTTGCAGGAGTATGTGTTTTAGATTGTTTGTAAGTTTTCTAAAACCTATTATTGCTTGATCTAAATTGCCTTGGTTAACTTGATGATAGATCCTATGATCTAATTTTAACCAAAGGTTCAATTGATGATAGATCAAGTAAATAATTTGTAACGGGTAATTTTTACAAACTTCTTTCATCTGTGTATGACCTAGCAACATGATAGGATCCATTCAAATGTGTATGCCTGTGTGAGCCTATATGTTTAATTTATATTATAGATACATATAGGTTGTTGTTGCTAAATAAAATATCATAACTGATAGATTTTATTTAGGCTCATTTAGTAGTGAGCCTATTCAATTAATAACAGTTATTCATTTTAAGGTTAAATTCCTCTCTCTTGGGCCTTGTGTGAGAGTTGGGAGCCTTAGAAGTGGGTACGACATAGTGGACCCAGCCCCCCCTCACATGAACAACCCCAATTGTGAAGGCCCATTTGCCTGATTTGGATAACTGTGCTAGGTTAATTATATTAGTTTGACCTAATAAAAAATTGATTAGCAACATAATTAATTTCATTCTTCCTTGAAATTAATTTAAGAAAAACATAGTTTGAATAGTTATATTCTGGAAAGCTATATGTATTTTCTTGTTTTTAATTAAATATGGAATTATAACCATATAATTTCTTTCTGAATCTTAATTTTATAATTTCATTAAATATTCCTATTTAAGTTGAGATTTAGTTAAATCTATCAAATCAACTTAGATTTGAATATTTTTGAATTTCCTATTATAAATTAAGTTGAGGAATTTCGGGAATTGGTTATTAAGATTCTTTAGATATTTTTTAAGTTGATATTTTATAAATATGGGAACTTAAAATGGAATATCTTCTAAATTAAGTGGTTACTACTTAATTGGTAATATTTAATTAAGTCATTGGTTGAAGAATATTTTAAGTTGGGTATTTAGTTTTTTTTTTTCTAAACAACTTAAATAAGATATTTTTCAAAATTATTCCATTTTTGAAATTTAATTAAAGTTTTTACTTTAATTTGTAATATTTCATTATTGAGATATGGAATATAAATGATTAAACAAAATACATTTTTTAAATAATGAGCTTTAATCAAGAGAAATTCGATCTCCATTGTTGGTTTTACATAGCTATTGTTTTAGTGAGTAATCCTCCCTAATGGAGGAACGTTCATTAGCGAGTTAGCGCCGTTTAATCTCGAAAGATAAGTATTCTTATAAGTTTTTTTTTTATATGGTTCATGACCACCCTAATGGTGGCAACTGTATAAGACTTACAAGAATGCGAAATAATGGTAGAAGCTCATAGGATAGAATTGCCTTGACTCTCGCCTAAACGGGACAACGCTGAATTCCAATCTTGATCGAATAAAAGGTTGCTAGAATGTTTGACATTTTAGATGAATTGACAACTCTATTCAATGGATGATGCTTTGACTCTCGCCTAAACGGGACACTGTATCAGTTCGTTGGAAACCTTGGAAAATAAACTATGTTAGATTTAGTATTTTTATAACATATGTGATTATTTGTTTTCTGAACCTGTGTATGAATTTATAGAACCAAAACCTTACTTCTGTTTATTGATATGTTGTAGTGCCAATATGAATAACCCTCATCCCGATCCACTCCTAGTTAGTATCTTTGCAAAAGAACTCAATAGTGTGAAAATGCATCCTGGTAGTTGTATTAACTCGCACCTATTGTTGATGAATCTGAAATTCCAAAAGGCAAATCTACTAGGAATTGATTTATCAAAGGAACAATGGGTAAGACTCATACTTTATAGTCTTCCTCGGGAGTATGACAGTTTTGTTCTATATTACTTATTGAACAATCCTAACTCCTCCGACATGGACAAACTCGAGACTGAGTTAAGGGCCCATGAGCGGAATCTGATTGCAATGAGACCTCCTGGTATTGCAAGCTTTAATCAGAGGAAGAAGATTAAGCATGAGGGCTCTAACAAAGCTGCTTCTTCAAGTACAATTATCAGACATCACGTTCTATGTGCGAATTTTAATGGAAAGGGACATAAAGAAGAACAATGTCCCAGGCTTCTAGACAATTCAAACGAAGGTGATGCTTTTGTATTTGAATCATTTGTTTTAGAGAACGACAAATCCTCCTGGATTGTTGATTCTGGATCTACTAACCATGTATGTTCTTCATTGCAGTTGCTTGAAACTTGGGAGAATCTTCACCCAGATGAGTTAAAGCTTAAAGTTGGAAATGGCGAGTTGGTATCAGTTAAAGCAAGAGGAACAACCCGAATCAAGTTTAATTCTAAGACGTTTTTACTTTTAGAGAATGTTTTATATATTCCCAATTTTAGTAGAAACTTGATTAGCGTTTCATGTTTACAAACACTTTATTATATATTGAATTTTTCGAGTTCAAATTGTTCAATTTCTCGTAATGGATTTCATATATGTGTTGCAAACATGGAACGAGGGCTTTATGTTTTAAGACCTGATACTCAAATCTCACTAAATACTGAACTTTTTAATGTAGCTAAACCTAGAAGCCTTAAGAGAAAAGAGATTGATAATGATGATCAAACTTATCTATGGCATTTACGTTTAGGTCATATAGGTTTTGATAGACTCAATAGGCTAACCAAAGACGGTCCATTGAAAAATGTCGTCTTAGGAGAACTGCCAGTCTGCGAGTCTTGCCTAGAAGGAAAAATGACCAAACGTTCTTTCTCTGCGAAAGGAGAGCGTGCCAAAGAACCCCTAGGGTTAGTACATTCAGATGTTTGCGGACCGCTGAATGTAAAAGCCAGAGGAGGTTATGAGTATTTTGTCACTTTCATTGACGATTTCTCTAGATATAGTTTTCTTTACCTAATGCAAAAGAAATCTGAAACGTTTGAAAAGTTTCAGGAATTTCATGCTTTGGCTCAAAACCAATTAGGTAAAACATTAAAGATCTTGCGAACTGATAGGGGTGGAGAATATATGGATATGCAGTTCAAAGATCATTTAATTGAACTTGGAATTGAATCCCAATATACTGCCCCAAGCACTCCACAGCAGAATGGAGTTGCAAAAAGAAGAAATCGCACACTCTTAGAAATGGTTAGGTCTATGCTGAGCTATTCAACTCTGTCTACGTCCTTCTGGGGATATGCTATTCAAATGGCAAACGACATTTTAAATGTTGTTCCATCTAAAGCAGTCCCTAAGACACCCGTCGAACTATGGAATGGTCGTACACCTAGTTTACGTCATTATAGGATTTGAAGGTGCCCTGCTCACGTCTTAAGAAAGAAAGAAGGCGAACTGGAATCGCGAACTGAAGTTTGCATGTTTGTCGGAAATTCTAAAGAGACTAGGGGTGGACTATTCTATAGTCACAAGGATAACAAAGTGTTTGTTTCTACAAATGCTACTTTCCTTGAAGATAACTATATGAAAGACAACAAACCGAAAAGTGAAATTGTATTAGAGGAAATGCTCACAGATACTGTTCCTTCAAATGTACCATCTTCTTCTACTCAAGAAGAGGAACATCCCACTCCCTCAGTTGTAGCAACTGAGAAAACTACTACCAAAGCTCCTGTTCAGAAGGTCACCGCTCCTCGTCGTAGTGGGAGGGTTTCTACAAAACCATCTCGTTATGGCTTGGATGGTGAAATCAATATGGTCGTTGGTGACGGTATTGATGACGACCCATTAACCTATAAACAGGCAATGGCAAGTCCGCAACGGAAGCGATGGTCAGCCGGTATGGATTCAGAAATGGATTCCATGAAAAAGAACAAAGTCTGGGAATATGTAGAACCACCTGATGATTTTCGTCCAATTGGATGTAAATGGGTCTACAAGAAGAAAAGAGGTGCTGGAGGCGAACTCGAAACTTTCAAAGCTAGACTGGTCGCCAAGGGTTATACCCAAAGAGAAGGTGTGGACTATGAGGAAACTTTTAGTCTAGTTGCCATGCTCAAATCCATACGAATTCTTCTCTCCATAGCTGCCGCTTTAGTTTATGAAATTTGGCAAATGGATGTCAAGACAGCCTTTCTTAATGGGCTTCTTGAAGAAACCATCTATATGGAGCAACCAGAAGGTTATGTTCTTCCTGGGCAAGAGAATAAAGTTTGCAAATTAAATAGGTCCATATATGGACTTAAGTAAGCTTCTCGCTCATGGAATAAAAGGTTTGATGAGATCATCAAAACCTACGGCTTTAATCAGAATGAAGATGAACCTTGTGTTTACCAACTCAAGGAAAACCAAGTAGTAGTATTCCTGGTCCTTTATGTTGATGACATTTTGATCATTGGAAACAATGTCAAGAAAATGACTCACATCAAGGAATGGCTTGGCACTCAATTCGACATGAAAGACTTGGGTGAGGCAGCCTATGTTCTTGGTATTCAGATTGTCAGAAACCGAAAGAACAGATCCCTTGCTCTCTCTCAAACAGCTTACATTGACAAAGTTCTAGAGAGATTTTCCATGACCAATACCAAAGGGGCAAACATGCCCTCTAGACATGGTATCCGTCTATCTAAGGAACAGTGTCCTACTGATCCTCAAGAGATAGAAGACATGGCCAAAATTCCTTATGCTTCTGCAGTTGGAAGTCTAATGTATGCTATGCTATGCACTAGACCTGACATCTGCTATGCAGTTGGAATCGTGAGCAGGTATCAGTCAAATCAAGGACGGGTACATTGGAATGCTGTTAAGTATATTTTGAAATACTTAAAGAGTACAAGAGATTATGTATTAGTCTACAAGGGTGGTGCTTTAAATCCCTTAGGCTATACAAACTCAGATTTCCAGGGATGTCTTGAAGACAGGAAATCTACATCTGGGATGGTGTTTACTCTTGGGGGTGGAGCAGTGGTTTGGAGAAGTGCTAAACAAACTGCGATTTCGGATTCTACCATGGAGGCAGAATACATAGCTGCGGCTGATGCAGCTAAAGAGGTTGTCTGGCTTAGGAAGTTCTTCACCAGTCTCGGTGTAGTTCCTAGAATGGAAAGGCCTCTAGTCCTGCTTTGTGATAACACTGGCGCTATAGCCAACAGTAAGGAACCTCGGAGCCACAAGAGAAGTAAGCACATAGAAAGAAAGTATCATATTATCAGAGAATATGTGGCAAGAGGGGATGTACTGGTGGAGAAAGTGGATACGCAGGATAACTTAGCTGATCCATTCACCAAAGTCTTGGCAGTAACTTCATTCGAAAAGCACCGTCAGAATTTAGGATTAATTGAAATGTACTGATTTGTTTTATATTAGTGCAAGTGGGAGTTTGTTGGGTTTTATGCCCTAAATAAAACTCTATTTCAAAGTAATTCAGATTATTCAATATCAATAAAGTAACAGAAGTAATTTTTCATTCATTTGTGTATGTTTTGGTTCACTTAATCAATTGCTTGTCTATTTGATTTATAAATTCATCCAAACCCCTTTTCACATACTTGATCATGTTTATTGTGTTGTCAACACAGTGGAAAATAAACATGACTATATGAATAAAGTATTCCTAGATTTATCAGAACACTGGGTTTTACTGATATGACAATCTACAACAGAGTTTACTTACATTTGGAGAAATGTTATGTTCTTTCCAGAACATAGGTTAAAGTAAAGCTCAGGTTGGATGCATGGAGTATGCATTGGAATGGACCGATATTGAACTTTGAATTAGATTTTGAAACTTACCGTAAACATCTATTCAATTCAATATCATAAGTTGATCCTAGATCACATGATCGAAATCCTGATATGGTTAGGCTCAATTTCAAGAGTATTATTCGTGTTCTTTGATTTGTTAGTTAAGCCTAATCTTTAGTCTGGGCAATACATACATTTTGGGAACACGGTAGTGCGATTGAGTGGGAGCGCTAACATAAATATGGAATCTATAGCTTCTATCTGGCGAATAGTAAGCAAAGGGTGATTTCCTTCGAGCTTAACCAAACGAGATAAATGATTGAGTACTCATTTCACTTAGTTGAAATATCATTTATACAGGGTTAAGTGTTTTAAGGATAAAATACATTGTAGGGTGTTACGGTAATTTAGTCCCTTTACAGTGTAAATCATCCATATAGAGGATCATTGATCACATTAGGATTATAACAATGGATAACTAATAATGTGTCTATATGGTGGAACATATAGAGCATTCTATATACTGAGAGTGCAATTCTGAGTTCTATGTGTGGATTCAACGAAGAATTAATAAGTCAGTGAATTTAAGTGGTAAATTCTAGATCTCCTTATTGGAAGCTCGGATATATAGACCCATGGTCCCCTCACTAGTTGAGATAATATTACTTGTAAGACTCATTTAATTGATTTTAATTAATCAATTAAAAATTCTCAAGATAGACTTGTCTATTTGAGAATTTATCACTTATTAAGGGCAAAACAGTAAATAGAGATTTTGAAGGGCATATTTATTAATTAGGAAACTTTAATTAGTTTCATTATTAATAAAATAAATGAAAATATATTATTTGATAATTAATTTTAATTATTAAATAATTAGATTTGACATTTATGTGGTTGAACAAAGGAATTGGCAGTTTTTGACAAAACAGGAAACTATCAGTGTAGGAAAAGGAAAGTTGGAAAAGTGGCAAGCCTTGTTTCCACAATGCCTAGGCCGGCCACTTAAGCTTCCTTTTCTCTTTGATTTTTTCAATTCTAAATGTCAATCATAGCTCTGGGTGGTCTTCTATAAATAGAAGGCAAAGGCTTCAGAGTTGAACACAACTGTACAACCTTTTCACAACATTATTCTGACAGAATTTTCTCTCAGAAAATTCTCTCTGAGCGGCCACCCTCTCTCTCTCTCTTCCTTCACTGTTTCGAAATGTATAAGTGCTAGAGTAGTGCCCACACACATCAAGTAATACCTCAATCATAGTGAGGAAGGCTGTGTAGAATTCAGAAACAACAAAGAAGGACTATCGGGCTCAGATCTTGATTATACTCTGCTACAGAAAGGAATCAAGGGTTAGAGATCTGAGTGGGATGAGACATATATTCCGCTGCAATCACTGTAAGATTTCTGATACTCTTATGTGTTTAATTTTCTATCGTTTTAGAAGTTCATATTTAGGTTGTTAAATCAACATACTTGTGAGTAGATCTTAGTTCCTGGTAAAATAACTTCCAACACTCACTGCCTTTGGATTTCTTGGCCGGAGGGGACAAGCCCGAGCTTCCCCCCACTCTCTTCTTCAAAGCTTCAATCATTTTCTGAGACATTTCTACACGAAATAAAAAAATTACAGTTAGAAGAAAGTATAAAATTATGAAGGCATGAGAATCAAGAAAGTTAAATTCAAGATGGAGTACTCTGCATGCTGGCAAGAGCATTTGGTCGAACAAGCACAAACGGGGCGTCGTCATCCGAAGAATCTGCCTACTCTTCCAGGACGGATTTCCCCTTTCCTTCTACTGGGGTGGATGGCCGAGCAGATATATCAAGCTCTCTGATCTGGATAGTATGTTCAATGGTTCTCTGCCCCGTCGGGAGGGTTTTCTTCTTTATTAGCGGCCTCTCCTACTCTGAATATTCATGAGCCTCCTTCTCCTGCTCTGAATATTCCTGAACATATTGTTTGGCTCCGGATCCACCCTTCAACTTAGCCTCACGCTTGAGTTGAATGAGCTCATTCTCTTGCTCAGCTCCCTCAGTCCGGCTAGCACTGAACTTCTTCTTTCTCCCCTTCACAGGTTGGGGTATAAAGTCTTCCGGATAAAGCTTGTACTCCACAAAGTTGGCATCCGAGGTCAGCAAAGTAATATTCCGAGCATCATCCGGCAAATGGACAATCCTTTGAGCCCTGTCTCTAAGTGCCAATGTGAGGGGTGGACGGTAATATATTGAGATCTGTTGAAACTGAGTATAGGTGGAATCCATGCCTTCAACAAAGTAATACTCGTCAACAAAACCCCCAATCTTGCTGACATCTCTTTCCACGGTGCCCGTTAACCACTTAAAGTCTGGCTGAGAGAAGTAGAAGTACCCCAACCTGGTTTGCTTGGGGATAGACTTCAAGTTAAAGAACCAATTGACCTCGCGAGACGGCACACCCCATCCTTAAATGGTGTAGAGGACGAACAGGGCAGACAAGTACTTAATGCCCTTAGGAGTGAACTGGGTCAGGCAGAGGTAAAAATAGTCCCCCACCCTCTTGAAGTACGGGTGCAAAGGCACCATCGCCCCTTGCTTAGTGTGAGCACCTGACCAGGCACACATTCCTCCTCGGTCTTGGAAGGGCTACTAGGACGGACATCGTCCTGCTCCTCAATCTCCTGGACCTCAATGTCCCCTTCATGATCTCCCTCCTCCATGGCGAGCGGATCTTGTTCGGCACTTGGCAATGTGGCAAGCTGGGCCACATGAGGATCAGATGTGTTGACCTTCCGCATCGTCTACTTTGTGTTGTCCATTATCCTCCTCCTGGACAGATATTGATGTGTATGTCGTGCAACCGTAACAGCAGGGACAACAATTGGGATGCCGAAGTTACCCAAATTGGACAGCCAATAAGAAGTGTATCATCAACACCTGGCTGGACAATGTATGTCCAGTTGGACGGAACATAACGCCTCTAACCTTTTTTCACTTCCCAAATAAAGCAATCGTACCCCTCTCTGGCGAGCTGCTCAGAATAATAATGTTATTGCACTATGGGTTCTGGAGTAGGAGAACAATCACTACTCACCTCCCAACCTTCAAAGCTCTAGTTAGAAAGTCTGTCACTCAAAAAGGACAGACTGGCGGGAAGACGAGGTTAATCCTCGTACAGAAGTTGAAGCAAGTCCTAGTAAATTCTGTGTTTGCTTCCCCAAAACTCACCAAGGTTCATCTACAAAAGACAACACACGAGATGAGTGTTTGGCGGGGATATGAAACAATAAACAGGCAAATATACCGACCAAGAGTACTCAACAGATTAAAAGGATGAAAAATGTACAGAAATCAAGTCGAAACCCAGATGTTTGAAATTTTTGGGTTTAGGGTTAAATTTTACGAAGCTTCGAATGAGCAAGGTGAAGACGAACAATGTGTGATTAAAGGCAAACGTTGTAAACCGTGAAGCTGTACGGACTATTACAGAAAAAATCTCATAGTTTTGAGCCTAGATTTTCTATCTATCTTCTACAACAAGTCAAGAACGCATGTATTTTCTACAATGGAAACCCAGAAATTAAGCATGCGAAGTTAAAAGAGGAGGAGATAACTTACTCATTTTTTGACGCCTAAGTGTAGTCTAGACGAAGTTGCTCGGATGCCTTTGGTGGAAATCTCACGACAGACTTGGAGTAAAAATCCTTTTTTGCTCTTAGTTTGTTTGTTAGAGAAATCAGTAAAAGTAAAATTATGAAGAAAATCCAGCCTTATTTATAGGCAATCTGGTGAAAACGGGTAATCATTTCGAAATGCCTTAGACGCTTCAATTCCCCCCCAAAAGAAAATATTGGGAAATCAAAATTATTCAAGTGTAACCGTCAAAGCGTGAGGAGAAAAACTGAGTTTCGAGGCACTAATTAAGTTAGAGCACTAATTAGCCAAAAGCTGAAGAGACACCTGGTCAGCCTCACATCGAATCACGAACAGACGGGGCTAACACGTGTCACCCACTCAAATGCAAAGGCAGCTCAGATGAAGTCTACACGCAACTTCGAAAGTCCCGTACAAACTTGGAGGGGAAATGTTATCCCAATTTTGGCACTCTGATGTGGCATCACATACTGGTGACACGTGGAATTGACTTCCCATATCTGCTCGAAAGAGATATGCCAAACAGAACACCACATATAGCTGCACAGATGAAGCCTTCCTGATCGGGTAGTGGACAGTCCAAACAATATGCCAACACTTAGAACCTTCAACACTTGTATCGTGAATCACAGAAGCAATTCCTATAAGTTTTGGATCATATCACAGAGATATGGCAAACTGTCCAAATCCCTTAATCAGTGTATTCTATATTTAATGTGTAATCTTACCAATTATAGACATTGTAAACAGAAGGGAAACTTTCCCTCAAGCTTATAGCCCTATAAATAGTGATCTATTCTTACTGGGCAAGGGGTGGAAAAAGCTTATCTAAGAGTATATACTCAGAGATATCATTGTAAGAACTCTAAGAGAAGAATCACTTCATTCTTTGTTCTTAAGTCAATACAAATCAAGGGGAGTAGGCTATTACCGAACTGCTTGGGGCCGAACCTCTTTAAAAACTATTTCTTTATTTATTTTACTATATTACATCTATATTATATTACTTGTTGCTTACAATTAAGACTCATTGTCGTTGGCTAAAAGCGAGGTCAACAATGATTATGTAAGAAGAATCTTTTATTGATGAAGAAGATTCTTAAGTGTAAGTGTGAGAATTGAAACACTTTGTGAGAACTCTTTAGAGAATCTCATCTCGACAGTATTGTACTTATTTGTGCTCAATCTATAAAGAAGGATTACAGTGGTGTTCCGGAATTGGAGTAGAGCCATAGGTCACATCGATCTATTGGACTAGAAGCAGTATATATCTTGGTGTTGATTTCTTTTTTTTATTTTCTGCTTTAATGGTATCTTGTTTTACATTCTCTATTTTCCGCTATTTTTTATTTGATTGTTGTTCTTGATTGTTCAAAGTTTAGCTGTTTTGATTTTGCACTATTATTTGTAATTTTCCCACAATTTGAGTATAAAAAATATGCAATTTCTTTATTAATTCTACCAATTTTAATATGTTTACAAAATAAAAAATCTTTCTCCATATTTTTTTGAGAGAATCTTTCAATATATTTTGACAATAACTAATTGTGATTTTAACTTTAAAAAAGTTACTTTACTTATAATACACACATCAAAATGTTATATTTTAAATTATATCACTTGATCAGTACTAAAAACACAAAATCAAGGTCTTGTCTATTGACATTTTTTAGAGTGTTTTTTCCATGAGTTTCTTTTTCCTTTTGTTTCGTTCTTTCTATTTGTTTTTTTTTTTTTGCTTTATGGCTTCCTCAAGTAGTTCTTGAATCCACGAATTAGAGTTAGACTATGCTAACCTGATCCTGGATGAATAGGCAGAAGGTGGTTCTGAATTTGATCCTATGAAAGAGTAGAATAACAACTTTGATTATCGATGGAGTTTGGTGGGAATGTTTCTCTCTGATAGGTTGATCGACCTTGATTTTGTTCAAAATTAGTTGGCTAATCTATAGAAACCAAACATGGGCATCTATGTGAAGCAATTGCAAAGTAATCTTTTTATCTTTCAATTTTTTCATGAAATATATATTCAAAGACTAATAGAAGGCAGCCCTTGGACATGTAATAGAGAACAACGTATTTTTGAAAAATTAGAAGAAGGGGATAATTTACAGATTGTGGCTGAATAAGCTTGACATTTGGGTTCAGGTTCTTGATGTTATACCTGGTCTCAAGTCTGTGACAATTCTAAAAGAAGTCAGACAATATATCGAAAAGTTTGTTGAATCGAATTTGAATAATTTCTTGGGTGTTTGGAGAGACTATTTTTGCGTGCAAGTTATGTTGAATATAGACGTTCCTCTAAAATGTAAGATGTGACTTCATCAAAAGGATAGTGACTGGACATATGTTCAGTTTAAATATGAAAGAATTCTCCTTTTTACTTTATTTGTGGCATTATTGGCCACAGAGATAGGTTTTGTTTCAAAACCTTTCCTTACTCCTCTCAACAAAATTTTCAAACCTTATTGTGTTTGGATGAAAGCCAGACAAAAGACAATGAATTTTCCTGATGGGTCAAAATGGTTGTGCAACCCTTCGTCTTTATCGTTTCGGGCCACCACAGGTAGCGGTAGTTCGATGGTGTCACTTGGTCAACGCTTTCCAATTTTAGAAAATATTCCTAGCAGAAAACAAGGTCTCTATGGAGTGGCATTACCTGTTAGGGGAGATTTGGGAGCCAAGAATAAAGGAATTGATTGTCTCTAATGATGTTTCAGATTTTGTGGGATATACCACAAAACAATCCCAACTGTTAAGTTGTTGACTTAACAAAAAGTGAGAAAGCTACTCGAAATGAAGGAGTCATCCTTTCCAACCAAAAGAGAAGATTTGTGGGCCATAATTCTTGTAATGCCCTAATCCATAGGAACGCCACGTGTGTGATTTTATAAACTAGTTTATTATTAATACATTAATTAATTATTAAACACTGTGAGGATAATAAAAACTTGACTAAAACAAAACACTAAAAATGGACATTATAATGGCAGTAAAAAGGAGTTCCGGCGATCCCTGTTATAAAAGATTTATCCAAAAGACTATATACAACAACAATTCAAAATACAGCAGACACAGCCAGTCTAAAACAACTCCTGGCAACTTAACACACAGGCTGGTGGGGTCAATATGTACATTACTGGAGAAGGCCGCCATCTCATGATTGTTCTAACTTTGCCTTGCCCTTACCTGCACCACAAAGCACCCGTGAGTCACATAGACTCAGCAAGAAAATTAATAAAGAATGATACATTAAATAGCTAATAATATATTTCATTGTCACAAAATGATTAAACTATAACATTCAACAATAAGTAGTCATATGTATAGAAATAGATATGCTCATATATTTGCATTGCCTAATCAGGCAAGCCCGTGTCATAATGCAATATCATATATAATATCACTGCTCCACCTAATCAGGTGAGCCTGTGCCACAACTTGGCGCTAATATATCACATCATCTAATTAGACGATCCCGTACTTATGCCCGGTACTTATCATATGTCACTGACGCCCGTACCTACACACGATACGTCGCCAGGAAAATTGCATCACCTAATTAGGTGAGCCCATATATTATGTCCATAGTATCATTACATTATCATTGCATAATCAATCGATAATTTCAGAACCTGTCATGCCATGAGGTACATTATACTTTTCTTACCTCAAGTTTCGGATTAGGTATGTTGGCTGACTTTCTTGGAGAACGATCGATAATCTCAGGCCCTATGTCATTGTGGGGTTTTATGCCCTAAATAAAACTCATTTCAATATAATCAGATTTACTTATTAATATAGATCAGAAATAACATTTAATGTTGCATGGTTCACATGATTTATTTCATGATTATATGTACATAATGTATAAATTCATCTGAAACCCTTTTCACATACTTGATCCTGTTTATTGTGCTGTCAACACATTGGAAAGTAAACATGACTATGTGAATAAAGATTCCTAGATTTATCAGACATAGGGTTTTACTAATATTATAATCTATAACAGAGTTTACTTGCATTTGGAGAAATGCTATGTTCTTTCCAGAGCATTGGTTAAAGTAAAGCTCAGGTTGGATGCATGGAGTATGCATCGGAAGGGACCGATATTGAACTTTGACTTAGATTTATTAAACTTACCGTAATATCTATTCAAGTCAATATCGCCTAGTTGATCCTAGATCAAATGATCTTAATCCTGTTATGATTAGGTTCAATCTCAAGAGGCTATTCGTGTTCTTTGATTTGTTAGTTAAGCCTACTTTTAGGTCAGGGTGATACGTACATTTTGGGAACACGGTAGTGCAATTGAGTGGGAGCGCTAACATAAACATGGAATCTATAGCTTCTATCTGGCGAATAGTAAGTAAAGGATGATCTCCTTCGAGCTTGACCAAACGAAAATAAATGGTGGAGATCTCATTTCACATAAGCTGAAATATCATTTATACGGGGTTAAGTGTTTTAAGGATTAAATACATTGTAGGGTGTAACGGTAATCTAATCCCTTTATAGTGTAGATCATTCATATAGAGGATCATTGATGAAATTAGGATTATAACAATGGATAACTAATGATGTGTCTATATAGTGGAACATATAGAGCATTCTATGTACTGAGAGTGCAATTCTAAGTTCTATGCGTGGATTCAACGAAGAATTAATAAGTTAGTGAATTTTAGTAATAAATTCTTGATCTGCTTATTGGAAGCTCCGTTATATAGACCCATGGTCCCCGCACTAGTTGAGATAATATTTCTTGTAAGACTCATGTAATTGGTTTTGATTAATCAATTATAATTCTCAAATTAGACTATGTCTATTTGTGAATTTTTCACTAAGTAAGGGCGAAATTGTAAAGAAAGAGTTTTAGGGGCATATTTGTTAATAATGATACTTTGTATGGTTCAATTAATAAATATGATAAATGACAATATTATTTAATAATTATTTATAGTTATTAAATAGTTAGAATTGGCATTTAAATGGTTGAATTTGAAAATTGGCGTTTTTGAGAAAATCAGATGCAGAAAGATAAAACTGTAAAATTACAAAAAGTGAGGCCCAAATCCACTATACATGGCCGGCCCCTTTTGTAGGGAATTCAAACTAATATTTTCATTATTTTAATGCCAAATAATTCAAACCTAACCCTAGTGGAATGCTATAAATAGATAGTGAAGGCTTCAGGAAAATTACACTTCTGATTCAGAGAAAAACCTGAGCCTTCTCTCTCCCTATCTGGCCGACCACTCCCTCTCTCTTTCTTCCCTCTTAAATTTCGAAATTCTTAGTGTATGAGTAGTGCCCACACACAGCAAGTGATACCTCAACCATAGTGAGGAAGATTGTGAAGAAAGACTTTCAGCAAGAAGGAGTTTCAACACTAAAGAATCAGAGAAAGAGATCCAGGTTCAGATATTGATAATGCTCTGCTACAGAAAGGAATCAAGGGCTAGAAATCTGAACTGAAGGACTCATATTATTCCGCTGCACCCAATGTAAGGTTTCCTAAACTTTATATGTGTTTATTTCATCGTTTTAGAAAGTTCATATTTAGGGTGTTAATCAACATACTTGTGAGTATATCTAAGATCTTGGTAAAATAATTTCAAACTACTAGCCTCAGAGCCATGGTAATTTATTTGCTTGCAAGAAATTTGGACTTTAAAACGATTGTTTGATGTTTTGGATGGTATCATGTTGTATTGAGTGTTATTTGATGATTGATTGATGTTTGTAAATTTTCGTAAAAAATAATTGAATATCTGTTTCTGGAATTATTTTTATTGGATAGTATGGAAAAAATTAAGCAAGTTACTTTTTTTACAGAACTCAATTTCGATTTAATTTGAATTAGTTATTATTTTTTGAAGTTTTGAAAAAATTGGGGTTGAGCAACAGGGATACGCGCGCGAAACAGGCTGCATGCAGCCTCCTGCGCCCACATCCCTCGCCCATGCTGCCCTTTGCGCGCCCATGGACAGTATACTTGGATCGCCCATGCAGCCCATGGACAGCCCCTTGGCATACTGTCCGTACAACTCGCAAATTTTTCGTTTTTCTTCGTTTTTTCATGTTTTTTCATGGAATTAACTTCCGATTTTTTGTGTAGTTCTGTATTTATACATTTACTATTCCTAATTCAATTCTAATTATCATAATTAAATTAATTAATATTTTTTAAATTTAATTCATGATATTAGTGTAATTTGAATTTGAAAAATAGTAAATATCTATCTTTTTTGCTTAATTATCTATCTTATTTTTAAATTTGATTATATCTTATCTTATTTTTAAATTTAAGGTCAGATTTTAAATTTTTTTTAAATTAATTTTTTTTAAATAATTTGACCTTATTTAAATTTAAAATAAGATAACTGTAATCATGTAATTTTAAATAGATGTAAGATATTGTGCTAACTTTTAAATTTTGTTATTTTATTTATTTAAATTACATTTAAAATCTGAAAAAAGATATTTATTTATCTTTTTTAATTTTTTATTTAATTTTTATTTATAAAATAACATTAAATATTTAAAAGTAGTTAGCAAATTTTGAAATGATATTTAGGTTGGTTGAAACCAAATTTTTTAAAATTGTAGGTTTAATTTTAAATATTTTTTATTAATTTCAATTTTTTTTAATTTTATTTTATTTTATAATTTTCGAAAATAAATTTTTATTTATTTAATTAATTATTTTTCGAAATTATTTATTTAAAATTATATAAATCCTACATCCAACTATCTAGTTATTGTTGCAGGAGTATGTGTTTTAGCTTGTTTGTAAGTTTTCAAAACCTATTATTGCTTGATTGCAAATAGCCATGGTTAACTTTTTGCCAGATCTAATGATCTGATGGCTCCTTTGGTCAAGTAAATAATTTGTAACAGGTATATTTACAATCTTCTTTCATCTGTGTATGACCTAGCAACATGATAGGACCCATCCAAAGTGTGCCTGTGTGAGCCTATGTGTTTAATTTCATTGTAGATGCATATAGGTTGTTGTTGCTAAATAAAATGTCATAGTTCTTGATAGATTTTATTTAGGCCCATTTAGTTTTTGGGCCTATTCAATTAATAACAGTTGTTCATTTTAAGGTTAAATTCCTCTCTTTTGGGCCTTGTGTGAGAGTTGGGAGCCATAGAAGTGGGTACGACATACTGAACCCAGCACCCCCTCACATGAACCACCCCAATTGTGAAGGCCCATTTGCCTGATTTGAATAACTGTACTAGGTTAATTAAACTAGTTTAACCTAATAAAATTGATTAGCAACATAATTAATTTCATTTATTTTGAAATTAATTTAAGAAAACCATAGTTTAAAGAATTTTATATTCTAAGCTAAACTATATGTATTTTCTTGTATTTTATTAAATATAGAATTATAACCATCTAGATTCTTTCTGAAGCTTAATTTAAATTTTTCATTAAATATTCCTATTTAATTTGATATTTAGTTATATATAACTAACCAACTTAAATCTGAATATCTTTTGGATTTAAAATTTTAAAATTAAGTTGAGAAATTTTAGGCATTGGTTATTAAGATTCTTTAGATATTTTTAAGTTAATATCTTTTCGAATATTAACTTAAAATGGAATATTTTTAAATTAAGTGGTTACAACTTAATTTTTGATATTTAATTAAATTTAAATTTAAAAATATTTAAGTTCTAGATTTTTTCTAATACAACTTAAATTAGATTTTTTTTTTTTTCAAATTGTGGAAAAGATACTTAGTCAAATAAGATATTTTCTAGATAGTTATTTCTAGACTACTTATTATTTCTAATATTAAAATAGGAAAATATTATATATTGTGAAATTAATTATTTATATAATTAATTTTGGTACAATTTATTTTAAGTATATTTTTCCTAGTATTAAACTAGAATTAATAATTAAGCCTTCTCTACACTTAATTATTTATTTCTTGAATTTAATACATTTAATTAATTTGAAAATTAAATATCTAAGTTGATTTTCATCATAATACTTAAATATTTCTTTTTCACGACATTTAATTAAATAGAAAATTATTTTTAGTTGAAATTTATTTTTTCAACTAAATTTAAATAATTTTCAAAATATATTTTTTTTTCTTTATTTTATTAATCAAATTTCGAGATTGCATTTCTTAAATGCTGGAATTTCGAATTTTATTTGAAAAATAGATTAAAGTTGTAAATTATTTATTTTAATTTTGGACCAATCAATGATTTTTTCATTAATTGATTAATTTAAAATAAATGAATTAAAATATATTATTAGAAATTGAATTAATTAGTCAAAGGAAAATCTAGATAGGTGATATTTTTGCTTGAGGTATTTTTCTAGTGTATTTAATTAAATAGAAAATTAATATTTAAGTTGATTTTCATCATCACACTTAAATATTTGAAATTTTCTTTTATATATTTAATTAAATAGGAAAATTATATTTTTTGTTGTAAATTAATTTTATTAATTAATTTTGGGCCAACATTAAATTAGAATAATTTTTTCAGGATTTATTTTTTATTTTAACATGCATTTTCGAAAATTGTATTCTTAAATACTTTAATTTTTCGAAATGCAATATATATTTATAGAGAATTAAATTTGAGTTGTAAATTAATTTAAAATAATTTTGTAACAACTTAAATTGAATATTTTTCTAAATATTTATTGGAAATTATTACTAAGATGGAAATAATTCATATTATTTTCATATCCATCTAAGTAAAATTTATAAATATTAAATTAAAATTTATATTTAGAATTTTTCATTCTAAATTGGAAATTTTAATTAAATAAATATATATTTAAAATAAATAGATTAAATAAAGAGAATCAAAGAAAATACAACTCTCTTTAAATAATGAGCTTTATATTAGTAAGATATTCGATCTCCATTGTTGGTCTTACAATAGTTAAATGTTTTCAATATAACCTCGAGACGCTAGACTTCGTCCCCCTATGCATGGTTATTCGTTGAACGCATTTAACACCGTAAGATCTCATTTGATAAGTGTTTTGTAAGTTTTCGTCTCTATTAGACTCTCCCCTACGGTGACTACTTAGAGATAAACTTATAAAACATGAAACAATGGTGGAAGCTCATAAAATGAGAATAACCTTGACTCTCGCCTACCGGGACAACGTTGGATTCTTATTTTGATCGAATAAAAGGTTTCTAGAATGGTTTCTATTTTAGATGAGCTAACAACTTTATTCAATGAATGATACTTTGACTCTCGCCTACTGGGACACTGTATCAGTTTGTTGAAAACCTTAGAAATTATTTAGGATTGTATGTTTTAGTATTTTCACTTGTCATTCCTACTTGCTATATGTTTAATAATTTCTGAATTGTGTATGAATTTATATTGAACCATGTTATTTTCTGTTATTAAATTGTACTTTAATTTCGAATCTTCATTGTTGGTCTAACATGTTTGTTTTTCTAATGAGATAAATCCCTAATGGATTTTCACCATTAGACATACATAATAGTGTTAAGATCTCGAAAGATAAATATTGCATATGCAACATCTAGCTGTTCATCAATTGATGACACCTTAGACTAGTATTTTTACAATATGAAACAAGAAGATTACATAATAAGATTACTTTGACTCTCATTAATCGAAGCATCATTGGATTCTTATTTATAAACGAAATTATCCTAACTCCTCTTAGCTTATTCATTTCGAATTAGCTTCAAAACATATTATTGGATGAATGGTCTATAAATCATTTCATGTCATTCTATATTTTCTCTGAAGAAATTAAATGACGCATATGATTATAATCCCGAAATTCTATTCCCAATTGATATAAATCCTCAATCTTAGAAATCTCCTACTTGTATGGGCAAATCAGACTTAGAGTTAAATTAGTAGTGGTGGTCCAAGAAAGAATTACTCATTATATTTGGTATAAATTTAAGTCTTTGACTTTAATTTTAGATTCCAAAAAGAAATTTTCTTTATTTCTAATTCCAGAATACAATACAGTTACACTTTCACGTGTTTAATATCCATCTTCTATTACTATTAATGGATTCAAACTGTATGGAATATGAGTTTGGTATTCTGTGACCAGGATCCACTTGCACTATTCTAAGAACTCTTTGAAGTAACTATACCTAAGTCATCAAAAGACTCAATCACATTTTTTATTAATATATGTCATTTGTATCTTGATCATAGTGGTTTTGACAAGATCAATCTCTGCAAAGAGTTAATATGCCTATATCCACTGAAAGTAGTTCATCTCATTCGCAGATGGATGTACATTCAGCGGTGGATATGAGTTTTTTGTTGTATTCTTAATACGATAACTCTAGATTATACCTTATGCAAAGAAATTTGAAATATTTGAAAATTTTCATTAATTTCTAGCAATGGTTAAACACCATTAAGGTAAGTGGTTAAAGATCTTGCGAACTGATAGGGGTGGAGAAATAGTTAGTAGATATGCAGTTCAAAGATCATTAAATTGATTTTTGAATTATATCCAAACTTACCTCCCCAGAAATTTCGAGTTGCATATTGATGATTAGTTACTAATCGTTGCCTAAATCCTTCTATGGTAATACAATTTCAGAATGATGAAATGGTTGTATACTTAATGTAAATCATTACTAGATTCATGGATGACCTAATCAAAATCTTAAGAAAAGCTAGAACTGTTAACCATGGTTTGTTAGCTATTCTAAGTGATTAGGGGTGGACCATCCCATTGTCAATAGATAAGAAAGTGTTTGTTCAAACAAATACTACTTTTCTAAGAAAATGACTAAGTCTGAAAATAAAGTAGCAAATAAAGGAGATATTTATTTCTTGATTCCAAAAGTGTTCTATCATCTTATTTGACATATGATGATCCCACTGCCTCTGTTGTCTTGTCACAACCAAAGAGATCAATACCATTTAGTTTTCTTAGACATAATTCACGGTACCTTATCGTAGTAGGAGAGTTTCTAGGAACTGACCTTTTTATGACTTGGGAGACACTAGTGATTAAAATCCATTGTGAGTTTAAACAAGTAATGGATTGTCAAGATAAGAAACTAAGAAGAAAAGCCAATAGAACTATGGTTTAATCCATTCACATGGAATAACCTAAAGTTTTCTATTACAAGGACATAAGAGGAAAGTTTAGTTAATAAGTCTATGTTGGAAGTTATTTTACCAGGAACTTAGATCTACTCACAAGTATGTTGATTTAACAACCTAAATATGAACTTCTAAAACGATAGAAAATTAAACACATAAGAGTATCAGAAATCTTACAGTGATTGCAGCGGAATATATGTCTCCTCCCACTCAGATCTCTAACCCTTGATTCCTTTCTGTAGCAGAGTATAATCAAGATCTGAGCCCGATAGTCCTTCTTTGTTGTTTCTGAATTCTACACAGCCTTCCTCACTATGATTGAGGTATTACTTGATGTGTGTGGGAACTACTCTAGCACTTATACATTTCGAAACAGTGAAGGAAGAGAGAGAGAGAGGGTGGCGGCTCAGAGAGAATTTTCTGAGAGAAAATTCTGTCAGAATAATGTTGTGCAAAGGTTGTACAGTTGTCTTCAACTCTGAAGCCTTTGCCTTCTATTTATAGAAGACCACCCAGGGCTATGATTGACATTTAGAATTGAAAAAATCAAAGAGAAAAGGAAGCTTAAGTGGCCGGCCTAGGCATTGTGGAAACAAGGCTTGCCACTTTTCCAACTTTCCTTTTCCTACACTGATAGTTTCCTGTTTTGTCAAAAACTGCCAATTCCTTTGTTCAACCACATAAATGTCAAATCTAAATATTTAATAATTAAAATTAATTATCAAATAATATATTATCATTTATTTTATTAATAATGAAACTAATTAAAGTTTCCTAATTAATAAATATGCCCTTCAAAATCTCTATTTACTGTTTTGCCCTTAAAAAGTGATAAATTCTCAAATAGACAAGTCTATCTTGAGAATTTTTAATTGATTAATTAAAATCAATTAAATGAGTCTTACAGGTAATATTATCTCAACTAGTGAGGGGACCATGGGTCTATATATCCGAGCTTCCAATAAGCAGATCTAGAATTTACCACTTAAATTCACTGACTTATTAATTCTTCGTTGAATCCACACATAGAACTCAGAATTGCACTCTCAGTATATAGAATGCTCTGTATGTTCCACCATATAGACACATTATTAGTTATCCATTGTTATAATCCTAATGTGATCAATGATCCTCTATATGGATGATTTACACTGTATAGGGACTAAATTACCGTAACACCCTACAATGTATTTTATCCTTAAAACACTTAACCCTGTATAAATGATATTTCAACTAAGTGAAATGAGTACTCAATCATTTATCTCGTTTGGTTAAGCTCGAAGGAAATCACCCTTTGCTTACTATTCGCCAGATAGAAGCTATAGATTCCATATTTATGTTAGCGCTCCCACTCAATCGCACTACCGTGTTCCCAAAATGTATGTATTGCCCAGACTAAAGATTAGGCTTAACTAACAAATCAAAGAACACGAATAATACTCTTGAAATTGAGCCTAACCATATCAGGATTTCGACCATGTGATCTAGGATCAACTTATGATATTGAATTGAATAGATGTTTACGGTAAGTTTCAAAATCTAATTCAAAGTTCAATATCGGTCCATTCCAATGCATACTCCATGCATCCAACCTGAGATTTACTTTAACCTATGTTCTGGAAAGAACATAACATTTCTCCAAATGTAAGTAAACTCTGTTGTAGATTGTCATATCAGTAAAACCCAGTGTTCTGATAAATCTAGGAATACTTTATTCACATAGTCATGTTTATTTTCCACTGTGTTGACAACACAATAAACATGATCAAGTATGTGAAAAGGGGTTTGGATGAATTTATAAATCAAATAGACAAGCAATTAATTAAGTGAACCAAAACATACACAAATGAATGAAAAATTACTTCTGTTACTTTATTGATATTGAAGAATCTGGATTACATTGAAATAGAGTTTTATTTAGGGCATAAACCCAACAAACTCCCACTTGCACTAATATAAAACAAATTAGTACATTTCAATTAATCCTAAATTCTGACGGTGCTTTTCGAATGAAGTTATTGCCAAGACTTTGGTGAATGGATCAGCTAAGTTATCCTGCGTATCCACTTTCTCCACCAGTACATCCCCTCTTGCCACATATTCTCTGATAATATGATACTTTTTTTCTATATGCTTACTTCTCTTGTGGCTCCGAGGTTCCTTACTGTTGGCTATAGCTCCAGTGTTATCACAAAGCAGGACTAGAGGCCTTTCCATTCCAGGAACTACACCGAGACTGGTGAAGAACTTCCTAAGCCAGACAACCTCTTTAGCTGCTTCAGCCGCAGCTATGTATTCTGCCTCCATGGTGGAATCCGAAATCGCAGTTTGTTTAGCACTTCTCCAAACCACTGCTCCACCCCCAAGAGTAAACACCATCCCAGATGTAGATTTCCTGTCTTCAAGACATCCCTGGAAATCTGAGTCTGTATAGCCTAAGGGATTTAAAGCACCACCCTTGTAGACTAATACATAATCTCTTGTACTCTTTAAGTATTTCAAAATATACTTAACAGCATTCCAATGTACCCGTCCTGGATTTGACTGATACCTGCTCACGATTCCAACTGCATAGCAGATGTCAGGTCTAGTGCATAGCATAGCATACATTAGACTTCCAACTGCAGAAGCATAAGGAATTTTGGCCATGTCTTCAATCTCTTGAGGATCAGTAGGACACTGTTCCTTAGATAGACGGATACCATGTCTAGAGAGCATGTTTGCCCCTTTGGTATTGGTCATGGAAAATCTCTCTAGAACTTTGTCAATGTAAGCTGTTTGAGAGAGAGCAAGGGATCTGTTCTTTCGGTTTCTGACAATCTGAATACCAAGAACATAGGCTGCCTCGCCCAAGTCTTTCATGTCGAATTGAGTGTCAAGCCTTTCCTTGATGTGAGTCATTTTCTTGACATTGTTTCCAATGATCAAAATGCCATCAACATAAAGGACCAGGAATACTACTACTTGGTTTTCCTTGAGTTGGTAAACACAAGGTTCATCTTCATTCTGATGAAAGTCGTAGGTTTTGATGATCTCATCTAACCTTTTATTCCATGAGCGAGAAGCTTGCTTAAGTCCATATATGGACCTATTTAATTTGCAAACTTTATTCTCCTACCCAGGAAGAACATAACCTTCTGGTTGCTCCATATAGATGGTTTCTTCAAGAAGCCCATTAAGAAAGGCTGTCTTGACATCCATTTGCCAAATTTCATAATCTAAAGCGGCAGCTATGGAGAGAAGAATTTGGATGGATTTGAGCATGGCAACCGGACTAAAAGTTTCCTCATAGTCCACGCCTTCTCTTTGGGTATAACCGTTGGCGACCAGTCTAGCTTTGAAAGTTTCGACTTCGCCTCCAACACCTCTTTTCTTCTTGTAGACCCATTTACATCCAATTGGACAAAAATCATCAGGTGGTTCTACATATTCCCAGACTTTGTTCTTTTTCATGGAATCCATTTCTGAATCCATACCGGCTGACCATCGCTTCAGTTGCGGACTTGCCATTGCCTGTTTATAGGTTAATGGGTCGTCATCAATACCGTCACCAACGACCATATTGATTTCACCATCCAAGCCATAACGAGATGGTTTTGTAGAAACCCTCCCACTACGACGAGGAGCGGTGACCTTGTGAACAGGAGCTTTGGTAGTAGTTTTCTCAGTTGCTACAACTGAGGGAGTGGGATGTTCCTCTTCTTGAGTAGAAGAAGATGGTACATTTAAAGGAACAGTATCTGTGAGCATTTCCTCTAATACAATTTCACTTTTTGGTTTGTTGTCTTTCATATAGTTATCTTCAAGGAAAGTAGCATTTGTAGAAACAAACACTTTGTTATCCTTGTGACTATAGAATAGTCCACCCCTAGTCTCTTTAGAATTTCCGACAAACATGCAAACTTCAGTTCGCGATTCCATTTTGCCTTCTTTCTTTCTTAAGACGTGAGCAGGGCACCCCCAAATCCTATAATGGCGTAAACTAGGTGTACGACCATTCCATAGTTCGACTGGTATCTTAGGGACTGCTTTAGATGGAACAACATTTAAAATGTCGTTTGCCATTTGAATAGCATATCCCCAGAAGGACGTAGACAGAGTTGAATAACTCAGCATAGACCTAACCATTTCTAAGAGAGTGCAATTTCTTCTTTCTGCAACTCCATTCTGCTGTGGAGTGCTTGGGGCAGTATATTGGGATTCAATTCCAAGTTCAATTAAATGATCTTTGAACTGCATATCCATATATTCTCCACCCCTATCAGTTCGCAAGATCTTTAATGTTTTACCTAATTGGTTTTGAGCCAAAGCATGAAATTCCTGAAACTTTTCAAACGTTTCAGATTTCTTTTGCATTAGGTAAAGAAAACTATATCTAGAGAAATTGCCAATGAAAGTGACGAAATACTCATAACCTCCTCTAGCTTTTACATTCAGCGGTCCGCAAACATCTGAATGTACTAACCCTAGGGGTTCTTTGGCACGCTCTCCCTTCGCAGAGAAAGAACGTTTGGTCATTTTTCCTTCTAGGCAAGACTCGCAGACTGGCAGTTCTCCTAAGACGACATTTTTCAATGGACCGTCTTTGGTTAGCCTATGGAGTCTATCAAAACCTATATGACCTAAACGTAAATGCCATAGATAAGTTTGATCATCATTATCAATCTCTTTTCTCTTAAGGCTTCTAGGTTTAGCTACATTGAAAAGTTCAGTACTTAGTGAGATTTGAGTATCAGGTCTTAAAACATAAAGCCCTCGTTCCATGTTTGCAACACATATATGAAATCCATTACGAGAAATTGAACAATTTGAACTCGAAAATTCAATATATAATAAAGTGTTTGTAAACATGAAACGCCAATCAAGTTTCTACTAAAATTGGGAATATATAAAACATTCTCTAAAAGTAAAAACTTCTTAGAATTAAACTTGATTCGGGTTGTTCCTCTTGCTTTAA
Organism: Cannabis sativa; assembly: GCF_029168945.1. Lineage (NCBI taxonomy): Eukaryota > Viridiplantae > Streptophyta > Magnoliopsida > Rosales > Cannabaceae > Cannabis > Cannabis sativa. The sequence continues at coordinate 25,935,979 of NC_083606.1, forward strand.
CTGATACCAACTCGCCATTTCCAACTTTAAGCTTTAACTCATCTGGGTGAAGATTCTCCCAAGTTTCAAGCAGCTGCAATGAAGAACATACATGGTTAGTAGATCCAGAATCAACAATCCAGGAGGATTTGTCGTTCTCTAAAACACATGATTCAAATACAAAAGCATCACCTTCGTTTGAATTGTCTAGAAGCCTGGGACATTGTTCTTCTTTATGTCCCTTTCCATTACAATTCGCACATAGAACGTGATGTCTGATAATTGTACTTGAAGAAGCAGCTTTGTTAGAGCCCTGATGCTTAATCTTCTTCCTCTGATTAAAGCTTGCAATACCAGGAGGTCTCATTGCAATCAGATTCCGCTCACTGGCCCTTAACTCACTCTCGAGTTTGTCCATGTCGGAGGAGTTAGGATTGTTCAATAAGTAATATAGAACAAAACTGTCATACTCCCGAGGAAGACTATAAAGTATGAGTCTTACCCATTGTTCCTTTGATAAATCAATTCCTAGTAGATTTGCCTTTTGGAATTTCAGATTCATCAACAATAGGTGCGAGTTAATGCAACTACCAGGATGCATTTTCACACTATTGAGTTCTTTTGCAAAGATACTAACTAGGAGTGGATCGGGATGAGGGTTATTCATATTGGCACTACAACATATCAATAAACAGAAGTAAGGTTTTGGTTCTATAAATTCATACACAGGTTCAGAAAACAAATAATCACATATGTTATAAAAATACTAAATCTAACATAGTTTATTCTCCAAGGTTTCCAACGAACTGATACAGTGTCCCGTTTAGGCGAGAGTCAAAGCATCATCCATTGAATAGAGTTGTCAATTCATCTAAAATGTCAAACATTCTAGCAACCTTTTATTCGATCAAGATTGGAATTCAGCGTTGTCCCGTTTAGGCGAGAGTCAAGGCAATTCTATCTTATGAGCTTCTACCATTGTTTCGCATTCTTGTAAGTCTTATACAGTCGCCACCATTAGGGTGGTCATGAACCATATAAAAAAAACTTATAAGAATACTTATCTTTCGAGATTAAACGGCGCTAACTTGCTAATGAACGTTCCTCCATTAGGGAGGATTACTCACTAAAACAATAGCTATGTAAAACCAACAATGGAGATCGAATTTCTCTTGATTAAAGCTCATTATTTAAAACTGTATTTTGTTTAATCATTTATATTCCATATCTCAATAATGAAATATTACAAATTAAAGTAAAAACTTTAATTAAATTTCAAAATTGGAATAATTTTGAAAAATATCTTATTTAAGTTGTTTAGAAAAAAAAATCTAAATACCCAACTTAAAATATTCTTCAACCAATGACTTAATTAAATATTACCAATTAAGTAGTAACCACTTAATTTAGAAGATATTCCATTTTAAGTTCCCATATTTATAAAATATCAACTTAAAAAATATCTAAAGAATCTTAATAACCAATTCCCAAAATTCCTCAACTTAATTTATAATAGGAAATTCAAAAATATTCAAATCTAAGTTGATTTGATAGATTTAAGTAAATCTAAACTTAAATAGGAATATTTAATGAAATTATAAAATTAAGATTCAGAAAGAATTTATATGGTTATAATTCCATATTTAATTAAAAACAAGAAAAATACATATAGCTTTCCAGAATATAACTATTCAAACTATGTTTTTCTTAAATTAATTTCAAGGAAGAATGAAATTAATTATGTTGCTAATCAATTTTTTTATTAGGTCAAACTAATATAATTAACCTAGCACAGTTATCCAAATCAGGCAAATGGGCCTTCACAATTGGGGTTGTTCATGTGAGGGGGGGCTGGGTCCAGTATGTCGTACCCACTTCTAAGGCTCCCAACTCTCACACAAGGCCCAAAAGAGAGGAATTTAACCTTAAAATGAATAACTGTTATTAATTGAATAGGCTCACTACTAAATGAGCCTAAATAAAATCTATCAGTTATGATATTTTATTTAGCAACAACAACCTATATGTATCTATAATAGAAATTAAACATATGGGCTCACACAGGCATACACATTTGGATGGATCCTATCATGTTGCTAGGTCATACACAGATGAAAGAAGTTTGTAAAAATTACCTGTTACAAATTATTTACTTGATCTATCATCAATTGAACCTTTGGTTAAAATTAGATCGTAGGATCTATCATCAAGTTAACCAAGGCAATTTAGATCAAGCAATAATAGGTTTTAGAAAACTTACAAACAATCTAAAACACATACTCCTGCAACAAGGTTAGATTTGGATAGTTGGATGTAGGATTTATTTAATTTTAAACATTTATTTCGAAAATAAAATTAAAATTAAACCTACCATTTTGCAAAAATTAGGTTTGGGTAACCTAAATGTCATTTCAAAATTAAATTGCTAACTTTCCTTTTTAAATTTCATGTCATTTAATAAATTAAATAATAAAATAGAAAATGGTAAATACATACCCTTTTCTTGTTTTACAATTTAATTTAATTAAAAATAACAAAATTTAAAAGTTAACAAAATTACCTTATTTCCTCTTTTAAAATTATCATGATTATTTTGATCTTATTTTAATTAAGGTCAAGTTACCAAAAAAAAATTAATATCTCACCTTAAAAAAAATAAAATAATCAAATTTTAAAGAAAATAAGAAAAGAGGTAAGCAAAACTTGATTTTTCCTATTTTCAAAATCAAATTACACTAATATCTAAAATTAATTTTAAAAAATTAAATTAATTTATTTCTGATAATTAGATTTGAAATTTGAAAAACAAAAATCAACATACAAAACTACACAAAAAATCGGAATTTAATTCCATGAAAAATCGAAAAAATTGAAAAATTGGATGAACTGTACAGATGGCATGCCATGCATGCCCATCCGCGCGCGTATCTGGGGTGAATGGCCGAGAAATCACGGCGCAGGAAGGCTGCTGGCAGCCATTCCGCGCGCGTGATGAGGGTGCTCATCACCCCGATTTTTCCAATTTTCAAAAATTCATAACTAATTCAAATTAAATCGAAATCGAGTTCTATAAAAAAGTAAATTGCTTAGAATTTTCCAAACTATCCAATAAAAATAATTACAGAGACAGAAAAGTAACTATTTTTCCCAGAATTCACAAACAACAATCAAACATCAATATGACACTCAAAGCAACATGATACCATCCAAAAAACAAGCAAATCGTTTTAAATCCAAATTTCTTGCAAGCAAATCAATTACCATGGCTCTGGTGCCAGTTGTTGGAAGTTATTTTACCAGGAACTTAGATCTACTCACAAGTATGTTGATTTAACAACCTAAATATGAACTTCTAAAATGATAGAAAATTAAACACATAAGAGTATCAGAAATCTTACAGTGATTGCAGCGGAATATATGTCTCCTCCCACTCAGATCTCTAACCCTTGATTCCTTTCTGTAGCAGAGTATAATCAAGATCTGAGCCCGATAGTCCTTCTTTGTTGTTTCTGAATTCTACACAGCCTTCCTCACTATGATTGAGGTATTACTTGATGTGTGTGGGCACTACTCTAGCACTTATACATTTCGAAACAGTGAAGGAAGAGAGAGAGAGAGGGTGGCGGCTCAGAGAGAATTTTCTGAGAGAAAATTCTGTCAGAATAATGTTGTGAAAAGGTTGTACAGTTGTCTTCAACTCTGAAGCCTTTGCCTTCTATTTATAGAAGACCACCCAGGGCTATGATTGACATTTATAATTGAAAAAATCAAAGAGAAAAGGAAGCTTAAGTGGCCGGCCTAGGCATTGTGGAAACAAGGCTTGCCACTTTTCCAACTTTCCTTTTCCTACACTGATAGTTTCCTGTTTTGTCAAAAACTGCCAATTCCTTTGTTCAACCACATAAATGTCAAATCTAATTATTTAATAATTAAAATTAATTATTAAATAATATATTGTCATTTATTTTATTAATAATGAAACTAATTAAAGTTTCCTAATTAATAAATATGCCCTTCAAAATCTCTATTTACTGTTTTGCCCTTAATAAGTGATAAATTCTCAAATAGACAAGTCTATCTTGAGAATTTTTAATTGATTAATTAAAATCAATTAAATGAGTCTTACAAGTAATATTATCTCAACTAGTGAGGGGACCATGGGTCTATATATCCGAGCTTCCAATAAGCAGATCTAGAATTTACCACTTAAATTCACTGACTTATTAATTCTTCGTTGAATCCACACATAGAACTCAGAATTGCACTCTCAGTATATAGAATGCTCTATATGTTCCACTATATAGACACATTATTAGTTCTCCATTGTTATAATCCTAATATGATCAATGATCCTCTATATGGATGATTTACACTGTATAGGGACTAAATTACCGTAACACCCTACAATGTATTTTATCCTTAAAACACTTAACCCTGTATAAATGATATTTCAACTAAGTGATGTACTCAATCATTTATCTCGTTTGGTTAAGCTCGAAGGAAATCACCCTTTGCTTAATATTCGCCAGATAGAAGCTATAGATTCCATATTTATGTTAGCGCTCCCACTCAATCGCACTACCGTGTTCCCAAAATGTATGTATTGCCCAGAATAAAGATTAGGCTTAACTAACAAATCAAAGAACACGAATAATACTCTTGAAATTGAGCCTAAACATATCATGATTTCGATCATGTGATCTAGGATCAACTTATGATATTGAATTGAATAGATGTTTACAGTAAGTTTCAAAATCTAATTCAAAGTTCAATATCGGTCCATTCCAATGCATACTCCATGCATCCAACCTGAGCTTTACTTTAACCTATGTTCTGGAAAGAACATAACATTTCTCCAAATGTAAGTAAACTCTGTTGTAGATTGTCATATCAGTAAAACCCAGTGTTCTGATAAATCTAGGAATACTTTATTCACATAGTCATGTTTATTTTCCACTGTGTTGACAAAACAATAAACATGATCAAGTATGTGAAAAGGGGTTTGGATGAATTTATAAATCAAATAGACAAGCAATTGATTAAGTGAACCAAAACATACACAAATGAATGAAAAATTACTTCTGTTACTTTATTGATATTGAATAATCTGGATTACATTGAAACAGAGTTTTATTTAGGGCATAAAACCCAACAGTCTATTCTATGGACTTAACAAACTTCCTGTTCCTAGTATTATAGGTTTGAGTTTATCTAAACCTATGGCTTTTGGTATACCTGGTAATTACTTACTCTAATGCAAGCAACTTACTTTAGTAAGATGCTGAAGCATTTTCTTTCTAATGGCAATCTATAGAAGCTTCACAACTTCTTAGGCATAGATTTATTTATCTAAGGAAAAGTCTCATCTATTCCAGAAAAGATAAAGCCATGAAAGAATTTCTTAAATCAACAGTGAGAGGTCTTAGATATGCTTTAGTATGCCTTAGACCAGACACCTGCTGTTGAGTGGGAGTAATGAGTAAGTATCAGATTAATCCAGGAGAAAACATTGGAAGACAATCAAGTAAATCTTAAGATTAAGAAGAGGAATTATACGTTAGTCTATAAGGGTGTGTTTAAAACTCTTAGACTACACTATATCAGATTTCGAAATTTGCCTTTGTGCTAGAAAATCTTTCTGATAAGATGGTGATTACTCTGGGGGTGGAATAGTGATTTTAGAAAAGTGTAAAAACATATCTGAAGTCTCTAGGTCCACCAGGAATGGACTGAATGTTAAAGTTACAGGAAAGGTACTTATTCAGTCTAAGGAAAGTTCTATACATTTTTGGCACCATTCCAAAAGTAGTTATTTCCATATTAACCAAAAGTAGTTGCCAAAAGTATAGTATCCAGTATCCCAAGAGAGTAGACATATAGAGAGGAATTTCACAATATCAATGATTTTGTGATTAAGGAAGAGTAATGGTGGAGAAAAGGTTGTGTTTAATTCAACCTTTCAGATCCTATTACGAGGAGTTTACTACTACTACACTTGATTTGTATATCAAGTTGTTGAGATTATTTGAAACACACTTTCTGTTTTATATTAGTGCAAGTGGGAGTTTGTTGGGTTTTATGCCCTAAATAAAACTCATTTCAATATAATCAGATTTACTTATTAATATAGATCAGAAATAACATTTAATGTTGCATGGTTCACATGATTTATTTCATGATTATACGTTAATAATGTATAAATTCATCTGAAACCCTTTTCACATACTTGATCCTGTTTATTGTGCTGTCAACACATTGGAAAGTAAACATGACTATGTGAATAAAGATTCCTAGATTTATCAGACATAGGGTTTTACTAATATGATAATCTACAATAGAGTTTACTTGCATTTGGAGAAATGCTATGTTCTTTCCAGAGCATTGGTTAAAGTAAAGCTCAGGTTGGATGCATGGAGTATGCATCGGAAGGGACCGATATTGAACTTTGACTTAGATTTATTAAACTTACCGTAATATCTATTCCAGTCAATATCACCTAGTTGATCCTAGATCAAATGATCTTAATCCTGTTATGATTAGGTTCAATCTCAAGAGGCTATTCGTGTTCTTTGATTTGTTAGTTAAGCCTACTTTTAGGTCAGGGTGATACGTACATTTTGGGAACACGGTAGTGCAATTGAGTGGGAGCGCTAACATAAATATGGAATCTATAGCTTCTATCTGGCGAATAGTAAGTAAAGGATGATCTCCTTCGAGCTTGACCAAACGAAAATAAATGGTGGAGATCTCATTTCACATAAGCTGAAATATCATTTATACGGGGTTAAGTGTTTTAAGGATTAAATACATTGTAGGGTGTAACGGTAATCTAATCCCTTTACAGTGTAGATCATTCATATAGAGGATCATTGATAAAATTAGGATTATAACAATGGATAACTAATGATGTGTCTATATGGTGGAACATATAGAGCATTCTATATACTGAGAGTGCAATTCTAAGTTCTATGCGTGGATTCAACGAAGAATTAATAAGTTAGTGAATTTTAGTAATAAATTCTTGATCTGCTTATTGGAAGCTCGGTTATATAGACCCATGGTCCCCGCACTAGTTGAGATAATATTGCTTGTAAGACTCATGTAATTGGTTTTGATTAATCAATTATAATTCTCAAATTAGACTATGTCTATTTGTGAATTTTTCACTAAGTAAGGGCGAAATTGTAAAGGAAGAGTTTTAGGGGCATATTTGTTAATTATGATACATTGTATGGTTCAATTAATAAATATGATAAATGAAAATATTATTTAATAATTATTCATAGTTATTAAATAGGTAGAATTGGCATTTAAATGGTTGAATTTGAAAATTGGCGTTTTTGAGAAAATCAGATGCAGAAAAGATAAAACTTCAAAATTGCAAAAAGTGAGGCCCAAATCCACTATGCATGGCCAGCCACTTTTGTAGGGAATTTAAACTGATATTTTCATTATTTTAATGCCAAATAATTCAAACCTAACCCTAGTGGAATGCTATAAATAGATAGTGAAGGCTTCAGGAAAATTACACTTTTGATTCAGAGAAAAACCTGAGCCTTCTCTCTCCCTATCTGGCTGACCACTCCCTCTCTCTTTCTTCCCTCTTAAATTTCGAAATTCTTAGTGTATGAGTAGTGCCCACACACAGCAAGTGATACCTCAACCATAGTGAGAAAGATCGTGAAGAAAGACTTTCAGCAAGAAGGAGTTTCAGCAATAAAGAATCAGAGAAAGAGATCCAGGTTCAGATATTGATAATGCTCTGCTACAGAAAGGAATCAAGGGCTAGATATCTGAACGGAAAGAGTCATATTATTCCGCTGCACCCAATATAAGGTTTCCTAAACTTTATATGTGTTTATTTCATCGTTCTAAAAAGTTCATATTTAGGGTGTTAATCAACATACTTGTGAGTAGATCTAAGATCCTGGTAAAATAATTTCCAACAGTCATAACAATAATAAATCAATATGTGTTTATCCCAAAATACTACTTAACACTCGCGTAAGATAATTTAGGATTTTCTATCAAACCTCGTGGTATAAATACACTAAATAAAACTTATACTTTGGCTAACAAGGTTGCGCATTTTCTGGCGCGTAGTGCTTGTTATTCCCGAGTTCGCATGTTTTCTCATGATAACTCTCCTGAAGAGTTGTTAAACATTGTAATGCCTGATTCACTTTATTAATAAAATGCCATACTTTCATTCAAAAAAAAAAAAAAACTTATACTTTGGCTCTTAAACATGCACCATATCTTAGAGCTCGTCGCAAGCTTCGAAACAGTATATAGAACGTCGAAAATGGACACCTGAGTGAAAATTTATGATAAAAATACGATTTTTGATCTCCTATGAATTTCTAAAAACTATGAAATACGAAAATTTCAATTTTTGCACTCACCGAAACACTACCAAAACTTATCCACATCACTCCAATCTTCACAGGGCACATGTATACCATAAATACTACCATCCTTACGTAAAAGAAATTAAAATCAGACCCTTAAACGGAAAACGCCATTAACGCTCGGACTAAGCTTTAAAAAGTTTCAAACTCAATTTCTAACCCAAAATTACCTTAATTTCAGCAAGAAAACATCGGAACTAGTCCCACGACTACCCGAGAACAATCTTATAAGGTCAGAACCTTCATAACTATTCTAATTCACAAAACACCTATACAAAACCAATTGTTATTAAACTTAAAACGAAATTAAACCTTACCTTAAGCTTCCCCGCTCTGAGAATTCGCTATCCTGCTACTATTGGAACTTAGATCGCTAAGTTTTGGGTTGAAAATAAAACAAAATGGACATAGGGGGAGAAGGTTTTGTCGAAGGGTGAGGAATGAGGGTTTGTTCGCTTACTGTTCTGATAACTGATATATAAATCATATAACATACTTAATATATACTAGGTGAGGCTACACGTGCAATGCATGTGTCTAACTCTTCATGTTCAATTTCATTTATATTTTTGTTAGTTTTTATAAATAATTGTAATAGGAATTTATGTATTTTTTTTTTTGCATCTTATTTATTGTACAAATTATAAATATATATTTTATTATTATATTAGAGATACAAGTGTAATGAATAAATTTCTATGGGCATTATAGACTATTTGAACATTACCTTTTATATTATAACTTATTCTTAATTTTATAATTTTGTAAGATGTCTTTAATAACTACAATATACATGACCATGAAAACACTTAATTGACTAAAAAATTCTTCTAAATACAAAAATATTAAGGAAGTGCATCGGTGCACCAAAGAAGTTTTCTACGATATTACTACTATTAGTTAACCTGTAATCATTTGAAAAAGAATTAAAAAAAAAATTGTATTTCACCACTCCAAAAGGGTGGTTTTGTAGACTCTCTTATCTGTTTTGACATTCAGTAGAGTTTTTTAGTTTATTTTTTTCATAATCGTATATGTTATAGTTATTTATAAAGACCATCTGTAAATTTTTTAGAAAATTATAAATAATTTATAACGTTGAAATTAAATTTCAAACATTTTGTATATATATATTTCTAATGTTTTGAGCATATTAATTTTTGTATATCTATAATTATAATATAATATTTTTAATAAATAAGGCATGAGTTAAAAAAAATTAAATTATTTCACAAAAAAATTAACTTCAGGATATTTTTATTTTAACAAGATTTACTATTTCATAGATGGTTATATCATAAAACTAAATAAGAAATATTTACAACAAAAGTACATAAAATATTAAGTTTGTAGTACTTAAGTACATACCCAAATTGTTCTTTTAGCAATAAAAGTATTTAAATTATAATACTTATAATATTTGTACTAAATTATTTGATTAGCATCAAAGATATTCAAATTTATATGTTTATAAATCTTAAGTAACTAAATTATTTTTAGAATTATTTTATTAATATCTATAAAATAATTACAAAAATACGGATTTGCAGTATTTTTAATATTTTTAAGGACTAATTTTGTTATTTTTTTTATATAAATACGAACAATTATTTTATGGGTTTTTTTTAGCGACATGGCCAGCCAGAGAGTGGACAGCCGGGGCCCAGGCCCTAGGCCCCAGAAATTTGGAGGCCCCGAAAAATTAAAATTTATATTATATACATAAAAATAAAAATATAATATATGTATATATATAACTTTTGGTTTAATAATTTTCATAAAAAGACTTACAACACAATTAGTAGAGGGAATTTATATTGGATGGTAAGTACTGGGTTCAATTCTTGTTTTCTTTACATATTGGGCCTTTTAAAAATTTACAGGCATTGATTAAATTTATTAAAGGTTATGTAGGGTTTCAATGCATTATTTAAAAAGGGGGTTTTTTTTTAAAAAAAAAGTGTACATTATTTAAAAAAGAATAAAAATTATATTTGGTAAACAATTTTTTTAAAAAATTACTCTTGGTGCAATCAAACGGATAAAAATATCTATTATAATACTATTAAATAAATCAAATATTTGTAAAAAATAACAAACAAGAATATTATAACTTAAATGAAAAGTATATTTATTAATTATTATTTATCTTCTTAAATTTATAAAAAATTATAGCATATATTAAAAAAAAAATTAATACTATTGATTTTTTTTTTTTACAAAAGTCTTAAAATATATAATACTTCAAATAAGTTAGGTTATGTGTGAAAAATTATTTATTATATGAAGATAAAAGAGTTAATTATATTGTGTCAAAATTTCAATAATAAATAATATCTCATAGAAAAAAAAATTATTATAATTTTTTGTAAAAAAAAAAGGCCCTATTTCAAATTTCGCCCTAGGCCTGTCAACACCTTGAGACGGCCCTGTGTAGCGATAATTATTTTATGGTTGTTCTCACGTTGTTGCTACAATATACTATGTTCCTGCAACTTGAATATAATGTTATTTTTCGAAAAAAAAAAAGAAATGTAAGTAAAAAAAAAAAAAAACTGAAAAAACATATGGAAAAATGTAAAAAAAAATAAAAAAGTACAATTTTAAGTATTTTGTGTAAAAATTCTATTATTTTTTAGGTGCCCTACATGCGTAGTGTCAAATCTGTTAATAATTTAGGTACTTTAACAATAAAAAAAATAACTTTTGTACTTAAGTGTTACAAACGTAATGATTTAGGTGTTTTTGATTACAAAAAAATAATTTAGATATTTATGTGCTACAAATATAATAATTTTGGTATTTTTGTGTTCAAGTTAATTGTAGCATTTATTTATTAAAAAAAAAAGTTAAATCTATACTACAAAATTGACATTTGATAGAAACAAAGAAAGTTTTATCCTAGAAAAATGAGTTTAATGAAGAAAACCTAAGTTGCTACTTATATAAATATACAAATTAAAAAAGAAATACAAAAGTAGTAGTTAAAATGTTTTAGTTTTGCTTCTTAAAATAATTTTTAGCTCTTTTTATAAAAAAAAACAAAATTATAATTATATTAAAGGTATAATATTCTTCCACATATAATTCTCACACAATTTTATAAATAGTTAGATCATAATCTCTTTGTTTGTATTAAAAAAAAATAAACAAATGAATCAAAAAAAAAAATGTGGAAAAAAGATTTTAATATATTAACTTTTCAAACAAGTAAATTAACTTTATGATCAATATAATTTCACAATATTATAAAAGGTAAAAGTGTCAACAAACTATCATAATATTATAATTTCACATTATTATAATCATCAATTTCTATGAATCATTTCTTTTCCACCACACAAATCAAAATAAATTTAGTGTAGTTTTTGACTTCAACTTATGAGGTAAAAACAAAAGAGGGTAAAGACAAAAGAAATAGACTTGTAATAACATTTAAATTTATGAGGGCAAATTTGTCATAATTAGTGTAGTTTTTGACTACAACTTATGATGGTAAAAACAAAATATATAGGGTAAAGACAAAAGAAATAGACTTGTAATAACATTAAATTTATGAGGCCAAATTTGTCATTAACTATCACACCAATAAACCATATTTACAATAGTAAGATGTATATAAAAAAAGAGAATGTTGTTTTCTTTTAAATTTTCAAGTAAATTTTATAATATAATAATATTAATAAAATTTTTATTATTAATAATTATTTTATCATTTCTTAGCTACTAAGAAATTTCTACTTCTACTTTTAGGGTGCTACATTAAATTCTACATACTCCTAATTACCCAATTACATATATTATCAACTTATCACAATATTCCCATTAATTCTATCAATTAAGCCTGTTATGAAATTTCTCGCCCCGATCGAGTCTCCAAGGTCGCGAAACCTGAAAATATTTTTATTCCACATATAGTTCATATTACATTCACACATGCTATATAAATCTCCGTAATTTAAAAATTACGCTTATTTATCCACTTATAGCAAATTTAAAATTTTATGTTGAATTAGATTAGTAGGATCATAATTCTACTTATTGTTGGGTTTTGTGCCCTAAATAAAACCCATTCAATATAATCAGATTTACTTATTAATAAAGATCAGAAATAACATTTAAGTTGCATGGTTCACATGATTTATTTCATGATTATATATATAATGTATGAATTCTATTTAAGTCCAGAACATATGAATTTGTTAATGATTGTAGTGTTGTCAGCACAGTGGAATATAATCTTAATTATATGTTCGAACGTTAATTCGCTGATTTGTCAGAACACTGGATTTAGACTGACATGGTATAATCAGCGATAGGTATTCTTACACCTTGGAAAAGTGTTATGTCCTTTCCAGGATATTGGCAAAGTTTACCAGTATCGGATGTATGGAGTATACATCGGAAGGGACCGATATTGAACTTTGATTAGATATATTAAAATTTACCTTAATATCTATTCAATTCAATATCACCTGTTGATCCTAGATCAAATGAGCTTAATCCTGATATAGTTAGGTTCGATCTAAAGAGTATTATACATGTTCTTTGATTTGTTAGTTAAGCCTACTTTTGGGTCAGGGTGATACGTACATTTTGGGAACATGATAGTATAATTGAGTGGGAGCGCTAACATAAATATGGAATCTATAACTTTTATTGGAATTTAGAAGTGAAACGATGATATCCTTCGAGCTTGGCTAAATAGAGATAAATGGTGGAGATCTCATTTCACTTCGCTGAAATATCATTTATACGAGCTAAGTGTTTTAAGGATAAAATACATTGAAGGTGTAACAGTAACTTAGTGCCTATTCAATGTAGATCATCTATTAGAGGGTCATTGATCAAATTAGGGTTATAACAATGGATAACTAATGACGTGTCTACATCATGGAACATATAGAGCGTTCTATATGACTGAGAGTGCGATTCCAAGTTCTAAGTGTGGATTCAATAAGGAATTAATAAGTTAGGGAATTTACTTGGTAAATTCCGGTTCGACTTATTGGAAGCTCGGTTATATAGACCCATGGTCCCCATACTAGTTGAGACCATACTGCTTGTAAGACTCAGTTAATTGATTTTGAGTAATCAATTATAATTCTAAAGTTAGACTATGTCTACTTTATGAATTTTCACTAAGCAAGGGCGAAATTGTAAAGAAAAGAGATTCTAGGTTTATTTATTAATTAAGATACTTTATATGTCTAAATTAATAAATATATTAAATGCCAATAATATTTAATAATTATTTTTAAGTTATTAAATAATTAGAATTGGCATTTAAAAGGTTAAATTGGAAAATTGGCATTTTTGAGAAAATGGAAATGAAAAATAACAAAATAGAAAAGTTGCAAAGTGAGCCCCAATTTCCTTATCTGGCCGCCCACTATGCATAGGCTTTTACCATTTTATTTTTTCATTATTTTAATGCCACACAATTCTAACCTAAACCTAGAGGGCATTCTATAATAGAAAGTGTTGGATTCAGGAAACTCATGACTTTGCACATTGTTTCCTTCAGAGAAAAGCCAAGCCGGCCCCCCCTCTCTCTTTTCCTCTCTAAATTTCGAAATTCCTTGAGTGATAGAGTAGTGCCCACACACATCAAGTGGTATCTCAATCATAGTGTGTAAGACTGTGGAGAATCAGCATCTAAGAAGGAGAGAAAGAGATCCAGGTTCAGATCTTGATTATGCTCTGCTACATAAAGGAATCAAGGGCTAGAGATCTGAACGGAAGGAGTCATTATATTCCGCTACACCCAATGTAAGATTTACTAAACTTTATATGTGTTTATTTCATTGTTCTAGAATTTATATTAGGATGTTAATGAAACATACTTGGTAGTAAATCTAGATCCTGGTAAATTATTTCCAACACTTATTACCTGGTTAACTCATAATATAAATATAAACTGTAATTATTAATTATTAAGCTTATTGGGATATTACAATTCTGTTGATGGGCCTACTGTTATGGATGAAGAAGGAATGATTGTTGATGATATTGGGTCCGATAGTAAAGAAAAATAAGTGGACCCAATTTTTTATATTGGACCAAAAGAGTCAACAATTATAGTTCAAAAAAAAATTTTGAATGTGGCAATGGCTCTCTTTTGGGTTGAAAGAATGAACAAAAGGGTGCTGGACTTTTAAAAAACTTGATCCAAGCGGGCCAACAATTTGGGGCTCGCTTATAATTATGAGTTGTCTAAGTTAGAATTGTCATGGACTTGGGATCCCAATGACACTACAATTTCTTAAGGAGATGATTTCTCAAAAGCAGCCAAAATTCGTCTCTCTTTCTGAAACTGCAATAAGGATCGTGTTGAATGGGTGAGGAATGTTTGAAATTCAAAGGTGCTTTTCTGTTGAAGCTCAACGGAGAAGGGGGGGACTGGCTATGCTCTGGAACACTAAAGAGGAGGTTGAGGTAATTAGCTTCTCTACAAATCATATTGATTTAATTACTAGAGTTCCTAGTTTGATTGAGTGGCAGTTAACTGGTGTCTATGGCGAACCTAAACGCTCACTTCGTGCTCATACCTGGGATTTATTTCAAAGCTTGAAGTAGGACTCTTCTTTACCATGGTGTTTGTTGGGTGATTTTAATAACATGGTGTCACAAGCTGATAAGCGTAGTGGTAGACCCTATCCTTCTTTGCTTGTTGAAGGCTTCCAAAAGACTCTCTCGGATTGCAATCTTGTGGATATAGATCTCTATGGGCATCAATTCACCTGGGAACGAGGTCGTGGTACTGATCGATGGGTTAAGGTAAGATTGGACTAAGGCATGGCTTCTGTTGCATGGTGTAATGTCTTTAGTTTAGCAAAATAATTTAATCTTGATTACTCATCTTCTTAGCATAGTGCTTTATTTTTGGATCTTGTTACTCATGTCTCTTTCTCCGGCCAATTTTTTTTTTTCATTTTGAGAATGCGTGGTTGTCTGAACCTATGTATTTTCAACTTGGTAAAGACAGCTAAGAATCCAAGCTAGGAAGTTCTGTTAAATAAAAAGTGGCTTATTGTGGAGAAATTGTAGCTAAGTGGCGGGATATAATTACTGGAGATTTTAAAGGTAGAATCGCTCAATCAAAATCTACATTCTAAAGGCTTAGAAAGCTAAGGGATGCTCACTCGTGTTCACTATTTTTGGAGGAAAAAAAGAAGCTGGCCAATATCTTCCATCAAAAGGAGGTGTATTAGAGACAAAGATCAAAGTAACTGTGGCTTAAAGATGGTGATCAAAACAGTAAGTATTTTCATGCTTCTGCAACAGCTAGAAGAAAGAAAAATTCCATTCAAAAGCTTCAAGATGATCAAGGGAACTCGACCAATTGGAATAATGGCTTGAATCAGCTTCTTTCGTTGATTGGCATGAGATTGTTGATTGGATCACACCCTCTATTACTCAATCTCAGAACAGTGCCTTATTGGAACCGATTTCTATGGAAGAAGTTAAGGGAGCTTTATTTGGTATGCATCCTGACAAAGCTCCTGGACCTAATGGTATGACCCTTGCTTTTTACCAAATATTCTAGTCCGTTGTTGGAACAGATATTGTTTTTGTGGTTCAAGATTTTTTAATCTCCACCTTCATTCCCAAGGGGCTCAATGATACTAATCATGTTCTCAGGAAAAGAAATCCTTCTGTTATGGGAGATCTCAGACCTATTCCTCTCTACAACATTCTTTATAAGATTATCTTCAAGGTGTTAGCTAATAGATTGAAGGGCCTTCTTGACCATGTTATCTCCCCCTTCCAAAATGCTTTCATTCTTGGGAAATTGATCTCAAATAATGTTTTGGTGTCTTTTGAAGTTTTACATAATTTGAAAAGGAATAATAAAGGGGGAAAAGGTTTTATGGCCCTTAAATTAGACATGATCAAAGCGTATGATAGAATCGAGTGGGACTTAGCTATGCTTTAAGGATGGGATTCCATCATATTGGGTTGTTTTAATCATAAGCAGTGTGTCTTCTGTCAATTATAATGTTGTTCATAGATGATAGAGGATCGGTCCAATCATTCCTTTGCGTGACATTAGACAAGGTGATCCGTTGTCCCCTTATTTGTTCATCTTGTGTGCTGAAGGCCTTTTGTCTCTTATTCGGAGTTTTGAGCAAAGAAAGTGGATTTATGGCTGTAAGATTGCCCGTGGTGTCCCCTCAGTCTCCCATATTCCTTTCGTAGACGATAGCTATCTTTATTGACAAGCCTCGGAGGATGAAGCTTCTTGTGTGATGTCTCTTCTGCATAAATTTGAAACTGCCTCAGGTCAAGAGATGAATTTTGAAAAATCTTTGATATTTTTTTAGTAATAATATTGAGGCTTCCTTGGTTAGAGAATTATGTCAATTATAGGTATGGTCCAAGCTCATGAGCATAGCAAGTACTTGTGTCTTCTGAGACTATGGGTCAAAATAAGATTGTTGTTTTGGGCTTCCTTAAAGAAAAGGTGAGGAAAAGAGTGGAAGGTTGGGATGGAAAATGCTCTCTCGAGCAGGAAAATAAATTCTTATTAAATTTGTGGCTCAAGCGCTCCCAAATTACGACATGAGTGTGTTCCTTTTACCTATCAAATGATGTCATGAAATGGAAAAAAAAAATTATCGAAGTATTTGTAAAGTTCTTCTTATAGACAGGGGAGTGGCATTATTTTGGAAAGTAGGGATAGGATTGTGGCTCATAAACATGCTGGAGGGATGGGTTTTCGTAACTTAAATGATCACAACCTTACTATGTTGGGAAAGCAAGCATGGAGACTCTTGACTAATGAAAAATCCTTGGTTGGAAAGATTTTTAAAGCAAGATATTATCTCAATGGTTCATATATTACTGCTTCTCTTGGGCAGAACCCAAGCTTTGTGTTGCACAGTATTTTTGAAGCTCAATCTCTAATCAAAACTGGGTGTCATTGATGTATTGCAGACGGTAGTTTGGTGAATGTTCTTGATCAAGCTTGGCTTCCTCATGCTAATAACCCATTTATCTCTTCAGACCATCCGACGTTGGATGGAATTTATGTTCAGCGACTGATGTTTTCAGGAAGGAGAGTTTGGGATGATGACATCTTGGATTAGCTTTTAAATGCTCGGGATAAAGAGCTTGTTCAAGCTATTACCTTAAGTGAATGAGTGGACAAGGATTCTAGGTACTGGATTCATGAAGCTTCGGGCCACTATATTGTCAAAATTGCTTACAAAGCTATGAAAGTATCAATGGTCATTGGTCTGAAAATGATAACTCTAGTTTGTGGAGGAATTTATGGAACCTAAAAATTCCATCAAAAGTTTTGAATATTGTGTGGAGATCTTGTTGTGATAGCCTTCCAACTCAAGCAAAGCTGCTTGAGAAACGGGTTGATGTCCCATTGCTTTGTCCCTTTTGTCAAGCTACACCTGAGACCGTGACACATTTGTTGGTGGATTGTGCTTTTGCAAGAATGTGTTGGACTCTTGTTCTGTATGATATTAAAGCTGCAGAAATGTGTTTTGTCAACTGGTTTGTATCTATTTTGCAGTCTTTTCCTTCAGCTGTTATATGTCATCTTGCCATGATTTGTTGGGGCATTTGGAGAGCAAGAAATGACCTGGTTTTGAACAATAAGAAATCTCTTGCTACTGTTGTTGTGTCTTCGACTCATGCTTATTTTAAGCAATGGAAATTAGCTAATGTTCGACCACAAGATGATAACTCTATTGTGAATGGAGTTGTTGAAAAGTATTGGAGCGTACCCAATGAGGATACGATTAAAATCAATGTTGATGCCTCGGTTTTCACTTCAGCAAGTTTTTTTAGGATCGGCTGGATTGCACGGGATCATTTGGGCTCCCTCATTTATGTTGCTGCTATTCGCAAACAAGGTCGGGTTGATCCAGTTTGTGCTGAGGCCGTAGGCTTGAAGGAGGGTTATAGTTGGATAAAAACTTAAAATTTTCAATAGGTTGTTGTGGAATCCGATTGTCAAGTTGTACTTAATTTCCTCCATAGCAATTCTAATATGCCTTCCCTTTTTGGTTCTATTGTGGCGAATTGTAAGTTTCTTTGCCAAGTTTTACCTCAAGTTTTTTGTATTTTTGTCAAACGTTCTGCAAATAAGGTGGCCAATTATTTGGCTCGCTCTGGTTATTTTTCCCCAACTCGTAGTTATAATGGGGGCTTGTCCTTATTGATTCGCAAGCTATTTTTTTTTTTTTTTTTTTTGCTGATTTTCATTAATAAAGTTTACAAACTTCCTTTAAAAAAAACAAAGTTAAAATATTAAAAGATAATAAATATTGGGCAACATCACGTGTAGCTTAGTTGCCAATATTACAATAATTGAACGTTATATATTAATCAATTCATTAGGATATGAATTATAACGCAAAAGGTAAACTTAATTAGTCAAACAAGTAGAGATGATGATATTGAATCTTTGTACATATCATACCAAAATGGATGATGTGTCAAATTTAAAGTATAGTGACCAGGAAATGAGTCATTTTCTTTATGGTGAGACGTGAGCATTTTATTCATTCCCACCTTAAATCTTTACACATTATATATATATATATATATATTTATATAAATCGCATTTGGTGAGTTTAGTTGATAGTAGCTCATTACCAATGTCGAAAATTCCATGCTTATAGCGCTGCCAAAATCAACAATCAAACTATAAAACATTCATTTGAGAGAAACTATTTAGTACAGTTTAGTACTTAAACCAATTCCCATTGGTGAGACTAGCATTTTTACAATTTTTTTTTTTTTTTTGAATAACATTTTTATTATTTATTCTCTTTTTTTTATAGAGAAAATGAATCAAAAATTGGCCTTTAACATTTTTTATCCAGGGTTTAGATTGTTTACTCTAATTCTCGTAATATGTTTGGTGCCTATAAATGATAGTGAGTGTCTAAAACTTCTATTGTTTAATTTGTTTAAAATGCTTATATTTCTAATAATGCTCTACCAAATAGCTCACAGTACTAATATATTTTTATCCTTAAGAGGTTCCAGCATCTATTCTCATACATATGAACTAGCTTATCTAAATCTTAACTACGAATTGAGTCGTGCCCAATTAGCATTGATAGATGTACCAAGCGCCAATTGTTATCATTTAGCATTGCAAGATGTAAGTATAGGTAAAATATGTTTTTCATTTCAAAAATAATTTAGAAACTATGGGTTAAGTTTGGTAATACTTTTATTTTTTTAATTTTTTAATGAATAAAGTAAAAGTAGACTTTTTATTTTTTAAAATTATATTTTTGAAATTCAAAAATATGGTATGTAACTATTTTTATTTTTAATATTAAAAAAAAGAAAATAAAAGTTTGTTTTGTAAATTTTATTTTGGTATTTTGTTTTTATTTAAGTCAAGTCTTGTGTCTGAGGCTGGGGTCCATAGTTGGGGCCGAGTCTAGAGAAAGGGCTAGGGCGAGGGTTCAGGTTCAGATTCAGTTCGAGTTTGGATTCGGGGCTCGCATTTAACTTCAAGGTCATGGTTCGGGTCCCGTTCCGTGTCCGAGTCTATGGTCCAGGGACCGGGACGGGAGTGGAGTCCATGACCTAGTTTGGGTCTAGGTTAGGGGTTCAAGTCTTGGTCCGGGTCTGGGATCCGGGGCTGTAGACTAGGTCCAAGTATGTGGTCTAGATTTGGGTTCGGGTCAAGATCCATGTCCGAGTCCAAGTTCGAGTCTGGGTTTGGGTCCAGGTAAGTTATCATTTTTATCTTTCATGGTTCACATGTTATTTTCTTGATTATAAATTCAATATATAAATTCTACTAAATTTCAAACATATAGTTACTCATGATTATAGTGTTTTCTACACGTGAAAAATAATCATGATTATATTGTTCAAACTATTTAGACTCAGGATTTATCATTGCACAAAATTTATATTGACATGATAATTAGTGATGTTGTTTAATTACACTTGGATAAGTAGAATGTATTTTTTAGGGCATTAGGAAAGTCAACTTGCATCAGATGTGTCGGTGATATATCGAATTAGACTGATATTGACACTGAAAAAGATTTAATAAACTGACAGTCAAATCTTTTTTAATTAAAGCTCACTTAGTTAATCTTTGATTAATTGATCTCTATCCTGAGATGGTTAACCATTAGCTTAATTATACTATACGGGTTCTTAGGCTTGTTCGTTACTAGTTTACACGTAGGACTAGCCAATACATACATGTTGGGAATTTGATAGTGCAATTAAGTGGGAGTGTTAATCATAAATATAGAATCTATAGCTTCAATAAATGTTTTGAAGTGAAATGATGGTTCCCTTAGAGCTTGGCTAAAAGATATAGATGGAAGAGCTCTTATTTTTGTATATATATAGTTCACCAAAATATTTTTTTTTTTTTGGCATAGAAATCTGGCCAACACTCGGTTGCTAGACTGGTGATAGGAGTAATAAGTTTCAGTAAAGTAAGTAGAGAGACACAAGAAATTTATAGTAGTTCACTCCCCGTGTCACGATGGTGATGGAGCTACGTGTACTTCGAGTTTTTATTTCACAAGAATTACCAGAAAACTAGCAAAGCCAAGACCTCCAATTTCTAGAGAGAAAATAGAGAGAGAAGCTCTGATCTTATGGGGAACTAGAAGAATGTGAAAAATGAACTAGAGGAGCTCTCCTTTTTAAGGGAACGAGGTCTTATTAAAATATTAATAAAATAATTTAAAAAATATGAAAAAATCACTTTGGGTTGATCTTGACCATTAATGATGATCTAACAGTGAAAAATTTACTTTTGATAAAATTCTCCAATTTATAGAGTTTTGCTCGTTGGATTATTTTCGGGTATTCTCTGAAAAAAAAAATTGTAATTATCTTGGACATGAATTTTAAATTTGAAATATTCATAATTGCAATATGAGATATGACTTGATAGAATTTTGAAATAGCTTCGAAACACAAGTTGAATCGTGTCACTCAGATCAATATTGAGTGTAACACCTTAATGATTAGGCATGCTATAGTGACTTTTTAATTACAATACACACCTTTGCCAATAAAAGGATTTTATCAAAAATTGTGACAAATTTAAACTTATGAAAACATTATACTTTTATAATCATAACTATATATACTCTTACAAAAGGGTTGCGATCCCATTTTTAAACTTATTTATACAACTAAAATAAACTTTATAAACATGTTGCACAACGACTACAAAATGAAACCCAAGTCGTTTTGAGACGAAACTTTCTAGGTTGTTCCTTCTGAACATGTACAATCATCTCCGAGCTCTAGACTCATTGCTGCTCAGCCTTATCCATTCCTTTACATACACATGCAAGCAATAACTGAGTCACGAACACAGTAAGAAAACCATATAACAAACAATATATTGTCGACTTATATTAAGGCACCCATACACTTATCCACAAGGCTTAACAAATGATTAAGAATGTTCTTAATGAAGGTACGTATGACCCCTTCACCACATGCACACATATCGCTACTGTACTAGTGTTGGTAGGGTTTGAACCTTATCCCGAGTACCACTAAGTGTTGTACCACATGCACTACATACCAAACTCTACTAGTTTTCGTAACACTGGGTTGTACTCTTAAATATCATAGGGTGTACCACATGCACTCAGTACCGTTAATGTACTAGTGTTGGTAGCATATGAATCATATAATACCATGTATACAAAATACATACACACATACGTATATAATGCTAGTCTTACCTCATTTTTGAATTTAAGCGTGTCGGTCGATCTGAATGGAAAATCACACGCTAAACGGAGGCCCTATGTCACAATCACATAAAATGATAAACAACCTTTTAAAACCTTTTTAGGGATCTAAACTCAAAATTATAGGTTTTTCTATCATTAAATAGCATGGCTTAGCCTTATGTATCGAGGAAACATGAGAAAAAAAAATAATGAAATAGGGAAACTACCTAAAAAATAGCAGGTCGTTTCAATAAAAATGGCAGGCCCTTTCTGGGTGTGCACCAGTAAAAATGGTAGGAAGTTTTTGCGAAAACGGACTGCTGTTTTTCACTGCAGAAAAACAACAACTCAAAAAACCACCCCAATTCAAGCTCAAACCTTACCACAAGCTCTAGAATACATATTCACATCATAATAAACTATTTCCAAGTGACAAAACTAGAAATATCTCAATGTTACACAATTTACCATTATTGAACCAAGTTTGAGTTGTTGAACTCAAATTGCTCAACTCAAGAATCAACCATCAAAATAACCTCAAACAAGCCTAAACAACCTCAAATATAACTCAGAAAATAACTCAAGACCAGCTAGGGTTCAGACAAAACCTATCTCTAAATCTTGCATGTTCAAACTAAAAAGAAGTCTTCAAAATTAAAGGAACCAAGTTCTAGGACTTTACCTTGGCTCTTGGCTAACTAATCTCCTTCAATTCTTTGCTATATTTTGCTAGGATTATATGAATTAAGGTTTGGCTCCTTTAGGTTTGGGGTGAGACCGAGAAAGAGAGAGATGAGGTGAGAGAGAGGTTGATAACTTTGATTTTTCTTTTAATGCTTATCCTTAACATAATATTATTTTATTCTAATATAATTATCAACCTAAAACAATAAGATTAGTTTAGGAAGTCTACTTAAAAAAGACTAAATCTTACCAATTGGAGAAATTCCAATTTTACACCTTTGCTTCACAAATAAGCAAATTCTAGGTCTACGGGTAAAATGGTATAAAACCATAACCCCGCCTAACTTCAATATTCCAATTATCAACATATGGATGCCCTACTAACTAAAAAGATTCTAAACTAACCCTTGTGATTAATCGGTCATCTGTCGCATTTTGCATCGTCACCGAGCGAAAATTATAAAAATAGTAAATTTTGCATATAGCATAAATAATACAATCAAAGTTTAATAAAATCTTCAAAATTTAAAAATTATAACTGTAATGCCCATTTTTTAAAATGGGAGCCACAATAAATATAAAATGATGTATAATCATATAATGTTAATAATTATTGCTAATTGTCTTTTCTAATCCATAATCTAATCATGTAGTCATTACAATTATCCCCCGTATAAAAGGATTTTGTCCTCGAAATCTAACTGGGAATTTTTTGGATTTTGAGTCCTCATGATGGACTCTATCTCCTAGATGGCTTCCTCCAGCTTTCTATTCCTCTAGAGTAGTTTGACCAAAGCTATGGTCTTGTTGTGTAGAACATTTTCCTTCCTATCAAGGATTTGAATTGGATGTTCCTCATAGGACAAATCTGATTGTAGTTCTAGGGTTTCGTAGCTCAAGATATGAGTCGGGTGTAACACATATTTCCTAAATATTGAAATATGAAATACATTTTGTACAACCAATAATGCTTGTGGTAAGGCTAGCCAATAAGCTGCCTGCCTGACTTTCTCGAGTATCTCGAATGGCCCTATGAACCTATGGCTTAACTTGCCCTTCTTCCCAAAGCGCCTTTTATTGGTGAATCCTGCAGGAACATGGTCTCCTACATGAAATTCAATATCTTTGCATTTAGGATTTGAGTAACTTTTCTTTCTGCTTTACAAAGCAAGCATCTGAGCCTTGATCTTGCTTATTGCTTCATTTGTCTGCCTGAACTAACTCAGGACCCAAATACTTTCTTTCCCCAATCGCATCCCAGTGAACCAGGGAACGACATTTCTTACCGTACAACATTTCATACGGCGCCATCCCTATTGTACTTTGATAACTATTATTGTAGGAAAATTCTATCAAAGGCAAGTATTTGCTCCATGAACCCTCAAAGTCCATAACACAAGCTCGTAATAAATCTTCCACTATCTGTATTGTCCTCTCGGACTGTCCATCGGTCTGAGGGGGAAAAAGTTACGCTAAACTTTAGCTTTGTACCCATAGCTTTCTAAAGACTCACCCAAAATTTTGATGTAAATTTCGGATCTCTCTCTAAAACGATAGATTTTAGAGCCCCATGAAGATGTACTATTGCTTTTACATATAGCTCCGCATACTAATCAACGGTAAAAGTTTTTTTCATTGGCAAAAAGTGTGTTGACTTTATGAAACGGTCCACTATAACCCATACTAAATCATACATTCCCATGGTTCTAGGTAAACCAACCACAAAGTACATAGTAACATCTTCCAACTTCCACTTAGGAAGTGTTAATGGTTGTAATGACCCTAGCAATTTCTGATGTTCTACTTTGATATATTGACAAGTTAAGCACCTTGACACGTTTTCAACCGTGTCTTTCTTCATTTTGCACCACCAATAATAAGGCTTCAAGTCTTGGTACATTTTGGTGATTCCTAGATGCAATGAATAAGGTGTAGTATGAGCCTCCTCAAATATCTCCTTTCTGAGCTCATCACTGCTCGGAACACAAACTTGAGCCTTAAAAAGTAATATTCCATTATTCAAGATTGAGAAGTCCTTAGGCCGACCCTCCAATACCTCCTCTCGAATCTTAACTAGCTTAGAATCTTCCAACTACACCTTTTTGATCCTTTCGAACAAGTCTGATTGAAGTGTCAAGTTATGAAATTTCCCAACCACCAACTCAATTCCAACTTTAATCATATCTGAAGCCAATTGAGGTACTATCATTATTGTACTAAAAACCTACCAGGGACCTTTTATGCTCAAAGCGTCTGCCACTATATTAGCTTTCTCGAGATTATATAAAATCTCACAGTCATAATCCTTGACTAGTTCTAACCACTGCCTTTGTCTTATATTTAGGTCTTTTTGAGTGAAGAAATACTTGAGACTCTTGTGGTCTGTACAAATCTCAGACTTCTCCCCATACAAATAATGTTCTCATATCTTCAGGGCAAACAAAACTGTAGCTGATTCCAAATCATGTGTCGGACAATGTTGCTTGTAATCCTTTAACTGCTAGAAAGCATAAGCAATGACTTTGTCAGCTTGAATCAAAACAAATCCCAGACCCTGTCTTGATGCATCACAATAAACAACAAACCTTTCTTGGTTTGATGGTAAAGCTAACACTGGTGCTATGATTGATCATTGCTTCAGCTCTTGAAAGCTCGTTTCACACTTGTCAGACCATGTAAACTGTTATTTCTTTTTACTCAATTCCGTCAATGGAATTGAAATCTTAGAGAAACCTTCTACGAAATGTCGATAATACCCTACAATCCCGAGAAAACTTCAAACCTAAGTAACTATTCTTTGCCTTAGCCAATTCTTAGCTGACTCAATGTTTCCCAGATCAACCATAATTCCATCCTTTCTGACAATACGCCCTAGGAAGGATACTTCTAATAAATAGAATTCACACTTTTTAAACTTTGCATACAACTTATGTTCTCTAAGTCGTTGTAAAACAATCCAGAGATGTTTCTCATGCTCCACTTCCGTCTGAGAGTATACAAGGATGCCATCGATAAATACTATAACAAAATTATTGATGAAATCCTTAAACACTCTATTCATGACATCCATAAAGGCTGTCAAAGCATTTGTCAATCCAAATTACATCACCAAAAATTCATAGTTACCATACCTGGTCCGAAATGCAGTCTTCTAGATGTCTTCCTCCTGATTTCTCAGTTGATGATAACCCTAACGTAGGTCAATCGTAGAGAACACTGCCTTACCCCGAAGCTGATCAAACATGTCATCAATTCTAGGCAATGGATACTTGTTTTTGATTGTCAGCTTATTTAACTCATGATAATCTATACACATCCGAAGAGATCCATCTTTCTTCTTTACGAACAACACCAGACCTCCCTAACGCATCAGACTCAACAACCACCGCATCCCAACCTTTACGCTTTATCCAACTAAGCGCCTCCTTAATGCCAATAACCTCAGCTATTTCTGCAGACACACAGCCCCATCTACTTTCAGAAATAGCTTCAAGTAGCTTGCCATGATTATTACGTGCAACACAACCAAAACTAAATTTTTGGTGAGCCTTAAAAGTCGCACCATCGACATTCACCTTGACCGTAAAAACATCAGGTTTACGCCAACAATTATTATGTGAAGTGTCTCCTATAGCAAATAACGCATTAGGGGTCTCAAACTTTGTAATTTTCCATTGGCCAAGGACATGTTTTGCCGACTTTACCACCTCCAAAGCAGTCTGAGATTTGTTCTGCCATTGCACTTCATTGCGAGTATTCCAAATACTCCAACATAACATAGCAGCTTCACCACCACAACCTCACTGCAGTCAGCAAGAAGGTCAAAAAACCAGCTGCTCAACTCGGCATTTGCACCAGCAGTCGACTGGTTTACAGCAGAAAGTGCCCAGCAAGATCGTGAAAAAGAACAGTCCAACAACACATGAAATATTGTCTCCACATGCATATTACACAAAGGACACAAGAGATCAACATTAACATGTTTAGATTGAAGTTGTACCTTAGTTGGGAGGCAACCAGAACAAGCTTTCCAAAGAAAATGATGAACTTTAGAAGGAATGGGCAGCTGCCATAAATTCTTCCAACAATTCTCATCTTGCATAAACAACCAATTCCCTCTAGATGATTGAAGGAACTTGTAGGCACTTTTAACCGAGTAAAATCCCAAAGACTCCATATTCCAATACCAACCATCCATAGCCCGAGAATGACTAAGTTGTATGCTTCTAATCAAATTTATATCTCTCTCTTCAAACATATCATTGAGAATGAAAAACTGTGTTTTTGCAAATGTCAGTTATATATAAGAAAATATAAAAACTGTAAGAGTTTGCAGCAGCAGAAAGTAATTCTGCTACAAAGAAACCGAATGTACGAATATAAAATATTTGCAGAAAAATAAATAACTTGACACAAGAGATTTGTACGTGGTATCAGTGTTCTCTCGAACACTCCTAGTCCACGGGGCCACGCCCAGAGAATGAAATCAATTAATAAAGTATCAAAATTACAAAGACAATTGACTTAAATAAGTTTAGACTCCCTCTAAAGTATTGCCGCAATCCTTTGTAATCCACTTTATGAATCTGACATCTTGAAACACCTTCAAGCCCGAACTCTCTTCGTCTTTGAAGTGTGAGTGCTTACTTCCTCCCGAAGTAAGGCTTTAACAAGTCTTCTCCCGAAGACCAAGTGCTTACTTCCTCCCGAAGTAAGGCTTTATCAAGTCTTCTCCCGAAGACCAAACTCTTGTTCAGTCAAGTAGTTCTTCACAACCTCTAGGATAGAGTAAGAACAGAAATAGAACAACTAGAACCTAGGTGAACAACTAGGCTCTCACAAAACAAAGAAACACTCTCTTCTCTCAAAAGATAAATGTAAAATATGAATAATAGAAGAGGTAATTCGAATGGTTGCTCTCTAGGCTCTATTTATAGATCATAGAAACCAAAGAGGCAACCACAAGTTCGAATTAGCAGCTGTACAAAAACTTTCCAAAAGAAACACGTCTGCTACATCAGATTCGGATGCTGACGCAAAGACCGCCCGAAACGGAAACTTACTAAAATCGGGTCCGATCTTCTTTCAATGCTTGATTCCTGCCAAAAACAGATTAGATATTCTGATTGTATCAAGATACAATCGAAATCAATAAGGAAAAGGCAATAAACAAAGTTTCCCTAAAAAAAACAACTTTCCAAAAGAGAATTCCTTCTCTTTTGAGAAGTTTTCAACAAAGGAAAGTTCAGCTGAAAGTGCAACTTTCCAAACAAGGAAAATGGCAACTAATAACCGAATAAAAGAGGTAAGAATTCGAAAATGAATGCATAGCAATCTTACCATAAAAAGGAAAAATTATTTTGTCACCTAACTTGCCAAAAAAGGACTTTACAATCTCCCCCTTTGGCACTTTAGATGAACAAAATAATTTTTACCATGAAGTACCTGCAATGCAAAGTTAGCAAGAGCAAAAGATACTACTCCTCTGAGTAACACAATTGAGTATCACAATAAAACCAAAGATCATGCTAACTTTAAACATTAAGTTCACACGTACTAACAAACCACAACTCCCCCTGGAAAAAGGGTCCAGAGTTGGGCAACAAACCAAAACATAAATATCTCTCCCCCTTTTTGTTTATCGGAGTGCCAAAGTAAACAAAGAACAAAAAATAGACCCAAGTTTAATTAAAAAAAACAAACTAAGAACACTTTAATCTTTGTAGAGTTTAATCAAAGTGGACCAGCAGAAGTGATATACACATTCTGAAGTTCAGACTTGACTTCCAGGAGTTCTGCTGCAGCAGAGCCTGAACTTGCACCAGCAGAAGCAGCAGCAGCACCAGCCTTTGGCCGTTTTTGAAACACACCATCAAAGTATTCTGAGGGTTGGAATGTAGGTCCAGTGATGGGAGGCTCAAGTGTTTCATGTGATTGGGCCACATTCTTCTGAGAAGATAAAACCTTATAAATTAGATTTGGAAATACAAGTTTGAAGGTTGGCTTTTTACCTCTTCGGAAGGAGACAATCTGGTTTAGAATGTGTGAGGCCAGATCAATGGAAGTTCCAGAAGTGATGCGGTATAGGAGTGTAGCCACTTCTTGAGACACCACGGTCTTGTTAGAATTTGGAACCCAATTGCTTAGTGCAAACCGCATAAGGGAAGCATGAGCAAAAGTGAGGTGAGTGATTCGAAGACTCTCCCCTGGTTTCAATTCTGAACGAGCACCAGTGAGTTCAGAGTGCATCAACTCACGATCCATGGACATCACAGCATTGGATACATTCTCAGGCAATTGCAAAGCTTGAGCAATGTCCTTTTCAGAAAACGAGAACCAATGACCCCTAACATAAACTTTTCGATAAAGTCTAGAGTTCTCATCAAGGAAATCATCAGTAAGATTAGCATAAAAATCCTTAACAATGTTCGCAATGTATCCAATGAAACCAGTAAGAGTGTTTTCCCATTGATGAAATTGAATGTACTTTACAATACCATAAACACGATGGGCATGCAAATCATAATTCCTCTCACTTTCAAACTTACGGGTTGCATATAGATTACAGTCACGCTCATTGTCTCGATAATAAAAACAAGGACAGCCAGAAAGAGAGGAAGGGATATTACCAGATGTAGGATCTTCCATGGGCTGCTTGCCTTTGGCAGCAGCAGAGGCCTTTCTTTGCGTGCGCTTTGAACGAGGAGGCTCTGGCTCGAGTTCTGTGTCCTCACTGTCCTTTTCAGTATGCAGAGATACTGATTTGTCTGAAGAGACTTCCATTGGATCCTCTTCTTCTTAACTGGAACTCGATGAAGCCGAGGGAGGATTATTCTTGAGTTTCTTCTTGGCTGGAGGGACAGTCTTCTCTCGAGATTGAGAGGCTCGAAGTTCTTTCTCAGCCGAGGCTTGCTGGGCTCGAGTTCGAGTGGAAGGGCCTGTTGGAGTGGAGCCAGCCATTGATGCAGCAGGAGGTGGAACAGCCAATGGAGGAGGAGATTCCTTTGAGGATTCAGACGAGGAAGTCCAGGTGCGATAGGGCCTTACCGATTTGCGAGCAACTTGCTTGGGTGGACGTTTTGGCTTCTCGGCTTGAGATTCACGCTGGGGAAGCGATGAATTTCCAGGCTTTGCAACAGCAGGAGGAGGAACTGAGGCAGCAGGGGGTGCACTAGAAGGAGTTGGAACGGTTTCTTCTAACTTTTTAGTGTGCCCTAGATTCTTGGTTCTCACCATTTTGGAACTGAAAGAGAAGATGAATAGTGACAGACAAAGAAACAAGAATGAGGGTTCGGGTAGGTGGTGAATTAAGTGTCAAAATTTGGTTTATATAACCTTGGAATCAAAAACAAGAAGAAGGAAACCAATTTTGAAAATTCAAATGGTAACCGCCAGCCCATGAACCAAAAAAGGAAACCGCCCACTTCTCAACTCCTTTCCCCTTTCCCTTTTTTTTAAAAAAAAATAAATAAAAGGAAACTAGAAATGCCAAAAAAATTTTCCAAAAATAAATCAATCTTTCAAGAATAAAGGCACATTACCATATAAAGATTAATCTTTACTTGGAAAAATATCATAATAAATCAAAGAAAGAATGAATGTTGATACTTACCATTTATGCACAAGATTTTCTTAACCCATGAAGCAAGTCACACGCCTCCCTCCTTTTTTTTTATTTAAATTAAAATCGAAAATAAAATATAATGTGTACAATAAATATATGTGATTCGAACCAAGCAAAAGAAATCAAATATCATTGACAATTGACAAAATAAAATACATGTTATGCTTTTAAGGAAAATAACTAATTAGTATCTCATGAAATAATCATACTTAATTGATGTTGAGGAAAAAGATATGCATGTTACTTAAAATTTTGAACCAGGATTATCAATTTACTTTTAATAGAGGAGACTTACAGATTTGAACACACTTGTCAGACATAAGTGTGTGCAGTGAAAATAGGATCATTGTCCTTGGCAAGATTTTTCATTTTCGCCTTTTTCAATTTGATCCCGCAACTGGATGCTTTCACACCATACTGAAGGTAGCCCTTTTCTATGGTAGTGCATCCTCATCATAGTTGCTAATTACAATGTTCCAGCTTACTCATCAGATGGCTTTCACACCTCAGTATGGGTAGCTCTATTCCAGCAAGGGGCCTGACAAGACTGAAACAAAAATTGCTCAACTCTGTATAAGAACATTATTTAATCCTAGACACACATAAAGAGTAACATGAACCTTTTAGCACAACATCACAAAGTATGATCAGACTGAGATCCTAACTAATTATAAACCAAAAGCATAAACATGATTTGTCAAAATACAATGATAGACGATTAAGAGCTAGAGATGAATCACATAACACTATTGTACAACAATTATGAACAGATAAAATTAAACAATGCAAACTCCCAAAGACTTTCTGAGGGAGTCAAAGCGACTTGCATCTAGGGCCTTTGTGAAAATATCAGCTAATTGTTTTTCAGTATCAACATATTCTAATTGCAATGATTTATTTTCAACAAGTTCCCTGATAAAGTGGTGTCTTATGTCAATGTGCTTTGTTCTAGAATATTGAACAGGATTTTTGGAAATATTTATGGCACTAGTATTGTCACAAAAAATAGTCAAAACACCCAATTAAAACCCATAATCAATCAACATTTGTTTCAACCACAATAGTTGAGTACAACAACTGCCAGCAGCGATGTACTCAGCTTCGGCAGTGGATAAGGAGATGGAATTCTGTTTCTTGCTATGCCAAGATACTAGATTATTCCCAAGAAAGAAACACCCTCCACTTGTGCTCTTTCGATCATTAGCATTTCCTGCCCAATCTGCATCACTAAAACAAGCAAGATTTGAATTGGTATCTTTCGAGTACCAAATTCCATAATCAGGAGTGCTATTAACATATCTAATAATCCTTTTTACAGCTGATACATGAGATTCCATAGGATTACTTTGATATCTAGCACACACTCCCACACCGTAAACGTATATCAGGACGACTAGCAGTTAAATACAAAAGACTTCCAATCATGCTACGATAGAGTGTAGTGTCTACCTTTACTCCATTCTCATCTTTTGTTAATTTCAGTGTGGTGCTCATAGGAGTACTTACCTGCTTAGCCGATTCAAGGCCAAATTTCTTGACAAGGTTCTTAGCATACTTGCTTTGAGATACAAATGTACCTCCTTCCATTTGTCTCACTTGAAGACCCAGAAAGAAATTAAGCTCACCAACCATGCTCATTTCAAATTCACTTTTCATTTGATCAACAAATACCTGCACTTCATGGTTAGATGTAGAACCAAAAACTATATCATCAACATAAATTTGAGCAATGATAAAATCAGATTTTATATGTTTGATGAAAAGAGTTTTATCCAAACTACCTCTGTGATAGCCATGAGAAAGTAAAAATTGAGTCAACCTTTCATACCAAGCTCGAGGAGCTTGTTTCAGACCATACAAAGCTTTTTCAAGTTTGTATACATGGTCTGGAAATTGAGGATCTTCGAATCCTTTTGGTTGCTCAACATAAACTTCCTCATTCAAAATACCATTTAGGAAGGCATATTTCACATCCATTTGAAACAATTTAATATTCAGAATACAAGCAATACACAAAAGTAAACGAATTGATTCTAATCTTGCAACAGGAGCAAAAGTTTCATCAAAATCAATACCTTCTACCTGTGTGTACCCTTGTGCCACCAAACGAGCCTTGTTTCTCACAATTGTACCGAACTCATCACTTTTATTTTTAAACAACCACTTTGTTCCAATAACATTTATACCTTTTGGTCTTCGGACCAAAATCCATACCTTGTTGCGAACAAATTGGTTGAGTTCCTCTTGCATTGCATTGAGCCATTCCTCAAAGGTCATGGCTTCCTTCACATTTTTTCGGTTCATATTGAGAAACAAAGCAAAGAAAGCTGATTAAGTTAATATACCTTCTGCGAGTTACCATGCTTTCTTCAGGATTTCTAAGGATGAGATTTTTGGGATGATTCAGTTTGACTCTGGTACTTGGTTCTTTCTGAATAGAGTCAGTGATGATGTTTGGATGAGTCAAGATAGACGGTTCTGGTTCTCCAGTTTCAGTTGCAGCAGCAGATTCGTCATTTGCAGCATCAACAATGGGTTCTGCTGCATCAGGATCTGCTGTTGCAACTTCTAGAGGAGTATCCATGAGACTATCCATCTTGGCTTCTGTGGAAAACTCTGAAAAATCTCTAAAATCATCAACAACCACATTAGCTGATTCCAAAACAGTTTGAGTTCTCATGTTATAAACACGATAAGCTCTACTGTTTAAGGAATATCCAATAAACACACCAACATCACTTTTAGCATCAAATTTACCAATATGCTCACGATCTCTATAGACATAACACACACATCCAAAAACATGAAAATGACTTACATTGGGGCGCTTACCTTTCCAGATTTCATAAGATGTTTTTGAGGTACCTGGACGAATAAACACTCTGTTTATTATGTAGCAAGCTGTGTTAATAGCTTCAGCCCATAAGCGCTTTGTCAACTTCTTGCTATTTAACATCACTCTTGCCATTTCCTGCAATGTTCGATTCTTCCTCTCAACAACTCCGTTTTGTTGAGGAGTTTTGGGAGCTGAAAATTCATGAGTTATACCTGTAGACTTGCAAAAATCATCATACACAGAATTTTCAAACTCCTTACCATGATCACTTCGAATTCGAACAATTTTCCCAATATTACAACCTTTCTCAACTCTTAATCTCAGACAAAGAGTTTTAAAGGCATCAAAAGTGTCAGATTTTTCTCTTAAGAAATCTACCCAAGTAAAACGAGAGAAATCATCAACACACACAAAGATATATCGTTTACCATTCAAACTTTCAACTTGGATTGGACCCATAAGATCCATGTGAAGCAATTCCAATACCTTTGAGGTATTGATATCAGACACAGGCTTGTGAGTGATTTTTAATTGTTTCCCAAGTTGACACGGTTCACACTTACCTTCACTTTCCTTACCAAGCTTGGGAAGACCTCGAACAATACCTGCATTTGACAATTTTTTCAGGTTTTTAAAATTAATATGCCCAAGCTTGGCATGACACAGATCTGTGGTGTTGTTGATAGCTGAATGACAAGTAAACACAGGGGTTAGAGTGTAACAGTTATCATTGGATCGAAATCCTTGCAAGATACATTCATTGTCATCATTCAGAACATAACAATGATCACTATCAAAAGAAACAGTAAACCCTTGATCACAGATTTGACTGATGCTAAGTAAATTAGCCCTCAGTCCTTCAGCTAACATCACATTTTTCAGTCTAGGTAACCCTTCAAAATTTAGAGTTCCCATACCAACAACTTTTCCAGATAGGCCATTACCAAAAGTGACTTCTCCACATAGCATAGGCCGAATGTTAGTCAAAAAATCCTTGTCACCTGTCATATGTCTAGAGCAACCACTGTCAAAATACCACATTTGAGATGCAGCAGTTTTATCAGAAAAACCAGCTAGACACTTCTTTTTCACCCATATTTGTTTCAAACCTTTATGTTTCTTTTGAGATTTTTTTAAATTATCAAAATAATTTGTTTTAAACAGATTGTTCAACGTGAAACATTTAGGTCTGATATGTCCTTTTCTACCACAAAAATGACAAATGGGAACAACTCTTTTTACCTGAGATCTTACACTTTTCGAAAATCCTGGAGATTTTGCAGCATCAGAAGCTGTTCTTGCTGCCACAGGCTGTGAAACTGTTACGGCAGAGTTTGTAGCCTCAAGATGATTCGTTGGAACACTAGATTTTACAAACTTCGTGACTCCAGAACTTTCCATTCCATTAGAACCAAGGCCTGCGAAACCTCTCTGACCTGCATTCTGAGCTTTTTCAAAAATAGAAGATCCAGGATTAAGCATTTGAACATTTTTCTTAAAGTTTTCAAGTTCCTTCTTTAATAGAGAGATTTTTTCATTTTTATCACAAAAACTTGTCTCATATTCTTTTATTTTCAAATTACACATTTCAATCTGATGAGACAATTTTTTATTCAATTTATTTAACTCTCTATTTTCAGAAGCAACCTGAATCCATTTTTCATACATGACTTTGTATGATTCAGCAAGAGATTCTTCACAGATTTCAGACTCATCTGAATCTGATTCCTCTTGTTTGGTGGTATTATTCAGACATACCAATCTATCTTTCACCTGTGAATCACACAACACATTAGTCATAACAGAGGTTAGGGCAATATTTTCAGCAATATCTTCATCACTTTCGGTTTCATCATCACTCCAAGTGACATTGAAACTTTTCTTATTCTTTTTCAAAGTGTTTGCACACTCAGCTTGAATATGCCCAAAACCTCCACATTCCCTGCACTGAATTCCCTTTTTGTTAGAGACAGATGGTTTAATGAAAGTATTACCTTTTGAACCTTTCGAAATATTCTTTTTATTTCCCATCTTTTTCATATATTTCTGAAAATTCTTAGTTAATAAAGCAATCTCATCATCGCATTCACTATCAGAATTTTCATTATCAGCAACTTTCAAAGCAATACTTTTACCTTTATCAGCAATGGACTTGGGTTTGTCCTTTTGTTTAATCTGTTGATTTAATTCAAAAGTACATAAGGAACCCATCAATTCTTCCACTTTCATAGTGCTAAAATCTTTAGCTTCCTCCATTGCCAAAAGTTTAGTATCAAACCTTTCTGGAAGAACTCTAACAATTTTTCTCACAAGAACAGAATCATCAAGCTTTTCTCCAAGAGCAAAATATTCATTAGCAATGTCAGATAATTTTTCATAGAATTCAGTTAAAGTTTCATTATCAGACATTCTAAGCTCATCAAATTTAGTTTGAAGCATGATAAATCTAGATCTTTTCACATCAGAAGTTCCTTCAAACTGAGTTTGAAGAATCTCCCAAGCTTCCTTAGCAGAAACACAAGATGATATAAGTTTAATGTAACCCTCACCTACACCATTAAAGATAGCATGCAAGGCTTTGCTATTGTAGGCAGATAGTTTATCATCTTCAATAGACCATTCCAGTTCAGATTTTATAATAGTATTACCTGAAGAATCTGTCTCAACTGGAGGAGACCAACCTGATAGAACCATTCTCCACGCCTTCTCATCTTGAGATTTGATGAAGGCCCTCATTCTAACTTTCCAATAAGGATAGTTAGAGTCATTAAGCAACGGTGGTCTAGAACTAGAACTTCCTTCTGCAAAAAATGACATTCTAACAAAAACGTTATAGGACCACACTAAGAGTTTAGTGTCCCGCTCTGATACCAATTGAAAAACTGTGTTTTTGCAAATGTCAGTTATATATAAGAGAAATATAAAAACTGTAAGAGTTTGCAGCAGTAGAAAGTAATTCTGCTACAGCAAAACTGAACAGAAAGAATATAAAATATTTGCAGAAAAATAAATAACTTGACACAAGAGATTTATACGTGGTATTAGTGTTCTCTCGAACACTCCTAGTCCACGGGGCCACGCCTAGAGAATGAAATCAATTAATAAAGTATCAAAATTACAAAGACAATTGACTTAAACAAGTTTAGACTCCCTCTAAAGTATTGCCGCAATCCTTTGTAATCCACTTTATGAATCTGACTTCTTGAAACACCTTCAAGCCCGAACTCCCTTCGTCTTTGAAGTGTGAGTGCTTACTTCCTCCCGAAGTAAGGCTTTAACAAGTCTTCTCCCGAAGACCAAGTGCTTACTTCCTCCCGAAGTAAGGCTTTATCAAGTCTTCTCCCGAAGACCAAACTCTTGTTCAGTCAAGTAGTTCTTCACAACCTCTAGGATAGAGTAAGAACAGAAATAGAACAACTAGAACCTAGGTGAACAACTAGGCTCTCACAAAACAAAGAAACACTCTCTTCTCTCAAAAGATAAATGTAAAAAATGAATAATAGAAGAGGTAATTCGAATGGTTGCTCTCTAGGCTCTATTTATAGATCATAGAAACCAAAGAGGCAACCACAAGTTCGAATTAGCAGCTGTACAAAAACTTTCCAAAAGAAACACGATCTGCTACATCAGATTCGGATGCTGACGCAGCACGGATACGCCGAAACGGGAGACTTACTAAAATCGGGTCCGATCTTCTTTCAATGCTTGATTCCTGCCAAAAACAGATTAGAT
Source organism: Cannabis sativa (assembly GCF_029168945.1). NCBI lineage: Eukaryota > Viridiplantae > Streptophyta > Magnoliopsida > Rosales > Cannabaceae > Cannabis > Cannabis sativa. Next base: position 25,972,957 of record NC_083606.1, read on the forward strand.
ATTCTGATTGTATCAAGATACAATCGAAATCAATAAGGAAAAGGCAATAAACAAAGTTTCCCTAAAAAAAACAACTTTCCAAAAGAGAATTCCTTCTCTTTTGAGAAGTTTTCAATAAAGGAAAGTTCAGCTGAAAGTGTAACTTTCCAAACAAGGAAAATGGCAACTAATAACCGAATAAAAGAGGTAAGAATTCGAAAATGAATGCATAGCAATCTTACCATAAAAAGGAAAAATTATTTTGTCACCTAACTTGCCAAAAAAAGACTTTACAGAGAAGTTCAACATCCCAAGACCTCTCCCCAACTACCATCAAACTAGAAACATATTGATCAACAAGGCCCGTATTATTGGACAAAACAAACGGATTAGAATCATTGGGTAACCAAGGATCGTGTAAAATGCTAACCGAAGAACCATTAGCAATGGATCTTCTAGCACCATTTTTTACAAGATCTTGAGCAGCCCAAATGCTCCTCCAAATGAAACTTGGGTTTTGTCCTAGCTCGACATTAAGAAATGAACCATGCGGATAATACCTTGCTTTATAGATTTTCGCCACAAGTGTGTCCTCCATAGTAAGCAGTCGCCAACCTTGTTTTCCCAAAAAAGAAAGATTATAATCACGAAGGTCGCGAAAGCCAAGACCACCAACATTTTTATGTTGACAAAGCTTCTTCCAACTAACCCAACTCACTCCCTTACTAGAAGAACTCGATTGGGATTTCCACCAAAACTTCGCCATCATCCCTTCAAGGCTCGACCAGATTTCATGAGTCAAAAGAAAAACACTCATTGCATAATTAGGTAAAGCCTGAGCTACTGACTTGATCAAAACTTCTTTGCCAGCTTTAGACAAAAACTTAGTCTCCCAACTAAAAATTTTCTTCTTCAGTTTTTCCTTCAAAAAGCCAAGAATGGCATTTTTATTTCTTCCCATGATGGATGGAAGACCCAAGTAAAAGCTATCATCCGAAGCCGCATTCAATCGCATAAGACCACACAAACGATCATGCACAGCCACAGTAATATTGTTGCTAAAGAAAACAGAGGACTTAGCAAAGTTTACTTGCTGACCAGAAGCAAGCTCATATCTATGCAAAAGCCGCAACACATTCTGAGCTTCATTCTCATTAGCCTTACAAAACACATAGCTGTCATCCGCGAATAGCATATGAGACACCATAGGAGCACCCCGAGCCACTCGACATCCAGTCAACCAATGATGCCGCTCATAATGTTTTAACAACAACAAGAGACCCTTCGCACAAATCAAAAATAAGTAAGGAGACAATGGATCTCCTTGACGCAACCCTCTGCTTGGTGTAATAGGCCCCATTGAATGACCTCCATGAGTAATATTATACGAAACCGTAGTCACACAGAACATAATCAAATGAACCCAATGTTGGTCAAAGCCCATAAGGATCAACATGTTCTCAATAAAACTCCACTCGACTTGGTCATAAGCTTTACTCATGTTAAGTTTAATAGCCATAAATCCCTCCTTCCCAACTCTCTTCCTCTTCAGATAATGCATAATCTCAAAAGCAACCATAATATTGTCCGATATTAACCGGCCCGGAAGAAAAACACTTTGATGATTTGAGATCACCATTGGCAAAACATCTTTAAACCGATTTGCCAACACCTTCAAAATAATCTTATAAAGCACATTACATAAAGATGTAGGGCGCAAATCTGTCATAGACTCCGGATGTTTTTTCTTAGGAATAAGCACAATGTTGGTATGATTTAACTCTCTTGGAAAAGAACCAACTACAAAAAATTCTTAACAAGATTGATAATATCATTACCTACAGTGCTCCAACACTTTTGATAAAAACCCAGTGTCATTCCATCATGTCCGGAAGATTTATCCGGATGCATTTGGAAAAGAGCATGACGAACCTCATCATCCGAAACCGGTTCCAACAATCTGTTGTTGTGTTCACTTGTCACAGCCGAAGGAACACACTGAATAACCTCATTATCAGCCACGGCTGTAGCTGTAAACAAAGTAGAAAAATACTCCACCATGACCGAAGGAAGCCTGCCTTTCCAATTAACCCAAACACCTGCTGAATCTTTTAGCTTTTGTATCGAATTTCTACGTCTTCTAGCAGTGGTCGATGCATGAAAATATTTGGAATTACTATCCCCTTCACGCAACCAAAGTTGCTTGCTTCTCTGCTTCCAAAAAATCTCACGCTGCAGCAACACTTTATTCAAATTAGTAGAAGCAGTTTTATAGTTCTCAATGGACACCCAATCACGGCGCTGTTGGGTTTTATGCCCTAAATAAAACTCTATTTCAATGTAATCCAGATTATTCAATATGAATAAAGTAACAGAAGTATTTTTCATTCATTTGTGTATGTTTTGGTTCACTTTATCAATTGTTTGTCTAGTTGATTTATAAATTCATTCAAACCCTTTTCACATACTTGATCATGTTTATTGTGTTGACAACACAGTGAAAAGTAAACATGACTATGTGAATAAAGGATTCCTAGATTTATCAGAACACTGGGTTTTACTGATATGACAATCTACAACAGAGTTTCCTTGCATTTGGAGAAATGCTATGTTCTTTCCAGAACATTGGTTAAAGTAAAGCTCAGGTTGGATGCATGGAGTATGCATTGGAATGGACCGATATTGAACTTTGAAATATATTTATAAAACTTACCGTAATATCTATTCAATTCAATATCACTAAGTTGATCCTAGATCAAATGATCTAAATCCTGATATGGTTAGGCTCAATCTCGAGAGTGTTATTCGTGTTCTTTGATTTGTTAGTTAAGCCTACTTTTGGGTCAGGGTGATACGTACATTTTGGGAACACGGTAGTGCAATTGAGTGGGAGCGCTAACATAAACATGGAATCTATTGTTGGAAATTATTTTACCAGGATCTTAGATCTACTCACAAGTATGTTTATTAACATCCTAAATATGAACTTTCTAAAACGATAAATTAAACACATATAAAGTTTAGGAAACCTTACATTGGGTGCAGCGGAATATAATGACTCCTTCCGTTCAGATATCTAGCCCTTGATTCCTTTCTGTAGCAGAGCATTATCAATATCTGAACCTGGATCTCTTTCTCTGAATCTTTGATGCTGAAACTCCTTTGCTGATGATCTTTCTTCACGATCTTCCTCACTATGATTGAGGTATCACTTGATGTGTGTGGGCACTACTCATACACTAAGGATTTCGAAATTCTAAGGAAGAACAGAGAGAGTGGTCAGCTAAAGATAGGGAGAGAGAAGGCTCAGGTTTTTCTCTGAAGGAAAAATAGAAAATTTTAGTGTGAAATTTTAGTGTAATTTTCCTGAAGCCTTCACTATCTATTTATAGCATTCCACTAGGGTTAGGTTTGAATTATTTGGCATTAAAATAATGAAAATATCAGTTTAAATTTCCTACAAAAGTGGCTGGCCCTATACTAGTGGATTGGGCCTTGCTTTTTGCAACTTTGCAATTTTAACACCTTTTGTATCTGATTTTCTCAAAAATGCCAATTTCCTAATTCAACCATTTAAATGCCAATTCTAACTATTTAATAACTATAAATAATTATTAAATAATATTGTCATTTATCATATTCATTAATTGAACCATACAAAGTATCATAATTAACAAATATGCCCCTATAAACTCTTTCTTTACAATTTCGCCCTTACTTAGTGAAAAATTCACAAATAGACATAGTCTAATTTGAGAATTATAATTGATTAATCAAAACCAATTACATGAGTCTTACAAGCAATATTATCTCAACTAGTGGGGGGACCATGGGTCTATATAACCGAGCTTCCAATAAGTAGATCAAGAATTTAGCACTAAAATTCACTAACTTATTAATTCTTCGTTGAATCCACGCATAGAACTTAGAATTGCACTCTCAGTATATAGAATGCTCTATATGTTCCACCATATAGACACATCATTAGTTATCCATTGTTATAATCCTAATGTGATCAATGATCCTCTATATGAATGATCTACACTGTAAAGGGATTAAATTACCGTTACACCCTACAATGTATTTATTCCTTAAAACACTTGACCCCGTATAAATGATATTTCGGCTTATGTGAAATGAGTACTCCACCATTTATGTTCGTTTGGTCAAGCTCGAAGGAGATCATCCTTTGCTTACTATTCGCCAGATAGAAGCTATAGATTCCATGTTTATGATAGCGCTCCCACTCAATTGTACTACCGTGTTCCCAAAATGTACGTATCACCCTGACCTAAAAGTAGGCTTAACTAACAAATCAAAGAACACGAATAGCCTTTCAAGATTGAGCCTAATCATATCAGGATTAAGATCATTTGATCTAGGATCAACTAGGCGATATTGACTTGAATAGATATTACGGTAAGTTTAATAAATCTAAGTCAAAGTTCAATATCGGTCCCTTCCGATGCATACTCCATGCATCCAACCTGAGCTTTACTTTAACCAATGTTCTGGAAAGAACATAGTATTTCTCCAAATACAAGTAAACTCTTGTTGTAGATTATCATATCAGTAAAACCCCGTGTCTGATAAATCTAGGAAACTTTATTCGTATAGTCATGTTTACTTTCCAATGTGTTGACGGCACAATAAACGGGATCAAGTATGTGAAAAGGGTTTCAGATGAATTTATACATTATGTACATATAATCATGAAATAAATCATGTGAACCATGCAACATTAAATGTTATTTCTGATCTATATTAATAAGTAAATCTGATTATATTGAAATGAGTTTTATTTAGGGCATAAAACCCAACAAACTCCCACTTGCACTAATATAAAACAAAAAGTGCGTTTCAAATAATCTCAACACCTCGATATGCAAATCAAGTGTAGTAGTAGTAAACTCCTCGTAATAGGATCTGAAAGGTTGAATTAACCACAACCTTTTCTCCACTATTACTCTTCCTTAATCACAAAATCATTGATAATGTGAAATTCCTCTCTATATGTCTACTCTCTTGGGATACTGCATTCTATATCTTTGGCAACTACTTTTGGTTAATCAGGAAATTAACACTAGTAGTTTAAGGCAATTTGGAATGGTGCCAAAGATGTATAGAACTTTCCTTAGACTGAATAAGTACCTTTCCTGCAGCTTTAACATTCAGTCTCTCTCTGGTAGACCTAGAGACTTCAGATAGGTTTTTACACTTCTCCAAAATCACTATTCCACCCCCAGAGTAATCACCATCTTATCAGAAAGATTTACTAGCACAAAGGGAAATTTCGAAATCTGATATGGTGTAGTCTAAGAGTTTTAAACACACCCTTATAGACTAACATATAGTTCCTCTTCTTTATCTTAAGATTTACTTGATTGTCTTCCAATGTTCTTCTCCTTGATTAATCTGATACCTACTCATTACTCCCACTCAACAGCAGGTTTCTGGTCTAAGGCATACAAAAGCATATCTAAGACCTCTCACTGTTGATATACGAAATTCTTTCATGGCTTTATCTTTTCTGGAATAGTTGAGACTTTTCCTTAGATAAATAAAATCTATACCTAAGAAGTTGTGAAGCTTCTATAGATTTCCATTAGAAAGAAAATGCTTCAGCATTTTACTAAAGTAAGTTGCTTGCATTAGAGTAAGTAATTACCAAGTATACCACAAGCCATAGGTTTAGATAAACTCAAACCTGTAATACTAGGAACAGGAAGTTTTGTTAAGTCCATTGAATAGACTTATAAACGAAAATTTCCTTTTATGTCCTTGTAATAGAAAACTTTAGGTTATTCCATGTGAATGGATTAAACCATAGTTCTATAGGCTTTCTTCTTAGTTTCTTATCTTGACAATCCATTACTTGTTTAAACTCACAATGGATTTTAATCACTAGTGTCTCCCAAGTCATAAGAAGGTGAGTTCCTAGAAACTCTCCCACTACGACAAGGTACCGCGAATTATGTCGAAGAAAACTAAATGGTATTAACCTCTTTGGTTGTGACAAGACAACAGAGGCAGTGGGATCATCATATGTAAGATGATAGAACACTTTTGGAATCAAGAATTAAATATCTCCTTTATTTGCTACTTGTTTTTCAGACTTAGTCATTTTCTTAGAAAAGTAGTATTTGTTTGAACAAACACTTTCTTATCTATTGACAATGGGATGGTCCACCCCTAATCACTTAGAATAGCTAACAAACCATGGTTAACAGTTCTAGCTTTTCTTAAGATTTTGATTAGGTCATCCATGAATCTAGTAATGATTTACATTAAGTATACAACCATTACATCATTCTGAAATTGTATTACCATAGAAGGAATTAGGCAACGACTAGTAACTAATCATCAATATGCAACTCGAAATTTCTGGGGAGGTAAGTTTGGATATAATTCAAAAATCAATTTAATGATCTTTGAACTGCATATCTACTAACTATTTCTCCACCCCTATCAGTTCGCAAGATCTTTAACCACTTACCTTTATGGTTTTAACCATTGCTAGAAATTAATGAAATTTTTCAAACATTTCAAATTTCTTTGCATAAGGTATAATCTAGAGTGATCGTTTTAAGAATACAACGAAAAACTCATATTCACCCCTGAATGTACATCCATCTGCGAATGAGATGAACTTACTTTCACTGGATATAGGCATATTAACTCTTTGCAGAGATTGATCATGTCAAATTCACTATGAACAAGATACAAATGCCATAGATTAAAAAAAATGGTAGTGTCTTTTGATGACATAGGTTTAGTTACATCAAAGAGTTCTTAGAATAGTGCAAGTGGATCCTGGTCACAGAATACCTAACTCATATTCCATACAGTTTGAATCCATTAATAAAAGATGGATATTTAAACACTTGAGAAAGTGTAACTGTATTGTATCTGGAATTAGAAATATAAGAAAATTTCTGTTTGGATTCTAAAATTAAAGTCAAAGACTTAAATTCAACCAAATATAATGAGTAAATCTTTCTTGGACCACCACTACTAATACAAACTCTAAGTCAGATTTGCCTAACAAGTAGGAGATTTCTAAGATTGAGGATTTATATCAATTGGGAATAGAATTTCGGGATTATAATCATATGCGTCATTTAATTTCTTAAGAGAAAATATAGAATGACATGAAATGATTTATAGACAATTCATCCAATGATATGTTTTGAAGCTAATTCGAAATGAATAAGCTAAGAGGAATTAGGATAATTTCGTTTAAAATAAGAATCCAACGATGCTTCGATTAGCGAAAGTCAAAGTAATCTTATTTATATAATCTTCTTGTTTCATATCGTAAAAATACTAGTCTAAGGTGTCATCAATTGATGAACAGCTAGATGTCGCATATACAATATTTATCTTTCGAGATCTAACACTATTATGAATGTCTAATGGTGAAAATCCACTAGGGATTTATCTCATTAGATAAACAAGCCAAGTTAGACCAACAATGAAGATTCGAAATTAAACTACAACTTAATAACAGAAAATAACATGGTTCAATATAAATTCATACATAATTTAGAAATTATAAACATATAGCAAGTAGGAATGACAAGTGAAAATACTAAAACTTACAATCCTAAATAATTTCCAAGGTTTTCAACAAACTGATATCAGTGTCCCGTTTAGGCGAGAGTCAAAGCTACCATTCATTGAATAGAGTTGTCAGCTCGTCTAAAATGTTAAACATTCTAGCAACCTTTTATTCGATCAAGATTGGAATTCAGCGTTGTCCCGTTTAGGCGAGAGTCAAGGCAATTCTATCTTATGAGCTTCCACCATTGTTTCATAATTTGCAAGTCAAGTATGGTCGCCACCATTAGGGTGATCCATACCATACAAAACACTTACAAACTACTTATCATGCGAGGTTAAACGGTGCGAAATTGCTAATGAACGTTCCTCCATTAGGGAGGATTACTCACTAAAACAAACGCGGTGTAAAACCCACAATGGAGATCGAATATCTTAATAATAAAGCTCATTATTTAAAAAGAGTTGTATTTTCTTTTATTCTCTTTATTTATTCTATTTATTTTAAATATATATTTATTTAATTAAAATTTCCAATTTAGAATGAAAAATTCCAAATATAAATTTTAATTTAATATTTATAAATTTTACTTAGATGGATATGAAAATAACATGAATTATTTCCATCTTAGTAATAATTTCCAATAAATATTTAGAAAAATATTCAATTTAAGTTGTTACAAAATTAATTTAAATTAATTTACAACTCAAATTTAATTTTCTATAAATATATATTGCATTTCGAAAAATTAAAGTATATAAGAATACAATTTTCGAAAAATGCATATTAAAATAAAAAATAAAAAATAAATCCTGGAAAAATTATTCTAATTTAATGTTGGCCCAAAATTAATTAATAAAATTAATTTACAACGAAAAATATAATTTTCCTATTTAATTAAATATATAAGAAAAATTTAAATATTTAAGTATGATGATGAAAATCAACTTAAATATTAATTTTCTATTTAATTAAATACACTAGAAAAATACTTCAAGCAAAAATATCATCTATCTAGATTTTCCTTTGACTAATTAATTCAATTTCTAATAATATACTTTAATTCAATTTATTTTAAATTAATCAATAAATGAAAAAATCATTGATTTAAGTTGGTCCAAAATTAATTAAAATAAATAATTAATTTACAACTTAATCTATTTTTCAAGATAAAATTCGAAATTCTAGCATTTAAGAAATGCAATTTCGAAAAAAATTGATTAATAAAATAAAGAAAAAATATATTTTGAAAATTATTTAAATTTAGTTGAAAAATTAAATTTCAACTAAAAATAATTTTCTATTTAATTAAATGTCATGAAAAAGAAATATTTAAGTATGATGATAAAAATCAACTTAGATATTTAATTTTCAAATTAATTAAATGTATTAAATTCAAGAAATAAATAATTAAGTGTAGAGAAGACTTAATTATTAATCTCTAGTTTAATACTAGGAAAAATATACTTAAAGTAAATTGTACCAAAATTAATTAATAAATAATTAATTTCACAATGTATAATATTTCCTATTTAATATTAGAAATAATAAGTAGTCTAGAAATAACTATCTAGAAAATATCTTATTTGACTAAGTATCTTTTCCACAAAATTTGAAAAAATATCTAATTTAAGTTGACTAGAAAAAATCTAGAACTTAAATATTTTTCAAATTTAAATTTAATTAAATATCAAAAATTAAGTTGTAACCACTTAATTTGAAATTATTCCATTTTAAGTTAATATTCGAAAAGATATTAACTTAAAAAATATCTAAAGAATCTTAATAACCAATGCCTAAAATTCCTCAACTTAATTTTGAAATTTTGAATTCAAAAGATATTCGCATTTAAGTTGGTTAGTTGAAGATAACTAAATATCAACTTAAATAGGAATATTTAATGAAAAATTTAAATTAAGTTCCAGAAAGAATCTAGATGGTTATAATTCTATATTTAATTAAATACAAGAAAATACATATAGTTTAGCTTAGAATAAAAAATAATTCTTTAAACTATATTTTTCTTAAATTAATTTCAAAATAAATGAAATTAATTATGTTGCTAATCAATTTTAATTAGGTTAAACTAGTGTAATTAACCTAGTACAGTCATTCAAATCAGGCAAATGGGCCTTCACAATTGGGGTGGTTTGTGTGAGGGGGTGTCGGGTTCAAGATGTCGTACCCACTTCTATGGCTCCCAACTCTCACACAAGGCCCAAAAGAGAGGAATTTAACCTTAATAAGAACAACTGTTATTAATTGAATAAGCCCAATAACTAAATGGGCCTAAATAAATTCTATCAAGAACTATGATAATTTATTTTAGCAACAACAACCTATATGCATCTATAATGAAATTAAACACATAGGCTCACACAGGCACACTTTGGATGGGTCCTATCATGTTGCTAGGTTATACACAGATGAAAGAAGATTGTAAATATACCGTTACAAATTATTATCTTGACTAAGGGAGCCATCGCATCATTAGATCCGGCAAAAAGTAACCATGGCTATTTGCAATCAAGTAATAATAGGTTTTAAAAACTTACACATAAGCTAAAACACATACTCCTGCAACAAGGTTAGTTGGATAGTTGGATGTAGGATTTATTTAATTTTAAATTAAATATTTAATTTCGACAATAATTAATTAAATAAAAAAATAATTTTTCGAAAAATTTAAAAAAAAATTTGAAAAATTCGAAATTTTTTTAAAAAATTTAAATTTAAAATTAAACCTACAATTTTTGAAAAATTAGGTTTCAACCAACCTAAATATCATTTCAAAAAAAAATTTGCTAACTACTTTTAAATTTTAAATGTTATTTTATAAATAAAAATTAAATAAAAAATTAGAAAAGATAAATAAATATCTTTTTCAAATTTTAAATGTAATTTAAATAAATAAAATAACAAAATTTAAAAAAATTAGCAAAATATCTTATATCATTTAAAAATTACATGATTATAAATATCTTATTTTAAATTTAAATATGGTCAAAATATCTAAAAAGATTTAATTAAAAAATCTTAAAAGATAAGATATTTTTAAAATATCTTAAAAGATATTATAAATATCTTAAAAGATATTATAAATATCTTAAAATATCTGACCTTAAATTTAAAAAAAAATATAATCAAATTTAAAAATAAGATAGATTTTTAAGCAAAAAGATAAATACTAATTCTATTCAAATTCAAATTACACTAATATCTTGAATTAAATTAAAAAAAATTAAATTAATTCAAAATGATAATTAGAATTGAATTAGGAATAGTAATAGTATATATACAAAACCATACAAAAAATTGGAAGTTAATTCCATGAAAAAGTATGAAAAATTGAAGAAAATTGAAAAAATTCGAAACTGTACGGACAGTTCTGCGATCGTAGGAAACTATCAAGACAAAATTTCCGATTTTGTCAAATCTTCAAAAAATCATAACTAATTCAAATAAAATCCAAATTGAGTTCTGTAAAAGGCTAACTTGCTTAATTTTTTCCATACTATCCAATAAAAATAATGCCAGAACCGAAATAACAATTATTTTTCACGAAAATTTCACAATCATCAATCAATCATCAAATAACACTCAATACAACATGATACCATCCAAAGAACATACAAACAATCGTTTTAAAGTCCAAATTACATGTAAGTAAATCAATTACCATGGCTCTGAGGCCAGTTGTTGGAAATTATTTTACCAGGATCTTAGATCTACTCACAAGTATGTTTATTAACATCCTAAATATGAACTTTCTAAAACGATAAATTAAACACATATAAAGTTTAGGAAACCTTACATTGGGTGCAGCGGAATATAATGACTCCTTCCGTTCAGATATCTAGCCCTTGATTCCTTTCTGTAGCAGAGCATTATCAATATCTGAACCTGGATCTCTTTCTCTGAATCTTTGATGCTGAAACTCCTTTGCTGATGATCTTTCTTCACGATCTTCCTCACTATGATTGAGGTATCACTTGATGTGTGTGGGCACTACTCATACACTAAGGATTTCGAAATTCTAAGGAAGAACAGAGAGAGTGGTCAGCTAAAGATAGGGAGAGAGAAGGCTCAGGTTTTTCTCTGAAGGAAAAATAGAAAATTTTAGTGTGAAATTTTAGTGTAATTTTCCTGAAGCCTTCACTATCTATTTATAGCATTCCACTAGGGTTAGGTTTGAATTATTTGGCATTAAAATAATGAAAATATCAGTTTAAATTTCCTACAAAAGTGGCTGGCCCTATACTAGTGGATTGGGCCTTGCTTTTTGCAACTTTGCAATTTTAACACCTTTTGTATCTGATTTTCTCAAAAATGCCAATTTCCTAATTCAACCATTTAAATGCCAATTCTAACTATTTAATAACTATAAATAATTATTAAATAATATTGTCATTTATCATATTCATTAATTGAACCATACAAAGTATCATAATTAACAAATATGCCCCTATAAACTCTTTCTTTACAATTTCGCCCTTACTTAGTGAAAAATTCACAAATAGACATAGTCTAATTTGAGAATTATAATTGATTAATCAAAACCAATTACATGAGTCTTACAAGCAATATTATCTCAACTAGTGGGGGGACCATGGGTCTATATAACCGAGCTTCCAATAAGTAGATCAAGAATTTAGCACTAAAATTCACTAACTTATTAATTCTTCGTTGAATCCACGCATAGAACTTAGAATTGCACTCTCAGTATATAGAATGCTCTATATGTTCCACCATATAGACACATCATTAGTTATCCATTGTTATAATCCTAATGTGATCAATGATCCTCTATATGAATGATCTACACTGTAAAGGGATTAAATTACCGTTACACCCTACAATGTATTTATTCCTTAAAACACTTGACCCCGTATAAATGATATTTCAGCTTATGTGAAATGAGTACTCCACCATTTATGTTCGTTTGGTCAAGCTCGAAGGAGATCATCCTTTGCTTACTATTCGCCAGATAGAAGCTATAGATTCCATGTTTATGATAGCGCTCCCACTCAATTGTACTACCGTGTTCCCAAAATGTACGTATCACCCTGACCTAAAAGTAGGCTTAACTAACAAATCAAAGAACACGAATAGCCTTTCAAGATTGAGCCTAATCATATCAGGATTAAGATCATTTGATCTAGGATCAACTAGGCGATATTGACTTGAATAGATATTACGGTAAGTTTAATAAATCTAAGTCAAAGTTCAATATCGGTCCCTTCCGATGCATACTCCATGCATCCAACCTGAGCTTTACTTTAACCAATGTTCTGGAAAGAACATAGTATTTCTCCAAATACAAGTAAACTCTTGTTGTAGATTATCATATCAGTAAAACCCTGTGTCTGATAAATCTAGGAAACTTTATTCACATAGTCATGTTTACTTTCCAATGTGTTGACGGCACAATAAACAGGATCAAGTATGTGAAAAGGGTTTCAGATGAATTTATACATTATGTACATATAATCATGAAATAAATCATGTGAACCATGCAACATTAAATGTTATTTCTGATCTATATTAATAAGTAAATCTGATTATATTGAAATGAGTTTTATTTAGGGCATAAAACCCAACATCTATAGCCTCTATCTGGTGAATAGTAAGCAAAGGATGATTTCCTTCGAGCTTAACCAAACGAGATAAATGGTGGAGTACTCATTTCACTTAGCTGAAATATCATTTATACAGGGTTAAGTGTTTTAAGGATAAAATACATTGTAGGGTGTTACGGTAATTAAGTCCCTTTACAATGTAAATCATCCATATAGAGGATCATTGATCACATTAGGATTATAACAATGGATAACTAATGATGTGTCTATATGGTGGAACATATAGAGCATTCTATATACTGAGAGTGCAATTCTAAGTTCTATCTGTGGATGCAACGAAGAATTAATAAGTCAGTGAATTTAAGTAGTAAATTCTTTATCTGCTTATTGGAAGCTCGGATATATAGACACATGGTCCCCCCACTAGTTGAGACAATATTACTTGTAAGACTCATTTAATTGATTTTAATTAATCAATTATAATTCTCAAGTTAGACTATGTCTATTTGAGAATTTATCACTTATTAAGGGCAAAACAATAAATAGAGATTTTGAAGGGCATATTTATTAATTAGGAAACTTTAATTAGTTTTATTATTAATAAATAAATGACAATATATTATTTGATAATTAATTTTAATTATTGAATAATTAGATTTGACATTTATGTGGTTGAACAAAGGAATTGGCAGTTTTTGACAAAACAGGAAACTAGCAATGTAGGAAAAGGAAAGTTGGAAAAGTGGCAAGCCTTGTTTCCACAATGCCTAGGTCGGCCACCTTGCTTACCTTTTCACATTGATTTTTCAATTTTTAAATGCCAATTAATTCAACCATAGCCCTAGGTGGTCTTCTATAAATAGAAGGTAAAGGCTTCAGGTTTTGTACAACAACATTTTGACAGAATTTTCTCACACAAAAACTCTCTCTAAGCCGCCACCCTCTCTCTCTCTCTCTACCTTCTCTGTTTCGAAATCTATGAGTGATAGAGTAGTGCCCACACACATCAAGTAATACCTCAATCATAGTGAGGAAGGCTGTGTAGAATTCAGAGACAACAAAGAAGGACTATCGGGCTCAGATCTTGATTATACTCTGTGATAGAAAGGAATCAAGGGTTAGAGATCTGAGTGGGAGGAGACATATATTCCGCTGCACCCAATGTAAGATTTCTCTTACTTTTATGTGTTTAATTTTCCATCGTTTTAGAAGTTCATATTTAGGTTGTTAAATCAACATACTTGTGAGTAGATCTAAGATCCTGGTAAAATAACTTCCAACAGGCCCCTCTTCCATCTTTGTACTTCCAACTTACACTCTTTGATTCTTTTAGGAAAATTCCCTGAGTAGTCCTTTCCCCAACGCCAAAGCACTTCACCACAAGTGTTTATTTTATCAATAATACCATTTGGTTCAGCACTATTCCAACAACTCTTAACAATTTCAAAAACAAAGGCTCTTTCAACCAAGAATTTTCAAATCGAAAGACATGACTCCTAGCAACCACCACTTCATTAACCAACACCAAATTCAAAGGAGTATGATCTGAAGTAGACACCTCTAAATTAAAAAGTTTGGCTAAAGGAAAGAAATCTAACCAAGATTGATTCACCAACGCTCGATCAATTCTAACCTCCACCCGATCTGCCGTGCCTCGACTACGCTCCCAAGTGTACGGGTAGCCATACAACTCAAGATCATGTAAACCACAATCCACCAAAGTATCATTGAAGACCTCCACTAACCACCTCGGATAAGGATGACCACCTTTCTTGTCATCTTGGGAAGTAACATTGTTAAGGTCACCTATAATACACCAAGGCAAACTAGACTTACTTTTCAACTCCCTTATTAAATCCCAAGTTCTTTTTCGTAAATTCCTATTCGGCTCACCATATAACCCCATCAATCGCCAATGACCTTGATCACATCCACAAATTACTACATCAATATAGGACACCCCATAGTCCAAAACTTGAACATCCTCCTCATCCTTCCACAAAAGAGCAACACCCCCACTCTTCCCCTGACAATCAATTGCAAGTGCACCTTCAAACCCAATCGCCACACGTACCCGTTCAACCATATCCTTCTTAGCAAGAGTTTCACACAAAAATAAATAATTGGGCTTCTTTTGGACCACAAGATCCTTCAAGAATTGTTGAGCCCATGGGTTCCCAAGCCCATGAAAATTCCAAGATATAATACTCATGATTATGGGTGGGCCTGCATACCAAGGCCCACCTTTGATTCATTTTTTGACCCAACAAGTCCATCAACTCCACTAACCAACTTAGCCGTAATCCCCTCCCCACCAAGAACGACACCTTCCCGCTCAGTCCGCCTCCTTTTACTATCCAACAACATAACCAAATCCTCCTCATCATTAATTTCTTCATCAGATGCCATTGATTGAGTATCCCCATCACCACCAGGCTGTCGAGTATCCTTCCCACTTTCCATAAATATTTCCTTCTTTTTATTCTTTCCTAAACTCATGGGATCATGATCACCACCATGGTCAACACAATCAACATCCATGATTTTTGGGGAAGCATTAATACCATTGCCGGCACCATACGACCGACCACTGCCTCGACCAGCAGCTGCTCTGCCATCATCATTCCCAGTCCGAAGCCATTGAGCACCGACTAAATAATTTTTCTTTCTCAAATCCGCACGCATAGCAGCATCATACGGCTTGGCCAATTGCTCTATAGGTTGGTCAAATCATTTCGGACAAGAACGATCCGAATGTCCAATTATTCCACAAACAAAGCAAAAGGTAGGAAGATGTTCATATTTAAAATTTGCCTAAATCCATTCTCCATTCTCCTTACAGAGTTTCATCCTCCTCTTTAATGGTTTTTCAATATCAACCACCGTACGAATACGTAAATATTCTCGCCAAATGCCATTAAAATTCTTAGGATAAGATTTTACAAACGTAGCAATATAGCCACAAGCACTCCTAACCACCCTCTCCAACATGAAACCAGATTTCAGATCGTGAATCTCAACCCAGAAGTCGATCTTGTGTAGTGTCACAACCTTAGGATCTTCTCCCTTCTTCAGTCGATGAAAGACAAGAGGACACCTATTAAATGTCCAAGGGCTCCCGTCTATAACAGTTTGGACATCCAATTCATGGAAAAACTGAAAGAGATATCTATTCATACCCAACTCTTTGATGAAAACACCCTTACCCGGCTGCCAAAGTGAGGCCATCAAATGCCTCATTGCATTAAAATCCACCGCCCTACCCGTAAGAAATTTCCCCACCAAGCACCATCGATCATCAAATAACGTTTCCTCAGCCTCATCATCCCCACCAATCAAGATTCCTTCTTCCTCATCCTCCAGACTTATCAGAGCATATTGCTCGTTCAAATCAAACGTAGCATGACTACTAGAAGCCATGAAGAACAAAAGACAAACAAAACAATCTTAAAAACTTGAGAGAACTTTTACCAACATGTGAAATGACAAGACTTTCATGTATCCTTTTTATTTGCTATTCTTTATTCAATCACTTTATATTAGAGACATATCGTTATATTAAAATTACAGTTTGATTAGATTAGTACTACTACTAATCGTGATTAATTAGGCCGAACACAACAACAAAAAAAAAAAATGGCTTCAAAAATTAATGTTTTAGTCATCGAAGAAATTAGCTCATGGCAAATCATTTAAAGTATTATTCTCTTTTTTTGTTATACATCAAAATAGTTCATGGCATTCTCTCAAAAAAAAAAAAAAAAAAAAAGAAAAATAGTTCATGTCATGTTAATTGTGATCAAACTGCATCGTTACTATAACATGATCTTAGTTTATACTTTTTTAGTTGCTCTCCCTATTACATAATTTAAAATTTTTTAAACAAGTAGTAGATATGTTTTTTAAAATCACTTCAAACCTAAAATCTTTCAAACCTATTTATCTATTTTTACTTTTCTTTTCTAATATTTTACACAAAATAAATAAATAAATAAATAAGTTAAAATTCACAAAAAAAAAATATTTTATGTAAAGCCAAAATTTTACAGTACTACCATTATAAATTTAATATTTCTTTTTTGAATAATTAATATCTCATTTTTCTTTTAAAATAATTGTGATTTTCAATTTTTTTTTTCTCAAAAAAAGAAGTTACTGTAAGACGGTGACATCTCTCTAGAATCTCCAAATATTTCCCCTTAATTTTTTTTTTTTTATTTTTTATTCAATTTATAAATTTTAAATTGATTAATTTATTTTTAAAAAATTATTCATATCTATATACTTATATATAAATTAAATACATAAAAAACAAATATCCATAAATTACCGTACATATATATACTAAAGTATTAAATTTATTGAACAATAAAATAAATAAATTAAATTAAATATTTTAAACAAAATAACTAATAAATTTTTTATAATTTATTATTATTATTATTATTATTATTATTTAGGGTATAAAATTTCTAGATTGGTGTTAAAATCATTACTTATATAAAGCCAATTTGAATGTCTCACAGATTGATTACTATGTCTCCGGAGAGGACATATTCTTAACTAATACAATGAGATACAATTATAACAATAGATAAAATATGGTGAAAATTAAAGGTGAAATATACTGGAACAACGGATGAGATACGGTGTTAATGATCGGATATAACAATAATGCATTACTCTATTTTTTTTTTTCTACACCACCCTATTTACTTATTTTTATAATAACAATTTTTTTAACAAAGCAATTTAAAATTCTCTATATATACATTAGGATAATTTCAAAATTCTTAATAAATAAATAAATTATAAAACCCTAATAAATTTTTCAATAATCCTCTAAATAAAAATAATTAATACTGTTGTGAGTAGATATAACTTTTCCTTATTTTATGGAGTTTTATTTTTGATAAATTTAATTAGTAATATTAATATATAATTATATGATATAATTTCAATATCACTATATATTAAAATAATTTTTAAATTATTATTTATTATACTAATAATAATTATTTTTTTTTAAATAATTAAATTAGCCGCGTGAAGAGCGGCTCTATTGCCTACTTTATAATAATTTTTATAATTGAAAGCAATTTTGGCAATGACAAAAAAAATTAGTGGGCAAAATTATGCCAAGGTTATAATTCCGAGAACAAATCCTATTAATTTTATTTAACAAGCTATAAAAAAGTTGTTTTCTAATTATCCGATAATATTGTTAGTGTTATAAAATAATATAAAATAATATAAAATAATATAAAGTAGATGAGAAGAAAGAAGAAGAAGAGAGAAAGTGAATGAGAATTTCTGAGTTGTTTATTCCAATGGGGTGAACCCCTATTTATACAAATATAAAAGTGAGATATTAAGAAACTAAGAAAAAGGGAAACTAAGAAAAAGAGGAATATTGATTACAATTAATGGTAATAAATAAAAGATTTGGACATCCACATAATTATTAATATTTATAACACTCCCCCTTGGATGTCCATAATAGCTGCCTTATTAAAAATCTTGCTGAAAACTTGATCAAAGGAAAAAGAGTATAGTGTAAACTAACTCCCCCTCATTTAGGCATTTGTGGAGATCTTCTAATCGACGAATTTCGATCTTAGCTGCCGTCTTCTCAAATGTTGATGTTGGTAATAACTTTGTGAATAAGTTTACAAGATTGACACTTGATTAAATATGTTGAACACCAATATGTATTTTCTTGAAGCGTATAAAGAAGAATTTCGTGAAATGTGTTCTAACTCTATCTCCTTCAATGTACCATCCTTTTAGTTGAGCGATGCAAGCAATATTATCCATAGAGAATTGATTGGGTTGATACTTCTTTATTGAGTGCAATCCATATGTTTCCCGAATATGCTATGTCAATGATCTCACTCACACACATTTTCTACTTGCTTCATAAAATACAAGTATGTTAACATGATTTATAGTTGCCTCGTTAAAAACCTTGCCAGAAAAATCCAGTGGGACAAAATCTGAGCTAAGGAAAAAGAGTACAATATATATTTCATATTCATAACTATTTGCAAGTTGCCTCGTTAAAAACCTTGCTAGGAAAACCCAGTGGGACAAAACCTGAGCTAAGGGAAAAAGAGTGCAACATGAATATGTCTCCCCCTCATGCACATATGATCCATAATTCTTTTGGTGATAATAGATCTCATAAAATTATTATTATCACTTTTAAAATATCACCATATACAATCTTTGATCATATATTTTCTATAAGTCTTCCAGAGTATGTATGGACTTCTAAATTATAGATGAGGGGTTCGTGGAACATTAATCTTTATCCAACTAATTGTATCATTCATGTGTATATACAACTTTGTTCATACGAAAATTTAAAATTTCAAGTAGATATGAACATAACACATTAATGATACTACAAATTTTCATTTGTGACAATGATGGTACTCCAAGACCATATATTTATTCCATCTTGTTTTATGATCTTAATTTCCATATCAAATGATCATATATCTATAATTCTTGATACATATGAAGTACTTCAGGACTTCAATACTAATGAACAAACTTTATACATTAATATTTCTTGAAATACAAAAGAAATAAAAGTTTGTTCTTTAATTAATCAAAAACTCTTCAAGAGTCTATCACAACGTATAATTTACGTATTTATATTGCATAGACAACCATAAGTATTTTTCAAATAATAATTTACTTACATGTCTTTATTTCATACAAAGATCTTTGTCATATAGTGCGCGCGACTTTGAATTTATATCACTTAAGACATGTATTAAATTCTTCTAGAATTTTTAGATAAGGCTTATTTTAAATTCTCACTATATTAGGAGCTCCAAATAAATAATCTTTTGTTGCAACATTTATGTGACGCTTATAAATCCTCATAAAATATATTCCAGGCTATAATCAAATCATGATTATATTTTCTCAATATTTAAGCCTTACTTCAATCAATCTCATGTCTATGCAAACTTTGTACAACAATTCATTATGTACAAATACATATATGCAAATTTCTCATTAGAAATATTTATTTGCACACCCTACAGGTCTTACTTCACTTTATGTGAGTAAATTTGCCTGGATTGCGTCATAATATTTTGGCCAAAAATCAAAATGTATGTCGATGATTCTCGACAAATCTAATACCATGATCCTTGCTATCTCATGTTAGTTTATTGCATATGCAAACATTCAATATTTATTGTCGAAAAAAATTTCAATAAATGATAATTTCCTCCCATATTGACATAACTTATAGAGATCTCTTTAAATTACATATTTTTTAAATATGTTTATCATTTATAGGTACCTATATAGAATCACTTCAGGGATTCAATTATGATCAAATGTGTTATGTCTAACTTCTCTTGGGAGTCTTTTCGAGTACCGTTTTCATCACGGTTATCATTTTAATACTTTATAAGATTAAGGTATCTCCATGAGTACCTCTAGATTTAACAACTTCAGGGCAAATCAAATGAACATTTATTAATAATTTCTGCATTGTTCATTTACGCTTAAGGCGTTTTCACTCATTCTATCTCAACTTTGAATAATATTGATTTGCAGTTGGTATATATCATTTTGAACTATATTGTTCTTATATACTTTGTGCAAGGATCATTTTTCAAAAATTATCATCGATCCCAACTGCTTCTCTCCCCCTGATCGAGAGAATTTTTTTAAAAATTGTGATATCTAATAATATTAATATACCTGTAGGGATTTCAGTATATCACAATGAATCAATATTTGTTTAAACTCATATATACTATATGACATTGAACTTCAGGTTCAATAAACTTCAGTTTCAAGTTCAATCCTTATGAACTTAATTCATTTCTAAGAATGAGTCATACGTGTATAATTAGAAATACATAAATTTACACATTTTGTAAATGCATGATTATATAATCTTATCACATCGATAAGAAACTATGCAATAAAAATCTAACAATGGCTCAAGATTGTTAAGAAAATATAATTTAAATATTTTCTATGTGCAAATATATGCACATTCTTCTTTTGAGCCTTATAAATAACAATGAGAAGAATCTTCTGGTTCTTCAACAAAATTTAGTCAAATTCTTTGACAATTTATTGCATATGATTGATCATGTCAAAATAATTCAATTCATGAACTTCAGGTTCACTATAATTTGTATTTCAATGAAACTTTCAAAATGTAATGTAAATTCATTACAACATAATCATTACAAGTTTCATTTTTATATACACGAATAATATAATTATATTATTCTCCAAAACATATACACTCTTCAGGAATCACTATCATCAATTCAATGATGTGTATAATTTAAAAGATACATGACAACTCCATCATGTTATTGTAATGGTCAAATAGATATAACCATAACATATCATTCATTTTTCCTGATATCTTTCTAACAAGTCGTCTAATTTATTAATAGACTATTCATCAGTCTAATTATCATGACTTGATATATTATATATTTAAATGTACAACAAGTACATATAATAAGTTATTTATTATCACTTTCATAACTAGATAAAAGTTACACATTTAGGTACATACAAAGACATTTTACTACTCAAAGCAGCAATTGTATGTAAGACTTCTTCAGGAAGCTTTTCAACTAATCATTTTGTGATTCTTTATCACTTTGATTATATTGGATCACTAACAAATATTAGTAAATTATATATCCAATTTTGGGAATATGCAAACTGAATTATATGGTAACTATATATTTACATATCATGTACCAACAATAGTTTGAAACTATTGATTTCAAGAAATAATAAAATATGTATATATTAATTTGCTTCTAGCATTACCAATATATGTGAAATCTATATTCTTTGAAATAGAATTTCATGCCTATTCATTCTCTTTAGGTAATGATATTTAAATATTCTAAATGTACAATAAGTTTGTACAATTCACATTCTATTAAATAATCAAGTATACTTTTATCTTGATTATAAGTGTGTCCGTACTACAAGTATGCGACCACTATTATTCAATTCCACACATGATATATAGATTTCATGCACTTTGATTGTGTGTGGTATCTCATCTTTTGGTTGTTTCCACTTTTTTCTGGAAATATTTGAGTAGTAAATAATGTCATTGATTATTTAAAATCATTACATTCACTTCGGGGAATGACGTTGAACAAGTAGAACATTATTATAAATTTCTTAAAAATTTATTACTTGTTCATCCATAAAAATATAAGAAATTATTCAACAATTTCTTTTACGATATTTCAAAGAATATATGAATGCAATTTTTGCATAGTCTCCAAGATGTATGTAAAATTTAATCTTTAATATATGTCAGATTTAATAATTTCCAACATTGCAAGTAATAACAATGTATAATAACATGACTAATAGGAGGAATCTTTAAAAGTAATTGACTTCAATTCGTATCATTCTCTGCAGGGAATGATGAACAATAAATACATGCCTCATGTATTTAAATAACATTAGTCATGTTCATTGTTATTCTTATACTTTGATGTTTCAATGCAATTTTCTTAATATTCTTTTTGGATATTCAAAACCCACTATAAAATTGCATCAATAATAATCATTTTTAATGATTCTTTAGTTGTATTCACATAAATACAATTATTTTTTTTTTTTGACAAATATAAAACATTTACTTCAGGAAATGTTTGTCAAAATCTATATCGATATTAGATTACTTTTCATTGTCCTCAAAGAATACAAGAACATATATATAAATATGTATTCATCTCTTTCATTATATATCCATCAACTATATAATGAATATTACGTTTGCATAATCTTCAGGATATATGCAAGATTTTATTGAGGACGCATAATCATCAGGATATATGCAATATTTTATCGAGGATGCATAATCTTCGAGATATATACAATTTTTTTATCGATGATGCATAATCTTCAGGATATATGCAATATTTTATCGATGATGCATAATCTTCAGGATATATGCAATATTTTATCGATGATGCATAATCTTTAGGATATATGCAATATTTTATCGATAATACATAATCTTTTGGATATATGTATAATTTATATAGATTTTCTCTATCATATCATAGGCACACATATATTGTAAATATTATGAATGATAAGAACATAATATATATATGAAATTAATAATAAATATATAAAAACATATACATACATATATAATATATAGATATATAGATAAAAAGAAAAAGGAAACCAAATGATTCTTGAAATTGTTTCAGTCAGATGAGTATATATATAAATATATATTTAGTGTATCGTAACTTTGAAACAATTCAAGAACTTTAACAAAATACTTACATTGGGTCTTAGGCAGAGATTCATGCTTGAAGCTTGGGCAGAGACTTGTGCTGATAACGTGTTATAAAATAATATAAAATAATATAAAGTAGATGAGAAGAAAGAAGAAGAAGAGAGAAAGTGAATGAGAATTTCTGAGTTGTTTATTCCAATGGGGTGAACCCCTATTTATACAAATATAAAAGTGAGATATTAAGAAACTAAGAAAAAGGAAAACTAAGAAAAAGAGGAATATTGATTACAATTAATGGTAATAAATAAAAGATTTGGACATCCACATAATTATTAATATTTATAACAGTTAGAATATAATTGAGTATTTAATTCATAATACAATATGAGTTCTGTTTCACCCAAAAGTTTCTCGAGCAGCTAACATATACATCCACTCGATCATTTTCTTCACCTAATACATTGACTTCTTCTCTTTTTCTAATCTTTTTGTTATAATATTCATTCAAGTGCCATATTATTTATTAGTATACCATACTTTTTAGATTTCCACACAAATATATACAAATATTTGTTTTTTCTATGTATCAAACATTCAAAGAAACGAAATAAATACCAAAGTTGTAAATGTGAGTGAGGAAAAGTCTACTATTAAGTAAATATAAGGGGTACCATGCCATCTTACACTTAAAGGGGCAAATCGTCCCTGCTTTACACAATGTCGTGCTCTATTCACGCCATTACATTTTGCAAATCTATACTCAATTAATTATTACTAAAGAAATATGGTAAAAGGGATTTGATTCCCAAGTTATCCATACAGAATGATTAATATTTTAAAATGGCATTTAGTAACATTTTTATTTTTAAATTTTTTAATCACAAAAATAATAATAAAATTTTTATTATTAAAATTTAATTTTAAAAAAACAAAAATGTGTTCTGTAACTTGTAACATCCTACTTAAAGGAACGTTATGTATCATGATCCCTAGGGACGGACGTACACTTTTGATAATTTGTATATAGTGATCTCGTTTGACAAGATCAAACATAAATTATGAATATGATATATTTTATAAGAATTTACTTTTATTTATTTATTTTTATAAAAATCTATTTGTTTCCTTTATTCTTTTTAAGATATTTATTTTCTTTTTTAGTAATATTAACTCACTTTGCAAGATATGCTTGATTGTTTATAAAATATAATATAAACAACACAAATTATTATAATTTTATGGGGTTAAGGCTTAGTAGCTACTAAGTGTAATATAAATACTACAAATTACTCACACAAATTATCGTTTCTATAGATGTCACAAAGTGATCTTTTTCAACTATGAATATAGTGAAGACTACACTCTTCAACAAGATGGAATGAATTTTTAAATGATTGTTTGCTAGTATATATTGAAAGAGAAATCGCCAAAAATTTTAGTAAAAATTCACTTATTAATGACTTTTGTAATATGTAAGAAAAACATTTTGTATTTTAATTTTAATTATGAATTTAATAAGGGATATTTACGGTGAAATCTCCTTAACATTTGCAGTTGTTACACATATGACCATAATAAAAAAATAGTGGTAAGAATATGTTAACTTACAATTTTGTTGCAGTCTTACTTTTAAGTGCCAACTTAGAAACACATAGCAACATATTATTAGATCACGTACTAAATAATTATTATTTATCCTATTTTTAATTAAAAATATACAAATTTGAATAGAAAAATAAAACAAGCTTTTCATTAATTAAATAAATAAATAAATTAGAGAAAAACGTTAAAGTTTTTTTTATTTAATAAATGGTCTAATAATATATTATCACGTGTTTCTAGGTTGGTACTTAACGGACTTAGTTGACACTAAAAGGTACAGCTACAATAAAATCGTAAAATAAAAAACTTTTTCCGTCATTTTTTTTATTAGGATCATATGTGTAACAAATGCAAATATGAAACGAGTTTTGTCGAAAATATCTCATTTGATAAAGTCTTTTCAAAATATTTATTACCAAAATTTATAATATAGTTTGGCCCCCTCTAATTTCTTATCCTGGCTCTGTCCCTACTAATCCTGTTAATCGAGGTTCATAAGCTAAGTGATTTGAAATAAATAATAAATTTAATTAAATATATAACTTGCAATAAACATACTTTAATATAAACCAAAAACATTTAAAGTTACGTAACCGAGATTTTGTAAAAAATATTTTAAAATATTACAAGTTATTTAGTACAGGCCGACCTAAGCGGCAAGAGTGGAACTTCTATACAATTCCCTGTTGGACCCAACCCTCGTATTCTAGCTTGGCCGAAACATGTACAAGTCATCTTGAAAACCCTCAAACTCATGGCTTGCCCCATACTGCTTTTCCCTTTCCTACACACAAGAGCACCCGTGAGCCAAGACTCTGCAAGACAATAAAATAATACAATATGAACAGTTATACCAATCATATATCATATGTAACGCCTCTGTGTATAATACCGTGCTTTCGCACTATATATCACATTATTTATATGTAATAATGTCATCACACTTATTGTCTATATAACATAGGCCTACGTGTTACACTCATACATCTCGTTTATATTTAAGGCCTTAATGGGGTTTATCTTGTTGGAATATATTTTACCAGGATCTAGATTTACTAACAAGTATATTTTTTAACATTCTAATATGAATTTCTAAAACGATGAAAATAAACACATAAAAGGTATGAGAAACCTTACAGTGGTTGCAGCGGAATTAAATGACTCCTTCCGCTCAGATCTCTAACCCTTGTATCTTTTCTGTAGCAGAGTATCACCAAGATCTGAGCCCGATTCTCCTTCTTGTTGATTGGATTCTTCACAGTCTTACATACTATGATTGAGGACTCACTTGATATGTGTGGGCATGCACTCAATCACTAATGGTTGAATTTGTTTTGTGAAGAATAGGCCATGGTAATTTTTGAATTCAAGAGAAGAAAGGAAGAGGTCTCATCAACCTAGAAAGAAAACTAGGTTTTTAGCTTTTGAGGCATTAGTTGGATAATGAGACCATAGCTATCCTTTTATACTAATTTCCATAGGGTTAGGGTTGAATTATTTTGGAATAAAAATTTGATAAAAATAGAGTAAAATAGGCACATATGGCCGGCCACTTAATGGGCCCCAAACAAGTTTGGTTTTTGCCATTTTTCTCAACTACTTTATCTATTTTTCACAAATACCACTTTTTGCAACTTCAACCATATAAATGCCAAAACTATTTATTTAATAATTAAAATAATTATCAAATAAAATTATCATTTATAATATTATTAATTAGACTCCACAAAGTCTTTTAATTAATAAATTAACCCTAAAACACCATTTATTCACAATCAAGCCATAACATAGTGAAAATTCACCAACTAGACATAGTCTAATTTTAGAATCAAAATAAATTAACTGAGTCTTACAAGCAGTTTGTCTCAACTAGTATGGGAACCATGGGCCTATATAACCGAGCTTCCAATAAGCAGATCTAGAATTTACCAAGTAAATTCTCTAACTTATTATTTCCTCGTTGAACCACTATAGAACTTGGAATTGCACTCTCAGTTATATAAAACGCTCTATATTTTCCACGATATAGATACGCTATTAATTATACATTGTTATAATCCCAATAATCAATGATCCTCTATAGATGATTTACATTGCATAGGGACAAAATTACCATTACACCCTTTCAATGTATTTTATCCTTAAAACACGTAGCCACCTATAAATGATACTTTAGTGAACTAATATAATCACTAAAATGAGCGCTCTATCATTTATCTCTATTTAGCCAAGCTCGAAGGAAATCATCGTTTCACTTCTATGTCCGGATAGAAGCTATAGATTCCATATCTATGATTAGCGCTCCCACTCAATTGTACTATCGTGTTCCCAAAATGTACGTATCACCCAAACCAAAATATAGGCTTAGCTAACAAATCAAAGAACACTAATAACACTCTTGAGATCGAACCTAACCATGTCAGGATTAAGATCATTTGATCTAGGATCAACTAGGTGATATTGAATTGAATAGATATTACGGTAAGATTATCATATCTAGTTCAAGTTCAATATCGGTCCCTTCCGCTGCATACTCCATACATCCAACCCAAGCTTACTTTAACGAATGCCCTTGAAAGGACATAACACTTATTCAAGGTGTAAATAAACTACGTGTTGGAAATTATTTTACCAGGATCTTAGATCTACTCACAAGTATGTTGTTTAAACACCCTAAATATGAACTTTCTAAAACGATAAATTAAACACATATAAAGTTAAGAAAACCTTACATTGATGCAACGGAATTAATGTCTCCTTCCACTCAGATCTCTAACCCTTGAATCCTTTCTGTAGCAGAGTATAATCAAGATCTGAGCCCGAATGTCCTTCTTCTTCAAGTTTGATCCTTCACAGTCTTCCAATCTATGATTGAGTTACTGCTTGCTGTGTGTGGGCACTTACTCTTTCACTAGGGTCACGAAATTGATGAAGGGAAAAGAAGAGAGAGGGTTTCGGCCAAGTATAGAAAGTGGGGAAGGCTCAGTTTTTCTGAAGAGAGAAATTTCTGTCAGAAAGGCTTGTGAAAACTTGTGATTTGACTGAGCCATCACTTTCTATTTATAGGCAACTACTAGGTTTAGGTTAGGATTTATTTGGCATTAAAATAATGAAAATATTAATTTGAAAAACCAACTTAAGTGGCCGGCCATGGTGTAGTATTGGGCCTCACTTAATTTTGCAGTTTTATCAAATTTTATCTCTATTTTCTCAAAAACGCCAATTTTCCAATTCTAACCTTTTAAATGCCAAAACTAATTATTTAATAACTAAAATACATTATTAAATAATATTGTCATTTAATTTAATTATTAATTAGACATATAAAGTCCATTAATAAATAAATAAACCTAGAAAACTCTTTTCTTTACAATTTCACCCCTGCTTAGTGAAAATTCATAAAATTAGACATAGTCTAACTTTAGAATTATAATTGATCAATCACGAATCAATTAATCAGTCTTACAAGCAGAATGTTCTCAACTAGAATGGGGACCATGGAT
Source organism: Cannabis sativa (assembly GCF_029168945.1). NCBI lineage: Eukaryota > Viridiplantae > Streptophyta > Magnoliopsida > Rosales > Cannabaceae > Cannabis > Cannabis sativa. Next base: position 26,001,466 of record NC_083606.1, read on the forward strand.
CTATATGCTGAGCTTCCAATAAGTGAACCAAATTTACCAAGTAAATTCCTACTTATTAATTCTTCGTTGAATCCACTCTTAGAACTTAGAATTGCACTCTCAGACTTATATAGAGCATATTGTATGTTCCACGATATCAATATACTATCTCATTTAACCATTGTTATAATCTTATTGTGATTTAAAGATCCTCTATATAGATGATCTACATCGAGATGGGATTTCTTTACCGTTCTCACCCCTCAATGTATTTTGCCCCTTAAAACACTTAGCTACCTGTAAATGGTGTTTAGTGATCTAATAATTAGTCAGTTAAACAAGAGCTCATCCATTTACTTCTATTTGCTAAGCTCGAAGGGAATCATCACTTGACTTCTATACACCAGTAGAAGCTATAGATTCCATATTTATGTTCAGCACTCCCACTCAATCATACTATCATGTTCCCAAAATATACGTATCACCCTGACCCAAAAGTAGGCTTAACTAATAAATCAAAGAACATGAATAGCACTCCTGAGTTGAGCCCAAGCATATCAGGATTTAGATTCTTTTAATCTTAAGATCAACTACTGATATTGACTTGGAAAGATATGTATAACGGTAAGTTTGTAATATCTTAACTTAGTTGCAATATCGGTCCAGTCCAATGTATACTCCATACATTCGAAACTAGTATACTTTACTAATGTCCTGGAAAGAACATAACACTTACTCCAAGTGTAAGTACACGTCATCGCTGATTATCACATTAGTGTAAATCCAATAAAACTGATGAAACAGGGACCAAAACTTTTGATTCATATGATCACAATCACATTCCACTGTGTTGACGATACTGTAATTGTGAATAAACATATGATCTGGATTTAACTGATTTTGTGTGTATGAATGTAACAAACATATTAAACCATTAGCATGTAAAATTCATGAAAACATCAATCACTTCAAATTTCTTATATTGATAACTAATCAGATTGTAAAGAGTTTTATTTAGGGCATAAAACCCAACAAACTCCCACTTGCACTAATATAAAACAAACTGTGCAAATAGGTCAATCTGATGTCTTGATCTTCAGATCAAGTGTAGTATATTTGAATCCACCCAAACTTCTGGAAACTAGTTCATAAATACACTTATGAAACATCCTTTACTATATGCTTTACTCATCAAGGGATACTGAAATTTTTACTGTTTTAAAAGTACATCTGAATTAACAGAAGACGTATCTCTCATATTTTAAAATATGTAATTGAGATAATACAGTGTAGACTTTTCTTCAGTGATATAACTTTCTGGTATTTTCGAATAGACCAAGTTATAGTTCTTCTCTGGTAGAGCTTGAATTATTATACAATAATTCCTCCACCCCCAAAGTAAGCACCATCTCATAGAATTTTGAAATTAGATGGTAAGATACAAGGATAACTGATACACAGTTCCTTAATATATGACATATAGATCACTTTCATAAATCTTTCTTGAATATCTTCTAATGTTCCCTATTTGATTACATCTCAGATAGCTCCCACTCAATAGCAGATGTCTGGTTAAATAATACTTTTAACCTCGGATTGTTTAGAGAGTTACCTAGTTGTGACTTTTGTATTAGTCTGAAACTTTAAGTTAAGACTAAGTCATCGACATGGCAGACTAGTATTTTGAAGTGAAATATACATGCCAGAGATAAAGTAATCAAAATTGAGATACCAACTGTAATGACCGCTCTAGTAATATGATTAGAAAAGGCAATTAGCACTAATTTTTATTATTTTATTATTATTTGTGAATTAATTTATTTGTGGATCCCAATATTTAGAAATAAATATTTGAGTTATAATTTCTCAATTCCGGAGATTTTATTAAACTCTAGGGGTATTATTTAGCTTATATGTGAAATATGTTAATTTTGTAATTTTTGCTCGGCGACAACGGAAAATGCGATGGATGGCTAGATTGATCACATGGGTAAGTTTAGAACCCTATTTCCTAGTGGGGAATATTTTAGAAGAAATAAATTATCGGGATTGAGCGGGGTTGTGGAATTGACCATTTTACCCCTAGTTTCAAAGAAATACCTTAGTTTTAGTCTAAGGGCATTTTTGTCATTTGAAAGGGATAAGAGTTAGGTGGCTTTTTGGTGGATTGACACCTAGCAAGGATACTTTCAGCCAAGGTTTAGTTAGTCCATTTCCCAAATTAGAAAATCAAAGAAAAGAAATTAAAAAGAAAACTTTTTCCTCTTGGAACTCTCTCTCTTTCTATTCGGCTGAGGCAATCAAGGAGCAAACTGGGGTTTTTTCTTCTTTATTCTGTGAATCTAAGCTAGGATTCAAGTGGTTTCATCTAAGGTAAGCCCTAGAATTAGTGCTTTTGTATTTTTGAGCTTTTTCCTTAGTTTGATCATGTGATTTTGTGAAATTGGGGCTGTTAAGGTTAGGTTTGCTTAGGGTTTGGTTTTCTAGGTTTATTTGAATTGGTTTTAACCTCTTGTTGTTGGTTTTAATGATTTGAATTGGTATTGTTCAAGTTTGAGCTTTGAGTTCAAAGTTTGATCTCTAATGGCATATTTGTTTACACTGAGTTTTTCTGTGAAATACTGGCTGGGTTTTATTGTGTATGCCTTGATTAGGAGCTCTGGAGAGTTTGGTAAAGATTGGGCTTGATTTGAATCAAGGGGGAGAAATTTTTGGGTTTCTGCAGATGAACCGGAATTCCGGTTCTGGATGGTCTATACCAACCGGTCGACCGGTTGGTGACCCAGAACCGGGATACCGGTTGGATCCGGTCTGCCTGTTGGGGGTTTTTCCAGAACCTTAGTTTTGGCCAATTTTGGGTAATATAGGGTATTGCCATGAGGTTTATTGATAGGGGAACATTTAGTTTCGGGTTTTAAGTCCCGGAAAGTGATTTGGCGAGTCACTCATCTGTGTTACCGTTATTGTGATTAGGGCATCCATCTAGCACGTGAATTCCGTTCAGGTCGGCCAACACACTTGAATTCGGAAAACAGGTAAGAACTGTGTGTAATATATGATGTGATTATCTGAATGTGTGTATATGTGTTTATATATGCATGCTTGAAATATGTTAAACACTACCAACACTTGTGTGAGTGTATTGGTACAGTGATTGTTGTTAATTTGAGTACGATGCAGTGATACCAACACAAGCATAGAAAATGCTAAGGTGTGTGGTACATTACTCAGTGATACTCAGTGATTGGGATAAACCCTACCAACACCCGTACAGTGAGGTACGTTGTGTATGTGGTATAGTGGTTGTACCCTGGTATTGAACGTTCATGCTCATCTGTTAAGCTCTGTAAATAGGTGTATGGGCGCCTATTTACAGGTCGGAAATTATGTGGTATGTTATATGCATTTCTTCGAGTCCGTTGACTCACGGTTCGCTTTCATGTGTAGGTAAAGGAAAGGCGAAGGCTGAACAGGAGTGAACCTGAGCTTGGGTGAGATTGTACATGTCAAGCAGCGCGACCTGGAGTGTTCGGTCTCGGGACATCTGGGAGTTGTATTTTGAATGTCGCTGTGCGATCTGTAAAACTGCATATTTTGGAATGTATATTTGTAAAGTAAAGTTTGTAAAGTTTTAAAAATCGGGATCCCGGCACTTGTAAATATTTTATTAAATTACAAAGTTTCATGTTTAAAGCAAAAATTTTAATTTGACACGTTTTTCAAGAAATTACTTTGATTAGCAAAGTTTGCACAATAACTGAAAAAGCACTGTAGCGTGCCTTAGCATTAGGGCGTTACAATTTTGGTATCAGAGCCGCCAGGTTTGTCTACCGAAGCTTGCTATGACATGTACAATCTTCATCAGAGAAAGCTCGGTTCACGGTTCAGTAAGCCCGTACTTGTTTAGTATTTTAAATAAGTGTGATATAAAAGCATGTTAGGAAGTATATTAGATTTAAATTAAATATATTTCTTTAAAAAGAAAAGAAAGTGTGTTGCCTTTTTGCTATTAAGAGCGGTGTTAATTTTGATCGCCGTCTAACCTGCCTACCTTATGGATTCGCAGGCTAAGTCCTATTAAATGGACGCCCCGCGAAATACAAGAAGTCAGGGTGGCATGGTTGAGGCCGGAGGCGGTCAGGGGAATCCTCAAAATCCCCGTGGTCGCGGCCGTGGCCGTGGCAGAGCTCAGGGTGGTCGCCCTGTAAATCCACCTCAAGCTCCCCCTGATTGGGAGCAAAGATTTGCTGAAATGCAAGAGAGGATTCGTCAGCAAGATGAAGAGATCCAAAGATTGAGGCAACAGGGTCCTCCTGCCGTGCCTCCTCAACAAGTTCGGGCGGGTTGCAGTTCCAGCGGTGCCAGCAGAACAACCTGTTGTTGGCAACCGTATGGAACCGTTGTACGAAAGATTTCGAAAACAGGCACCTCCAGTGTTTCTGGGAGGCCCTGATGTGATGAAGGCCGAGCAGTGGCTTTCGGTAATAGAGCGCATCCTCAACTTTATGGGAGTGGTTGGAAATGACCGGGTAACCTGTGCCACTTTCCAGTTTCAGGAAGATGCCCTTGTGTGGTGGGAATCGATAACCCTCACACGGGACGTCACGCTGATGACTTGGGAAGAATTCAGGGAGTTATTTAACTCCAAGTATTACAATGAAGCGGTCCGCAGTGCAAAGCGGAAAGAGTTCACTGATCTAGTTCAGACTGAGGGTATGTCAGTCACTGAGTATACAACAAAGTTTGATCGGTTGGCTAAGTTGGCGGCAGGAATTGTACCCACGGACTTCAGTAAGAAAGAAAAATATTTAGCGGGTTTGAGTGCAAAGATCCGGCATGATTTGGTTATTACTACTACCGAGGCAACCACTTATGCGGAGATGGTTGAAAAGGCTTTGAGAGCCGAGGGTGCGGTAAAGTTTCTTCAGGAGCCTCGAGTGACTCCGGGTGTTGGTGGAACCCCCACTGTTCCTACTCCTGTTTATGGTAGGGATGGTGGTGACTCCACCATTGAGCAGAAAAGAAAGGTTGTTCCAGCTTCTGGTGGCTCGGGGCAAAGCAAGCGGTTCCGTGGGAACCAAGGCAGAGGAGGACGCCAGGGTTACTCTTATCCTGAGTGTCCAAGGTGCAAGAAACATCATCCAGGAGAGTGTAACCGGAAGACATGCTTCTTATGTGGCATGGTGGGGCATTTCAAGAAAGATCGCCCTGTGCAAAGAAAGAGGAGCCAAAAGTTGAGGTGAAACCGGTTCTGCTCGTGTGTTTGCCATTACCCAAGCCGATGCCGCGGCCGGTCCTTGTTGTGACAGGTCAGCTTCCCGTCAACAACTTGTTATTTACAGTATTATTTGACTCGGGAGCTACACGTTCATATGTGGCTACAAGGGTGATTGATCTTTTGGGTAGACCTTGTGACATTTTAGAAAGAGGGTTTGGAACCCTAATGCCTAGCGGGGAACTGGTTATCTCTAATAGGCGCATTAGGTCTATGCCGATTAGGATCGAAGATAGGGAATTGAGTACTGACCTTATAGAATTGAAATTAACTGAGTTTGATATTATACTGGGAATGGATTTTCTATCTAAGTATTCGGCCAGTATAGATTGTAGGCGTAAAATGGTGACTTTTCAGCCGGAAGGTGAAGATCCGTTTGTTTATGTCGGATCGGTTCAGGGGTCTCGGATCCCAGTTATTTCTGTGTTGAGAGCTAGGGATTTACTATGCAATGGTTGTGTAGGATTTCTAGCGGTAGTATTTGATTCCAGCAGACCTGAAACCTTTGGGCCTGAGGTAGTTCGGGTAGTGGAAGATTTTCTTGATGTGTTTCCCGAGGAGTTGCCGGGATTGCCGCCACAACGAGAGATTGATTTTGTTATTGATTTGGCACGGAGTCGAACCCGTTTCTAAAGCTCCATATAGGATGGCTCCAAAGCAGAACTCAAGGAGCTTAAGTTGCAACTTCGGGGGATGCCGGATATTGGGTTTATTCGACCCAGTGTATCGCCCTGGGGAGCTCCGGTTCTTTTTGTAAAGAAGAAAGATGGTTCCCTCAGAATGTGTATTGATTATCGGGAACTAAACAAGCTGACGATTAAGAACAAGTACCCGTTGCCTAGGATCGATGATCTGTTCGATCAGCTTCAGGGAAAGACAGTGTTTTCGAAGATTGATTTACGGTCTGGTTATCATCAACTCAGAATTCGGGAGGAGGACATACCAAAGACTGCTTTTAGAACCAGATATGGGCACTATGAGTTTCTGGTAATGTCGTTCGGATTGACCAATGCTCCTGCAGCCTTTATGGATCTCATGAATAGGGTGTTCAAGGATTTCCTCGATAACTGCGTTATAGTGTTTATCGATGACATTCTTGTATACTCTCAGTCAGAAGAGGAGCACGAGCATCATCTTCGAATGGTGTTACAGCGACTTAGGGATCACAAACTGTATGCCAAGTTCAAAAAGTGCGAATTCTGGTTGTCCGAGGTGTCCTTTTTGGGTCACATAGTTGGGAAAAATGGAATTATGGTTGATCCAAACAAGATAGAATCAGTGAAGAATTGGCCGAGGCCCAAGTCTGTGACAGAAATACGAAGTTTTCTCGGGTTAGCAGGGTATTATCGACGTTTCGTCGAAGGATTTTCTAAACTTTCTATGCCCCTAACCGAATTGACTAAGAAAAATCAGAGATTCGTGTGGTCAGATAAGTGTGAATCAAGCTTCCAGGAGTTGAAGCGGCGTTTGATAACGGCTCTCCGTGTTAGCTTTGCCATCGATCAAGAGAAATTTGTTGTGTATTGTGATGCATCCGGAGTGGTCCGGATGTGTTCGATGCAAGCTGACAGAGTTATAGCCTATGCCTCTCGTCAACTGAAGGATTATGAGCAGTGTTATCCAACTCATGATTTAGAGCTCGCTGCTGTGGTTTTTGCTTTAAAGATTTGGCGACATTATCTTTACGGTGAAAAGTGTGAGATTTATACGGATCATAAAAGTCTTAAATACTTTTTCACCCAAAAGGATCTGAATATGAGGCAGAGAAGGTGGTTGGAGTTGGTTAAGGACTACGATTGTGAAATACTGTATCACCCCGGGAAAGCCAATGTTGTGGCCGACGCTCTGAGCAGAAAAGGTCCCGGTCAGGTGTGTACTACGGTTATGATAGCTCCTCAACTAGCCTCGGAAATGGTTAGTGCAGGAATTGAGTTCGTGGTCGGGAAATTGCATAATTTAACACTCCAATCTGATCTGTTGGAAAGAATCAGAAAGGCGCAACTGGAAGATCCCGAGCTAGTTAAAGTTCGAGATGAAGTGGTGGCCGGTCGGCCTAGAGGTTTTTCAGTCTCGAACAGTGGAATGTTGTTATATAAGGCTCGAGTCTGTGTTCCTTGTGTGAATGAACTTAAGAAAGAAATACTGGATGAAGCTCACACCACTCCATATTCATTGCATCCGGGAACCACCAAGATGTATCAGGATTTGAAACCCTACTTCTGGTGGTATGGGATGAAAAGAGATGTGGTGGACTATGTGTCTAAATGTTTAACTCGCCACAGATTAAGGCCGAACATCGAGGCCGGCGGGGTTATTACGGCCTTTAGTCCTTCCGTAATGGAAGTGGGAGGACATCACAATGGACTTCGTAATCGGTTTGCCTAGAACCACGGGGATGTATGATTCGTTTGGGTCATTGTGGACGGATTCACAAAGTCAGCTCACTTTCTACCTGTGAAAGTTACATATTCAGTGGATCAATATGCTGAATTGTATGTGAAGGAGATAGTTCGTCTCCATGGAGCCCCTAAATCTATTGTATCAGACAGGGATCCAAAGTTCACATCGAAGTTTTGGGTGAGTCTCCAGAAGGCTATGGGTACCAAGTTGAAGTTTAGTACAGCCTTTCACCCTCAGACTGATGGTCAGTCAGAAAGAACTATCCAGATTTTAGAAGACCTATTACGAGCCTGTGTCATGGACTTTGAGGGTTCATGGGTTAAGTACTTGCCACTAATTGAATTCTCCTATAACAACAGCTACCAAAGTACAATAGGGATGGCTCCCTATGAGATGTTATATGGTAGAAAATGTCGTTCTCCTATTCATTGGGACGAGACAGGAGAAAGGAAGTACACGGGTCCCGAGTTAGTGCGTAAGACCAACGAAGCTATTGATAAGATCAAGGCTCGGATGCTTGCTTCTCAAAGCGTGCAAAAGTTATGCCGATCCGAAGCGCGAGAGATGTCACATTTCAGCAGGGGAACATGTTTTCCTGCGAGTTTCACCCATGAAGGGTATTCGGCGCGTCGGGAAGAAGGGTAAGTTAAGCCCTAGGTTCATTGGGCCATTTCAGAGACTGGAGAAGGTCGGGCAGGTAGCGTATCGGCTAGCCTTACCACCAGCATTGTCACGTTCATGACGTATTTCACATTTCTATGTTGAGGAAATACGTGTCAGACCCGACTCATGTCTTGAGTTATGAAGCCCTTGAACTACAACCAGACTTATCCTATGAAGAGCAACCTGTTCAGATTTTGGATAGAAAAGAAAAAGTTCTTCGGAACAAGACTATTGCACTGGTTAAGGTGCTCTGGAGAAATAGTAAGGTGGAAGAAGCCACCTGGGAGTTGGAATCAGATATGAGGACTCAACATCCAGAGCTATTCAGGTTAGATTTCGGGGACGAAATCCTATTAACGGGGGGATAATTGTAATGACCGCTCTAGTAATATGATTAGAAAAGGCAATTAGCACTAATTTTTATTATTTTATTATTATTTGTGAATTAATTTATTTGTGGATCCCAATATTTAGAAATAAATATTTGAGTTATAATTTCTCAATTCCGGAGATTTTATTAAACTCTAGGGGTATTATTTAGCTTATATGTGAAATATGTTAATTTTGTAATTTTTGCTCGGCGACAACGGAAAATGCGATGGATGGCTAGATTGATCACATGGGTAAGTTTAGAACCCTATTTCCTAGTGGGGAATATTTTAGAAGAAATAAATTATCGGGATTGAGCGGGGTTGTGGAATTGACCATTTTACCCCTAGTTTCAAAGAAATACCTTAGTTTTAGTCTAAGGGCATTTTTGTCATTTGAAAGGGATAAGAGTTAGGTGGCTTTTTGGTGGATTGACACCTAGCAAGGATACTTTCAGCCAAGGTTTAGTTAGTCCATTTCCCAAATTAGAAAATCAAAGAAAAGAAATTAAAAAAGAAAACTTTTTTCCTCTTGGAACTCTCTCTCTTTCTATTCGGCTGAGGCAATCAAGGAGCAAACTGGGGTTTTTTCTTCTTTATTCTGTGAATCTAAGCTAGGATTCAAGTGGTTTCATCTAAGGTAAGCCCTAGAATTAGTGCTTTTGTATTTTTGAGCTTTTTCCTTAGTTTGATCATGTGATTTTGTGAAATTGGGGCTGTTAAGGTTAGGTTTGCTTAGGGTTTGGTTTTCTAGGTTTATTTGAATTGGTTTTAACCTCTTGTTGTTGGTTTTAATGATTTGAATTGGTATTGTTCAAGTTTGAGCTTTGAGTTCAAAGTTTGATCTCTAATGGCATATTTGTTTACACTGAGTTTTTCTGTGAAATACTGGCTGGGTTTTATTGTGTATGCCTTGATTAGGAGCTCTGGAGAGTTTGGTAAAGATTGGGCTTGATTTGAATCAAGGGGGAGAAATTTTTGGGTTTCTGCAGATGAATCGAATTCCGGTTCGGATGGTCTATACCAACCGGTCGACCGGTTGGTGACCCGTAACCGGATACCGGTTGGATCCGGTCTGCCTGTTGGGGGTTTTTCCAGAACCTTAGTTTTGGCCAATTTTGGGTAATATAGGGTATTGCCATGAGGTTTATTGATAGGGGAACATTTAGTTTCGGGTTTTAAGTCCCGGAAAGTGATTTGGCGAGTCACTCATCTGTGTTACCGTTATTGTGATTAGGGCATCCATCTAGCACGTGAATTCCGTTCAGGTCGGCCAACACACTTGAATTCGGAAAACAGGTAAGAACTGTGTGTAATATATGATGTGATTATCTGAATGTGTGTATATGTGTTTATATATGCATGCTTGAAATATGTTAAACACTACCAACACTTGTGTGAGTGTATTGGTACAGTGATTGTTGTTAATTTGAGTACGATGCAGTGATACCAACACAAGCATAGAAAATGCTAAGGTGTGTGGTACATTACTCAGTGATACTCAGTGATTGGGATAAACCCTACCAACACCCGTACAGTGAGGTACGTTGTGTATGTGGTATAGTGGTTGTACCCTGGTATTGAACGTTCATGCTCATCTGTTAAGCTCTGTAAATAGGTGTATGGGCGCCTATTTACAGGTCGGAAATTATGTGGTATGTTATATGCATTTCTTGCGAGTCCGTTGACTCACGCTTCTGCTTTCATGTGTAGGTAAAGGAAAGGCGAAGGCTGAACAGGAGTGAACCTGAGCTTGGGTGAGATTGTACATGTCAAGCAGCGCGACCTGGAGTGTTCGGTCTCGGGACATCTGGGAGTTGTATTTTGAATGTCGCTGTGCGATCTGTAAAACTGCATATTTTGGAATGTATATTTGTAAAGTAAAGTTTGTAAAGTTTTAAAAATCGGGATCCCGGCACTTGTAAATATTTTATTAAATTACAAAGTTTCATGTTTAAAGCAAAAATTTTAATTTGACACGTTTTTCAAGAAATTACTTTGATTAGCAAAGTTTGCACAATAACTGAAAAAGCACTGTAGCGTGCCTTAGCATTAGGGCGTTACACCAACAAATTTTATGAGGATTAAGAATTCTTGGTTCAAGTCATTCGAATGGACTGAACTAGAGTTCTTTATCTTATTCTCATAATTCTGATAAGCTATACCTATCCATGTGAATGGTTAGATTTGCTTTTCAGTAGTGTTCTTAAGTACCTATCACAATTATCAACCTAATGAAGATGGGTATAGAATTTTAAAATTCTCCCACTCAATTAAGGTAGTGTGAAACTTTAACAAAGAACTTTCAAAGGTATCAAACTTTTACTTACAACAGTAAAAACGAAATGGAACATACAATCAAGATCAAGAATTTATATTGACAATAGCTGACTCATTATATTACTTCCATGTTTAAACAAGATATGTGTTTCATAGGGAATTGTGGAATAGACTCCACCCCTAAGAATATACATATAGGGTACTTGTGGATAACCTCCACCCCTAAGTATATAGAGATTAGGATCCACCCCTAAAGGTTGTAAAGATCATGATTCTCTTAGTGTGATAGAGTTTATGTGGAGTTGAATACTATCCAGAGTTCATTAGATATAAAAGATCGTTGAACTGCATAGTTTTCTTAACTTTTCTCCACCCTTATCAGATAATAAGATCCTTTTATTAAACAAATTCTTAATAATTGTATTAGAATTAACAATTATTGATAAACATAGAAATAATTTCTAGTGTTTATTTAATATAACTCTATGAAGAGTTGTAAATATTATAGAATTTGCATCAATAATAAAAACACTTACACATACAAACATACAAATATAATGTGGTAATAATTGATGAAGATAAATTAAATGAAGCTCAATCTCATAAATTGCAATAGTAAATTTCAAAAATTAGAAACTTTATTAATAAAAAAATTGTATTGCAACAATATGAGAGAAACAGGGATAAATATCCCGGACTAAAATTTGAAATCCAAATTGTCTTTAAACTAAAACAATTAATTCAAAAAATTGAAGAGCTTTATCTTCATCTGGACGATTTCACCCTTGGTCCAGCTTTCTGATCCAACTCAATTGAGTTCAAGTAGCTTGGCCTATAAGAAGAAGAAAACAAATAGACAAAGTTAGTCCAGAATCATAAATCCAATTGGATAATAATTCACTAAAACTCTTAAAGTTTATAAATGGAAATACCTTGTTTCTTTGCAAGAAGTTTAGGACACTGGGGTTTCCAATGACCTTTCTCATTGCAGTAGAAACACTTTCCTTTAAGTGTAGCATCACCGGAAGGAGCAGCCTTTTTATTGGCTTTTGTTCGCTTCTTGGTGTTGTGCCACTTCCTCTTCGATTTGGGCTTTGAAGCAGAGGCAACATTTGCTTCAGGTTTTATCGTCCCATTACCATTCCCAGGATTGTGAGGTTTACTCCCTTTCTTCTTGGGTCCTCCAATCAAATTTTCATAAGTTTGAAGGTTATTGACTAATTCATGAAAGTCAATTTCCTTCTTATTCATGACATAATTTGATGTATATGGTAGAAATGCTGGAGTCAGGCTATTCAAGATAAGACTAACTTGAGTAGCACTGTCCATTTCAGCACCATGATCCTGGGCTTCTTGGAAATAACTGGACATTAGGAGAACATGGTCACGCACGTTTTGATGAGGTTCCATCCGTGCATTAATGTACTTCTTAGTCGCGTCAAAGCGTGACTGAAGTGATGCCTTACCGAATAGCTCATTTAACTTCGTCATAACTTCACAGAAATTTTCTCAGTCTTAGAAAACCGAGTTTTGAGGGTGTCAACCATGCTAGAAAGCATAAAGTATAGAGCTTTGTCATTTGCTTTCTGCCAACGCTCATACTTTTCTTTCACAGCTTTGGAAGCATTGTCCCCAGGCACTTCAGGTGACGGCTCAGTTAAAACAAACAAGGCACTTTCTCCTATGAGAGCAATATTAATGTTCTCATTCCATTTATTAAAGTTAGATCCATTCAGCTTGTTTTCAGTCAACAGTGATAACATGGGATTCATTTTGATAATACAGGATACTACAAAATAATAGAAATCAACAAATAGAAATTAATAATGGTTTAACACAAAATCAATTCAGAAATTATAAGCACATAGCAAGTAGGAATGATATGAGAAAATACTTAAAAATTCAATCCTAAATAATTTCCAAGGTTTTCAACAAACTGATATCAGTGTCCCGTTTAGGCGAGAGTCAAAGCTACCATCCATTGAATAGAGTTGTCAGCTCATCTAAAATGTTAAACATTCAAGCAACCTTTTATTCGATCAAGATTGGAATCCAGCGTTGTTCCGTTTAGGCGAGAGTCAAGGCTATTCTATCTCATGAGCTTCTACCATTGTTTCGCAATTTGCAAGTCAAATATGGTCGCCACCATTAAGGTGATCTATACCATATAAAACACTTACAAACCACTTATCATGCGAGATTAAACGGTGCGAAATTGCTAATGAACGTTCCTCCATTAGGGAGGATTACTCACTAAAACAAACGCGGTGTAAAACCCACAATGGAGATCGAATATCTTAATAATAATAAAGCTCATTATTTAAAATGTATTTTCTTTATTATTCTAATAAATAAATCTCATTAAATTCTAAATTAAGAATTAAAATTCAAAAATAAGAATTTAATATAATATTTATAAAATTATACTTTGATGGTGATTGAAATAAAATTAATTATTTCCATCTTAGTAATAATCTTAAATATAAATATTAACGAAATTAATTTAAGTTGAATTAAATTAAATAATTAGCAATTTAAAAATTTCCTTTGAGAATATATTTATTGGGTTTGAAAATTTAAAGTATATAAAAATACAATTTTCGAAAATAATAAAAATAGGAAAGAAATACTTCAAGCAAAATATATCACCTATCTAGATTTTCTTTTGACTAGTTAATTCAATTTCTAATAATATATATATATATATTTAAATTCATTTATTTTAAATTAATCAATTAAATGAAAAAATTATTGTCTTGAGTTGGTCCAAGAATTAATTAAAATAAATAATTAATTTACAACTCAATCTATTTTTCAAGATAAAAAATTCGAAAATATTGCATAATTAAAATGCAAATTTTGAAATTGATTAATAAAATAAAGAAAAAATATATATTTTGAAAATTATTTAAATTTAAGTTGAAAAATTAAATTTCAACCTAATAATAATTTTCTATTTAATTAAGTGTCATGAAAAATCAATAAATATTTAAGTATCATGATGAAAATCAACTTAGGTATTTAGATTCTTCAAGTTAATTAAATGTATTAAATTCAAGAAATAAATAATTAAGTGTAGAGAAGGCTTAATTATTAATTTCTATTTAATACTAGGAAAAATATACTTAATAAAATTGTACCAAAATTAATTATTTAAATAATTAATTTCACAAAGTATAATATTTTTCCTATTTAAATATTAGAAATAATAAGTAGTCTAGAAATTACTATCTAGAAAATATCTTATTTGACTAAGTATCTTTTTCAAAAAAAATTTGAAAAATATCTAATTTAAGTTAGATAGAAAAATCTAAAACTTAAATAATTTCAAATTTAGATTTAATTAAATATCAAAAATTAAGTTGTAACCACTTAATTTGAAGATATATTTTAAAGTTAATATTTGAAAAGATATTAACCAAAAAAATATCTAAAATATTCCATTTTAAGTTAATATTTGAAAAGATATTAACTTAAAAAATATCTTAAGAATCTTTAATAACTAATGCCTAGGATTCCTCAACTTGATTTAAAATTTAAATCAAATATTCAAATTTAAGTTAGATAAGAAAAATCAGTTGTACAACTAATTTATAACTTAAATAGGAATATTTAATTAAATAAGCTCCAGAAAGAATCTTAGTTAGTTAAAATTCTAAATTTAATTAAATACAAAAAAAATACAAATAGTTTGTCTAGAAATAATATCTAAGCTAAAAGTGTTTTTCTTAAAATTAACTTTAAAATATTAAAATAAAAATAAATTTTCATATATTTTAAAAGTTAATTATGTTGCTAATTCAATTTTATTAGGTCAAACTAATATAATTAACCTAGTACAGTTATTCAAATCAGGCAAATGGGCCTTCACAATTGGGGTAGTTCATGTGAGGGGGTGCTGGGTTCAGTATGTCGTACCCACTTCTATGGCTCCCAACTCTCACACAAGGCCCAAAAGAGAGGAATTTAACCTTAAAATAAATAACTGTTATTAATTGAATAGGTCCAAAAACTAGATGGACCTAAATAAAATCTATCATGGTGTGACATTTTATTTAGCAGCAATGTTTATATTAAAACAAAATAAACATATAGGCTCACACAGGCACACTTTGGATGGATCCTATCATGTTGCTAGGTCATACACAGATGAAAGAAGATTGTAAAATTTACCTGTTACAAATTATTAACTTGACCAAGGGAGCCATCAGATCATTAGATCTGGCAAAAAGTAACCATGGCTATTTGCAATCAAGTAATAATAGGTTTTGAAAAACTTACACACAAGTTTAAACCATATACTCTTGCAACAAGGTTAGCTGGATAGTTGGAAGTAGGATTTATTTAATTTTAAATAAATAGATTTCGAAATTAATAATTAAATAAAAAAATATTTAATTAAAAAAAAATTAATTTTTCGAAAATAAAAAAAAATATTAATTTCGAAATTATTTTTAAAAAAAATATTTAAAATTAAACCTACAATTTTGAAAAATTAGGTTTCAACCAACCTAAATATCATTTCAAAAATTTGCTAACTACTTTTAAAAATTAAATGTTATTTTAAAAATAAAAGTTAAATAAAATTAGAAAAGATAAATGAAATATCTTTTCAGATTTTAAATTTAATTTAAATAAATAAAATAACAAAATTTAAAAGTTAGCAAAATATCTTACATCTATTTAAAATTACATGATTATAAATATCTTATTTTAAATTTAAATAAGGTCAGAATATCTAAAAAAATTTTAATTTTTTTAAAAAAATATATATATAAAATCTGACCTTAAATTTAAAAATAAGATAGATTTTTAAGCAAGAAGATAGATACTAATTCTATTCAAATTCAAATTACACTAATATCTTGAATTAAATTTAAAAAATATTAAATTAATTCAAAATGATAATTAGAATTGAATTATGAATAGTAATAGTATATATACAAAACTATACACAAAATCAGAAGTTAATTCCATGAAAAAGCATGAAAAATCGAAGAAAAACGAAAAAATTGTGAGCTGTACGGACAGTTTTCGCGATCGCAGGAAAATTTCAGCACAGCCCCGATTTTTTCAAATCTTTAAAAATTCATAACTAATTCAAATAAAATCGAAATTGAGTTCTGTAAAAGGCTAACTTGCTTAATTTTTTCCATACTATCCAATAAAAATAATTCCAGAAACAAAATCGTAATTATTGTTCACGAAAATTTACAAACATCAATCAATCATCAAATAACACTCAATACAACATGATACCATTCAAAAACAAACAAACAATCGTTTTAAAGTCCAAATTTCATGTAAGTAAATCAATTACCATGGCTCTGATACCAGTTGTTGGAAATTATTTTACCAGGATCTTATATCTACTCACAAGTATGTTGTTTAAACACCCTAAATATGAACTTTCTAAAACGATAAATTAAACACATATAAAGTTAAGAAAACCTTACATTGATGCAGCGGAATTAATGTCTCCTTCCACTCAGATCTCTAATCCTTGAATCCTTTCTGTAGCAGAGTATAATCAAGATCTGAGCCCGAATGTCCTTCTTCTTCAAGTTTGATCCTTCACAGTCTTCCAATCTATGATTGAGTTACTGCTTGCTGTGTGTGGGCACTTACTCTTTCACTAGGGTCACGAAATTGATGAAGGGAAAAGAAGAGAGAGGGTTTCGGCCAAGTATAGAAAGTGGGGAAGGCTCAGTTTTTCTGAAGAGAGAAATTTCTGTCAGAAAGGCTTGTGAAAACTTGTGATTTGACTGAGCCATCACTTTCTATTTATAGGCAACTACTAGGTTTAGGTTAGGATTTATTTGGCATTAAAATAATGAAAATATTAATTTGAAAAACCAACTTAAGTGGCCGGCCATGGTGTAGTATTGGGCCTCACTTAATTTTGCAGTTTTATCAAATTTTATCTCTATTTTCTCAAAAACGCCAATTTTCCAATTCTAACCTTTTAAATGCCAAAACTAATTATTTAATAACTAAAATACATTATTAAATAATATTGTCATTTAATTTAATTATTAATTAGACATATAAAGTCCATTAATAAATAAATAAACCTAGAAAACTCTTTTCTTTACAATTTCACCCCTGCTTAGTGAAAATTCATAAAATTAGACATAGTCTAACTTTAGAATTATAATTGATCAATCACGAATCAATTAATCAGTCTTACAAGCAGAATGTTCTCAACTAGAATGGGGACCATGGATCTATATGCTGAGCTTCCAATAAGTGAACCAAATTTACCAAGTAAATTCCTACTTATTAATTCTTCGTTGAATCCACTCTTAGAACTTAGAATTGCACTCTCAGACTTATATAGAGCATATTGTATGTTCCACGATATCAATATACTATCTCATTTAACCATTGTTATAATCTTATTGTGATTTAAAGATCCTCTATATAGATGATCTACATCGAGATGGGATTTCTTTACCGTTCTCACCCCTCAATGTATTTTGCCCCTTAAAACACTTAGCTACCTGTAAATGGTGTTTAGTGATCTAATAATTAGTCAGTTAAACAAGAGCTCATCCATTTACTTCTATTTGCTAAGCTCGAAGGGAATCATCACTTGACTTCTATACACCAGTAGAAGCTATAGATTCCATATTTATGTTCAGCACTCCCACTCAATCATACTATCATGTTCCCAAAATATACGTATCACCCTGACCCAAAAGTAGGCTTAACTAATAAATCAAAGAACATGAATAGCACTCCTGAGTTGAGCCCAAGCATATCAGGATTTAGATTCTTTTAATCTTAAGATCAACTACTGATATTGACTTGGAAAGATATGTATAACGGTAAGTTTGTAATATCTTAACTTAGTTGCAATATCGGTCCAGTCCAATGTATACTCCATACATTCGAAACTAGTATACTTTACTAATGTCCTGGAAAGAACATAACACTTACTCCAAGTGTAAGTACACGTCATCGCTGATTATCACATTAGTGTAAATCCAATAACACTGATGAAACAGGGACCAAAACTTTTGATTCATATGATCACAATCACATTCCACTGTGTTGACGATACTGTAATTGTGAATAAACATATGATCTGGATTTAACTGATTTTGTGTGTATGAATGTAACAAACATATTAAACCATTAGCATGTAAAATTCATGAAAACATCAATCACTTCAAATTTCTTATATTGATAACTAATCAGATTGTAAAGAGTTTTATTTAGGGCATAAAATCCAACACTACGTTGTAGATTATTATATCAGTTAAACCCTGTGTACTGATAAATCTAGGAATACATTTAATCATACAATCGTGTTTACTTTCCACTGTGTTGACAACACAATAAATAAGAATATCAGTGTGATAAAGGTTTGGATGAATTTATAAATCAAATAAATAAATAAATAGATGATCACATGAACCAAATAACACATTAAAGAAGTAATGAAATTAAATCTGTGTCTTTATTGATAATTGAATAGAAAAGATTACATTGAAATAGAATTTTATTTAGGGCACAAAGCCCAACATATCTCTATAACGCCCAGTGTCACGTGTGTGTACTTTTATAAATTAGTGTATAATAATAAATTAACGGTTTAAGAAAAAAAATTGATTTAATTAAAACTTTAGAAAATTATTTAAAGTATAAGTTAAACTCTTTTTTAAAATATTACTGGATTCAGGGATTCCCTTGGTTACAAACTTTTAACTAAAAGGCCATTATACTGGTCATTAAAAAATATTGTTACATATTCAAAATATACAAAAGATGGATCTTGTCAACTGAGCACAAAAGACAAAGAGGCTGATATGTACATTCACTAGGACACTTCTGACTCATGGCTGATCTACTTTCTCATTTCCCTTACCTGCACCACTAAGCACCTGTGAGTCACAAAGACTCAGCAAGAAAAGCAAGAAAAACACAAATATCATATATAACATAAAATTCTAAGCAACAATGAACATAGATTTAAACATATAACTTCAATAAATATTCACAATATAATCAAATGCTAGTAATCAATTATTTGTCAAATAAGATAAGCCAATTGAAATACTTTATAAAGTATCCTTAACCCTTATGACCAACGAGTTACTAATGTCACTATCATTGCCTTGTTTCGTATGAACGATAATTATCATATCATAATTTTAACATGCTATGTGGTACAGTTCACTTTTTTACCTCAAGTCCAAAGTCAGATGTGCGGGCCAACCTAAGTGGAGTGATGCTCGACGATCTTGGGCCCTATGTCACGACAACAAAAATTTGGTAAATAACTTAATCAATCTTGTTCTAAGATCTAAATGTAAATCAGACAAATCCTATCGATAAAACACAAAACCTAACTGCTAGAAACACCCCAAGACGGTCCATCATTTTCTAAAAATGGACCACCATTTTTCTGGGTTTTGCCCTGTAAAAATAGTAAGCCATTTTTTAATGCAGAATAGCCCTACTTTGAGTTTTTCACGTCAAACTCCTCCGGAACTCCTCCAAACCGAATGAAACCTTCCAAAATAGTTTATCAACATACAAATATTATATTCAACTATTCAAACCACAAAAATACTTCAAGAATGCAAACTCACCATTGTTGTGTGAGTTCTTGAGTTCTTGAGCTCAACTCACCCAAACAAAAGTATACCAGCCAATAAAATTTGAAATTAAAGCATAAACAACCTTAATTTGAACCTAAGAGCAAACTCTAAACTTACCAAAACCTATAGACTTGAAATCATATAAAATTCCCAAAATAACTCAATTTTAGAACCTAGAAATTACCAAGAACAAGGAAAAAGGGGCTTACTTCAAGTTGAACAGCTCCTAGAGTTTATTTATAGCAAGGAAAAGATTGAAATTGAGGGTGGTTTTGCCATAGTTGTGCTGGGTTCTAAGGGCTGCGAAGAGAGAGATAAAGAGAGAAGAAGATGATGACAAAGTCTTTATTTTTTAAAGTAAATAAAATCAAACTTATCTTAGTTAATTAATATAACAAATCTCTTAATTTTATTCTTGTTTCAGCCTAGAATCTGCTAGGATCAACTAAAAACAAAATCCTCAAATAACTAATAGAAAGACTATTGTGCCCCTAGTGTAGCCCTTAAATAATTTCCAACCAAGGGTAATTTGGTCATAAAAAATTACCCCAAGATATCTTGCCAACTCAGAAGTTCACTAAAAATATTTTAGCACAACCAAAACTCATTCTATCATTGTCATGATATCTTTGACAGATCAATCGAGTTTTTACAATCGTCGAGCTCAAAAATATTTTATTTAAAAAATGGTATATATAATACCCATATGTTCTAATAAAATTTTGGTAATTAATAAATTATGTTGATTTAATTCTTTTTTCAAAAGTTACTAATTATCTCATAATTGGATTTAGTAGGATTATAATCTTACTCTAATATTCATATAACTACACATTTAATGAAATATGTCCAATTAAACATAATTATATTTTTTAAGATATTTCAATCTCAGTTTTAGTTACCGAGTCTAACCTTGTTATGCCTTACTCGCATAACTCTTCACATGCATTCACATAATAAATTATCGCATGTATATACATAGTATACTTAGGGTAATAACTCTAATTTCCACTTAATAACTATATAATAAATAATTGCGCCACTAATAAATATTATTTATTTGGAGCTCCTAATATAGTGAGAATTTGAAATAAGCCTTATCTAAAAATTCTAGAAGAATTTAATACATGTCTTAAGTGATATAAATTTAAAGTTGCGCGCACTATATAACAAAGATCTTTGTATGAAATAAAGACATGTAAGTAAATTATTATTTGAAAAACACGTATTGTCTATGCAATATAAATTCGTAAATTATATGTTGTGATAGACTCTTGAAGAGTTTTTGATTATATTATAAATGATTGAAGAACAAACTTTTATTTTATTTTTTTGTATATTGAGAAATATTAAATGTATAAAGTTTGTTCATTAGTAGAGAAGTCCTGAAGTACTTCATATGCGTCAAGAATTATAGATATATGATCACTTGATATGGAAATTAAGATCATACAACAAGATGAAATAAATGTATGGTCTTGGAGTACCATCATTCTCGCAAATGAAATTTATATTATCATTAATGTGTTATGTTTATATCTACTTGAAATTTTAAATTTTGGTATGAACAAAGTTGCATACACACATGAATGATACAATTAGTTGGATAAATATTGATATTCCACAAACCCCTCATCCATAATTTAGAAGTCTACACATACTCTAGAAGAGTTATAGAAAATATATGATCATAGATAATATACGGTGATATTTTAAAAATGATAACAATAATCTTCTGAGATATATTATCGCCAAAATAATTTTGGATCATATGTACATGAGGGGGAGACATATTCATGTTGCACTCTTTTTTTTCCTTAGCTCAGGTTTTGTCCCACTGAGTTTTCTTGACAAGGTTTTTAACGAGGCAACTTTAAATCATGTTAACATACTTGCATTTTATGAAGCAAGTAGAGAATGTGTGGGAGTGAGATAATTGACATAACATATTCGGGAAACATAAGAATTACACTTAATCAACACAAGCAGTTCTCTATGAAGATAATACTTCTTCCATCGCTCAACTAAAAGGAGGGTATATTGAAGGAGATAGAATTAACACACATTTCACCAAATTCTTCTTTATACATTTCAAGAAAATGCACATTGGTGTTCAACAAATTCAATCAAGTGTCAATCTTGCAGACTTATTCACAAAGTCATTACCAACATCAATATTTGAGAAGATAGCTCACAAGATTAGAATTCATCGATTAAAAGATCTCTACGAATGCCTAAATGAGGGAGAGTTAGTTTACACTGCACTGTTTTTTCTTTTGACCAAGTTTTTCAGCAAGATTTTTAATGAGACACTTTTTATGGACATCCAAGGAGGAGTGCTATGAAATATTATTTATGGATGTCCAAATCACCAAATTAATTATCATCATTAATTCTTGATTGTATTTTCCTTTTATTACATTGATTTAGTTTCTCATTCTTTTAGTCATATTTTTGTATAAATAGGGGTTCACCGCATTAGAATAAACAACTGAGAAATTCTCATTCAGTTTCTTTTTCTCTCTTCATCTTCTTCTTCTTTACTTCTTATATATTTTATATTATTTTATAACAGTTTTTTATTTAATGTTTTTTTAAAATTTTTAATTAATTTATTGTTATTTTGTTTTTAAATATTTATTTACGTGAACTAATAATATTGTGTGCCATATGTACATTGTGTTCATGTAGATAATATCATATGTATACATGGACAACCAACATAGCAGTTAACTGCCAAAAATGAATGGGAATGGCTAAATGCTAACAGAATATTGGTTTTAGGAGTTTTGTCGTCAAAATTTGGATTTTGGGGTTAATTGCTAATATTAGGAGTTATGCCGCAATTTACTCTATTTTTTGTTAAGTACTTAATTTAAAAATAAAAATTCAAATTCCTCTTAGCTTCTTAAAAGAGAAAATGAAGAAGAAGATCTTTAGTTGGGAAACTAAATTTCTTTCAAAAGAAGGTGAAGAGGTGTTGCTTAAGTCAGTTGCTCAGGTATTACAAAGCTATGCAATGAGTGTGTTTCTCTTAACTAAAGAAATATGTGAAAATCTTGAAGGTATGATGGTGAAGTTTTGGTGGAAGGCTCAGTCTAATTCTTCGAATAAGGGTGTTAGTTGGGTTAGTTGGAGGAGATTATGTCAACACAAGCATGCTGGTGGGCTGGGATTCAGAGATCTTAGACATTATAACCTTTCTTTCTTGGGCAAACAAGGGTGGAGATTGCTTACAAAGGAAGAGTCACTTGTGGTAAGGATCTATAAAGCTTGGTACTACCTTACGGTGTCTTTTCTTACTACTGAGTTAGGCCAAAATCCTAGCTTCATTTGGCAAAGTATTTAGGAAGCTCAATTTCTTGTTCAGCAAGTGCGAGAAGATCTATTGGAAATGGCTCTACTGTTAGTATTATTAATGAGCCTTGGCTGCCACATGACAGTAATCCATATGTCATTACTGCTAATCAAGGTCTTGATAACAAAATGGTCTCTAACTTGATGATGGTGGGAGAAAGGGGGTGGGATATTGAGGTAATTGGCGACATGTTTGAGGAACGGGATGCACAATTGATAACAACAAATGGATAATCTTATAACATATCTATATTGTGGAACATATAGAGCGTTCTATATAATTGAGAGTGCCATTCCAAATTTTATAGTGGTGCAATGAGGAATTAATAAGTTAGAGAATTTACTTAGTAAGTTCTAGATCTGCTTATTGGAAGCTCGGTTATATAGGCCCATGGTCCCCATACTAGTTGAGACAAACTGCTTCTGAGACTAAATTAATTGATTTTAGTTAATCAATTATAATTCTAAAATTAGACTATGTCTAGTTTGTGAATTTTTTACTAAGATAAGGCTTGATTGTGAAGAAATAGGATTTCAGGGTTTATTTGTTAATTAAGAGACTTTATGGAGTCTAATTAATAAATATTATAAATGACAATTTTATTTGATAATTATTTTAATTATTAAATAAATAGTTTTGTCATTTATAGGGTTGCAAGTGCAAAAAGTAGTATTTATGAAAAATAGATAAATAGTTAAGAAAAATGGCAAAAATCTAACTAGTGTAGGGCCCACTTCATGGCCCGCCACTTAAGGGTATTTTTGCTCTATTTTTATCAATATTTTATTCCAAATAAATCAACCCTAACCCTATGTGAAATTATTATAAAAGGAAAGCTATGGTCTCATTATCCAACTAATGCTTCAAAAGCTTTAAACCTAGTTTTCTTTCTCTTTGACAACTAGGTTTATGAGACTTCTTCTTCTTCTTTTCTTCTTCTAATTTTGAAATCCTATAGCTTTCTTAACTATCAAATTTGAGCCTTAGTGATTGAGTGCATGCCCACACATAGCAAGTTAGTCCTCAATCATAGTATGTAAGACTGTGAAGAATTCAAACAGCAGAAGGAGTGCCGGGCTCTGATCTTGGTAATACTCTTCTACAGAAAAGATACAAGGGTTAGAGATTTGAGCGGAAGGAGTCATTTAATTTCGCTGCAACCAATGTAAGGTTTCTCATACCTTTTATGAGTTTATTTTATATTGTTTTAAAATTTCATGTTTAGGATGTTAAAAACATACTTGTTCTTAAATCTAGATCCTAGTAAAATATATTCCATCAACTGGCCTCAGAGCCATGGTAATTGATTTACTTTTTAGAAATTTGGACTTAAAACGATGTATGTATTATTTGGATGTGATTCATGTTGATCTATGTGTTTATTGATGATTGTTTGATGTTTACAAATTTTTTACATAAAATAATTAGAATTTTATTCTAGAATTATTTTTGTTGGATAGTATGGAAAAAATTAAGCAATTCACTTTTTTATAGAACTTAATTTCGATTTTATTTGAATTAGTTAGGAATTTTTGAAAATTAGAAAAATCTTAGGGGTGGTGACACCCCACACACGCGC
The DNA here is from genome assembly GCF_029168945.1 of Cannabis sativa. NCBI lineage: Eukaryota > Viridiplantae > Streptophyta > Magnoliopsida > Rosales > Cannabaceae > Cannabis > Cannabis sativa. The sequence continues at coordinate 26,025,977 of NC_083606.1, forward strand.
GGATGCCCTTATTTCTCGGGTGCACGCGGCTTCGGACATGTGCATGTCCAAGAATTCTCGGTCAAAGGGGACAATTTTTGTTTGAACATGGGGCCATGCGCGCGCGGGATTGCTACATGCAGCCTCCCCGTGCGTGTTTTCTCGGCCAGCCTTCCCCTAGCACGCGCGCGGATGGTATGCAATGCATATCATCCGTACCAAATCCATTTTTTTTTCCATTTTTACATTTTTTTCATGCTTATTCAAGGAATTAATTTCGAATTTTTTGTGTAATTTTGTATTTAGATTTTTATTTTTCATATTTCAAATCTAATTATCAGAATTAAATTAATTAATTTTTTTAAATTAATTAATTTTATATATTAGTAGTTTTTGAACCTGAAAATAGATAAAATCTATAATTTTTCTTAATTGGTTATCTTATTTTCAAAATCTTGATTATTTTATCTTATTTTTGAATTTTAGGTTAGATATTTTATATTTTGTATTATTTAATTAATTTTATAAAATAACCTTATTTGAAATTTAAAATAAGATTATTTTAATCTAGAAATTTTAAAATTGTAACCACATATTTTGTTAACTTTCAAAATTTTGTTATCATATTTAAATTAAATTATAAAATTAGACAAATGATATTTTTTATCATTTTATTTTATTTGATATTTAATTTTATTTTACTAACATAAAATTTGAAAAGTTATTAGCATCTTTTTGAATAGATACTTAGGTTTATTGAAAACCTAATTTTTCAAATTTATAGATTTAATTTTGAAATTAATTATTTAATTTAATTTTATATTTTTCGAAAAATAATAATTTTTATTTAGATTTTTTGAAAATAATTTAATTATTTAATTAATTTAAATTAAATAAATCCTATATCCATCTATCCAACTTGTTACATGTATGTGTGTTTTATATATTGTCTACCATCAAAACTTGTTTGATAAAACCTATTATTGTTTGATCTAAATTACTATAGTTAACTTCTTGACAGATCCAATGATCTGATTTTAACCAATAGTTCAATTGTCAATAGGTCAAATAAATAATTTGTAACAGGTAAATTTTACAATCTTCTTTCATCTGTGTATAAACCTAGTAACATGATAGGATCTATCCAAATCAGTGTGCCTGTGTGAGCCTATATGTTTGATTTGGGCTTAGCAGCATATAGGAGCCCATTTAATTTTTGTAATTAAAATGGACTAGGTTGCTAAATAAAATGATCATTATTGATAGATTTTATTTGGGCCCAATTAGTGTTGGGCCTATTCAATTAATAACAGTTGTTCATTTAAGGTTAAATTCCTCTCCTTCAAGCCTTGTGTGAGAGTTAGGGGGCCATTAGTAGTGGGTACGACATACTGAACCCAGCCCTTCCTCACATGAACAACCCCAATTGTGAATGCCCATTTTCCTTATTTAAATAACTGTAATAGGTTAATTAAACTAGTCTAACCTAATAAAATTGATTAGCAACATAATTAATTTCGAAATATATGAAATTAATTTTCATCAGATTATTTTGAAATTAATTTAAGAAAAACACTCTTAGTTTAATGAATTTTTTCAAGAAAAACTATATGTATTTTTCTGTATTTAATTAAATTAAGAAGTTATAACTAATTAGATTTTTTTAGATACTTAATTATTTAATCTTTCATAGAATATATTTAAGTTGAAAATCAATTATTATAACTAATTTTGGATCAACTTAAATTAGAATATTTTTGAAATCAATAATTAAGTAGAATTTTCTAGAAAATTAGTTATTCAGATATTCTTTAAATATTTTTTAAGTTGAAAATTTGTTAATTTTGGATCAGCTTAAATGGAATATTTTTCAAATTAAGGTGATTAGTTCAAGATACTTAATTTGATATTTAATTAAATTTTAGAAAATAATAAGTTGAAAATTTTGTTGATTTAGAACAACTTAAATAACATATTTTTCAAGTATTTATTTTATTATATTTTAATCATTTTCAAAATTTTATATATTTATATAATGGATTTTCGAAAATTAATTAGAAAATTAAATTAAAGTTGAAAATTAATTTTTGATTAATTTGGGATCAACTTAAATTAAGTAATTTTCAGTATTAAAATATATAGACTAAAATAAGAAATTAAATAAAAATATATTTTAAATAATGAGCTTTAATCAAAGAACATTCGATCTCCATTGTTGGTTCTACATAGTTCTTGTTTTAGTGAGTAATCATCCCTAATGGATGTACGTTCATTAGCAATTTAACACCGTTGAATCTCAAAAGATAAGTATTATTTGTAAGTGTTTTATTCTTAGTAATATCCACCCTAATGGTGGATGCTAAGAGTAAGACTTACAAAAGTATGAAATAATGGTGGAAGCTCATGAAATAGGAATGGCCTTGACTCTCGCCTAAATGGGACAACGTCGTATTCTCTTTTCGATCGAATAAAAGGTTGCTAGAATGTTTTTCATTTTAGATGAGTTGACTACTCTATTCAGTAGATGATATCTTTAACTGTCGCCTAAACGGGACACTGTATCAGTTTGTTAGAAACCTTAGAAAATAATTAAATATGTTTTATTTTGGTATTTTTACAAACATGTTTACTTAATTGTTATTTTCTGAACTTGTGTATGAATTTGAGTGAACCAAATGATTTATGTCTGTTTATTGATATTTGTAGTGTCAAAATGGATAACCCACACCCCGAACCTCTCCTTGAACATGCCTTTGCAAATGAACTCTATAGTGTGAAAATGCTTCCTGGAGAGCATTAATTCACACCTAATGATGATGAATCTGAAGTTCCAGAAAGCAAATTCACCGGGAATTGATTTATCAAGAGAATAATGGGTTCAATTCATTCTTAATAGTCTTCCTCCTGAGTATAATGGATTTGTTGTATCTTACATGTTCAACAATTTTAACTCATCTGACGTAGATAAGCTAGAAGAAGAATTGCGTGCTTACGAGCGGAGTTTGCCTGCAAGGAGGCCACCCTCCAGTTTTGCAGACTTAAGTAAGAGGAAACAAATTAAGTATGGTGCTTCTAACAATGCTTCTTCTTCAAGTACAAATAATGAAACAACGTAGTAGTACTCTTCAATGTTCAAATTGTAATGAGAAGAGACATCAGGAAGAAAGATGTCCCAGACTTCTAGACAAATCGAACAAAGGTAATGCTTTTGTTTTTGAATCATGTGTTTTAGAGAATGACAAATCCTTTTGGATTGTTGATTCTGGATCTACTAACCATGTTTGTTCTTCATTGCAGTTGCTTGAAACTTGGGATGTTTTAAATCCAAGGGAGTTAAAGCTCAGAGTTAGAAATGGCGAATTAGTATCGGTCCAAGCTAAGGGAAAAGCTCGCCTCAAGTTTCAAAATAAATTTTTAGTTTTAGATAATGTTTTATTTTTTCCGAATTTTAGTAGAAACTTGATTAGTGTTTCATGTACAAACACAATTTTATCAATTGAATTTTTTGAGTTCTATTTGCACTATTTCTCGTAATGGATTTCAGTTATGTATTGCTTACATGGAACAAGGGCTTTATGTTTTGAGACCGGATATACAAATCGCACTTAATAACAAACTTTTCAATGTTGCTAAACCTAGAAAACATAAAAGAAAAGAGATTGTTAATAATGATGAAACATATCTGTGGCACTTATGACTAGGTCATATAGGCTATGACAGACTTCACAGGTTAACCAAAGATGGTCCATTGAAAAATGTCGTCTTAGGTGAATTACCAGTTTGTGAATCTTGCCTAGAAGGAAAAATGACTAAGCGTTCTTTCTCTGCAAAGGGAGAGCGTGCCAAAGAACCTCTTGGGTTAGTGCATTTAGATGTTTGTGGACCTTTAAATGTAAAAGCCAGAGGAGGTTATGAGTATTTTGTCACTTTCATTGACGATTTCTCTAGATATAGTTTTCTTTACCTAATGCAAAAGAAATCTGAAACGTTTGAGAAGTTTCAGGAATTTCATGCTTTACCTAATGCAAAAGAAATCTGAAAAGTTTGAGAAGTTTCAGGAATTTCATGCTTTGGCTCAAAACCAACTAGGTAAAACATTAAAGATCTTGGGAACTGATAGGGGTGGAGAGTATATGGATATGCAGTTCAAAGAAAATTTAGTTAAACTTGGAATTGAATCACAGTATACTGCCCCTAGCACTCCACATCAAAATGGAGTTGCAGAAAGAAGAAATCGCACACTTTTAGAAATGGTTAGGTCTATGCTGAGCTATTCAACTCTTTCAACGTCCTTCTGGGGATATGCAATACAGACGACTAATGACATTTTAAATGTTGTTCCATCTAAAGCAGTCCCTAAGACACCTGTCGAACTATGGAATGGTCGTATACCCAGTTTACGCCATTATAGGATTTGGGAGTGCCCTGCTCATGTCTTAAGAAAGAAAGAAAGCAAACTAGAAGCACGAACTGAAGTTTTCTTGTTTGTCGAAAATTCTAAAGAGACTAGGGGTGGACTATTTTACAGTCACAAGGATAATAAAGTGTTTGTTTCTACAAATGCTACTTTCATTTAATATGACTATATTAAAGACTTCAAGCCGCAAAGTAAAGTAGTGTTAGAAGAAATGCTTTCAGATATAACTCCTTCTAATGTTCCATCATCTTCTACTCATGTAGAAGACAATCCCACTCCCTTAGTTGAACCAACGCAAGTTGTTACAACTGAGAAATCTACCACAATGTTCAGAAGGTCATGGCTCCTCGTCGTAGTGGGAGGGTTTCTACAAAACCAGGTCGTTATGGCTTGGATGGTGAAATCAATATGGTCGTTGGTGACGGTATTGATGACGATCCATTAACATATAAACATGCAATGGCAAGTCCCGAACAGAAATAATGGTCAGCTGGCATGGATTCATAAATGGATTCCATGAAAAAGAACAAAGTCTAGGAATATGTAGACGCACCTGATGATTACCGTCCAATTGGATGTAAGTGGGTCTACAAGAAGAAAAGAGGTGTAGGTGGCGAAGTCAAAACTTTTAAAGCTATACTGGTCGCTAAGGGTTATACCCAAAGAGAAGGTGTGGACTAACTTTTAGTCCGGTCACCATGCTTAAATCCATCAGAATTCTTCTCTCCATTGCAGCCGCTTTCGATTATGAAATCTGGCAAATGGATGTCAAGACAGCTTTCCTTAACGGAATTCTTGAAGAAACCATCTATATGGAGCAACCAGAAGGCTATGTTCTTCCAGGGCACGAAAAGAAAGTTTGCAAACTCAATAGGTCCATTTATGGACTTAAGCAAGCTTCTCGCTCTTGGAATAAAAGGTTTGATGAAATAATCAAGACATACGACTTTCACCAAAACGATGATGAACCTTGTGTTTACCAACTCAAGGATAATCAAGTGGTAGTATTCCTGGTCCTTTATGTTGATGACATTTTGATCATTGGTAACAATGTCAAGAAAATGACTGACATCAAGGAATGGCTTGACACTCAATTCGAAATGAAAGATTTGGGTGAAGCTGCTTATGTTCTTGGTATTCAGATCAGAAACCGGAAGAACAGATCCCTTACTCTCTCTCAAATTGCTTACATTGATAAGGTGTTACAGAGATTCTCAATGACAAATACCAAAGGGGCACATATGCCTTCTAGATTTCGTATCCGTCTATCTAAGGAACAGTCTACTACTGATCCCTAAGAGATAGAGGACATGAGAAGGGTTCCTTATGGTTCAGCAGTTGGGAGTCTAACGTATGCAATGTTATGCACTAGACCTGACATATGCTATGCAGTAGGAATTGTGAGCAGGTATCAGACAAATCTAGGAGAGGAACATTGGATGACATTTAAGCATATTCTGAAATACTTGAAAAGTACAAGGCATTACATGTTAGTCTACAAGGGTGGTGCTTTAAATCTCGTAGGCTATACCGATTTAGATTTTTAGGCTTGTCTTGATGACAGAAAGTCTACATCTGGGATGGTGTTTACTCTTGGGGGTGGAGTAGTTGTTTGGAGAAGTGTGAAACAAACCGCAACGTCAGGCTCTACCATGGAGGTCGAGTACATAGCTGCCGCCGAGGCTGCTAAGGAACTTGTCTGGCTTAGAAAGTTCTTCAGAGGACTTAGTGTTGTTCTTGGAATGGAAAAACCATTGGTTTTACTTTGTGATAACACTGGAGCCATAGCCAATAGTAAAGAGCCTCGAAGCCACAAGAGAAGCAAACGCATAGAGAGAAAATATCACATCATCAGAGAATATATGGCAAGAGGGGATAACTTGTGGAGAAAGTTGATAGTGAAGACAACTTAGTTGATCCATTCACCAAAGTTTTGACTGTAACTACATTTGAAAAGCATAGACTGAATTTAGGATTAATTAAAATGTACTGATTGTTTTATGTTAGTGCAAGTGGGATTTTGTTGGGCTTTGTGCTCTAAACAAAACTCTATTTCAATGTTATCTTTTCTATTCAATTATCAATACAGAAACAGATTTATATTCATTACTTATTTAGTATGTTATTTGGTTCATGTGATCATTTATATGTTTATTTGATTTATAAATTCATCCAAATCCTTATCACATTGATATTCTTGTTTATTGTGTCATCAGCACAGTGGAAAGTAATCAAGATTTTGTGATTAAATGTATTCCTATGATTTATCAGTACACAGGTTTAACTGATATGATAATCTACAATGTAGTTTACTTGCACCTTAGATAAGTGTTATGTCCTTTCCAGGGTATTGGTTAAAGTAAGCTTGGGTTGCATGCATGGAGTATGCATTGGAAAGGACCGATATTGAACTTGAACTAGATATGATAAACTTACCGTAATATCTATTCAATTCAATATCACCTAGTTGATCCTAGATCAAATGATCTCAATCCTGAGATGGTTAGGTTCTAGTTTAGTTGCATTATTTGTGTTCTTGAATCTATTAATTAAAGTTGACCAAATGGTTCTTCCCGTGACGTATAGGTTAAGAACATGGTAGTTCAATTGAGTGGGAGCGCTAATCATAGATAGGAAATCTATAGCTACTATCCGGATATAAAAGTCAAATGATGATTTCCTTCGAGCTTGGCTTAATAGAGATAAATGCTTGAGTACTCATTTCAGTGATTATATTTGTTGACTTCGCTTTTAGCCAATGACAATGAGTCTATTTTATAAGCGATAAACGATATATAATAGCAGATATACGATAAAAAGACACAAGGATTTTATAGAGGTTCAGCCCCGAGTAGTTTGGTAATAGCCTAATCCTCGTTATTTGTATTGACTTTAGATCAAGGAGAAAGATTCCTTTTCTTATAGCTCTTACAACAGTATTTCTTAGATAATAGTATAGTCGTAGCTCAACTACTTTTCGACCGATCCATTGCCCAGTGAACATGCATCACTATTTATAGGGCAAGTAATCTTAGAGAGGAAGAGTTTCCCCTTTCGCTACAATGCGTATAAACAGAAAGATCGTGGATCAATGCTGAATGCAAGGATCGTGGAATTGAGGCTGAATACACTGATAGTGGGATTGTGTGTATGCCATATCCACGTAAATTGATCCCTGAGTTATAGGGATTGTGCTAATGACTCATGATGCGAAAGCTGAATTCACTAAGTGTTGGTTACTCTGCGCGGATCGCTGAATATCTTGCTCTGGGCATGCAGCGAGGCATCCTGCTCGGCCTATCTTCCCGAGCAGATGTTCCAAGTGGACTCCACGTGTCACCATTCTCGTGATGCCACGTCAGAGTGCAAAAATTAGGATAACACTTGCCCCCCAAGTCTGTACGGGACTTCTGAAGTTGCCTGTAGACTTCATCTGAGCTGTTTCTGCCTTTGGATGGGGACACGTGTTGAGCGCGACCGTTCGAGACTCGATGTGAGGCTGACTGGGCGTCCCTTCGGTTTTCGGCTAATAAATGCTCTGACAATTAATATTTTGAAATCCGATTTTCTCTCTCCACGGTTGATGGCTGCACTTGATTACTTTTGATTTCCCATATTCGTTTTCAAGGCGGGAAGTTGAGGCGTCTGAGGTTCCTTTGAGACAATTACCTCTTTTCGTGACTTTCCTATAAATACCCACAACATTGGCACATAAACTCATTTCATCACCCTTCTTTGTTAAGTAAACTTCAGAGCGAAAAGAAAATTTCTTGGCTTCAAAGTCGCCGAAGTGCCTTCGTACAAGCTGCTTGTTTAATTGACGTTGCTCGAAACCAGACATTTGAATCTTGAGTAAGTTTTTGATTCCCCTTTATGCTTATCTTTGCATGTTTGCATTTTGAATGCGCCTTCTATTGTACTGTAGAAAAATGTTTAGGAAACCCTAGGCTTAGAAACCTCTGCGATTCTTCTTTATCACGTCTTCATGCGGGTTTACAGCCATAATGCTTGTTTCTAAACTGCATAATGTCCATTTTTCATCTTGCTTATTCTAAGTTTCATGAACTTTTTTGCCCTAACTCAAGAAAATTTTTGACTTCTTGAGTTCTGACTTTTCTTTAACATAATCGTTCTTTAATCTGTTGATTACTCCTGGTCGGCATATTTGCTTGTTTATTGTTCGATATTCCAACCAAACACTCATCTCGTGTGTTGTCTTTTGTAGATAAACTCAGGTGATTCTTGGGAACTTGGACATCGAATTTACCAGGATCTGCTTCAACTTCTGCACGAGGATCATCCTTGTCTTTGTTCTAGTCCTCCTTCCTCTAGCGAAGGACACACTTCTAACCCTGTACCTAGCCATAAATGATGGCTCGTACAAAGAAAACCACGCGTGTAGCTGACGCATCTGATCCTCAAGTGGCTCGGCACGCCACTTTGGCCAGCGCCGAACAGGATTCGGCCGTCCAGATGGAGGAGGATCATGAAGGGGACGCTGAGGTCCAAGAGATCGAGGAGCGGGACGATGTATATCCTGGCAATCCCTCCGAGGTGGAGGAAGGGGCTAAGGTTGAACCCCCAAATTACGGGGAGTACAACGAGGCTGGGGAGCCAGCCGATGCTGACGGAGACGTCCTGGTTGAGGGCGTGGACTACGTTAGTGAGGATCTTGTCGCGGCAGTTCCTTAAAGGAGGCAGGGTGCTTTCGGCGCCAGATGGGTAAGCCCTCCGTCCAAGATTACGGAGGCGCGCCTTCGAACTCTTGACCAGGGCGGATACTGTTGGAAATTATTTTACCAGGATCTTAGATCTACTCACAAGTATGTTGATTAACACCTTAAATATCAACTTCTAAAACGATTATGAAATAAACACATATAAAGTTTAGGAAACCTTACATTGGGTGCAGCGGAATATAATGACTCCTTCCGTTCAGATATCTAGCCCTTGATTCCTTTCTGTAGCAGAGCATTATCAATATCTGAACCTGGATCTCTTTCTCTCCTTCTTTAGTGCTGAAACTCCTTCTTGTTGAATGTCTTTCTTCACAATCTTCCTCACTATGATTGAGGTATCACTTGCTGTGTGTGGGCACTACTCTAATCACTAAGTGCTTCGAAATTTTAAGGAAGAAGAAAGAGAAGAAGGTGGCGGCTAGGTATAGAGAGAGAAGGCTAAGGTTTTTCTCTAAAGGAAAAAGTAGAAAGTTAAGTGTAAATTTCCTGAAGCCTTCACTATCTATTTATAGCATTCCACTAGGGTTAGGTTTGAATTATTTGGCATTAAAATAATGAAAATATCATATGAAAAACCCTATAAAAGTGGCCGGCCCTATACAGTATGGATTTCGGCCTCACTTTTTGCAATTTTGCAGTTTTATCATTTCTGCATCTCATTTTCTCAAAAATGCCAATTTTCAAATTCAACCATTTAAATGCCAATTCTAACTATTTAATAACTATAAATAATTATTAAATAATATTTTCATTTATCATATTTATTAATTGAACCATACAAAGTATCATAATTAACAAATATGCCCCTAAAACTCTTTCTTTACAATTTCGCCCTTAGTGAAAAATTCACAAATAGACATAATCTAAATTGAGAATTATAATTGATTAATCAAAACCAATTATATGAGTCTTACAAGCAATATTATCCCAACTAGTGGGGGGACCATGGGTCTATATAACCGAGCTTCCAATAAGCAGATCAAGAATTTAAAACCTAAATTCACTCACCTATTAATTCTTCGTTGAATCCACGCATAGAACTTAGAATTGCACTCTCAGTATATAGAATGCTCTATATGTTCCACCATATAGACACTTCATTAGTTATCCATTGTTATAATCCTAATTTGATCAATTATCCTCTATATGAATGATCTACACTGTAAAGGGATTAGATTACCGTTACACCCTACAATGTATTTTATCCTTAAAACACTTAACCCCGTATAAATGATATTTCAGCTTATGTGAAATGAGTACTCCACCATTTATTTTCGTTTGGTCAAGCTCGAAGGAGATCATCCTTTACTTACTATTCGCCAGATAGAAGCTATAGATTCCATGTTTATGTTAGCGCTCCCACTCAATTGCACTACCGTGTTCCCAAAATGTACGTATCACCCTAACCCAAAAGTAGGCTTAACTAACAAATCAAAGAACACGAATAGCCTCTTGAGATTGAGCCTAATCCTAACAGGATTGAGATCATTTGATCTAGGATCAACTAGGCGATATTGACTTGAATAGATATTACGGTAAGTTTAATAAATCTAAGTCAAAGTTCAATATCGGTCCCTTCCGATGCATACTCCATGCATCCAACCTGACCTTTACTTTAACCAATGCTCTGGAAAGAACATAGCATTTCTCTCAATGCAAGTAAACTCTGTTGTAGATTATCATATCAGTAAAACCCTATGTCTGATAAATCTAGGAATCTTTATTCACATAGTCATGTTTACTTTCCAATCTGTTGACAGCACAATAAACAGAGTCAAGTATGTGAAAAGGGTTTCAGATGAATTTATACATTATGTACATATGATCGTGAAATAAATCATGTGAACCATGCAACATTAAATGTTATTTCTGATCTATATTAATAAGTAAATCTGATTATATTGAAATGAGTTTTATTTAGGGCATAAAACCCAACAGATACCTGGGCGAGTTGGACTGCTACATTCCCGCCCACAACAATCGTGCCACAAACCCTGAAAAGGGGATGTGAGCCTGGTCGGGTGCCCATGGTCAGCAAGGAGCGTTGATGCCCTTGCATAAATACTTCAAGGATGTGGCAGACTTCTTCGGTCTCTGCCCGCCCCAGTTCACTCCTAAGGGCATTAAGTATTTATCTGCCCTCTTCATCCTCTACGCTTAACATGAGTGGGGTACTCCCTCTCCTCACGAAGTTTCCTGGTTCTTTGATTTGAGGTCCACCCCAAGAAAGGCAGGTCTGGGTACTTTTACTTCTCTCAACCAGGCTTCAAGTGGTTGACCGGCACGAACGACAAGGCCATCAGCAAGATAGGGCATTTTATTGATGAGTACTTCATGGTGGATGGAACGAGCATTACTCGGACTCGATTCCAGCAGATTCTGACATATCACCGTTCTCCCCTCACTCTTGCTCTTAGGGATAGAGCTCGAAAACTTGCCCGCCTGCCGGGGCAAGACCAGAATATTATCCAGTTGACCTCCGAGGATAACTTTGTGAGGTACAGGCTCTATCCCGAGGACTTTACTCCTAAGTCTGTGGCAGGGAAGAAGAGGAAATCAGGTTCTAGCCGGACCGAATGAGCTCATCAAGAGAATGAACTCATTCAACTTAAGCGCGAAGCTAAGTTGAAGGGAGGTGCAAGGGCCAAGCAGTATGCTCACGAGCCCTTGAATCATGAAGATGAGGCTGAGGAAGAGCAGGCGACTCCATTGAAGAGGAAGAAGAAACTCCTGGCCTCACCCAGGCCTGTTGAACATGCGATTCGCATAAGGGAGCCCATTTCACCTGTTCGGCCATCCCCTCTCGTGTTCGGAAAAGGGAAAGTTGTCATGTCTGAGATAAGATGGATGTCAGGTGATGATGGACTTCTGAGTCTTGTTCGGGCGGTCACCTTGCATTTCACTTTATCTTGTTTTCGAGCTTCTTGGTTTTCATGCCTTATGTTTCTGATGGCTGTCTTCTAACCATACTATTTTTTGTTCTGTGTAGACATGTCTCGGCAGATGGTCGACGCTCTGAGGAAGAGAATAGGCGGAAGCTCTAGCGCCTCTCCTTCGGCCAAGAAGTCTAAGGGCGGTGGGGGTCCTCTTCAAAGGAAAAGAGGCCTACTGGAGAGGTCATTTATCTTTCTGAGGAGCTAACTGCTGCAAACCCCTCTACCACCAAAGCTGCCAAGTCCAAGGAGTCTAGACCACAAACGGTTGGGTCTGAACTTGTCAGGAGTGATCCAGAACAGGTGCGGGCACCTACTCCACCTTGGCAAGTGCTTCCAGAGGCCAAGAAGGGCAAGGAGATGCTCGCCCATTATATGAACCAACTGGTTCCTGAGGTTAGTGAGCAACTGGCTGGTGCTGACAATGACTCTTCTTTGGAATTGTTGGTGGGCGGAGTCTTGAAGGAGTTCACCAGGGTAAGTCTTTTTTGATACTTCCCCTTAATCTTCCATACTTAGCTCAATATGTTAAAGTTTTTCCTTTGTGCAAGCCGGTCTGAAGTTGGCTTACACTTACTCTCGGGCTAAGTCTGCTGCTTCCAAGAACGCAGCTCTGTCCGACACCTTGAGGGCAGAGGCGGACTTGGCCAAGAAGGATGTTGAAGAAGCCAGGGCAGAAGTCGGAGCTGTTCGGTTGGAACTAGGTGAAGCTAACAAGGAGTTGTTTGCTACTCGGAAGAAAATCATTGTGCTGACTAAGGATCTCGAGGCTGCTGACCGTTTTGAGGAGACCATCGAGACCTTATCTGCTGAGGTGAACAGTCTTCATGACGACAGGACTTCTCTTTGAGCAGTTCTTCATCGGATGAAGGAGGAAAAGGAAGCCACGGAGGGGGAGCTTTCAGCTGAGGTGGACAGGTTGAAGGAGAAGGTCAATGCCTTGGAGACAGCCGGTCTCGAGCTCTTCTTTGATTTTTGGAAGGCTAATCCTCGGGCCAACTTCGACTACTTGGGCGATGCTAAGGACATGTACCTTGAGTATTGCGCGCCCCAAGTGGCTTATGGTGGAACCGAGGCAGCTACTTCAACCTCCGGTCAGGCCGTTGATGCACCTCCTGTTCAAACAACAGATCCTCCTGCTCCGATTGGCCCAGAAGAACCGAACCAAGAACTTGGGACTCCAGCTGCTTAAATACTTCTCTTTTTATCTTTTTATTTGATATATCTTATTCGGCCTCAGGGCCTTTTCTAAGACATCATGACCGGCCAAGCGGTCTTTAAACTTGGAATTATTTTTCATTTTTTGGACAACAGGCTGACCGGGCAGCTTTTAATCACGGTATTACGTGCTTTTGTCATCCTTAATGAATTTAATTCTCTATTTATAATTGTCGTGCAATTGTGATTGTTTTATTTTTACCAAATGCTTTGAACAGGTATAGGTGCCCCCCAAGTGACCGAGCAGACGTATGACTCTTAGTCACTTGTCTTTTACAAATATATTGTTTATCTGTTCGGTGTTTTGGGTTTGACCAAACTTTTTGTACGCATTGTATGGTAAATTATAAACATGCTGATTTTTTCGACTCAATTGAATTTTGAAATACTATCTTTATTCATGTATTGATCGAAAAGTGTATTTGTTACCGTAGTAACTTACATCAGAGCTATTTGATCTAATTTGATCTTTTAGTTTAACATGAAATAAAACAAATTGCAGACATAAGAAACTGTACTTTAAAGTGGTCACCCGACCTGAGTACTTTGTTTCTTTTATCAAAACCTTTGGCCGTAGTCCGCCCAGAAGGCCATTCACTTAAAAGCAAATGTTCATTTAGTACTTAAAGTGGTCACCCAACCTGGTACTTTATTGGTAGTATTTTCTTATATGTTCTCCATTCCAATACCGTGGTACTAAAACGAGTTGCATTTTTTCATCATACTTACCTAATTTGTATGCTCCGGAGTCGAGAACTTCAACCACTTGATATGGTCCTTCCCAGTTAGGTCCTAGTACACCTGTCATACTGTCTTTGGTGTTTAGGAATACCCTTCTCAGGACCATATCTCCCACGAAGAATTTCCGAGCTTTCACTTGTTTGTTGAAATACCAAGCCACTTTTTGTTGATGGGCCACCAACTTTAAGTTTGCAGTTGCTCATTTTTCTTCAATTTCATCAAGTGAATCTACAAGGAGTATGTGATTGGTACCTTGATCGTACGTCAATCTTCTGGGGGAATGTGGCTCGAGTTCGACGGGCAGCATAGCTTCATAACCGTACGCCATTGCAAATGGTGTCTGTCCGGTCGCCATTTTTTTCGTTGTACGGTATGATCATAGAACTTCAGGAAGTTCTTCTGCCAGTTTCCTTAGGCATGTTCGAGTTTCTTTTTTGGTGTATCCTTAAGGGTTTTGTTGACTGCTTCAACTTGACCATTTGCCTGAGGATGCGCCACTGCGGAGAAACTTTTGATGATACCATGGTTCGCACAGAAATTAATGAAGGATTGGCTGTCGAACTGCTTGCCATTGTCAAAGACTATTTTGTACGGTAGTCCGAACCGCCATATGATGTTCTTCACAATAAAATCTTGAACTTTCTTTGATGTAATGGTTGCGAGTGGTTCGGCTTCAGTCCACTTGGTAAAGTAGTCAACTGCTACCACTGCATACTGCACTCCGCCTTTACCTTTAGGCAATTGTCGAATTAGGTCAATTCCCCAAATGGCAACGGGCCACAGACTTTGCATCTGTGTTAGCTCGTTGGGCGGAGCTCTTGGTATCTTTGAAAATCTCTGGCATTTGACGCACTTCTTAACATAGGCTCTCGAATCTTCGATCATCGTTGGCCAGAAGTAACCTTGCCTTAGAATTTTCTTGGATAAGCTTTGTCCGGCAGCATGATTACCACAGATGCTATTGTGAACGTCATATAGGAGTCGTGCAGCTTTGTCTTGAGTAACTCATCTGAGTAGTGGCATCGAGAATCCTCTTTTGTACATGACTCCCTCTACTATGATATACCGCGTAGCTTTCCTTCTCATCTTCTGAGCTTCATTTCGGTTATCTGGGAGTTCCCTAGAGTTGAGGTAGGCTGCTATTGGCGTCATCCAGTTTGGGGATGTATCAATCATTTCCATTTCTTCCGTGCCAGTGATGCTAGGCTCTTCGAGAAACTGGATATGAACTAGGTTTTCCTTGTCACTCACATTGCTGCTAGCCAATCGAGCTAATGCATCTGCAGTTGTATTTTCTTCTCTTGGAATTTGTCTGAGACCGTAGCTTTTAAATTGTGCGAGCAGATCGTGTATTTTTCTCAAATATGCTATCATCTTTTCTCCCCGAGCCTCGTATTCTTCAGATACATGATTTACCACCAGATGTGAATCACTATAGATTTCAATGTGTTCGACCTTCATCTCCTGGGCTAGTCTTAGTCCAGCGATTAGAGCTTCGTACTTGGCCTAGTTCTTAGATGCTTTGAATCCAAACTTGACTGCAGCGTGCAGGTGTTGCCCCCCAGGTGTGACGAGGGCAATCCCTGAACTAGATAGTTCATCTATAGCCGACCCATCCACATGTAGTTTCCAGGTCGGTTTGTCCTCATTGTGGCTTGGCTGGTATTGGTGCTGGCTCGGGGTTGCTTTCTGGTATGCTTTCTTTTTTTCCTGTGCATTCTACCATAAAGTCTCCCAAGGCTTGGCCTTTGATTGCTGTTTAGGGTTGGAAAGTGATTTCGTACTGACCCAACTCTACCGCCCACTTGAGTAACCACCCAGAAGCATCTGGCTTTTGCAGTATTTGTCGTAGTGGCTAGTCGGTATATACCCGAACAGGATGAGCTTGGAAATAAGGCCTCAACTTCCTTGTTGCTAGAATGAGGCAGTAGGCGAGTTTTTCTATCAACGGATACCGGCCTTCGGCCTCAATGAGTCTTTTACTGATGTAATAAACTGGGTGTTGTACGCTGTTCTCTTCTCTGATCAGCACGACACTCACGGCATGTTCCGTGATAGCGAAGTATATTCCCAGCTCCTTGCCGTCTAGAGGTTTTGAAAGTACGAGAGGTTTAGCAAGTTGTGCCTTTAGCTCTTGGAAAGTTTTTTCACATTCTTTTGTCCACTCGAACTGTTTGTTTCCTCGCAGGATGTTGAAGAATGGGACACATTTGTCTATTGATTTTTACACGAATCTGCTGAGTGCAGTGATCCGACCAGTTAAGCTTTGCACATATTTGGCTTTTGTTGGTGAGTTCATATCCAGGAGGGCTTGAATCTTTTCTGGATTAGCTTCAATTCCTCGGGCATTGACAATGAAGCCTAGAAACTTCCCCAAGCTGACTCCGAAGGAACACTTTAAGGGATTTAGCTTCATGTTGTATTTTCTGAGGACTTTGAAGCATTCGTCCAGGTCGTCTATGTGTCCCTCAGCCTTTCTGGATTTGACGAGCATGTCATCCAGGTACATTTCCATATTTTGCCCAATCTGGTCTTTAAACATTCTGTTTACCAATCTTTGGTACGTAGCTCCAGCATTTTTTAGACCAAACGACATTAATTTGTAGCAATAAAGCCCCATATCTGTTCGAAAACTTGTATGCTCTTGGTCTAGTGGATGCATTTTGATTTGATTGTAGCCTGAGTAAACGTCCATGAAGCTTAATATTTCGTTCCCTGCTGTTGCATCTACGAGCTAATCGATTCTTGGAAGTGGGAAATAGTCTTCAGGGCATGCTTTGTTAAGGTCTGTGAAATCAATACAAACTCTCCATTTCTTATTCGGCTTGGGCACTAGTAGGGGATTCGCGACCCAAGTCGGGTAAAAAGCTTCAATTATGAAGTTGTTGTTGTGTAGCTTTTCAACTTCATCCTTCAGGGCTACTGCTCGTTCTTTGTCCAACAGCCTTCGTTTTTGTTGAACTGACCGGAAGTTAGGATCGATATTCAGAACATGTGAAATAATAGAAGGATCGATTCCGACCATATCCGCATGTGACCAGGCAAAAATGTCTAGGTTTGCTCTGAGAAATTTTATCAATTCTGATTTTACTTCGAGCAACAAACCTTTTCCGATCTTTAGCTTTCTGGTCGAGATACCTGAATCGATCTCGATCTCTTTTAATTCTTCCACAGGTCCAACATTGCTGCTTGGGTCCCCAAGTCGAGGATCCAGATCTTCATCCTCGCCTTGGGAAGTTCCCTACTTGGGAATGTTTTTTCCCTTGTCTGGGCTCTGGCTGGTGGATACTTCCTTCTTAGCCTTGGCCACTGGAAGGTTATAACATTCACGAGCAGACTGCTGGTTTCCTCTTAGACACCCTACCCCATTCTTTGTTGGGAACTTCAGGCACGAGTGAAATATTGATGTGATAGCCTTTAAGTCATACAAGGCTGGTCGGCCAAGCATTACGTTAAAAGCTGAGGGAACATCCAATATTAGGAACTGTGCCATGATAGTTATGCTCGTCGGAGCTTGTCCAACAGTGAGGGGTAGCCAGATTTGTCCTAGAGGTGCAACTCCTTAACTGGAGAAACCATAGACAGGCTGGAGGGATGGAGTTAGATCCTTGAGTTAGAGTCGCATATTTTTGTAAGTAGTCTTGAACAAGATGTTTGAAGAAGCTCCATTGTCGATCATGGTTCTGGCCACCATTTTATTGGCTATCTGGACTTCCACGACCAGTGGGTCGTTGAGCAGAAATCTAATCTTGACAGCATCTTCATTGTTGAAGGTTATGGTCGGCTCTCCTGCTCGTGGAACTTTGGGCTTTCTTTCTTCCACGGCCAGGATGACTTCTTTTTGCTCGTGCTACGCTGTTTGGGCATACCTCTCCTGAGCTTTACCCAAATCTCCAGCAATGTGAGGGCCTCCAATAATGACTTGCAAGTGTCCATCTATCGATGGAGGTAGCAAATCTTGGTTGTTCTGACCTTGGTCGGTCTTGACATACTTCTGCAGGTGTGGATTATTTTTCCTTATTAGGAATTCAATTTCCCGCTTCAAGTTGTAGCATTCGTTAGTGTCGTGGTCGTAGTCTCTGTGGAACCGACAAAACTTTGTCATGTCCCTTTTGTTGGTATCTTTCTTCATAGGTCTGGGCTTCTTGTACGGGGCCAACGACTGAGTTGCCATGTATACACTTTCTATATCTTCAGTCAGAATAGTGAATTCAGTGTATTTGGCATGATTCTCCCAGGGAGTTTGTCCGGATTTATCAGGGAACTTTCCTTTCTTCCTGTTTCCTTGCTTGTGGTTGTTACTGGAACGCTTGCTACTTGAGCTTGAATTATTTGGGTAGTTGGGAAGTTGGGTGGATGTTCCAGTGGAAGGAGCCTTTGACTTGCCTGGCTTTTGTTCACCTTCTGCTCATTGAATGGCTTCTTCAAGCTTGATGAAGCCTTCGGCCCGGTCAAGGAAATCACTCGTTGAGTCTACCGGCCCGTTCTTCCTTATATCTTTCCAAAGTTCACCGAGGACTTCGATGCCCCCCAGTATCGTGGATAACTTTCCATCCTCGGTTACCCATGAAACTTTGGTTGCCTCCGTCATGAATCTGCTAATGTATGCCCTGAGTGGCTCGCCTGGTCGTTGCTTAACTTCGACCAAATCTCCTAAATGCAATGGGAGTTGGCGCGAGGAGGAGAATTGTGCATGGAATTCCGAAGAGAAGGTTTTCCATGAACTAAACTTTCCAGGAGCCAACTTGAAATACCATTGCTGAGCGGCTTTCGACAGAGTGGCAAGAAAGATTCTGCAGCATACATCTCCTCGTATCCCTTGCAAATCCATTTGCATTTCAAAGTACTTGAGATGGGAAAGGAGATCTTCTCTCCCCGTGTACATTTTCCACGTCAGCATTTTGAACTTGTGGGGCAGTGGCAGGAGATTGATCTCCGGGAAGAAAGGAGTTCCGCGTGCTCGGTCTAATTCAAGATCATTATTTCGTTGTCCAGCCATGCCGTGGAACATATTTTTCAGTTCGTCAAGTTGAGCCTGTACGACAGGGCTGACCTGCTCGACATTCTGGCCAATTTGGATTATGTCAGCATCTTTCTAAGTAGGGATTTGAGTACGGGCTCCGGGCGGCACGGTTGCTGTAACATTCTGATCATCTGTTCTCCTCCTTCTGTTTAGATCGTTCCTTAAGTCATGGGTTGTTCCTAACCTTTCGAACACATAAGCGCCTAGTTGCCTTAGCAATTGATTCGCTTGGTTGACGGGTGGAATGGCACCATTAGTTTGGTTGGAGCCATCAGGTATGACTTCTCCTGATGAATTACAGGACAAGGTCTGCTCACCTACCGCTGGGCCCACGAGCGGGACTCGTGACCGGGGATAGGGCGGCAGACCATTAGTAGTCTGGGAAGTATTCATCGTTGGATCCTCTTCCGTTTCTCCCAGGGGAATGATGTTCGGCGATTGCTGACCTACAGTTTGGTAGGCTCTTCGTATCAGCACGGTGGCTAGCCGACTACGATCTTCTATCTCTGCATGGTGAGCCCTTAATGCCTCCATATCTTTATCTCTCCATTCGGCAAACATACGCCTTTGTTCGTCGAACGCGAGATTTACTGCAGCACGTAGTTCGTCCTGATCATGATGCAGGGTGTTGTTATTGTTGGAAGTTATTTTACAAGGAACATAGATCTACTCACAAGTATGTTGATTTAACAACCTAAATATGAAATTCTAAAACGATGGGAAATTAAACGCATAAAAGTATCAGAAATCTTACATTGGGTGCAGCGGAATATGTCTCCTCCCACTCAGATCTCTAACCCTTGATTCCTTTCTGTCGCATAGTATAATCAAGATCTGAGCTCGATAGTCCTTCTTTGTTGTCTCTGAATTCTACACAGCCTTCCTCACTATGATTGAGGTATTACTTGATGTGTGTGGGCATTACTCTATCACTCATAGATTTTGAAACAGAGAAGGTAGAGAGAGAGAGGGTGGCGGCTTGGAGAGAGTTTTTGTGTGAGAAAATTCTGTCAAAATGTTGTGTACAAAAACTGAAGCCTTTACCTTCTATTTATAGAAGACCACCTAGGGCTATGGTTGAATTAATTGACATTTAAAAATTGAAAAATCAATGTGAAAAGGTAAGTAAGGTGGCCGGCCTAGGCATTGTGGAAACAAGGCTTGCCACTTTTCCAACTTTCCTTTTCCTACATTGCTAATTTCCTGTTTTGTCAAAAACTGCCAATTCCTTTGTTCAACCACATAAATGTCAAATCTAATTATTTAATAATTTAAATTAATTATCAAATAATATATTGTCATTTATTTATCAATAATAAAACTAATTAAAGTTTCCTAATTATAAATATGCCCTTCAAAATCTCTATTTACTGTTTTGCCCTTAATATATGATAAATTCTCAAATAGACACAGTCTAACTTGAGAATTATAATTGATTAATTAAAATCAATTAAATGAGTCTTACAAGTAATATTTTCTCAACTAGTGGGGGGACCATGGGTCTATATATCCGAGCTTTCAATAAGCAGATCAAGAATTTACTACTTAAATTCACTGACTTATTAATTCTTCGTTGAATCCACACATAGAACTTAGAATTGCACTCTCAGTATATAGAATGCTCTATATGTTCCACCATATAGACACATCATTAGTTATCCATTGTTATAATCCTAATGTGATCAATGATCCTCTATATGGATGATTTACATTGTAAAGGGACTTAATTACCGTAACACCCTACAATGTATTTTAACCTTAAAACACTTAACCCTGTATAAATGATATTTCAGCTAAGTGAAATGAGTACTCCACTATTTATCTCGTTTGGTTAAGCTCGAAGGAAATCATCCTTTGCTTACTATTCGCCAGATAGAAGCTATAGATTCCATGTTTATGTTAGCGCTCCCACTCAATTGCACTACCGTGTTCCCAAAATGTACGTATCACCCTGACCCAAAAGTAGGCTTAACTAACAAATCAAAGAACACGAATAACACTCTTGAGATTGAGCCTAACCATATCAGGATTTAGATCATGTGATCTAAGATCAACTTAGTGATATTGAATTGAATAGATATTACGGTAAGTTTTATAAATCTATTTCAAAGTTCAATATCGGTCCATTCCAATGCATACTCCATGCATCCAACCTGAGCTTTACTTTAACCAATGTTCTGGAAAGAACATAGCATTTCTCCAAATGCAAGTAAACTCTGTTGTAGATTGTCATATCAGTAAAACCCAGTGTTCTGATAAATCTAGGAATCCTTTATTCACGTAGTCATGTTTACTTTCCACTGTGTTGACAACACAATAAACATGATCAAGTATGTGAAAGGGGTTTGGATGAATTTATAAATCAAATAGACAAACAATTGATAAAGTGAACCAAAACATACACAAATGAATGAAAAATACTTCTGTTACTTTATTGATATTGAATAATCTGGATTACATTGAAATAGAGTTTTATTTAGGGCATAAAACCCAACAAACTCCCACTTGCACTAATATACAACTAATCAGTACATTTCAATTAACCCTAAATTCTGACGGTGCTTTTCGAATGCAGTCACTGCCAAGACTTTGGTGAATGGATCAGCTAAGTTGTCCTGCGTGTCCACTTTATCCACCAGTACATCCCCTCTTGCCACATATTCTCTGATAATATGATATTTTCTTTCTATATGCTTACTTCTCTTGTGGCTCCGAGGTTCCTTACTGTTGGCTATAGCTCCATTGTTATCACAAAGCAGGACTAGAGGCTTTTCCATTCCAGGTACTACACCATGACTGGTGAAGAACTTTCTAAGCCAGACAACCTCTTTAGCTGCTTCAGCCGCAGCTATGTACTCTGCCTCCATGGTAGAATCCGAAATCGTGGTTTGCTTCGCACTTCTCCAAACCACTGCTCCACCCCCAAGAGTAAACACCATCCCAGATGTAGATATCCTGTCTTCAAGACATGCCTGGAAATCTGAGTCTGTATAGCCTATGGGATTTAGAGCACCACCCTCGTAGACTAATACATAATCTCTTGTACTCTTTAAGTATTTCAAAATATACTTAACAGCATTCCAATGTTCCTGTCCTGGATTTGACTGATACCTACTCACGATTCCAACTACATAACAGATGTCTGGTCTAGTGCATAACATTGCATACATTAGACTTCCAACTGCAGAAGCATAAGGAACTTTTGCCATGTCTTCTATCTCTTGAGGATCAGTGGGACACTGTTCCTTAGATAGACGGATACCATATCTAGAAGGCATATTTGCCCCATTGGTTTTAGTCATGGAGCATCTCTCTAGAACTTTGTCAATGTAAGTTGTTTGAGAGAGAGCAAGGGATCTGTTCTTCCGGTTTCTGATAATCTAAATACCGAGAACATAGGCTGCCTCACCTAAGTCTTTCATGTCGAATTGAGTGTCAAGCCATTCCTTGATGTGAGTCATTTTCTTGACATTGTTGCCAATGATCAAAATGTCATCAACATAAAGGACCAGGAATACTACTACTTGGTCTTCCTTGAGTTGGTAAACACAAGGTTCATCTTCATTCTGATGAAAGCCGTAGGTTTTAATGATCTCATCAAACCTTTTATTCCATGAGCGAGAAGCTTGCTTAAGTCCATAAATGGACCTATTTAATTTGCAAACTTTATTTTCCTGCCCAGGAAGAACATAACCTTCTGGTTGCTCCATATAGATAGTTTCTTCAAGAAGCCCATTAAGGAAGGCTGTCTTGACATCCATTTGCCAGATTTCATAATCGAAAGCGGCTGCGATGGAGAGAAGAATTCGGATGGATTTAAGCATGGCAACAGGACTAAAAGTTTACTCATAGTCCACATCTTCTCTTTGGGCATAACTCTTGGCGACTAGTCTAGCTTTGAAAGTTTTGACTTCGCCTCCAGCGCCTCTTTTCTTCTTGTAGACCCATTTACATCCAATTGGACGATAATCATCAGGTGGATCTACATATTCCCAGACTTTGTTCTTTTTCATGGAATCCATTTTGGAATCCATACCGACTGACCATCGCTTCCGTTGCGGACTTGCCATTGCCTGTTTATAGGTTAATGGGTCGTCATCAATACCGTCACCAACGACCATATTGATTTCACCATCCAAGCCATAACGAGATGGTTTTGTAGAAACCCTCCCACTACGACAAGGAGCGGTGACCTTCTGAACAGGAGCTTTGGTAGTAGTTTTCTCAGTTGATACAACTGAGTGAGTGGGATGGTCCTGTTCTTGAGTAGAAGAGGATGGAACATTTGAAGGAACTGTATCTGTAAGCATTTCCTCTAATACAACTTCACTTTTCGGTTTGTTGTCTTTCATATAGTTATCTTCAAGGAAAGTAGCATTTGTAGAAACAAACACTTTGTTATCCTTGTGACTATAAAATAATCCACCCCTAGTCTCTTTAGAATTTCCGACAAACATGCAAACTTCAGTTCGCGATTCTAGTTTGCCTTCTTTCTTTCTCAAGACGTGAGCAGGGCACCCCCAAATCCTATAATGGCGTAAACTAGGTGTACGACCATTCCATAGTTCGATGGGTGTCTTAGGGACTGCTTTAGATGGTACAACATTTAAAATGTCGTTTGCCATTTGAATAGCATATCCCCAGAAGGACGTAGACAGAGTTGAATAACGCAGCATAGACCTAACCATTTCAAAGAGAGTGGGAAGGTGTTCATCATCCCGATTTTTCCAATTTTCAAAAATTCATAACTAATTCAAATTAAATCGAAATCGAGTTCTGTAAAAAAGTAAATTGCTTAGAATTTTCCAAACTATACAATAAAAATAATTACAGAGACAGAAAAGTAACTATTTTTCCCAGAATTACAAAACAACAATCAAACATCAATATGACACACAAAGCAACATGATACCATCCAAAACACAAACAAATCGTTTTAAGTCTAAATTTCTTGCAAGCAAATCAATTACCATGGCTCTGATACCAGTTGTTGGAAGTTATTTTATCAGGAACTTAGATCTACTCACAAGTATGTTGATTTAACAACCTAAATATGAACTTCTAAAACGATGGGAAATTAAACACATAAAAATATCAGAAATCTTACATTGGGTGCAGCGGAATATGTCTCCTCCCACTCAGATCTCTAACCCTTGATTCCTTTCTGTCGTAGATTATAATCAAGATCTGAGCCCGATAGTCCTTCTTTGTTGTCTTTGAATTCTACACAGCCTTCCTCACTATGATTGAGGTATTACTTGATGTGTGTGGGCACTACTCTATCACTCATAGATTTCAAAACAGAGAAGGTAGAGAGAGAGAGGGTGGCAGCTTGGAGAGAGTTTTTGTGTGAGAAAATTCTGTCAAAATGTTGTGTACAAAAACTGAAGCCTTTACCTTCTATTTATAGAAGACCACCTAAGGCTATGGTTGAATTAATTGACATTTAAAAATTGAAAAATCAATGTGAAAAGGTAAGTAAGGTGGCCGGCCTAGGCATTGTGGAAACAAGACTTGCCACTTTTCCAACTTTCCTTTTCCTACATTGCTAGTTTCCTGTTTTGTCAAAAACTGCCAATTCCTTTGTTCAACCACATAAATGTCAAATCTAATTATTTAATAATTAAAATTAATTATCAAATAATATATTGTCATTTATTTATTAATAATAAAACTAATTAAAGTTTTCTAATTAATAAATATGCCTTTCAAAATCTCTATTTACTGTTTTGCCCTTAATAAGTGATAAATTCTCAAATAGACACAGTCTAACTTGAGAATTATAATTGATTAATTAAAATCAATTAAATGAGTCTTACAAGTAATATTATCTCAATTAGTGGGGGGACCATGGGTCTATATATCCGAGCTTCCAATAAGCAGATCAAGAATTTACTACTTAAATTCACTGACTTATTAATTCTTCGTTGAATCCACACATAAAACTTAGAATTGCACTCTCAGTATATAGAATGCTCTATATGTTCCACCATATAGACACATTATTAGTTATCCATTGTTATAATCCTAATGTGATCAATGATCCTCTATATGGATGATTTACATTGTAAAGGGACTTAATTACTGTAACACCCTACAATGTATTTTATCCTTAAAACACTTAACCCTGTATAAATGATATTTCAGCTAAGTGAAATGAGTACTCCACCATTTATCTTGTTTGGTTAAGCTCGAAGGAAATCATCCTTTGCTTACTATTCTCCAGATAGAAGCTATAGATTCCATGTTTATGTTAGCGCTCCCAATCAATTGTACTACCGTGTTCCCAAAATGTACGTATCACCCTGACCCAAAAGTAGGCTTAACTAACAAATCAAAGAACACGAATAACACTCTTGAGATTGAGCCTAACCATATCAGGATTTAGATCATGTGATCTAGGATCAACTTAGTGATATTGAATTGAATAGATATTACGATAAGTTTTATAAATCTATTTCAAAGTTCAATATCGGTCCATTCCAATGCATACTCCATGCATCCAACTTGAGCTTTACTTTAACCAATGTTCTGAAAAGAACATAGCATTTCTCCAAATGCAAGTAAACTCTGTTGTAGATTGTCATATCAGTAAAACCCAGTGTTCTGATAAATCTAGGAATCCTTTATTCACGTAGTCATGTTTACTTTCCACTGTGTTGACAACACAATAAACATGATCAAGTATGTGAAAGGGGTTTGGATGAATTTATAAATCAAATAGACAAACAATTGATAAAGTGAACCAAAACATACACAAATGAATGAAAAATACTTCTGTTACTATATTGATATTGAATAATCTGGATTACATTGAAATAGAGTTTTATTTAGGGCATAAAACCCAACAGTTATGACCCTGCATGAGTCCGAGCGCGTCACAGAGATTTTGTAATTCGGTTGCATCTCCGATAGTCATCTGGTCGTTGGTTGCAGTCAAAACAGTCGTATTATGGATGCCCTGGTTGGGTGCGGAACTATTATTCCCAGTCTCTTGCACACTAGGCGCAATTCCACCTATAGGAAGTATCTCACCATTCCCCACTTTGCCGGCTGTCTAGGATTAACAGCAGGCGGAACCATTGTGCTCCCTGGGTTCGGCGATGTAGGATCTAGCGTCTGTGAATTTTTCGGATCAATCAGGCCTCTACGAGTTTGCACCATCGTATTGGCGGTTGGATGTTGAATAAAGAGCAATTTGTGATCCCCCTCTCAATGAAAGTACCAAAATGTTGATTTCGTTTTTAGCCAACGACACTGAGTCTATTTTGTAAGCGATAAACGATATATAATAACAGATATAAGATAAAAAAGACATATGGATTTTATAGAGGTTCAGCCCCGAGCAGTTCGGTAATAGCCTAATCCTGGTTATTTGTATTGACTTAAGATCAAGGAGAAAGATTCCTTTTCTTATAGCTCTTACAACAGTATCTCTGAATATATAATTCTTAGATAATAGTATAGTCGTAGCTCAACTGCTTTTCGACTGATCCCTTGCCCAGTGAACATGCATCATTATTTATAGGGCAAGTAAACTTGGAGAGGAAGAGTTTCCCCTTTCGCTACAATGCGTATAAACAGAAAGATCGTGGGATCAATGCTGAATGCAAGGATCGTGGGATTGAGGATGAATACACTGATAGTGGGATCGTGTGTATGCCATATCCACGTAAATTGATCCCTGAGTTATAGGGATTGTGCTGATGACTCATGATGCGAAAGCTGCATTCGCTAAGTGTTGGTTGCTCTGCGCGGATCGCTGAATATCTTGTTCTGGGCATGCCAGCGAGGCATCCTGCTCAGCCTATCTTCCCGAACAGATGTTCCAAGTGGACTCCACGTGTCACCATTCTCGTGATGCCACATCATAGTGCAAAAATTGGGATAACAATATTAGTTAACTGAAATATCATTTATAGGTAGCTAAGTGTTTTAAGGATAAAATACATTGAAGGGTGTAACGGTAAATTAATCCCTATTTAATGTAAATCATCTATAGAGGATAATTGATTATTAGAATAACAACAAATGGATAATCTTATAGCGTATTGTTGGAAATTATTTTACCAGGATCTAGATTTACTAACAAGTATGTTGGATTAACAGCCTAATATGAATTCTAAAACAATGAAAATAAACACATATAAAGTTAGAAAACCTTACAGTGGGTGGAGCGGAATATTATGACTCCTTCCGTTCAGATCTCTAGCCCTTGATTCCTTTCTGTAGCAGAGCATCACCAAGATCTGAACCTGGATCTTCTTTTCTCCTTCTTTGATGCAGTAATTCCATAGTCTTCCATACTATGATTGAGATACCACTTGATGTGTGTGGGCACTACTCATCTCACAAGGATTTCGAAAATTCTCTCTCTTTTCTCTCTTAATTTCGTGGCTGATGGCTTCATATGGTATGCAAGAGAAGAGAACAAGGGCTGCTATATATAGGGAGAAGGGAGAGCACAACTTTCCAAATAAAACAGTTTCCTTAATTACTGTGTAATCAATTAACTGCCTTACTTAGTGTGATCCACCACTTTCCTATTTTTGCTAGGCTTTGATTAGCAATTACATGGCAATTAAAATTGAAAATAATAATTGGGAAACACACAAAGAGGTGCCGGCCATAGGGTGATATGGGCCTCACTTGGATTTTGCAGTTTCCTCAATTTTATTTCAATTTCTCCAAAAATGCCATTTTTCCAATTCTAATCATTTAAATGCCAAAACTAATTATTTAATAACTAAAATAGATTATTAAATAATATTGTCATTTAAAATAATTATTAATTAGACATGCAAAGTCTCTCAATTAATAATTAAACCTAGAAACTCTTTTTCTTTACGATTTCATCCTTAAACTGTGAGAATTCATAAAGTAGACATAGTCTAACTTTTAGAATTATAATTGATTAATTAAAATCAATTAACTGAGTCTTACAAGCAGTATGGCCTCAACTAGTATGGGGACCATGGGTCTATATAACCGAGCTTCCAATAAGTCGAACCGAATTTACCAAGTAAATTCCCTAACTTATTAATTCCTCATTGAATCAACACTTAGAACTTGGAATTGCACTCTCAGTCGTATAGAACGCTCTATATGTTCCACGATATAGACACGTCATTAATTATCCATTGTTATAACCCTAATGTGATCAATGATCCTCTATATAGATGATTTACACTGTACAGGATTAAATTACCGTAACACCCTACAATGTATTTTATCCTTAAAACACTTAACCCTGTATAAATGATATTTCACCTAAGTGAAATGAGATCTCCACCATTTATCTTCGTTTGGTTAAGCTCGAAGGAAATCATCCTTTACTTCTATTTGCCAAATAGAAACTATAGATTCCATATTTATGTTAGCGCTCCCACTCAATTGCATTACCGTGTTCCCAAAATGTACGGATCACCCTGATACAAAACTAGGCTTAACTAACAAATCAAAGAACACGAATAACACTCTTGGAATTGAGCCTAACCATATCAGGATTTCGATCATGTGATCTAGGATCAACAGGTGATATTGAATTGAATAGATATTACGGTAAATTTCAACATATCTAATCAAAGTTCAATATCGGTCCCTTCCGATGTATACTCCATACATCCGATACTGGTAAACTTTGCCAATGTCCTGGAAAGGACATAACACTTTTCCAAGGTGTAAGAATACCTATCGCTGATTATACCATGTCAGTCTAAATCCAGTGTTCTGACAAATCAGAGAATAAACTTTTGAACATATAATAAAGATTATATTCCACTGTGCTGACAACACTATAATCTTTAACCAACTCATATGTTCTGGACTTAAAAAGAATTCATACATTATATACCTATAATCATGAAATAAATCATGTGAACCATGCAACATAAAATGTTATTTCTGATCTTTATTAATAAGTAAATCTGATTATATGAAATGAGTTTTATTTAGGGCATAAAACCCAACACGTATCTATATCGTGGAACATATAGAGTGTTCTATATAATTGAGAGTGGCATTTCAAATTTTATAGTGGTGCAATGAGGAATTAATAAGTTAGAGAATTTACTTGGTAAGTTCTAGATCTGCTTATTGGGAGCTCGGTTATATAGGCCCGTGGTCCCCATACTAGTTGAGACAAACTTCTTGTAAGACTCAGTTAATTGATTTTAGTTAATCAATTATAATTCTAAAATTAGACTATGCCTAGTTTGTTAATTTTTCACTAAGATAAGGCTTGAATGATAAGAAATAGGATTTCAGGGTTTATTTGTTAATTAAGAGACTTTATGGAGTCTAATTAAAATATTATAAATGACAATGTTATTTGATAATTATTTTAATTATTAAATAAATAGTTTTGGCATTTATAGAGTTGAAAGTGTAAAAAGTAGTATTTATGAAAAATAGATAAATAGTTAAGAAAAATGGCAAAAATCTAACTAGTGTAGGGCCCACTTCATGGCCGGCCACTTAAGGGTATTTTTGCTCTATTTTTATCATTTTTTTATTCCAAATAAATCAACCCTAACCCTATGTGAAATTAGTATAAAAGGAAAGATATGGTCTCATTATCCAACTAATGCTTCAAAAGCTTTAAACCTAGTTTTCTTTCTCTTTGACAACTAGGTTTATGAGACTTCTTCTTCTAATTTTGAAATCCTATAGCTTACTTCACTATCGAATTCGAGCCTTCGTGATTGAGTGCATGCCCACACATAGCAAGTTAGTCCTCAATCATAGTGTGTAAGACTGTGAAGAATCCAAACATCAGAATGAGTGTCGGGCTTTGATCTTGGTTATACTCTGCTACAGAAAGGATACAAGGGTTAGAGATCTGAGCGGAAGGAGTCATTTAATTCCGCTGCAACCAATGTAAGGTTTCTCATACCTTTTATGTGTTTATTTTATATCGTTTAAGAAGTTCATGTTTAGGATGTAAAAAATATACTTGTTAGTAAATCTAGATCCTGATAAAATATATTCCAGGAGGTACAACTTAGTTTTAAGCATGTAAATGTTGATCTCATCTGCCCTTTATGTAATATCAATTATGAGACAATATTTCATGTGCTTCTTGGGTGTCGTTTTGCCCAATCATGCTGGTTTTTCTCGGCTGCTGCTATAATTTCTGGTCTGGACAATTTTAGCAACTGGTTTTTCGAGCTTTTGGATGGTAATCAAGGTGATGTTGTCGTTGATGCTGCCATGGTATCATGGAGCATTTGGAAGACACGTAATGAAGTTTTTTGACAGCAAAAAACAAGCTTTGCTTTGGATGTGGTTAAGTCGGTAAGGACGGTCCTTGATCAATGGAGGGTTGCTAAAAATAAATCACCAGCATCTGTTTATGCTATGGTGTGTATTCTAATAGTAACCATTAGAGCAAACCGATTGGTAATAAGATCAAGGTTAATGTCAACAGTGCTATTTTTGAAGCTCAGTAAAGGTTTGGTTTTGGTTGTGTGGCCCGTTATCAAAATGGTCATCTTATTGAAGCAATTTCAGATTCTAGAGATGGTGCTGTGTTGCCTAAAATTGTTGAAGTAGTTGGCATAAAGGAAGCGTTGAGTTGGATAAAGAAGAAAGGTTGGGAGGATGTGATTATTGAGACAAATTCGTTAGTTGTGGTTTAAGCAATCAATAGCTCTGTCCATATGACGTCTCAGTTTGGTTTGTTGGTGGAGGATTGTCGCTTGATTGTATCCAATTTAAAGAATATTTTAATTTCTTTTGTTTATCGATCTGCTAATAGGGCTGCCTACTGTCTTGTCCGGGGATCCTGTTATTTGTCAGGTTGTTTGTTTAATGAGCTGAATGCTCCTCTTGCTTTGAAAAATATTGTAATAGTGAGGCTGTTTTTTAATGAAATCTATTTCAAAAAAATAAATTAATATTTATAAAATTTATTAAGTAATAATCAATAAATAATACTTATTTAGAAGTGTTGTAAAATATAATTTTAATGGTAGTACTAATTCTAACAATAATTAATTATTAATTATAATTTTAAATATGATGTCTCGAAATTCCAACGCAAAAGGGACAAATTCGTCCAAAACAATTGGCCAAAAGGCCATTTTTGGGTAAACGAAACGAGAGAGAGAGAAAAAAAAAAGAAAAAAAAAAGTTAATTCACAGAGACAGAGATTATTGTAAGAACGGCAACTCACGGAATTTAAAGACACTCTGTTTTCCTTTCTTTACTTTCCGAAGTTTGAATTGAATCATTTCATTCCTCCCTTTCTCTGTTTTAAGCATTGTTTTATTTTAGATCCTTTTTTCTTACTGTTTCCTTTCTTCAAAGTACTTTTATTGTAATTCTCTCATTACTCTCATCTCATCCATGGAATCTTAGTTTGCCACATTTCTATAGTACGCTGCAGCTCTTCATCTTCTTTCCTTCCTAACATTTTCATTTCTGGTTTTTTTTAAAGGTAATTTCTATGCTTTCATATTCAAAATCTTCTTGAGTTTGCTTGAACCACAAATGGGCGTTTCCTGTGATTAAGAATGAGCGTTTCTTTTATTGTTTTTTTTTTTTGTAGGGGAGTCCAAAATATGATCTTATTTATAAGAATTTTGTTAAAATGCATAGACTCTGATTTGAAGAGTAGATCTTTTTCTTTCGTTTTTTTTTTCAACGAAGTCGACTATAACGGAAGTAAAATGGAGTTTCAACTGGTTGCTGAGTTTTGTGAATTCCCACATTTATGTAGCTCTTATTCAGATTTATGTTAAAGAAAAACTGTTGGGTATTAGTCTTTTTCATCGAAGGTTTAATAAGATTCCGTGATGATAATTATTGCTGGTTTTATTATGTATTTTTAAGATTTTGTAACAATATTTTCCTTAACAAAAAGTAAAATCTAGTCTTCAAAAACTTGAAAATTTGAGCTTCTGTTTTGCTAATTTCAAATCAGAGTTTTCTTCTTGAATTCTAGATTGTTGGTTTTGTAGATATGGAAAATTATGTTATTGAGTTGACTTATTTTATGGCTGTGAATGCCAAATGAATCGTCAAACATTTGACATCATCTTTCGGATTTTCTTGTGTGAGACGATAAAACAGCGTGAAAATATCAAAATTTGTTATTTTATCCTTGGTTTTTTTTTCTGACCAAGTCCTCTTAAATGGTTGATGGGGTTTATCTTGCAGTTGTGTAAATGGGTTGGAGAATTGAACTGAATAGGGAATGGTAAAAGAGTTCAGAAGGAGATGAAAGACGAGTCGGCCGGGCTAATCATTGGGATTTCTATTGGTGTGGTGATTGGAGTACTTTTGGCCATTTCTGGGTTCTTTTGCTTTCGGTATCATAGAAAGCGTTCCCAGATTGGGAACAGCAGTTCTAGAAGAGCAGCGACTATTCCTATACGGGCCAATGGTATTGATTCTTGTTCCATTCTGTCTGATTCCACCATTGGGCCGGATTCCCCTGTCAAATCAGGGCGGAATGGCTCCTCATTCTGGCTTGATGGGTTCAGGAAGAGCAATGTGATTTCAGCATCAGGAATACCTGAGTATTCTTATAAGTAATTTCCCTTTTAAATTTCATCTTACAATGATTATGATTGAGATTTCTGCACTTGCGTTGGGAATACTGATTACCACTTAACCCAAAAACTGTAAATGTTGGTAATAGAATATGTGGGGACATATTTTAATATTATGTATTTATTTTCCTTATTTTATATATGTTCTTTAGTTTGCTTGTTTTAATGTCACTGGTGTAGGGATCTGCAAAAAGCAACCTATAATTTTACAACACTAATAGGACAAGGTGCATTTGGTCCTGTATACAAAGCCCAGATGTCAACAGGAGAGATTGTTGCTGTTAAAGTTCTAGCAACTGACTCTAAGCAAGGGGAGAAAGAGTTTCAGACTGAGGTAGTGATAGTAAATTCCAAATTCTTTACTTTAGAGAGCAATCCATTACTATCATATGTTTCAGTTTGCCACAAGTTGAGGACCTCTTTCTGTAATTTTCTTAACATGACCAATTGAATGTTTCTTGTTCACCTCGTCGTCTCATGAACCTAATTTTTGCTGATATATTTGTGTGAAGCAGATCTTTAATATGCCTCAATTTATTGCTTTCTTCTATCGCAGGTTATGTTATTGGGGAGGTTGCATCACAGAAACCTTGTGAATTTGATTGGATTTTGTGCAGAGAAAGGGCAGCATATGCTTATATATGTCTACATGAGCAAAGGCAGCTTGGCATCTCATTTGTACAGTAAGTTGGCGATGACCCTTTTTTTCTCATAATTTGTGCGGAAATGTATGTATTTTTTGATACACTATTATGCATGAAACTGTGTTAATTTGGCTGAGAACAGTATGTAAACGAGCTTTCTGTGTTGTGTTTGCACTACAACATTTTATGGTGTCAACTGATTTCACTGGATCATTGGACTTGTATAAAATCATCACTTCTAGACTTGAAATTATGCAACATATAGTAATTGGATATTGGAAACGCTAATTGTTTAGAGTCAAATTCTTACAAATAAGTTGGTGAACTGTACAAATTCTGTAACACTAACTATTAAGAACAATGAAATGTAGATTAATACCAACAAATTTCATTGTTTAGATGAAGACCGGGAGCCACTGAGCTGGGATTTGAGGGTTCATATAGCTTTAGATGTAGCAAGGGGTATGGAGTATCTTCACGATGGGGTAAGTAATCTCATGTTCCAACTTGGAAACTCCTGTATTTATTTCACAGGTATGCTTGTTGTGCTTACTTTTCTATGTTATGCTATTGGTTCAGGCTGTTCCTTCTGTAATACACCGGGATATCAAATCTAATAACATTCTCCTAGATCAATCTATGAGAGCCAGGGTACGTTCACTTATCGTTGATTGTGATTCTGTTACTTCATTTTAAAGCACAATTGCCATGATAAATTTCTATTTTGGTTTTTGATATGAATTATGGATTCTGATATAGCCTTGTTACTTGTGGATATTTAACTTCAAACAAGGTTTGTAGTATTGATGGGGTTATATTATGAAATTTGTTAGATCTGGTTATGTTTAATTAACAGGTTGCAGATTTTGGGCTTTCAAGAGAAGAGATGGTGAACAGTCATGCAGCAAATGTAAGGGGTACTTTTGGCTATCTTGATCCAGAGTACATATCTACAAGGACTTTCACCAAGAAAAGTGATGTGTACAGCTTTGGAGTTCTGCTTTTCGAACTTATAGCTGGCAGAACTCCTCAACAAGGACTCATGGAATATGTCGAGCTTGTATGAATCTAATCACTCTCTCTCTCTCTCTTTATATATGTATATAAATATATATATATATATATATATATATAATTCTATATTTGTGTGTACATGAAGAAACGAGAAGTAATATGCTGTTGCATCATGGCCACCTAGTTGCATCTTTTTCCATGACAACATATTATGTGTATGAAATGTAGGCTGCAATGAACACAGAGGGGAAAGTAGGATGGGAGGAGATTGTGGATTCTCGTCTTGACGGGAAGTTCGACGTAGAAGGGCTTAATGAAATGGCAGCACTTGGATACAAATGTATCAATCGTATTCCGAAAAAAAGACCTTCCATGAGAGACATTGTGCAAATCTTATCAAGGATACTCAAGCTGAGACACGACAAGAGGCACCATAAGTCCTTATCGGCCATGACAGATGAAGTTACCATTGATGTGGATGGACCAGAAACCAACTCGCACGTCCCTGATCACAGAAGAGAAGAGTCTGTGGAGAGTACAATTGATTATGAAGTTTAGAAATGAGGGGATTCTTTTTCTCACTATTATTATTTTTATTATTATTTTATTTTCTTTTTTTTTTGGTGGGGGGGCGGGGGTGTTCATTTGGTTTTTCTTTTGATACATGTGCAGTCCAGAAAGAAGTAGAGGGAGTTTGAGATTCAGATTGAGTGACATAGGATTCAGATAACAAGCTTTTCTTGTTAAGTTTCTGTTTGCTAGAGTGATAGACAACAGAGTTTGTAAATTGAATACTTCATACTGAGGAATGGAAATGAAAGTAAAAATTACCCTTTTTTCTGTTACTTTTGAAGAGCCTAAGCCTAACAACTTTTATATTAGTAACTTTGTCAAACAATACACTCATGTGACTACGCATTTCTCAAAACTTTGGAATTGGGCATTATTAAAGAGAAATTTACATCTCAACTGGTTTCTTTCCTTTTATTTACAAAATTACAGTACCTTTCTAAAATTAGAGTTATTTGGAGGATGTTAGCATATTTTGGTAGAAAATAGTGGAAGTCAACAAGCTCAGTTTTACAAGGCAGAGCTTAATATTAAATTTGACGACCTTAGAAGCAAAATTGAACTTGGAGCTCAACATAAAAGTTTTAGATCTCGTTCTTAGCATTCCAAAACATCTTAAATCATCCAATTCTGAGTTGTATTAAAAAAATTATAGCCAAAATACTAATCAGTAGCGTCGTACTAATCTTTTTTTTTAAAAAAAAAAAATCTAATTTTAAAGGGATTCATCTATCTTTTCAAGCACTATCAATGAAATGAGATAGAAACTTAGGGCCCGTTTGGTTGGAGGTAATGAAAACAATGGAATAGGAATGGTAATGGAATGGAATAAGAATAGGAATAGGATTAGGTTGTTTGGTTAGATTTATGGAATCAATAATTGAATGCATATTCTTATGTTTGGTTGACTATATAGTGGAATGGAATGGAATAAATTAATTTTGAACAAATAATACCATTTTTTTTTAAAACATGATTAAAAAATTAAATTAATTATATTCAACTTATATATATTTTTTTAAAAAAACAAATTTACATATATTTTAAAAAAATTGATATGTATTAAAAAAATTAATATTTATTTAAAAAATCTCATATATATAAATTTATATTTATTGAATTTACTATAAAATATTACTTCTTTAAAAAAACTTCACATATATTTTTTTTTTAAAATAAACTATATAATCACATGAATTATTTTTTTAAAAAAAACTATATAATCATAATTTAAAAAAAAAAAAAAAAACTATATAATCATAATTTTGAAAAAAAAAAAAACCTCACATTACAATTTTTTAATTAATAAGATCAAAAATTGTCCATACATAAAATATCACTACAAAAAGTATAAGTATTCATGTCCAATACCCATATTTATGCTCAAAACAATTGTTTGCAAAATTATGAGCATAACACATTACACCAGATCGAAAAGATTATAATTTGTATACTACTGAATGTCAAAGGCAATGTACATTGTCCTGCAAATTATTTTAGATCATGTTAATCAAAGTGAATAAACATGATCTTTCTAACTCTTTCCCGAGCTGTGTACTAAAGAGAGCCATCAATCAGAAGTCTCGCCCATTCATCCTTCTCATCATCTGGGACACTGAAAAAGTAAGAAACCAGAGCATTATCTTGCATAATCATGCGAGCTACCTTATGACGTTGAGCTGTAGTAACTGTAGTGGTCCTTTCTAACTCTTTCTCGAGCTGCATATGCTTTTCATTCAAGTCTTCACCAATAGCTTTACTAAAACGAATTGAAGCTTTTTCAATTACCTCTGCGAGAATACAAGCTGGTTGTGTAAGTGCATTTGAAAGTTCTTCATGATTTGCAGCTTTCCTTTTCTTCTTTGAAGACCCATCTAATTGAGTGTGAGATTGAGCACCTCTTGTTGCATCTGAAACAGACATAGATTCCACTTCATCCACATTATTAGCATTGCTGAAATCATCTTCTCCAAGTGTAGTGTTTTCCTTTTCAGATTCAAGTTCTTCAAAAACATCTGTTACAATCTCTGCATGTTTTTCAGTTGCACGATCTTTGCCAAAAACTGCACACAAGTTGTCATACCAAGGGAATGACTTAATCTTGAATGGGGCTGCTTCCTTATGACTCTGCATGTATACAAAATAAAAACCAATAAATCTCACTGCATAACCTATCTTTTACTTCACATATCTCTAAAGTATATATACCAAAGTATTTCATAAGAAGTTCCAAACATTATGCCAAGTCAAAAAGTCCAACACATTTTTAAAGCACTAGTTATATTATAATAGAGCATATATAAACATAAGTACGTGCAAATATGCTTCCCACACTGATTTTTCGCGATTACAGTTTTTCTATTACTGTCTCATCCAAACCCGCTACAAAAAGGTCCAGTCAACATTTCATGTACTATTTGAAAATGAGTCTTCAAAGTTTTCATTCTAGACTCAATGTGTGGCTTAGCTTGTATGTCACATCCAGGCATTCGCTCCTTTTTCATCTCAATAGCTCTCAGATGACCTGGCTTGAAGTTTCTTTCAGCTTTAAATTTCTCTTTATTATTTAGCTCCATAAGTGATTCAATCAAGTGTTTGTATTCATCTTTACTCCAAAATCATTTATTTTGTCCTGGACCTCTTCCTTTTGAAGTCTCCATGCTGAAATAGGGAATCAAAATAATGTAAAACTAAAAACTAGAATTGAAATGTTGAACTTGAGTGAAAAATAAAGACATTCAACAGTAAAGAAACAAAACTGAATTGATACACACACCAATAACAAAACATAAATTCAAAGATAAATTTCAATGTTGTGAATTACACAACCAGTAAAATAACTTGGCATAGCCAAGTGAAAAGAAATATAAAGACCTAGATAATCATTGTGCATTTAATCTAAGAAAAAAAACTAGCTTGCTCTCCTACGTTCCCTGTTAGGTTTTATGCCCTAAATAAAACTCTTTACATTCTGATTAGTTATCAATATAAGAAATTTGAAGTGATTGATGTTTGCATGAATTCTACATGCTAATGGTTTAATGTGTTTAATATGTTTATTACATTCATACACACAAAATCAGTTAAATCCAGATCATATGTTTATTCACAATTACAGTATCGTCAACACAGTGGAATGTGATTGTGATCATATGAATCAAAAGTTTTGGTCCCTGTTTCATCAGTGTTATTGGATTTACACTAATGTGATAATCAGCGATGATGTGTACTTACACTTGGAGTAAGTGTTATGTTCTTTCCAGGACATTAGTAAAGTATACTAGTTTCGAATGTATGGAATATACATTGGACTGGACCGATATTGCAACTAAGTTAAGATATTACAAACTTACCGTTATACATATCTTTCCAAGTCAATATCAGTAGTTGATCTTAAGATTGAAAAGAATCTAAATCCTGATATGCTTGGGCTCAACTCAGGAGTGCTATTCATGTTCTTAGATTTATTAGTTAAGCCTACTTTCGGGTCAGGGTGATACGTATATTTCGAGAACATGGTAGTATGATTGAGTGGGAGTGCTGAACATAAATATGGAATCTATAGCCTATTTGGTGTATAGAAGTCAAGTGATGATTCCCTTCGAGCTTAGCAAATAGAAGTAAATGGATGAGCTCTTGTTTAACTGACTAATTATTAGATCATTAAACACCATTTACAGGTAGCTAAGTGTTTTAAGGGGCAAAATACATTGAGGGGTGAGAACGGTAAAGAAATCCCATCTCGATGTAAATCATCTATATAGAGGATCTTTAAATCACAATAAGATTATAACAATGGTTAAATGAGATAGTATATTGGTATCGTGAAACATACAATATGCTCTATATAAGTCTGAGAGTGCAATTCTAAGTTCTAAGAGTGGATTCAACGAAGAATTAATAAGTAGGAATTTACTTGGTAAATTTGGTTCACTTATTGGAAGCTCAGCATATAGATCCATGGTCCCCATTCTAGTTGAGAACATTCTGCTTGTAAGACTCATTAATTGATTCGTGATTGGTCAATTATAATTCTAAAGTTAGACTATGTCTAATTTTATGAATTTTCACTAAGCAGGGGTGAAATTGTAAGGAAAAGAGTTTTCTAGGTTTATTTATTTATTAATGGACTTTTTATGTCTAATTAATAATTAAATTAAATGACAATATTATTTAATAATGTATTTTAGTTATTAAATAATTAGTTTTGACATTTAAAAGGTTAGAATTGGAAAATTGGCATTTTTGAGAAAATAGAGATAAAATTTGATAAAATTGCAAAATTAAGTGAGGCCCATTACAACACCTAGGCCGGCCACTTAATATGATTTTTCAAATTGTTATTTTCATTATTTTAATGCCAAATAATTCTAAACCTAGACCTAGTAGTTGCCTATAAATAGAAAGTGATGGCTCAGTCAAATCACAAGTTTTCAGATTAGCTTTCTGACAGAAATTTCTCTCTTCAGAAAAACTGAGCCTTCCTCACTCTCTACCTTGGCCGAAATCTCTCTCTCTCTTTTCCCTTCATCTTTTTCGTGACCCTAGTGAAAGAGTAAGTGCCCACACACAGCAAGCAGTAACTCAATCATAGATTGGAAGACTGTGAAGGATCAAAGCTTGAAGAAGAAGGAGATTCGGGCTCAGATCTTGATTATACTCTGCTACAGAAAGGAATCAAGGGTTAGAGATCTGAGTGGAAGGAGACATTTATTCCGCTGCATCAATGTAAGGTTTTCTTAACTTTATATGTGTTTATTTTATCGTTTTAGAAAGTTCATATTTAGGATGTTAATAAACATACTTGTGAGTAGATCTAAGATCCTGGTAAAATAATTCCCAACATTCCCTCCATTCACTATACATCTCATGTGCTAAGTTGTTTTTAAATGTTGTCCACTCTTCAGAAGCTTCAATACTTCTTATGGATCCATCAACATCTTCTTCGTCTCCACTGTTAATCTCATTCTTTGAATGCATATAAGTATTATCAGTAGGCATTTCTCTTCTAATAAAATTGTGAAGCAAACAACATGCCAAAATTATTTGATTTTGAGTCTTTATTGGATAGAATGACGGACTCCTAAGAATTTCCCATCGACTCTTAATTGCACCAAAACATCTCTCAATGACATTCCTAGCAGATGAATGCTTCATATTAAAAAATTCTTGTGGATTTTTAGGAGGATTCCCATCTTCCCATTGGTTGAGGTGATAATGTTGGCCTCGATATGGAGCAAGAAATCCCTTACAATTAGTATATCCAGCATCTACAAGGTAATATTAACCTAAAATAAAATAAAGATAGGGATTAAGTTGTCTCCTAAATGAGCTACTAATCAAAAATAAGAATGTACAATCTAAAACACCAAGCTTACCATTTGGAACACACAAACCATTTGTTCTACGTATGGCATCACGTAAAACTCTACCATCTGCTGCAAGCCTTCCCAACTAGGTAACACATATATGAATTGCAAGTCTTGGGAGCATACTGTTGGAAATTATTTTACCAGGATCTTAGATCTACTCACAAGTATGTTTATTAACATCCTAAATAAGAACTTTCTAAAACGATAAATTAAACACATATAAAGTTCAAGAAACCTTACATTGGGTGCAGCGGAATTAAATGACTCCTTCCGTTCAGATCTCTAACCCTTGAATCCTTTCTATAGCAGAGTATTATCAAGATCTGAACCTGGATCTCTTTCTCTGAATCCTTGATGCTGAATCTCCTTTGCTGATGATCTTTCTTCACGATCTTCCTCACTATGATTGAGGTATTGCTTGATGTGTGTGGGCACTACTCTAATCACTAAGGTAGGTTCGAAATATGAAGGAAGAATAGAGAGAGAGAGTGGCGGCTAGAGAAGAGAGAGAAGGCTCAGGTTTTTCTGATGTGAAGTGTAATTTTCCTGAAGCCTTCACTATCTATTTATAGCATTCCACTAGGGTTAGATTTGAATTATATGGCATTAAAATAATGAAAATATCAACTTAAAAAGCCTACAAAGGTGGCCGGCCATGGCTTAGTGGATTGGGCCTTACTTTTTGCAATTTTGCAATTTTAACACCTTTTGTATCTCATTTTCTCAAAAATGTCAATTTCCTAATTCAATCATTTAAATGCCAATTCTAACTATTTAATAACTATAAATAATTATTAAATAATATTGTCATTTATCATATTTATTAATTGAACCATACAAAGTATCATAATTAACAAATATGCCCCTATTAACTCTTTCTTTACAATTTCGCCCTTACTTAGTGAAAATTTCACAAATAGACATAGTCTAACTTGTGAATTATAATTGATTAATCAAAACCAATTACATGAGTCTTACAAACAATATTATCTCAACTAATGGGGGGACCATGGGTCTATATAACCGAGCTTCCAATAAGTAGATCAAGAATTTAGCACTAAAATTCACTAACTTATTAATTCTTCATTGAATCCACGCATAGAACTTAGAATTGCACTCTCAGTATATAGAATGCTCTATATGTTCCACCATATAGACACATCATTAGTTATCTATTGTTATAATCCTAATTTGATCAATGATCCTCTATATGAATGATCTACACTGTAAAGGGATTAGATTACCGTAACACCCTACTATGTATTTTATCCTTAAAACACTTGACCCCGTATAAATGATATTTCAGCTTATGTGAAATGAGATCTCCACCATTTATTTTCGTTTGGTCAAGCTCGAAGGAGATCATCCTTTGCTTACTATTCGCCAGATAGAAGCTATAGATTCCATGTTTATGCTAGCGCTCCCACTCAATTGCACTACCGTGTTCACAAAATGTACGTATCACCTGACCTAAAAGTAGGCTTAACTAACAAATCAAAGAACACGAATAGCCTTTCAAGATTGAGCCTAATCATAACAGGATTAAGATCATTTGATCTAGGATCAACTTGGCGATATTGACTTGAATAGATTTTACGGTAAGTTTAATTAAATCTAAGTTAAAGTTCAATATCGGTCCCTTCCGATACATACTCCATGCATCCAACCTGAGCTTTACTTTAACCAATGTTCTGGAAAGAACATAGTATTTCTCCAAATACAAGTAAACTCTTGTTGTAGATTATCATATCAGTAAAACCCTGTGTCTGATAAATCTAGGAAACTTTATTCACATAGTCATGTTTACTTTCCAATGTGATGACAGCACAATAAACATGATCAAGTATGTGAAAAGGGTTTAAGATGAATTTATAAATTAAATAGACAAGCAATTGATAAAGTGAACCAAAATATACACAAATGAATGAAAAATACTTCTGTTTCTTTATTGATGTTGAATAAAATAGATTACATTGAAATGGAGTTTTATTTAGGGCATAAAACCTAACAAACTCCCACTTGCACTAATATAAAACTAATTAGTACATATCAATTAATCCTAAATTCGACGGTGCTTTTCAAAGGCCGTCACGGCCGGGACTTTGGTAAATGGATCGGCTAGGTTGTCCTCTCGTGTCAACTTTCTCAACTAGTACATCCCCTCTTGCCACGTATTCTACGATAATGTGATACTTCCTTTCAATGTGTTTGCTTCTCTTGTGGCTTCGAGGTTCTTTCTTGTTTGCTATTGCTCCATTGTTATCACGAGTAGTACCGCAGGCTTTTCCATTCCAGAACAACACCTATGCTAGTGAAGAACTTTCTTAGCCGTACAAGTCCTTTAGCGGCTTCGCCGTCGCTATGTATTCAGCTTCCATAGTTGAGTCCGATATCGCGGTTTGTTTAGCACTTCTCCAAACCACTGCTACACCCCCAAGAGTAAACACCATCCCAGATGTAGATTTCCTGTCTTCAAGACTTGCCTGGAAATCTGAATCAGTGTAGCCTATGGGATTTAAAGCACCACCCTTGTAGACTAACACAAGATTCCTTGTACTCTTTAAGTATTTCAAAATATACTTAACTGCATTCCAATGTTCTTATCCTGGATTAGACTGATACCTGCTCACGATTCCAACAGCATAACAGATGTCGTGTCTAAGTGCATAACATTGCATACATTAGACTTCCAACCTAGAGGCATAAGGAATTTTCGCCATGTCCTCTATCTCGAGGATCGATCGGAGGCGTTCCTTAGATAGACGAATACCATATCTAGAAGGCATGTTTGCCCCATTGGTGTTGCTCATGGAGAATCTCTCTAAGACTTTGTCTATGTAGGTTGTTTGAGAGAGAGCAAGAGATCTGTTCTTCCGGTTTCTTATAATCTTAATACCAAGAACATAGGCTGCTTCACCCAAATCTTTCATATCGAATTGAGTGTTGAGCCATTCCTTGATGTGAGTCATTTTCTTGACATTGTTTCCAATGATCAAAATGTCATCAACATAAAGGACCAGGAATACTACTATTTGGTCTTCCTTGAGTTGGTAAACACAAGGTTCATCTTCATTCTGAAGAAAGCCGTAGGTCTTGATGATTTCATTAAACCTCTTGTTCCATGAGCGAGAAGCTTGCTTAAGTCCATAGATAGACCTGTTTAACTTGCAAACTTTCTTTTCCTGCCCAGGAAGAACATAACCTTCTGGTTGCTCCATATAGATGGTTTCTTTAAGTACCCCATTAAGGAAGGCAGTCTTGACATCCATTTTCCAGATTTCATAATCGAAAGCAGCAGCTATGGAGAGAAGAATTCGAATGGATTTGAGCATGGCAACAGGACTAAAAGTTTCCTCACAGTCCACGCCTTCTCTTTGGGTATAACCCTTGGCTACAAGTCTAGCTTAAAAAGTTTTGACTTCGCCTCCAGCTCCTCTTTTCTTCTTGTAAACCCACTTGCATCCTATCGGATGATAGTCGTCAGGTGCGTCTACATATTCCCAGACTTTGTTCTTTTTCATGGAATCCATTTCTGAATCCATGCCGGCTGACCGTCGTTTCCGTTGCGGACTAGCCATTGCATGTTTATAGGTTAATGGATCATCATCAATACCGTCACCTACGACCATGTTGATTTCACCATCCAAGCCATAACGAGCAGGTTTTGTTGAAACCCTCCCACTACGACGAGGTACGGTTGTCTTCTGAAAAGAAACTTTAGTAGTAGATTTCTCAGTTTGTTCAACTGAGGGAGTGGGATTGTCTTCTTCACGAGTGGAAGAGGACGGAACATTAAAAGGACTTATATCTGATAGCAATTCCTCTAGAACAACTTTTCGGTTTGTAGTCTTTAATATAGTTCTCTTCAAGAAAAGTAGCATTTGTAGAAACAAACACTTTATTATCCTTGTGACTATAAAATAGTCCACCCCTAGTCTCTTTAGAATTTCCGACAAACATGCATACTTCGGTACGTGATTCAAGTTTGCCTTCTTTCTTTCTTAAGACATGAGCAGGGCACCCCCAAATTCTGTAATGGCGTAAACTAAGTGTTCGACCATTCCAAAGTTCGACGGGTGTCTTAGGGATTGCTTTAGATGGAACAACATTTAGAATGTCATTTGCCATTTGTATAGCATATCCCCAGAAGGACGTAGACAGAGTTGAATAACTCAGCATAGACCTAACCATTTCCAAAAGAGTGCGATTTCTTCTTTCTGCAACTCCATTTTGTTGTGGAGTAGCTGGGGCAGTGTATTAGGATTCAATTCCAAGTTCAATTAAATGATCTTTGAACTGCATATCCATATATTCTCCACCCCTATCAGTTTGCAAGATCTTTAATGATTTACCTAATTGGTTTTGGGCCAAAGCATGAAACTCCTGAAACTTT
Source organism: Cannabis sativa (assembly GCF_029168945.1). Classification (NCBI taxonomy): domain Eukaryota; kingdom Viridiplantae; phylum Streptophyta; class Magnoliopsida; order Rosales; family Cannabaceae; genus Cannabis; species Cannabis sativa. The sequence continues at coordinate 26,070,577 of NC_083606.1, forward strand.
TCAAACGTTTCAGATTTCTTTTGCATTAGGTAAAGAAAACTATATCTAGAGAAATCGTCAATGAAAGTGACGAAATACTCATAACCACCTCGGGCTTTGACATTCAAAGGTCCGCAGACATCGGAATGCACTAACCCTAGAGGGATTTTGGCACGCTCTCCCTTTGCAGAGAAAGAACGTTTAGTCATTTTTTCTTCTAGGCAGGACTCGCATACTGGCAGTTCACCTAAGACGATATTTTTCAATGGACCGTCTTTGGTGAGTCTATTGAGTCTATCAAAGCCTATATGACCTAAACGTAAATGCCATAGATAAGTTTGATCATCATTATCAATCTCTTTTCTTTTTAGGTTTCTAGGTCTAGCTACACTGAAAAATTTCACTATTTAGTGAGATTTGAGTACTCGGTCTTAAAACATAAAGCCCTTGTTCCATTATAGCAACACATATTTGAAATCCATTACGAGAAATTGAACAATTTATACTCGAAAAATTCAATATATAAGATTGTGTTTGCAAACATGAGACACTGATCAAGTTTCTACTAAAGTTTGGAATAAATAAAACATTTTCTAAAATTAAAAATCTTTGTTGAAACTTGATGCGGGCTTTTCCTCTAGCTTTGACCGATACTAATTCGCCATTGCCAACTTTAAGCTGTAACTCTCCTGGAAGCAGATTTTCCCAAGTTTCAAGCAACTGCAGTGAAGAACATATATGGTTAGTAGACCCAGAATCAACAATCCAGATGGATTTGTCGTTCTCTAAAACACATGATTCAAAGACAAAAGCATTACCTTCGTTTGAATTGTTTAGAAGCCTGGGACATCGTTCTTCATGATGACCCTTTCCATTACAATTCGAACATAGAAGATTATGTCTGATAATTGTACTTGAAGAAGCAGTTTTGCTAGATCCTTCATACTTAGTCCTTTTCCTTCGATTATTGATTGCAAACCCAGGGGGACCCATTGCAATCAAGTTCTGTTCATGGGCTCGTAATTCTGCTTCGAGCTTGTCCATGTCGGAGGAAGACTATTAAGGATAAGTTGGACCCATTGTTCTCTTGATAAATCAATTCCTAGTAGATTTGCCTTTTGGAACTTCAAATTCATCATCAACAGGTGCGAGTTAATGCAACTACCAGGATGCATTTTCACACTATAGAGTTCTTTTGCTAAGATAGTAACTAAGAGAGGATCGGGGTGAGGGTTATTCATAATGACACTACAACACATCAATAAAACAGAAGTAAGGTTTTGGCTCATAAATTCATACACAGTTTAGAAAATAACAAGTAATGACATATGTTATAGAAATACTAAATCTAACATAGTTTATTTTCCAAGGTATTTCAACAAACTGATATAGTGTCCCGTTTAGGCGAGAGTCAAAGCATCATCCATTGAATAGAGTTGTCAGCTCATCTAAAATGATAACCATTCTAGCAACCTTTTATTCGATCAAGATTGGAATTCAGCGTTGTCCCGTTTAGGCGAGAGTCAAGGCAATTCTATCTTATGAGCTTCCACCATTGTTTCATAACTTGCAAGTCAAGTATGGTCGCCACCATTAGGGTGATCCATACCATACAAAACACTTACAAACTACTTATCATGCGAGGTTAAACGGTGCGAAATTGCTAATGAACGTTCCTCCATTAGGGAGGATTACTCACTAAAACAAACGCGGTGTAAAATCCACAATGGAGATCGAATATCTCTTGATTAAAAGCTCATTATTTAAAAATATCATATGTATTTTGTATAATCATTTTAATTCGATATTATAATAATGAAAAATTACAAACTAAAGTTGGTTTAAATAAAAAATCAACTTTAATTATTTTTCAATTATTATTTAAATTTGAAAAATAAATTCAAATAAATATCGAACAAGTTCCACAATATAATAATGAAAAATTACAAATCAAAAATTGATTTAAATAAAAAATCAACTTTAATTAATTTTCAATTATTAATTAAATTCAAAAAATAAATTTGAATATTGAATGGAACAAATTTGAAAATATCTTGTTTAAGTTGTTTTAGAAGAATCTAAAAAATCAACTTAAATATCTTTCAAATGAGATTTAATTAAATTTAAAATTAAGTTGTAACCACTTAATTTGAAGATATTCCATTTTAAGTTAATATTCGAAAAGATATTAACTTAAAAATATCTAAAGAATCTTAATAACCAATGCCTAAAATTCCTCAACTTAATTTTGAAATTTTAAATTAAAAAGATATTCATAAGTTGGTTAGTTGTAGATAACTAAATATCAACTTAAATGGGAATATTTAATGAAAAATTTAAATTAAGCTTCCGAAAGAATCTAGATGGTTATAATTCTATATTTAATTAAATACAAGAAAATACATATAGTTTAGCTTAGAATATAAAATTCTTTAAACTATGATTTTCTAAATTAATTTCAAAATAAATGAAATTAATTATGTTGCTAATCAATTTTTAATTAGGTTAAACTAGTGTAATTAACCTAGTACAGTCATTCAAATCAGGCAAATGGGCCTTCACAATTGGGGTGGTTCATGTGAGGGGGTGCTGGGTTCAGTATGTCGTACCCACTTCTATGACTCCCAACTCTCACACAAGGCCCAAAAGAGAGGGATTTAACCTTAATAAGAACAACTGTTATTAATTGAATAGGCCCAAAAATTAAATGGGCCTAAATAAATTCTATCAAGAACTATGATAATTTATTTTAGCAACAACAACCTATATGCATCTATAATAAAATTAAACACATAGGCTCACACGGGCACACTTTGGATGGGTCCTATCATGTTGCTAGGTCATACACAGATGAAAGAAGATTGTAAATATACCTGTTACAAATTATTATCTTGACCAAGGGAGTCATCAGATCATTAGATCTGGTAAAAAGTAACCATGGCTATTTGCAATCAAGTAATAATAGGTTTTGAAAACTTACACATAAGCTAAAACACATACTCCTGCAACAAGGTAAGTTGGATAGTTGGATGTAGGATTTATTTAATTTTAAATTAAATAATTAATTTCGAAAATTATTAATTAAATAAATAAATTTTTCGAAAATTAAAAAAATTTGAAAAATAAAAAAAATTTCGAAATTTCGAAATTTAATTAAATATTTAAATTTAAAATTAAACCTACAATTTTTGAAAAATTAGGTTTCAACCAACCTAAATATCATTTCAAAAATTTTGCTAACTACTTTTAAATTTTAAATGTTATTTTATAAATAAAAATTAAATAAAAAATTAGAAAAGATAAATGAATATCTTTTTCAAATTTTAAATGTAATTTAAATAAATAAAATAACAAAATTTAAAAAAATTAGCAAAATATCTTATATCATTTAAAAATTACATGATTATAGTTATCTTATTCTTAAATTTAAAATAGGATAAGATATAATTAAATTTTAAAATAAGATAGATTTTTAAGCAAGAAGATAGATATTAATTCTATTCAAATTCAAATTACACTAATATCTTGAATTAAATTTAAAAAATATTAAATTAATTCAAAATGATAATTAGAATTGAATTAGGAATAGTAATAGTATAAATACAAAACTATACAAAAAATGGGAAGTTAATTCCATGAAAAAGCATGAAAAATTGAAGAAAAACGAAAAAATTGTGATCTGTACGGACAGTTTTCGCGATCGCAGGAAAATTTCAAAGACAAATTTCCGATTTTTTCAAATCTTCAAAAATTCATAACTAATTCAAATAAAATCGAAATTGAGTTCTGTAAAAGGCTAACTTGCTTAATTTTTTCCATACTATCCAATAAAATAATTCCAGAAACAGAATCGCAATTATTTCTCACGAAAATTTACAAACATCAATCAATCATCAAATAACACTCAATACAACATGATACCATCCAAAAACCATACAAACAATCGTTTTAAAGTCCAAATTTCTTGCAAGTAAATCAATTACCATGGCTCTGAGGCCAGTTGTTGGAAATTATTTTACCAGGATCTTAGATCTACTCACAAGTATGTTTATTAACATCCTAAATAAGAAATTTCTAAAACGATAAATTAAACACATATAAAGTTTAAGAAACCTTACATTGGGTGCAACAGAATTAAATGACTCCTTCCGTTCAGATCTCTAACCCTTGAATCCTTTCTGTAGGAGAGTATTATCAAGATCTGAACCTGGATCTCTTTCTCTGAATCCTTGATGCTGAATCTCCTTTGCTGATGATCTTTCTTCACGATCTTCCTCACTATGATTGAGGTATTGCTTGATGTGTGTGGGCACTACTCTAATCACTAAGGTAGGTTCGAAATATGAAGGAAGAATAGAGAGAGAGAGAGAGTGGCGGCTAGAGAAGAGAGAGAAGGCTCAGGTTTTTCTGATGTGAAGTGTAATTTTCCTGAAGCCTTCACTATCTATTTATAGCATTCCACTAGGGTTAGATTTGAATTATATGGCATTAAAATAATGAAAATATCAACTTAAAAAGCCTACAAAGGTGGCCGGCCATGGCTTAGTGGACTGGGCCTTACTTTTTGCAATTTTGCAATTTTAACACCTTTTGTATCTGATTTTCTCAAAAATGCCAATTTCCTAATTCAATCATTTAAATGCCAATTCTAACTATTTAATAACTATAAATAATTATTAAATAATATTGTCATTTATCATATTTATTAATTGAACCATACAAAGTATCATAATTAACAAATATGCCCCTATTAACTCTTTCTTTACAATTTCGCCCTTACTTAGTGAAAATTTCACAAATAGACATAGTCTAACTTGTGAATTATAATTGATTAATCAAAACCAATTACATGAGTCTTACAAACAATATTATCTCAACTAGTGGGGGGACCATGGGTCTATATAACCGAGCTTCCAATAAGTAGATCAAGAATTTAGCACTAAAATTCACTAACTTATTAATTCTTAGTTGAATCCACGCATAGAACTTAGAATTGCACTCTCAGTATATAGAATGCTCTATATGTTCCACCATATAGACACATCATTAGTTATCTATTGTTATAATCCTAATTTGATCAATGATCCTCTATATGAATGATCTACACTGTAAAGGGATTAGATTACCGTAACACCCTACTATGTATTTTATCCTTAAAACACTTGACCCCGTATAAATGATATTTCAGCTTATGTGAAATGAGATCTCCACCATTTATTTTCGTTTGGTCAAGCTCGAAGGAGATCATCCTTTGCTTACTATTCGCCAGATAGAAGCTATAGATTCCATGTTTATGCTAGCGCTCCCACTCAATTGCACTACCGTGTTCCTAAAATGTACGTATCACCCTGACCTAAAAGTAGGCTTAACTAACAAATCAAAGAACACGAATAGCCTTTCAAGATTGAGCCTAATCATAACAGGATTAAGATCATTTGATCTAGGATCAACTTGGCGATATTGACTTGAATAGATTTTACGGTAAGTTTAATTAAATCTAAGTCAAAGTTCAATATCGGTCCCTTCCGATACATACTCCATGCATCCAACCTGAGCTTTACTTTAACCAATGTTCTGGAAAGAACATAGTATTTCTCCAAATACAAGTAAACTCTTGTTGTAGATTATCATATCAGTAAAACCCTGTGTCTGATAAATCTAGAAAACTTTATTCACATAGTCATGTTTACTTTCCAATGTGATGACAGCACAATAAACATGATCAAGTATGTGAAAAGGGTTTAAGATGAATTTATAAATCAAATAGACAAGCAATTGATAAAGTGAACCAAAATATACACAAATGAATGAAAAATACTTCTGTTTCTTTATTGATGTTGAATAAAATAGATTACATTGAAATGGAGTTTTATTTAGGGCATAAAACCTAACACATACACCTAAGACATTTGTAGCTATTTCACCTTTTCGAGTATGATATTTTGGTTTATCATTGATAGGTACTCTCACTCTAATATGAGTTCCATCTAGTGCTCCTAAGCAATTCTACCATATCATAAACAAATTTTTTTTTATTAGTATTTCAAACAAACAAACCATTTCCACCAAAACCATTTTAATTCAAGAATTCAAGAAATATATATTATACCTTGAACCATTTCCACCTCTCATCTGTTGAATTTTCAAGAACAGGTTTAGGTCTTTTCAATAACTCTCCATGTAGCCGAATGATTGAATGTAACACATTATAAAAATATTTGCTAATTGTCTCATCCGATCTCATAAATCGAAATCTAACGACTCTATTTTTCACATGATGAGCAATTACATGTAAAAACATAGCCACTTGTTCATCTACTTGTAAATATTTAGATGCTTTTAACCCACCCCTAGTTTCAAGCATTATGCATAAAGTGCTAAATGCTTTCTTATTCATCCTAAGTTGATCAAAACAAATGACATCACTCTCATAAGCTATTTGGTGCACAATTTGCCTATTGACAAAAATATCAAGTATGTATAATTGTCTTCCCAAAGAGCTTGATTCAATAGTATGTTCAATAATTTTTCCCATAATTTAAAAAACCATTGCACTACATGCAATACATTCATACAATACATATAAAGAGTCATGATCTTCTTCTTTCTCAAATTTTGTCTTTCACTTACAGTTAAGCGAGCCATTATCTTACAATGACGATAATTAAGCAAAAGAAACTTACCATTATTCATACAATCCACTGAATAATTCTTCATCATATCACATAAAAGAAAATAAAAAAATATGCACCTATACAACAAACTATATAAATTCAAATTTCAGCACTCTAAATAATTTCAGCACACATACAACAAAAATATACACATACAAGAAATGGGCCTGCCTCCCCCATTTCTTCACTTTATTGTGAAGAATACTACAAGTTAATCCAATTTAGTGAAACTAAAATATGGTTGTTAGATTAAGTTCACTATTCACTTTAGTTTGAGATTTTTTATTTTCAAAATCATTACAATATTTATAACAACTAAGATATATTATATAATACCACAGTTCCAATTCTGTTAATGAATGATTCTTAGCTCTACAACTACAATCTCCATGTAAACTTGATCTCCTATTCTCTAAAGTTACCACGACATTCTAATATTCTCGAAACCTCTTCACAGTAAAAAAAACAAAGACAAGAGCAACTACAGCCACCAGGACAAAAGAGTATAACTATAGAATACAAATATATATAAGGCATTGCAGTATATATTTTGAAGTATTCGAATAAATGTGATATTAAATTTACTCTAGTAGAGTCACTAATACAAAAACAAACTTTATTTATTTAATTGATGTTTGAAAGTTCCACCATATTCTCCTTAAAACCCTTTTAAAATCTTCAAAAGCATCATCATGTCATGATTTACCCGTTTCATTTTTGTTTGTTTTAATATATATATAAAATAAGATAGAGAAAAAGATAGGAAGGACTAGAAAGCACATGAGAAACCAAAATTCTATCATTATATATAATATTAAAAGAGCAGAATCCAAGTGGTTGTCTTATTAATAGCCAAAAATAATACTAATGAATAAATAAATAAAAAGAAGCTTATTAAAAAACGTGTTTGGTAGTTCTACTTACGAAAATAATATTATTAAAATTAAATCAAATAAATAAAGACATGACTGGTTGTTGAGAGAGAAAGATTTTGGAGAGAGAGGAGTCAAGACCAAAACATCTGTGATAAAATTTTGCGTATAAGAAGAAGAAGAGCTTAACATCCATGGAGGACTCACAAAAACAAGAGCCCCCGTAAGTCTTGAAAGTCCTCGAAGCTCTAAAACAAGCTTCCCACGACTTATAAAACAATCCGAGTCTAATGAGGTATTTTTACAAACACATGGTATGCATCGAAAAATAAGGTGCACATATTCAGAATCTCTAATGAGCGAAGAGGATGAAAATGATTCAGAACAAATTCAAACATTCATGCACAAAATAATAAGAACAGATTCAGAATCACCAAACCAGAGAATGAAGAGAGAGAGAGAGAGAGAGAGAGAGAGAGAGAGAGAGAGAGAGAGAGAGAGAGAGAGACTTACCTCTGGCAACGCTACCACCAATCAAGGAACCCAGCACTCAGCAGTTGCAAAGATGATCCAAGAAGACAGTCACAATAATGGCAGCAGATTAATCTTCAATTTGCTAGGGTTAGGGTTTGTTGAGTTTGGCCCATGGCTGGAGTAGAAGAGAGATAATTTGTTGATATGCTAAAGTAGTGGAATGGAATTATATTTACACCAAATGAAAAATGGAAAAGCAATTCCATTAGTTTGGGGGAATAGCATTACTGTGGAATTCTTTTCCAAAAGTGTTATTTTCCAACCAAACAAAAAAATCAAGCCCATTAGTATTCTATTCCATTCCTTTCTGGCCCATTACCATTAACCAAACAGGCCCTTAGAGAGAGAAAAATAAAGAAACAGAGATCGCGACTTCAAAGTGTTCTTCATTATTTCTTCTCCTTAAACTCTTACTATTTATTATGATTATTATTATAATGTCTAGTTCTGAGTAGTTTCCTTTTAGTTAATGGTTATTTCAAAATTCGAGACATGAATTCTTAATTTTATTATTGAATATTAATTTCTAGTTTCCATCATATATCAAATTGCTTCTTTTTTTCTATGTTCAATGTCATGATTATTATTTTAATCTTGTTTAGACGATCGCTAAATTAGGTTTTACTTTAATCTACCATCATCTTAAGATTACTATTCACCTAATAGTCTAGGATTTTAAGTGTTTGTGATAAATTGTAATTTTTAATATTGTCAAAAGTATTTTTAATTTTGATGAAGAATAGAACCTAGGTTAAATAAATTATATGCTTCATTGATTTATTTCCTAGATTAGTCTATCTCCATAAATCTCAAAGTTTTATCTAAGTTAAATAAATTGCATGCTTCGTGGATTTACTGCTTAGGTAAAAGAGTTAATTATTGAGCGCTTCGCCTTAATTACATGTAATAGGGACATTGAGATAATTGATTGCTTCAGCTTTATCTTTGGGATTAATAGTTTGATTGGAAATTGAAATTACATTCATTAATAGGAATTAGGAATGATTGTTGATGATGGCAAATAACCTTTTAACTAGTTTCTCACATCACAGTCTCAATTTTAATTTATTTTTATTTTTATTTATACTATTTTACTCTAAACCTCAAAACCCCCTTTAATAACTTTTGTCACTAATTTTTGAGTAATTAAATAAACATTGTCCTCGTCGGATCGACCCTTACTTACAATTATACTAAAATAATTGGAGGTATTGGAAAGAAATATTAGTAAATTTGTTATGGCTTACGACACGCATCATAGTCTTCCTTGAAGTGGATCTCTAACGAGATCCTGCCCTCTTACACTAGTTCTCTGGCTGAATTGTCTTATCATATTGCTGGCCTCTCTGTTGCGGCAATCTAACTCCACCTGGCATGATCAAAGGATGTACTCTTGATCATTCATCCATCTCAAGAATTTGCGTCTCTACTGAGCGAATACATCGCGATCAGAAGCGCGTGGTTCTTCAAGGAATTCGCGTCTCTGCTGAGCAAATACATCGCAATCAGCAGCACGTGGTTCTTCGATTAGGTCGGCTTGGTAGATGGCCTCTCTAAGTCTGGCTAACTCGAAATCTTCTCCTAAGTCCACATGAGACTCACCAATTCCTGGTCCTATCTCTCCTGCATAATACCAGGGATGAGATTCGGTTATTGTTCTTGGGGATTGTTCTCTAAAGGGTCCTTCTTTAGTGGGAGGTGTCTGTGGAGGGTCCTCCATTGGAGGACGGGGCCAATTGTTCAGATCCACCTGGATGTTCATGCCATCCTGGCCAACTGTAGTGGCTAGATTCATGGTGCTTGCTATGGTGGCAGGATTGACCACATCTGCTGTGTTCATGGGAATTCAAGTTGTGGCTGGAACATGGACATCAGGTTCTACAATCTGTGGGTCTTGAGAAGACTCGAAGATGTAGATGGTGCAAATGGAGTTCTTCTCGTGTTAACCATGGCGTTTGATCAAATATGATATCAACTCGCTCTCAATAAAAGCACCAAACTGTTAACCTCAAAAATTGATCAACTGATAGTAGGGGCGTGTAAAGTTGATGTTTGACACGTGTTACACAACAAGGATAATAAAGTAAATAAGACAAGGATTTTTATAGAGGTTCAACCCCCTTAGTTAGCGTGTAATGACCTACTCCTCTTTTAGTTGTATTGATACGTAGAGATAATACTATTCATATCACTATAGGTGAGATCTGATATAACTCTCTATAAGGTTACAAAGCATGGATCAAGTAGGAAGATCTCTAATGAGACATAGGTAAAGCCTTAGACGCATGTGAGAGAGAGGAGGAGAGAGCCCCTTAGGAGTGTACAAGAGAGAGAGAGAGAGAGAGAGAGAGAGAGAGAGAGAGAGAGAGAGATTAGGGTTTCAGACTTAGAGTGATTTGGAGGCTAGAATTAGACATAGGTCTTCTAGGTTAGAGTAAAAGCCTTTATATAGGAGATCCTAAACCCTAATATACAACTGAAACCCTTAGATATTTACATATTAAATTGATTTAATACAAAAAACTAAATTGCCCCTTGAAAGTAGATATTTTCCATCCAGTTTGTTAGGCTGTTAAGAGCCCAATTCACAGGTAGCTTGCATTCCACGTATCAGGATGTATAGAGAATCTTGCCAGGTTAATCCTAGCCGTGCATACACCTAGAGGGGAGGTTTGGTCGGCCATGCAAGGACTGTAGGTTGAGGTCTAGCCAGCCATGCTCAGGCCCGTCTCAAGATGCTGAGAGGCCGAGGGTGAAATTTAAAACGGGGCTTCTTTTTTTTTACAAAAAAATAAAATAAATATTATTTAATTTTATTTATTTTTGCTTTGAGATATTATTTATTATTGAAATTTTGACACAATATCATTTAACTCTTTTATCTTCATATATCAAATAATTTTTCTCACCACATAAGGTAACTTAACGTAATATTTGATTATAATTAATAGCATCTTTATTGAAATGTTATATATTTTAGGACTTTTGTAGAAGAAAAAAAATCAATAGTATGTTAAAAATTATGTTAACTTTTTTAATATATGTTATAAGCTTTTATAAATTTAAGAAGATAAATAATAATTAATAAATATATTTTTTTTATTTAAGTTATACTATTCTTGTTAGTTATTTTTTAAAAATATTTGATTTATTTATTAGTATTACAATAAATTTTTTATATCCGTTTGATTGCACCAAGAGTAATTTTTAAAAAATTGTTTACTAAGCATAATCTTTGCTCCTTACCAAAAATATTTATAATATAATATTTATTCTTTTTTAAATCATGTACTTTTTTAAGAAAAAAATCCCAACAATTTTCTATAGATCTATTCCTAAATATTATATTATATATTTTTTTTAAGTAATGCATTGAATATATTTTAAAATATTATATTTTTATTAAATAAATAAAAATAAATAAATAAATAAATAAACCTTTTAACCAGTACTTTTGAATTTTTAAAACAGCTAAAATGTGAGGGAGCTAAGAATTGAACCCAGCACCCACACATTAACACAAAATCTCACTCTTACCAATTGTGCTATAAGCCATTTTATGGAAACTATTGAACCAAAATTTATATATATACATATATTGTATTTTTATTTTGATATATATAATATTAATTTTAATTTTTTCGGGGCTGCCCCCCCCTCTGGCCGGCCATGGCCATGCTCCTGCTAGGACCTAGCAGGTCATGTTCCTGTTAGATTTACCAAGAGGAGGCTAGCCTTTGGATGTGGAGGCCAGCCTTTTGCAAGTGGAGGATAGCTTTGTACACCGTTTCCTTGTAGAGGTTAGGTTCCCTTAGTCCAACGGAAGCTCACTTGGTCTGAAAGTCACTTTATGGATAGCCAGTTTGTGCCTAGATCTTGGCCAACCATACAAGCTCACTTTGGCTAGCCTATAGGTTTTTCTTGGTTGGCCAGACATGTTGGTACAACTCCTTGATGGCTCGCTTACTCCTTTCAATTGCTGCTTGACAGTTTTGTTGGGTTTTGTGCCCTAAATAAAACCCATTTTAATATAATCATATTTACTTATTAATAAAGATCAGAAATAACATTTTATGTTGCATGGTTCACATTATTTATTTCATGATTATATATATAATGTATGAATTCCATGTAAGTCCAGAACATATGAATTTGTTAATGATTATAGTGTTGTCAGCACAGTGGAATATAATCTTAATTATATGTTCGAAAGTTTATTCCCTGATTTGTCAGAACACTGGATTTAGACTGACATGGTATAATCAGCGATAGGTATTCTTACACCTTGGAAAAGTGTTATGTCCTTTCCAGGACATTGGCAAAGTTTACCAGTATCGGATGTATGGAGTATACATCGGAAGGCCGATATTGAACTTTGATTAGATATATTAGAATTTACCGTAATATCTATTCAATTCAATATCACATGTTGATCCTAGATCAAATGATCTTAATCCTGATATGATTAGGTTCAATCTCAAGAGTGTTATTCGTGATCTTTGATTTGTTAGTTAAGCCTACTTTTGGGTCAGGGCGATACGTGCATTTTGGGAACACGGTAATGCAATTGAGTGGGAGCGCTAACATAAATATGGAATCTATAGCTTCTATCTGGCGAATAGAAAGTAAAGGATGATTTCCTTCGAGCTTAACCAAACGAAAAAAAAATGGTGGAGTACTCATTTCACTTAGCTGAAATATCATTTATACAGGGTTAAGTGTTTTAAGGATAAAATACATTGTAGGGTGTTACGGTAATTTAATCCCTTTACAGTGTAAATCATCTATATAGAGGATCATTGATCACATTAGGATTATAACAATGGATAACTAATGACGTGTCTATATCATGGAACATATAGAGCGTTCTATATGACTGAGAGTGCAATTCCAAGTTCTAAGTGTGCATTCAATAAGGAATTAATAAGTTAGGGAATTTACTTGGTAAATTCGGTTCAACTTATTGGAAGCTCAGTTATATAGACCCATGGTCCCCATACTAGTTGAGACCATACTTCTTCTAAGACTTAATTAATTGATTTTAATTAATCAATTATAATTCTAAAGTTAGACTATGTCTACTTTATGAATTTTCACTAAGCAAGGGCGAAATTGTAAAGAAAAGAGATTCTAGGTTTATTTATTAATTAAGATACTTTATATGTCTAAATTAATAAATATATTAAATGGCAAAATTATTTAATAATTATTTTTAAGTTATTAAATAATTATAATTGGCATTTAAAAGGTTAAATTGGAAAATTGGCATTTTTAAAAAAATGGGAATGAAAAATAACAAAATGGGAAAGTTGCAAAATGAGACCCAATTTCCTATTCTGTCCGCCCACTATGCAAAGCCCTTTACCATTTTATTTTTTTTATTATTTTAATGCCATACAATTCTAACCTAAACCTAGAGGGCATTCTATAAATAGAAAGTAATGGCTTCAGGAAACAACACACAATTGCATCTCATTCTTTTCAGAGAGAATTCCTGAGCACCACTTTCCTCTCTCTTTTCTTCTCTATTTCAACATTCCCTTGAGTGATAGAGTAGTGCCCACACACATCAAGTGGTACCTCAATCATAGTATGTAAGACTATGGAAAATGAGCATCAAAGAAGGAGAGAAGGAGATCCAGATTCAAATCTTGATTATGCTCTGCTACAGAAAGGAATCAAGGGCGAGAGATCTGAATGAAAGGAGTCATTATATTCCGCTGCACCTAATGTAAGGTTTTCTTAAACTCTTATGTGTTTATTTCATTGTTTTAGAATTCATATTAGGATGTTAATCAAACATACTTGGTAGTAAATCTAGATCCTGGTAAAATATTTCCAACAAATGGTATCAGAGCCATGGTAATGATTTACTTTCATGTAATATGAATTAAAACGATGTTTTATATGTTTTGTGTTGATTTGGATGGTTTCATGTTGGTTTACGTGCTTATGTGATGAATGTATATGTTGTACGAATTTTTTCCATGAAAAGTATTTTTTCTATTTTTGAAAATATTTTATGTGGATTCCTTGTGAAAAATTAAGCAATTTTCTTTTTTACAGAATTCGATTCCGATAAAAATTGTAAGAGTTATGATTTTTAGAAAATCGGGGTTCAATGGTGTCCCCACAACTTGCGATTTTTTGGGTTTTTTCCCAAAAATCCAATTTTTTCATGGGATTGTTTCCTAAAATTTAATTTTTCCAATTTTAGATTTTTCCAATTTGAAATATTTCCAATTTTAAATATTTTCAATTTGAAATATTTCCTTTTTTTATATATTTCTATTTTGGAATATTTCCTATTATGGTAAGATTTAAAAATTTGTTAACTTCTTTAATATTTATATATTGTTTAATTATGAGATTAGATATTTTAATATTTAACATATTTTAAATTAAAAGATAACTTTGTCTTTTTATTTAAAATATTACATTAAAATTATCTTATATGACAAATTAAATAATTAATAAATTTGAAATTAACATAGATATTTTTATAGATACACTTACCATAATATTTTCAAATTCAAAATTTGTTATTTTGTTAAATATTTAATTATTTATAAATTATAAGTTTAAAAATGATATTTTTCTATATATATATATCATTTTTTTCCTTATTGGAAATTTATAAATCATATCTTAAATATTCAAATAACTTAGATATTTTGTAGAAATTTGAATATTGCTTAATTTGAGATATTTTGACATATAATTATGGTAATTATTATTTATTTATTATTTTATTCCTAAAATAATAATTATCTAACCAAATCTATTTTAAAATTTGTTTATTTTGTTACTTTAATTTTATTAATTATAGGATCTGAAAGTGATATTGAAGATTCTTTCTTTCAAATCATTGATCTTATTTGATATTTAATTTAATTTGGTTCAAATAAACCTAGATATTTTAAAATTAGTTTCTAATTTTAAGATTTTTGAGGTTTGTTTTTAACAACCCTAAATTATCAAAACTTTATTTGGTTAGTTTAAGAATAATAATTTAATTATATTAATATCTTATTTCACATCTGTTACATGGACAATGTTTGTTTATTTATTTATATTTTTTATTCAAATTTTTTTTAACAAACCTATTATTTATTTGATCTAAATTGTTATGATTAACTTGTTGACAGATCCAATGATCTGATTTTAATCATAGTCCAATTGTCAATAGATCTTATAAATAATTTGTAACAGGTAAATTTTGTACTTCTTTCATCTGTGTAAACCTAGTAACATGATAGGGCCCATCCAAATCATTTGACCTGTGTGAGCCTATATGTTTGCTATTGGGCTTAGATGCATATAGGAAGCCCATTTAAGTTTTTTTTACTAAGTAAATGGACTAGGTTGCTAAAATAAAATTTGACATAAGTAATTTTATTTAGGCCCAATTAGATTTGGGCTTATTCATTGAATAACAATTGTTTATTTAAAGGTTAAATTCCTCTCTTTTGGGCCTTGTGTGAGAGATGGGGGCCAATAGAAGTGGGTACGACATACTGAACCAAGCTCCCCCTCACATGAACTACCCCAATTGTGAAGGCCCATTTGCCTTATTTAAATAATTGTATTAGATTAATTATATTAGTCTAACCTAATTAAAATTGAATTAGCAACATAATTAACTTTTAAAATATATGAAATTTATTTTTCATTTAATATTTTAAAGTTAATTTTAAAAAAACACTTTGTTAATGATACATATTCTAGATAGTTATTTCTATACTAGTTATTATTTCTAATATTAAATAGGAAAATATCATTGATTGTGAAATTAATTGTTTAATAATTAATTTTGGTACAATCTAAGTTTAGAATATTTTCCTAGTATTAAACTAGAATTAATAATTAAGTTTCCTCTATACTTAATTATTTATTTCTTGAATTTAATACATTTAATTAAATTGAAAATTTCAATATCTAAGTTGATTTTTATCATGATACTTAAATATTGTTATCTTCCTGTTATTTAATAAAAATTGAAAATAAGTTTGGAATCTTATTTCATAATTGAAAATTGAAAATATTGTTATCTTATTTAATAAAAATTGAAAATTAAAAATAAGTTTGAATAATTTTCAAAATATATTTTATTTTATTTTATTAATCTTTTTCCCACAATTTCAAAATTGCATTTCTTTAATGCAGAAATTTCGAATTTTTATTTGAAAAATAGATTAAAGTTGAAAATTACTTTAATTTTGGACCAACTTAAATCAATGATTTTTTCATTTAATGATTAATTAAAATAAATGAACTAAAATATATTATTATTAGAAATTGAATTAATTTGTCAATGAAAGTGTAGATAGATATTATCCGTTTTGCTTGAAGTATTTTTCTAGTGTATTTAATTAAATAGAAAATTAATATTTAAGTTGATTCTTAATCATGATACTTAAATATTTGAAATTTTTCTTAAATATTTAATTAAATAGGAAAATTATATTTTTGTTGTAAATTAATTTTTATTAATTTTAGGCCAACATAAAATTAGAATAATTTTTCCAGGATTTATTTTTATTTTATTTTAAAGTATTTTCGAAAGTAGTATTTTTATACACTTCATTTCTCGAAATGCAATATATATTTATAAAAAATTTAAATTTGAGTTGTAAATTAATTTAAATTAATTTTAAAACAACTTAAATTGAATAATTTTCTAAATATTTATTGGAAATTATTACTAAGATGGAAATAATTCATGTTATTTTCATATCCATCTAAGTATAATTTATAAATATTAAATTAAAATTTATATTTAGATTTTTTTTTATTCTAAATTGGAAATTTCAATTAAATAAGTATATATATTTAAAAAAAAATAAATTAAAATAAGTTTCAGAAGAAAATACAACTTTGATTAATAATGAGCTTTATTATTAGGATATTCGATCTCCATTGTTGGTTTTACATAGCTATTGTTTTAGTGGGTAATCCTCCCTAATGGAGGAACGTTCATTAGCAAGTTAGCACCGTTTAATCTCGAAAGATAAGTAATCTTGTAAGTTTTTTATATAGTATTGATCACCCTAATGGTGGCGACTGTATAAGACTTGCAAGAATATGAAACAATGGTGGAAGCTCATAAGATAGAATAGCCTTGACTCTCGCCTAAACGGGACAACGTGGATTCCAATCTTGATCGAATAAAAGGTTGCTAGAATGTTTATCATTTTAGATGAGCTGACAACTCTATTCAATGGATGGTATCACTGACTCTCGCCTAAACGGGACACTGATATCAGTTTGTTGAAGACCTTGAAAATTATTTAGGATTGTATGTTTTAGTATTTTCACTTGTCATTCCTACTTGCTATATGTTTAATAATTTCTGAATTGTGTATGAATTTATATTGAACCATGTTATTTTCTGTTATTAAATTGTAATTTAATTTCGAATCTTCATTGTTGGTCTAACTTGGTTTGTTTTTCTAATGAGATAAATCCCTAATGGATTTTCACCATTAGACAAACATAATAGTGTTAGATCTCGAAAGATAAATATTGTATATGCAACATCTAGCTGTTCATCAATTGATGACACCTTAGACTAGTATTTTACAATATGAAACAAGAAGATTGTATAAATAAGATTACCTTGACTCTCGCCAATCGGAGCATCGTTGGATTCTTATTTAAAACGAAATTATCCTAATTCCTCTTAGCTTATTCATTTCGAATTAGCTCAACGACATATCATTGGATGAATGGTCTATAAATCATATAAAGCCATTCTATATTTTCTCTTAAGAAATTAAATGATGAATATGATTATATTCCTGAAATTCTATCCCAAAATGATATAAATCCTCAATCTTAGAAATCTCCTACTTGTATGGGCAAATCAACTTAGAGTTAAATTAGTAGTGGTGGTCCAAGAAAGAATTACTCATAATACAATTACACTTTCACAAGTGTTTAATAACCATTTTCTATCAACGGATTCAAACTGTATGAGTTGAGTATTCTGTGACCAGAATCCACTTGCACTATTCTAAGAACTCTTTGATGTAACTAAACTTAAGTCATCAAAAGATACAACCACATATTTTATAAATCTATGACATTTGTATCTTGTTCATAGTGGTTTTGACAAGATCATTCTCTGCAAAGAGTTAATATGCCTATATCCACTGAAATTAAGTTCATCTCATTCGTAGATGGATGTACATTCAGGGGTGGATATGAGTTTTCATTGTATTCTTAAAACGATCACTCTAGATTTTACCTTATGCAAAAAGAAATTTGAAATGTTTGAAAAATTTCATGAATTTCTAACAATGGTGATAAACCATTAAGGTAAGTGGTTAAAGATCTTGCGAACTGATAGGGGTGGAGAAAAAGTTAGTAGATATGCAGTTCAAAGATCATTAATTTGATTTTTGAATTATATCCAAACTTACCTCCCCAGAAATTCAATTTGCATATTGATAGTTAGTTACTAGTCGTTGCCTAAATCCTTCTATGGTAATATAATTTCAGAATGATGCAATGGTTGTATACTTAATGTAAATCATTACTAGATGCTAACCCTGGTTTGCATGTTTGTTAGCTATTCTAAATGATTAGGGGTGGACCATCCCATAGTCATCAGATAAGAAAGTGTTCGTTTAAACAAATACTAATTTTCTAAGAAAATGACTAAGTCTGAAAATAAAGTAGCAAATAAAGGAGATATTTTTTTATTGATTCCAAAAGTGTTCTATCATCTTATTTGACATATGATGATCCCACTGCCTCTGTTGCCTTGACACAACCGAAGAGGTCAATACCATTTAGTTTTCTTAGACATAATTCACGGTACCTTGTCGTAGTGGGAGAGTTTTTAGGAACTCACCTTCTTATGACTTGGAAGACACTAGTGATTAAAATCCATTGTGAGTTTAAACAAGTAATGGATTGTCAAGATAAGAAACTAAGAAGAAAGCTAATAGAACTATGGTTTGATCCATTCACATGGAATAACCTTAAGTTTTCTATTACAAGGACATAAAAGTAAATTTTTGTTAATAAGTCTATTCAATGGACTTAACAAAACTTCCTGTTCCTAGTATTATAGGTTTGAGTTTAGCTAAACTTATGGCTTGTGGTATACCTGGTAATTACTTACTCTAATGCAAGCAACTTACTTTAATAAGATGCTGAAGCATTTTCTTTCCAATGGAAATCTATAGAAGCTGCACAACTTATAAGCATAGATTTTATTTATCTAAGGAAAAGTCTCAACTATTCCAGAAAAGATAAAGCCATGAAAGAATTTCTTAAATCAACAGTGAGAGGTCTCAGATATGCTTTAGTATGCCTTAGACCAGACACCTGCTGTTGAGTGGGAGTAATGAGTAGGTATCAGATGAATCCAGGAGAGGAACATTGGAAGACAATCAAGTAAATCTTAAGATTAAGAAGAGGAACTATATGTTAGTCAATAAGGGTGTGTTTAAAACTCTTAGACTACACCACATCAGATTTTAAGACTTGCCTTTGTGCTAGAAAATCTGCTGATAAAATGGTGATTACTCTGGGGGTGGAGTAGTGATTTTGGAGAAGTGTAAAAAGCTATCTGAAGTTTCTTAGTCTACCAGAAAGAGACTGAATGTTAAAGTTGCAGGAAAGGTACTTATCCAGTCTAAGGAAAGTTCTATACATTTGTGGCACCGTTCCAACTTGCCTTAACTACTAGTGTTACTTCCTGAATAACCAAGAAGTAGTTGCCAAAAGTATAGAATCCAGTATCCCAAGAGAGTATACATATAGAGAGGAATTTCACATTATCAAGGATTTTGTGATTAAGGAAGAGTAATGGTGGAGAATAGGTTGTGTTTAATTCAACCTGTCAGATCCTATTACGAGGAGTTTACTACTATTACACTTGATTTGTATATCAAGGTGTTGAAATTATTTGAAATGTACATTTTGTTTTATATTAGTGCAAGTGGGAGTTTATTGGGTTTTGTGCCCTAAATAAAACCCATTTTAATATAATCAGATTTACTTATTAATAAAGATCATAAATAACATTTTATGTTGCATGGTTCACATGATTTATTTCATGATTATATATATAATGTATGAATTCCATTTAAGTCCAGAACATATGAATTTGTTAATGATTATAGTGTTGTCAGCACAGTGGAATATAATCTTAATTATATGTTCGAAAGTTTATTCTCTAATTTGTCAGAACACTAGATTTAGACTGACATGGTATAATCAGCGATAGGTATTCTTACACCTTGGAAAAGTGTTATGTCCTTTCCAGGACATTGACAAAGTTTACCAGTATTGGATGTATGGAGTATACATCGGAAGGGACCGATACTGAACTTTGATTAGATATATTAGAATTTATCGTAATATCTATTCAATTCAATATCACCTGTTGATCCTAGATCAAATGATCTTAATCCTGATATGATTAGTTTCAATCTCAAGAGTGTTATTCGTGTTCTTTGATTTGTTAGTTAAGCCTACTTTTGCGTCAGGGTGATACGTACATTTTGGGAACACGATAGTGTAATTGAGTGGGAGCGTTAACATAAATATGGAATCTATAGCTTCTATCTGGCGAATAGAAAGTAAATGATGATTTCCTTCGAGCTTAACCAAACGAAAATAAATGGTGGAGTACTCGTTTCACTTAGTTGAAATATTGTTTATACAGGGTTAAGTGTTTTAAGGATAAAATACATTGTAGGGTGTTACAGTAATTTAATCCCTTTACAGTGTAAATCATCTATATAGAGGATCATTGATCACATTAGGATTATAACAATGGATAACTAATGACGTGTCTATATCATGGAACATATAGAGCGTTCTATATGACTGAGAGTGCAATTCCAAGTTCTAAGTGTGCATTCAATAAGGAATTAATAAGTTAGGGAATTTACTTGGTAAATTCGGTTCAACTTATTGGAAGCTCGGTTATATAGACTCATGGTCCCCATACTAGTTAAGACCATACTTCTTGTAAGACTCAGTTAATTGATTTTAATTAATCAATTATAATTCTAAAGTTAGACTATGTCTACTTTATGAATTTTCACTAAGCAAGGGCGAAATTGTAAAGAAAAGAGATTCTAAGTTTATTTATTAATTAAGATACTTTATATGTCTAAATTAATAAATATATTAAATAGCAATATTATTTAATAAATATTTTTAAGTTATTAAATAATTATAATTGGCATTTAAAAGGTTAAATTGGAAAATTGGCATTTTTGAAAAAATGGGAATGAAAAATAACAAAATGGGAAAGTTGCAAAGTGAGGCCCAATTTCCTATTCTGCCCGCCCACTATGCAAAGCCCTTTACCATTTTATTTTTTTCATTATTTTAATGCCATACAATTCTAACCTAAACCTAGAGGGCATTCTATAAATAGAAAGTAATGGCTTCAGGAAACAACACACAATTGATCTCATTCTTTTCAGAGAGAATTCCTGAGCACCACTTTCCTCTCTCTTTTCTTCTCTATTTCGAAATTCCCTTGAGTGATAGAGTAGTGCCCACACACATCAAGTTGTACCTCAATCATAGTATGTAAGACTATGGAAATGAGCATCAAAGAAGGAGAGAAGGAGATCCAGATTCAGATCTTGATTATGCTCTGCTACAGAAAGGAATCAAGGGCTAGAGATCTGAATGGAAGGAGTCATTATATTCCACTGCACCCAATGTAAGGTTTTCTTAAACTCTTATGTGTTTATTTCATTGTTTTAGAATTCATATTAAGATGTTAATCAAACATACTTGGTAGTAAATCTAGATCATGGTAAAATAATTCCAACAGTTTCACTATATCTTGTATGAAGACCCTGTCTTACTATTGGGAGGGTTGTATTCCACATGTACTCTGTCTTGGCTTACATGGACATGCCATGTCAGGTGGATAAAATTTGGAAAACATAAACAATCATTGATCCTCTATAGAAAGTTTACACTGAGTAGGGATAAATTTATCATTTTACTCTTCAATGTATTTTATCTTTAAAACACTTGGCTACTTGTAAATAATATTTCAATAAACTAATGAATTACTGAAATTAGCGCTTTATCATTTATCACATTTAGTCAAGCTCAGAGGAAACTATCATTTTAACTCTCCCAATCAATTGCTCTATCGAATTTCTAAGAAGTAAGTATGGGCTAGTCCTACAGGTAAGCGGGTAACGAACAAGTCAAAGAACCCATATAGAACAATTAAGCTAGAACTTAACCATGTCAAGATTGAGATCAATTGACCTAAGATCAACTAAGTGACTTTGACTTAGAAAGACATAACATTAATATCTTTTTCACTATCAATATCGGTCCAGTCCAATATATACCCGATACATCCGATACAAGTTCACTTTACTAATGCAATGGAAAAGACATTCTACTTATACAAGTGTAAGTAAACTATATCGTTGATTATCAAGTCAGTGTGAATCCAATGCACTGATAAATTGTGGGACTAAATAGTTCGAAGCATATAATCATGATTATTTTCCACAATGTAGACAATACTATAATCATAAGTAACTATATATTCAGGATTTTTAATAGAATTTATATATTAAACATATAATCACGAAAGTAATCATGTGAACCATGCAACATAAAATGATTTTTGAAGTTTTATTAATTAGTAAATAAGATTACATTGAAATGATTTTTATTTAAGGCACAAAATCTCAACATGTGAACTGTTTGGTGATGCCAGGTGTCGTACACAACCGTGTTGATACCGAGAATGTATGAGAATATGGCGTTGGACAAAAATATAATTTTTTTGGCGATGCGCGCACTCCCTGAGTCTGACATAGGGGATGAACCCCTGGCATAGTGGGGCCCTGTGTTTGGAGGATGCCACATAAGATGATATCCAGAGGCTTCTAGACGTCTCTTCAATTGTATGTATCCAGATTTTACCCATGAGGGTATTCGAATTAATCCTGATGGACCTTTCGCCAAAAGGCGAAACCACATTTCCCCAACCAAAGTGATCAAGCCTTGTCGCATATGTAAGCTGGACTTACACCCAGATTCGAAGTCATAACTTGACTCTGCTCATTGGATGATGTATTAACTTAATTGGCCCATGAATGGGCCTGCTTTGACTGATATTCGGTATTGGTATTGTACACGTCATCAATCTGGAAAAGCAGATACCACTATGTAAGAAATTTTTAGAGAACACTTTCAATAGTTTTTATTTTCTAGTTAGAAAAGTAAAAATTTATTCTGTAAAAACTATTTTTATTTTTATAGAAAAATTAAAAGTTTGAAAACAAAAATTAATTATTTATAATTTTTAATTATAATCTTCCTCAAATGAAAAACAAAAAAAATTCTTACAAAATATTAAAATAATTAAGAGCATAAACGACACGTCGTTGTTTAACGTGGCTACGACGTCGTTTGCCCAAATACTTTTCTTTTCTTTTTTTTGGCAAGAAGTTTGCTCAAATACTTTCTTTCTTGTAATTTTCCCCTTTTCCCCTCCGTTCTATCATTATCCATATTATCAGATATCAGTTCGAAAGAACGAGCGTGGGGGAAGTGGAAGAAGAGATAACAAGGCGAAGACTCTGAGAATCCGAACCAAAGAAACAACGACGATGGCAGCCATGGCTGCACTGCAAAGCTCCATGACCTCTTTTTCCCTAACCTCCAATTCCTTCTTGGGACAACGTCTCTCCCCAGCCACTCTCTGTCTTGTGCCAGTAAGTGTAGCTTTCTTTCCCAGTCCTTGATTCATCTCCTTTCAACTTTTCTTCCTCCCCATTTTTATGGTCAATTGAGTTCCTTATCAGTAACATTGTAATGGGTCAGGCTCGAATTGGACTCTGCCAACTCATC
This sequence comes from Cannabis sativa, assembly GCF_029168945.1. NCBI lineage: Eukaryota > Viridiplantae > Streptophyta > Magnoliopsida > Rosales > Cannabaceae > Cannabis > Cannabis sativa. The sequence goes on from NC_083606.1 coordinate 26,094,503, forward strand.
TTTCGCAATTATTTCGTTATTTACTGAATTACATTGTGATAGTGTTTGTAAATTTCTCCCTTTGCTATGTTTTCTCTTTGTTCCATTGATAATTATTTTCAAATGGGTTTTTCATTTTTGTAGTGAAGGAGAAGATAAAACTATAGTTTCTATATATAATATAGTGAAGTGAAAACTCAGCTCAAGTAGTGAGACTAGAAATGTTGTTTCTAATTTCTTGGGTGGAAGTTTTGGGTCCAACGGCTGTATCTTTACATGAGGTTGCCAATGGAGTGAGTATTGTAGATATGGTGCCTCTGTTGGTGCCGTTAAATGATTAGTTTTCTTTGTCTTGTTTTAATTGAAAACTACATTGATGGACCAACATTTTGTTTTTTGTTTTATAAAACTTACTGTGTCCCTATAATCCTTGGAAGAAATGGAAACTCCAGCATAGTGTTAGGTAGTTTTACAAGGAATAACCAAACTTAAGCTATGAAAGGAGCTAGTACCTGCTTTACTGGTAATTAGATAGATATAAGATATACATTGTATATTCAGCTAGTGAGAATGTATATCGATAGTCGGTTGTTTAGCTAGTTAATTTTTTCCGCTCTTCAGCTCAGAAATGCCAGCATTCATCCTGCTTGTATACAGCTCTATAATTTTCCAGATTTCTTGTCTAGTAATGCCTGCTGGAGATCGAAGTGAGAATTGTAACAGTAAAGCTTCGGTTTCGCAACTTTATTGCACCTTTTATACCGATTCGATGGTCATAACTTGTTACTTTTAGGTTTTTCTGTGCTAGCAAGTTGGTCAAGTGAATTGTTTCTTCCTTGGGGTTATTACTTTTGTTCTGAAATGTTTTATTATGTCAACAGATTTATTGTTGCTAGAACTGTAATATTAACACATGATTTTCTGACAAATTTCACTTGTTTCTGTTGCCAGATTAAGTCAACAGAGAAGCCATGTCTCATTTCCGCAAAGGTTAGTTTCAAAATATAATAGACATAAGGAAATGAAAGACTAAGAGTGAGTGAGAATTATGAGATAATCCGGATAGTGATTATTAATAATCTTATATGATCAAATAAAAAAAGAATGATAAAAATCTTGATATGATCATTCACTTGACATAAAAATGCTTTGTTCTTGTTCACAGCTTAAGCGATGGGAGCGGAAGGAGTGTAAGCCAAACAGTCTTCCTGTCTTACAAAAAATGCATGTTAAGGTTGGTGATACAGTGAAAGTAATATCTGGACGTGACAAGGGAAAAATTGGAGAGATAACCAAGATCTTCAAGCATAATAGTACAGTGGTAATATCAGAGATTAACTTAAAGACGAAACATGTGAAGAGCAGAGAAGAGGGTGAACCAGGACAAATAATCAAGGTTAATTTTCAATCTCATAAACTTGAAATTAGTAATTTCTTTTTAGTTCTACATGTCATGCATAAATGAAATCTACTGCATATTGTTTACAAGTGAAAACAAGTATTTAGTTAGAGCTCTTTTGCTCCTTCAGGAAAATTGGTGATGTCCATCTCAAGTATGTATGAGAATTTGAAATTTGGACAACCTTAAATTTGTTCATTGATATGTTTGTTATGTATTATAGTTGTCCTTGAATTTTGCGTTTCATTTCTGGTATTTCTAGATTGAAGCACCCATCCATAGCTCCAATGTGATGCTGTACTCGAAAGAAAAGGAAGTAGCAAGCAGAGTTGGCCATAAAACCCTTGAAAATGGGAAACGAGTTCGATATCTCATAAAAACCGGTGAAATAATTGATACTGAGGAAAGGTTGAAGGAACTCATGGAAGGAAAGAAGAAGACTGAATTAGCTGCTGCTGCTGGGGGTGCTTCATAGGCATTCATGGTTATTTCACCAGTAATGTAGCTTTTTTCTGTTTGTAATTCTACTTATTTATTCTTCTTTTTTTTTCCCTCTTTTCATTGTTGCTATAAAGTAATAGTTTTGCTTAGTCTGTCTGTGTTTGGCTGTATTTTATTGCAAACTAGAATATGGGGAGCGCAAGTTGAACTCATTTCGGTTCTCTACATTACAGTTAATGATGCCATTGCTCACGAAACCTGTGCATACAGTTTCTTTTGCTTTTTCCTAACTTATTGCTGGCATGTTTACTAATAAGTAATGGAAATCAGTAGTAAGGTAATCATTCACTTACATTTGTTTACTTGCATTATTAAAATCAGGAAAGGGAGAAGTTGATTAAATAAGGGAGAAAAGAAAGGGAGAACTTCTCCCACCAATTTTGTAAGGAATGCCATTAAGGGTAATGGATTTTTATTATTTTTATTTTATTTTTTAATATTAAATATATAATGACAATTTTGTCCTTTAAAATATGTCTTGCAAAATAACTACCATATAATATAGTTTAACTCAAAAGGGCAATTTAATCAATTTAAGCATTCCGATTACGTTTCCTAATAAAGTAAACAAGATAAATCACAACTATTCCATTTCTAAAAAATTTTAGTAAACAACATATTACAAATATTGATTCCGATTATTTTTCATTTATTCCGTTACATTTCTCCATTAATTTATTCCGATTCTGATTACTGTATAGTAAACGTGCCATAAGAGTACTGGAATCGAATGACGAAATCCTGGGTTTAAAGTTGATAGCATTGGCAATTAAATATTATTCGGTTTGATGTTGTTCCAATTAAATATTAAATTGGGTTGAGATGTAAAATGACCCTAAATTTGGTAACTAAGTTAGTAAATGTTCACTTTTAAAAAAAATTAAGAAAATGGTTAAATCTAATAAATTAGCTAATAAAAATTATAAATAATAGATTTATCACAAAATATATATAATAACAAAATTAAGTTACATAATTTTTTTAGTATTGCATATTATTATATTGTAACAAAAATAAATAAATATATTAGATCATTTAAATATATACAGCAGTATTAGATATATCATAGTACAGAAAATTAATATACCGTATTAATAAAATTATATACCACAAAGAAATTATAACAATACTAAATTAATACTCAAAAAATATATATATCATGCTAACAAAATTATATATATCACCATTAAAATATAAATACATACAAAAAAATTTATATACAATAAAACAGAAACTAAATATCATATTAAATATAAATAATATATTATAGACAATAAAAATCATATACCCACAATAAAAAATAAAACAAAATAATATAATATTATTAAAAAAAAATTATATATATCATATTAACAAAATTATATATCACCTTTATGTATACTAAAATAAAAACTAAACATGCATTATCTAAAATAAAATGATATACTATACAATAAAACTTATATACCATATAACATAAAATATATACCTTACAATAAAATATATATAATAATAACAACAAATAAAAATAAAAATATATAGGATGCTAATAAAATTATATATCATGTCAACAAAAGTACAATAGAAAATAAAACTTAAATATTATTTAAAAAAATTATATACCGTATAACAAAAAATATACCATACACTAAAACATACATACAAAAAATAATAATAATAAAAATATAGATTACTAATACATATATATATGTATGTATACTATACGAACCAAATTATATACCACAATTAAAATATATATATACCATGACCATTGTATATAATAAAATAAAAATTAATTAAATATTATTTAAAATAACTAATCACACAATCAAAAATATAAAAATAATAATTAAATATATGTAGCATGGCAATAAAATTATATACATACATTAAAATATTTTTATTATGCTAATAAAATTATATACTACTATTATACATATCATAATAAAAAATAAATATCATCTAAGAATAATAATATACCATACAACAAAATAAAAATATACCGTACAACAAAATCTATATACCAACAACCCAAAACAACTCATAAAAAATTAAAAAAATTGACATAATTTTAAAATAAAAAAGATTTTAACAAAACTAATATAGATATAATGTTTAAATAATTTGTTTCTAATTCTAAAAAAATAAAAAAAATAAAAAATAAATTGAAATAAGGACATTTACTAACATAGTCTTATGATTTAGGACCATTTGCTATATTTTTTTTGAAAAAAAGACATAAACTAACATACTCCTATGATTTGAAACCATTTACTATAATTTTCCCATTAAATTCTATATAATATAAAGTAGTGTTCGGCAACCATTAAAAAAATCAGTTTTTTAATTAATTAATCAAAAATCATGAAGAATCTCCAAAATTTTGTTAAGTAAAATTTTAAAAAACAAAAAATAAAATGGTTCCCAAACAGAACTTAATTTAATAAATTTTAAAAAATATTACTAACTAACATAGTGCGGTAAAACTACCTCTTCAAAATTTACAAACCACATTTATTTTTTTTTTGATTCAAGCGTTTATATATTACATCATGTTTTACCTGGGACTCGAACCCAGGACCTCCAACACTCACACACCCACCTATAGCCACTTGAGCTAGCGGTTAATCGTGAATTTACAAACCACATTTAAGCAATACAAATTTGTTTCTTTTGAAATATACAGTATAGTATACTATATCAATATCTTAACTTTCACAAGTAAGGTGGTGATACACATATCCATAGAGATCTATCTTCTTATAATTTTGATTTGTGTCAATCTCTAGCACTAATATACTACTTATTTAATGCAGAATTTATTTTTATAAGAATCCAAGATATATACATGAAGTTTATTTTTCCATATTTTACAAAAAGTTGATTTTTCTATCAAATTTAGAAAGATCTTTAGCCCTGTTCCATTTTTTTTAAATTGGTTCTCAATTTTAATTTTAAATAATTAAACTAGCTAGCTATGCAAGTAACAAAAATAATCCAAACCAGAGCAAGAAATACAGATACAAATACTGTACTAATTATAATTAAAAGTTATTTTAAGTAACGCTCCATATTACTGAACATATTAAAAAACTTGGAGAGAAGCATGAAATTGAAAGGTTGGTGGAGATTTCATCTTGGGCCAGGAGGCTTTGCATCTCCTGCTCTTTACAAAAGATTGAATTGAAAACCCATAATTCTCACTTCTTGATTTTCTTAGATCTTGTTCTTGATTTTGATTTAGTAGTAGTTTTTGTTGAGGAGGGGTGAGTGGCAGGGTAAACAGGCATGTGATGGTGCCCACTACTAACCATAGCAGGGAACCCAACAGCAGGGATTCTGTAACCAAACATAAACAATTCATTCACTCATAATTTGTAACAATATTATTATGGAAAGAATATAGACCAAAGAAGGAAAACAAAAAGTGCTGATGATACATACCCAAGAAGAGCACGGCAGACTCCTGCTTGGTTGTGGTGGAACCACCAAACGCGTAAGAACTACTACTCGCAATGCGTAAAGCTTGATTCTCTGCATAGCAAAATTGGAGCAAACGCCCCAATCTTCGGCATTCTCCTTCTAAATATTTGCTTTTCATCTCCAATTCCTTCACATACATCTTCTTCCTCTCCCTTGATCTCACAGCCGCATCTCTATTCCTCACCTGCCTATATTCACACCACCCTAATTCATTCATTCATTTCGTACATTCACACACAGTACTTTTACTTTATTATAATTTTTTTAATAAAAAAACCTAATGATATATTTTTTTAACCTAATCTGACTAACACAATCAAACAAAAAGTAACTCAATTCAAAAGCTCTCAGTAACTTGAACATAATTACTGGTACCTTCTGCGTTTTTTGGAGACAGGATCATCGGCGTCTTGGTTGTCGGCCTCAGTAGCTACTGCCTCCTCCCCGGAATTACAATTTCCATCGCTAAAAACGTTGGCATCATTCTCGGCGGCAGTGTGGACCTCATCAGATTCGTTGGCAGGAGATTCTACAAGTATATCTGCAAGAAAGTTTTGACAAAATTCGTTGTCTTCTTCGTGGTCAGGGTTGGGATCAGTGGTCTCCTGATCGTCTTCCTTCATCAACAAGTTTTCAATCTCATCGATCCAGGACGAAGGGTCGGACGAGGGTGAAGAAGTTGAGGAATCAGTAGTGAGAACGGGGGGCTCCCACTCCAACAAAGCATCCCAATCGATACCTTCGATCAATTCATCACCCAATTCCATCAACAAACGATGCTTTGGTCTCCAAGAGAGTTTGCTAATCTAGTCTATTTTCTAATTGACGAAAATGAGCCAATCCATTTTTGTTTTTAACTTAATAAATTAATGGTATTTGGGAAGGAAGCGCGTTTGTGAGCCTTAGCTAGCAAGGAATGGAGGTGTGGAAGCATATTCTGACACGTGGAAGATAAATCCACGTGCACGGCTGCTTCTGTTTAGACTTCTGACGTGGATCACTTGTAAGTGGTGATGTCACTGGACCAATAGAAATGCAAAGGATGGACACCAATGCTCGCTCAGGATTTACACGTGGACATCGAAGATTTTGGGCTTCTCTCGAAGAAGGCCCACATTCAGTTTTTTTTATTATTATTATTTTTTAGGAAAATTTACATGGTATATTAACTTTTGCCATTTTTTTACAAAAATACTGCCAGACGGTATTTTTTACTTTTTTACTGTATTTTTTTATAAGTTTCATACTGCAGTATATTGTGTTAAGTTTCACTGGTGTTCTACTAGTATTTTACTAGTGTTCTACTGTTGTTTTGAGTTATACTGCTTTGTGTTTTACTGGTGTTTTATAAAAACACAGTATTTTTGAAAAAATTTCCGTGTGACAGTATTTTTGTAAAAGTTAACCCAAATTCTAGTATTTTTGTAAGTTTCCCATTTTTTATGGTAAAAATTACCCAAAATATAGAATTTATTTTACTGTTTATTTTTTTATGCCATTTTTAAATAAAACTTTTGTCATATGGGCTTTTTGTTTTGTGTTCCTTTTTATGGGTTTTATGAAAGCCATATATTTGTTATATTTGGCCCAATTCCCATATTTTATTCTTTTTTTTTTAAAAAAAAAAAATTTAAGCTTATAGCATTTGCATGGAATAGCTTAGCTTTGTACTCATTGTTTCTTACAGTTCAATCAATCCCATTGTCATTTCATATTCTGAGCAAGAGGTTTTCTCTCACTTTTACTCTCTCTCAGCTTCTCTTCGCTTCCCCTTAGTTTCAGCTTAGGGTTTATTCTTTTCCTTCATATTTTTCTTGTTCTTCGTCTTCAAGCTTCGACAGTGCTGCCATTGTTGCTGTTTTTTCAAGCTTCGACTAGTGCTGCCGTGGGTTATTCGGTTATGGTCATTTTGGAGCCCAGTTACTTGTTTAAGTGAGGTAAGTTTTCAGTTGTTCATTATTTTTTTGTAATGTCTTTAGTTTTAGTGATTATAGTTCGGTATTGTGATGTTTGTTCTGCTTTTTTTTTTTTTTTTTTCTTGATGATTTTCCATGATCGGCTGGGTTTTCTTGGGTTTATTGTTGTTTTTGGGATGATCGATTGGGTTTTTAGGTTATGTTTGGTGTTTTGGTGTTTATTCTTTCTAATTTTTTCAAAATGTGTTCTTATTTTGGTTGTTGATCATTGTTCTATTTAGTTTTTTTTTTTTTTTTTTTTTAAGTTTGAGTTTGTGTTGATTTTGTTTTTCTCTCGTTAATTTTTGTTAAATCTTCATGAATTTTCTAGGTTTTTTTTTTTTTTTTTTTTTTCTTTGTGTTGAATCTGTTTTCCAGATTAGAGGAATTTTTGTTATTTTTGGTATTTGTTTTGGGTTTCTTCATTTGCATGCAATTCAGTTTTTGAGGATGCTTATAAAATGTAACCGGTTATTTTTGTGCAACAGATTTGAATTTTTAGGTTAATAGTATTATTTGTATTTAATTTTTATGTTTTTTTGTATTTTGATTTTTTGTTCTATTTTTTTTTTTTAAATTGCTTTTTTAATATTTTTTTTTTCATTAGTTAGAGTATTTAGTGGGGGTGGTAACTGTTTTACCCCTGTTTTTGCCACGATGTGGCAGTTTTATTTTTATTTTTTGTGTTTTATGTGGGTTGGCAGTTACAATTTACTGGTTATATATATTTGGTGTTAGTTTTTAATGTGCACTTATTAACTTGTTTTGTTTTCTCTGTATACTTTGTTTGGTTTTAGGTTATATACAATGGATAAGTCCCTTGATTCAATTGTCTATGTAAAGAAAAGGAAAATGGGTGAAGTAAGTAAGGTATGTTTTTAAATTTTCATGTTTTATTTTGTTGTTGTTTTTTGCATTTTACTGTTTTTTCTTGTTTTTGTGTTGTTTATTTTATATTCAATGTTTTCAGGACATTATTCCTTATGTTGATCCTGGAGTTCAACAGAAGGACTCTCATCAATCTGATTCTTTTTCCAAAAATTTAAAGGACCAAGTATATAACTGGTTTCTTTTTCCATATTTGTGTTAATTCATGTTCATTTATTCTGTTTTTGAATTCTTTTCTTTTATTCTTGTTGTGTTTATAACTGGTTTATAACCAGTTTTAATATTGTATTTTTTATTTTGTTAACAGGTTGAGCTGGTAATGTTGCGTTTGTTGGTGCTGATTCTAGAACTGGTTCCGAAGTTCCAGTTGATGTACCTAAGAAACCAGAGGTTAAGAATTCTCGTACTAAGAAGAAGAAGGTGAGTTTATTAACTGGTTCTGTTATTGTTTTTGTTTTTTAGCTGGTTTTTTTTATTATAAAAATGTGTTTTTAAATGTTTATTGTATGTAATTTAGTTTTTATACTTTTTATAACTGGTTTTTTTTTTTTTTTTTTTAAGAAATGTATTTATAAATGTTTAATTGATGTAATTTAATTTTTATATTATTTATAACTGGTTTTTTTTTCTTTAAGAAATGGGTTTTCAAATGTTTATATTATGTAATTGAGTTTTATACTTTTTTTTAAACGGTTTCTTTTGTTAGTTTTTTTAACATATTTTGTGTTTCATTTGTTGTTTTATTATTATAACAGGTTTTTAAATTTTTTTTAAAAGTTTTGTTTTTGTATGTTTATTTAACCGGTTTTTTTTTTTTTTTTTTTGTGTTTCAAGGTTAATGCTGATCCTTCTGATGACGATTTTGTTCAACATATTGAATTTGGAACTAGTTCTAAAGTTCCAGTTGAGAAAGAGATTCAGCCCTCTGTTAGGAAAACTTGTGGCCGTAAAAAAAGGTGTTTATATGTTTATAATTTTGTTCTTTGTTACTGTTTGTGAATGCTGTTTTTCTTATGTATATTTCTGTTTTTTGTTTCCTGTTTTTTTCAGGTCGCAGTGGCTGATTCTGATCTTCCCAATCCGCCAGTATGTCGTACAACACGTTCTGGCGTTAAATCTGTTGCTTCGAAGAGCCCTAGTCCTTCGATAGCTGAAGAGTCCGTTAAAAAATCCACTAGTTTTTCGAATGTGGTAAGTGTTAGGTTTTATGCCCTAAATAAAACTCTTTACAATCTGATTAGTTATCAATATAAGAAATTTGAAGTGATTTATGTTTGCATGAATTTTACATGCTGATGGTTTAATATGTTTAATATGTTTATTACATTCATACACACAAAATCAGTTAAATCCAGATCATATGTTTATTCACAATTACAGTATCGTCAACACAGTGGAATGTGATTGTGATCATATGAATCAAAAGTTTTGGTCCCTGTTTCATCAGTGTTATTGGATTTACACTAATGTGATAATCAGCGATGATGTGTACTTACACTTGGAGTAAGTGTTATGTTCTTTCCAGGACATTAGTAAAGTATACTAGTTTCGAATGTATGGAGTATACATTGGACTGGACCGATATTGCAACTAAGTTAAGATATTACAAACTTACCGTTATACATATCTTTCCAAGTCAATATCAGTAGTTGATCTTAAGATTGAAAAGAATCTAAATCCTGATATGCTTGGGCTCAACTCAGGAGTGCTATTCATGTTCTTTGATTTATTAGTTAAGCCTACTTTTGGGTCAGGGTGATACGTATATTTTGGGAACATGATAGTATGATTGAGTGGGAGTGCTGAACATAAATATGGAATCTATAGCTTCTACTGGTGTATAGAAGTTAAGTGATGATTCCCTTCGAGCTTAGCAAATAGAAGTAAATGGATGAGCTCTTGTTTAACTGACTAATTATTAGATCATTAAACACCATTTACAGGTAGCTAAGTGTTTTAAGGGGCAAAATACATTGAGGGGTGAGAACGGTAAAGAAATCCCATCTCGATGTAAATCATCTATATAGAGGATCTTTAAATCACAATAAGATTATAACAATGGTTAAATGAGATAGTATATTGGTATCGTGAAACATACAATATGCTCTATATAAGTCTGAGAGTGCAATTCTAAGTTCTAAGAGTGGATTCAACGAAGAATTAATAAGTAGGAATTTCCTTGGTAAATTTGGTTCACTTATTGGAAGCTCAGCATATAGATCCATGGTCCCCATTCTAGTTGAGAACATTCTCTTGTAAGACTCATTAATTGATTCGTGATTGATCAATTATAATTCTAAAGTTAGACTATGTCTGATTTTATGAATTTTCACTAAGCCGGGGTGAAATTGTAAGGAAAAGAGTTTTCTAGGTTTATTTATTTATTAATAGACTTTATATGTCTAATTAATAATTAAATTAAATGACAATATTATTTAATAATGTATTTTAATTATTAAATAATTAGTTTTGGCATTTAAAAGGTTAGAATTGGAAAATTGGCATTTTTGAGAAAATAGAGATAAAATTTGATAAAATTGCAAAATTAAGTGGGGCCCATTACAACACCTATGGCCGGCCACTTATAAGGCTTTTTCAAATTATTATTTTTATTATTTTAATGCCAAATAATTCTAAACTTAAACCTAGTAAGTTGCCTATAAATAGAAAGTGATGGCTCAGTCAAAACACAAGTTTTCATAAGCCTTTCTGACAGAAATTTCTCTCTTCAGAAAAACTGAGCCTTCCCTCACTCTCTACCTTGGCCGAAACCTCTCTCCCTCTTTTCCTTCATCTTTTTCGTGACCCTAGTGAAAGAGTAAGTGCCCACACACAAGATGGCGCAACTCAATCATAGATTGGAAGACTGTGAAGGATCAAAGCTTGAAGAAGAAGGAGATTCGGGCTCAGATCTTGATTATACTCTGCTACAGAAAGGAATCAAGGGTTAGAGATCTGAGTGGAAGGAGACATTTATTCCGCTGCATCAATGTAAGGTTTTCTTAACTTTATATGTGTTTATTTTATCGTTTTAGAAAGTTCATATTTAGGATGTTAATAAACATACTTGTGAGTAGATCTAAGATCCTGGTAAAATAATTCCTAACAACTGGCCTCAGAGCCATGGTAATTGATTTACTTGCATGTAATTTGGACTTTAAAACGATTGTTTGTATGTTCTTTGGATGGTATCATGTTGTATTGAGTGTTATTTGATGATTGATTGATGATTATGAACTTTTCGTGAAAAATAATTGTTATTTCGGTTCTGGAATTATTTTTATTGGATAGTATGGAAAAAATTAAGCAAGTTAGCCTTTTACAGAACTCAATTTGGATTTTATTTGAATTAGTTATGATTTTTTGAAGATTTGACAAAATCGGAAATTTGTCTTGATAGTTTCGCGATCGCAGAACTGTCCGTACAGTTTCGAATTTTTTCAATTTTCTTCAATTTTTCATACTTTTTCATGGAATTAACTTCCAATTTTTTGTATGGTTTTATATATATACTATTACTATTCCTAATTCAATTCTAATTATCATTTTGAATTATTTAATTTTTTTAATTTAATTCAAGATATTAGTGTAATTTGAATTTGAATAGAACTAGTATTTATCTTTTTGCTTAAAAATCTATCTTATTTTTAAATTTGATTATATTTTTTTTTAAATTTAAGGTCAGATTTTTTTAGATATTTAAAATATCTTTTAAGATATTTATAATATCTTTTAAGATATTTAAAAATATCTTATCTTTTAAGATATTTATAATATCTTTTAAAGATATTTATAATATCTTTTAAGATATTTAAAAATATCCTATCTTTTAAGATATTTTAAAAATATCTTATCTATTAAGATTTTTTAAATCTTTTTAGATATTTTGACCTTATTTAAATTTAAAATAAGATATTTATAATCATGTAATTTTAAATAGATATAAGATATTTTGCTAATTTTTAAATTTTGTTATTTTATTTATTTAAATTGAATTTAAAATCTGAAAAGATATTTTATTTATCTTTTCTAATTTTTATTTAATTTTTATTTTTAAAATAACATTTAATTTTTAAAAGTAGTTAGCAAATTTTGAAATGATATTTAGGTTGGTTGAAACCTAATTTTTCAAATAGTAGGTTTAATTTTAAATATTTATTTAAAAAAAAAAAAATTCGAAATTTTAAATTTATTTTATTTTCGAAATTAATTAAATTTTTTTTTTATTTTTCGAAATTAATTAAAATATTTTTTTTAATTATTTATTTTTTTCCAAATTATTTATTTAAAATTAAATAAATCCTACTTCCAACTATCCAGCTAACCTTGTTGCAGGAGTATGTGTTTTTAGCTTGTATGTAAGTTTTAAAAACCTATTATTACTTGATTGCAAATAGCCATGGTTACTTTTTGCCAGATCTAATGATCTGATGGCTCCCTTGGTCAAGTAAATAATTTGTAACAGGTAAATTTTACAATCTTCTTTCATCTGTGTATGACCTAGCAACATGATAGGATCCATCCAAAGTGTGCCTGTGTGAGCCTATGTGTTTATTTTATTATATATAGATGCATATAGGTTGTTGCTAAATAAAATGCCACACCATGATAGATTTTATTTAGGTCCATCTAGTTTTTGGACCTATTCAATTAATAACAGTTATTCATTTTAAGGTTAAATTCCTCTCTTTTGGGCCTTGTGTGAGAGTTGGGTGCCATAGAAGTGGGTACGACATACTGAACCCAGCACCCCCTCACATGAACTACCCCAATTGTGAAGGCCCATTTGCCTGATTTGAATAACTGTACTAGGTTAATTATATTAGTTTGACCTAATAAAATTGAATTAGCAACATAATTAACTTTTAAAATATATGAAATTTTTTTTTCATTTTAATATTTTAAAGTTAATTTTAAGAAAAACACTTTTAGTTTAGATATTATTTCTAGACAAACTATTTGTATTTTTCTTGTATTTAATTAAATATAGAATTTTAACTAACTAGATTCTTTCTGGAGCTTATTTAATTAAATATTCCTATTTAAGTTATAAATTAGTTGTATCAACTGATTTTTCTTAACTAACTTAAATTTGAATATTTGATTTAAATTTTAAATCAAGTTGAGGAATCTTAGGCATTAGTTATTAAAGATTCTTAAGATATTTTTTAAGTTAATATCTTTTCAAATATTAACTTGAAATGGAATATCTTAGATATTTTTTTGTTAATATCTTTTCAAATATTAACTTTAAAAGATATCTTCAAATTAAGTGGTTACAACTTAATTTGTGATATTTAATTAAATCTAGATTTGAAATTATTTAAGTTTTAGATTTTTTCTATATAACTTAAATTAGATATTTTTCAAATTTTTGAAAAGATACTTAGTCAAATAAGATATTTTCTAGATAGTAATTTCTAGACTACTTATTATTTCTAATACTTATATAGGAAAATATTATACTTTTGTGAAATTAATTATTTAAATAATTAATTTTGGTACAATTTTATTAAGTATATTTTTCCTAGTATTAAATAGAAATTAATAATTAAGGCTTCTCTACACTTAATTATTATTTATTGAATTTAATATATTTAATTAACTTGAAAATCTAAATATCTAAGTTGATTTTCATCATGATACTTAAATATTTATTGATTTTTCATGACACTTAATTAAATCGAAAATTATTTTTAGGTTGAAATTTAATTTTTCAACTTAAATTTAAATAATTTTCAAAATATATATTTTTCTTTATTTTATTAATCAATTTCGAAATTGCATTTTAATTATGCAATATTTTCGAATTTTTTTTGAAAAATAGATTGAGTTGTAAATTAATTATTTATTTTAATTAATTCTTGGACCAACTCAAGTCAATGTTTTTTTCATTTAATAGATTAATTTAAAATAAGTGAATTTAAAATATATATATTAGAAATTGAATTAACTAGTCAAAAGAATATCTAGATAGGTGATATTTTTGCTTGAAGTATTGCTTTTCTATTTTTATTATTTTCGAAAATTGTATAATTTTTTTTATACTTAATTTTCGAACCCAATAAATATATTCTCAAAGGAAATTTTAAGTTGTTAATTATTTATTTAATTCATCTTAAATTAATTTCCTTAATATTTATATTTAAGATTATTACTAAGATGGAAATAATTAATTTTATTTCAATCACCATCTAGTATAATTTTATAAATATTATATTAAATTCTTATTTTTGAATTTTAATTCTTAAATAGAATTTAATGAGATTTATTTATTAGAATAATAAGAAAATACATTTTAAACAATGAGCTTTATTATTATTAAGATATTCGATCTCCATTGTGGGTTTTACACCGCGTTTGTTTTAGTGAGTAATCCTCCCTAATGGAGGAACGTTCATTAGCAATTTCGCACCGTTTAATCTCGCATGATAAGTGGTTTGTAAGTGTTTTATATGGTATAGATCACCCTAATGGTGGCGACCATATTTGACTTGCAAATTGCGAATCAATGGTAGAAGCTCATGAGATAGAATAGCCTTGACTCTCGCCTAAACGGGACAACGCTGGATTCTGATCTTGATCGAATAAAAGGTTGCTAGAATGTTTAACATTTTAGATGAGCTGACAACTCTATTCAATGGATGGTAGCTTTGACTCTCGCCTAAACGGGACAACGATATCGCCTTGTTGAAAACCTTGGAAATTATTTAGGATTGAATTTTTAAGTATTTTCTCATATCATTCCTACTTGCTATGTGCTTATAATTTCTGAATTGATTTTGTGTGTTAAACCATTATTAATTTCTATTTGTTGATTTCTATTATTTTGTAGTATCCTGTTTGTCAAAATGAATCCCATGTTATCACTGTTGACTGAAAATAAGCTGAATGGATCTAACTTTAATAAATGGAATGAGAACATTAATATTGCTCTCATAGGAGAAAGTGCCTTGTTTGTTTTAACTGAGCCGTCACCTGAAGTGCACAGGGATAATGCATCCAAAGCCGTGAAAGAAAAGTATGAGCGTTGGCGTAAGGCAAATGACAAAGCTCTATACTTTATGCTTTCTAGCATGGTTGACACCCTCAAAACTCGGTTTTCTAAAACTGAGAAGGCTGCTGAAGTTATGACGAAGTTAAATGAGCTATTCGGTAAGGCATCACTTCAGTCACGCTTTGACGCGACTAAGAAGTACATTAACGCACGGATGGAACCTCATCAAAACGTGCGTGATCATGTCCTCCTCATGTCCAGTTATTTCCAAGAAGCCCAGGATCATGGTGCTGAAATGGACAGTGCTACTCAAGTTAGTCTTATCTTGAACAGCCTGACTCCAGCATTTCTACCATACACATCAAATTATGTCATGAATAAGAAGGAAATTGACTTTCATGAATTAGTCAATGACCTTCAAACTTATGAAAATTTGATTGGAGGACCCAAGAAGAAAGGGAGTAAACCTCATCCTGGTAATGGTAATGGGACGATAAAACCTGAAGCAAATGTTGCCTCTGCTTCAAAGCCCAAATCGAAGAAGAAGTGGAAGAACACCAAGAAGCGAGCAAAAGCCATGAAAAAGGCTGCTCCTTCCGGTGATGCTACACTTAAAGGAAAGTGTTTCCACTGCAATGAAAAAGGTCATTGGAAACCCCAGTGTCCTAAACTTCTTGCAAAGAAACAAGGTATTTCCTTTCATAAACTTTAAAAGTTTTAGTGAATTATTATCCAATTGGATTTATGATTCTGGACTAAACTTTGTTTATTTTCTTCTTCTGATAGGCCCAGCTACTTGAACTCAATTGAGTTCGATCAGAAAGCTGGACCAAAGGGTAAAATCGTCCAGATGAAGATGAAGCTCTTCAATTTGAATTAATTGTTTTAGTTTAAGACAATTTGGATTTCAAATTTTAGTTAGGGATATTTATCCCTGTTTCTCTCATATTGTTGCAATATTTTTTTTTATTAATAAAGTTTTATTTTCGAAATTCACTATTGCAAATTATGAGATTGAGCTTCATTTATTTTATCTTCATCAATTATTACCACATTATATTTGTATGTTTGTATGTGTAAGTGTTTTTATTATTGATGCAAATTCTATAATATTTACAACTCTTCATAGAGTTATATTATATAAACACTAGAAATTATTTCTATGTTTATCAATAATTGTTAATTCTCATACAATTATTAAGAATTTGTTTAATAAAAGGATCTTATGATCTGATAGGGGTGGAGAAAAGTTAAGAAAACTATGCAGTTCAACGATCTTTTATATCTAATGAACTCTGGATAGTATTCAACTCCACATAAACTCTATCACACAGAGAATCATGATCTTTACAACCTTTAGGGGTGGATCATAATCTCTATATACTTAGGGGTGGAGATTTTCCATAGTACCCTATATGTATATTCTTAGGGGTGGAGTCTAATCCACAATTCCCTATGAAACACATATCTTGTTTAAACATAGAAGTAATATAATGAGTCAGCTATTGTCAATATAAATTCTTGATCTTGATTGTATGTTCCATTTCAATTTTACTGTTGTAAGTAAGAGTTTGATACCTTTGAAAGTTCTTTGTTAAAGTTTCACACTACCTTAATTGAGTGGGAGAATTTTAAAGTTCTATACCCATCTTCATTAGGTTGATAATTGTGATAGGTACTTAAGAACACTACTGAAAAGCAAATCTAACCATTCACATGGATAGGTATAGCTTATCAGAATTATGAGAATAAGATAAAGAACTCTAGTTCAGTCCATTCAAATGACTTGAACATAGAATTCTTAATCCTCATAAAATTTGATGGTATCTTAATTTTGATTACTTTATCTCTGGCATGTATTTTTCACTTCAAATACTAGTCTGCTATGTTGATGACTTAGTCTTAACTTAAAGTTTCAGACTAATACAAAAGTCACAACTATGTAACTCTCTAAACAATCAGAGGTTAAAAGTATTATTTAACCAGACATCTGCTATTGAGTGGGAGCTATCTGAGATGTAATCAAATAGGGAACATTAGAAGATATTCAAGAAGGATTTATGAAAGTGATCTATATGTCAGATATTAAGGAACTGTGTATCAGTTGTCTTTGTATCACACCATCTAATTTTGAAATTCTTAAGATGGTGCTTACTTTGGGGGTGGAGGAATTATTGTATAATAATTCAAGCTCTACCAGAGAAGAACTATAACTTGGTCTATTCGAAAATACCAGAAAGTTATATCACTGAAGAAAAGTCTACACTGTATTATCTCAATTACATATTTTAAAATATGAGAGATATGTCCTCTGTTAATTCAGATGTACTTTTAAAACAGTAAAGATTTCAGTATCCCTTGATGAGTAAAGCATATAGTAAAGGATGTTTCATAAGAGTATTTATGAACTAGTTTCCAGAAGTTTGGGTGGATTCAAATATACTACACTTGATCTGAAGATCAAGACATCAGATTGACCTATTTGCGCAGTTTGTTTTATATTAGTGCAAGTGGGAGTTTGTTAGGTTTTATGCCCTAAATAAAACTCTTTACAATCTGATTAGTTATCAATATAAGAAATTTGAAGTGATTTATGTTTGCATGAATTTTACATGCTGATGGTTTAATATGTTTAATATGTTTATTACATTCATACACACAAAATCGCTAAATCCGGATCATATGTTTATTCACAATTACGGTATCGTCAACACGGTGGAATGTGATTGTGATCATATGAATCAAAAGTTTTGGTCCCTGTTTCATCAGTGTTATTGGATTTACACTAATGTGATAATCAGCGATGATGTGTACTTACACTTGGAGTAAGTGTTATGTTCTTTCCAGGACATTAGTAAAGTATACTAGTTTCGAATGTATGGAGTATACATTAGACTTGACCGATATTGCAACTAAGTTAAGATATTACAAACTTACCGTTATACATATCTTTCCAAGTCAATATCAGTAGTTGATCTTAAGATTGAAAAGAATCTAAATCCTGATATGCTTGGGCTCAACTCAGGAGTGCTATTCATGTTCTTTGATTTATTAGTTAAGCCTACTTTTGGGTCGTGTGATACGTATATTTTGGGAACATGATAGTATGATTGAGTGGGAGTGCTGAACATAAATATGGAATCTATAGCTTCTACTGGTGTATAGAAGTTAAGTGATGATTCCCTTCGAGCTTAGCAAATAGAAGTAAATGGATGAGCTCTTGTTTAACTGACTAATTATTAGATCATTAAACACCATTTACAGGTAGCTAAGTGTTTTAAGGGGCAAAATACATTGAGGGGTGAGAACGGTAAAGAAATCCCATCTCGATGTAAATCATCTATATAGAGGATCTTTAAATCACAATAAGATTATAACAATGGTTAAATGAGATAGTATATTGGTATCGTGAAACATACAATATGCTCTATATAAGTCTGAGAGTGCAATTCTAAGTTCTAAGAGTGGATTCAACGAAGAATTAATAAGTAGGAATTTACTTGGTAAATTTGGTTCACTTATTGGAAGCTCAGCATATAGATCCATGGTCCCCATTCTAGTTGAGAACATTCTGCTTGTAAGACTCATTAATTGATTCGTGATTGATCAATTATAATTCTAAAGTTAGACTATGTCTGATTTTATGAATTTTCACTAAGCCGGGGTGAAATTGTAAGGAAAAGAGTTTTCTAGGTTTATTTATTTATTAATAGACTTTATATGTCTAATTAATAATTAAATTAAATGACAATATTATTTAATAATGTATTTTAATTATTAAATAATTAGTTTTGGCATTTAAAAGGTTAGAATTGGAAAATTGGCATTTTTGAGAAAATAGAGATAAAATTTGATAAAATTGCAAAATTAAGTGGGGCCCATTACAACACCTATGGCCGGCCACTTATAAGGCTTTTTCAAATTATTATTTTTATTATTTTAATGCCAAATAATTCTAAACTTAAACCTAGTAAGTTGCCTATAAATAGAAAGTGATGGCTCAGTCAAAACACAAGTTTTCATAAGCCTTTCTGACAGAAATTTCTCTCTTCAGAAAAACTGAGCCTTCCCTCACTCTCTACCTTGGCCGAAACCTCTCTCCCTCTTTTCCTTCATCTTTTTCGTGACCCTAGTGAAAGAGTAAGTGCCCACACACAGTAAGCAGTAACTCAATCATAGATTGGAAGACTGTGAAGGATCAAAGCTTGAAGAAGAAGGAGATTCGGGCTCAGATCTTGATTATACTCTGCTACAGAAAGGAATCAAGGGTTAGAGATCTGAGTGGAAGGAGACATTTATTCCGCTGCATCAATGTAAGGTTTTCTTAACTTTATATGTGTTTATTTTATCGTTTTAGAAAGATCATATTTAGGATGTTAATAAACATACTTGTGAGTAGATCTAAGATCCTGGTAAAATAATTCCTAACAGTAAGTACTTTAAGTTTTTCATTTTACATATATGTTCTGTTTTTATTTTTAATGTGATTTAATTTTTGTTTATAGAACCAGTTATTTTATTTATCATGTGCTTATTGTTGTTGTCACTGGCTATACCTTATTTTATAACTAGTTTTTTTTTTTTTTTTTTTTTTTTACAGGATGTTTACTTGAAGATGAAACTGGAGCACCGGTTCGCAAGTAAGCTCTAGATTTGGAATAACCCGTGGGTTATTGAGGAGATCAATAGAAATCTTACTCCTCAAAAGGCGTTATTTTTGACGATGCCTTTTTCGCAATTTTTGCAGATGGCCAATGTTAAGTGGCACATGTTGGTTTATGCCCTAAATAAAACTCATTTCAATATAATCAGATTTACTTATTAATATAGATCAAAAATAACATTTAATGTTGCATGGTTCACATGATTTATTTCATGATTATATGTACATAATGTATAAATTCATCTGAAACCCTTTTCACATACTTGATCCTGTTTATTGTGCTGTCAACACATTGGAAAGTAAACATGACTATGTGAATAAAGTTTTCTAGATTTATCAGACATAGGGTTTTACTGATATGATAATCTACAACAGAGTTAACTTGCATTTGGAGAAATGCTATGTTCTTTCCAGAGCATTAATTAAAGTAAAGCTCAGGTTGGATGCATGGAGTATGCATCAGAAGGGACCGATATTGAACTTTGACTTAGATTTATTAAACTTACCGTAATATCTATTCAAGTCAATATCGCCTAGTTGATCCTAGATCAAATGTTCTTAATCCTGTCATGATTAGGCTCAATCTTGAAAGGCTATTCGTGTTCTTTGATTTGTTAGTTAAGCCTACTTTTAGGTTAGGGTGATACGTACATTTTGGGAACACGGTAGTGCAATTGAGTGGGAGTGCTAGCATAAACATGGAATCTATAGCTTCTATCTAGCGAATAGTAAGCAAAGGATGATCTCCTTCGAGCTTGACCAAACGAACATAAATGGTGGAGTACTCATTTCACATAAGCTGAAATATCATTTATACGGGGTCAAGTGTTTTAAGGATAAAATACATTGTAGGGTGTAACGGTAATCTAATCCCTTTACAGTGTAGATCATTCATATAGAGGATCATTGATCACATTAGGATTATAACAATGGATAACTAATGATGCGTCTATATGGTGGAACATATAGAGCATTCTATAAACTGAGAGTGCAATTCTAAGTTCTATGCGTGGATTCAATGAAGAATTAATAAGTTAGTGAATTTTAGTAATAAATTCTTGATCTACTTATTGGAAGCTCGGTTATATAGACCCATGGTCCCCGCACTAGTTGAGATAATATTGCTTGTAAGACTCATATAATTGGTTTTGATTAATCAATTATAATTCTCAATTTAGGCGATGTCTATTTGTGAAATTTTCACTAAGTAAGGGCGAAATTGTAAAGAAAGAGTTTTAGGGGCATAATTGTTAATTATGATACTTTGTATGGTTCAATTAATAAATATGATAAATGACAATATTATTTAATAATTATTTATAGTTATTAAATAGTTAGAATTGACATTTAAATGGTTGAATTTGAAAATTGGCGTTTTTGAGAAAATCAGATGCAGAAAAGATAAAACTGTAAAATTGCAAAAAGTGAGGCCCAAATCCACTATGTAGGGCCGACCACTTTTGTAGGGAATTTAAACTGATATTTTCATTATTTTAATGCCAAATAATTCAAACCTAACCCTGGTGGAATGCTATAAATAGATAGTGAAGGCTTCAGGAAAATTACACTTAAATTTTCTATTTTTCCTTCAGAGAAAAACCTGAGCCTTTCTCTCTCCCTATCTTTAGCTGCCACTTCTTCTTTCTTCCCTCTTGAATTTCGAAATCCTTAGTGTGAGAGTAGTGCCCACACACAGCAAGTGATACCTCAATCATAGTGAGGAAGATCGTGAAGAAAGACTTTCAGCAAGAAGGAGTTTCAGCATCAAAGATTCAGAGAAAGAGATCCAGGTTCAGATATTGATAATGCTCTGCTACAGAAAGGAATCAAGGGCTAGATATCTGAACGGAAAGAGTCATTTAATTCCGCTGCAACCAATGTAAGGTTTCCTAAACTTTATATGTGTTTATTTCATCGTATTAGAAAGTTCATATTTAGGGTGTTAATCAACATACTTGTGAGTAGATCTAAGATCCTGGTAAAATAATTTCCATCAACTGGCCTCAGAGACATGGTAATTGATTTACTTGCAAGAAATTTGGACTTTAAAACGAATGTTTGATGTTTTGGATGGTATCATGTTGTATTGAGTGTTATTTGATGATTGATTGATGTTTGTGAATTTTCGTGAAAAATAATTGAATATCTGTTTCTGGAATTATTTTTATTGGATAGTATGGAAAAAATTAAGCAATTTACTTTTTTACAGAACTCAATTTCGATTTAATTTGAATTATATATGATTTTTTGAAGTTTCAAAAAATATCGGGATGGTGTCACTGTCCCACGCGCGCGAAAACTGTCCGTACAACTCGCATTTTTTTCGTTTTTCTTCGATTTTTCTTGCTTTTTCATGGATTTAACTTCCGATTTTTTGTGTAGTTATGTATTTATACTATTACTATTCCTAATTCAATTCTAATTATCATTATGAATTAATTTAATATTTTTTAAATTTAAATCAAAATATTAGTGTAATTTGAATTTAAAAATAGTTAGTATCTATCTTTTTTGCTTAATAATCTATCTTATTTTTAAATTTGATTATATCTTATCTTATTTTTAAATTTAAGGTCAGATTTTAAATTTTTAAATTAATTTTTTTTTAAATAATTTGACCTTATTTAAATTTAAAATAAGATAACTATAATCATGTAATTTTAAATAGATGTAAGATATTTTGCTAACTTTTAAATTTTTTTATTTGATTTATTTAAATTGCATTTAAAATCTGAAAAAGATATTCATTTATCTTTTTTAATTTTTTATTTAATTTTTATTTATAAAATAACATTTAAATTTTAAAAGTAGTTAGCAAATTTTGAAATGATATTTAGGTTGGTTGAAACCTAATTTTTCAAAATTGTAGGTTTAATTTTAAATTTAAATTATTTTTAAATTTTCGAATTTTTCAAATATTTTTTTTTAAATTTTCGAAAATTATTTTTTATTTAATTAATTATTTTCGAAATTAATTATTTAATTTAAAATTAAATAAATCCTACATCCAACTATCCAACTAACCTTGTTGCAGGAGTTTTTGTTTTAGCTTATGTGTAAGTTTTCAAAACCTATTATTGCTTGATTGCAAATAGCCATGGTTAACTTGTTGACAGATCCAATGATCTGATTTTAACTCATGGCTCCCTTGGTCAAGTAAATAATTTGTAACAGGTAATTTTCACAATCTTCTTTCATCTGTGTATGACCTAGCAACATGATAGGACCCATCCAAAGTGTGCCTATGTGAGCCTATGTGTTTAATTTCATTATAGATGCATATAGGTTGTTGTTGCTAAATAAAATATCATAGTTCTTGATAGATTTTATTTAGGCCCATTTAGTTTTTGGGCCTATTCAATTAATAACAGTTGTTCGTTTTAAGGTTAAATTCCTCTCTTTTGGGCTTTGTGTGAGAGTTGGGAGCCATAGTAGTGGGTACGACATACTGAACCCAGCACCCCCTCACATGAACCACCCCAATTGTGAAGGCCCATTTGCCTGATTTGAATAACTGTACTAGGTTAATTAAACTAGTTTAACCTAATAAAATTGATTAGCAACATAATTAATTTCATTTATTTTGAAATTAATTTAAGAAAATTATAGTTTAAAGAATTTTTTATTCTAAGCTAAACTATATGTATTTTCTTGTATTTAATTAAATATAGAATTATAACTATCTACATTCTTTCTGAAGCTTAATTTAAATTTTTCATTAAATATTCCTATTTAAGTTGATATTTAGTTATTTACAACTAACCAACTTAAATCTGAATATCTTTTGGATTTAAAATTTCAAAATTAAGTTGACGAATTTTAGGCATTGGTTATTAAGATTCTTTAGATATTTTTTAAGTTAATATCTTTTCGAATATTAACTTAAAATGGAATATTTTAGATATTTTTTTTTAAGTTAATATCTTTTCGAATATTAACTTAAAATGGAATATTTTTAAATTAAGTGGTTACAACTTAATTTTTGATATTTAATTAAATTCAAATTTGAAAATATTTAAGTTCTAGATTTTTTCTAATACAACTTAAATTAGATATTTTTTCAAATTTTTTAGAAAAGATACTTAGTCAAATAATATATTTTCTAGATAGTTATTTCTAGACTGCTTATTATTTCTAATATTAAATAGGAAAATATTATAAATTGTGAAATTAATTATTTAAATAATTAATTTTGGTACAATTTATTTTAAGTATATTTTTTCCTAGTATTAAACTAGAGATTAATAATTAAGCCTTCTCTACACTTAATTATTTATTTCTTGAATTTAATACAGTTAATTAATTTGAAAATTAAATATCTAAGTTGATTTTCATCATGATACTTAAATATTTTTTTTTTTCATGACACTTAATTAAATAGAAAATTATTTTTAGTTGAAATTTATTTTTTCAACTAAATTTAAATAATTTTCAAAATATATTTTTCTTTATTTTATTAATCAAATTTCGAAATTGCATTTCTTAAATGCTAGAATTTCGAATTTTGTTTGAAAAATCGATTAAAGTTGTAAATTATTTATTTTAATTTTGGACCAACTTAAATCAATAATTTTTTCATTTAATGATTAATTAAAATAAATGAAGTAAAATATATTTTTCTTTATTTTATTAATCAATTTTTGAAATTGCATTTCATAATGCAAGATGATTTTGAATTTATCTTGAAAAATAGATTAAGTTGTAAATTAATTATTTATTTTAATTCTTGGATCAACTTAAATCAATGACTTTTTCATTTATTGATTAATTTAAAATAAATTGAATTAAAGTATATTATTAGAAATTGAATTAATTAGTCAAAGGAAAATCTAGATAGATGATATTTTGCTTGAAGTATTTTTCTAGTGTATTTAATTAAATAGAAAATTAATATTTAAGTTGATTTTCATCATCATACTTAAAAATTTGAAATTTTTCTTATATATCTAATTAAACAGGAAAATTATATTTTTTGCTGTAAATTAATTTTATTAATTAATTTTGGGCCAACATTAAATTAGAATAATTTTTCCAGGATTAATTTTTTATTTTAACATGCATTTTCGAAAATTGTGTCCTTGAATACTTTAATTTTTCGAAATGCAATATATATTTATAGAAAATTAAATTTGAGTTGTAAATTAATTTAAATTAATTTTGTAACAACTTAAATTGAATATTTTTCTAAATATTTATTTGAAATTATTACTAAGATGGAAATAATTCATGTTATTTTCATATCCATCTAAGTAAAATTTATAAATATTAAATTAAAATTTATATTCAGAATTTTTCATTCTAAATTGGAAATTTTAATAAATATATATTTAAAATAAATAGATTAAATAAAGAGAATCAAAGAAAATACAACTCTCTTTAAATAATGAGCTTTTAATCAAGAGACATTCGATCTCCATTGTGGGTTTTACACCGCGTTTGTTTTAGTGAGTAATCCTCCCTAATGGAGGAACGTTCATTAGCAATTTCGCACCGTTTAATCTCGAATGATAAGTAGTTTGTAAGTGTTTTGTATGGTATGGATCACCCTAATGGTGGCGACCATACTTGACTTGGAAATTATGAAACAATGGTGGAAGCTCATAAGATAGAATTGCCTTGACTCTCGCCTAAACGGGACAACGCTGAATTCCAATCTTGATCGAATAAAAGGTTGCTAGAATGTTTAACATTTTAGATGAGCTGACAACTCTATTCAATGGATGGTAGCTTTGACTCTCGCCTAAACGGGACACTGATATCAGTTTGTTGAAAACCTTGGAAATTATTTAGGATTGTATGTTTTAGTATTTTCACTTGTCATTCCTACTTGCTATATGTTTATAATTTCTGAATTGTGTATGAATTTATATTGAACCATGTTATTTTCTGTTATTAAGTTGTAGTTTAATTTCGAATCTTCATTGTTGGTCTAACTTGGCTTGTTTATCTAATGAGATAAATCCCTAGTGGATTTTCACCATTAGACATACATAATAGTGTTAGATCTCGAAAGATAAATATTGTATATGCGACATCTAGCTGTTCATCAATTGATGACACCTTAGACTAGTATTTTTACGATATGAAACAAGAAGATTGTATAAATAAGATTACTTTGACATTCGCTAATCGAAGCATCGTTGGATTCTTGTTTATAAACGAAATTATCCTAATTCCTCTTAGCTTATTCATTTCGAATTAGCTTCAAAACATATCATTAGATGAATGGTCTATAAATCATTTCATGTCATTTTATATTTTCTCTTAAGAAATTAAATGACACATATGATTATAATCCCAAAATTCTATTCCCAATTGATATAAAACCTCAATCTTAGAAATCTCCTACTTGTATAAGCAAATTAGACTTAGAGTTCTATTAGTAGTGGTGGTCCAAGATAGAATTACTCATTATATTTGGTTGAATTTAAGTCTTTGACTTTAATTTTAGAATCCAAATAGAAATTTTCTTATATTTCTAATTCCAGATACAATACAGTTAACACTTTCTCAAGTGTTTAATATCCATCTTTTATTAATGGATTCAAACTGGATGGAATATGAGTTTGGTATTCTGTGACCAGGATCCACTTGCACTATCCTAAGAATTCTTTTATAAACCTAAGTCATCAAAAGACACTACCACATTTCTTTAATCTATGTCATTTGTATCTTGTTCATAGTGGATTGGACAAGATCAATCTCTGCAAAGAGTTAATATGCCTATATCCACTGAAAGTAGTTCATGTCATTCGCAGATGGATGTACATTCAGGGGTGGATATGAGTTTTTCGTTGTATTCTTAAAACGATAACTCTAGATTATAACTTTTAGCAAGAAATTTGAAATGTTTAAAAATTTCATTAATTTCTAGCAATGGTTAAAACCATTAAGGTAAGTGGTTAAATATCTTGCGAACTGATAGGGGTGGAGAAATAGTTAGTAGATATGCAGTTCAAAGATCATTAATTTGATTTTTGAATTATATCCAAACTTACCTCCCCAGAAATTTCGAGTTGCATGTTGATGATTAGTTACTAGTCGTTGCCTAATTCCTTCTACGGTAATACAATTTCAGAATGATGTAATGGTTGTATACTTAATGTAAATCATTACTAGATTCATGGATGACCTAATCAAAATCTTAAGAAAAGCTAGAACTGTTAACCATGGTTTGTTAGCTGTTCTAAGTGATTAGGGGTGGACCATCCCATTGTCAATAGATAAGAAAGTGTTTGTTCAAACAAATACTACTTTTCTAAGATAATGACTAAGTCTGAAAACTAGTAGCAAATAAAGGAGATATTTTTTCTTGATTCCAAAAGTGTTCTATCATCTTATATAACATATGACGATCCCACTGCCTCTGTTGTCTTGTCACAACCGAAGAGATTAATACCATTTAGTTTTCTTCGACATAATTCACGGTACCTTGTCGTAGTGGGAGAGTTTCTAGGAACTCACCTTCTTATGACTTGGGAGACACTAGTGATTAAAATCCATTGTGAGTTTAAACAAGTAATGGATTGTCAAGATAAGAAACTAAGAAGAAAGCCAATAGAACTATGATTTAATCCATTCACATGGAGTAACCTAAAGTTTTCTATTACAAGGACATAAAAGGAAATTTTCGTTTATAAGTCTATTCAATGGACTTAACAAACTTCCTGTTCCTAGTATTATAGGTTTGAGTTTATCTAAACCTATGGCTTGTGGTATACCTGGTAATTACTTACTCTAATGCAAGCAACTTACTTTAGTAAGATGCTGAAGCATTTTCTTTCTAATGGCAATCTATAGAAGCTTCACAACTTCTTAGACATAGATTTTATTTATCTAAGG
Organism: Cannabis sativa; assembly: GCF_029168945.1. Lineage (NCBI taxonomy): Eukaryota > Viridiplantae > Streptophyta > Magnoliopsida > Rosales > Cannabaceae > Cannabis > Cannabis sativa. The sequence continues at coordinate 26,122,189 of NC_083606.1, forward strand.
AAAAGTCTCAACTATTCTAGAAAAGATAAAGCCATGAAATAATTTCTTATATCAACAGTGAGAGGTCTTAGATATGCCTTTGCATGCCTTAGACCAGACACCTGCTGTTGAGTGGGAGACAATCAAGTAAATCTTAAGATAAAGAAGAGGAACTATATGTTAGTCTATAAGGGTGTGTTTAAAACTCTTAGACTACACCATATCAGATTTCGAAATTTGCCTTTGTGCTAGTAAATCTTTCTAATAAGATGGTGATTACTCTGGGGGTGGAATAGTGATTTTGGAGAAGTGTAAAAACCTATCTGAAGTCTCTAGGTCTACCAGAAAGGGACTGAATGTTAAGGTTGCAGGAAAGGTACTTATTCAGTCTAAGGAAAGTTCTATACATTTTTGGCATCATTCCAAATTGCCTTAAACTACTAGTGTTAATTTCCTGATTAACCAAAAGTAGTTGCCAAAGATATAGAATCCAGTATCCCAAGAGAGTAGACATATAGAGAGGAATTTCACATTATCAATGATTTTGTGTTTAAAGGAAGAATAATGGTGGAGAAAAGGTTGTGTTTAATTCAACCTTTCAGATCCTATTACGAGGAGTTTACTACTACTACACTTGATTTGTATATCTAGGTGTTGAGATTATTTGAAACGCACTTTTTGTTTTATATTAGTGCAAGTGGGAGTTTGTTGGGTTTTATGCCCTAAATAAAACTCATTTCAATATAATCAGATTTACTTATTAATATAGATCAAAAATAACATTTAATGTTGCATGGTTCACATGATTTATTTCATGATTATATGTACATAACGTATAAATTCATCTGAAACCCTTTTCACATACTTGATCCTTTTTATTGTGCTGTCAACACATTGGAAAGTAAACATGACTATGTGAATAAAGTTTCCTAGATTTATTAGACATAGGGTTTTACTGATATGATAATCTACAACAGAGTTTACTTGCATTTGGAGAAATGCTATGTTCTTTCCAGAGCATTAATTAAAGTAAAGCTCAGGTTGGATGCATGGAGTATGCATCGGAAGGGACCGATATTGAACTTTGACTTAGATTTATTAAACTTACCGTAATAACTATTCAAGTCAATATCGCCTAGTTGATCCTAGATCAAATGTTCTTAATCCTGTTATGATTAGGCTCAATCTTGAAAGGCTATTCGTGTTCTTTGATTTGTTAGTTAAGCCTACTTTTAGGTCAGGGTGATATGTACATTTTGGGAACACGGTAGTGCAATTGAGTGGGAGCGCTAGCATAAACATGGAATCTATAGCTTCTATCTGGCGAATAGTAAGCAAAGGATGATCTCCTTCGAGCTTGACCAAACGAACATAAATGGTGGAGTACTCATTTCACATAAGCTGAAATATCATTTATACGGGGTCAAGTGTTTTAAGGATAAAATATATTGTAGGGTGTAACAGTAATCTAATCCCTCTACAGTGTAGATCATTCATATAGAGGATCATTGATCACATAAGGATTATAACAATGGATAACTAATGATGCGTCTATATGGTGGAACATATAGAGCATTCTATAAACTGAGAGTGCAATTCTAAGTTCTATGCGTGGATTCAACGAAGAATTAATAAGTTAGTGAATTTAAGTTATAAATTCTTGATCTACTTATTGGAAGCTCGGTTATATAGACCCATGGTCCCCCCACTAGTTGAGATAATATTGCTTGTAAGACTCATGTAATTGGTTTTGATTAATCAATTATAATTCTCAAATTAGACTATGTCTATTTGTGAATTTTTCACTAAGTAAGGGCGAAATTGTAAAGAAAGAGTTTTTAGGGTCATATTTGTTAATTATGATACTTTGTATGGTTCAATTAATAAATATGATAAATGACAATATTATTTAATAATTATTTATAGTTATTAAATAGTTAGAATTGGCATTTAAATGGTTGACTTAGAAAATTGGCGTTTTTGAGAAAATCAGATGAAAAAGTGATAAAACTGCAAAATTGCAAAAAGTGAGGCCCAAATCCACTATGTAGGGCCGACCACTTTTGTAGGGAATTTAAACTGATATTTTCATTATTTTAATGCCAAATAATTCAAACCTAACCCTAGTGGAATGCTATAAATAGATAGTGAAGGCTTCAGGAAAATTACACTTAAATTTTCTATTTTTCCTTCAGAGAAAAACCTGAGCCTTTCTCTCTCCCTATCTTTAGCCGCCACTTCTTCTTTCTTCCCTCTTGAATTTTGAAATCCTTAGTGTGAGAGTAGTGCCCACACACAGCAAGTGATACCTCAATCATAGTGAGGAAGATCGTGAAGAAAGACTTTCAGCAAGAAGGAGTTTCAGCATCAAAGATTCAGAGAAAGAGATCCAGGTTCAGATATTGATAATGCTCTGCTACAGAAAGGAATCAAGGGCTAGATATCTGAACAGAAGGAGTCATTTGATTCCACTGTACCCAATGTAAGGTTTCCTAAACTTTATATGTGTTTATTTCATCGTTTTAGAAAGTTCATATTTACGGTGTTAATCAACATACTTGTGAGTAGATCTAAGATCCTGGTAAAATAAATTCCAACAGCACATTGCCCTGCCTCACCTTGCTTTAGTGAGGGAGGTTCATCAAGAGAGGGAGGATTTAGAGAAGTGGTTCTTAATCCGGGACAGAGTTGTCCGTTTTGGTTTGGAGGAGTTTGTCTTGATAACGGGGTTAAGTCCGGAAGGGTCATTTGACTTGAATGATTTTAAACAAAAGATGTCGTTCAAGAAGAAGATGTTTCCTGATTTGACTATTAAAGTCATTCAAGAACAAGTTAGAGCAAGGTTTTTGGCTGGAGAATTTGATGATGACGTTGACGCTATGAAGATGGCGATTGTTTATCTATTGAGTCACTATTTATATGGCTATGAGAACGATAAGAGAGTCGACAATGAGTTATTTGGTTTTGTCAATGGCGATTTGTCAGAGCTAAGGAATATTGCATTTGGTAATTTGCTGTGGGATAAGACTTTCCACTACATGAATTTGGCCTTCAAGGACGGTGACAATATATATTACAAGATTGAGAAGGCCAAAGAAGAAAAGGATAAGTTTTATTCTTTTAAATTCCAAGGGTTTCCATTTGCTTTCCTAATTTGGTTGTTCGAGATACTACCAAGCCTGTCTCCTAATTACTACAAGAGGATTGCCAATACGTATCCTTGAATGTTAAATTGGAAGAGTTCATATAAGAAAAAAATCGGGGGCTATTCAGATTGTGCTTTTGAGGTTTTTAATAATTCTGAGGTACCTTTCAATTATTATAACTGGTTTTTTTTTTTTTTTTTTTTTTTTTTTTTTTTAAATAGTGTATTTATAACTGGTTTTTAATATGTTTGATTTCTTTCCAATTTTTCAGGCCACTGTGAAGGATTTTTATCCTGTTGGCCATGAGCTTAAGAAAGCTGCCTTGGACAACATCAAATTTGAACCGGTTTATCTTCCAAAGAAACCTAGAGGTTTTGATGGGAAGGTATGCCTTTTTTATGCTTTCTATTACTTTTTGTTTGTGTTTTTACTGTTTGTTTTTTATTTAGTTTGTTGTTTTTTTTCTTATATGTTTTTTTGATTTTTGTTATGTATTATTGTTTGTTTTCAGTTTTCGAATTTGTAGAAGGCTTTGATCTGTATTCAAGATGACCGAAAGAAAATTTTATTGAGTATTAAAAATTTAAAGGATGAGTTTAATATTAAATTTGATGAAGTCATTGAATTATTGAAGAGCAAGAAAGGGTCATCTATGCCCAAAGATTTTGAGGAGAGGTTGAAGATTCTTGCTCTGAGAATCTTGATGTTGGTGGGAATGATAATGAGTTTCTGATCCGCCGTCACCCGAGGTATTTTTTCTTTTAGTTTGTTGTTTTTCTATTTTTATAACCGATTATTTCTTATTTTCTATGGTCTTTTATGTTTACTGTTTTTTTGTGTTTTATAACCGGTTATTTTTTTTTGCATGTTCTGTTTTTTTTATTCTTTTCCTGTTTAGAAACCGGTTATGACTATGTTTTTGTTCTATCTTTGTAGGTTGTTTCAAAATCCAATCTTCCTGAATATGATGATGATGAAGGTGGGCTGCAATTGTCACTCGTTCGGGAAGATAAGGTTGTATGTTTGTTTCTTTGTTATAATGGATGTGTTTATTATAACTAGTTTTTTTAGATTATAAGTTTAATTGATTCGTGTTTTTATTCCAGGTTCACTATGGCTTAGGTGAGGGGAGGAATGAGGGTGGTGTGTTTTCGTATGAAACGATTACAGTCGATCAATCCATTTTGGATGGTTGATAGACTCACTCGGGCATATTCTTCCCCACTTAGTGCAAAGAATGAGCAATGGGATTTGGTGTCAATTCCTGAGTCTGCATCCCCTGCTGTGGATGACGAGGTTGAGGTTCTAGATGTAATGCCTTTGCAATCCAGTGTTGCTGTCAAGAGACAAGCAAAACCTGGATTGCATTGTAGATCTCCTTTTGTCAACGATTGGTTCTTCTGAACCAAAAGTTCAAAATAAGAAGGATAAGGAGTCATCTAGTGAATTAGCTTTTGACCCTAAGGGGCTGTTTCCTTTTGTTAAAGAGATTGGGATGAACACCGGTCCTGAAGATTGCGGGGTATACGTTAAGTGGATCGAAGGTGCTCGGTTGTTGAAGAAGAAGTATGTTTTTTTATTGTTATGTTGTTATTTTTGTTTCTAATAGTTGTTGAGATTTGTTTTTTAACTGGTTTTTTTTTTCATTTTGGATTTTTTTTCTTTGTGATTTCAGGAATAATGAGAAAACAGCTGGCGACATTAATCCTCCCTTTGATTTCAGCATAGCTCAGATTGATGACAAGTCTTGGTTTGTGATTTTACAGACTTGTGGTGAAGAATTGACTGATCTGGTACTTAACTGGTTATTTTTTTTCTGTCTGTTTTTATTTTTCTTAATTTATTTGCTTTTTTCAATTTTTAACTGGTTATTGTTTTTATTAATTGTGTGTAGCATCTGAATGTGGTACTCTGCTATCTTAGGAAGAACATCTTATATGATGTTAGTGTTAATAAGAGAGTGACGACGACATGCTCATATTTTGATGCAACAATTAAGGGAGTGTATGCTAATTTTATAAAGGCAAAACGTGATCTAAGTGTCATCAGGTACGACAACATGGTCACCGATTACATTCTGGGACAATATAACTTTTGCTTCTAGCCTTGGATCGGTGTTGACGATGTTGTCGGTCCATGTCATGTCGGTGTTCAACGACATTGGATATTTCTTCACTTCAGCATTTTAAGGAGGAAGATCTTCGTATTCAATTCCATGAAGAATACGAAGACGAATAAGAAGATCTTGCCTGATGTCCTTGCGTACTATGAGTTACTGCCATACTTCCTTGATTTCTTAAATTTTTATGATGGTATGAACGACATTAGTTTGGAGTCAGGCCCTTATGCTATGCCGAAGGATACTCCTATTGCATATGAGTTTGTGGACAAGCTCCTCACTCAAAGCAACAGGTAAATAACTGGTTATTTTTAGTCCTATGACTTCTGTGATTCTTTATTTGTTTATTTTTTTCTACTTAAATAACTGGTTATGTATTGTTATTTATTTTTGTTATATTTTTCAGTGACTGTGGTGTATTTGTGATTAAGTATGCTAATCTATTCATCCGGGGCAAGATTAATGAGATTCCTCCTAATATGGATGAGATGATTACGCACTATAGGGATGACCTCGCTGTGACTTTGTATAACTATGGCCAGAAAAAGATTAATGAAGGATATTCGACTGAAGATAGGCCTAAGGGAAAGAAGTCCAAGAAGAAGAAGTTTAATTCTTTGTATATTTTTGTATTGTTTTCTGGACAGATACAATGTTTGTAGTTTTGTTTAGTGTTTTTTTTTTTTTAAAGTTTTGGAACAATACATTATGTTATGTTAATATTTTCTATGTTAGGTTGACAATATATGGAATCAGTTTTTATATGTTTATGTATACCTTTAGTTTTTTTTGATTTTTCTTTTTGTAATACATATTTTTATGGTTTTACATTTTCCTTCTAAAGTGTTGTTGTTACATTGTGTTTTGTTTGTATAGTTTTTTGTTTAATTTTAACCGATTTTTTTCATGTTTACTTAGATTGCCCAATATTATTTGTATATTTAACTGGTTTCTTTTCTAGTTTTTAAGGTCATTATTTAATGTTGATTTATTTTTAACCGGTTATTTTATTAGTTATCTTATATATATTTTTTTTTGTTTATTAAGTTGTTTGTGTTGTATATATTATATAGAACCTTTTTTTTTTTATAGAACATGTATTTTTGGATCATGCTTAAATATAATCGGTTTCATTTTCTTTGTTTTCTTTTGTTTTGGTGCATGTTGAATATAACCGGTTTTTTTTTACAAGGAAATTATATATTATGAAAATTTTCATTTTTATTCAAAACCAATTATGTTTGAAGATATAGTTCATGATCAACAAATATTGAAATAATTATTGGAACATACAAAATCAAATATAGTATTTTTTTAATTGTAAATGTATCTTTGTATTCAATAAAACCGGTTATTCTTGTTGTGTCTTTTCTTTCTTGCGCCTTGGTTGTTTTGGTTCTTGTTGCTTTGATGGTAGAGCTGTATAAGTGCATGTTTTTCTATTGTGCCCTGTCTTCTTACAACGTCCACACTTTAGTTGTACCTTTGGCTCTCCTTTTGAACTTATTCTTCTTCTCCTAGGTCTCCCTGTTCTCTTTTTTGTGTTTGGGGGGTAGGACTATCATTTCCAAGCTCTCAGGTAGTGTCCACTCACTTTCATTTGGTAATGGGTTCGCTGTTGTGTCATATGTTGCTTTCATTTCATCAGTTTTGTAGTAGTCCGCAACATAGTCGTAAACTCGCAATCCTAGTTTCGAGAATACAGCTATTGCATGAGCACATGGGATTTCATCTTTCTGGAACCGGTTACATTCACATGTTTTGTCCAGTAAATTGACCAGGAATTTCCCTTTCTCTAGCACATTCACTTGGTGAAGTATGGTTGTGACTGGTGTAACCTGTTATTTTAAGTAGAAAAAATTATTTTATAACTGGTTGTTTTATACAGGTGTTCAATTTTTTTTTAATGTGTACTGTTTGTATGTATCTATAAATTTAGTTGTTTACCTCATATTTTCTTGCTTGAATAAAGTTGTCTCTGAGTATTTTTTTCTGTCATTGTTGAAACTTTGGTGAATGTTCCGTGTGCTTCGTTGTTGTTTGTCCAAACCCATTTTTGTACCAAACTTCAAAGACTCTCCATCATTGTAGTGATGGGCAGTGTTCTTGAGGCAAGTTTTGCTGAATTTATCAACTCAGATATGTTGGATGTCATCATTGTGTACCTTCTGGTCGGGCAGTGGCATCTACTCCAATATTTGTATCCTATTCTCTGAAGATAAGGTCTGATTCTGTTGTTTATTTTGTCGAGTTCTGACATGTATCCTTCAAATGATTTCGTGTTGTATGTCTTGGCGGCTTTGACAAAGTTTATTGTAAGATCTTCTCCGTGTGCTCCAAAATTGACCTTAATGTTGTTAAGCAAGTGGAATATGCATGCTCCATGGAATATGTTTGGGTAGACAGTTGCTACTGCTTTCTCTATGCTTTTGTGCTGGTCTGAGATGATTGTCATGCCTGCGAGTCAAAGTATATTAAAGGTCAGTGTATGTCTGTTTTAATCGGTTTTTTTGTTACTTTTTTTTTGAAACCGGTTATTTATGTTAAGTAAGTCTAACAAATAATAGGAAAACTATTACAATAAAGATGATGTATTTGCTGTACATTTCTGCTTGAACAAGTTTCTTACCTTCTCTTTCTTTGAATGTTTCTCTTAGCTTGTGGAAGAACCACTCCCATGATGAATCATTCTCCGAGCTCCTATTCCGAATGCCAATATGAATATGTGGATATTAGCATCCATTGTTGATGTTGTAAACGACGTCCCTTCATATGTTGTTTTCAAGAATGTGCCATCTACCACAATCAGCGGTCTGCAATGAATCCATCCTCTAATTGAGTTTGACAGTGCTAGGAACATGTACTTGAACCGGTTCTTCTTGTCTGTTATCAATTCGGTTATAATGTCTGGATTTGCTTTTTTTTAGCATATGAAGGTACATTGGGAGTTGTTGGTATGAGTCTTCTGGCTTTCCTCTTGACAATTCTAGAGCCTTCTCTCTTGTTCTCCAAGCCTTTTGATATCCCATCGAGACCCCAAACTCATGTAGCAGGTCCTTCATGATGTCATTGTTGGGTTTTGTGCCCTAAATAAAACCCATTACAATCTAATTAGTTATAAATTTAAAAGATTTGAAGAGATTTATGTTAACATGTATTTTTCATGTTTATGGTTTAATATATATATATATTTAATATATACACAAAATCAGTTAAGTCCACAACATATATTTATTCACAATTACAGTATTGTCAACATAGTGGAATGTGGTTGTGATTATATGATTCAAAAGACTAAGTCCCTGTTTCATCAGTGTTTTGGATTTACACTGATGTGATAATCAACGATGAAGTATACTTACACTTGGAGTAAGTGTTATGTTCTTTCCAGGACATTGGTAAAGTATACTAGTTTCAAATGTATGGAGTATACATTGGACTGGACCGATATTGAACTTGGTCAAGATATTATAAACTTACCGTTGTATCTTTCCAAGTCAATATCACTAGTTGATCTTAGATTAAAAGAATCTAAATCCCGATATGCTTAGGCTCAATCTCAGGAGTGCTATTCATGTTCTTTGATTTATTAGTTAAGCCTACTTTTGGGTCAGGGTGATACGTATATTTTGGGAACATGATAGTATGACTGAGTGGGAGCGCTGAACATAAATCTGGAATCTATAGCTTTTACTGGTGTATAGAAGTCAAGTGATGATTCCCTTCGAGCTTAGCTAAATAGAAGTAAATGGATGAGCTCTTGTTTCAGTGACTATATCTTAGATCACTAAAACATCATTTACAGGTAGCTAAGTGTTTTAAGGGGCCAAATACATTGAGGGGTGAAAACGGTAAATTTATCCCATCTCGATGTAAATCATCTATATAGAGGATCTTTGATCACATTAAGATTATAACGATGGTTAAATGAGATAGCATATCTATATCGTGGAACATATAGAATGCTCTATATAAGTCTGAGAGTGCAATTCCAAGTTCTAAGAGTGGATTCAACAAGGAATTAATAAGTTAGGAAATTTACCTTGTAAATTCGGTTCGACTTATTGGAAGCTCAATAATATAGATCCATGGTCCCCATTCTAGTTGAGACTATACTGTTTGTAAGACTCAATAATTGATTTATGATTAATCAATTATAATTCTAAAAGTTAGACTATGTCTAATTTGTGAATTTTCACTAAGCAGGGGTGAAATTGTGAAAAAAAGAGATTCTAGGTTTATTTATTAATTAAGAGACTCTATATGTCTAATTAATAATTATATTAAATGACAATATTATTTAATAATCTATTTTAGTTATTAAATAATTAGTTTTGGCATTTAAATGGTTTGAATTGGAAAGGTGGCATTTTCGGAAAATAGAAATAGAAATTATGAAAATTACAAAACCTAAGTGAGGCCCAATAACACCCATGTCCGGCCACTTATGCATGCATTTTCCAATTATTATTTTCATTATTTTAATGCCAATTAATTACTAACCTAAACCTAGCAGTTATCTATAAATAGAAAGTGATGGCTCACACTGTAATATCCCGAAAAACATATTGATATTTTAATTGGACATATTTTATAAAATATGTGATTAAGTGGGTATTAGAGTAGGATTATAATCCTACTTAAACTAATTACGAGTTGATAATGAAAATATGAGTAAATGAATAATAAAGCGTAATTTATTAATTACGTAGATTGTATTGAAATATGTGGGTATCGTAGATACCATAATTCGAATAAAATATTTTTCTAGCCTGGCAATTGTGGAACTTGACGGGGAGGTCAGAAATGTCACAACAATAAAAGATGAATTAAATTAGATTTACACCTGACTAGTGTAAAATTTTGAGTTGTCGATTAGACGGATTATTTGCAATTACCAAAATATCCCTAGGGTTGATTTTAGGTTTAAGATTTCCTACAAGGGTACAATGGTCATTTTGGGTAATAGTAAGGGAAATTTTATTTACACCCCAAAATTTTTTAAAGGCACCCCATTTTAATAGTTTTTATTTTATATAAAATTTATATTTTTAATTGTACTAAATTTTTTTAATTTTTTTTTCCAATTCATATTCTTAAAAAATATACCTATCAAACAAAAATAAATTATATTTTAAATATTATGAGGAAAAAATTAAAATAAAAAATTATATGAAATTTTCTTAGAAAAAATTAAAAAAATATATACATGAGTCAGAAAAAATTATGAAAATAAAATTAAAATAAGTGTTGAAATTAACATAAAATAATGTGAGAAAAAAATTTTAAAAAAATATTAATAGTAATTTTTAAAAATGATTTAAGTTTATATTTTTTTAAAAAATGAGGTGTACTTATTATTTTGTGGGGTGTAAATAGAACTGCCCTAATAGTAATTGGTTTATTTTATTTGTAGTAGTGGCTGAATTAAATTAATATAGGTTAGGTTTATTTATTTAGTTAAAAAGGAAATAAAACAAAAAAGGTTGTGAGGTAAAGTCAAAATTTAGGTTACCATCAACTTTATTCTTTTCTTCTTGGCCAAACTCTAGGGGAGTTGGAACCCAGGTTTTTCTTTTTCAAATTCTTCATGATTGAGCTGAAATGACAAGGAGTGGAGGTTGGTTAAGCATTGAGGTAAGTTTCTTCACTTATTCTTGATGATTTCTAGGATTTTAGATTGAGATTTTTGAGGATTTTACTTGATTTCGGGTCTGTAGGTTTTGTTGAGTTTAGAGTATGTTCTTTGGTTTAATTAAATTGTTTAAAGCTTTAGTTTCAAGTTTTAGGGGGCTGTTATGATTTGGTTGGGTGAGTTGAGTTGGGAACTCAAGAACTCACTCAACAATGGTACTTTTGTGATTTTAAGTTAATTGTTGGTTTTGAGTGTTGAGATATGTTGTATTCATGTTATAGAACTGTTCTGTGAAGTTTGAGAACAATTGGTTAGGTTTGGAGCAAGTTTTGGGACTTTGAAGATCTAAAATTTTCGAGTTTCTGGTGTGGTGAACCGGAATTCCGGATGGTACAGGGCTGCACCAACCGGAATTCCGGATGGTCAATTTTCAGGAATCGCCGATTTTTGTATTTTAGCCATAACTTTTCACTCGGGTGTCCGTTTTAGAAATTCTATATACCGTTTTGAAGCTTATGAAGAGCTCTACAGTATGAGACATAAATTAGAGCCAAAAGATATATTTTAATTTAGGGTGTTTTTACCATAAGATTTGGTAAAAAACCCTAGGTTATTTTATGCGGGTTTTAGACAGTGTTTTGGAATAAACCCTTATTGATTTACCTTTGTCGTGACATAGGACTCAAAAGTGTCGGGCATCGTTCCACTCAGATTGGCCCACATACTTGATTTTGGACTTGAGGTAAGATAAGTATTAAGCATTGTTTATGGTTAATGATATGATTATTATGGTCTCGATTATGATCGAGATCCCGATATATATTTGTTGTGACTCGATTATGATCGAGGGAAATAATAGGAAACGATTATCATCATTGTGACTCGATTATGATCGAGGGAAATAATGGGAAACGATTATTATCGTTGTGACTCGATTATGATCGAGGGAAATGATATGAAACGATTATTATCGTTGTGACTCGAATATGATCGAGTAAAAGAAACGGTCATTACCGTTATGAGTAATTACTCTTGAAACTGCGGATAGGTTTCTTACTTATCGTTTGCTGTATCGGGCAGCGATAGTGACATAAGCAGCTCGTGCTTAACGAGTGGTAATGGTACTTTATAAAGTACCAGGATTGTGTGATTACGAAGTTATGAAATGACTTAAGCATGCTATTATGTGATGAGTTGTAATTAGATATATATGCGTTATAATGTGAATGAATGGATTTTATATTTCTTAAGAAATTAGTTTCTTTTCTTGCAGAATCTTAGTGACTCACGAAATGTAAGAATTCGTGTTTATAGAGATGTAAGACTGGAGTGCTTTATGAAGCACTGAGATTATGGGGTTATGGTAATGTGTGATTTAGGGTGTTGTACGAAACACAGAGATTGTGAATTATGAATAGTTATAAATATACTTGATTATGTAATAAGTGTGCTCTCGTAGACGTTAAGTTATTTGTGCACCTTGAATGTGTATGACCTATTGGTGTATATATTACATTGTAATGAAATTGGCAAGCACTTTTTATGATTTTATTTAGTAGCTTTTCTTGCTGAGTCACTATGACTCACGGGTGCTTTATGATGCAGGTAAGAAGATTAGCAGTTTTATTCGGCCATGAGTCAGAGGTCTCCCAGCAAAACCGTGGGGTCTTGGCTTCTGGGAAGCAGGATCGAATTCCCTTCTATGTTTGAAAATGTAACCTACTGTAAACAATTTTTTTTTTTTTTTTTTTTATAAACAGGGGAACCCTATATTACGACAGTATTTAAAATGAAAGTCTTTATTTTGAATTTAATTAAAGATTTAAATTAAACCACACTTTTCCAAAATTTATAGATTAGTGATAATAAGTTTATAAATGCACACACGTGGCGTCCCTGAGGGTCAGGGCGTTACACACACCAAATAAGGTAGTTAAGCAATTGTTCAGTAATTCAGGAAACTGCTTCTTTCAGAAAGTTGAGCCTTCCCTTTTCTCTCTATATATAGCCGACCCTCTTCTTCTTCTTCTTCTTCTTCTTCTTCTTCTACACAAGAGATACAATTTTGAAATACCTAGTGAGAGAGTAGTGCCCACACACAGTAAACAGTACCTCAATCATAGTTTGGAAGACTGTGAAGGATCAAATCCAAGAGAAGGACATTCGGACTCAGATCTTGATTATACTCTGCAACAGAAAGGATACAAGGGTTAGAGATCTGAGTGGAAGGAGACATATTATTCCGCTGCACCCAATGTAAGGTTTCTCATACTTTATATGTGTTTACTTATCATCGTTTTAGAAGTTCATATTTAGGTTGTTAATCAACATACTTGTGAGTAGATCTAAGATCCTGGTAAAATAATTCCAACAACTGGCACCAGAGCCATGGTAATTGATTTGCTTGCAAGAAATTTGGACTTAAAACGATTTGTTTGTGATTTGGATGGTATCAGGTTGTTGTTTTGTGTGTTGTATTGATGATTGATTGATATTTGTGAAATTCTGGGAAAAATAATTGAATTTTCGATTCTGCAATTATTTTTATTGGATAGTTTGGAAAAAATTAAGCAATTTACTTTTTTACAGAACTCAATTTCGATTTTATTTGAAATAGTTATGAATTTTTGAAAATTGGGAAAAATCAGGGTGGTGATCAACCTTCCCACGCTCGCGGAATGGCTGCTTGCAGCCTCCAGCGCCAAGGAATCTCCGCCCAGCCTCCCCTTGTGTGCGCGCGGGTGGTATGCTGTGCATACCATCCTTACAGCTCACCAATTTTTCCGTTTTCTTCGATTTTTCATGCTATTTCATGGAATTAACTTCTGATTTTTTGTGTAGTTTTGTATTTTGATTTTTATTTTTCATATTTCAAATCTAATTATCAGAATTAAATTAATTTGATTTTTCAAAATTAATTTTAGATATTAGTGTAATTTGAATTTGAAAATAGGTAAAAATCTATTTGTGTTTACTTCTTTTCTTATTTTAAAAAAATTTGATTATTTTATCTTAATTTTAAATCTAAGGTCAGATACTAATTTTTTTTTTTTTTTTTTTTATAAAATATTCTATTTTAAGTAATTTGACCTTATTTAGATTTAAAATAAGATTACTATAATCATGCTATTTTAAATAGAAATAAGATATTTTTGCTAACATTTAAATTTTGTTATTTTTACTTAAATTAAATTACAAAATCAGAAAAGGGTATGTATTTATCATTTTTTATTTTATTTAATATTTAATTTATAAAATAACATGAAATTTAAAAGGTGGTTAGCAATTTCTTTTTTGAAATGATATTTAGGTTAGTTGAAACCTAATTTTTCAAAATTGTAGGTTTAATTTTAAATATTATTTTACTTCATTTAAAATTCGAATTTTTTTTATTTAATTATTTTCGAAATATAATTAATTATTTAAAATTAAATAAATTCTACATCCAACTATCCAATCTAACTTGTTGCAGGAGTATGTGTTTTAGATTGTTTGTAAGTTTTTCTAAAACCTATTATTACTTGATCTAAATTTCCATAATTAACTTGTTGAGAGATCCAATGATCTGATTTCAACCCATGGTTCAATTGTCAATAGGTCAAGTAAATAATTTGTAAGAGGTAAATTTTACATTCTTCTTTCATCTGTGTATGACCTAGTAACATGATAGGGTCCATCCAAATCTGTGTGCCTGTGTGAGCCTATATGTTTATTTTATTATAGATGCATATAGGCTGTTGCTAAATAAAATGTCACACCCTGATAGATTTTATTTAGGTCCTTTTAGTTTTTGGACCTATTCAATTAATAACAGTTATTTGTTTTAAGATTAAATTCCTCTCTTTTGGGCCTTGTGTGAGAGATGGGGACCAATAGAAGTGGGTACGACATACTGAACCCAGCTCCCCCTCACATGAACTACCCCAATTGTGAAGGCCCATTTGCCTGATTTGAATAACTGTATTAGGTTAATTAAATTAGTTTAACCTAATAAAATTGATTAGCAACATAATTAACTTTTAAAATATATGAAATTTATTTTCATTTTAATATTTTAAAGTTAATTTTAAGAAAAACACTCTTAGTTTAAGATATTATTTCTAGATAAACTATTTGTATTTTTCTTGTATTTAATTAAATAAAGAATTTTAACTAACTAGATTCTTTCTGAAACTTACTTTAATTATTTCATTAAATATTCCTATTTAAGTTATAAATTAGTTATTACTAATTTTCCTTATTAACTTAAATTTGAATATCTTTTGAATTTAATATTAAGTTGAGGAATTCTAGGAATTGGTTATTGAAGATTCTTAAAAGATGTTTTTTAAGTTGATTTTAAACTTAAAATGGAATATTCTTAAATTAGGTAGTTACCACCTAATTTTGATATTTAATTAAATTTTATTTGGAAATTTTAAGTTGCTCATTTTAGATATTTTCTATAACAACTTAAATCAGATATTTTTCAAATCTTGAAAAGATACTTAGTTAAATTAAGATATTTTCTAGATAGTTATTTATATACTAATTATTATTTCTAATTTTAAAATAGGAAAATATCATTGATTTTGAAATTAATTGTTTAATAATTAATTTTGGTACAATTCAAGTTAAGAATATTTTCCTAGTATCAAACTAGAAATTAATAATTAAGCCTTCTCTATGCTTAATTATTTATTTATTGAATTTAATACATTTAATTAAATTGAAAATTAAATATCTAAGTTGATTTTCATAATGATACTTAAATATTTTATTTTCATGATATTTAATTAAATAGAAATATTATTTTAAGTTGGGTAATTTTATAACAACTTAAATTTGAATAATTTTCAAAATATATTTTATTTATTTTATTAATCATTTTTCGAAATTGCATTTGATAATGCAAGATGATTTTGAATTTATCTTGAAAAATAGATTAAAGTTGTAAATTAATTATTATTTTAATTAATTTTGAATCAATTTAAATCAATGATTTTTTCATTTAATGATTAATTTAAAATAAAGGAACTAAAATATATTATTATTAGAAGTTGAATTAATTAGTCAAGACAATTTAGATAGATAATATTCTTGCTTGAAGTATTTTTAGTAAAGATTAATTTATTTTAATGTATTTCGAAAATTGTATATTTTATACTTTAATTTTTTGAAATACAATATATATATATTTATAGAAAGTTTTAATTTGAGTTGCCAATTAATTTAAATTGATACAACTTAAATTAAGTTATTTTCTTAATATTTATTGGAAAATTTATACTAAGATGAAAATAATTCATTTTATTTTCTTAACCATCTAAGTTTAATTTTATAAATATTAAATTAAATTTTATTTAGAGTTTTATTCTAAATTTAAAATTTAATAAATATATATATAAATAAAGCTTAGAAGAAAATACATTTTAAATAATGAGTTTTATTATTATTAAGATATTCGATCTCCATTGTTAGTCTTACATAGCTATTGTTTTAGTGAGTAATCCTCCCTAATGGAGGAACGTTCATTAGCAAGTTAGCACCGTTTAATCTCGAAAGATAAGTATATTTGTAAGTTTTTTATATTAGTATTGATCACCCTAATGGTGGCGACTATATAAGACTTACAAACGTATGAAACAATGGTGGAAGCTCATGAAATAGGAATAACCTTGACTCTCGCCTAAACGGGACAACGTCGGATTCTCTTTTCGATCGAATAAAAGGTTGCTAGAATGGTTATTATTTTAGATGAGCTGACAACTCTATTCAATGGATGGTAGCTTTGACTCTCACTTAAACGGGACACTGATATCAATTTGTTGAAAACCTTGGAAATTATTTAGGATTGTATGTTTTTGTATTTTCTCTTGTTATTCCTACTTGCTATGTGCTAATAATTTCTGAATAAGATTTTGTGATAAACCATAATTGATTTCTATTTATCATTTTGTAGTATCCTGTATTGCCATGTCAAATACCATGTTGTCACTGTTGACTGAAAATAAGCTAAATGGATCTAACTTCCCTAAATGGAAAGAGAACATTAATATTGCTCTCATAGGTGAAAGTGCCTGTTTGTGTTGACTGAGCCGTCTCCCCGAATGCGACAGTGACAATGCAACCAAAGCTGTTAAAGAGAAGTTCGAGCGTTGGCAGAATGCTAACAACAAAGCTCGATACTTCATGCTTTCCAGCATGGTTGACACCTTGAAAACAAGGTTTGCTAACGCTGTCACGGCTGCAGAAATAATGACGCAGTTAACTGAGCTATTCGGAATGGCATCTATCCAGTCTCGCTTTGACGCGACTAAGAAATTTATCAATGCAGGGATGGAACCCCATCAGAATGTGCGTGATCACCTTTTCTAAATAGCAAGTTATTTCCAAGAAGCCCAGAATCATGGTGCTGAAATGGATCAGACAACTCAAGTGAGTCTTATCTTGAATAGTCTGACTCCAACTTTTCTGCCCTATACATCAAATTATGTCATGAATAAGAAAGAACAAGACTTTCACACGTTAGTCAATGACCTTCAGACATATGAAAATTTGATTGGAGGACCCAAGAAGAAAGGGAATAAACCTCAGAAATCTGGAAATGGTAATGGGACGAGTAATCCTGAGGCACACGTTGCCTCTACTTCCAAACCCAAGAATAAGAAGAAGTGGAAAAATACCAAGAAGCGAGCAAAAGCTGTGAAAACAGCTAAGAACAAAAAGGCTGCTGCTCCTGGTGATACACCAAAAGGAAAGTGTTTCTACTGCAATGAGAAAGGCCATTGGAAACCCCAATGTCCTAAGCTTCTTGCAAAGAAACAAGGTATTTCTTTCTATAAACTGATGTGTTTTAGTGAATTATTATCCATTTGGATTATTAATTCTGGACTACTAACCTTGTTTATTTGTTTTTCTTCTTACAACCCAAGCTGCTTGAACTCAGGTGCTATCTTAGCGAGTTGGTTTTGAAAGCTGGACAAAAGGATGGAGTTCGTCCAAGATAAAGATGAAGCTCATTTATTTTTTTTGAATTAATTGTTTTAGTTTTAGAACAATTTAGATTTCAAGTTTGGGATTTTATTCCCTGTTCTTTTCTAATGATGTTGCAAACAATTTTTGAATTTATAATTAAGTTTTTTTTACAAATAAATTGCAATCTATGAGTTGAGCTTCATTACTTTATCTTATATATCAATTACCAATTATTATATTTATTATGTTTGTATGTGTATGTGTTTTATTATTGATACAAATTCTATAGTTATTTAAACTTTTTACAGAGTTATTACTACATAAACACTAGAAATTATTTCTATGTTTATGAATAATTGTTAATTCTAAAATAATTATTAAGAATTTGTTTAATAAAACGATCTTTTGATCTGATAGGGGTGGAGAAAAAGTTAAGAATGATATGCTGTTCAACGATCTTTTATATCTAATGAACTCTGGATTATATTTCAACTCCACATAATCTCTATAACACTTAGAGAATCATGATCTCTATAACCTTTAGGGGTGGATCATAATCTCTATATACTTAGGGGTGGACTATATTCCACAGTACTCTTTGTGACACATATTTTAAACATGGAAGTAATATAATAAATTAGCTATTATCAGAATAAATTCTTGATCTTGATTATATGTTCCAGTTTAGATTTACTGTTGTAATAGATAATGATACCAATAAAGTTCTTTGATAATGTACCACACTACCTTAATTGAGTGGGAGAATTTTAAAATTCTTTACCCATTTTTATTTGGTTGATACTTGTGATAAGGACTTAAGAACACTACTGATAAAACAAATCTAACCATTCACGTGGATAGAAATAACTTATCAAAATTATGAGAATAAGATAGAAGAATTCTTGCATAGTCCATTCGAATGAGTTGAGTCAAGATTTCTAATCCTCATAACAATTTTATGGTATCTTAATTTAATTGCTTAATCTCTAGCAAGTATTTTACACTTCAAATACCAGACTGCTATGTTGTTGACATAATCTTAAAGAAACTTACAATTTCAGACTAAGATAATAAGTCACAACTAGATACCCCTCAAACAATAGTAAGAGGTTAAAAGTATTATTTAACCAGACACCTATTGTTGAGTGGGAGCCATCTGAGATATAATCAAATGATGAACATTAGGGGGAAAGTCAAGAAAGATTTATGAAAGTGACCTATATGTTAGATATTAAGGAACTGTATGTTAGTTATCCTTATATCTACACCAACTCATTAAGATTTTGAGATGGTGGTTACTCTGGGGGTGGAGGAGTTATTCTAGAAGAGTGTAAAAACCCGTCTATAATAATTCAAGCTCCATTAGAGAAGATATACCTAACTTTGTAAATTCAAAATTACCAGAAAGTTATTCTACTGAAGAAAAATTCTACACTGCATTATCTCAGTTCCAAATTTTAAAATATGAGAGATATGTCTTCTGTTTGTTCAGATGTACTTAATAAGCAGTAAGGATTTCAATATACCGTGATGAGTAAAGCATATAGTTAAGGATATTTCATAATGTTTTATGAACCTGGTTCCAGAAGTTTGGGTTGATTCAAATATACTACACTTGATCTGAAGATCAAGACAACAGATTGATTGGAATGCACAACTTGTTTTATGTTAGTGCAAGTGGGAGTTTGTTGGGTTTTGTGCCCTAAATAAAACCCATTACAATCTGATTAGTTATCAATTTAAGATATTTGAAGAGATCTATGTTAACATGTATTTTTCATGTTTATAGTTTAATATATATATATTTAATATATACACAAAATCAGTTAAGTCTAGAACATATATTTATTCACAATTACAGTATTGTCAACACAGTGGAATGTGATTGTGATTATATGATTCAAAAGACTAAGTCCTTGTTTCATCAGTGTTTTGGATTTACACTGATGTGATAATCAGCGATGAAGTATACTTACACTTGGAGTAAGTGTTATGCTCTTTCCAGGACATTGGTAAAGTATACTAGATTCGAATGTATGGAGTATACATTGGACTGGACCGATATTAAACTTGGTCAAGATATTATAAACTTACCGTTGTATCTTTCCAAGTCAATATCACTAGTTGATCTTAGATTAAAAGAATCTAAATCTTGATATGCTGAGGCTCAATCTCAGGAGTGCTATTCATGTTCTTTGATTTATTAGTTAAGCCTACTTTTGGATCAGGGTGATACTTATATTTCGGAAACATGATAGTATGAATGAGTGGGAGCGTTGAACATAAATGTGGAATCTATAGCTTCTACTGGTGTATAAAAGTCAAGTGATGATTCCCTTCGAGCTTAGCTAAATAGAAGTAAATGGATGAGCTCTTGTTTTAGGGACTATATCTTAGATCATTACAACATCATTTACAGGTAGCTAAGTGTTTTAAGGGGCCAAATACATTGAGGGGTGAAAACGGTAAATTTATCCCATCTCGATGTAAATCATCTATATAGAGGATCTTTGATCACATTAAGATTATAACGATGGTTAAATGAAATAGCATATCTATATCGTGGAACATATAGAATGCTCTATATAAGTCTGAGAGTGCAATTCCAAGTTCTAAGAGTAGATTCAACAAGGAATTAATAAGTTAGGAAATTTACCTGGTAAATTCGGTTCGACTTATTGGAAGCTCAATAATATAGATCCGTGGTTCCCATTCTAGTTGAGACCATACTGCTTGTAAGACTCAATAATTGATTTATCATTAATCAATTATAATTCTAAAAGTTAGACTATGTCTAATTTGTGAATTTTCACTAAGCAGGGGTGAAATTGTGAAGAAAAGAGATTCTAGGTTTATTTATTAATTAAGAGACTCCATATGTCTAATTAATAATTATATTAAATGACAATATTATTTATTAATCTATTTTAGTTATTAAATAATTAGTTTTGGCATTTAAATAGTTAGAAAAGTTGGCATTTTTGGAAAATAGAAATAGAAATTGTGAAAATTGCAAAACCCAAGTGAGGCCCAATAACACCCATGGCCGACCACTTATGCATGCATTTTCCAATTATTTTTTTTCATTATTTTAATGCCAATTGATTACTAACCTAAACCTAGCAGTTATCTATAAATAGAAAGTGATGGCTCACACCAAATAAGGCAGTTAAGCAATTGTTCAGTAATTCAGGAAACTGCTTCTTTCAGAAAGTTGATCCTTCCCTTTTCTCTCTATATATAGCCGACCCTTTTCTTCTTAAGCAAGCTTCTCGCTCATGGAACAAAAGGTTTGATGAAATCATCAAGACCTACGACTTTCTTCAGAATGAAGATGAACCTTGTGTTTACCAACTCAAGGAAGACCAAGTAGTAGTATTCCTGGTCCTTTATGTTGATGACATTTTGATTATTGGAAACAATGTCAAGAAAATGACTCACATCAAGGAATGGCTCAACACTCAATTCGATATGAAAGATTTGGGTGAAGCAGCCTATGTTCTTGGTATTCAGATTATCAGAAACCGGAAGAACAGATCTCTTGCTCTCTCTCAAACAACCTACATTGACAAAGTTTTAGAGAGATTCTCCATGAACAACACCAATGGGGCAAACATGCCTTCTAGATATGGTATTCGTCTATCTAAGGAACAGTCTCCGACTGATCCTCAAGAGATAGAGGACATGGCGAATTCCATATGCTTCTGCAGTTGGAAGTCTAATGTATGCAATGTTATGCACTAGACCTGACATCTGCTATGCAGTGGGAATCGTGAGCAGGTATCAGTCTAATCCAGGACAGGAGCATTGGAATGCAGTTAAGTATATTCTGAAATACTTAAAGAGTACAAGGAATCTTATGTTAGTCTACAAGGGTGGTGCTTTAAATCCCATAGGCTACACTGATTCAGATTTCCAGGCAAGTCTTGAAGACAGGAAATCTACATCTGGGATGGTGTTTACTCTTGGGGGTGGAGTAGTGGTTTGGAGAAGTGCAAAACAAACCGCGATATCGGAATCGACTATGGAAGCTGAATACATAGCTGCAGCTGAAGCTGCTGAAGAACTTGTCTGGCTAAGAAAGTTCTTCACCAGCATCGGTGTCGTCCCTGGAATGGAAAAGCCTCTGGTCCTACTTTGTGATAATAATGGAGCGATAGCTAATAGTAAAGAACCTCGAAGCCCCAAGAGAAGCAAACATATTGAGAGGAAGTATCACATTATCAGAGAATACATGGCAAGAGGGGTTGTACTAGTTGAGAAAGTTGACACAGAGGACAACCTAGCTGATCCATTTACCAAAGTCTTGGCCCTGACAGCATTTGAAAAGCACCGTCAGAATTTAGGATTAATTGATATGTACTGATTAGTTTTATATTAGTGCAAGTGGGAGTTTGTTGGGTTTTATGCACTAAATAAAACTCCATTTCAATGTAATCTATTTTATTCAACATCAATAAAGAAACAGAAGTATTTTTCATTCATTTGTGTATGTTTTGGTTCACTTTATCAATTGCTTGTCTATTTGATTTATAAATTCATCTGAAACCCTTTTCACATACTTGATCCTATTTATTGTGTTGTCAACACTTTGGAAAGTAAACATGACTATGTGAATAAAGTTTCCTAGATTTATCAGACACAGGGTTTTACTGATATGATAATCTACAACAAGAGTTTACTTGCATTTGGAGAACATTGGTTAAAGTAAAGCTCAGGTTGGATGCATGGAGTATGCATCGGAAGGGACCGATATTGAACTTTGACTTAGATTTATTAAACTTACCGTAAAATCTATTCAAGTCAATATCGCCTAGTTGATCCTAGATCAAATGATCTTAATCCTGTTATGATTAGGCTCAATCTCAGGAGGCTATTCGTGTTCTTTGATTTGTTAGTTAAGCCTACTTTTAGGTCAGGGTGATACGTACATTTTGGGAACACGGTAGTACAATTGAGTGGGAGCGCTAACATAAACATGGAATCTATAGCTTCTATCTGGCGAATAGTAAGCAAAGGATGATCTCCTTCGAGCTTGATCAAACGAAAATAAATGGTGGAGTACTCATTTCACATAAGCTGAAATATCATTTATACGGGGTCAAGTGTTTTAAGGATAAAATACATAGTAGGGTGTAACGGTAATCTAATCCCTTTACAGTGTACATCATTCATATTGAGGATCATTGATCAAATTAGGATTATAACAATGGATAACTAATGATGTGTCTATATGGTGGAACATATAGAGCATTCTATATACTGAGAGTGCAATTCTAAGTTCTATGCGTGGATTCAACGAAGAATTAATAAGTTAGTGATTTTAAGTAATAAATTCTTGATCTACTTATTGGAAGCTCGGTTATATAGACCCATGGTCCCCCCACTAGTTGAGATAATATTGCTTGTAAGACTCATGTAATTGGTTTTGATTAATCAATTATAATTCTCAAATTAGACTATGTCTATTTGTGAATTTTTCACTAAGTAAGGGCGAAATTGTAAAGAAAGAGTTTTTAGGGGCATATTTGTTAATTATGATACTTTGTATGGTTTAATTAATAAATATGATAAATGAAAATATTATTTAATAATTATTTATAGTTATTAAATAGTTAGAATTGGCATTTAAATGGTTGAATTAGAAAATTGGCGTTTTTGAGAAAATCAGATGAAAAAGTGATAAAACTGCAAAATTACAAAAAGTGAGGCCGAAATCCAATCAGCCATGGCCGGTCACTTTTATAGGGATTATCCTATGATATTTTCATTATTTTAATGCCAAATAATTCAAACCTAACCCTAGTGGAATGCTATAAATAGGTAGTGAAGGCTTCAGAAAATAATACACTTTTCTTTCAGAAAAAACTGAGCCTCTCTCTCTACCTTTGGCCGACCACTCCCTCTCTCTCTTCTTCCTTAAGATTTCGAAACACTTAGTGATTAGAGTAGTGCCCACACACAGCAAGTGATACCTCAATCATAGTGAGGAAGATCGTGAAGAAAGACTTTCAGCAAAAATAGTTTCAGCACCAAAGAATTAGAGAAAAAGATCCAGGTTCAGATCTTGATAATACTCTACTACAGAAAGGATACAAGGGTTAGAGATCTGAACAGAAGGAGTCATTTAATTCCGCTGCACCCAATGTAAGGTTTCCTAAACTTTATATGTGTTTATTTTATCGTTTTAGAAAGTTCATATTTAGGGTGTTAATTAACATACTTGTGATTAGATCTAAGATCCTGGTAAAATAATTTCCAACATAGTGGAGAATCAGTTACTCCAGCTTGTGATTTTCTCAGCTCAATGTAGAACTTGAGAGAATTGTCACTCAGTAGCTTCATCGGTGTTGTCCCTGGTGATATCTGGTAGGATATGTCTATGTTGCTTCTGCTGCAGTTGATCTTTGTTTTTTATCAGCTCCATCAAGTTTTCTAGTGATGAATTGGTTGGAATTAATTTCCGTCATTGTGTAGTCATCGTAATTTGTATTTTCCCTCCATTGACCCCCATATTTGATGACACACATGATTTGTTCCATACTTGCAATTTTAGCAAAAAAGTAATATCAGAATATTATTGAAATATTTTGTTTGGAACCGGTTATTTTTTAAAAAATTATAGGTGTTATTGTTTTGGTTTTAGGTTTTTAACTATTTTTTTTTTGTTTTTTGGTTTTTGTTTACTGGTTTTTTAGTTTTAGGTAAACTATTTTTGACTGGTTTTTTGGTTTTAGGTAAACTGTTTTTAACTGGTTATTTTGGTTTTGGTATATATTTGTTTTTCCTGTTATGTATGTGTTTCTTACAGTTGACCTTGATTTTGTATATTGTTTTAACCGGTTATTTTTTTTTATATGTGTTCATTAAAATATGTGTAATGTTTTATATACCAGTAATGCTTATATACCTGTTATATCAGAATATTATTGTAATATTTTGTTTGGAACTGGTTATTTTTTAAAAAATTATTGGTGTTATTCTTTTGGTTTTAGGTTTTTAACTGGTTTTTTAGTTTTTGTTTGTCATTTATGTTTTTTATTATTTTTTTGCATTTTCAAAGAAAAATTATTTTTTTAACTGGTTTTTTTTTTTTTTTTTTTTTTAAAAAAAAATTTTGATTGTATGTTTTGTTATATGTTTTTTTAACTATTTTTCACGTTTTTGATTGTATGTTTTGTTATATGTGACTTTCATTATTCTTTAACTGTTTTTAACTGGTTATTTTGGTTCTGGTATATATTTGTTTTGCCTGTTATGTATGTGTTTCATACTGTTGACCTTGATTTTGTATATTGTTTTAACCAGTTATTTTTTTTATGTGTGTTCATTAAAATGTCGTGTAATGTTTTATATACTAGTAATGCTTATATACCTGTAATATCAGAATATTATTATAATATTTTGTTTGGAACCGGTTATTTTTTAAAAAATTATAGGTGTTATTGTTTTGGTTTTAGGTTTTTAACTATTTTTTTTTTGTTTTTCGGGTTTTTTTTACTGGTTTTTTGGTTTTTATTTGTCATTTATGTTTTTTTTATTATTTTTTTGCATTTTCAAAGAATTTTTTTTAAAAAAATTATTTTCTTTAACTGGATTTTGTTATTTTTTGATTGTATGTTTTGTTATATGTTTTTAACTATTTTTCAAGTTTTTGATTGATTTTTTAACTGATTTTTTTTTTCCTATTATGTTTTGTTATATGTGACTTTCATTATTTTTTAACTGTTTTTAACTGGTTATTTTGGTTCTGGTATATATTTTTTTTGCCTGTTATGTATGTGTTTCTTACGGTTGACCTTGGTTTTGTGTATTGTTTTAACCGGTTATTTTTTTTTATATGTGTTCATTAAAATGTTGTGTAATGTTTATATACCGTTAATGCTTATATATTTGTAATGTGTATTATTGAAAATTGTTATTCCAGTTTTGATTCTGTGTATAATTTGGTTTGTTTTTTCAGTTTTTCGTTTTCGATTTTAATTAGCATTGATTTTTCAGGTTATAAAGATAAGGAAGAGGATAAGAAGCAATTGAAGAACTTACCTGAAGATGATCGTAGCTGTAGAAGACGATCGGAGGTCGATGATCGTTGCTGAAGCTCTGTCTTCAGTCGATGAAAATTTTTGGTTTTGAGATCGACTTTCTGCGCATGTTGCTTGCGTTTGAGATGATTAGAATGAGCTGAAGAACTTTCCGGAGCTGGAGAAGACGATCAGAGGCGGCGATCGTTGTTGGTTTTGGAGAAGATGATCAGAGGCGACTGATCTTTGCATTTGTGTTCGGTTTGCAGATCGAATGGCAGTGATCAATCGCGGCTAATGATAGTGCGATTCCAAACGTGACGAGCAGAGAGAAAACCGTAGAGATTAGGGAGAGAGAGATCGATTGAGATGGATTCTGTTATGTTTTCAGTTTGGAAAGTATAGGATTTTCCATTTTAAGCTTATTTATATGTTTTTTGGATTCCCATATTTTTTCATTGAATTAATATTTTTTCCATATCTTTTCCATTTATTTTTTTCTGCCATAAAAAAGTAAATGGCAACAAAAAATCCCATATTTATGAAAAATCCTCTTTTTTATTTTAGTTTTACAACCTTGGCTATGTACGTTTAAATCTTCATAAAATAGCCGATTTAATACAATTCACACGATCCAATCTAATTTAATTTAACTCGTAAAATATAGATATCTACACTTGTACAGATTGAATTAGATTTAAAAATTTAAATCCACACATGTGCAGATTAGATGTTGATTGACATGTAAAACTAATCGATCCAATCCAATCCAATCCACACATATTTATAAAAATATTAAAAAGTTATATATACAAATAATATTTTAATGTAAAGAAGATAGTAATTTAAAAGTCTCATACATATAATACAATTATATTTCAAAATTTAATAGATCAAATGTAGATTCTATTCTTATATATAATTTTTTTCTATATACAATTTAAAATAAAATTAAATATTTCTTTATACATACAATTTTTTTTTCTTCCTTTGAATTTTCTATTTGCTATTTTATTTATTATAATGTGTTGTTGGAGACATAAAATAACTATTATTCATTATACCGTTGTTGATAGTTATGTGAAAAAAATATTTTTTTTTCATAAATATTAAATAATTTAATTTTAAAAAGTAACCAATTTAAAATAACTGATCTAATTCGCACTTTTGCGAATTGGATTGGATTGGATTGGATTAGATTTGAGCTATTGTGCTGATTGGATTGGATCCAAAAAATAAAATCTGCACTTAGTGCAGATCGGATGCACTATGAGTGAAATAGTGCAAATTGGATTGGATGAACACCCCTATGTTTGATATGGTATAGTGATATAAATTTTCAGAAAAAAGAAAGAAAAAGGTATGGTGTAATGTATGGGAATAACAAAGTTTTACATTTTTGTCATTTTTAGCTGAATTATTTTCAAATATATTATGAATTATTTTTTGTTTTAAGTTGAAAAAATTATTATTATTATAGATATAAAATTACATGGATGAGTTATCTTAAATTCTTTGAAAATGTAGTATCTACATATTTTCTCAATGTTTACCCACTTGACGTAGCATCTCCACGTGGCCCAAAGCTGAGGATACGTGGGAGACAAGTCAGCACTAACCGGCTAGGGCAGTGTCGTGCAACTCCCTGATCCTAAAGATCTCAGGTTGCAAGATGAGCTCAAACAAGAAGAGCATGGAGACTTACAAGTTCCACATCTTCAAGGTTTTGAAACAAGTTCATCCTGATATCAAAATCTCCAGCAAAGCTACGGGGATCATGAAGAGTTTCATCAATAAAGACAGAGATACAAAAGTGTTGACCCTAAAAAGTGATCAACTGACAGCGGGGTCGACAGATCTGATATTTGCCACGTGTATGAGAAACGAGATTTGTTATAGAGGTTCGACCCTCTTGTGATAGCGGGTAATGACCTACTCCCCTTTTAGTTGTATTGATACTGAGAGAATCACTATCCAGATCACTATATGTGGGATCTGCTATAGTGCCCTTTGGATTACAATGTATGGATCGATGCCTAGTAGACTCGAGTGTTGGACAACCAAGAGTGTTGTACAACCTATGCTTGGGCATGTGAGAAAGTGAGGAAGAGAGAGAGAGAGAGAGTCTGACACTTAGACAAAATGAGATTTCTAGCTTAGAGGAGGCTTAGGCAACTTAGGTTTTTAGCTAGACGTTAAGGCCTTTATATGGGAGTCCTAAACCCTAGGCTTACAACTTAAATCTCTTGAAAAATAGGATAGTTAGCTAGATATTTACATAAGACCGAAATGCCCTTAGATTCAAGATACTTCTTAGCCTATTTGTTGAGCTTTTGGGGCCCAATATGCAGCCCACTTATGATGTCCACGTGTAGGTGTGTCTTGTGGGACCCACTGAGCAATCCTTGGCCGACCATGGCCTTGTGCTGGCCAGGATGGGCGGCCATGATGCTATTTCTTGGCTTGGCTAGCCATAGGGCCGGCCAGGGGTGGCTAGCCAACTCCCAAGAGTGAGCTGGACTGTCACTTGATCCCTGTTTGAGTGTCGGAGTCTGTGTTGGCTTGGATGTTGACTTGGCCTTCCCTTTGGGTGAGCTGTACTGCCACGTGGCACAGTTTCTGTCCATGTAAGCGTGCCACATCACGAGGACAAAAATTGGGATAACTTTTGCCTCCCAAGTCCCTGTGTGGACGTCTGTACGGATAGGGACTTTACCAACAAGATTGATGTTATCGGGACTGCAGTTACTTTTGCTAAATAAAAAGTGGTGCCTGTGTTGAAGAATT
The DNA here is from genome assembly GCF_029168945.1 of Cannabis sativa. Taxonomy (NCBI): domain Eukaryota; kingdom Viridiplantae; phylum Streptophyta; class Magnoliopsida; order Rosales; family Cannabaceae; genus Cannabis; species Cannabis sativa. The sequence goes on from NC_083606.1 coordinate 26,150,836, forward strand.
TTATCTTGATTGTTTGATCTTGTTGCAATTGAGAAATAATTCCTTTATGTGTCTTTTTGATGAGTTGGTGAAGTAAGTGAGAAAAAAGGGGGCCCAAATGTACATAAGTGAGTTTTGGGGGAAAACCCTTTTTTCAATTTCATTTTTCACTTTTACTTTCTCTCACTAGAATTTAGCTCTTGAGAAAGCTCCTCCTTCTCTCTAAGTGGTCGAACCTCTAGGCTTCAATCTCCTTGGGATTTTTTTGTTATTTCAACGATCCAAGCTCCCCATCTTCGTCTTCATCGGAATCTAGTTGCAAGTAAGCTTTCTATTCATTCTCTTTCACTTGATTTGAATGATTTGCCATGAATGCATGAACATTATTTCTTGTTTTGAACATGCTTTGATTCTTATGTTAGATTGTAATCCATTCGGTATTTTGATCTGCATGATAGCCTTAGGATGAACAATGTATGATTTATAGATGAAAAAGAGCTGAATCTGACCTTTGTTGTGATTCTTGGCTCTTTGAGTCACGAAGAAGACGAAGAATATGTTTGAGTTCTTGGAAAATCACGCGTTTTGATCCATGCACATGTTGATCCATGAACAAGGAGGCTTTCCCATGGGTGGCTTTCATGGGGTCTGGCCAGCCATGGGAAAGCCACCCATGGGGACTGTGTCCCTAGGTTGGCTGGCCTATGCCTAGAACTAGGGTTCTTGGCCAACCGATAAGCTGGGTCTTAGGGTCTGGCCGACCTCTAGGACCTGGAACCCTAGTTGGCCAAGGCCAAGGCTCTAAGCGGGCAGCCAATTTTCTCCCTCTTTGGACTGTAGTTAGGGTCTTATAGCGGCCTTGGAGGCATATACAACTGTGGCCTTATGCGTGGTTTATATTGGAAACTATATATAAGGCTAGATAATGAGTCCATTATAGTTAATTGTGCAACTTAAGACTTACTGTGTGTCTTGGTAATTGTACCTAAGACGATACTTGGTTGTTGGTCGACCTTATACCCTTCGTTTTTCTTGGAAGATGTCGTTGAGTGTTGTTGACTTGAATATATTTGTAGCTTTGTCAGGTTGCTCACCTCCCTTTATTTCTTCCATACAGGTAGTGATCGGTGCTGAATTGGGGGGGTGGCAACTGTGTAGGTCTTTTGCTCTCCTCGTACTGATGGCAAGGACAAAATGCACTTTGCGTAGGGCTTCTCCGTATGATCCACATGTGGCGATGGTAGCCATAAGGGGTCAAATCATAGTGTAGGAAAAGACTGCCCAACCTCTTGTCGAGGCTGCGCCAGAGGTGGACTCAGAGACTGGGAGCTCCGACGTGAAATCCGAGCTGGAAGACGATACTCCAGTGAGGGGGAGAAGATATAAGACATGTTCTATCCTCCCTAACTGTCCCTTGGGCCATTATGACGCCTGAGGCAATCCCTGAATGGTCATGGCGTGCCTTTAGTAATAGGACTAGATCTGTCGGAAATTATATTACCAGGATCTAGATTTACTAACAAGTATGTTTCATTAACATCCTAATATGAATTTCTAAAACAATGAAATAAACACATATAAAGTTAGAAAACCTTACATTGGGTGCAGCGGAATATAATGACTCCTTCCGTTCAGATCTCTAGCCCTTGATTCCTTTATGTAGCAGAGCATTATCAATATCTGAACCTGAATCTCTTTCACTCCTTCTTTGATGCTGATTCTCCTTCTTGTTGATTGGATTCTTCACAATCTTCCACACTATGATTGAGGTACCACTTGATGTGTGTGGGCACTCACTCTATCACTCAAGGTTCGAAATTATTGAAGAATAAAAGAGAGAATTTGTTTCGACTATAGTGAATAGAAAAAGGCTCAGTTTTCATCTGACAGAGTTAAGTGTGAATGTGAGCCATCACTATCTATTTATAGGTAACCACCTAGGTTTATGTTAGATTTATTTGGCATTAAAATAATAGAAAAAATAAATGGTAAATTGCTTTAAGTGTGGCCGACCCTAGATAGTGGATAATGGGCCCACTTTACAATATTTCCGTTTTGTCATTTTTCTATCCCATTTTCTCAAAAACGCCAATTTTCTAATTTAACCACTTAAATGCCAATTCAAATTATTTAATAACTAAAATTAATTATTAAATAATATTGTCATTTAATAAATTTATTAATTAGACTTAATAAAGTATTTCAATTAATAAATAAAACCTAGAATCTCTTTTCTTACAATTTTGCCCTTGCTTAGTGAAAATTCTTAAACTGGACATAGTCTAATTTTAGAATTATAATTGATTAATCAAAATCAATTAACTGAGTCTTACAAGCAGTATGGTCTCAACTAGTATGGGGACCATGGGCCTATATAACCGAGCTTCCAATAAGCAGATCAAGAATTTACAAAGTAAATCCACCGACTTATTAATTCCTTATTGCATCCACTCATAGAACTTAGAATTGCACTCTCAGTCATATAGAACGTTGTATATGTTCCACGATATAGATACGCTATAAATTATCCATTGTTATAATCCTAATAATCAATGATTCTCATGTTGGAAATATTTTACCAGGATCTAGATTTACTACCTTGTATGTATCATTAACATCCTAATATGAATTCTAAAACAATGAAATAAACACATAAGGGTTCAAGAAAACCTTACATTGGGTGCATCGGAATATAATGACTCCTTCCGTTCAGATCTCTAGCCCTTGATTCCTTTCTGTAGCAGAACATAATCAAGATCTCAACCTGGATCTCTTTCTCTCCTTCTTTGATGGTGAATTTTCCTTCTTGTTGTTTGGATTCTTCACAATCTTCCACACTATGATTGAGATACCACTTGATGTGTGTGGGCACTACTCATTCACTCTAGCTATTTAAAAATTGAAGAGAAGAAAAGAGAGAGAGAGGTGGCGGCTCAGGAATTTTCTCTGAAAGGAATGAGATGCAATTGTGATGTGTTTCCTGAAGCCATTACTTTCTATTCATAGAATACCACACAGGGTTAGGGTTGAATTACTTGACATTAAAATAATGAAAAAAATAAATGATAAAACCTATGCATGGGGCCCGCCAAGGTTTATGGAAAAAGGCCTCACTTTTGCAACTTTCCTATTTTATCATTTCTGTTTCTCATTTTCTCAAAAATTGCCAATTTTCACATTCAACCATTTAAATGTAAATTTTAACTATTTAATAACTATAATTAATTATTAAATAATATTTTCATTTATTATATTTATTAATTAGACTAACCAAAGTCTCTTAATTAATAAATATACCCTATAAACTCTTTCTTTACAGTTTCGCCCTTGCTTAGTGAAAATTCATAAAGTAGACATAGTCTAACTTTAGAATTACAATTGATTAATTAAAATCAACTAACTGAGTCTTACAAGCAGTATGGTCTCAACTAGTATGGGGACCATGGGCCAATATAACCAAGCTTCCAATAAGTCGAACTGAATTTACTAAGTAAATTCCCTAACTTATTAATTCCTTATTGAATCCACACTTAGAACTTGGAATTGCACTCTCAGTCATATAGAACGCTCTATATGTTCCACGATATAGATACACTATTAATTATCCATTGTTATAATCCTAATTTGATCAATGACCCTCTAATAGATGATCTACATTGAATAGGCACTAAATTACCGTTAGACCTTCAATGTATATTATCCTTAAAACACTTAACTCCGTATAAATGATATTTCAGCGAAGTGAAATGAGATCTCAACCATTTATCTCTGTTTAGCCAAGCTCGAAGGATATCATCGTTTCACTTCTAAATTCCTATAGAAGTTATAGACTCCATATTTATGTTAGCACTCCCACTCAATTATACAATCATGTTCCCAAAATGTACGTATTACCCTGACCCAAAAGTAGGCTTAACTAATAAATCAAAGAACATGTATAATACTCTTGAGATCGAACCTAACCATATCAGGATTAAGATCATTTGATCTAGGATCAACAGGTGATATTGAATTGAATAGATATTACGGTAAATTTTAACAAATCTAATCAAAGTTCAATATCGGTCCCTTCCGATGTATACTCCATACATACGATGTTGGTAAACTTTGCCAATGCCCTGGAAAGGACATAACACTTATCCAAGGTGTAAGAATACCTATCGCTGATTATATCATGCCAGTCTAAATCCAGTGAACTGACAATTCAGGGAATCAACTTTCTAACATATAATTAAGATTATATTCCACTGTGCTGACAACACTATAATCATTAACAAATTCATATGTTCTGGACTTAAATAGAATTTATACATTATGTATATATAATCATGAAATAAATCATGTGAACCATGCAACATAAAATGTTATTTCTAATCTTTATTAATAAGTAAATCTGATTCTATGGATATAGGTTTTATTTAGGGCACAAAACCCAACACCTCTATAGATGATTTACATTGTATAGGGATAAAATTACCGTTACACCCTTTCAATGGATTTTATCCTTAAAACACTTGCGACCAATAAATGATATTTTAGTGAAATAATATAATCACTAAAATGAGATCTCAATCATTTATCTCTATTTAGCAAGCTCGAAGGAAATCATCGTTTCACTTCTAAATACCTATAGAAGCTATAGATTCCATATCTATGATTAGCACTCCCACTCAATTGTACTATCATGTTCCAAAATGTACGTATCACCCTGACCCGAAAGTAGGCTTAACTAACAAATCAAAGAACATGTATAATACTCTTGAGATCGAACCTTATCATATCAGGATTGAGATCATTTGATCTAGGATCAACTAGGTGATATTGAATTGAATAGATATTACGGTAAATTTAACATATCTAATCAAAGTTCAATATCGGTCCCATCCAATGTATAATCCATACATCCGATGCTGGTAAACTTTGCCAATGCCCTGGAAAGGACATAACACTTATCCAAGGTGTAAGAATACCTATCGCTGATTGTCATGCCAGTCTAAATCCAGTCAATTGACAAATCAGGGAATTAAAACTTTCGAACATATAAAAATGATTATATTCCACTGTGCTGACAACATTATAATCATGAGCAAATATATATATGTTCTGGACTTAATAGAATTTATACATTAAATATAATCACATAATAAATCATGTGAACCATGCAACATAAAATGTTATTTCTGATCTTTATTAATTAGTAAATCTTATTATATTGGAATGAGTTTTATTTAGGGCACAAAACCCAACAAACTCCCACTTGCACTAATATAAAACAAAAGTGCATTTCAAATAATCTCAACACCTTGATATGCAAATCAAGTGTAGTATGTAGTATACTCTCCGTAATAGGATCTGACAAGTTGTATGAACACAACCTTTTCTCCACCATTATATTTCCTTAATCACAAAATACTTGATTTTGTGAAATTCCTCTCTATATGTCAACTCCTCTAGGGATACTGGATTCTTTACTATTGGAAGCTACTTTTGTGTTAGTCAGGAAGTAACACTAGTAATTAAGAAATGTTGGAACAATGTCAAAAATGTATAGAAATTTCCTTAGACTGAATAAGTATCTTTCCTACAAATTTAACATTCAGTCTCTCTCTGGTAGACTTAGAGACTTCAGATAGGTTTTTACACTTTTCCAAAATCACCACTCCACCCCCAGAGTAATCACCATCTCATCAGCAGACTTTGAAGCACTAAGGCAAGTCTAGAAATCTGATTTGGTGTAGTCTAAGAGTATATAATACACCCTTATCGACTAACATATAGTTCCTCTTCTTAATCTTAAGACTTACTTGATTGTCTTCTAATGTTCCTTTTTCTGGATTAATCTGATACTTACTCATTACTCCCACTCAACAGCAGATGTCTGGTCTAAGGCATACTAAAGCATATCTGAGACCTCTCACTGTTGATTCAAGGAATTCTTTCATGCCTTTTATCTTTTCTGGAATAGTAGAGAATTTTCCTTAGATAAATGAAATCTATGTCTAGAAGTCGAGAAGCTTCTATAGATTGCCATTAGAAAAATGCTCCAGTATCTTACTAAAGTAAGTTGCTTGCACTAGAGTAAGTAAATTAACTAGGCATACCACAAGCCATAGGTTTAGATAATCTCAAACCTATAGTACTAGGAACAAAAAGTTTTGTTAAGTCCATTGAATAGACTTACTAACGAAAATTTCCTTTCATGTCCTTGTAATAGAAAACTTTTGGTTGTTCCACATGAATGGTTTTAACCATAGTTCTCTTGGCTTTACTTCTTAGTTTCTTATTCTAAATATCCATTACTTGTTTAAACTCACAATGGATTTTATCACTGGTGTCTTCCAAGTCATAACATGGCGAGTTCCTTGAAACTCTCCCACTACGACAAGGTACCGTGATTTTTGTCTAAGAATCTAAATGGTATTGTCCTCATCAGTTGTGTTAAAACAACAGAGGCAGTGGGATCATCTTGTTTCAAATAAGATGATAGAACACTTTTGGAATCGAAAATATCTCCTCTATTTGCTACTTTGTTTTCAGACTTAGTCATTTTCTTAGAAGAGTAGTATTTGTTAAAACAAACACTTTCTTGTGTAATGACTATGGGATGGTCCACCCCTAATTACTTAGAATAGCTAACAAACATGCAAACCTTGGTTAACAGTTCTAGCTTTTCTTAAGATCATGATTAGGTCATCCATGAATCTAGTAATGGTTTACACTAGGTATACCACCATTCCATCATTCTGAAATTTTCCTATCACTAGGGTATATCCCTAGAAGGAATTAGGCAACGACTAGTAACTAATCATCAATATGCAAATTAAATTTCTGGGGTGGTAAGTTTGGATATAATTCAAAAATCAAATTAATGATCTTGAACTGCATATCTAACCAATATTTCTCCACCCCTATCAATTCGCAAGATCTTTAACCACTTACCTTAATGGTTTTTCACCATTGCTAGAAATTCATGAAATTTTTCAAACATTTCAAATTTCTTTGCATAAGGTAAAATCTAGAATGATCGTTTTAAGAACATAACGAAAAACTCATATCCACCCCTGAATGTACATCCATCTACGAATGAGATGATTATACTTTCAGTGGATATAGGCATATTGACTTTTTGTAGAGAATGATCTTGTCAAAACCACTATGAACAAGATACAAATGCCATAGATTTATAAAATATGTCGTTGTGGTCTTTTGATGACTTAGGTTTAGTTACATCAAAGAGTTCTTAGAATAGTGTAAGTGGATCCTGGTCACAGAATACTAAACTCATATTCCATACTTAACATACAGTTTGAATCCATTGATAGAAAGTGTAATTTATATCATTTGTGAAAGTGGAACTGTATTGTATTCTGGAAACAGAAATATAAGATATTTTTATTTGGAATCTGAAATTTAAAGTCAAGGACTCAAATTTAATCAAATATTCATGATTAATTCTTCTTTCTTGTACCACCACGACTAATCTAACTCTAAGTTTAATTTGCCTAAAGTAAGCATATATACATTCAAGTAGGAGATTCTAAGATTGAGGATTTATATCATTGCGGGATAGAATATCAGGAATATTATTCATGTGTGTCATTCAATTTCTTAAGAGAAAATATAGAATGACATATATGTGATTTATAAACCATTCATCCAATGATATATTATTGAGCTAATTCGAAATGAATAAGCTAAGAGGAATAAGGATAATTTCGAATAAGAATCCAACGATGCTCCGAATAGCGAGAGTCAAAGTTATTCTTATTTATACAATCTTCTTGTTTCATATTGTAAATACTAGTCTAAGGTGTCATCAATTGATGAACAGGTAGATGTTGCATTTACAATATTTATCTATCGAGATCTAACACTAGTATGTTTGTCTAATGGATGACAATTCATTAAGATTTGTCCCATTAAAAACAACAAGCTTAGTTAGATCAACAATGAAGATTCGAAATTAAACTACAACTAATAACAGAAAACAACATGTTTCAATATAAATTAACACACAATTCAAAAATTATCAAGCATTTAGCAAATAACAAAGACATGTGAAAATACAAAACAGGCACATCTTAAATAATTTCTAAGTTTTCCAACAAACTGATATAGTGTCCCGGTAGGCGAGAGTCAAAGTATCATTCATTGAATAGAGTTTTCAGTGTTGGAAATTATTTTACCAGGATCTAGATTTAGTAACAAGTATGTTGGATTAACAACCTAATATGAATTCTAAAACAATGAAAATAAACACATATAAAGTTAGAAAACCTTACAGTGGGTGCAACGGAATAATATGACTCCTTCCGTTCAGATCTCTAGTCCTTGATTCCTTTCTGTAGCAGAGCATCACCAAGATCTGAACCTGGATCTTCTTTTCTCCTTCTTTGATGCAGAAATTCCATAGTCTTACATACTATGATTGAGATACCACTTGATGTGTGTGGGCACTACTCATCTCACAAGGATTTCAAAATTTCTCTCTATTTTTCTCTCTCAATTTCGTGGCTTATGAAGAATACAAAGACATGCAAGAGAAGAGAACAAGGGTTGCTTTATATAGGGAAAAGGGAGAGCACAACTTTCCAAATAAACAGTTTCCTCTTTTACTGTGTAATTGATTAACTGCCTTATTTAGTGTGATCCACCACTTTCTTATTATTGCTAGGCTTTGATTAGCAATTACATGGCAATTAAAATTGAAAATAGTAATTGGGAAACAAGCAAAGGGAGTGGCCGGCCATAGAGGGAAATGGGCCTCACTTGGATTTTGCAATTTTCTCAATTTTATTTATATTTCTCCAAAAATGCCATTTTTCCAATTCTAATCATTTAAATGCCAAAACTAATTATTTAATAACTAAAATAGATTATTAAATAATATTGTAATTTAAAATAATTATTAATTAGACATGCAAAGTCTATTAATTAATAATTAAACCTAGAAACCCTTATCTTTACAATTTCATCCTTAAACTGTGAGAATTCATAAAGTAGACATAGTCTAACTTTTAGAATTATAATTGATTAATTAAAATCAATTAACTGAGTCTTACAAGCAGTATGGTCTCAACTAGTATGGGGACCATGGGTCTATATAACCGAGCTTCCAATAAGTCGAACCGAATTTACCAAGTAAATTCCCTAACTTATTAATTCCTCATTGAATCCACACTTAGAACTTGGAATTGCACTCTCAGTCATATATAACGCTCTATATGTTCCACGATATAGACACGTCATTAGTTATCCATTGTTATAACCCTAATGTGATCAATGATCCTCTATATAGATGATCTACATTGAAAAGGCACTACTGTTACCGCTACACCTTCAATGTATTTTATCCTTAAAACACTTAACCCTGTATAAATGATATTTCACCTAAGTGAAATGAGATCTCCACCATTTATCTTCGTTTGTTTAAGCTCGAAGGAAATCATCCTTTACTTCTATTTCCCAGATAGAAGCTATAGATTCCATATTTATGTTAGCACTCCCACTCAATTGCATTACCGTGTTCCCAAAATGTAAGTATCACCCTGACCCAAAAGTAGGCTTAACTTAACAAATCAAAGAACACGAATAACACTCTTGAGATTGAACCTAACCATATCAGGATTGAGATCATTTGATCTAGGATAAACAGGTGATATTGAATTGAATAGATATTACGGTAAATTTTAACATATCTAATCAAAGTTCAATATCGGTCCCTTCCGATGTATAATCCATACATCCGATACTGGTAAACTTTGCCAATGTCCTGGAAAGGACATAACACTTTTCCAAGGTGTAAGAATACCTATCGCTGATTATACCATGTCAGTCTAAATCCAGTGTTCTGACAAATCAGGGAATAAACTTTTGAACATATAATAAAGATTATATTCCACTGTGCTGACAACACTATAATCTTTAACAAACTCATATGTTCTGGACTTAAAAAGAATTCATACATTATATACATATAATCATGAAATAAATCATGTGAACCATGCAACATAAAATGTTATTTCTGATCTTTATTAATAGGTAAATCTGATTATATGAAATGAGTTTTATTTAGGGCACAAAACCCAACAAACTCCCACTTGCACTAATATAAAAAAAAAGTGCATTTCAAATAATCATTAACACCTTGATATACCAATCAATTGTAATAGTAGTAAACTTCTCGTAATAGGATCTGACAGGTTGAATTAAACCCAACCTCTTCTCCACCATTACTGTTTCTTAATCACAAAATCCTTGATAATGTGAAATTCCTCTCTATATGTCTACTCTCTTGGGATACCGGATTCTATACTTTTGGGCAACTACTCTTTGGTTATTCAGGAAGTAACCCTTGTAGTTAAGGCAAGTTGGAACGGTGCCACAAAAGTATAGAACTTTCCTTAGACTGAATAAGTACTTTTCCTGCAACTTTAACATTCAGTCTCTTTCTGGTAGACTAAGAGATTTCAGATAGTTTTTTACACTTCTCCAAAATCACTACTCCACCCCCAGAGTAATCACCATCTCATCAGCAGACTTTCTAGCACACAGGCAAGTCTCGAAATCTGATGTGGTGTAGTCTAAGAGTTTCAAAACCACCCTTATTGACTAACATAAAGTTCCTCTTCTTAATCTTAAAATTTACTTGATTGTCTTCCAATGTTCTTCTCCTGGATTAATCTGATACTTACTCATTACTCCCACTCAACAGCAGGTGTCTGGTCTAAGGCATACAAAAGCATATCTGAGACCTCTCACTGTTGATTTAAGAAATTCTTTCATGGCTTTATCTTCTCTGGAATAGTTTAGACTTTTCCTTAGATAACTAAAATCTATGCTCAGAAGTTTTGAAGCTTCTATAGATTGCCATTGGAAAGAAAATGCTTCAGCATCTTATGCTTGCATTAGAGTAAGTAATTACCAGGTATACCACAAGCCATAGGTTTGGATAAACTCAAACTTATAATACTAGGAACATGAAGTTTTGTTAAGTCCATTGAACAGACTTATGAACGAAAATTTCCTTTCATGTCTTTGTAATAGAAAACTTTAGGTTACTCCATGTGAATGGATCAAACCATAGTTCTATTGGCTTTCTTCTTAGTTTCTTATCTTGACAATCCATTACTTGTTTAAACTCACAATGGATTTTAATCACTAGTATCTTCCAAGTCATGAGAAGGTAAAGTTCCTTGAAACTCTCCCACTACGACAAGGTACCGTGAATTATGTCTAAAAAAACTAAATGGTATTGACCTCTTCAGTTGTGTTAAGACAACAGAGGCAGTGGGATCATCTTGTAACGAATAAGATGATAGAACACTTTTGGAATCAAGAAAAAAATATCTCCTTTATTTGCTACTTTATTTTCAAACTTAGTCATTTTCTTAGAAAAGTAGTATTTGTTTAAACAAACACTTTCTTATCTAATGACTATGGGATGCTCCACCCCTAATCACTTAGAATAGCTAACAAACATGCAAACCAAGGTTAGCAGTTCTAGCTTTTCTTAAGATTTCGATTAGGTCATCCATGAATCTAGTAATGATTTACATTAAGTATTCAACCATTGCATCATTCTGAAATTTTATTACCATAGAAGGATTTAGGCAACGAGTAGTAACTAATCATCAATATGCAACTCGAATTTCTGGGGAGGTAAGTTTGGATATAATTCAAAAATCAAATTAATGATCTTTGAACTGCATATCTACTAACTTTTCTCCACCCCTATCAGTTCGCAAGATCTTTAACCACTTACCATTGCTAGAAATTCATGAAATTTTTCAAACATTTCAAATTTCTTTTGCGTAAGGTAAAATCTAGAGTGATCGTTTTAAGAATACAACGAAGACTCATATCCACCCCTGAATGTACATCCATCTGCGAATGAGATGAACTTAATTTCAGTGGATATAGGCATATTAACTCTTTGCAGAGAATGATCTTGTCAAAACTACTATGAACAAGATACAAATGCCATAGATTTATAAAATATGTGGTTGAATCTTTTGATGACTTAAGTTTAGTTACATCAAAGAGTTCTTAGAATAGTGCAAGTGGATTCTGGTCACAGAATACTAAATTCATACAGTTTGAATCCATTGAAGGAAAATGGTTATTAAACACTTCTGAAAGTGTAACTGTATAATTAGTAACTCTTTCTTGGACCACCACTACTAATCTAACTCTATGATTTGCCTATACAAGTAGGAGATATCTAAGATTGAGGATTTATATCATTTAGGGATAGAATTCCGGGAATATAATTATATGCGTCATCTAATTTCTTAAGAGAAAATATGACTTTATATGATTTATAGACCATTCATCCAATGATATGTCTTTAAGCTAATTCGAAATGAATAAGCTAAGAGGAATTAGGATAATTTCGTTTTAAATAAGAATCCAACGATGCTCCGATTAGCGAGAGTCAAAGTAATCTTATTTATACAATCTTCTTGTTTCATATTGTAAGATACTAGTCTAAGGTGTCATCAATTGATGAACAACTAGATGTTATATAGACAATATTTATCTTTTGAGATCTAACCCTATTATGTTAGTCTAATGGTGAAAATCCATTAGGGATTTATCTCATTAGAAAAACAAATCAAGTTAGACCAACAATGAAGATTCGAAATTAAACTACAATTTAATAACAGAAAATAACATGGTTCAATACAAATTCATACACAATTCAGAAATTATGAAGCACATAGCAAGTAGGAATGACAAGTGAAAATACTAAAACATACAATCCTAAATAATTTCTAAGGTTTTCAACAAACTGATATCAGTATCCCGTTTAGGCGAGAGTCAAAGCTACCATTCATTGAATAGAGTTTTCAGCTCATCTAAAATGTCAAACATTCTAGCAACCTTTTATTCGATCAAGATTTGAATCCGCGTTGTCCCGTTTAGGCGAGAGTCAAGGCTATTCTATCTTATGAGCTTCCACCATTGTTTCATATTCTTGCAAGTCTTATACAGTCGCCACCATTAGGGTGAGCATAAACTATATAAAAAACTTACAAGATTACTTATCTTTCGAGATTAAACGGTGCTAACTTGCTAATGAACGTTCCTCCATTAGGGAGGATTACTCACTAAAACAATAGCTATGTAAAACCAACAATGGAGATCGAATATCCTAATAATAATAAAGCTCATTATTTAATGAAAGGTTGTATTTTCTTCTAATATTTATTTTAATCAATTTATTTTAAATATATATTTATTTAATTAAAATTTCCAATTTAGAATAAAATATTCTAAATATAAATTTTAATGTAATATTTATAAATTATACTTAGATGGATATGAAAATAATATGAATTATTTCCATCTTAGTAATAATTTCCATAAATATTTAGGAAATTATTCAATTCAAGTTGTTTCAAAATTAATTTAAATTAATTTACAACTCAAATTTAATTTTCTATAAATATATATTGCATTTCGAAAATGCTTTAAAATAAAATAAAAATAAATCCTGGAAAATTACTCTAATTTTATGTTGGCCCAAAATTAATAAAAATTAATTTTCAACAAAAAATATAATTTTCCTATTTAATTAAATATCTAAGAAAAATTTCAAATATTTAAGTATCATGATTAAAAATCAACTTAAATATTAATTTTCTATTTAATTAAATACACTAGAAAAATACTTCAAGCAAAAACAGATAATATCTATCTAGACTTTCATAGACTAATTAATCCAATTTCTAATTATAATATATTTCAGTTCATTTATTTTAATCAATCATTAAATGAAAAAATCAATGATTTAAGTTGGTCCAAAATTAAATAAATAATTTTTCAACTTTAATCTATTTTTCAAATAAAATTCGAAATTTCTGCATCAAGGTGATGCAATTTCGAAATTTTGGGAAATGATTAATAAAATAAAATAAAATATATTTTGAAAATTATTCAAACTTAAGTTATTCTGAAATAAAATTCCAAACTTAAAATAATTTTCCACTTTAATTAAATAACATGAAAATAACAATATTAAAGTATCATGATGAAAATCAACTTAGATATTGAATTTTCAATTTAATTAAATGTATTAAATTCAAGAAATAAATAATTAAGTAAAGAGAAAACTTAATTATTAATTCTAGTTTAATACTAGGAAAATATACTAAACTTAGATTGTACCAAAATTAATTAGGAAACAATTAATTTCACAATCTATGATATTTTCCTATTTAATATTAGAAATAATAACTAGTACTAGAAATAACTATCTAGAATATATCATTGACTAAGTATTTTTCTAAAATTAACTTTAAAATATTACATGAAAAATAAATTTCATATATTTTAAAAGTTAATTATGTTGCTAATTCAATTTTAATTAGGTTAGACTAATATAATTAACCTAATACAATTATTTAAATAAAGCAAATGGGCCTTCACAATTGGGGTAGTTCATGTGAGGGGGAGCTGGGTTCAGTATGTCGTACCCACTTCTATGGCCCCCAAATCTCACACAAGGCCCAAAAGAGAGGAATTTAACCTTTAAATAAATAATGTTTATTCATTGAATAAGCCCAAATCTAATTGGACCTAAATAAATTTCCTTATGTCAAAATTTATTTTAGCAACCTAGTCCATTTACTTAGTAAAAACTTAAATGGGCTTCCTATATGCATCTAAGCCCAAAAGCAAACATATAGGCTCACACAGGTCAAATGATTTGGATGGGCCCTATCATGTTACTAGGTTTACACAGATGAAAGAAGTACAAAATTTACCTGTTACAAATTATTTATAAGATCTATTGACAATTGGACTATGATTAAAATCAGATCATTGGATCAGTCAACAAGTTAATCATACCAATTTAGATCAGATAAATAATAGGTTTGTTAAAAAAAAGTTTTTGAATAAACAATATAAATAAACAAACATTGTCCATGTAACAGATGTGAAATGAGATATTAATATAATTAAATTATTATTCTTAAACTAACCAAATAAAAGAAACTAATTTTCAAATATCTAGGTTTATTTGAATCAAATTAAATTAAATATCTAATAAGATCAATGATTTGAAAGGAAAGAATCTTCAATATCACTTTCAGATCTTATAATTTAATAAAATAAACCAATTTTAAAATAAATTTGGTTAAATAATTATTATTTTAGGAATAAAATAATAAATGAATAATAATTACCATAATTATATGTCAAAATATCTCAAATTAAGCAATATTCAAATATCTACAAAAATCTCTATGTTATTTAAATATTTAAAATATGATTTATAAATTTTTAATAAGAAAAAAATGATATATATATATAGAAAAAATATCATTTTTATACTTATAATTTATAAATAATTAAATATTTAACAAAATAACAAATTTTTGAATTTGAAAAACATTATGGTAAGTATATCTATAAAAACATCTATGTTAATTTCAAATTTATTAATTATTTAATTTGTCATATAAGATAATTTTAATATAATATTTTAAATAGAAAGACAAAGTTATCTTTTAATTTAAAATATCTTAAATATCAAAATATCTAATCTTATAATTAAATAATCAATAAATATTAAAGAAGTTAACAAATTTTTAAATCTGACCACAATAGGAAATATTTAAAATTGGAAACATTCCAAAATAGAAATATTTAAGAATTAGAAAAATTCCAAATTGAAAATATTTAAAATTGGAAACATTTCAATTTAGAAATATTTAAAAATGGAAAAATGAATTTTGGGAAACAATCCATTGAAAAAAATGGATTTTTGGGGAAAAACCCCAAAAATCGCAACTTTTTGGGAAACTGATGCCTAGGAGGCTGCATGCAGCAGTCCAGGAGGCTGCATGCAGCAGCCCAGGAGGCTACCAGCAGCCCCTTACGCGCGCGGAGGAGGGGCTCATGCCGAGGATCTTCGGTGCCTGCAGCATGCCTGACCGAGAAAACTCGGTCAACTGCAGGGTGCGCACGGGCGGAGGTGCAGGGTGCACACGGGCTGGATGCACAGCCCACGCATGCGATTGAGCACCCATGCATACTCGAAATTCGATTCTTCCAAAAATCATAACTTTTTCTTTTTTCATCAGAATCGAGTTCCGTAAAAACGAAAAATTGCTCAATTTTTCACAAGGAATCCAAATAAAATATTTTTAAAAATTGAAAAAATATATATCATGGAAAAATTTCGCACAACACATACATTCATCACATAAGCACATAAACCAACATGAAACCATCCAAATCAACACAAAAACATGCAAACATCGTTTTAATTCATATTACATGAAAGTAAATCATTACCATGGCTCTGGTGCCAGTTGTTGGAATTATTTTACCAAAATCTAGATTTACTAACAAGTATGTTTGATTAACACCCTAATATGAATTCTAAAACAATGAAAATAAACACATATAAAGTTTAGAAAACCTTACAGTGGGTGCAGCGGAATATTATGACTCCTTCCATTCAGATTTCTAGCCTTTGATTCATTTCTGTAGCAGAGCATAATCAAGATCTGAATCTGAATCTTCTTTTCTCCTTCTTTGATGCAGATTTTCCATAGTCTTACATATTATGATTGAGATACCACTTGATGTGTGTGGGCACTACTCATTCACTCAAGTGTTTCGAAATTTAGAGAGAAGAAAAGAGAGAGAGAGAGAGAGAGAGAGAGAGAGAGAGAGAGAGAGAGAGAGAGAGAGAGAGAGAGAGAGAGAGAGAGAGAGAGAGAGAGAGAGAGAGAGAGAGAGGCGTGTAGCTTTTTTGAGAGAAACCAATGTTCAAAGTTGTTTGTTTCCTGAAGCCAACACTTTCTATTTATAGAATACCCTCTAGGTTTAGGTTAGAATTGTATGGAATTAAAATAATGAAAAATTAAAATGGTAAAGTCTTGCAATGTGGCCGGCCATACAAAGGGAATTGGGCCTCACTTTGCAACTTTCCCATTTTGTTATTTTTCATTCCAATTTTCTCAAAAATGCCAATTTTCCAATTTAACCTTTTAAAATGCCAATTCTAATTATTTAATAACTTAAAAAAAAATAATTATTAAATAATTTTCCAGTTGTTGGAAATTATTTTACCAGGATCTAGATTTACTAACAAGTATGTTGGATTAACAACCTAATATGAATTCTAAAACAATGAAAATAAACACATATAAAGTTAGAAAACCTTACAGTGGGTGCAACGGAATAATATGACTCCTTCCGTTCAGATCTCTAGTCCTTGATTCCTTTCTGTAGCAGAGCATCACCAAGATCTGAACCTGGATCTTCTTTTCTCCTTCTTTGATGCAGAAATTCCATAGTCTTACATACTATGATTGAGATACCACTTGATGTGTGTGGGCACTACTCATCTCACAAGGATTGCAAAATTTCTCTCTATTTTTCTCTCTCAATTTCGTGGCTTATGAAGCATACAAAGACATGCAAGAGAAGAGAACAAGGGTTGCTTTATATAGGGAAAAGGGAGAGCACAACTTTCCAAATAAACAGTTTCCTCTTTTACTGTGTAATTGATTAACTGCCTTATTTAGTGTGATCCACCACTTTCTTATTATTGCTAGGCTTTGATTAGCAATTACATGGCAATTAAAATTGAAAATAATAATTGGGAAACAAGCAAAGGGAGTGGCCGGCCATAGAGGGAAATGGGCCTCACTTGGATTTTGCAATTTTCTCAATTTTATTTATATTCCTCCAAAAATGCCATTTTTCCAATTCTAATCATTTATGTAACGCCCTGTCCAACAGGGACGCCACATGTGTGCACTTTATTTAAAATACCAATAATTATATAAGATGTAATTATACTAAAAGTGTGGGTAATTAAATTTTTGATAGTTAAAACTCAACCTTTAAATTGTTTAACAAAAGATAAGTAACATGATTTATGGGGTCCCCCTGTTTTCAAAATATTTACAAACTGGTTTCAAAGTATTTTACAACATAAGCTTTATATTTTCCAAAATACAATCAAAATAGAGCATCCCGCAACCGGGTCGCCTACTACCGGTATGTACATTGCTGCTGCGACCATAAACTCATGGTTGCTCGACTTTAGCCTTTCCTTTACCTGCACCATAAAGCACCAGTGAGTCACAGAGACTCAGCAAGAAAGTGATCAAAACAATAATTGAAAGAAAATGATTATCAACTTATTCTCATGCCATTATGCTTACTCACTATTTGATAATAATAAGCATTCCCTTAATCATCTCACATTCCTGGTACTTAATAAAGTACCACTTTTTACCACTCGTTACATACGAGCTGAATATGTCACTATCGTTGCCCGATAAAGCAAACGATAAGTAAGAAACCTAACCGCGGTTTCAAGAGTAATTACTCATAACGGTAATAACCGTTTCCAACCCTAGGTAATAACCTAGGCTTAATAAGCTTTAGTCAACATCATAATAATAATTAAGGTCACCTCCATTCATTCATCGATTTTTAACCACATACGGTGCTTACCACTTTTCTTACCTTAATTCAGGAGTCAAGAATATGGCCGACCTGGGTGGAAAAACAAGCTAGGCAATCCCGGTCCTATGTCACGACAATTGAAACAATAAATACCTTAACATAATATTCCGGATTAAAACCCTAATTTAAAATGGATTAGACTTAGGCTTCACCACCTATATAATAATTCAAATAACTCAAAATTATTCAAAGGCAGGTACTAGGTTCAACCCCGAGCTAAACACGGTTCAGAGAAAAACCCGAGAATTTTTCCCCTGTTGTAACCTGGCCGACCTGCTCGATACAGAACCAACCTGGCCGACCGGTTGTCGTCGTACCGTAAAAATTCGGTTTTTCTCCTCGGCTTCGAACCAAAACCAATTCAGACCTAAATTGAATTTCCAGAACAGTTCAATATACCAAATACAACATATTCAACACATCATTCAATCTCAATTCACCACTTAACCCAAAATCACCATCTCACATGAAAATCAAGCTCAAATTGCTTAATCAAATGCATTCAAACTAGACAGCCATTAATCTCACTTAATCTTCATTCAAACAAGTTTCAAATCACCCTAAGAACCTACCCTAACCTCAGTTTATACCCCAGCTCTGGATTAAATGAAAACCTTCACCAAAACCTAAACTAAACTCATAAAAACCAATCAAGTGAAGAGTAGAAAACCATACCTCCACTTAGCTAGCTTCTAGGGTTAGGATTAGCTCAAGAAATTGAAGAAAAAGAAATGAGTTTCCCCTGGTTCCAGCTGCTTCAAGGATCGGCAAGAGGAAGAAGAGAAGAAAGCTTGAAGTTGTGATTTTTCTTTGAAAAAAAATGATTTCTTGCCTTGGAAGGAAGTTATTTAAATAAAGGTTTTCTTTTCTTTTTTTTTTTAAAAAATAACAATCAGCCACTAAGAATCAAAGGTCAAAAAGTCAAACATAAAAAAAAAAAGACTATTTTACCCTTAAAAAAAACTTAAACTAAAATTATAACCTAGGGGCATTTTGGTAATTTTACTAATTCCCCAATCCGACATTCTAATAAAATTCTAACTTAATCCGGGATATTCTCAAAATAATTCTTTCATTTAATGTCGTGACATTGCTAACCACATAGCTAAAATTCCACAATTGCCGGGGCCCAAAAATAACGTATTTCATTAAATAATTTCTCCACAATTTACCTAAGTAAGATCATAATCCTACTTCATTTTCCAAGTAATTACATATTTAATAAAATATGTCCATTTAAATATTATTTATTTTCTGGGATATTACAACTATCCCCCACTTATAGGAATTTCGTCCTCGAAATTTACCTGAAAAGCTCGGGATACGCTTCCGCATCTGCGACTCTAATTCCCAAGTCGCTTCTTCAACTTTGCTGTTCCGCCACAACACTTTGACTAGTGGAATAGTCTTGTTTCGCAACACCTTTTCTTTCCTGTCTAAGATCTGTACTGGTTGTTCTTCATACGACAGGTCGGTTTGAAGCTCGATGTCTTCATAACTTAAAATATGAGTTGTGTCAGATACATATTTCCGAAGCATCGAGACATGAAACACGTTATGAACCCCAGATAAAGCAGGAGGTAGAGCCAACCGATAAGCTACCTGACCTACTTTCTCAAGAATCTCAAATGGACCAATAAATCTGGGACTCAACTTTCCTTTCTTCCCGAACCTTCGAGTTCCTTTCATTGGGGACACCCGAAGAAAAACAAAATCCCCAACTTGGAATTCAACATCTCTACGCTTTGGATCTGCGTAGCTTTTCTGTCTACTTTGGGAAGCAAGCATACGAGCTCGAATCTTTTCAATATCCTCGCTCGTTCTTTGAACGCCTTCAGTCCAAGGTACCTACGTTCACCAGCCTCATCCCGGTGAATGTGTGATCGACATTTCCTTCCATAAAGCATCTCATACGGAGCCATGCCAATGGTACTCTGATAACTATTGTTATAAGAAAACTCAATCAGAGGTAGGTACTTGTTCCAAGAACCTTCAAAGTCCATTACACATGCCCTCAACATATCCTCAAGTATCTGGATAGTCCTTTCAGATTGACCATTGGTTTGAGGATGAAAAGCTGTACTGAATTTCAACTTAGTACCCATTGCTTGCTGTAAACTTTCCCAGAATTTGGATGTAAATTTTGGATCTCTATCTGAAACTATCGACTTTGGGGCACCATGAAGTCGAACTATCTCCTTGATATACAAATCAAAGATATTGATCCACCGTATACGTTGTCCTCACCGGAGAAAGTGAGCGTACTTCGTATATCGATCCACTATCACCCAAATAGAATCATAATACCCTACCGTTCGGGCAAACCTACCACAAAATCCATGGTGATGTCTTCCCATTTCCATTCGGGAATCTTTAGAGGTTGAAGCAAACCCGCCGCCTTTGATGTTCGCTTTAATTTGTTGACAAGTTAAGCATTTTGACACATATTCAACAATATCCCTCTTCATACCCGCCACCGCATAAAGCTTTCACATCATGATACATCTTGGTTGTTCCCGGGTGTAAGGAGTACGGTGTAGTATGAGATTCATCAAGAATCTCTTGTCTGATTTCTTTATCAACCGGTACACAAATTCTGTTTTTGTATCGCAACAACCCATCAGATAAGCATGAAAAGTCTCTTGCGAATCCAGCCTCTAACTTCTCCTTATGTCCCTGTAGCTCAAGGTCACCTTGTTGGGCTACTCTAATTCTTTCCAATAAATTAGATTGTATGGTGATATTAGCAAGTTTTCCAATTACAAATTCAATTCCTGCTCTCGTCATATCCTCAGCCAACTTTGCTGAGATTTCTTTTAGTTCACAAACTTGCCCTGGTCCTTTCCGACTTAGAGCATCCGCTACAACATTTGCTTTACCAGGGTGGTAGAGAATCTCGCAGTCATAATCTTTGACCAATTCTAACCATTGTCGTTGCCTCATATTTAAATCCTTCTGAGTGAAAAAGTACTTGAGGCTTTTGTGATCTGTATAAATTTCACACTTCTCACCGTATAGATAGTGACGCCAAACTTTTAGTGCAAAGACAACCGCTGCCAATTCAATATCATGGGTAGGATATCGTTGTTCATACTCCTTCAATTGCCTGGATGCATAAGCAATCACTTTCCCTGACTGCATAAGAACATAACCTAACCCTTGTTTGGATGCATCACAATAAATCACAAACTTTTCATCACCTTTTGGTAAGGTTAGCACAGGAGCGGTAATCAACCTTTGCTTCAATTCCTGGAAACTACCTTCACACTTGTCAGTCCAAACAAACTTACAATTCTTTCGGGTCAACTCAGTTAAAGGCGTAGAAATCTTTGCAAAGCCCTCAACAAATCTCCGTAATACCCTCGCTAACCCTGTGAAACTTCTAACTTCAGTTGCTGACTTAGGTCGAGGCCAGTCACGCACTGCTTCAATCTTTACTGGATCCACTAAAATACCATCTTTACTCACCACATGCCCCAAGAAACTCACCTGAGGTAACCAAAATTCACATTTCTTAAACTTGGCATACAACTTATGCTCCCTGAGACGTTGTAATACCATTCGAAGATGTCTTTCGTGAGTCTCTTCCGAGTCTGAATAAATTAGAATATCATCGATAAAGACAATAACAAAATCATCCGTAAAATCTTTGAACACTCGGTTCATCAAGTCCATAAATGCCGCCGGGCATTTGTTAATCCGAAGGACATTACCAGAATTCATAATGACCATACCGGTCCGAAAAGCCGTCTTGGGAATATCCTCCTCTCGAATCCTCGCCTGGTGATAACCGCATCGAAGATCAATTTTAGAAAAGACAGCTTTTACCCTGCAACTGATCAAATAAATCATCTATTCTTGGCAGAGGGTACTTGTTCTTCACTGTTAATTTATTTAACTCCCGATAATCTATACACATTCTTAACGTTCCATCTTTCTTTTTCACAAACAAAACTGGTGCACCCCAAGGTGAAGTGCTAGGTCTAGTAAATTTTAAATCCATCATTCCCTGTAACTGAACTTTTAACTCTTTCAGCTCTGCAGTGCCATCCCGTAGGGAGCTTTCGATACGAGCTCGGCTCCCGGTATTAAATCAATCTCAAAATCAATTTCACGTTTTGGTGGCAACCCCGGTAACTCTTCTCGGGAACACATCCGTAAATTCTCGAACCACTCGGGACATGCTCCGTCCCGCTAGTGGTTCCCTGGAAATATCCACAACACTTGCCAAGAAACCAATGCACCCCTCACACAACAAATCCCTTGCCTTAAGGGCTGAAATTAAGGGAATCCGAGATCCTTGCATCTTACCCACAAATACAAAAGGGTCCTCGCCCTCAGGCTGAAAAGTTACCATCTTTCTTTTACAATCAATGGTGGCGTTGTATTTAGCAAGCCAATCCATCCCCAAAATAACATCAAAATCCTCCGCATTTAATTCTATCATATCAACTCGATAACTCTCTTCCTTCCACAAACACCGGAAGGGATCGAACCCACCGCCGGAGATAACCAACTCCCCAAAGTAGGGCAACAAGGTTCCAAAACCTCTAGAAAGCACATCACTAGGTTTATTCACCGCTCAATTATTCTACTTGAAATATAAGAATGTGTCGCACCGTAATCAATTAACACAAATAATAAAGTACCAAAGCAACGTAAAGCCGACCGTCACGGTAGAAGGACCGGCATCGGCCCCGCCTTGAGTCGTGGCAAACACTCGGGCAGGAGCGGGTGTATCATCCTTCTTTTGCTCTAGCCGTAGCAATTGTGGATAATTTCTCTTCATGTGACCCACCATTCCACAAAGTGGAAACAGCCCTAGCCCGACACTCGCCTGTGTGATGCCTTTTACACCTCGGACATTCAGGAAAAGTCCGCCAGTTTTCGTTTCCACTACGACGGAAACCTTGGTTACCCTGGAATCTTTTGTTTGGGCCTACCGCTGATAATTCACTAGGTCTTTTCTTGCGGTCACCAAGATCAGTACCCCTACCCGAACCAAGACTGCCGTTTGCTTCCATGAATCTCTTCGGCAATATTTTTCTTTCGTATCCGAGCCTCTCGCACCCTCGAAACTAAAGCCAACTCAACTATCCGGGCATAAGTTCGGCAACCCCGGTTGTTTAGAAGCAACAATCACATCCCGGCGATGTGTTCATCCAGCCCCCGTATAAACTTTGCTTTTCTAGCGGCTTCGTAGCCACCTCATCTGAGGCAAACTTTGCCAGTCGATCAAACTTAGTAGCATACTCTGTCACAGTCATACTACCCTGAGTTAACCGTATAAACTCTTCTGCCTTTGCTGCCTTAATAGATTCATTATAATACTTCTCATAAAATAAGGCCCGAAAAGTTTCCCAGGTCATATTATTCAGGTCATGGCCCTGAGATACAATCTCCCACCAAATACGGGCATCATCCCGTAGCATATAGGTAGCACACCTGACTCGGTCATTATCTTCAACTCGCATAAAATCAAAAATGGATGTTATCATACTCATCCATTGCTCCGCCTTGAGTGGATCAGCACCACCCTCAAACACTGGCGGATTCTGCTTCCTGAACCGCTCATATAATGGTTCCAAACGATTCCCTGCATCCGGTGGCACTACTAGAGGTGCCGGAGGATCAGGATTAAGATTTAGAGCAGGCTGAGCTCGCTGCTCTCTTAATTCTCTGATTTGCTCCCCCTGCTGCCGAATAGTTTCTTGCATAGCAGCATATAACTCTTCCCAATTAGGTGGTGGTAAAGGGTTCTCACCCTCCCCGGCAGCCCCGAGCCCAGCTAGCTTGCGGACACCCCTACCAGTCCGCCTTGGGTGCATAACTATACACCTGCGATCACATTCCAAGTATTAACAATACTGATAAGTATTAATCCTTCCCACAACATTCTGATATCAACATAATTCAAATAATCAGGTAATCAGAAAATTAACAAGCTATCTTTTAACTCAAAGCTTACTAAACCATGAGTCGATCAGGTCCTTGCAGCCAATGTACATATCAAACCAGTCTTCAGGATCTAAAAACCTTGGCGCTCTGATACCATGTTGTAACGCCCTGTCCAACAGGGACGCCACGTGTGCGCACTTTATTTAAAATACCAATAATTATATAAGATGTAATTATACTAAAAGTGTGGGTAATTAAATTTTTGATAGTTAAAACTCAACCTTTAAATTGTTTTACAAAAGATAAGTAACATGATTTATGGGGTCCCCCTGTTTTCAAAATATTTACAAACTGGTTTCAAAGTATTTTACAACATAAGCTTTATATTTTCCAAAATACAATCAAAATAGAGCATCCTGTAAACTGGGCTGCCTACGGCTGGTATGTACATTGCCGTCGCGACCATAAACTCATGGTTGCTCGACTTTAGCCTTTCCTTTACTCGCACCATAAAGCACCAAAGTGAGTCACGCAGACTCAAAGAAGAAAGTGATCAAAACAATAATTGAAAGAAAATGATTATCAACTTATTCTCATGCCATTATGCTTACTCACTATTTGATAATAATAAGCATTCCCTTAATCATCTCACATTCCTGGTACTTAATAAAGTACCACTTTTTACCACTCGTTACATACGAGCTGAATATGTCACTATCGTTGCCCGATAAAGCAAACGATAAGTAAGAAACCTAACCGCGGTTTCAAGAGTAATTACTCATAACGGTAATAACCGTTTCCAACCCTAGGTAATAACCTAGGCTTAATAAGCTTTAGTCAACATCATAATAATAATTAAGGTCACCTCCATTCATTCATCGATTTTTAACCACATACGGTGCTTACCACTTTTCTTACCTTAATTCAGGAGTCAAGAATATGGCCGACCTGGGTGGAAAAACAAGCTAGGCAATCCCGGTCCTATGTCACGACAATTGAAACAATAAATACCTTAACATAATATTCCGGATTAAAACCCTAATTTAAAATCGATTAGACTTAGGCTTCACCACCTATATAATAATTCAAATAACTCAAAATTATTCAAAGGCAAAAATTGTACTAGGTTCAACCCCGAGCTAAACACGGTTCGTAGAAAAACCCGAGAATTTTTCCCCGTTGTAAACCTGGCCGACCGGCTCGATATTACAGAACCAACCTGGCCGACCTATTGTCGTCGACTAGAAAATTCGGTTTTTCTCCTCGGCTCGAACCAAAACCAATTCGTACCTAAATTGAATTTCCGCAACGCTCAATATACCAAATACAACATATTCAACACATCATTCAATCTCAATTCACCACTTAACCCAAAATCACCATCTCACATGAAAATCAAGCTCAAATTGCTTAATCAAATGCATTCAAACTAGACAGCCATTAATCTCACTTAATCTTCATTCAAACAAGTTTCAAATCACCCTAAGAACCTACCCTAACCTCAGTTTATACCCCAGCTCTGGATTAAATGAAAACCTTCACCAAAACCTAAACTAAACTCATAAAAACCAATCAAGAGAAGAGTAGAAAACCATACCTCCACTTAGCTAGCTTCTAGGGTTAGGATTAGCTCAAGAAATTGAAGAAAAAGAAATGAGTTTCCCCTGGTTCCAGCTGCTTCAAGGATCGGCAAGAGGAAGAAGAGAAGAAAGCTTGAAGTTGTGATTTTTCTTTGAAAAAAATGATTTCTTGCCTTGGAAGGAAGTTATTTAAATAAAGGTTTTCTTTTCTTTTTTTTTTTAAAAAAATAACAATCAGCCACTAAGAATCAAAGGTCAAAAAGTCAAACATAAAAAAAAATGACTATTTTACCCTTAAAAAAAACTTAAACTAAAATTATAACCTAGGGGCATTTTGGTAATTTTACTAATTCCCCAATCCGACATTCTAATAAAATTCTAACTTAATCCGGGATATTCTCAAAATAATTCTTTCATTTAATGTCGTGACATTGCTAACCACATAGCTAAAATTCCACAATTGCCGGGGCCCAAAAATAACGTATTTCATTAAATAATTTCTCCACAATTTACCTAAGTAAGATCATAATCCTACTTCATTTTCCAAGTAATTACATATTTAATAAAATATGTCCATTTAAATATTATTTATTTTCTGGGATATTACAATTTAAATGCCAAAACTAATTATTTAATAACTAAAATAGATTATTAAATAATATTGTAATTTAAAATAATTATTAATTAGACATGGAAAGTCTATTAATTAATAATTAAACCTAGAAACCCTTATCTTTACAATTTCATCCTTAAACTGTGAGAATTCATAAAGTAGACATAGTCTAACTTTTAGAATTATAATTGATTAATTAAAATCAATTAACTGACTCTTACAAGCAGTATGGTCTCAACTAGTATGGGGACCATGGGTCTAGATAACCGAGCTTCCAATAAGTCGAACCGAATTTACCAAGTAAATTCCCTAACTTATTAATTCCTCATTGAATCCACACTTAGAACTTGGAATTGCACTCTCAGTCATATATAACGCTCTATATGTTCCACGATATAGACACGTCATTAGTTATCCATTGTTATAACCCTAATGTGATCAATGATCCTCTATATAGATGATCTACATTGAAAAGGCACTACTGTTACCGCTACACCTTCAATGTATTTTATCCTTAAAACACTTAACCCTGTATAAATGATATTTCACCTAAGTGAAATGAGATCTCCACCATTTATCTTCGTTTGTTTAAGCTCGAAGGAAATCATCCTTTACTTCTATTCCCCAGATAGAAGCTATAGATTCCATATTTATGTTAGCACTCCCACTCAATTGCATTACCGTGTTCCCAAAATGTAAGTATCACCCTGACCCAAAAGTAGGCTTAACTTAACAAATCAAAGAACACGAATAACACTCTTGAGATTGAACCTAACCATATCAGGATTGAGATCATTTGATCTAGGATAAACAGGTGATATTGAATTGAATAGATATTACGGTAAATTTTAACATATCTAATCAAAGTTCAATATCGGTCCCTTCCGATGTATACTCCATACATCCGATACTGGTAAACTTTGCCAATGTCCTAGAAAGGACATAACACTTTTCCAAGGTGTAAGAATACCTATCCCTGATTATACCATGTCAGTCTAAATCCAGTGTTCTGACAAATCAGGGAATAAACTTTTGAACATATAATAAAGATTATATTCCACTGTGCTGACAATACTATAATCTTTAACAAACTCATATGTTCTGGACTTAAAAAGAATTCATACATTATATACATATAATCATGAAATAAATCATGTGAACAATGCAACATAAAATGTTATTTCTGATCTTTATTAATAAGTCTGATTATATGAAATGAGCTTTATTTAGGGCATAAAACCGAACATTCAGCTCATCTAAAATGCAAACTATTCTAGCAACCTTTTATTCGATCAAAAGAAGAATCCAACGTTGTCCCGGTAGGCGAGAGTCAAGGTTATTCTCATTTTATGAGCTTCCTGTTGGAATTTATTTTACCAGGTTTTAGATCTACTCACAAGTATGTTGTTTAACACCCTAAATATGAACTTTCTAAAACGATAAATTAAACACATATAAAGTTAAGAAAACCTTACATTGATGCAGCGGAATTAATGTCTCCTTCCACTCAGATCTCTAACCCTTGTATCCTTTCTGTAACAGAGTATAATCAAGATCTGAGCCCGAATGTCCTTCTTCTTCAAGTTTGATCCTTCACAGTCTTCCAATCTATGATTGAGTTACTGATTGCTGTGTGTGGGCACTCACTCTTTCACTAGGGTCACGAAATTGATGAAGCGAAAAGAGAAGGATGATTTCAGCCAGGTATAGAAAGTGGGAAAGGTTCAGTTTTTCTGAAGAGAGAAATTTCTGTCAGATAACTAATGATGTGTTGTGATTTGACTGAGCCATCACTTTCTATTTATAGGCAACTACTAGGTTTAGGTTAGGAATTATTTGGCATTAAAATAATGAAAAAATCAATTTGAAACTCCACAATTAGTGGCCGGCCATGGTGTAGTTATGGGCCCCACTTGATTTTACAATTTTATCAAATTTTATTTCTATTTTATCAAATTTTATTTCTATTTTCTCAAAAACGCCAATTTTCCAATTCTAACCTTTTAAATGCCAAAACTAATTATTTAATAACTAAAATAGATTATTAAATAAAATTGTCATTTAATTTAATTATTAACTAGACATATAAAGTCCATTAATAAATAAATAAACCTAGAATCTCTTTTCTTTACAATTTCACCCCTGCTTAGTGAAAATTCATAAAATTAGACATAGTCTAACTTTAGAATTATAATTGATCAATCACGAATCAATTAATAAGTCTTACAAGCAGAATGTTCTCAACTAGAATGGGGACCATGGATCTATATGTTGAGCTTCAAATAAGTGAACCAAATTTACCAAGTAAATTCCTACTTATTAATTCTTCGTTGAATCCACTCTTAGAACTTAGAATTGCACTCTCAGACTTATATAGAGCATATTATATGTTCCACGATATCAATATGCTATCTCATTTAACCATTGTTATAATCTTATTGTGATTTAAAGATCCTCTATATAGATGATCCACATCGAGATGGGATTTCTTTACCGTTCTCACCCCTCAATGTATTTTTCCCCTTAAAACACTTAGCTACCTGTAAATGGTGTTTAGTGATCTAATAATTAGTCAGTTAAACAAGAGCTCATCCATTTACTTCTATTTGCTAAGCTCAAAGGGAATCATCACTTGACTTCTATACACCAGTAGAAGCTATAGATTCCATATTTATGTTCAGCACTCCCACTCAATCATACTATCATGTTCCCAAAATATACGTATCACCCTGACCTAAAAGTAGGCTTAACTAATAAATCAAAGAACATGAATAGCACTCCTGAGTTGAGCCTAAGCATATCAGGATTTAGATTCTTTTAATCTTAAGATCAACTACGGATATTGACTATGAAAGATATATATAATGGTAAGTTTGTAATATCTTAACTTAGTTGCGATATTGGTCTAGTCCAATGTATACTCCATACATTCGAAACTAGTATACTTTACTAATGTCCTGGAAAGAACATAACACTTACTCAAAGTGCAAGTACACATTGTTATAGTGAGATTTCTCTCACCTAGAAACTCAAGACCAGACTCCTATTTAAAGGACACCGTGTATTCAGATTTCCAATGAAAGCTGAAATGTCCATGAGAGACTCCTCAATGTTTAAACCTCGCTCAAGATAAAGCCAGCGAGATACTGCGAGTACGTAATTCAGATCGCATAACCGTAATTCGCATTATGCAGGGTAGACCCCAACTCGCATGTGTCAGGACATATGCGAGTGTCTCCTCTATACTTATGCGGAAGCATAGAGACTAACTCTCCATGATGCGATATTGGTCCCAACGACCCAATAGCCCTGACAAGCCGATATAGATTCGCATGTCTAGGCTCTGCCAGCTCGACATGCGATGTTTACAAGAGGCAATTACCTAAGGGTGCAGACGTTCCAAACGTACTGATGACCTTGCGAGCTCAACAACGGAACATGAACAGTCAACTCGCAGATGTGGAAGACACGTACGTTGATGGACTTGATAACTGTCGTTCATTTATTAATGTTAACGTTGCTTGGGTTTAATTATTGCAATTCAATATGTAAATAATGGATTAATAATGAATGTGATCCTTGTGTAACTGATTGGACACCTGCTTTGTATATAAAGAGGTGATCCACCATGAAATGACACCTACGAATCCCTTGCTATAGTGGACTAAGCAGGTCATAATCTGACTGAACCACTATAATTCTCTGTCTTATTGTTATTTTCCAGCTTTTGTTGATTGTTTTTCCATTCCCAGTCGAGTACTCGCCATTCTAGGTTGAATACTCGCACTTGTCATTACCCATAAAATTCTCTTTGATATTAACAAAATAATATAATTTGGTGTTGCGAAATTCACTCGACAACATTTGGCACCGTCTTTGGGAATTCGACTAAGATTTCATTCATTTCAAAGAACAATATCATCATGGCTGGAAATCACGCCAACGGAGGAGTTAACAACGAGTCCATCAACATTGGGATGATGAACGTACCATTATCTGGAGCTGGATCGCCACTTGTAGACGTCATTAACGGCGGAGTAGGGAGAAGCAATATCAGACCTCTCAACCTATTCCCAGAAACGACTGACCCTCAAGTCGGGGACACATCCACGCCACCAGCAACCATGCATTTTCCCCCCGTCACTCCAGCGGTGGTATCCGAGGGAATGATCCAGCTCACCACTGATCAGTATGATGCGATTCAGTGCGCGCACTACAGGCCGAAGTGGATGGACAAAATTGAGCCCGACGCCCTCCTCGAGTTCCTGCTATTCGCACCGATAACCCTCAGGTAACGACTTCTAGACGTCATACTAACCGTGTTCGCAGGGAACGGAGAACCAACCTTGAAGGTTTGGACCTGAACCATCTAACGTCAAGGGATCAATCCGAAAGGTATCCAAACCAAAGCACACAAGTTGATGAAGACCCTGAACGCCGTAATCCTCGCAGTCGACCATCAAGAGACAACGACGCAGAGTCAGCCTCTTCGTCATCGCATGGTCGCACTCCAAGCAGGTACACAAGGTCCGGCTCTGTGCAGACACAACAGGGAGGACGTTATCAGGTACATCGAGGTGATCTGCGTGATCACCTCAACGCAGTTTTCAGGGCACGCTCTCGCGTCCCACATAATACTGAGACACTCCGTGATCCCCACGCGGACGATCAGGGTGCCAATACTTATAATAACCTGCCTACCGCGCCGATCGCGACCACTGGGATCAATGTCCCAGCAAATCTCGCCGCAGTAGTTGCGACTCCCGCAGTCGTAGCAGCCCCGGCTCCTGCGGTTGGAGGGATTGACCAAAGCATGCTTCTGCAGGCTTTAAAAATGCTCAAGCAGCAACGAAAGCCTATATATAAGTTGCATGGTACCTCGCCTTTCACTACAGAAGTGCGACAGGCTCAACTTCCAAAAGGGTTTCGTCTATCCGAATCCTTCAAATATAAAGGTACTTCTAACCAGATAGATTATCTTGAAAAATTTAATACTATAATGGAAGTGGATCAGGTACCACAGCTCGCAAAGTGCCGCATTCTTGCGGCAACACTCGAGGAAAATGTCCATGATCAGTTTACCCAATTACCTGAGGCATCGATATCGACGTGGAAAACCTTCGGCCACTTATTCCTCACACATTTCCAGGCCAAAATGACGTATAGGCCACCTTATACGACTTTGGCCAACATCAAACAAGAAACTGGTGAGTCTTTACAAGACTATTTTAAACGCTTTAATGCAAAAGTAACAAAGGTCGAGAAGGCTCCCGAGTCTTCGCTTGTTTACATGCTGATAACAGGTATCTTGCCAAGGACCGAATTTTGGAAGGAGTTACAGGCTCTATGGCCCGAATCCTTAGTTGAATTTTTTGCCATGGCCAAACCTCACAAGAGAATCGAGAATTCTCTACCGGAGTTAGAGAAGGGAAAGGACAAGCGCCGGTCACCTATACCGCGGTCACGATCTCGCAGTCCACGAGGGAAGAACTCCAGGGGCCGAAGCCCCAGAAGACGCAGCCCACGAAGACAGCGAAGTCCGAAGTTGGCCAAGTCTCCTCCAAAGAAGGAATCCTCCCCGAAAAGGAAAGGTGGACCTCGCTTCGTCAACTATACTGAACTCGCAGTCCCCCGAGACCATATCTACGCAATCGAGGAAAGAAATGGAGTCTTCAAGAAGCCGCCCCCCATCAAGGGAAATCGCGACAGGAGAGACCCTAAAAAATTCTGTAAGTACCACAAGGATATTGGTCACACTACCTTAGAATGTTGGGTCTTGCCGGATGAAATCGAGGAGCTAATCCGGAGAGGGAAATTCAACAAGTATAAGAAGAGCGAGGAGAGTCGTCCCCAAGCGGATGATAAAGGAGAAAACCAGAATGCGAGTGGCTCCAGAACACCTCGCAACATCGTGACTATAATTGGAGGACCTCATATCGCAGGGGGCTCTCACAAGTCACAAGAGCGATATGCCAGAGAAGCCAAGGAGAAGCCGCTTACCAATGTGAATAACCTTAGTGAGCGGCTCGAGAAGCTGTTTATGCAAGAATGCGATGACATCACCTTTATGGAGAGTGATGCAAGATGGGTCCATCACCCGCATTCCGATGCACTAGTGATAGTCGCCAATATTGGCGGGGATAATGTCCATCGCATACTTGTCGACAATGGGAGTTCAGTGAATCTGCTGAATTTCCAAGCATTCAAACAAACGGGGTTGCAGGAGAAGGATCTGCGACCTATGACGTCGAGCATTTATGGTTTTTCGGGAGACGTCATAACAATAAAAGGAATGATCAAACTCCCAATCACTTTGGGAACTGCCCCAGTGACAGCCAAGTCAATGGAAGATTTCGCAGTAATCGACCAGTACTCAGCGTATAATGCCGTAATTGGTCGACCAATCCTGAAAGAGATGAAGATCATAACCTTGATATATCATCTGACAATGAAGTTCCCTACTCCCGCTGGAGTAGGTTCTGTGCGGGGAGTCCAATCAAAATCGCGAGAATGTTACAACGCAGCAGTTAAACTCGCAGAGAAAAGGATGGTAAATGTTATCTACTTTTTAGAGGCACCACCTCCTCGCCAGGAGATCCTCAGAATCGAGGAGGTGCCACACATAGATGAACCAGACTTGGATCCAAGAATCCTCGATCACACCGCCACAGCCCAAGCCGCGGAAGACACAATTGAGGTACCTATAGATCCTGTAGATAATAATAAAGTTTTGAAAATTGGTTCTAAATTAAATTTTCAACTGCGAGAACAATTAACGACCTTTTTAAAGCAAAATCTTGATGTTTTTGCTTGGAAACACTCAGATATGGTTGAGATATCTCCGCAAGTCATGTGTCATCGCTTGAACATTGACCCCGAGGTGCGAGGTGTCCGACAAAAGTGCCGCAAAATGGACCCCCTGAGGTACCAAGCGCTAAAAGAAGAAGTCGACCGCCTCCTTGCCTGCGGCTTTATACGGGAGTTGTTTTACCCCAACTGGTTAGCGAACCCCGTACTCGTGCCAAAGCCTAATGGCTCATGGTGCACATGTGTTGACTTTACAGATCTAAACAAAGCCTGTCCCAAAGACAACTTTCCCCTTCCTAGCATTGACCACCTTGTTGATGCCACTGCAGGTCACGAACTCTTGAGTTTCATGGACGCATACTCGGGATATAATCAAATCCCGATGTATGAACCAGACCAGGAGCATACCTCGTTCATTACTGATCGAGGACTATACTGTTACAAAGTCATGCCTTTTGGTTTAATAAACGCAGGTGCGACTTATCAAAGGCTAGTGAACATGATGTTCGCAGATCTCATTGGAAAAACCATGGAGGTATATGTTGACGATATGCTCGTAAAATCTCAACATGGGAAGGATCATATTGCCCACTTACAGACCATGTTTGATATATTACGACGGTATAAGAAGCGTTTAAACCCTCTGAAATGCGTCTTTGGAGTTGGCTCTGGGAAATTCCTTGGGTTCATGGTTAATCAGCGAGGAATAGAAGCCAATCCTGCGAAGATCAGGGCATTGGTGGAAATGTCATCACCAACCAAGCCAAAGGAGGTTCAAAGCCTCACAGGTAAAGTCGCAGCTTTAAACCGGTTAATATCTAGATCTTCTGATAAGTGCAAGGAGTTTTTTCAGATTTTGAAAGGCAACAAAAAGTTCCATTGGACTGAAAAGTGCGAGCGGGCCTTTCAAGCTTTAAAAATACACTTGGGGCAACCTCCGATCTTGTCAAAGCCATTGACCGGTGAAGTCCTATCCATCTATTTAGCCGTTTCGAAATATGCCGTTAGTTCGGTACTAATACGCGAGGACCAAGGACGCCAATACCCGGTGTATTATGTCAGTAAGCGATTACTGGATGCCGAGACGAGTTATCCCCAAATGGAGAAGTTGGCTTTCGCCTTGATAATATCATCACGAAAATTGCGACCTTACTTCCAGGCTCACAGCATTGAAGTTTTGACGAACTACCCCTTAAGACAAGTTCTAGCGAAACCAGAAGCATCGGGGAGATTGTTAAAATGGGCGATGGAGTTGAGTCATTTCGACATCAAGTATAAACCAAGAACTGCGATCAAGGGGCAAGCCTTGGCAGATTTTATACTTGAATTCCCCAGCACCGAGGTAGCACTCATAGAAGACAGAAGCGACATTGCTATAGCAAACAGAGAGACGTGGACATTGTACGTCGATGGAGCCTCAAATAGCGAAGGTTCTGGTAGTGGGATCTTGTTAATAAGTCCCAATAATTTCAAGGTACACGCTGCTTTACGTTTTGAATTTTCTGCCTCTAACAATGAAGTCGAGTATGAAGCATTAATCGCAGGATTGAAACTCGCTCTCGAGATGAAAGTCGAGTATCTTCAGGCTTTTAGCGATTCCCAAATCGTGGTATGCCAGGTGAATGGAGAATATCTGGTAAGAGGCGGGAGATTGGTTAAATACTTAGCCATTGTCTACGAAATAATGCAGTAGTTCAAAAAAATAGTCGTGTCTCGAGTACCGCGTGCTCAAAATTCACACGCAGACGCATTGGCCCGTTTGGCCTCAACTAGAGAAGCCGAATTGCTCGATGTGATTTCGGTAGACGTATTGGCTCACCCAACTATAAATCAAGAAGTGATCATGGAAATAGATACTGTTCAGGAGATTACCTGGATGACTCCTATCCTCGCATATCTGGAAAAAGGGCTCTTGCCTGATGATAAAATAGAAGCAAGAAAGTTGCGACAGCGAGCCGCCCGTTATGTAATATATGACCAAAGGTTGTATCGCAGAAGTTTTAGTCAACCTCTTCTCAAATGTATCAGCGGCGAGGATTGTGGTTACATACTTCGTAAGATACACGAAGGGATTTGTGGCAATCATACCGGAGGTAACTCCCTTGCATTAAAAATCATGCGGCAAGGGTATTACTGGCCAACCTTGCGACAAGATGCTCTCGCGTTTGCAAAGAAGTGTGACAGGTGTCAGCGAATAGCCACATATACCCACCAACCTCCAAGTAACCTCCATTCTATCACAAGTCCATGGCCCTTTGCAATATGGGGGATTGACCTAATCGGCGAGTTACCTAAAGGGAAAGGTGGAGTCAAATATGCGGTAGTTGCAGTAGATTACTTCACGAAGTGGGCCGAAGCCAAAGCACTCGCAACCATCACAGCAACAAAATTGCACGAGTTTGTCTATACCTCCATCATTTGTCGCTTTGGCATTCCATACAAACTCATCTCAGACAATGGAAGACAGTTTGATTGCAAAGAGATGCGACAACTATGCGACGATTTGGGAATCAAGAAGGCATTCTCCGCAGTTGCTTACTCCGCAGCAATGGACGTATCGAAGCTGTTAATAAAATAATCAAGCACACCATTAAAGGGAAACTAGAAGATCGCAAAGGGGCTTGGCCAGACGAGTTACCGCAAGTCCTATGGTCTTATAATACAACTCCTCGATCTACAACTAGCGAAACACCCTTCTCACTTTCTTACGGGTGCGAGGCCATGTTGCCAGTTGAGATTGGGGCAGGTTCCCAACGCAGAGATGTTTTCAACGTCTTGCAAAACAACGAGAAACAGCTATTCTGCCTTGATCTTCTGGAGGAAAAGCGTGACCAAGCGCATTTAAAAAATGAGGCTTACCAGCAGCGAACTGCAAGATACTTTAACTCCAAGGTGAAAGTAAAAGTCCTGCGAGCAGGAGACCTGGTCCTTAGAAGGGTAATGCCAAATATCAAAAACCCATCACATGGGGTCTTTGGGGATAATTGGGAGGGACCATATCTCATCACAGAAAAAATTGGTGATGCCACATACCGACTCGCAACACTCGATGGAACTGCGATTCCATGAGCTTGGAATGGCGAGAGTTTAAAATTATATTATCAATAGTACTCGCATTGTTAAACTATGTTCACTCTTGTACTTATACTTAGATATTTTTCATAAAAATCCTAAGTATAGGGGGGTATATATGCCAGAATGTACTATTGATTATATAAAGGAAATTGATTCATGATTGTTAAATTTTCAAATTTTGTCAAAGGACTTGTAAATATTTCTACTTATTACACCAAGCTGTAATTAAAGTCGCAGATATATATATATTGAAAACGCGAGTACTCGTGTACTGCGAAAATGTTAAAGGATAATTATCCCCGCGAGGATATAAATTTGTCCAAAGTAAAAAGAAAATTTGTCTAAGTACAAAGCGCGAGTACCCCTGTACCGCATAAAAACTAAAAAAGTAAAATTAAAAAAAGCACAAAAGTTTAAACATAGAGGAAAGTCAAGCATCTGGAACAACAGGAGCAGTCTCATCCGCGACTTTGCTGACGACCTCGTTCTCAGCTTCCTCAGCATCCGCACCCTCGATCTCTTCAGGAAGATTCCCTCCACCACCTTGAGTTTGAGTGGGCGACATATCACGAAAAGCCTCGGCCATCTCAGCGGCTTTTGTTTCGAGAATCGAGAAGTCGAAGTCTGGGACTTTGGAAAGAGTGGTGTAAATATAATCAGAAACTGTCTGATCATATTGTTTCTTCCCATTCTCTTTCTCGACCTCCAAGTAGCGAGTCATCTCCTCGATCTTCGCCCGAGAGTTCTTGGCCTCGAGCTCAGCCTGCTCCTTAGCCTTGCCAATTTCTTCAAGCTCTTTGTCCTTTCTAGCTGCCTCTTGCTTCAGCCTCTTTATGTTCTCCTGAAGCTGGGCAGTGTGCCTCTTCAGCGAGTCAACTTCCTTAGAGCCAGCAGCAACAGCTTTTAGGAACAAGGTCATCGACTGCGAAGCCAACTCCACAGAACGCGGAACAAGCTCCTCAGAAGGGATCTTCTCCGCCTTGGATATGAACTCCTCGCCTACGAACTTCTCCTGCATAGCCAGGAAGTCGCGGGCTCAGACGGTTGGCTCGATCAGGACTTTCTTCCCCTTGTCCTGCGCGGTCTTAGCCAGCTTCTTTGAAGAATCTGCGGCAAGGGTAGCCACCACATCGCTCTTCCTCTTCTGGGCGACAACAGGTGATGTCGTCGCTATTCCACCCTTCGGCTTGATCTTAAGGACGGGCGCGGACTTCAAAAAAGTCATCTCTGCGAGGATAAATAAAAGATAAGTATAAATAAGACTCAAGACATCAGTTTATAACAAGAGATAAATTACCTGAGACTGGTCAAGAAGTTTGCTTGGAGAGGCATTTGTCTATCCGCTCTTGTTGCCTCTCAGACGGTTCTTTGTATATTGGCTCTCTTTGAAGACTTGCGTTCTCTGGAATCAGCCGGTGTTCTCGCAGCTTCGCAGTTGTACACAGTAGTCGCCAGTCGTGATCTTGCACCGGAAGGCTCCCGAGGATTTCAGCTGTCTCTCTGCGAGTCGCGTCAAGTGCCGGTCGAGCTGGTCTATCTGCGAGAACAAGGAAAAGCGAGTTAGCATAAGATCTCAAAATAAATCAGAAAATGCCTAAGTTAAAAAACACGCGACATACTAGGTCTGCGATTAAAGTCAGTTCTAATCCCAGGGACTTTAAAGACGTAGAACCACTTCGATTTCCAGTAACCCATGTTCGACACCATTCCTTCTACTCCATTGATTTCAAAAGTTGCCCATTTGCTAAAGCAGTAGAAACCGTTATGAAGACCTACGCTTTTTATGTCGTAGAAATAGCTGAACTCTTCTACTGAGGGAGCCCTATGAACGTACTCCATATACATCGCGTAGAAGGCTAGGGCAGTACGATAACTGTTTGGAGTTAGTTGAAAATGTGATACATCGTACCGCCTAAGAATGGCTGCGATGAAAGGATGGAAGGGGACCGATACCCCACATTGGAGAATGGGTATTGAGACTACCACATCCTCTGTGGGAATAATCGCAGGGTTGGTAAAAGGGAGATGCGCCCTTTGGGTCGGTTTAGGTCGCTGAAACGCAAGTCGCAGCAGATTTAACCTCGTAAAGGTAGTGAAGTCTGATTTGGTAACCCTCGAAATCAGATCTTCGCACGCAAAGGGCTCGTTTAGCTGGGTATCGTCGACCGAATCTGTCCCACTCCCTTCCGCCTCTTCTTCATCCTCGCCTGATTCGCGACCTGGGGCCGTCCATTCATCGTCCATCTCCTCGACTTCGACGTCAGGAGCATGCCTTGAGTGAATAAGGTAGTCGCGGGCCGACACCGTGGACTCACTGTCTCAAATGTCGATGGTCCCAGGTTCGGCGAGTTCCTGCACCATTCTTTTGATGTCTGCAGAAGACATTGGGCCTAGCTCTATTGGTGCAGCCTCCTCTTCTGAAATCGAGGTTGGGAGAAAGCTGTCTTCCTCCTGGTCATCGTCGCCATCGAATGCATGGCCTCCCGAGCCGAGCTGTTGGCTATCTGACAAGTCGCTCATCTGAAAGATAGAAGATCTTTTCAGCGTGATGAATGTGTGAAAAATAAAAATAAGTGATCTCACCCGCATTAAAACTATAGAATCGCAGTTGCCAGAATAGTCAACATCCTTACGAATGCTGACCACCCCATTTGTATGCAAGTTGAAACCCGAGTAAGTCGCGCATCCTGGGCCAAGTGATATATCTCCAGAAACGGCTGGGAGAAACTCAGTTACTCAAGGGGCATGCGTTCTCAAGCATGACCCTGAAATTACTGAGTTACTCCCACCGTTCCGAGACTACCTATCAGCCAAGGAGTATGCTCATTTGAATATTAACGCGTGTCGCAAATGGCTGGGTGTATCTCAGTATCTCAAGGGACATATAATCGCATATATGACCATTAGAATACTGTGACACACCCACCATTTGGAATAGAGATTAATACTCTCGCAATTCAACCCACAGCATATAAAATCCTAAAAAATCTAGCTAATAGTCAGAGGTAAATAAGTTCTGTCAGTGTGCGAGTATTCAAACTGTTCATCCGATTACCCGCGAGTATTCAAAGTATGAAACAACGTCTATTTAAATGTTTCTTACACAGTATGCTGTTATTCCAAATTACAGGTCATTTTTCATAAGATTACCCAATTTTTTACCCAAAAAATGTAATCTCATACATATCCCTTACAAACATGCATTTCTAAAAGCTCCAAAATGCTAAAACCCAGAAAGAACACCCTTTCTCAAATACAGAAAGCAAGAAATACAATGGAACTCTAAACTAACCTTTAGTTTTGGCAAGTTGTTCCTGCGGTTACTCTCGATTACTTTTGAGATTGAAGGATGCTTTGGAAGAACGGTAGAAATCTGGGCAAAAGGTGAAAATAGTTTTGAAGTTTCTGTAAGGGAGGGAAGAAGGAAGTTAAGAAACAAGAGGGAAAAATAGGGAATTTAATTCCTATCAAAGGGTTTAAATACCCATATCCCTCATTAATTAGGATCACGACAGGTGGCAACTGGAATGCCTAAGGTCGCCCAATCCAACGGCCAACGATGGCCACGCCTACACAAAAACCGAGGAGTTTTTGTGATGTAGCACCATAAAGGCAATAAAAGGTAATAATTGTAGCCGTCATTTTTCGAAACCCTCGATGGGACAACCGAAAGGTCACCTCCTCGTGACAACCCTTCACCTGTCTCTCGAGTAATAGTTTCCCTCTGTGACCGCACCTGTCACATCGGGAAACTAGGGGCATGTGTTATAGTGAGATTTCTCTCACCTAGAAACTCGAGACCAGACTCCTATTTAAAGGACACGTGTATTCAGATTTCCAATGAAAGCTGAAATATCCATGAGAGACTCCTCGATGTTTAAACCTCGCTCAGGATAAAGCCAGCGAGATACTGCGAGTACGTAATTCAGATCGCATAACCGTAATTCGCATTATGCAGGGTAGACCCCAACTCGCATGTGTCAGGACATATGCGAGTGTCTCCTCTATACTTATGCGGAAGCATAGAGGCTAACTCTCCATGATGCGATATTGGTCCCAACGACCCAATAGCCCTGACAAGCTGATATAGATTCGCATGTCTAGGCTCTGCCAGCTCGACACGCGATGTTTACCAGAGGCAATTACCTAAGGGTGCGGACGTTCCAAACGTACTGATGACCTTGCGAGCTCAAACGGAACATGAACAGTCAACTAGCAGATGTGGAAGACGCGTACGTTGATGGACTTGATAACTGTCGTTCATTTATTATTGTTAACGTTGCTTGGGTTTAATTATTGCAATTCAATATGTAAATAATGGATTAACAATGAATGTGATCCTTGTGTAACCGATTGGACACCTGCTTTGTATATAAAGAGGTGATCCACCATGAAATGGCACCTACGAATCCCTTGCTACAGTGGACTAAGCAGATCATAATCTGACTGAACCACTAGAATTCTCTGTCTTATTGTTATTTTCCAGCTTTTGTTGATTGTTTTTCCATTCCCAGTCGAGTACTCGACATTCTAGGTTGAATACTCGCACTTGTCATTACCCATAAAATTCTCCTTGATATTAACAAAATAATATAATTTGGTGTTGTGAAATTCACTCGACAACACACATCATCGCTGATTATCACATTAGTGTAAATCCAATAACACTGATGAAACAGGGACCAAGTCTTTTGATTCATATGATCACAATCACATTCCACTGTGTTGACTATACTGTAATTGTGAATAAACATATGATCTGGACTTAACTGATTTTGTGTGTGTGAATGTAATAAACATATTAAACCATGAGCATGTAAAATTCATGCAAACATAAATCACTTCAAATTTCTTATATTGATAACTAATCAGATTGTAAAGAGTTTTATTTAGGGCATAAAACCCAACAAACTCCCACTTGCACTAACATAAAACAAACTGTGCAAATAGGTCAATCTGATGTCTTGATCTTCAGATCAAGTGTAGTATATTTGAATCCATCCAAACTTCTGGAAACTAGTTCATAAATACTCTTATGAAACATCCTTTACTATATGCTTTACTCATCAAGGGTTACTGAAATCTTTATTGATTTAAAATTACATCTGAATTAACAAAAGACATATCTCTCATATTTTAAAATATGTAATTGAGATAATACAGTGTAGACTTTTCTTCAGTGATATAACTTTCTGGTATTTTCGAAATTTACAAAGTTATAATTCTTCTCTGGTAGAGCTTGAATTAATATACAATAATTCCTCCACCCCCAAAGTAAGCACCATCTCATGAAATCTCAAAATGAGTTTGTGAGATACAAGGACAACTGATACACGGTTCCTTAATATCTAACATATATATCACTTTCATAAATCTTTCTTGAATATCTTCTACTGTTCCCTATTTGATTACATCTCAGATAGCTCCCACTCAATAGCAGATGTCTGCTTAAATAATACTTTTAACCTCTGATTGTTTGGAGAGTTACCTAGTTGTGACTTTTGTATTAGTCTGAAACATTAAGTTAAGACTGAGTCATCAACATAGCAGACTAGTATTTGAAGTGAAAAATACATGCCAGAGATAAAGTAATCAAAAATAAGATACCATAAAATTTTATGAGGATTAAGAATTCTAGGTTCAAGTCATTCGAATGGACTGAACTAGAGTTCTTTATCTTATTCTCATAATTCTGATAAGCTATTCCTATCCATGTGAATGGTTAGATTTGCTTTTCAGTAATGTTCTTAAGTATCTATCACAAATATCAACCTTATGAAGATGGGTATAGAACTTTGGGTATAGAACTTTAAAATTCTCCCACTCAATTAAGGTAGTGTGAAACTTTTCCAAAGAACTTTCATAGGTATCAAACTTTTACTTACAACAGTAAAATCGAAATAGAACATACAATCAAGATCAAGAATTTATATTGATAATAGCTAACTCGTTATATTACTTCCATGTTTAAAGAAAATATGTGTCACATAGGGAATCGTGGAATAGACTCCACCCCTAAGAATATACATATAGGGTACTTGTGGATAACCTCCACCCCTAAGTATATAGACATTATGATCCACCCCTAAAGGTTGTAAAGATCATTATTCTCTAAGTGTGATAGAGTTTATGCGGAGTTGAATACTATCCAGAGTTCATTAGATATAAAAGATCGTTGAACTGCATAGTTTTATTAACTTTTCTCCACCCCTATTAGATCAAAAGATCCTTTTATTAAACAAATTCTTAATAATTGTATTAGAATGAACAATTATTAATAAACATAGAAATAGTTCCTAGTGTTTATTTAATATAACTCTATGAAGAGTTGTAAATATTATAGAATTTGCATCAATAATAAAAACACTTACACATACAAACATATAAATATAATGTGGTAATAGTTGATGAAGATAAATAAATGAAGCTCAATCTCATAAATTGCAATGGGGATTTCGAAAATTAAAGAAACTTTATTAATAATAATAAAAAATTTATTGCAACAATATGAGAAAAACAGGGATAAATATCCCTAACTAAAATTTGAAATCCAAATTGTCTTAAACTAAAACAATTAATTCAAAAATAAATTGAAGAGCATCATCTTCATTTGGACGATTTCACCCTTGGTCCAGCTTTCCGATCCAATTCATTTGAGTTCAAGTAGCTTGGCCTATAAGAAGAAGAAAACAAATAAACAAAG
Source organism: Cannabis sativa (assembly GCF_029168945.1). Taxonomy (NCBI): domain Eukaryota; kingdom Viridiplantae; phylum Streptophyta; class Magnoliopsida; order Rosales; family Cannabaceae; genus Cannabis; species Cannabis sativa. The sequence continues at coordinate 26,193,992 of NC_083606.1, forward strand.
TTAGTCCAGAATTATAAATCCAAGTGGATAATAATTCACTAAAACTCTTAAAGTTTATAAATAGAAATACCTTGTTTCTTTGCAAGAAGTTTAGGACACTGGGGTTTCCAATGACCTTTTTCATTGCAGTAGAAACACTTTCCTTTAAGTGTAGCATCACCAGAAGGAGCAACCTTTTTATTCTTCATGGCTTTTGTTCGCTTCTTGGTGTTCTTCCACTTCTTCTTCGATTTGGGTTTCGAAGCAGAAGCAACATGTGCTTCAGGTTTCATCGTCCCATTACCATTCCCAGGATTATGAGGTTTACTCCCTTTCTTCTTGGGTCCTCCAATTAAATTTTCATAAGTTTGAAGATCATTGACTAATTCATGAAAATCAATTTCCTTCTTATTCATAACATAATTTGATGTGTATGGTAGAAATGCTGGAGTCAGGCTATTCAAGATAAGGCTTACTTGAGTAGCACTGTCCATTTCAGCACCATGATCCTGGGCTTCTTGGAAATAACTCGACATGAGGAGAACATGTTCACGCACGTTTTGACGAGGTTCCATCCGTGCATTAATGTACTTCTTAGTCGCGTCAAAGCGTGATTGAAGTGATGCCTTACCGAATAGTTCATTTAACTTCGTCATAACTTCAGCAGCCTTCTCGGTTTTAGAAAACCGAGTTTTGAGAGTGTCAACCATGCTAGAAAGCATAAAGTATAGAGCTTTGTCATTTGCTTTCTGCCAACGCTCATACTTTTCTTTCACAGCTTTGGATGCATTGTCCCCAGGCACTTCAGGTGACGGCTCAGTTAAAACAAACAAGGCACTTTCTCCTATGAGATCAATATTAATGTTCTCATTCCACTTTGTAAAGTTAGACCATTCAGCTTATTTTCAGTCAATAGTGATAACATGGGATTCATTTTGATAATACAGGATACTACAGAATAATAGAAATCAACAAATAGAAATTAATAATGGTTTAACACAAAATCAATTCAGAAATTATAAGCACATAGCAAGTAGGAATGGTATGAGAAAATACTTAAAAAAAAATCAATCCTAAATAATTTCCAAGGTTTTTCAATAAACTGATATCAGTGTCCCGTTTAGGCGAGAGTCAAAGCTACCATCTATTGAATAGAGTTGTCAGCTCATATAAAATGTTAAACATTCTAGCAACCTTTTATTCGATCAAGATTGGAATCCAGTGTTGTCCCGTTTAGGCGAGAGTCAAGGCTATTCTATCTTATGAGCTTCTACCATTGTTTCGCAATTTGCAAGTCAAATATGGTCGCCACCATTAGGGTGATCTTTACCATATAAAACACTTACAAACTACTTATCTTTCGAGATTAAACGGTGCGAAATTGCTAATGAACGTTCCTCCATTAGGGAGGATTACTCACTAAAACAAACGCGATGTAAAACCAACAATGGAGATTGAATATCTTAATAATAATAAAGCTCATTCTTTAAAATGTATTTTTTTTATTATTCTAATAAATAAATTCTCATTAAATTCGAAATTTAGAATTAAAATTCAAAAATAAGAATTTAATATAATATTTATAAAATTATACTTAGATGGCGATTGAAATAAAATTAATTATTTCCATCTTAGTAATAATCTTAAATATAAATATTAAGGAAATTAATTGAAGTTGAATTAAATTAAATTAATTAGCAACTAAAAAATTTCCTTGAGAATATATTTATTGTATTTGAAAAATAAAGTATAATAACTATACAATTTTCGAAAAATAATAAAAAATTAGAAAAGAAATACTTCAAGCAAAAATATCACCTATCTAGATTTTCTTTTGACTAGTTAATTCAATTTCTAATAATATATTTTAAATTAATCAATTAAATGAAAAAAATCATTGATTTAAGTTGGCCCAAGAATTAATTAAAATAAATAATTAATTTACAACTCAATCTATTTTTTAAGTTAAATTCAAAAATATTGCATAAATAAAATGCAATCTTCGAAATTGATTAATAAAATAAAGAAAAATATATATATTTTGAAAATTATTTAAATTTAAGTTGAGAAATTAAATTTCAACCTAAAAATAATTTTCTATTTAATTAAGTGTCATGAAAAATAAATATTTAAGTATCATGATGAAAATCAACTTAGATATTTAAATTTTTCAAGTTAATTAAATGTATTAAATTCAAGAAATAAATAATTAAGTGTAGAGAAGGCTTAATTATTAATTTCTAGTTTAATACTAGGAAAAATATACTTAAATAAAATTGTACAAAAATTAATTATTTAAATAATTAATCTCACAATTTATAATATTTTCCTATTTAAATATTAGAAATAATAAGTAGTCTAGAAATAACTATCTAGAAAATATCTTATTTGACTAAGTATCTTTATAACAAAAATTTGAAAAATATCTAATTTAAGTTGTGTAGATAAAATCTAAAACTTAAATAATTTCAAATTTAGATTTAATTAAATATCAAAAATTAAGTTATAACCACTTAATTTGAAGATATCTTTTTAAGTTAATATTCGAAAAGATATTAACCTAAAAAATATCTAAAATATTCCATTTTAAGTTAATATTCGAAAAGATATTAACTTAAAAATATCTTAAGAATCTTTAATAACTAATGCCTAGGATTCCTCAACTTAATTTAAAATTTAAATAAAATATTCAAATTTAAGTTAGATAAGAAAAATGAGTTTATACAACTAATTTATAACTTAAATAGGAATATTTAATTAAATAAGTTCGAGAAAGAATCTAGTTAGTTAAAATTCTATATTTAATTAAATACAAGAAAAATACTAATAGTTTTGTCTAGAAATAATTGTTGGGTTTTATTCCCTAAATAAAACTCTTTACAATCTGATTAGTTATCAATATAAGAAATTTGAAGTGATTTATGTTTGCATGAATTTTACATGCTAATGGTTTAATATGTTTATTACATTCACTCACACAAAATCAGTTAAATCCAGATCATATGTTTATTCACAATTACAGTATCGTCAACACAGTGGAATGTGATTGTGATCATATGAATCAAAAGACTTGGTCTCTGTTTCATCAGTGTTATTGGATTTACACTAATGTGATAATCAGCGATGATGTGTACTTACACTTGGAGTAAGTGTTATGTTCTTTCCAGGACATTAGTAAAGTATACTAGTTTTGAATGTATGGAGTATATATTGGACTGGACCGATATTGCAACTAAGTTAAGATATTACAAACTTACCGTTATATATATCTTTCCAAGTCAATATCAGTAGTTGATCTTAAGATTAAAAGAATCTAAATCCTGGTATGCTTAGGCTCAACTCAGGAGTTCTATTCGTGTTCTTTGATTTATTAGTTAAGCCTACTTTTAGGTCAGGGTGATACGTATATTTTGGGAACATGATAGTATGATTGAGTGGGAGTGCTGAACATAAATATGGAATCTATAGCTTCTACTGGTCTATAGAAGTCAAGTGATGATTCCCTTCGAGCTTAACAAATAGAAGTAAATGGATGAGCTCTTGTTTAACTGACTAATTATTAGATCACTAAACACCAATTACAGGTAGCTAAGTGTTTTAAGGGGAAAAATACATTGAGGGGTGAGAACGGTAAAGAAATCCCATCTCGATGTAGATCATCTATATAGAGGATCTTCAAATCGCAATAAGATTATAACAATGGTTAGATGAGATAGCATATTGATATCGTGGAACATATAATATGCTCTATACAAGTCTGACAGTGCAATTCTAAGTTCTAAGAGTGGATTCAACGAAGAATTAATAAGTAGGAATTTACTTGGTAAATTTTGTTCACTTATTGGAAGCTCAGCATATAGACCCATGGTCCCCATTCTAGTTGAGAACATTCTGCTTGTAAGACTCATTAATTGATTCGTGATTGATCAATTATAATTCTAAAGTTAGACTACGTCTAATTTTATGAATTTTCACTAAGCATGGGTGAAATTGTAAAGAAAAGAGATTCTAGGTTTATTTATTTATTAATGGACTTTATATGTCTAGTTAATAATTAAATTAAATGACAATATTATTTAATAATCTATTTTAGTTATTAAATAATTAGTTTTGGCATTTAAAAGGTTAGAATTGGAAAATTGACGTTTTTGAGAAAATAGAAATAAAATTTGATAAAACTGCAAAATCAAGTGGGGCCCATAACTACACCATGGCCGGCCATTGGGGAGTTTCAAATTGATTTTTTCATTATTTTAATGCCAAATAATTCCTAACCTAAACCTAGTAGTTGCCTATAAATAGAAAGTGATGGCTCAGTCAAATTAACACACATCATTAGTTATCTGACAGAAATTTCTCTCTTTAGAAAAACTGAGCCTTCCCCACTTTCTATACCTGGCCGAAATCATCCTTCTCTTATTCCTTCATCAATTTTGTGACCCTAGTGAAAGAGTGAGTGCCCACACACAGCAAGCAGTAACTCAATCATAGATTGGAAGGCTGTGAAGGATCAAACTTGAAGAAGAAGGACATTCGGGCTCAGATCTTGATTATACTCTGCTACAGAAAGGGTACAAGGGTTAGAGATCTGAGTGGAAGGAGACATTAATTCCGCTGCATCAATGTAAGGTTTTCTTAACTTTATATGTGTTTAGTTTATCGTTTTAGAAAGTTCATATTTAAGGTGTTAAATAACATACTTGTGAGTAGATCTAAGATCCTGGTAAAATAAATTCCAACAACTGGCCTTAGAGCCATGGTAATTGATTTGCTTGCAAGAAATTTGGACTTTAAAACGATTATTTGTTATTTGGATGGTTTCATGTTGTATTGAGTGTTATATGATGATTGATTGATGTTTGTGAATTTCGTGAAAAATAATTGAAATTTTGTTTCTGGAATTATTTTTATTGGATAGTTTGGAAAAAATTAAGCAAGTTACTTTTTTACAGAACTCAATTTCGATTTAATTTGAATTAGTTATGATTTTTTGAAGACTCGAAAAAAGATAGGGATGCTAAGCATCACCCACGCGCGCGCGGATTCAGACAAGCACGACCGTGCATGCTGTCTGAATTTCCCCTTGCGCGCGCGGATCACTGTCTGATGCCCCATTCCGCGCGCGGGAATCCTGGCAGCTCCCCTGTCCGCCGAGGTTTCTCGGCCCTAGCACCCAACCTGCGCGCGCGGACAGTATGCTTGGCATACTGTCTGTACAGCTCCCAAAATTTTCGTTTTTCTTCGTTTTTTCATGCTTTCTCATGGAATTAACTTCCCATTTTTTGTGTAGTTTTGTATTTATATATTTACTATTCCTAATTCAACTCTAATTATCATAATGAATTAATTTAATATTTTTGAAATTTAATTCATGATATTAGTGTAATTTGTATTTGAAATTAGTAAATATCTATCTTTTTTTGCTTAATTATCTATCTTATTTTTAAATTTGATTATATCTTATCTTATTTTTTAAATTTAAGGTCAGATATTAAACTTTTTTTTAAAACATTTTGACCTTATTTAAATTTAAAATAAGATAACTATAATCATGTAATTTTAAATAGATGTAAGATATTTTGCTAACTTTTAAATTTTGTTATTTTATTTATTTAAATTAAATTTAAAATCTGAAAAAGATATTTTATTTATCTTTTTTAATTTTTATTTAGTTTTAATTATAAAATAACATGTAATTTTTAAAAGTAGTTAGCAAATTTTGAAATGATATTTAGGTTAGTTGAAACCTAATTTTTCAAAATTGTAGGTTTAATTTTAAATATTTTTTTTTTATAATTTTGAAATTTAAAATTAATTTTATTTCTTTTATTTTTTCCGAAAAATAAATTAATATTATTATTTATTTTATTTTTCAAAATTAAATATTTATTTATTTATTTATTTATTAAATTATTAATTTTTCGAAATTTATTTATTTAAAATTAGATAAATCCTACTTCTAACTATCCAGCTAACCTTGGTGCAGGAGTATGTGGTTTTAGCTTGTGTGTAAGTTTTCAAAACCTATTATTACTTGATTGCAAATAGCCATGGTTAACTTGTTGACAGATCCAATGATCTGATTTTAACTCATGGCTCCCTTGGTCAAGTTAATAATTTGTAACAGGTAAATTTTACAATCTTCTTTCATCTGTGTATGACCTAGCAACATGATAGGATTCATCCAAGTGTGTACCTGTGTGAGCCTATGTGTTTATTTTATTATATAGATGCATATAGGTTGTTGCTAAATAAAATGTCACACCATGATATATTTTATTCAGGTCCATGTAGTTATTGGACCTATTCAATTAATAACAGTTATTTATTTTAAGGTTAAATTCCTCTCTTTTGGGCCTTGTGTGAGAGTTGAGAGCCATAGAAGTGGGTACGACATACTGAACCCAGCACCCCCTCACATGAACTACCCCAATTGTGAAGGCCCATTTGCCTGATTTGAATAACTGTACTAGGTTAATTATATTAGTTTGACCTAATAAAATTGAATTAGCAACATAATTAACTTTTAAAATATATGAAATTTATTTTCATTTTAATATTTTAAAGTTTATTTTAAGAAAAACACTTTTAGTTTTAGATATTATTTCTAGACAAACTATTTGTATTTTTCTTGTTTTTAATTAAATATAGAATTTTAACTAACTAGATTCTTTCTGGAACTTATTTAATTAAATATTCCTATTTAAGTTAGAAATTAGTTGTATCAACTGATTTTTCTTATCTAACTTAAATTTGAATATTTTATTTAAATTTTAAATCAAGTTGAGGAATCCTAGGCATTAGTTATTAAAGATTCTTAAGATATTTTTTAAGTTAGTTTTAAACTTAAAATGGAATATTCTTCAAATTAAGTGGTTATAACTTAATTTTTGATATTTAATTGAATCTAAATTTGAAATTATTTAAGTTTTAGATTTTTTCTATACAACTTAAATTAGATATTTTTCAAATTTTTGTTGAAAAGATACTTAGTCAAATAAGATATTTTCTAGATAGTTATTTCTAGACTACTTATTATTTCTAATATTTAAATAGGAAAATATTATAAATTGTGAGATTAATTATTCAAATAATTAATTTTGGTACAATTTTATTTAAGTATATTTTTCCTAGTATTAAACTAGAAATTAATAATTAAGCCTTCTCTACACTTAATTATTTATTTCTTGAATTTAATACATTTAATTAACTTGAAAAATTTAAATATCTAAGTTGATTTTCATCATGATACTTAAATATTTAATTTTCATGATACTTAATTAAATAGAAAATTATTTTTGGGTTGAAATTTAATTTTTCAACTTAAATTTAAATAATTTTCAAAATATATATATTTTTCTTTATTTTATTAATCAATTTCAAAAATTGCATTTTATTTATGCAATATTTTTGAATTTATCTTGAAAAATAGATTGAGTTGTAAATTAATTATTTATTTTAATTAATTCTTGGGCCAACTTAAATCATTGATTTTTTCATTTAATTGATTAATTTAAAATATATTATTAGAAATTGAATTAATTAGTCAAAGGAAAATCTAGATAGGTGATATTTTTGCTTGAAGTATTTTTTTTTCTAATTTTATTATTATTATTTTCGAAAATTGTGTATAGTTATTATACTTTATTTTTCGAATACAATAAATATATTCTCAAGAAAATTTTTAAGTTGCTAAATAATTTAAATTAATACAACTTAAATTAATTTTCTTAATATTTATATTTAAGATTACTACTAAGATGGAAATAATTAATTTTATTTCAAATCACCATCTAAGTATAATTTTATAAATATTATATTAAATTCTTATTTCTTGAATTTTTTTTTTTTAATTCTAAATTCGAATTTATTGAGTGTATTTATTAGAATAATAAAGAAAATACATTTTAAAGAATGAGCTTTATTATTATTAAGATATTTGATCTCCATTGTTTGTTTTACATCGCGTTTGTTTTAGTGAGTAATCCTCCCTAATGGAGGAACATTCATTAGCAATTTTGCACCGTTTAATCTCGAAAGATAAGTAGTTTGTAAGTGTTTTATATAGTATAGATCACCTTAATGGTGGCGACCATATTTGACTTGCAAATTGCGAAACAATGGTAGTAGCTCATAAGATAGAATAGCCTTGACTCTCGCCTAAACGGGACAACGCTGGATTCCAATCTTGATCGAATAAAAGGTTGCTAGAATGTTTAACATTTTAGATGAGCTGACAACTCTATTCAATGGATGGTAGCTTTGACTCTCGCCTAAACGGGACACTGATATCAGTTTTGTTGAAAAACCTTGGAAATTATTTAGGATTGAATTTTTTAAGTATTTTCTCATATCATTCCTACTTGCTATGTGCTTATAATTTCTGAATTGATTTTGTGTTAAACCATTATTAATTTTTATTTGTTGATTTCTATTATTCTGTAGTATCCTGTATTATCAAAATGAATCCCATTATTGACTGAAAATAAGCTGAATGGTCTAACTTTACAAAGTGGAATGAGAACATTAATATTGATCTCATAGGAGAAAGTGCCTTGTTTGTTTTAACTGAGTTGTCACCTGAAGTGCCTGGGGACAATGCATCCAAAGCTGTGAAAGAAAAGTATGAGCGTTGGCAGAAAGCAAATGACAAAGCTCTATACTTTATGCTTTCTAGCATGGTTGACACCCTCAAAACTCAGTTTTCTAAAACCGAGAAGGCTGCTGAAGTTATGACGAAGTTAAATGAGCTATTCGGTAAGGCATCACTTCAGTCACGCTTTGACGCGACTAAGAAGTACATTAATGCACGGATGGAACCTCATCAAAACGTGCGCGACCATGTTCTCCTCATGTCGAGTTATTTCCAAGAAGCCCAATATCATGGTGCTGAAATGGACAGTGCTACTCAAGTAAGCCTTATCTTGAATAGCCTGACTCCAGCATTTCTACCATACACATCAAATTATGTCATGAATAAGAAGGAAATTGACTTTCATGAAGTAGTCAATGACCTTCAAACTTATGAAAATTTGATTGGAGGACCCAAGAAGAAAGGGAGTAAACCTCATAATCCTGGGAATGGTAATGGGACGAACAAACTTGAAGCAAATGTTGCCTCTGCTTCGAAGCCCAAATCGAAGAAGAAGTGGAAGAACACCAAGAAGCGAACAAAAGCCATGAAGAACAAAAAGGCTGCTCCTTCTGGTGATGCTACACTTAAAGGAAAGTGTTTCTACTGCAATGAAAAAGGTCATTGGAAACCCTAGTGTCCTAAACTTCTTGCAAAGAAACAAGGTATTTGTATTTATAAACTTTAAGAGTTTTAGTGAATTATTATCCGATTGGATTTATAATTCTGGACTAACTTTGTTTATTTGTTTTCTTCTTCTTATAGGCCAAGTTACTTGAACTCAGATGAGTTGGATCGGAAAGCTAGACCAAGGGTGAAATCGTCCAGATGAAGATGAAGCTCTTCAATTTATTTTTGAATTAATCGTTTTAGTTTAAAGACAGTTTGGATTTGAAATTTTAGTTAAGGTTATTTATCCCTGTTTCTCTCATATTGTTGCAATACATTTTTTTTTATTATTAATAAAGTATTCTTTTATTTTTGAATTCAACCATTGCAATTTATGAGAATGAGCTTCATTTAATCAATTATTACCACATTATATTTATATGTTTGTATGTGTAAGTGTTTTTATTATTGATGTAAATTCTATAATATTTACAACTCTTCATAGAGTTATATTAAATAAACACTAGAAACAATTTCTATGTTTATTAATAATTCTTCATTTTACTACAATTATTAAGAATTTGTTTAATAAAATGATCTTTTGATCTGATAGGGGTGGAGAAAAGTTAAGAAAACTATACAGTTCAACGATCTTTTATATCTAATGAACTCTGGATAGTATTCAACTCCACATAAACTCTATCACACTTAAAGAATAATGATCTTTACAACCTTTAGGGGTGGATCATAATCTCTATATACTTAAGGGTGGAGGTTATCCACAAGTACCCTATATGTATATTCTTAGGGGTGGAGTCTATTCCAAAATTCCCTATGTGACACATATTTTCTTTAAAAATGGAAGTAATATAATGAGTTAACTATTATCAATATAAATTCTTGATCTTGATTGTATTTTCCATTTCGATTTTACTGTTGTAAGTAAAAGTTTGCCATTTCGATTTTATTGTTGTAAGTAAAAGTTTGATACCTATAAAAGTTCTTTGATAAAGTTTCACACTACCTTAATTGAGTGGGAGAATTTTAAAGTTCTATACCCATCTTCATCAGGTTGATACTTGTGATAGATACTTAAGAACACTACTGAAAAGCAAATCTAACCATACATATGGATAGGTATAACTTATCAGAATTATGAGAATAAGATAAAGAACTCTAGTTCAGTCCATTCGAATGACTTGAACCCAAAATTCTTAATCCTCATAAAATTTTATGGTATCTTAATTTTGATTACTTTATCTCTCGCATGTATTTTTCACTTCAAATACTAGTCTGCTATGTTGATGACTTAGTCTTAACTTAAAATTTCAGACTGATATAAAAGTCACATTAGAAGATATTCAAGAAAGATCTATGAAAGTGATCTATATGTTAGATATTAAGGAACTGTGTATCAGTTGTCCTGGTATCTCACCAACTCATTTCGAGATTTCATGAGATGGGGCTTATTTTGGGGGTGGAGGAATTATTCTATAATAATTCAAGCTCTACCAGAGAAGAATTATAACTTTGTGTATTCGAAAATCCAAGAAAGTTATATCACTGAAGAAAAGTCTACACTGTATTATCTCAATTACATATTTTAAAATATGAGAGATATGTCTTCTGTTAATTCAGATGTACTTTTAAAAAAGTAAAGATTTAAGTGTCCCTTGATGAGTAAAGCATATAGTAAAGGATGTTTCATAAGTGAATTTATGAACTAGTTTCCAGAAGTTTCGGTGGATTCAAATATACTACACTTGATCTGAAGATCAAGACATCAGATTGACCTATTTGCACAGTTTGTTTTATATTAGTGCAAGTGGGAGTTTGTTGGGTTTTATGCCCTAAATAAAACTCTTTACAATCTGATTAGTTATCAATATAAGAAATTTGAAGTGATTTATGTTTGCATGAATTTTACATGCTAATGGTTTAATATGTTTATTACATTCACACACACAAAATCAGTTAAATCCAGATCATATGTTTATTCACAATTACAATATCGTCAACACAGTGGAATGTGATTGTGATCATATGAATCAAAAGACTTGGTCCCTATTTCATCAGTGTAATTGGATTTACACTAATGTGATAATCAGCGATGATGTGTACTTACACTTGGAGTAAGTGTTATGTTCTTTCCAGGACATTAGTAAAGTATGCTAGTTTCGAATGTATGGAGTATATATTGGACTAGACCGATATTGCAACTAAGTTAAGATATTACAAACTTACCGTTATATATATCTTTCCAAGTCAATATCAGTAGTTGATCTTAAGATTAAAAGAATCTAAATCCTGATATGCTTAGGCTCAACTCAGGATTGCTATTCATGTTCTTTGATTTATTAGTTAAGCCTACTTTTAGGTCAGGGTGATACGTATATTTTGGGAACATGATAGTATGATTGAGTGGGAGTGGTGAACATAAATATGGAATCTATAGGTTCTACTGGTGTATAAAAGTCAAGTGATGATTCCCTTCGAGCTTAGAAAATAGAAGTAAATAGATGAGCTCTTGTTTAACTGACTAATTATAAGATCACTAAATACCATTTACAGGTAGCTAAGTGTTTTAAGGGGAAGAATACATTGAGGGGTGAGAACGGTAAAGAAATCCCATCTCGATGTAGATCATCTATATAGAGGATTTTTAAATCGCAATAAGATTATAACAATGGTTAAATGAGATAGCATATTGATATCGTGTAACATATAATATGCTCTATATAAGTCTGAGAGTGCAATTCTAAGTTCTAAGAGTGGATTCAACGAAGAATTAATAAGTAGGAATTTACTTGGTAAATTTGGTTCACTTATTGGAAGCTCAGCATATAGATCCATGGTCCCCATTCTAGTTGAGAACATTCTGCTTGTAAGACTCATTAATTGATTCGTGATTGATCAATTATAATTCTAAAGTTCGACTATGTCTAATTTTATGAATTTTCACTAAGCAGGGGTGAAATTGTAAAGAAAAAAGATTCTAGGTTTATTTATTTATTAGTGGACTTTATATGTCTAGTTAATAATTAAATTAAATGACAATATTATTTAATAATCTATTTTAGTTATTAAATAATTAGTTTTGGCATTTAAAAGGTTAGAATTGGAAAATTGGCGTTTTTGAGAAAATAGAAATAAAACTGCAAAATCAAGTGGGGCCCATAACTACACTATGGTCGGCCACTAATTGTGGAGTTTCAAATTGATTTTTCCATTATTTTAATGACAAATATTTCCTAACCTAAACCTAGTAGTTGCCTATAAATAGAAAGTGATGGCTCAGTCAAATTAAAACACATCATTAGTTATCTGACAGAAATTTCTCTCTTCAGAAAAACTGAGCCTTCCCCACTTTCTATACCTGGCCGAAATCATCCTTCTCTTTTCCCTTCATCAATTTCGTGACCCTAGTGAAAGAGTGAGTGCCCACACACAGCAAGCAGTAACTCAATCATAGATTGGAAGACTGTGAAGGATCAAACTTGAAGAAGAAGGATATTCGGGCTCAGATCTTGATTATACTCTGCTACAGAAAGGATACAAGGGTTAGAGATCTGAGTGGAAGGAGACATTAATTCCGCTGCATCAATGTAAGGTTTTCTTAACTTTATATGTGTTTAATTTATCGCTTTAGAAAGTTCATATTTAGGGTGTTAAACAACATACTTGTGAGTAGATCTAAGATCCTGATAAAATAAATTCCAACAATAATATCTAAAACTAAAGGTGTTTTTCTTAAAATTAACTTTAAAATATTAAAATGAAAATAAATTTCATATATTTTAAAAGTTAATTATGTTGCTAATTCAATTTTATTAGGTCAAACTAATATAATTAACCTTGTACAGTTATTCAAATAAGGCAAATGGGCCTTCACAATTGGGGTAGTTCATGTGAGGGGGTGTTGGGTTCAGTATGTCGTACCCACTTCTATGGCTCCCAACTCTCACACAAGGCCCAAAAGAGAGGAATTTAACCTTAAAATAAATAATTGTTATTAATTGAATAGGTCCAATAACTAAATGGACCTGAATAAAATCTATCATGGTGTGACATTTTATTTAGCCACAACCTATATGCATCTATATAATAAAATAAACACATAGGCTCACACAGGTACACACTTGGATGGATCCTATCATGTTGCTAGGTCATACACAGATGAAAGAAGATTGTAAAATTTACCTGTTACAAATTATTAACTTGACCAAGGGAGCCATGAGTTAAAATCAGATCATTGGATCTGTTAACAAGTTAAACATGACTATTTGCAATCAAGTAATAATAGGTTTTGAAAACTTACACACAAGCTAAAACCTTATACTCCTGCAACAAGGTTAGCTGGATAGTTGGAAGTAGGATTTATCTAATTTTAAATAAATAAATTTCGAAAAATTAATAATTAAATAAATAAATAAATAAAAAATATTTAATTTTGAAAAGTAAAATAAATAATAATATTAATTTATTTTTCAAAAAAAATAAAAGAAATAAAATTAATTTTAAATTTCAAAATTATAAAAAAAAATATTTAAAATTAAACCTACAATTTTGAAAAATTAGGTTTCAACTAACGTAAATATCATTTCAAAATTTGCTAACTACTTTTAAAAATTAAATGTTATTTTATAAATAAAAATTAAAAAAGATAAATAAAATGTCTTTTTCAGATTTTAAATTTAATTTAAATAAATAAAATAACAAAATTTAAAAGTTAGCAAAATATCTTACATCTATTTAAAATTATATGATTATAGTTATCTTATTTTAAATTTAAATAAGGTCAAAATATTTAAAAAAAAAATAATTTTAAAAAAAGTTTAATATCTGACCTTAAATTTAAAAAATAAGAGAAGATATAATCAAATTTAAAAATAAGATAGATAATTAAGCAAAAAAGATAGATATTTACTAATTTCAAATTTAAATTACACTAATATCATGAATTAAATTTAAAAAATATTAAATTAATTCATTATGATAATTAGAGTTGAATTAGGAATAGTAAATATATAAATACAAAACTACACAAAAAATCAGAAGTTAATTCCATGAAAAAGCATGAAAAAACGAAAATTTTGGGAGCTGTTCGGACAGTATGCCAAGCATACTGTCCGCGCGCGCAGGTTGGGTGCTAGGGCTGAGAAACCTCGGCGGACAGGGGAGCTGGCAGGATTCCCGCGCGCGGAATGGGGCATCAGACAGTGATCCGCATGCGCAAGGGGAAATTCAGACAGCATGCACGGTCGTGCTTGTCTGAATCCGCGCGCGCGTGGGTGATGCTCAGCATCCCTATCTTTTTTCGAATCTTCAAAAAATCATAACTAATTCAAATTAAATTGAAATTAAGTTCTGTAAAAAAGTAACTTGCTTAATTTTTTCCAAACTATCCAATAAAAATAATTCTAGAAACAAAATTTCAATTATTTGTCACGAAAAATTCACAAACATCAATCAATCATCATATAACACTCAATACAACATGAAACCATCCAAATAACAAATAATCGTTTTAAAGTCCAAATTTCTTGCAAGCAAATCAATTACCATGGCTCTAATACCAGTTGTTGGAATTTATTTTACCAGGATCTTAGATCTACTCGCAAGTATGTTGTTTAACACCCTAAATATGAACTTTCTAAAACGATAAAGTAAACACATATAAAGTTAAGAAAACCTTACATTGATGCAGCGGAATTAATGTCTCCTTCCACTCAGATCTCTAACCTTTGTATCCTTTCTGTAGTAGAGTATAATCAAGATCTGAGCCCGAATGTCCTTCTTCTTCAAGTTTGATCCTTCACAGTCTTCCAATCTATGATTGAGTTACTGGTTGATGTGTGTGGGCACTCACTCTTTCACTAGGGTCACGAAATTGATGAAGAGAAAAGAGAAGGATGATTTCGGCCAGGTATAGAAAGTGGGAAAGGTTCAGTTTTTCTAAAGAGAGAAATTTCTGTCAGATAACTAATGATGTGTTGTGATTTGACTTAGCCATCACTTTCTATTTATAGGCAACTACTAGGTTTAGGTTAGGAGTTATTTGGCATTAAAATAATGAAAAAATTAATTTGAAACTCCACAATTAGTGGCCGACCATGGTGTAGTTATGGGCCCCACTTGATTTTGCAGTTTTATCAAATTTTATTTCTATTTTCTCAAAAAACGGCAATTTTCCAATTCTAACCTTTTAAATGACAAAACTAATTTTTTTAATAACTAAAATAGATTATTAAATAATATTGTCATTTAATTTAATTATTAACTACACATATAAAGTCCATTAATAAATAAATAAACCTAGAATCTCTTTTCTTTACAATTTCACCCCTGCTTAGTGAAAATTCATAAAATTAGACATAGTCTAACTTTAGAATTATAATTGATCAATCACGAATCAATTAATGAGTCTTACAAGCAGAATGTTCTCAACTAGAATGGGGACCATGGATCTATATGCTGAGCTTCCAATAAGTGAACTAAATTTACCAAGTAAATTCCTACTTATTAATTCTTCGTTGAATCCACTCTTAGAACTTAGAATTGCACTCTCAGACTTATATAGAGCATATTATATGTTCCACGATATCAATATGCTATCTCATTTAACCATTGTTATAATCTTATTGCGATTTAAAGATCCTCTATATAGATGATCTAACTAATAAATCAAAGAACATGAATAGCACTCCTGAGTTGAGCCTAAGCATATCAGGATTTAGATTCTTTTAATCTTAAGATCAACTACTGATATTGACTTGGAAAGATATATATATAACGGTAAGTTTGTAATATGTTAACTTAGTTGCAATATCGGTCCAGTCCAATGTATACTTCATACATTCGAAACTAGTATACTTTACTAATGTCCTGGAAAGAACATAACACTTACTCCAAGTGTAAGTACACATCATCGCTGATTATCACATTAGTGTAAATCCAATAACACTGATGAAACAGGGACCAAGTCTTTTGATTCATATGATCACAATCACATTCCACTGTGTTGACTATACTGTAATTGTGAATAAACATATGATCTGGACTTAACTGATTTTGTCTGTGTGAATGTAATAAACATATTAAACCATTAGCATGTAAAATTCATGCAAACATAAATCACTTCGAATTTCTTATATTGATAACTAATCAGATTGTAAAGAGTTTTATTTAGGGCATAAAACCCAACACTTCCACCATTGTTTCATGTTTTATAAGTTTATCTTTAAGTAGTCACTGTAGGGGAGAGTCTAATAGAGACGAAAACTTACAAAACACTTATCAAATGAGATCTTACGGTGTTAAATGCGTTCAACGAATAACCATCCATAAGGGGGACGAAGTCTAGTGTCTCGAGGTTATATTGAAAACATTTAACTATTGTAAGACCAACAATGGAGATCGAATATCCTTATAACTAAAAGCTCATTATTTTAAAGAGTTGTATTTTCTTTGATATTTATTTTAATCTATTTATTTTAATATATATTTATTTAATTAAAATTACCAATTTAGAATAAAATTCTAAATATAAATTTTAATTTAAAATTTATAAAATTATACTTAGATGGATATGAAAAAAAATAAAATGAATTATTTTCTATCTTAGTAATAATTTCCAATAAATATTTAGAAAATTATTCAATTTAAGTTGTTTCAAAATTAATTTAAATTAATTTACAACTCAAATTTAATTTTCTATAAATATATATTGCATTTCGAAAAATTAAAGTATATAAGAATACAATTTTCGAAAAAAATGCTCTAAAATAAAATAAAATAAACCCTGAAAAAATTATTCTAAGTTATGTTGGTCCAAAATTAATTAATAGAAAAAATTAATTTTCAACATAAATATAATTTTCCTATTTAATTAAATATTAAGAAAATTTTCAAATATTTAAGTATCATGATGAAAATCAACTTAAATATTAATTTTCTATTTAATGAAATATCACTAGAAAAATACTTCAAGCAAAACAGATAATGTCTATCTAGACTTTCATTGACTAATTAATTTATTTTCTAATTATAATATATTTTAGTTCATTTATTTTAATCAATCATTTAAATGAAAAAATCATTGATTTTAGTTGATCTAAAATTAAAATAAATAATTGTCAACTTTAATCTATTTTTCAAATAAAATTCGAAATTTTTCTGCATTTAAATAAAAAATGCAATTTTGAAAATCATAAAAAAAATGATTAATAAAATATATTTTGAAAATTATTCAAATTTAAGTTGTTCTGAAATAAGATTTCAAACTTAAAATAATTTTTTATTTAATTAAATATCATGAAAATAATAATATTTAAGTACCAAGAATGAAATCAACTTAAATATTTAATTTTCAATTTAATTAAAATGTATTAAATACAAGAATTAAATAATCAAGTATAAAAGAAATTTAATTATTAATTCTAATTTAATACTAGGAAAAATATTCTATAATTAAGTTGGTCCAAAATTTATTAAAATAAATAATTAATTTACAACTTAAAATATTTTCCTAATTAATTATTAGAAAATATAACTAGTACTAGAAATTACTATGTAGAATATATATGATTAACTAAGTGTTTTTCTAAAATTAACTTTAAAATATTAAATGAAAAATAAATTCATATATTTTAAAGCTAATTATGTTGCTAATTTAATTTTAATTAGGTTAGACTAATATAATTAACCTAATACAATTATTTAAATAAGGAAAATGGGCCTTTACAATTCGGGTAGTTCATGTGAGGGAGGGCTCGGTTCAGTATGTCGTACGCACTGCTATTGGCCCCATAACTCTCACACAAGGCCCAAAGGAGAGGAATTTAACCTTTAAATAAACAATTGTTATTCATTGAATAAGCCTAATTCTAATTGGGCCTAAATAAATTTACTTATGTCAAAATTTATTTTAGCAACCTAGTCCATTTACTTGGTAAAACTTAAATGAGCTTCTTATATGCATCTAAGCCTAATAGCAAACATATAGGCTCACACAGGTCAAATGATTTGGATGGGCCCTATCATGTTACTAGGTTTACACAGATGAAAGAAGTACAAAAATTTACCTATTACAAATTATTTATAAGATCTATTGACAATTAGACTATGATTAAAATCAGATTATTGGATCTGTCAACAAGTTAATCATAGCAATTTAGATCAAATAAATAATAGGTTTGTTAAATTTTTTTTTAATAAACAATATAAATAAACAAACATTGTCCGTGTAAATGTTGTGAAATAAGGTATTAATATAATTAAATTATTATTTTTAAACTAACCAATTTAAAATTTTGAAAATTTAGGGTTGTTAAAACCAACCTTAAAAAACTCAAAATTTAAAATTCAAAAATGAAAACTAATTTAAAATATCTAGGTTTATTTGATTTATTTTTATCAATTAAATTGAATATCAAATAAGATCAATGATTTGAAAAAAAATATCTTCAATATCATTTCCAAATCTTATAATTTAATAAAATTAAAATAATAAAATAAACTAATTTTAAAATAGATATGGTTAGATAATTATTATTTTAAAAATAAAATATAAATAAATAATAATTATCCTAATTATATGTCAAAATATCTTATATTAAGCATAATTCAAATTTCTACAAAAATATCTAAGTTATTTAAATATTTAAAATATAATTCATAAACTTCCAATAAGTAAAAAAAAAATGATATAAAATAGTAAAATATCAATTTCAAACTTATAATTTATAAATAATTAAATATTCATCAAAATAAGAAAATTTTGAATTTGAAAATATTATGGATAGAATATCTATAAAAATATCTAAGTTAATTTCAAATTTATTAATTATTTAATTTGTCATATAAGATAATTTAAATATAATATTTCAAATAAAAAAGATAAAGTTATCTTTTAATTTAAAATATGTTAAATATTAAAATATCTAATCTTATAATTAAATAATATATAAATATTAAAGAACTTAATAAATTTTAAATCTGACTATAATTTAAAAATTAAAATAATCAATTTTTAAATTTAAACATCAAAATATCAAAATTAATAATAATCTATTGAAATATAAATATTATTAATTTAAAATATGATATTTAAGCTCAAATATATTTAAAAATAATATTTTATTTTAAATTTGGAGTTTGAAAATTGGAAAAATCGGATTTTTTGGAAAAAATCCCTAGAAAATCGGGTTTGGGGTGAATGTTGCCCAGGAGGCTGCAAATATGGCCTACGAGCGCGGAACTTGAGGGGGGACGCTGAGAAACCTCGACGCTGGCAGGATGCAGCTCGGGCGGATGCAGGCTGCTGGGGGCGAGACGCACGGGTTCAGACGAGGAATTGTCTGAAGCACGTGCGCGCACGAGCACCTTGTCCGAGTGACTGGTGCGTGCGTCGTGCATTCCTCGACACCCTTTGAACCTGAAAACTTCCAAAATTCATATCTTTTTCAATTTTTATCGGAATCAAGTTCCGTAAAAAAGAAAATTGATTAATTTTTCACAAGGAATCCAAATAAAATATTTTCAAAAAAAAATATTTTTCATAGAAAAAAGTTCTGTACAACACATACATTCATCAAATAACACATAAACCACATGAAGCCATCCAAATCAACACATAACATCGTTTTAATTCATATTTCATGAAATTAAATCATTACCATGGCTCTGAGGCTAGTTGTTGGAAATTATTTTACCAGGATCTAGATTTACTAACAAGTATGTTTCATTAACATCCTAATATGAATTTCTAAAACAATGAAATAAACACATACAAAGTTAGAAAACCTTACATTGGGTGCAGCGAAATATAATGACTCATTTCGTTCAGATCTCTCGCCCTTGACTCCTTTCTGTAGCAGAGCATTATCAATATCTGAACCTGGATCTCTTTCACTCCTTCTTTGATGTTGATTCTCCTTCTTGTTGATTGGATTCTTCACAATCTTCCACACTATGATTGAGGTACCACTTGATGTGTGTGGGCACTAACTCTATCACTCAAGGTTCCAAATTATTGAAGAATAAAAGAGAGAATTGGTTTCGACTATAGTGAATAGAAAGAGGCTCAGTTTTCATCTGACAGAGTTAATTGTGAATGTGAGCCATCACTATCTATTTATAGGTAACCACCTAGGTTTAGGTTAGATTTATTTGGCATTAAAATAATAGAAAAAATAAATGGTAAATTGCTTTAAGTGTGGTCGGCCCTAGATAGTGGATAATGAGCCCACTTTGCAATTTTGCCATTTTGTCATTTTTCTATCCCATTTTCTCAAAAACGCCAATTTTCCAATTAACCACTTAAATGCCAATTCCAATTATTTAATAATTAAAATTAATTATTAAATAATATTGTCATTTAATAAATTTATTAATTAGACTTAATAAAGTCTTTCAATAATAAATAAAACCTAGAATCTCTTTTCTTAAAATTTTGCCCTTGCTTAGTGAAAATTCATAAACTAGACATAGTCTAATTTTAGAATTATCATTGATTAATCAAAATCAATTAACTGAGTCTTACAAGCAGTATGGTCTCAATTAGTATGGGAACCATGGGCCTATATAACCGAGCTTCTAATAAGCAGATCAAGAATTTACAAAGTAAATCCACTGACTTATTAATTCCTTGTTGCATCCACGCATAGAACTTAGAATTGCACTCTCAATCATATATATAGAACGCTCTATATGTTCCACGATATAGATACGCTATATATTATCCATTGTTATAATCTTAATAATCAATGATCCTCTATAGATGATTTACATTGCATAGGGATAAAATTACCGTTACACCCTTTCAATGTATTTTATCCTTAAAGCACTTGCCACCTATAAATGATATTTTAGTGAAATAATATAATCACTAAAATGAGATCTCAATCATTTATCTCTATTTAGCAAGTTCGAAGGAAATCATCGTTTCACTTCTAAATACCTATAGAAGCTATAGATTCCATATCTATGATTAGCACTCCCACTCATATCATGTTCCAAAATATACGTATCACCCTGACCCGAAAGTAGGCTTAACTAACAAATCAAAGAACATGTATAATACTCTTGAGATCGACCCTAATCATATCAGGATTAAGATCATTTGATCTAGGATCAACTAGGTGATATTGAATTGAATAGATATTACGGTAAATTTAACATATCTAATCAAAGTTCAATATCGGTCCCATCCAATGTATACTCCATACATCCGATACTGGTAAACTTTTCCAATGTCCTAGAAAGGACATAACACTTATCCAAGGTGTAAGGATACCTATCGCTGATTGTCATGCCAGTCTAAATCCAGTGAACTGACAAATCAAGGAATTAAAACTTTCGAACATATAAACATGATTATATTCCACTGTGCTGACAACACTATAATCATGAGCAAACATATATATGTTCTGGACTTAATAGAATTTATACATTAAATATAATCATGAAATAAATCATGTGAACCATGCAACATAAAATGTTATTTCTGATCTTTATTAAATAGGTAATCTTATTATATTGGAATGGGTTTTATTTAGGGCACAAAACCCAACAAGATCATGTCCTGGAACAGTCTCCCGTGCTAGAGATATTGGATTTAAAGCCACCTAAGATAAGTTGGATTTTGCGAGCTTCTGCTCTTTCTTGTGAGGCCTTTGATAAGGTCATTACTAGTGGCCTTGTTGGGGGTGTTCGTTGTGAGATTCCTCGCAAGAACTGTAGGGCACACAGGCCCCCTACGGGCTGGCTGGCATGGTCAGGGCACCACATAGAACATGGGATGGTGTTGCTACTTCATGATTATTTCCTGGACGTCATAGCCTACTTCGGGATGTGCCCAACACAACTCATGCCAAGGAGCATTAAATATCTATCGGCGATGTTCATTTTGTACAGGGAGCTTGGTTGGCCTCCGTCTACCCCTTATGAGATTGGGTACTTTTTTGAGTTGAAGTCTGGGCCGAAGGAGAACAGAACTGGCTATTTCTATTTCAGCTAGCTTGGTAAAAATGGTTGGGTGACACCGATTGCAAGGCCATGTCAAAAGTAGGAAAGTATGCCACAAAATACTTTATGGCACAAGGCCTTCGCGGAATTGTGCACCACGAGTTTTAGTTGGTGCCGCTCTTCTGATGTTCCATCCCTACTTTGGAGATAACAGATAGAGTGAATTACAACCTTTCCTTGTTGGCTGAACAGATAAATATTATCTGGTTGACCAGTGTGGACAACTTCCGGATACATGGCTTGTATCCCTTTGCTCCTAGGGTTGCGAGAATGCTAACAGCTGGTGTGGCCTGCGCTAGAGATGGGCATGGTCCTGACATGGATGATGAAGAATCACCTTTGTCTTGTATTGTACAGAATTTGGAGAGGGGAGAGAGAGAGAGCTCTCTGTAGGTGCCTGTCCCGCGGGGGTCAAGTTGGTGATGCCTCTCTTCGTATCAAGCCTAGAGGCCCGATTTTTGATAGACCTACATGCCCCATACCCACAGCTAGGGCAAGGGAAAACCTATAGTTGTGAGCTCTCATAGCTCTTCTTCCGATGAAAATGGTATTTGACAGTTTGTAACACCATACTTTTACTCCTATGTTGAATATTTTTTGAATGTATCCTGACTTTGATACTTTCTTTTTCCAGGCATGTTTGTAACATCCCCGCTTCAAGCCTCCATTGGGTCCTTACACCCACGGAATGACTGACTCTTATACACGAGTACGTCACTCTGGCTCCTTCATGGATTGATGACTTACCCTACAGATTAACACGAGTGTTTCCAGCGTGCTTTGTTCTCACTCACACGCATCCTGAGAAAACTTCCCAGGAGGTCACCCATCCTTGAAATTGCTCCAAGCCAAGCACGCTTAACTTTGGAGTTCTTTCGAGATGGGCTACCGAAAAACAAGATGCACCTTGTTTATATAGGTAGTACCAATCAATCCATTTAAGCTCTCTTCAACTGTGTAGTCCCATACCTACACACCCTCAGAATCATCCCACTTGACCTTCCCCAGGCGATGTGGGATTGCACAGCTTACCCGTTATTTCCCCTTACAGATCACGGGACTACTGACTGTCACAATCACCCCCCTTACGGGGTCCGACGTCCTCGTCGACCACACTTTCGGCTGGGTCAAGGCTCTGATACCATTTGTAACGTCCCCGCTTCAAGCCTCCATTGGGTCCTTACACCCACGGAATGACTGACTCTTATACACGAGTACGTCACTCTGGCTCCTTCATGGATTGATGACTTAACCTACAGACCAACACGAGTGTTTCCAGCGTCCTTTGTCCTCACTCACACGCATCCTGGGGAAACTTCCCAGGAGGTCACCCATCCTTAAAATTGCTCCAAGCCAAGCACGCTTAACTTTGGAGTTCTTTCGAGATGGGCTACCGAAAAACAAGATGCACCTTGTTTATATAGGTAGTACCAATCAATCCATTTAAGCTCTCTTCAACTGTGTAGTCCCATACCTACACACCCTCAGAATCATCCCACTTGACCTTCCCCAGGCGATGTGGGATTGCACAGCTTACCCGGTATTTCCCCTTACGGATCACGGGACTACTGACTGTCACATCTTCCAAGATGAGAGGTCTTGCAGGTGGGCCTTCAGATGAGCCCACCAGTCAAGTGAGGGCCAAGGTGGCCAGGACCTCTCACGGTGCCTATGCTAGTGGACCATCACTACCTTCTCCTCCACCAAGGCCTGCACCTATCGAGCAGCCTATAGTTCAGCCTACCGGCCACGGTACATGGAGGCCCGGTAGAGGAGCGAGGTCAGCTGCTAGTAGGAAGGCTGCTAAGTCTGTCACTCGGTGTATAGAGAGGGCTATCCCTTTCATGGATTAGGCTTTGCAAGAGTTGGGTGACGGTGTCCATGATAGCTTATACTCCGGCAAACTTCGAGACCTTTCTCTGGTGAGTAGTGCTTTCAACTTTATTCATCTTTCTAGTACTATATAAGTGTTGGGCTTTGTGCCCTAAATAAAACTCTATTTTAATGTAATCTCTATCTTTTAATTATCAATAAAGAGATAGAAGTATTTTCATCAATTATTTAATGTGTCATTTGGTTTATGTTATCATTTATATGTTTATTTGATTTATAAATTCATCCAAACCCTTATCACATTAATATTCTTGTTTATTGTTTCGTCAACACAGTGGAAAGTAATCAAGATTGTGTGATTAAATATATTCCTAGATTTATCAGTACACAGGGTTGAACTGATATGATAATCTACGACATAGTTTACTTGCACCTTGGATAAGTGCTATATCCTTTCCAGGGCATTGGTTAAAGTAAAGCTTGGGTTGGATGCATGGAGTATGCATTGGAAGGGACCGATATTGAACTTGGATTAGATATGATAAATTTACCGTAATATCTATTCAATTCAATATCACCTAGTTGATCCTAGATTAAATGATCTTAATCCTGACATGGTTAGGTTCGATCTCAAGATTATTATTCATGTTCTTGATTTGTTAGTTAAGCCTACTTTTTGGTCAGGGTGATACGTACATTTTGGGAACATGGTAGTGCAATTGAGCGGGAGCGCTAATCATAGATATGGAATCTATAGCTTCTATGTGGACATAGAAGTGAAATGATGATTTCCTTCGAGCTTCGCTAAATAGAGATAAATGGTTGAGTACTCATTTCAGTGATTATGTTAGTTCACCGAAATATCATTTATAGGTGGCTAAGTGTTTTAAGGATAAAATACATTGAAAGGTGTAACAGTAAATTAATCCCTATACAATGTAGATCATCTATAGAGGATCATTGATTATTGGGATTATAATAATGGATAACTAATAGCGTATCTATATCGTGCAACATATAGAGCGTTCTATATAACTGAGAGTGTAATTCCAAGTTCTATGGTGGATGCAATGAGGAATTAATAAGTTAGTGAATTTACTTGGTAAATTCTAGATCTACTTATTGGAAACTCGGATATATAGGCCCATGGTCCCCATACTAGTTGAGACAATACTACTTGTAAGACTCAGTTAATTGATTTTAATTAATCAATTATAATTCTAAAATTAGACTATGTCTAGTTTATGAATTTTCACTAAGCTAGGGCTTAATTGTGAAGAAAAGAGATTCTAGGGTTTATTTGTTAATTAAAAGACTTTGTTAAGTATAATTAATAAATATATTAAATCACAATATTATTTAATAATTGATTTTAGTTATTAAATAATTAGAATTGGCATTTCAGTGGTTATATTGGAAAAATGGCATTTTTGAGAAAATAAGATGAAAAATGAGAAAAAATGGCGAAATTGTAAAGTGGGGCCTAATATCAATCCATGGCCGGCCACTCCATAGCAATGTACCATTTATTTTTTCATTATTTTAATGCTAATTAAATTAACCTAACCTTAAGTGGTTTCCTATAAATAGTAGTGATGGCTAAAGAAAAAAGATGATGCATCTCATTCCTTCAGTAAAATTTTGAGTCTCCTTTCCTATACCAAATCTGAAATCCTATCTCTCTCTTCCTCTCTTATATTCAAAACCTAGAGTGATTAGAGTAAGTGCCCACACACATCAAGTGGTACTCAATCATAGTGTGTAAGGCTGTGAAGAATCCAGTTTCTAGAGAAGGAGATTCTGACTCAGATCTTGGTGATACCCTGCTACAGAAAGGATACAAGGGTTAGAGATCTGAGTGGAAGGAGACATTACATTTCGCTGCAACCACTGTAAGGTTCCTGATACTTTATATGTGTTTATTTCATATCGTTTTAGAAGTTCATGTTTAGGATGTTAATAACATACTTGTTAGTAAATCTAGATCCTGTTAAGGTCCAATCCAATGTATACTCCATAGATCCATACTGGTATACTTTGACAATGCCTTGGAAAGGACATAACACTTATCCAAGGTGTAAGTATCGCTGATTATCATGTCAGTCTAAATCTAGTGTACTAACAAATCAGGACTTAAACTTTTGAACATATAATCATGATTATATTTCACTGTGTTGATTGTTGGGTTTTATGCCCTAAATAAAACTCCATTTCAATGTAATCCGTTTTATTCAACATCAATAAAGAAACAAAAGTATTTTTCATTCATTTGTGTATGTTTTGGTTCATCTTATCAATTGCTTGTCTATTTGATTTATAAATTCATCTGAAACCCTTTTCACATACTTGATCCTGTTTATTGTGTTGTCAACACATTGGAAAGTAAACATGACTATGTGAATAATGTAAAGCCCGCTTAGTTAATTTGGAAATTAGCAGTTGTTTATGTTTAATTATGAAATTATTTATAGCCATTTAAATAATTTATTACTGTTAATTATGGAATTCAGATATGCATGATTATGTCATCAGTAGTTTTTATATTTCGCATTTCCGGTGTCCGGTATTTTGGAACTCGGCGTTTGGCTCAGTAGAAATCACAACTTAGTATGTTAGTATTTGGGGACGGGTTTTAGACATTGGGAATGTCGGGTTTGGCCGGGAATTTAGAATGTCCCAAAAATACCCCTTTAGTATGTTTTTCATGGTTTTATGGTGGAGGGGCAAAATGGTCTTTTTGCCCCATTAGTGTTTTGTTTTATGTGATTTATTAAATGGAAAAATAAATGTTTATTTTATTATTACTTGGCTGAAATAAAATGAGTAATATGTTTTATATTCCTTTTTTTCCACAAATTTCAACACTTAGAGAAAAATTAGAAATTTCAAAACTCACACACAAAGCTCTCTCTTTTCCTCTCTTGTTCGGCCAAGCTTGGGGAGCAGCTAGGGCTGGATTTTCCTTGTTGATTCCAAGTTATTTTAGCAAGATCAAAGTGATTTTAATTGAGGTATTTCTTGGCTTTAGTTCTTACTTGTTTTTCTTGAAAAATATGATGAAAAATGATGATGCATGCATGAGTTTTTTAGTTGATTTTGTCTTGTGCTTTTGTGGTTAATTTGTGTGATTCAAAGCATGATTATTGATGTTGATTGAGCTGTGTTGAAAGCATATTAGTTAGGTTGTTCAAGCTTGTAGTTTTTATGTGAAAAAGTTATGAATTTTGGAAAGAAATGTTATATTTTGTTTCTGTGAATTGCTGGATGTTCTTGTATGTTTTCAGAGGTGTTATTATGCTTAGTTAAGTAGAATTAACTAGGCTAGGATGCATGTTAGTGGATTTAACCAAGTTTGAGTTTTTGAACTCAAAGCTTGGTCTTTAATGGTGAATTTTGTATATGTGCTTTCTGGGTGATTTTGAGGCTTTGGATTTGTTCTAGGGATAGTTTAGAACAGTGTCCGGAAAGTTTGGGACCAATTGGGGTTGAATTGGTCGAGTTATGGGATTTTTAGTTGGTCGCTCGCGAGGAACCGGAATTCGGTTGTGCATCCGAATTCGGATGGGGGTCCCGACTTCCCGTGAACCGGAGTTCCGGTTGGGCAACCGGTCTTCCGGTTAGGGGATTTTTCAGAACCCTAGTTTTCCTCGTTTTTAGGTTTTTAGGGGTATTGCCATGCTTTTTATCGATAGGGAAACTTTTAGTTCCTAGTTTTAGTCCCCGGGAAGTGATTTAGCGTGTCACTTATAGCGTTGTGATTTTTATGGTTTAGGAGCCAGTAATCCGCCGTCGGCTTCGGCCAAATGTTGACCGCACACCCGAAATCGAATCCACTTAAGATTAGTATAACAAAGATGCATATGTAGATTACATGTTTAGCGTGCATGTAGGAAGCCTGCTAGATTACATTAGATATGTATTTAGGCTTCGAACCTTCCAACCCTGTCACGTCGGTACAGCCGGAGTATGACCAAGCGGAGTATGACCGGCTCGACCGAGATCAGCCGACACTTGGTTGATGGTTCGATCTTATTGACCTATCCCGTCGGTACAGCCGGAGTATGACCAAAGAATGAGTATGACCGGCTCGACCGATCAGAGGATACTTGTCAATAGTACCGTCCCCCGAACGTTCAAAACTCGGCACCATGTTGGACATGGCGGTAGTAGCTCGGCACCATGTTGGACATGGCAAGAGCGGGACTCGGCATCGTGTTGGACACGGCGGTTAGTTATGTATGTTATTATTATGCTTTTCTTATCGAGTCCGTCGACTCACGGCTTATGTTCATGTGTAGGTAAAGGCAAGGCTATAGCCGATGGACCGTGAGCGAGCTTATGAGATTGTACATGTCGGGGCGGTTAGGCTGGAGCGTACGATCCTCGGGACAAAGACGGCCGAGATTTTTGTAATCGTCGTTAGACGACTTTCATTTTGATGTAAAAGTTAATCGCTAAAACTTTTGTAAATATTTTATAAATCGGGATCCCGAGACTTTTGTAAAATGGTTTATAAGTTTAATGAAAAAGCAAAATTTTAATTAATCACGTTTTTCCATAAACCTCGTTGATTAGCAACGAGCCGCACAAGACGTTTAAAAATCACGTAATACGCCTAAGATAGTTAGGGTGTTACAATTTGGTATCGTAGCCGCTGTGTTGTCTTCCGAAGATCGTCACGACATGTACAATCATCATCGCCAGCTAGCTCGGTTCACGGTTCGGTAAGCCTTTATTGCTTTAGTAGTTTATTTTATTCGGTTATGAAAAAGAAAAGCCTCGTTAGGAAGCATGTTAGTAGCCCGATAGTAGAATAGGCGCATGTTTCATTTCTAATTTCCAAATTAAGCGGCATTAGTAAGCTCGCCTTGAATACGACCCGATATGCCAACTCTTGGTTTCGCAGCGGTTCTAACTAGATGGACGCCGGGCGGACTACCGGGAGTCGTGGCAACTCCGTGGGGTCGAATCGTGGACGGGGAGCTCGGTTCTCCCACCGCTATGGGCCGAGGCAGAGGTCCCCGAGGCAGGCTCGTGGTCGGGGTGATGAGAACCCGCCACAGGCTGCCTGTGCTCCCTGCCCGATCGTGGAGCCCCGAATTGGGAGTTGCGGTTTGCGGAGATGCAAGCCCGGATCGAAGAGCAAGACCTCGAGATTCGTAGGCCGAGACAGCCAGGTGCTCCCCGCAGCCCGGCCCGTAGTTCCGGTGGCACCCGCCCTCGCCGCCTGTGCCGAGATAGTGGTGGCGGCCCATAGATTGGAACCATTGTATGAGCGGTTCCGAAGCAAGCACCTCCGTATTCCCGGGAGGTCCGGATGTAACGAAAGCCGAGCAAAGGGCGACGGTGATTACCGTACCCCGAATTTCATAGGTGTCACCGTAATGACAGAGTGGCGTGCGCCACATTTCAGTTCCAGGAGGACGCCCTGGTATGGTGGGACATGGTGTCTCAGATCCATGACGTCACCACCATGACTTGGGAGAGGTTCCAAGAACTCTTTAACGCGAAATACTATAATGAGGCGGTCAGAAGCGCCAAGAGGAAAGAGTTCGTTCACCTGACCCAGCGGGAGAACATGAGCGTCACTGAGTATACTACTCGCCTTGACCGGCTGGCGAGGTTAGCCTCGGGAATTGTGCCGACCGACTTCGGCAGAAGGAGAAGTATCCGGACGGGTTGAATCCCAAGATCGTGCATGACCCGATGATTACCACCGACGACGCACCACCTATGCTCGGATGGTGGAGAAGGCACCGCGAGCCGAGGGCGCGGTGGGGTGCATGTCGATTCGCCGATCTCGGTTGGTGGTGGGGCTCCTACCCCTCCCGCATCAGGCTATAGCAGGGGGAGTAGTGGTTCGGCCATTGATCGCAGGAAGAGGGCACCCACCGGCTCGGCGGCTCGAGTCGAACAAGAGGTTCCGGGGAACCGAACGCAGGAGTCGTCCTGGTGGTAATGAGACCCGATTCTCCTATCCCGAGTGCCCTAGTTGCAAGAGGCACCATCGGGGTGAGTGCAAGGGTCAGGGATGCTTTCTTTGTGGCATGCCCGGACACTTCAAGAGGGAATGTCCCCGGGCCCGCCGCAGGCACCGAGAGCTCCGGCGATACCCACTCCGGCCGTGGTATTCGCTATCACGCAGCCGATGCGGATGCCAGCCATCGCCTGTTACAGTCAGATTTTTATTAACAACTCGCTTTATTCAGTGCTGTTTGATTCCGGGGCTACACACTCTTATGTGGCGGCCAGAGTCTTTAGTAAGTTGGGTAGACCCTATGATAGATATGAATCAGGGTTTGGAACCCTGTTACCTGGCGGAGAGTTGGTTATCTCCAATAGGTGGATTAGGTCTATGCCGATCAGGATAGATGGTAGAGAGTTAAGCGCTGATCTGATAGAGGTGAGCTTAGTCGAATTCGATATTATTATAGGAATGGATTTCCTATCTAAATATTCGGCGAGCATTGACTGTAAGAGGAAGATGGTGGTCTTCCAACCGGAAAGTGAAGAACCGTTCGTGTTTGTGGGTTCGGTTCAGGGATCTCGGATCCCGGTGATCTCGGCTATGTCAGCGAGAGAATTATTGCACGGCGGGTGCTTAGGGTTTCTGGCCGTGGTGGTGGACACCACTCGGCCAGACACCATTCGGCCAGAGGACATCAGAGTGGTTCGGGAATTTTTGGACGTTTTTCCCGAAGAACTTCCAGGGTTACCACCTCAGCGGGAGATTGATTTTGTGATTGACTTGGCACCAGGGGTGGATCCGGTTTCCAAAGCCCCGTATAGGATGGCTCCAGCTGAACTTAAGGAATTAAAGATTCAGCTCCAAGGGTTTCTTGACATAGGGTTCATTCGGCCCAGTGTGTCACCTTGGGGAGCCCCGATTTTGTTCGTGAAGAAGAAGGATGGATCTATGAGGATGTGCATCGACTACAGAGAGTTGAACAAGCTGACGGTGAAGAATAAATATCCATTGCCTAGGATCGATGACTTATTCGATCAGCTTCAGGGGAAGACGGTCTTTTCTAAGATTGATCTCCGTTCGGGTTTTCATCAGTTGAGAATCCGAGAGGAGGACATTCCAAAGACGGCTTTCCGCACTAGGTATGGACACTACGAGTTTCTGGTTATGTCATTCGGACTAACCAATGCTCCTGCAGCATTCATGGACCTGATGAATAGAGTATTCAAGGATTTCCTCGATATCTGTGTGATTGTGTTTATCGACGACATCCTCGTGTACTCTCAGTCAGAAGAGGAGCATGAGTTACATCTTCAGATGGTACTGCAACGACTTCGAGAACATAAGCTCTACGCCAAGTTCAAGAAATGTGAGTTCTGGTTGTCTCAGGTGTCCTTCCTAGGGCACATTGTGAGTAAAGACGGGATCAAGGTGGATCCCGGGAAGATCGAATCCGTCGTGATTGGCCGAGACCGAAGACAAGGATGAGATCGAAGCTTCTTGGGATTAGCCGGGTACTACCGTAGGTTCGTGGAGGGGTTCTCCAAAATTTCAATGCCCCTAACCGAGCTTACAAAGAAGAATCAGCGATTTAACTGGTCAGATAAATGCGAAGCTAGTTTTCAGGAGCTGAAACAGAGGTTGATTACCGCTCCGTACTAGCTTTGCCTTCGGACAAGGAGAAGTTCGTAGTCTCATCGTGACGCATCCAAACAGGTTTGGGGTGCGTATTGATGCAAGCCGATCGGGTTATCGCTTATGCCTCCCGTCAGTTAAAGGATTATGAACAGCGATACCCGACTCATGATTTAGAATTGGCCGCAGTGGTTTTTGCACTGAAGATTTGGCGGCATTACCTTTATGGGGAGAAGTGCGAGATCTATACCGACCATAAAAGTCTCAAGTATTTCTTTACTCAGAAAGATTTGAACATGAGACAAAGACGTTGGTTGGAATTAGTGAAGGATTATGATTGTGAGATCCTCTATCATCCCGAAAAGCCAATGTAGTGGCCGATGCCCCGAGCGTAAAGTGGTCCCGGCAAGTAGCTAGCATGGTTCGCATCTCATCTCGGCTAGCGAGAGGATATGGTTAGATCCGCATTGAGTTTGTGGTAGGTCGCCTTCACAACTTAACGCCGCAATCCGATCCGTTAGAAAGAATAAAGGTTGCTCGGATGATGATCCGGAGTTAGTGAAGATCCGAGATGAGGTATTGGCCGGTCAAGCCAAAGACTTTTTGATGTCGTATAGTGGAATGCTTTTGTATAAAGCCGTGGTTTGTGTTCCGAACAGTGTGGAACTTAGAAACGAGATTTTTGAGGAGGCTCATTCTACCCCGTATTCTCTGCATCCCGGCACCACCAAGATGTACCAAGATTTGAAACCGTACTTCTGGTGGAGCAGAATGAAGAAGAATTTGGTAGAATTTGTATCGAGATGCCTCACGTGTCAGCAGATCAAGGCTGAACATCAGAGACCAGCAGGGTTGTTGCAGCCTCTAACCCTACCAGAATGGAAATGGGAGGATATTACGATGGATTTTGTGGTCGGGTTACCTAGGACCACGGGTTTGCATGATTCCATCTGGGTAGTGGTGGACCGATTTACGAAATCGCTCATTTTCCGCCTACGAACAACATTTTCAAAGGGATCGGTTGGCGTAACCGTACGTCGTGGAAATAGTGAGACTTCACGGGTACCGAAGTCTATAGTTTCGGACAGGATCCGAAATTCACCTCCAAATTTTGGCAAAGTTTGCAACGGGCAATGGGTACGAAGCCGAAATTCAAGACGGCATTTCATCCTCGGACGGATGGTCATCCGAAAGGACAATTCAGATATTGGAGGATATGTTGAGAGCCTGTGTTATGGACTTTGAGGGTTCATGGAGTAAATATCTACCGTTGATAGAATTCTCGTACAACAACAGTTATCAGAGTACGATAGGGATGGCACCCTATGAACTGTTGTACGGTAGAAAGTGTAGATCCCCTATCCACTGGGATGAGACAGGGGAGAGGAAATACCTAGGTCCAGAGTCAGTTCAGCGAACCAATGAGGCAATAGAAAAGATAAAAGCTAGAATGCTTGCCTCACAGAGCAGACAAAAGAGTTACGCAGATCCGAAGCGCAGAGATGTTGAGTTCCAAGTAGGGGAACATGTGTTTTTACGGGTATCTCCGATGAAGGGGATTAAACGTTTCGGGAAAAGAGGCAAGTTATGCCCTAGATTTACAGGACCTTTCGAGATTCTCGAAAAGATAGGTCAAGTGGCATATCGGTTAGCATTGCCTCCAGCCTTATCAAGAAGCCACAACGTATTCCATGTCTCAATGTTGAGAAAATACGTTTCAGACCCCTCTCATATACTCGATTATGAGAGTCTTCAGCTTCGGCCAGACATGTCATATGAAGAACAACCGGTGCATATCCTTGATAGAAAGGATAAAGTCATTCAGAACAAGACCATAGCTTTGATCAAGGTACTCTGGAGAAATAGCAAGGTGGAAGAAGCCACCGGGAGCTAGAGTCGATATGAGAGCTCAATTTTCGTAGTTATTCGAGTTAGATTTCGGGGACGAAATCCTTTTAAGGGGAATAGTTGTAAAGCCCGCTTAGTTAATTTGGAAATTAGCGTACCGTTTATGTTTAATTATGAAATTATTTATAGCCATTTAAATAATTTATTACTGTTAATTATGGAATTCAGATATGCATGATTATGTCATCAGTAGTTTTTATATTTCGCATTTCCGGTGTCCGGTATTTTGGAACTCGGCGTTTGGCTCAGTAGAAATCACAACTTAGTATGTTAGTATTTGGGGACGAGTTTTAGACATTGGGAATGTCGGGTTTGGCCGGGAATTTAGAATGTCCCAAAAATACCCCTTTAGTATGTTTTTCATGGTTTTATGGTGGAGGGGCAAAATGGTCTTTTTGCCCCATTAGTGTTTTGTTTTATGTGATTTATTAAATGGAAAAATAAATGTTTATTTTATTATTACTTGGCTGAAATAAAATGAGTAATATGTTTTATATTCCTTTTTTTCCACAAATTTCAACACTTAGAGAAAAATTAGAAATTTCAAAACTCACACACAAAGCTCTCTCTTTTCCTCTCTTGTTCGGCCAAGCTTGGGGAGCAGCTAGGGCTGGATTTTCCTTGTTGATTCCAAGTTATTTTAGCAAGATCAAAGTGATTTTAATTGAGGTATTTCTTGGCTTTAGTTCTTACTTGTTTTTCTTGAAAAATATGATGAAAAATGATGATGCATGCATGAGTTTTTTAGTTGATTTTGCTGCTGTGTTTTTGTGGTTAATTTGTGTGATTCAAAGCATGATTATTGATGTTGATTGAGCTGTGTTGAAAGCATATTAGTTAGGTTGTTCAAGCTTGTAGTTTTTATGTGAAAAAGTTATGAATTTTGGAAAGAAATGTTATATTTTGTTTCTGTGAATTGCTGGATGTTCTTGTATGTTTTCAGAGGTGTTATTATGCTTAGTTAAGTAGAATTAACTAGGCTAGGATGCATGTTAGTGGATTTAACCAAGTTTGAGTTTTTGAACTCAAAGCTTGGTCTTTAATGGTGAATTTTGTATATGTGCTTTCTGGGTGATTTTGAGGCTTTGGATTTGTTCTAGGGATAGTTTAGAACAGGTCTGGAAAGTTTGGGACCAATTGGGGTTGAATTGGTCGAGTTATGGGATTTTTAGTTGGCTGCCTGCGAGGAACCGGAATTCCGGTTGTGCATCCGGAATTCCGGATGGGGGTCCCGACTTCCCGTAACCGGAATTCCGGTTGGGCAACCGGTCTTCCGGTTGGGGGATTTTTCAGAACCCTAGTTTTCCTCGTTTTTAGGTTTTTAGGGGTATTGCCATGCTTTTTATCGATAGGGAAACTTTTAGTTCCTAGTTTTAGTCCCCGGGAAGTGATTTAGCGTGTCACTTATAGCGTTGTGATTTTTATGGTTTAGGAGCCAGTAATCCGCCGCTCAGCTTCGGGCCCAGAAAGTTGACCTAAGCACACCTGAAATAGGAATCCAGGTAAGATTAGTATAACAGTATGCATATGTAGATTACATGTTTAGCGTGCATGTAGGAAGCCTGCTAGATTACATTAGATATGTATTTAGGCTTCGAACCATCCAACCCTGTCACGTCGGTACAGGCTGGAGTATGACCAGCAGCCGGAGTATGACCGGTTCGACCGTGAGCGAGCTTATGAGATTGTACATGTCGGGGCGGTTAGGCCTGGAGCGTACGATCCTCGGGACAGCACGGCTGAGATTTTTGTAACTGTCGTTAGACGACTTTCATTTTGATGTAAAAGTTAATCAGTTAAAACTTTTGTAAATATTTTATAAATCGGGATCCCGAGACTTTTGTAAAATGGTTTATAAGTTTAATGAAAAAGCAAAATTTTAATTAATCACGTTTTTCCATAAACCTCGTTGATTAGCAACGAGCTGCACAGTATGTTTAAAAATCACGTAATACGCCTAAGATAGTTAGGGTGTTACAAATAGAGATTCCTAGATTTATCAGACACAGGGTTTTACTGATATTATAATCTACAACAAAGTTTACTTGCATTTGGAGAAATGCTATGTTCTTTCCAGAGCATTGGTTAAAGTAAAGCTCAGGTTGGGTGCATGGAGTATGCATCGGAAGGGACCGATATTGAACTTTGACTTAGATTTATTAAACTTACCGTAATATCTATTCAAGTCAATATCGCCTAGTTGATCCTAGATCAAATGATCTTAATCCTGTTATGATTAGGCTCAATCTCAAGAGTGTTATTCGTGTTCTTTGATTTGTTAGTTAAGCCTACTTTTGGGTCAGGGTGATACGTACATTTTGGGAACATGGTAGTGCAATTGAGTGGGAGCGCTAACATAAACATGGAATCTATAGCTTCTATCTGGCGAATAGTAAGCAAAGGATGATCTCCTTCGAGCTTGACCAAACGAACATAAATGGTGGAGTACTCATTTCACATAAGCTGAAATATCATTTATACGGGGTCAAGTGTTTTAAGGATAAAATACATAGTAGGGTGTTACGGTAATCTAATCCCTTTACAGTGTAGATCATTCATATAGAGGATCATTGATCACATTAGGGTTATAACAATGGATAACTAATGATGCGCCTATATGGTGGAACATATAGAGCATTCTATATACTGAGAGTGCAATTCTAAGTTCTATTCGTGGATTCAACGAAGAATCAATAAGTTAGTGAATTTAGGTAATAAATTCTTGATCTGCTTATTGGAAGCTTGGTTATATAGACCCATGGTCCCCCCACTAGTTGAGATAATATTTCTTGTAAGACTCATATAATTGGTTTTGATTAATCAATTATAATTCTCAAATTAGACTATGTCTATTTGTGAAATTTTCACTAAGTAAGGGCGAAATTGTAAAGAAAGAGTTGTTAGGGGCATATTTGTTAATTATGATACTTTGTATGGTTCAATTAATAAATATGATAAATGACAATATTATTTAATAATTATTTATAGTTATTAAATAGTTAGAATTGGCATTTAAATGGTTGAATTAGAAAATTGGCGTTTTTGAGAAAATCAGATACAAAAGTGTTAAAACTGCAAAATTGCAAAAAGCAAGGCCCAAACCCAATAAGCCATAGCCGACCACTTTTGTAGTTAATTTAAACTGATATTTTCATTATTTTAATGCCACATAATTCAAACCTAACCCTAGTGGAATGCTATAAATAGATAGTGAATGCTTCAGGAAAATTACACACTTAAATTCCACTAGGGTTATGTTTGAATTATTTGGCATTAAAATAATGAAAATATCAGGGGCAAAACCCTACAAAAGTGGCCGGCCATGCAATGTGGATTTGGGCCTCACTTTTTGCAATTTTGCGGTTTTATCTTTTCTGCATCTGATTTTCTCAAAAACGCCAATTTTCTAATTCAACCATTTAAATGTCGATTCTAACTATTTAATAACTATAAATAATTATTAAACAATATTGTCATTTATCATATTTACTAATTGAACCATACAAAGTATCATAATTAACAAATATGCCCCTAAAACTCTTTCTTTACAATTTCGCCTTTAGTGAAAAATTCACAAATAGACATAGTCTAATTTGAGAATTATAATTGATTAATCAAAACCAATTATATGAGTCTTACAAGAAATATTATCTCAACTAGTGGGGGGACCATGGGTCTATATAACCGAGCTTCCAATAAGCAGATCAAGAATTTATTACCTAAATTCACTGACTTATTAATTCTTCGTTGAATCCACGCATAGAACTTAAAATTGCACTCTCAGTATATAGAATGCTCTATATGTTCCACCATATAGACACATCATTAGTTATCCATTGTTATAATCCTAATTTGATCAATGATCCTCTATATGAATGATCTACACTGTAAAGGGATTAGATTACCGTTACACCCTACAATGTATTTTAATCCTTAAAACACTTAACCCCTTATAAATGATATTTCAGCTTATGTGAAATGAGATCTCCACCATTTATTTTCGTTTGGTCAAGCTCGAAGGAGATCATCCTTTACTTACTATTTGCCAGATAGAAGCTATAGATTCCATGTTTATGTTAGCGCTCCCACTCAATTGCACTACCGTGTTCCCAAAATGTACGTATCACCCTGACCCAAAAGTAGGCTTAACTAACAAATCAAAGAACACGAATAGCCTCTTGAGATTGAGCCTAATCATAACAGGATTAAGATCATTTGATCTAGGATCAACTAGGCGATATTGACTTGAATAGATATTACGGTAAGTTTAATAAATCTAAGTCAAAGTTCAATATCGGTCCCTTCCGATGCATACTCCATGCATCCAACCTGAGCTTCACTTTAACCAATGCTCTGGAAAGAACATAGCATTTCTCCATATGCAAGTAAACTCTTGTTGTAGATTATCATATCAGTAAAACCCTGTGTCTGATAAATCTAGGAAACTTTATTCACATAGTCATGTTTACTTTCCAATGTGTTGACAGCACAATAAACATGATCAAGTATGTGAAAAGGGTTTCAGATGAATTCATACATTATGTACATATAATCATGAAATAAATCATGTGAACCATGCAACATTAAATGTTATTTCTGATCTATATCAATAAATAAATTTGATTATCTTGAAATGAGTTTTATTTAGGGCATAAAACCCAACAAACTCCCACTTGCACTAATATAAAACAAAATGTGCATTTCAAATAATCTCAACACCTTGATATACAAATCAAGTGTAGTAGTAGTAAACTCCTCGTAATAGGATCTGAAAGGTTGAATTAAACACAACCTTTTCTCCACCATTACTCTTCCTTAATCACAAAATCATTGATAATGTGAAATTCCTCTCTATATGTCTACTCTTTTGGGATACTGGATTCTATACCTTTGGCAACTACTTTTGGTTAATCAGGAAATTAACACTAGTAGTTAAGGCGATTTGGAATGGTGCCAAAGATGTATAGATCTTTTCTTAAACTGAATAATTACCTTTCCTGCAACTTTAACATTCAGTCTCTTTCTGATAGACCTAGAGACTTTAGATAGGTTTTTACACTTCTCCAAAATCACTATTCTACCCCCAGAGTAATCACCATCTTATCAGAAAGATTTTCTAGCAGAAAAGGCAAATTTTGAAATCTGATGTGGTGTAGTCTAAGAGTTTTAAACACACCCTTATAGACTAACATATAGTTCCTCTTCTTAATCTTAAGATTTACTTGAATGTTTTCCAATGTTCTTCTCCTGGATTAATTTGATACCTACTCATTACTCCCACTCAATAGCAGGTGTCTGGTCTAAGGCATACTAAAGCATATCTGAGACCTCTCACTGTTGATATAAGAAATTCTTTCATGGCTTTATCTTTTTCTGGAATAGTTGAAACTTTTCCTTAGAGAAATAAAATCTATGCCTAAGAAGTTGTGAAGCTTTTATAGATTGCCATTAGAAAGAAAATGCTTCAGCATCTTACTTAAGTAAGTTGCTTGCATTAGAGTAAGTAATTACAAGGTATACCATAAGCTATAGGTTTAGATATACTCAAAACTATAATACTAGGAACAAGAAGTTTTGTTAAGTCCATTGAATAGATTTATACACGAAACTTCCTTTTATGTCCTTGTAATAGAAAACTTTAGGTTATTCCATGTGAATGGATCAAACTATAGTTCTGCTGGCTTTTCTTCTTAGTTTCTTATCCTGACAATCCATTACTTGTTTAAACTCACAATGGATTTTAATCACTAGTGTCTCCCAAGTCATAAGAAGGTGAGTTCCTAGAAACTCTCCCACTACGACAAGGTACCGTGAATTATGTCTAAGAAAACTAAATGGTATTGACCTCTTCGGTTGTCACAAGACAACAAAGGCAGTGGGATCATCATATGTCATATAAGATGATAGAACACTTTTGGAATCAAGAAAAATATCTCCTTTATTTGCTACTTTATTTTCAGACTTAGTCATTTTCTTAGAAAAGTAGTATTTGTTTGAACAAACACTTTCTTATCTATTGACTATGGGATTGTCCACCCCTAATCACTTAGAATAGCTAACAAACCATGGTTAACAGTTCTAGCTTTTCTTAAGATTTTGATTAGGTCATCTATGAATCTAGTAATGATTTACATTAAGTATACAACCATTACATCATTCTGAAATTGTATTACCATAGAAGGATTTAGGCAACGACTAGTAACTAATCATCAATATGCAACTCGAAATTTCTGGGGAGGTAAGTTTGGATATAATTCAAAAATCAAATTAATGATCTTTGAACTGCATATCTACTAACTATTTCTCCACCCCTATCAGTTCGCAAGATCTTTAACCACTTACCTTAATGGTGTTTCACCATTGCTAGAAATTAATGAAATTTTTCAAACATTTCAAATTTTTTTGCATAAGGTATAATCTAGAGTGATCGTTTTAAGAATGCAACGAAAAACTCATATCCACCCCTGAATGTACATCCATCTGCGAATGAGATGAACTACTTTCAATGGATATAGGCATATTAACTCTTTGCAGAGATTGATCTTGTCAAAACCACTATGAACAAGATACAAATGCCATGTGGTTGTGTCTTTTTGATGACTTAGGTTTAGTTACTTCAATTAGTTCATAGAATAGTGCAAGTGGATCCTGGTCACAGAATACCAAACTCATATTCCATACAGATTGAATCCATTAATAGAAGATGGATATTAAACACTTGTGAAAGTGTAACTGTATTGCTTCCTTGAAATAGAAATATAAGAAAATTTCTGTTTGGAATCTAAAATTAAAGTCAAAGACTTAAATTTATACCAAATATAATGAGTAATTCTTATTTGGACCACCATAACTAAATTAAACTCTAAGTCAAATTTGCCCATACAAGTAGGAGATTTCTAAGATTGAGGATTTATATCAATTGGGAATAGAATTTCGGGATTATAATCATATGCGTCATTTAATTTCTTAAGAGAAAATATAGAATGACATGAAATGATTTATAGACCATTCATCCAATGATATTTTATTGAGCTAATTCGCAATGAATAAGCTAAGAGGAATTAGGATAATTTCGTAATAAATAAGAATCCAACGATGCTTCGATTAGCGAGAGTCAAAGTAATCTTATTTATACAATCTTCTTGTTTCATATCGTAAAAATACTAGTCTAAGGTGTCATCAATTGATGAACAGCTAGATGTCGCATATACAATATTTATCTTTCGAGATCTAACACTATTATGTATGTCTAATGGTGAAAATCCATTAGGGATTTATCTCATTAGATAAACAAACCAAGTTAGACCAACAATGAAGATTCGAAATTAAACTACAATTTAATAACAGGAAATAACATGGTTCAATATAAATTCATACACAATTCAGAAATTATTAAACATATAGCAAGTAGGAATGACAAGTGAAAATACTAAAACATACTATCCTAAATAATTTCCAAGGTTTTCAACAAACTGATATCAGTGTCCCGTTTAGGCGAGAGTCAAAGCTACCATTCATTGAATAGAGTTGTCAGCTCATCTAAAATGTTAAACATTCTAGGAACCTTTTATTCGATCAAGATTGGAATTCAGCGTTGTCCCGTTTAGGCGAGAGTCAAGGCAATTCTATCTTATGAGCTTCCACCATTGTTTCATAATTTGCAAGTCAAATATGGTCGCCACCATTAGGGTGATCCATACCATATAAAACACTTACAAACTACTTATCTTTCGAGATTAAACGGTGCGAAATTGCTAATGAACGTTCCTCCATTAGGGAGGATTACTCACTAAAACAAACGCGATGTAAAACCAACAATGGAGATCGAATATCTTAATAATAAAGCTCGTTATTTAAAGAGAGTTGTATTTTCTTTGATTCTCATTGTTTAATCTATTTATTTTAAATATATATTTATTTAATTAAAATTTCTAATTTAGAATGAAAAATTCTAAATATAAATTTTAATTTAATATTTATAAATTTTACTTAGATGGATATGAAAATAAAATGAATTTCTTCAATCTTAGTAATAATTTCCAATAAATAATTAGAAAAATATTCAATTTTAGTTGTTACAAAATTAATTTAAATTAATTTACAACTCAAATTTAATTTTCTATAAATATATATTGCATTTTGAAAAATTAAAGTATTTAAGAATACAATTTTCGAAAATGCATGTTAAAATAAAAAATAAATCCTGAAAAAATTATTCTAATTTAATGTTGGCCCAAAATTAATTAATAAAATTAATTTACAACAAAAAAATATAATTTTCCTATTTAATTAAATATATAAGAAAATTTTAAAATATTTAAGTATGATGATGAAAATCAACTTAAATATTAATTTTCTATTTAATTAAATACACTAGAAAAATACTTCAAGCAAAAACAGATAATATCTATCTAGATTTTCATGGACTAATTAATTCATTTTCTAATTAAATGTATTTTACTTCATTTATTTTAATTAATCATTAAATGAAAAAATCATTGATTTAAGTTGGTCCAAAATTAAAATAAATAATTTACAACTTTAATCTATTTTTCAAATAATATTCGAAATTCCAGCATTTAAGAAATGCAATTTCGAAATTTGATTAATAAAATAAAGAAAAAATATATTTTGAAAATTATTTAAATTTAGTTGAAAAAATAAATTTCAACTAAAAATAATTTTCTATTTAATTAAGTGTCATGAAAAAGAAATATTTAAGTATCATGATGAAAATGAACTTAGTATTTTATTTTCAAATTAATTAAATGTATTAAATTCAAGAAATAAATAATTAAGTGTAGAGAAGGCTTAATTATTAATCTCTAGTTTAATACTAGGAAAAATATACTTAAAATAAATTGTATCAAAATTAATTATTTAAATAATTAATTTCACAATTTATAATATTTTCCTATTTAATTTTAGAAATAATAAGTAGTCTAGAAATAACTATCTAGAAAATATCTTATTTGACTAAGTATCTTTTCCACAGAATTTGAAAAAATATCTAATTTAAGTTGTATTAGATAAAATCTAGAACTTAAATATTTTCAAATTTAAATTTAATTAAATATCAAAAAATTAAGTTGTAACCACTTAATTTGAAAATATTCCATTTTAAAGTAATATTCGAAAATATATCAACTTAAAAAAATATCTAAAGAATCTTAATAACCAATTCCTAAAGTTCCTCAACTTAATTTTTAAATTTTAAATCCAAAAGATATTCAGATTTAAGTTGATTAGTTAGAGATAACTAAATATCAACTTAAATAGGAATATTTAATGAAAAATTTAAATTAAGTTTTAGAAAGAATCTAGATGGTTATAATTCTATATTTGATTAAATACAAGAAAATACATATAGTTTAGCTTAGAATAAAATTCTTTAAACTATGATTTTCTTAAATTAATTTAAAAATAAATGAAATTAATTATGTTGCTAATCAATTTTATTAGGTTAAACTAATTTAATTAACCTAGTACAGTTATTCAAATCAGGCAAATGGGCCTTCACAATTGGGGTGGTTCATGTGAGGGGGTGCTGGGTTCAGTATGTCGTACCCACTACTATGGCTCCCAACTCTCACACAAGGCCCAAAAGAGAGGAATTTAACCTTAAAATGAACAACTGTTATTAATTGAATAGGCCCAAGACTAAATGGGCCTAAATAAAATCTATCAAAAACTATGATATTTTATTTAGCAACAACAACCTATATGCATCTATAATAAAATTAAACACATAGGCTCACACAGGCACACAATTTGGATGGACCCTATCATGTTGCTAGGTCATACACAGATGAAAGAAGATTGTAAATATACCTGTTACAAA
Organism: Cannabis sativa; assembly: GCF_029168945.1. NCBI lineage: Eukaryota > Viridiplantae > Streptophyta > Magnoliopsida > Rosales > Cannabaceae > Cannabis > Cannabis sativa. Next base: position 26,237,420 of record NC_083606.1, read on the forward strand.
TTATTTACTTGACCAAGGGAGCCATGAGTTAAAATCAGATCATTGGATCTGTCAACAAGTTAACCATGGCTATTTGCAATCAAGCAATAATAGGTTTTTAAAAACTTACAAACAAGCTAAAACACATACTCCTGCAACAAGGTTAGCTGGATAGTTGGATGTAGGATTTATTTAATTTTAAATAAATAATTTCGAAAAATTAATTACATAAAAAAAAAATTATTTTCGAAAAAATAATAAAATAAAATAAAATTTAAATATTTTGGAAATTAATATAATAATATTTAAAATTAAACCTACAGTTTTGAAAAATTAGGTTTCAACCAACCTAAATATCATTTCAAAATTTGCTAACTACTTTTAAAAATTTAATGTTATTTTATAAATAAAAATTAAATAAAAATCAAAAAAGATAAATAAATATCTTTTTCAGATTTGATGATTTAATTTAAATAAATAAAATAACAAAATTTAAAAGTTATCAAAATATCTTACATCTATTTAAAATTACATGATTATAGTTATCTTATTTTAAATTTAAATAAGGTCAAATTATTTAAAAAAATATTAATTTAAAAAATTTAATATCTAACCTTAAATTTAAAAATAAGATAAGATATAATCAAATTTAAAAATAAGATAGATAATTAAGCAAAAAGATAGATATTTACTATTTTTCAAATTCAAATTACACTAATATCATGAATTAAATTTGAAAAATATTAATTAATTTAATTATGATAATTAGAATTGAATTAGGAATAGTAAATGTATAAATACAGAACTACACAAAAAATCGGAAGTTAAATCCATGAAAAAGCATGAAAAATCGAAGAAAAACGAAAAAAAATGCGACCTGTACGGACACTATGCATTGCATACTGTCCATGGGCGCGCATGAGGGGTGCTTGGGCGTGAAACCTCTGCGCTGGTGGAGGCTGCATGATTTCTGCGCGCGCGCGGTCGAGCGACACCAACCCGATATTTTTTGAAACTTCAAAAAATCATAACTAATTCAAATTAAATCGAAATTGAGTTCTGTAAAAAAGTAACTTGCTTAATTTTTTCCATACTATCCAATAAAAATAATTCCAGAAACATATATTCAATAATTTTTCACGAAAATTCACAAGCAATATTATCTCAACTAGTGGGGGGACCATGGGTCTATATAACCAAGCTTCCAATAAGCAGATCAAGAATTTATTACCTAAATTCACTGACTTATTAATTCTTCGTTGAATCCACGCATAGAACTTAGAATTGCACTCTCAGTATATAGAATGCTCTATATGTTCCACCATATAGACACATCATTAGTTATCCATTGTTATAATCCTAATTTGATCAATGATCCTCTATATGAATGATCTACACTGTAAAGGGATTAGATTACCGTTACACCCTACAATGTATTTTAATCCTTAAAACACTTAACCCCGTATAAATGATATTTCAGCCTATGTGAAATGAGATCTCCACCATTTATTTTTGTTTGGTCAAGCTCGAAGGAGATCATCCTTTACTTACTATTCGCCAGATAGAAGCTATAGATTCCATGTTTATGTTAGCGCTCCCACTCAATTGCACTACTGTGTTCCCAAAATGTACGTATCACCCTCACCCAAAAGTAGGCTTAACTAACAAATCAAAGAACACGAATAGCCTCTTGAGATTGAGCCTAATTATAACAGTATTAAGATCATTTGATCTATGATCAACTAGGCCACATTGACTTGAATAGATATTACGGTAAGTTTAATAAATCTAAATCAAAGTTCAATATCGGTCCCTTCCGATGCATACTCCATGCATCCAACCTGAGCTTTACTTTAACCAATGCTCTGGAAAGAACATATCATTTCTCCATATGCAAGTAAACTCTTGTTGTAGATTATCATATCAGTAAAACCCTGTGTCTGATAAATCTACGAAACTTTATTCACATAGTCATGTTTACTTTCCAATGTGTTGACATCACAATAAACAGGATCAAGTATGTGAAAAGGGTTTCAGATGAATTCATACATTATGTACATATAATCATGAAATAAATCATGTGAACCATGCAACATTAAATGTTATTTCTGATCTATATTAATAAATAAATCCGATTATATTGAAATGAGTTTTATTTAGGGCATAAAACCCAACAAGCACCTTAGTGGTGCACCTCTTGCTGGCCAACAGGGTGAACTCCCGTCCTAGAGCATCCGGGAGCGAGTAACCTAAAGGCTAATCTTTAACCTGCGAGGCCCGTGAATAGGTAGAAACACCCAAAATAACAACTTGTGAAGTGAGACCAATCACTTCAGATACTTGGTCCACTCCAGAGTGTTGATGTGATCTACCCCTCTTAATGCATAGGCTGCACCAGCCAGTTAAGGAAGAACGGGCAACCAAGCCCTGCCTAACATTGGGTTGGCCAGCCATGGCCAGTTCCCTTACCCAGGGCTAGCCAGCCAAAGCCAGCTTCTAGGCTTAAGGGCTAGCCGACCTTAAACTTACCCTCTCCTACGGTATGGCTGGCCAGGCTCTAGCCAATCTAGGACTGTAGCTGAATCTTGAAAGGCCAATCAACCAAGCCCATGCAACATTAAATCCTTCACTGCAAGCATAGTTGGATCAAATACGAGATATGAATAAGGGCTTGGCAGGCCTGAAACCATCAGACCTTGAGCTGGATAGGTCAAAGGGCCGACCTTTCTCTACATACATCAATACCTTGCCCTTACCTAAGTTCAAGATGCCAGCTTAGAAGATGTACACGAGGAAAGAAGATCCCTTAGTACACCTAAAATAGTTTGAGATCCAAGCGAATCTCCAACAAGTATCTGGTGAAGTGCGATGTCGAATCTTTTTGGCAACCTTGGCTAAAATAGCCTAACAGTGTTATTTCAAGCTAGCCCCAAGAAGATTTAATTCTTGGGAATAATTTTCCCGAGAGTTCTATATTCAATTCTCTGCCTCAAGACAAATACCTTCATGACTGGAGGATCTTGTCAAAATAAAGTAAAGACAAGACAAACCCCTAAAAGATTGCATTCAACGGTTCATGGTTGAAGCCACCAAGGTCTAAGGCCTGATAGAAGAAGACCAATATATGACCATACTCGGAGGCATCTTACCATTGAGTGAATTCTGGAAAGATATTAGAAAGATCTCAACGAGCAACATGAAGGAGCTATTTGAGCGAGCTGATGGCTTCATAAAGTTAGAAAAAGTTGTTTGGCTATCCCAAACAAGAGGGAAGATCAATGTTTAATAATGTTATCCCATTTTTTGCACCATGACGTGGCAACACATACTGGTGATACGTGTCTGTTATTCTCTACATTTAGCTAGAGAGATATTCTGAACAGACTTCAGTCATACATCTGTACGGACAAAGTCTACCTAACCAAGCAGGGCAAGGGCAGATGATCCGGACAACAAATGAAGTCATTTCTCTGAGCAATGTATCAAGACTTAGCTACTTCAATTTTGATATCGTGAAGCTCAAGCACACAAGCAATCCCTAAAATCATGGGATTGTATTAAAAGGATATGGAAAGCTGTCTGAATCCCTCAATTTATGTATTCTAAAAATGTAATATATGTTCTTGCCAATTATAGATACTGTAAGCAAAAGGGAAACCTTCCCTCATGCATTTAGCCCTATAAATAGTGATCCATCCTCACTGTAAAAGGGGTTGAGAGAATTGCTTCAGAGAGATCTAAGAGAAAACACTCAGAGATTTCATTGTGAGAGCTTTGAGAGAGGAAACATTGTATTCTTTGTTCTCAAGTCAATACAATCTAAGGGGAGTAGGCTATTACCGAACTAAAGGGGCCAAACCTCTTTAAAATCTTGTGTTCTTTATTGCTTACTGGTTTTTGCTCTATCTTAATTACATTTCTTATCGCTTATTAATCGACTCACTGTTGTTGGCTAAAAGTGAGGTCAATATTTTGGTGCCTTCATTGAGAGAAACAATTCAAGTCTGCTCTATTCCTTAAGTTTTATTAGACACACAAAATGGTGGTACAAAGGCGTGGTTGACCAAAGTGACCCACTGTTAACATATCCTGTATTGCAGACTCCTAGGAATACAAGGGTCCCACGAGGAACCAATCTGAACAACCAAGCACACAACCACCTACTCTGGGCCAGGATGTGACATCCCCTCTAGCTGGGATCACACCCGGTGTGCAAGAAATTGGGAACACCAGTTTGGCAGCCGATCAAAGCACTCCCAGCATTGGAATCCCATTCACAACTAATGCTCAAACGACAATAGGAGATGCTACTAAGATTTAGAACCTCCGCAATGCTCTCAAACTCATGTAAAGTCACACTACTACCTTGAATCATGATCAGGAGGAGCTCCGTGCTGCATTGAACCTTGCGTTCAAAGAGCAGAGGCATCAATTCACCGAATGGAGGGATAGGGAGATGGAAACATTGAAGGCTCAACAGGCACCCATCGATGACCGAACAAGATAGGCCACTGTACTGATATGAAAAGCCTATTAAGTTGCTAATTAGAAACCAGCTGCTACGTACAGTATCCCACTGAGCGGGACAAAAGAAATTCCTGCTAAGCATACTGCCTAAACTCATAATGCTCAGCCGTTCAATCCCCAGTTTGTTTGGAATATTTTACCGGGATCTAAATTTACTACCAAGTATGTTTTATTAACATCCTAATATGAATTCTAAAAAAATGAAAATAAACACATAAGAGTTTAAGAAAACCTTACATTGGGTGCAGCGGAATATTATGACTCCTTCCATTCAGATATCTAGCCCTTGATTCCTTTCTGTAGCAGAGCATAATTAAGATCTGAATCTGGATCTCTTTCTCTCCTTCTTTGATGTTTATTTTCCACAGTCTTACATACTATGATTGAGGTACCACTTGATGTGTGTGGGCACTACTCATTCACTCAAGGATTTTGAAATATTGAAGAGAAGAAAAGAGAGGGGAAAGTGGTGGCTCAGGAATTCACTCTGAAAAGAATGAGATGCAATTGTGTGTTCATTCCTGAAGCCATTACTTTCTATTTATAAAATGCCCTCTAGGTTTAGGTTAGAATTGTGTGGCATTAAAATAATGGAAAAAAAATAAAATGGTAAACCTCTTGCATAGTGGGCGGCCCATATAAGGAAATTGGGCCTCACTTTGCAACTCTCCCATTTTGTTATTTTTCATTCCCATTTTCTCAAAAATGCCAATTTTCTAATTTAACCATTCAAATGCCAATTCTATTTATTTAATAACTTAAAAATAATTATTAAATAATATTACCATTTAATGTATTTATTAATTTAGACATATAAAATATCTTAATTAATAAATAAACCTAGAATCTCTTTTCTTTACAATTTCGCCCTTGCTTAGTGAAAATTCATAAAGTAGACATAGTCTAATTTTTAGAATTATAATTGATTAATTAAAATCAATTAACTGACTCTTACAAGCAGTATGGTCTCAACTAGTATGGGGACCATGGGTCTACATAACCGAGCTTCCAATAAGTCGAACCGAATTTACCAAGTAAATTCCCTAACTTATTAATTCCTTATTGAATCCACTCTTAGAACTTGGAATTGCACTCTCAGTCATATAGAACGCTCTATATGTTCCACGATATAGATACGTCATTAGTTATCCATTGTTATAATCCTAATGTTATCAATGATCCTCTATATAGATGATTTACACTGTAAAGGGATTAAATTACCGTAACACCCTACAATGTATTTTATCCTTAAAACACTTAACCGTGTATAAATAATATATCAGCTAAGTGAAATGAGTACTCCATCATTTATTTTTCGTTTGGTTAAGCTCGAAGGAAATCATCCTTTACTTTCTATTCACCAGATAGAAGCTATAGATTCCATATTTATGTTAGCGCTCCCACTCAATTGCACTACCGTGTTCCCAAAATGTACGTATCACCCTGACCCAAAGTAGTAGGCTTAACTAACAAATCAAAGAACACGAATAACACTCTTGAGATTGAACCTAATCATATCAGGATTAAGATCATTTGATCTAGGATCAATAGGTGATATTGAATTGAATAGATATTACGGTAAATTTGATATATCTAATCAAAGTTCAATATCGGTCCCTTCCGATGTATACTCCATACATCCGATACATATAAACTTTACCAATGTCTTGGAAAGGACATAACACTTTTCCAAGGTGTAAGAATACCTATCGCTGATTATACCATGTCAGTCTAAATCCAGTGTTCTGACAAATCAGGGAATAAACTTTCGAACATATAATTAAGATTATATTCCACTGTGCTGACAACACTATAATCTTTAACAAATTCATATGTTCTGGACTTAAATAGAATTCATACATTATATATATAATCACGAAATAAATCATGTGAACCATGCAACATAAAATGTTATTTCTGATCTTTATTAATAAGTAAAACTGATTATATTGAAATAGGTTTTATTTAGGGCACAAAACCCAACACGGTCATAGGTTCCACCTGGGCGAGGCCAAGGACATGTATCTTGAGTACTGTGTTTCTCAAGTGGCTTATGGTGAGCCCGATGCGACTGCTTCTTCCTCTGGCAAGAATGTTGATGTACCTCCCGTTCAAACAACAGGTCCTCCAACTCCTACTGGCCTAGAAGATCCAAACCGAGAGCCTGGGACTCCAGCTGTTTAAATATTTCTCTTTTATCCTTCTTTTTATATATCTTATTCGGCCATAAGGCCTTTTTTTAAGACATCATGACCGGCCAAGAGGTCTTTAAACTTGGAATTATTTTTCATTTTACAGACAACAGGCTAACCGGACAGCTTTTAATCTCGGTATTACGTGCTTTTGTTATTTTTAATGAATTTCATTCTCTATTTATAATCATCGTGCAATTGTGTTTATTTTATCTTTACCAAATGCTTTGTACAGGTATAGGTGCCCCCTAAGTGACCGAGCAGACTTATGACTGTTGGTCACTTGTTTTTTTACAAGTATACTTTTTTATCTGTTCGGAGTCTTGAGTTCGACCAGACCTTTTGGTACGCACTGGATGGTAAATTATCAACATGTTAATAATTTCAACTCAATTTGAATTTTGAAATAAACATCTTTATTCATTTATTGATCGAAAATGTGTTTGTTACCGTAGTAAATTATATCAGGGCTATTTGATCTAATCTGATCGTTTAGCTTAACATGAAATAAAACAAATTGCAGAAAAAGAAATTGTACTTTAAATGGTGGTCATCCAACCTGAGTACTTTTTCATTTTTGTCAAAACATTTGAGCGTAGTCCGCCCTGCAGGCCATTCACTTAAAAGTAAATGTTCTTTCAGTACTTAGTATGGTCGTCCAACCTGGTACTTTATTTGTATTATTTTCTTAAATGTTCCCCATTCCAATACTGTGGTACTAGAACAAGTTGCATTCTTTCATCATACATACCTAATTTGTATGCTCCGGATTCGAGAACTTCGACCACCTGATATGGTCCTTCCCAGTTAGGTCCGAGTACACCTGCTGTACTGTCTTTGGTGTTTAGAAATACCCTTCTTAGGACCATATCTCCCACGAAGAATTTTTGAGCCTTCTCTTGTTTATTGAAATACTGAGCTACTTTTTGTTGATGGGCTATCAACTTTAAGTTTGCTGTGGTTCGCTTCTCTTCGATTTCATCAAGTGATTCGGCCAGGAGTACGTGATTGGTATCTTGGTTGTACGTCAATCTCCTGTGGGATGGTGGCTCGCGTTCTACAGGCAGCATAGCTTCATATCCATATGCCATAGCAAATGGAGTCTGTCCGGTTGCCGTTTTCTCAGTTGTTCGATATGACCATAGAACTTCAGGAAGTTCTTCTGGCTAATTTCCTTTGGCATCTTCGAGTCTTTTCTTTAGTGTGTCCTTCAAGGTCTTGTTGACTGCTTCAACTTGACCATTCGCTTGAGGATGTGCCACTGCGGAGAAACTTTTGATGATACCATGGTTCGCACAAAAGTCAGTGAAAGATTGGCTGTCGAACTGCTTGCCATTATTTGAAACTATTTTGTACGGAAATCCGAATCGGTAGAATATGTTCTTCACAATAAAGTCTTGAACTTTCTTTGATGTAATGGTTGCGAGTGGTTCGGCTTCCGTCCACTTAGTGAAGTAATCAACCGCTACCACTGCATACTGCACCCCTCCTTTGCCTTTGGGTAATTGCCTGATCAGGTCAATTCCCCAAATGGCAAAGGGCCACAGACTTTGCATTTGAGTTAACTCGTTAGGCGGAGCTCGAGGTATCTTTGAAAATCTCTGGCATTTGTCACATTTCTTAACGTAGGCCTTTGAATCTTCAATCATCGTTGGCCAGAAATAACCTTGCCTTAGAATTTTCTTAAATAAACTCTGCCCGACAGCATGATTTCCACAAAATTTGTCGTGCACCTCAGATAGGAGTCGTGCAGCTTCTTCCTGAGTAACACATCTGAGAAACAGCATAGAGAATCCTCTTCTATACATAATTCCCTCTACTATGATATACCGTGCAGCCTTCCTTCTCATCTTTCGAGCTTCATTCCGATTATCTGGGAGTTCCACAGTGTTGAGGTAGGCTGCTATTGGTGTTATCCAGTTTGGGGAAGTATCAATCATTTCGATCTCTTCCGTGCAAGTGATGCTAGGCTCTTCGAGGAACTGGATAGGAACCAAGTTCGCCTTATCACTTACATTACTGCTTGCCAATCGAGCGAACGCGTCTGAGACCGTAACTTTTGAATTGTGCGAGCAAGTCATGTATTTTGCTCAGATACACTATCATCTTTTCTCCCCGAGCCTCGTATTCTCCGGATACATGATTTACCACCAGCTGTGAATCCCTACAGATTTCAATGTGTTCAGCTTTCATCTCCCGATCTAGTTTTAGGCCAGCAATTAGAGCTTCATACTCGGCTTCGTTATTAGATGCTTTAAATCCAAACTTGACTGCAGCGTGCAAGTGTTGCCCCCCAGGCGTGACAAGGGCAATTCCTGCACCAGATAGATGATTTGTAGTCGACCCGTCTACATGTGATTTCCAAGTCAGCTTATCTTCACTGTTACTTGGCTGAGGTGTTTGTACTGGCTCAAGGTTGCTTTCTCATACGCTTTATTCCTTGCCTGTGCATTCTACCACAAAGTCTGCTAAGGCTTGGCCTTTGATTGCTTTTTGGGGTTGGAAAGTAATTTTTTATTGGCCCAACTCCACCGCCCACTTGAGTAGCCGTCCAGAGGCGTCTGGCTTTTGCAATATTTGGCGTAGTGGTTGGCCAGTGTACACCCGAACATGGTGAGCTTGAAAAGAAGGCCTTACTTTCTTGTTGCTAGAATAAGGCAGTAAGGGAGTTTTTCTATCAATGGGTATCGGACTTTAGCCTCAATGAGTCTTTTACTGATGTAATAAACTGGGTGTTGTATGTTGTTCTCTTCTCTGATTAGCACGACACTAACAGCATGCTCCGTGACAGCCAAGTATATTCCAAGTTCCTCTTCGTCCAGAGGTTTTGAGAGTACGGGGAGTTTTGCGAGTTGTGCTTTTAGCTCTTAGAAAGCTTTTTCACATTCCTCCGTTCACTCGAATTGCTTGTTTCCTCGCAGGATATTGAAGAATGGGACACACTTGTCTGTTGATTTTGAAACAAATCTAATGAGTGCGGCGATTCGACCAGCCAAACTTTGCACTTCTTTGGTTTTAGTTGGCGACTTCATATCCAGGAGGGCTTGAATCTTCTCTGGATTGGCTTCAATTCCTCAGGCATTGACAATGAAGCCCAGAAACTTTCTCGAGCTGACTCCAAAGGAGCACTTTTAGGGATTTAGTTTCATGTTATACTTTTTGAGGACTTTGAAGCATTCGTCCAGGTCATCTATGTGCTCCCCAGCCTTCCTGGATTCGACGAGCATGTCATCCACATACACTTCCATATTTTGCTCGATCTGGTCTTTAAACATTTTGTTTACCAATCTTTGGTATGTTGCTCAAGCATTTTTTAGACCAAACGACATTACTTTGTAGCAATATAGACCCCAATCTGTTCGAAAACTTGTATGTTCTTGGTCTGGTGGATGCATTTTGATCTGATTGTACCCTGAATAAGCATCCATGAAGCTTGCCATGTTGTTGAATCCACGAGCTGATCGATTCTTGGAAGTGGAAAACAATCTTTGGGGCATGCTTTGTTTAGGTATGTGAAATCAATACACACTCGCCATTTCTTGTTCGGCTTGGGCACCAATACAGGATTTGCAACCCAAGCTGGGTAGAAAGCTTCAATTATGAAATTGTTGTTGCATAGCTTTTCTACTTCTTCTTTTAGGGCTAGTACTCGCTCTTTGTCCAATAGCCTTCGCTTTTGTTGTACTGGCCAGAAATTGGGATCAATATTCAGAACGTGTGAAATGATAGAAGGATCAATTTCGACCATATCCGCATATGACCAGGCAAAAACGTCTAGGTTTACTCTCAGAAATTTTATCAATGTTGATTTTACTTCGAGCAACAAACCTTTTTCGATCTTTAGATTTTTGGCCGGGATATCTGGATAGATCTCGATCTCTTCTAACTCTTCTACAGGTCCAACATTGTTGCTTGGGTCCCCAAGTCGAGGATCCACATTTTCATCCCCACCTTGGGAGACTCCCTATTTGGAAATGTCTTTTCCCTTGTTTGTGCTCTGGCTAGAGGATACTTCCTTCTTAGCCTTGGCCACTGCAAGGTTATAACATTCTCGAGCAGCCTGTTGGTTTCCTCTCAGACACCCTAACCCATTCTTTGTTGGAAACTTCAGGCACGAGTGGAATATCGATGTGACAGCCTTTAATTCATACAAAGCTGTGTTAGGTTTTATGCCCTAAATAAAACTCCATTTCAATGTAATCAATTTTATTCAACATCAATAAAGAAACAGAAGTATTTTTCATTCATTTGTGTATGTTTTGGTTCACTTTATCAATTGCTTGTCTAATTGATTTATAAATTCATCTTAAACCCTTTTCACATACTTGATCATGTTTATTGTGCTGTCATCACATTGGAAAGTAAACATGACTATGTGAATAAAGTTTCCTAGATTTATCAGACACAGGGTTTTACTGATATGATAATCTACAACAAGAGTTTACTTGTATTTGGAGAAATACTATGTTCTTTCCAGAACATTGGTTAAAGTAAAGCTCAGGTTGGATGCATGGAGTATGCATCGGAAGGGACCGATATTGAACTTTGAATTAGATTTAATTAAACTTATCGTAAAATCTATTCAAGTCAATATCGCCAAGTTGATCCTAGATCAAATGATCTTAATCTTGTTATGATTAGGCTCAATCTTGAAAGGCTATTCGTGTTCCTTTGAATTGTTAGTTAAGCCTACTTTTAGGTCAGGGTGATACATACTTTTTGGGAACACGGTAGTGCAATTGAGTGGGAGCGCTAGCATAAACATGGAATCTATAGCTTCTATCTGGCAAATAGTAAGCAAAGGATGATTTCCTTCGAGCTTGAGCAAACGAAGATAAATGGTGGAGATCTCATTTCACATAAGCTGAAATATCATTTATACGGGGTCAAGTGTTTTAAGGATAAAATACATAGTAGGGTGTTACGGTAATTTAATCCCTTTACTGTGTAGATCATTCATATAGAGGATCATTGATCACATTAGGATTATAACAATGGATAACTAATGATGTGTCTATATGGTGGAACATATAGAGCATTCTATATACTGAGAGTGCAATTCTAAGTTCTATGCGTGGATTCAACGAAGAATTAATAAGTTAGTGAATTTTAGTGCTAAATTCTTGATCTACTTATTGGAAGCTCGGTTATATAGACCCATGGTCCCCCCACTAGTTGAGATAATATTGCTTGTAAGACTCATGTAATTGGTTTTGATTAATCAATTATAATTCACGAATTAGACTATGTCTATTTGTGAAATTTTCACTAAGTAAGGGCGAAATTGTAAAGAAAGAGTTAACAGGGGCATATTTGTTAATTATGATACTTTGTATGGTTCAATTAATAAATATGATAAATGACAATATTATTTAATAATTATTTATAGTTATTAAATAGTTAGAATTGGCATTTAAATGATTGAATTAGGAAATTGACATTTTTGAGAAAATCAGATACAAAAGGTGGTAAAATTGCAAAATTGCAAAAATCAAGGCCCAGTCCACCTAGCCAGGGCCGGCCACCTATGTTATCTTTTTTAAATGATTTTTTCATTATTTTAATGCCATATAATTCAAATCTAACCCTAGTGGAGTGCTATAAATAGATAGTGAAGGCTTCAGGAAAATTACACTTTCTGAATCAGAAAAAACTGAGCCTCCACTCTCTTCTCTAGCCGCCACTCTCTCTCTCTATTCTTCCTCTATATTTCGAACCTCTCTTAGTGATTAGAGTAGTGCCCACACACATCAAGCAATACCTCAATCATAGTGAGGAAGATCGTGAAGAAAGATCATCAGCAAAGGAGATACAGCATCAAGGATTCAGAGAAGAAGATCCAGGTTCAGATCTTGATAATACTCGCTACGTAAAGGAATCAAGGGTTAGAGATCTGAACGGAAGGAGTCATTATAATTCCGCTGCACCCAATGTAAGGTTTCTTAAACTTTATATGTGTTTAATTTATCGTTTTAGAAAGTTCATATTTAGGATGTTAATAAACATACTTGTGAGTAGATCTAAGATCCTGGTAAAATAATATCCAACAAGCTGGACGGCCTAACATTACATTAAAGGCTGAAGGAACATCTAATTCTAAAAATTATGCCATAATAGTCATGCTCGTCGGAGCTTGTCCAACAGTGAGGGGTAGACGAATTTGTCCTATAGGTGCGACTCCTTGGCCAGAGAAACCATAGACAGGCAGGAGACATGGGGCTAAATCCTTGAGCTGGTGTCCCATCTTTTCATAAGAAATGTTTAACAAGATATTAGAAGAGGCTCCATTATCAATCATGGTTCTGGCCACCATCTTGTTTGCTATCTGGACCTCCACGACCAACGGGTCATTGTGCAGAAATCTGATTTTGACAGCATCTTCGTCGTTGAAGGTTATGTTAGGCCTTCCTGCCCGTGGGATTTTGGGTCTCCTTTCTTCTACGGCCAGGATAACTTCTTCTTGCTCGTTCTGTGCTGTTCGGGCATACCTTTCCCGAGCTTTGCCCGAATATCCAGCTATGTGCGAACCTCCAATGATGACTTGCAGATGTCCATCTACCGGTGGAGGTAGCAAGTCTTGGTTATTATCGTTCCTCTGATTCTGATTGGCTTTGACATAATTTTGTAAGTGCAGGTTATTTTTCCTTACCAGGAATTCAATTTCCCGCTTCAGATTGTTGCATTCATTGGTGTCCTGGTCGTAGTCTCCGTGAAATCGACAAAATTTGGTCATGTCTCTCTTGCTAACATCCTTCTTCATGGGCGCGGGTTTCTTGTACGGAACTAGCGACTGAGTGGCCATGTAGACACTTTCTATATCCTCAGTCAAGATTGTAAGTGCAGTGTACTTTACTTTATTCTCCTAGGGAGCTTGCTTGGTTTTGCTGGTGAACTTTCCCTTCTTCCCATTCCCTTGCCTATTGTTGTTGTTGGAACGTTTACCATTTGAGCTTGAATTATTTGGGTAATGGGGGAGTTGGGCAGATGTTCCATTGGAATGAGCTTTTGACTTGCCCGGCTTTTGCTCACCTTCTGATCGCTGAATAGCCTCTTCAAGTTTGATGAAGCCTTTAGCACGGTCGAGAAAATCGCTCATTGAGTCTATTGGGCCGTTCTTCCTTATGTCCTTCCAAAGTTCACCGAGGACTTCAATGCCCCCCAGTATCGCGGACAATTTTCCATCTTCAGTTACCCGTGAGACCTTGGTCGCTTTCGTCATGAATCTGCTGATGTATGCTCAGAGAGGCTCGCCTGGTCTCTGCTTGACATCGACCAGGTCTCCTAGATGCAACAGAAGTTGGCGAGAGGAGGAGAATTGTGCAGGGAATTCTGAAGAGAAGGCTTTCCATGAGTTGAATTTATCAGGTCCCAGCTTGAAATACCATTGATGAGCGGCTTCCGAGAGGGTAGCAGGAAAAAATCTGCAACACACATCTCCTCGTATTCCTTGCAGATCCATTTGCATCTCGAAATACTTTAGGTGGGAAAGAGGATCTTCTCTTCCAGTGTACATTTTCCAGATTGGCATTTTAAACTTGTGGGGCAACGCCAGGAGATTGATCTTGAGAGAGAGAAGGGTTCCACGTGTTCGGTCCAGCTCGAGATCATTGTTTCTCTGTCTGGCCATGCCTTGGAACATACTCTTTAGTTCGTCCAGCTGTGCCTGCATAGCTGGACTAACCTGCTCGACATTCTGGTCGATTTGAATCACATCAGTATCTTTCTAAGCAGGAATTTGAACACGGGTTCCAGGCTGTACGATCGTCATGCCAATCTGATCGTCTACTCCTCTCCTTCTGTTCAGGTCGCTTCTTAGGTCACGAGTCGTTCCCAACCTATCGAATACAGAAACGCCTGGCTGTCTCAGTGATTGATTTGCTTGATTGATAGGTGGAATGGCACCGTTAGCCTAGTTGGAACTATCAGGTATGACTTCTCCTGATGAATTACTAGACAAGGTCTACCCACCTACCGCTAGGCCCACAAGCGGAACTTGTGACCAGGGATTTGGCAGTTGGCCATTTATAGTCTGGGAAGTATTCATCGCTGGATCTTCGTCTGTCTCACCCAAGAGGATGACATTCGGGGGTTGCTGCCCGACAGTTTGGTAGGCTTTTCGTATCAGCACAGTAGCTTGCCGACTACGATTGTCAATCTCTACATGATGAGCTCTTAATGCTTCCATCTCTTTGTCTCTCCACTCGGCAAACATGCATCTATGTTCCTCGAACACGAGATTTACCGCAGCGTGGAGTTCTTCCTGATCATGATGTAGGGTGTTGGTATGACCTTGCATGAGTCCAAGAGCAGCGCAGAGGTTTTGGATGTCAGTATCATCTCCAATGGTCGTTCGAACGTTGGTGGCAGGCGGAACGGTTGTGCTATGAATGCCCTGGCTGGGTGCTAAACTGGTATTCCCAGTCTCTTACACACCAGGTGCAATTTCATCCACAAGAGTCGTCACACCATCACTCACGTTCGACGGCTGTTTAGGATTAACAGCTGGTGGAACTCTTGTGTTTCTTGGGTTCTGCAATGCAAGATCCACCGCCTATGGATTTGACGGATCAATCAGACCCCTACGAGTTTGTACCACTATCGCACTTGTGGTTAGATTTAGAATGAAGAGTGATCCTTGATTCTGCTCTCAATGAGAGCACCAAAATGTTGACCTGGCTTTTAGCAAACGACAGTGAGTCTAATTTAGTAAGCGACAAGTAGTTTATAACAATAGAAATATAATAAAGCAATGTAAAGACACAAGAATTTTATAGAGGTTCAGCCCCGAGCAGTTCGGTAATAGCCTAATCCTCGTTACTTGTATAACTTAAGAACAAGGAGAAAGGTTCCTTTTCTTACAGCTCTTACAACAATATCTCTGAATATGAATTCTTAGATTATATCTGTCCAGTAAAATCTTTCGACCCTTTGCCCAGTGAATATGCATCACTATTTATAGGGCTATGAGCTTGGAGAGGAAGTATTTCCCTTCTCGTTACAATGGATATAAGCAGAAAGATTGCATAATAAATACAGAATACACTGATCGTGGGATTTGGACAGCTTGCCATATCTTTGCAATCCAATCCCCAAGTTATAGGAATTTCTTTGATGACTCACAATGCGAAAGCTGAATTCGCTAAGTGTTGGTCGCGCTGTACAGATTGCTTATTGATTTGCCTCGAGCATGCATATGAGGTATCATGTTTGGACTATATTACTCCGAGCAAATACTCGAAGTCGATTCCACGTGTCACCATCATGTGATGCCACGTCAGAGTGCAAAAATTAGGATAACAAATAGTATACAGTATAATACAACACAGCATGGTGTACCATAGGAACTCTCAATATTGAGATACATTCTAATAAAAAAGGAACTACCATGCCAAAGTTTAAGAAGAAAGATAACATATTTATTTATTTATTAAAAAATATATTGTAATTTTTCTTATGGACTCCAAAGTTGGTCTACATATCAGGCAAATTTTTAGAGTTTTTATTTTTGGGTTTTGCAAAGTAGTGTATCAAATCAACCCATTTTGGGGACCAAGTTCCTGGGATTCAGGTTCGAGTGGGTTTGAATTCATGTGGGCAAGTGGGTGTGGTTTAGGTGCTGGGTTCGGGTTGAGCTGGGCCAGAAAAATTGCCTTTTTCTTAATAAATTTGTATCAGATTTTTCTTTTTTAAGAAATAAAAAACATTAAATAAATAATGAAAACAACAGTATAGAAGGAAAATAATATAACCCTAACCATTCCATCCTCCGGCTCCGTCTTGTAGAGTCTGGCTACTAGTATAAGCCTTTTCACTATTGTGAATATTGGTCTGTTTGTCCCAGTTTCTAAGTTTTTCAGTGGGATTTGGCTGATACTTTTGAAGAGCTCGAGAGATGGCAGAAAAGGGAAAGGAAATTTGTATGGATGTTAGAGATGAACAAAGGGATAAACTGCTGGAGAGGGATAGCAACATGGAGATGGAAATGCTGGAGTTATTTGAAGACATAACTCTTGAGGATGTGGTAGCTACTAAAGCTTGTGTTGGAAGGGTGATTGGATGCAAGGATATGCCAGCCTCAGTTGTGAAGAAGATTCTCTTGGGAGTTTGGCGCCGGTTGGGGTATTGGAGAATGAAAAAATGTGAGGATGGGGTTCTTGGATTCTTCTTTGAAGAGGAAGAGGACTACAATTTCGTAATGGATAGAAGACCTTGGATCATCAATGGTGTCCTTCTCAATTTGAAGTCGTGGCCTATTGAAGGTGAGGTTAGTCTTGGGGAGTTTGAAGTAGCTCTATTTTGGGTCCAATTCCACGGACTCCCGACAAGGATCTTATCAAATGACAACATCCCGATTCTTGCTAAGAAGGTGGGTAATCTGGTCAAACAAGAAGAAAAACGCAAGGAGGAGTTGGTTCAACGGGGGTTTTTGAGATGTTGGATTGAAGTTTGGCTTTCTCACCCAATACCGGCGGGTTTCTTTCTCAAATCGGATGGGAAACCAGAGTCCTGGGTGCAATTCAAATACGAAAAGCTGCCCCATATTTGTTTCAACTGCGGCAAGCTTGCTCACTGGGAGAAGCTTTGTTCATCCCAGACGGCTATGGTGATTCCTCGCATTGGTTCAGCAGTGCAGATGTATGGGACATGGTTAAAGAGTGACACAGGCAGAAGTAATTGCTTCAATATGGCTGGAAAGGGCACCATAAAATCTTTCGTGGAGTTTGAAGATGTTCCAGAATGGGATTTTGCGAAACAAAATCGCAGGAATACGTGGAGGAGATTAAAGAACACAGTAGCTGAGAAGATTTCGGTGGCCGGAGATTCGAACCTCGACAAGGAAGAAGGAAAGCGCAACAAACGAAAAGTTGTGCATGGTGAATCCTCCACTACCACTGTACGATCTGACAAGGTGTGTACGAATTTGGTTGATCATGCAAAGGGGAATGAGGAGGCGTGTGAAGTTGGTCCCACTGTGGAAAACGTGGGAATTGAAACAAATGGACCGTTGGTGAATATTCAGCAGGATTTTGGGCCGAATATGTTCCACCTACCTACCCCTGATTTCTCTTTGAATGCTGAAGGATTGGACATTATTCCTGATGTTGGGCCCTCTATTGCCCAAAGCACTACTACAAATATTCGTTTTCGCGACGGTTTTAAAAACGAATTTTTTTTGGGACCGTCGCTAAAAAAATTAAGTAACTGTTCAAAACCGTCGGGAAAAATAAGCATTCCCGACGGTTTTGAACAGTAGCAACAATAATAGGCGACGGTTATTATTAAAATAATAAATATACGAAAAAAAAATAATGGGGTATACCCGACGGTTTAAAACCGTCGAGTGCTGCCAATGTCTACTCTGCACCAGATCCCATAGCACAGCCGTCAGGTGCTGCCAATGTCTACTCTGCACCAGATCCCATAGCACAACCGTCGGGTACTGCTAATGTCTACTATCCATCACCCCCGCATTTTCGAGAGGAAATTGCTCCAGCAGCAGCACCGCCACCTACTGGTGGTAGTTCAGAAGAGGTAATCTTAATGTTAGTTTACGAATTATTCAAATGCAAAATTATAAATATGGTCAACTTACAAATTGAGTTGTTGCTTGTTTGTTTTGGATTTATAGACCTTACCATGTTGGATGCACTCTCTGTTGGAGCCTAGTGGGATGGTACTGAAGGTTGCTTCAGGCCACATTGTGAAGGAGAAATATTTGAAAGATGGAAAGTTTTCCATTAACATGGAAGAATACCTACACAAAGATTATTGTCGGGTATATATCGAAGAAGCCAATATGGAGAATGCACTGCTCCCATGTCCCTTAGTCGACGATTCATTGATGACAGTAGGTCAAGCTGTAAATGGTCATGTGGCATGGCCAAAAGACTATCTTACACCTGTTGGGAAATATTTGGTATGTTTCAATTTGTTTACTTAACTTATTGTGTTTATTAGTTAATGGCATTGCTAACTTATTGTTTTTTTTCATATATATAGACACAACCACCCACCAAGAAACTTCAGAAGCAACCCGGAAGAAAAGCTCTGAAGATTTACTCGGTCCTCCAACACAGCCTCTAAAACACACTGGGAGGCCGAGTAAGGCAAAAGTTAATGCAAAGTATGCCCAACCACGCCAAACTTCTTCCATTATTGCATTTTGGAACTTCGTCAAAAGGTGGCCCAAGTCATCCATGCTCGAATTCCAAGTCCAGAATGAGCTATTTGGGGTCGCAGATGACTCTATTTGGCTTGCTAAGAGTGACATTCAAGAATTGTGCACTATGCAATACTTGGGAGCCCAACAAATAGGAGTTTGGTGCAAGTATGATTTATAACTCTTAATAATAAACTTGCTAATGTTCTTTTGACAGCAACGGTTATTAATTATGACATTTTATCAGGTACCTTAAAGAAAGACTGTTGGACATGGGTGGGTTGAATCGAGTTTATGAATTTTTGAATCCGGGTGCGATTGCCACCGATGCAGGGGATGAGAGTAATCGTTGCCAAGCACTAGTCGCTCGAATGACTAGGATGACTAATTCAGAGAAATGGCTTATTGCCCCATATAATAATAGGTATATGTAGATGTAAACTAAATAATTTCGGTATTTTTAACTCTTCATAAAATTTATTATTATGTATATGTTAACAGTTTTACACTTATTTGTCCGAGCAGGAAGATGTTTCACTGGATGCTTGTAGTCATCCAGCCAAGTACGCAGACGGTGGCGTACTTGGATTCAGGCAACGACGAAATCCCGGATGATTTGAACTTTATTATATCCACGTAAGTTCTATATCAAACATCCCAATATGTTAGCGTGTTCTTTATTTATAAATTTACATATGCTAATTAAATTTACTTTTTGTGTAGATCGTTCACAATGTATAACCGAATGGTACGATGACCTGATCGACCTACCCAGTGGATGACTCCTATTTGTCCTCAACAACCCGATGACAAATAGTGTGGATACTACGTCATGAAATTCATTGAAAGTTTCATGGTCGTAGAAGATCCAATACAATTGTTGACCCGACAAGATAGGTTCTCCACTCCGTACACTAATGATGAGATAAATATTATGCGTGATCGGCGGATTCATTATGTGAAAGCGGAAGCGGAGCGACAACAGTTACCGTGTTAGATAGTGTGTATACATATACATATTAAGATGATATTAATTAGCGTTAGTTCAATTATTGTGACTATACAAAATTTTAAATATATTTAGACGTTAGTTTAATTGTTGTGACTATGCAGATTTTTACAAAATTTAAAAATTAATGCAGGGAAAAAAATTGCAGAAAATTTATTTTTTTTTCCTATTTTTCAAATGCACCGACCGAAAAAAACCGTCGCTAAAAAAAATTCAAAAACGAAACCAGCATATAAGGCACGGTTTAAAACCGTCGCCTATAACTGGGTATAGGCGACGGTTTAGAACCGTGCCTAATACTATAGGTGACGGTTTTAAACCGTCGCCTATAGTATTAGGCACGGTTCTAAACCGTCGCCTATACCCAGTTATAGGCGACGGTTTTACACCGTCGGGAATCCCAGATTAGCGACGGTTTTGAACCGTCGCCTATTTTGCCCAATTTACGACGGCCGAATAGGCGACGGTTATAGAAACCGACGACAATACTTTAAACGACTGTTTAAAAGCGTCGGGAAAACCCATTTTTATAGTAGTGAAGCTTGGAAATTCCCCATTCTTGGGTTTGTAGGTCTTAAACCCCACATGACTTCCCTGAGCCCACTTTCTTAAAATGGCCCAATGATGACCTTGAAGCCCAAGCCAAATTCTTCCAATTGTATGGCCCTGACTATACTAACCTTTATAAAGCCCAAGCCTCTCTAATATCCAATCCCCCTGATCTATCTATGATGATTGTCCATCTATTGGGCTGCAAAAAAAGGCAACCTCACACTTGGTATCAGCCAACTCCTGCGATTACTCAATTCCAACTGCCCACCTGCCCTGTAGTTGAAGAAACTGGGAAGAAGCCTGCTGTCGAGGACGACAATGGTGAAAAGAAATTCAGTATTGGTACTTGTGAAAACTCTAGAGGCAAGTCTAAGAGAAGGCTGCGTAGGAGTGGAATTGCTACTTCGAAAAGAAGTTCGGGAGTCAAGACTCGTAGAGGAAGGAGAAAAGAGGCTGTTGATGCCCAAGAATTTACTGGCAATTTTGAAGTAGTCTTGGATAATTGCGTGGAAATCCCAGTTAAAGATGATCAAAATTTTGGCGATGGCGAGGAGGCGGCCTCAAGCATGCCCCCACCGTCCTCATGAGGTGCCTTTCTTGGAATTGTCGTAGGATTCGTAGACCCACGACGGAGAGAACTCTCTGGAGTTTAATCCATGATACTAATGCGGATGTTATTTTCTTATCCGAAACTAAGGTGGGAGTAGAGACTATGATGGAAGTTGTTAATCGCCTGGGATTTTTTAATGTTAGATGTATTACTTGTTTGGGCATTGGTGGGGGTTTTTGTCTAGCTTGGAGGAATGGGGTTGTGATTGATATTCCTGAGACTTTTGAGACGGGCTTCCATGGTATCATTCCTAGTTCGAGAGGTAGTTGCTCTTGGCATCTCTTTTGCATCTATGGGACTCCATATTCTGATAAAAAGGCGGCTTTTTGGAGTGGGCTCATGGAGAAGGTTTCTGATTGTGTGGAACCTTGGGTGGTGTTGGGCGATCTGAATGTTATTCTAGATAAGTCTGAGAAAGTTGGGGGCAGGTCAGTTTCAAGAAGTGAAGGTGACTGTCTTCGAAATTTTCTGATGAACACTGGTGGGATAGATTTGGGCTTTCATGGAGTTAATTGTACTTGGCACAATGCGCGTAAGGGCACAAAGAATGTTAGGAAGCGATTGGATCGAGGCTTAGCGAATGCTTCTTGGGTTACTTCGTTTCCTACGGCTAAGATCTCAAACCTTCCTATCATAGGCTTGGATCATTCTCCTATTCTTTTGACTCTTTGGAATGAGGCAGTGAAATTAAACTTCCCCTTTAGGTTCTTGGAGGTGTGGACTTCAAGTCCGGACTGTGAAGGGGTTATTAATACAGCGTGGAATAGGGCGAGTGGTGACAATGGCGAGGGAATTCTCTTGAAAATCTTGAAGACTACGAAGCATGACTTGAAGTTCTGGAACAAACATTCCTTTGGTCATTGTGAGCACAAGATTAAAAGACTAAAGTCAGACTTGGTGAAGATTCAAAATGCTACTTCTTCCCCCTCAAACCTAGAACTTGAAGCTTCGGTCCAGTTGGAAATTTTGGAGTTGGAGGCTAAAATTGAAAGGATTTGGAAACAGAAATCTCGGGAACTTTGGGTTCGTGACGGTAATACCAAATTCTTTCATGCTTCAACGATCATTAGAAGAAGGAGGAACGCTATTTCCAGTGTTGAGGATGAAGGTAGGTGGCTCCGAAGCCGTGAAGAAATTGGAGATTATTTCCAAAAGAATTTTACTCAGATTTTCTCGTCGATCGAACCGGAGATAGGCAGGGAGTTCGAATCGCTCTTCACCCCAGCTGTTACAGAGGGTGAAAACGATGATCTATGCAAAACGCCTTCTTCTGAGGAGATCAAACATGTGGTATTCGTAATGCATCCGCTGAAGTCACCAGCGCCAGACGGTTTCTCAGGGATATTCTATAGAAAGTACTGGCACATTGTGGGAGCCCAAGTCTGCGAGATGGTCTAGGAGTTCTTCGCTCATATCTCGGTTAGCAATAATTTGAATCATACCTTTATTTGTTTAATCCCAAAAATTACTAATGCTTGTAGTTTCGATCATTACCGACCTATAAGTGTTTGCAATTTCTGTTACAAAATCATTTCGAGGATTCTCACTGATCGTCTCAAAGGAATAATTGATAAGTTGGTCTCTCCTACCCAGTCGGCATTCATTCCAGGCCGGTGGATAGCTGAGTGTTCTATTTTGGCGCAAGAGGTCCTCAACAGTTTTAAGAACAAGAAAGGAAAACAAGGTGTCATGGCGATTAAAACCGATATGAGTAAAGCGTACGATAGAATCGAATGGAGTTTCCTCCTCAGAGTGTTAAAGGCAAATGGCTTCAGTGATAAAGCTTGCAATTTAATTATGAAGTGTGTTACTTCGGTGTCGTACTCCATTCTTCTCAACGGGGCTCCTATAGCTCCCTTCAATCCTAAGCGTGGTCTGAGACAAGGTGACCCTTTATCACCATTCCTCTTTATTTTATGTAGCGAGGTTCTAACAAAGTTAATTGTGAAGGCTGAAAGTAGCGGAAAACTCTCGGGAGTAAAAGTATCTCGTAATGCCATGCCGATTTCTCACCTCTTCTATGCAGATGATGCTATCTTTTTCTGTAAAGCCAATGTTCAGAATGCAAAGGCCTTTGCCGATTGTATTACTACTTATGAAAAATGGTCCGATCAAGTGGTTAACAAGAGGAAAAGTGGATTGGTTTTTTCCCCCAACACTCAATCGAGATACAAGGAAGAAGTAAAGCAGCTCCTGGGCATGAATTTTCTGAGTCAAGAAGAGAAATATTTGGGAAATCCCTTCTTTTTCTCGGCTAGCAAGAGAAAAGATTTCCATTTCATCAAAGAAAAAATTCTGGCCCATTTGGAAGGTTGGAAGGCTAAGTGTCTCTCTCAAGCGGGAAGAACGACACTTGTGGGAGCAGTGTTGCAGAGCATACCTACATACTTCATGGCCACGGCTAAGGTGCCTTCTACGCTGTGCAAGGACCTTGATAGAGTGGTGGCCAAATTCTGGTGGGTGGGAAACTCAGATAAGACTAGATATAGATCGTTTAAGAGCTGGAAAGATATCTGTCAGCCTAAAAACTGTGGAGGACTGGGTCTTAGACGGTTCAGGGATTTTAATATAGCCCTCCTAGCCAAGTTATGTTGGATGATGATGAAGAAGGAAGACAAGATCTGGATCAAGACTCTTCAATCTAAATATTGCAATCGAGCTGACATTTGGAAGGTTGAGAAACAGGCGGGGGACTCGCGAGTTTGGCAAGGGATTCTTGAGGCTAGATCGATTTGCGTAGAAGGGGCAGGGATTTTGATTGGTAAGGGAGATTCAGAGTTGTGGGATACCCCCTGGATTCCAGGTTTCGGGATTGAGCAGATAAAGGAAAGCTTTCATTACACTAGAAGACACAGATTTTGTCATGTCTCAGATTTGTTTGTGGGAGATTCTAGAACTTGGAATGAAGACATTATCAAGAGTAGCTTCTCAAATGAAGTGGCTACCGCTATCTTGCAAATACAACCACTTCAGACAAGTTCAGACATCCTCTTCTGCAAAGCCTCTAAGTCGGGAGAATTCTCTATGAAAAGTGCCTATGCTCTGAGTCAACAACCAAGATTTCAGGATATAAATTCGGTTTGGAATGTCCTCTGGAAATCCTCCATTCATCCTCGTCTAAAGCTTCTCCTTTGGAAGATATGGTCAGATATTTTTCCAACAAAAGTTAGGTTAGGCATGTGGGAAAAACATTGTGTACTCTGTGGGGAAGTTGAAGAATCGGCATTCCATTTGTTTTGCAACTGTAATATCACTAGAGCTCTTTGGTTCCAAAGTAAGTGGGGGTTTCGTATGGATATGATGAATTGGACAACTGTGATGGAGTTTGGTCAATGGTGGTCTAAGTTGGCAGATGAGGAGGCCAAGAACTACATTGCCTGTCTGTGTGAAATTGTTTGGAAACATAGGAATACTATAATCTTTCATGGAGACTGCTGTAATTTGTAGGTTTTGATTAAGGAAATTTGGTTGAGGGCTTAGGAGATGCTGCTCTCTATGGAGGCAGTGGAAGAGGTTGAGATTCGGACTGAAATTCCCATGGATTCCAACATGTATGTCGAATTCACCAAGTATCAAACTGATGCTTCGGTAGTTTGTTCGAAGGCAGGTCTGGGTGTGGTGGAGATCGCGAATGAAGCTCTCCAAGACTGGTGGGTGGCTGTGGACTTCTCTGAGGTTTCTGGAGTATTTGAAGGGGAGTTTCGGGCTATCCATTTGGCGCTGCTTCAGGCAAGATCGAGAAAAGTTACAAAGTTGCTGGTGCAATTCGATTCGAAGGTAGCGGTTCTGGCTCTCAATTTTGGGAGCTTATCGTTTGCCTGGGGTACTTATCCTGTTTATGAATCCTGTCGATCTTTATGTAAGTACTTTGATCAAGTAATTTTCTCTTTCGTCCCTCGAAGTGCGAATGTTCTTGCTGATTGTCTGGCTGGGTGGGCTAGAAATGTTTCGGCATGTAACTCTGGGTTCCTTAGGGATGTAGCCCCCTTTGTGGCTACAACTGTTGTGTAATTCTGTTTGCTCTCTAATAAAATACCTTTTAACCAAAAAAAAAAAAAACCATTCCATCCTCCCTTTTCTCTCTTCCCTACCCTAAGTAGTAATCATCTCCCTTTTCTTTTGCTTTGAACGACGCCAAAGAGCCACCCTAGTCCCCACGGCCGCCAACGTCACACCCCTACAAGACTATCTTAGCCATTCTCTTTCTCGTGATCTCTCTCTCTCTCTCTCTCTCTCTCTCTCTAGTGGAAAATGGTCGTGGTTGTGCTCTCTGTTACTTAGCCGAGTGCAGAGACGAACAAAGAGAGGGCTCCGATTGGCTAGCTACCATGATTAATGAAGGAACAATTTGGGATTTGGGGTGGCTTGGGTCTGGAGAAAATGGGAAGGAAGGAGGAGAGTAATTATTAAGGAGGCTAGGGTTTTTAATTTTTTGGGTCTGACAGAAGAATAATGTAAATATAAATATAAATTAAATATTTTTTCGAATAATATTCGAGTATAGGGTGATACTTAAACTATATACTAAAATGTGCACCCATACTTGGACCCGATTTTTCAATGGTAGCACCCAAACTCAAAATTTTTTAGTGTAAATTTCGAGTTTCTCGCGTTTAAGTCGACTGGATAGGTTGGATTTTCGAGCCCAAATGTACCACCCTAATCTTATATTGAACTCCTCATACGATTCGGATGTGTTGGTTGGTTTTAATAGAATGTATATGTGTCTATATCATCTCAGAATCAAAATGCATTAATAAAACGCCATAAGATATACAAATTCAATTGTGTATTTTCCGGTGATTTAAATGAAAAAACAAAAATAAAGGGGAAAAAAATCTCTTTCTAGTAGTTGATGTGAAAAGGAAAGGGAAGAATTAAGAGAAACAAAAAAAGAAGATAATGAAATTAATTTCAACTTTTTGAAAAAGAAAAGAATAAAAATATCTGAGTGAATGGAATAGTACCTGTAGAGGACAATAATTATACAATAGATTTAATTAATATCTGATTGGAGTAAATACATGGCACAGTGCTTTTGAGCTATAATCATTTCATTTCAGCCAAAAGTAAAAAAGAAAATTTGATTTTTGGATTGTACTCATCACAGAAGAAAAATCTCTAAGATCCAATACCAGGTAAAAGAAATCTGCAACAAGTTCAGAAACCTTTTGAATTCAAATGAGATAAATAAATAATAAATAATGACCATTGTCTCTTTCTGGTCCCTTTAACTGTGTGCCTCCATTCTTGACACATACAAATATATATATTTATATCATTTATTGTCATTTGTTTTGAAAGGGTTTATTATCTTTCCAAGAGCCTAAAAGATTCTCCATTTCTTGTTGTGAAAACAAATTGTTAATATACTGTTTTTTTTTTCTCCTCTTAATCAGAACATGGGAACTTTCCACTTGTCTTTCTTCTTCCTCCATGGGTGACCCTTTTGCCCAAAATTTCAAAAAATGTTTCATAAACTCTGGTTGGGTGGTTCCCTGAGACTGAGAGGACTCAACAGGAATGGTATGCTTTTCAGACTTGTATGTTTTCACCAAGACATTGAATGAAAGCTCTTACCTTTCATTTTGCTTGCTCATTTCATTTTTCGCGTTTAGAAATGGTAGTGAAAGTTCAGGGAAAGAGAGCTCCGCATCAAAGATAAATAAGAAAGGTCTTTTAGGCTGAAATTGAAGTATATTTCTTTATTTTTCACAGCTTCCATGGTAGTAAAAAATAGTATGAGAAAGAGAAGAAATGTGAAGATTTGAAGCATTGGAAGCTTTATTAGTGGAGCCAAGAAAAAGGGTACTCAAGGAAAATTAAAATATGCCAACTGTTTGGTTCTCGCTGAAGAAGTCTCTACACTGTAAATCAGAGCCATCAGAAGTTCATGACCCAAAATCCAGAAAACATTTGAGCACAATCTTGACTAGAAAAGCTGGAAGGTCAGGCTGTTCAAGGTCCATAGCAAATCTCAAGGATGTCATCCATGGAAGTAAAAGACACATGGAGAAACCTCCAAGCTGTAGTCCAAGATCCATAGGGAGCAGTGAGTTCTTAAACCCAATAACACATGAAGTTATTTTGAGTAACTCAAGGTGTGAGCTCAAAATCTCTGGCTTTAATGGCTTCCAAGAAGGGGTTGGGAATGGAAGTATTGGTAATGGCAGTGGGGGTAGTAGTGGTGGAAGTGGTGGTGGTGGGTCAACCTTTGTTGGAACATTGAGACCAGGCACACCTGGACCTGGAGGCCACTCTACAATGCATTACTTCAACCCTTCCTTTAAGACCTCTTCAACTCCTCCAAGAAAGTCTCAGTTTCTTCTATCAGATAAGGAAAATAGCACAGATGGGGCTGCTTTTGGAGGCTCTGCTATTTTTGGTGGTGGTAATAGCAATGGAGTTCGCCAAAGTAATAGGATCTCTCTTGATGCAGATTCTAATGGTTCCTCCACAATCACTTGCCACAAATGTGGAGAACAATTCAACAAATGGGAAGCTGCTGAATCTCACCATCTATCTAAACATGCAGGTAAAATTATGAAACTTTATTTATTTATTTATTTTTTTTTTTTGTGGTGACTTATCATGTCTGAATTTCTTCCAAATCTTGGTTATATTTTCTTATCATCAAAAGTTGCAACTTTTTTCTGACCAAAACTTTCCGAGTAAAAAGTACTTGTGTTATCCTTATCTACACCTTTTTAGCTTTTAGAGTATAAGATTACTGTTCTCTTCTTTGATTTGCATCCCCTGACTGAGTAAATAACCTTTTTCAGCTTGGTAAATTTGTTATTTAAGTCGCTGATTTACTTACTCTCCATTAAAACTGAAATGAGAAGTCATTAAAATGGAAGAACATGCTCATATTGGAGTAGATTAGTTCTTCGTCAGCAGACTCACTACTAAAGACTTTTAATACTCTTTCATCTTTGACAGTGACTGAGCTTGTGGAAGGTGATTCATCCAGAAAAATTGTTGAGATAATATGCAGGACCAGTTGGTTGAAATCTGAGAACCATTGTGGTAGAATTGAGAGAGTTTTGAAAGTTCACAACATGCAAAAAACTCTTGCCCGATTCGAAGAACACAGAGAGATGGTGAAGATGAAAGCCAGCAAACTCGCCAAGAAACACCCACGGTGTCTTGCCGATGGCAATGAACTTTTGAGATTCTATGGCACCACACTAGCATGCTCCCTTGGTCTAAGTGGTTCATCTAGTTTATGTGTATCAGAAAAATGCAGTGTATGTAGGATTATAAGAAATGGCTTCTCAGCTAAGAAAGAACTCAAGGAAGGTGTAGGTGTGTTCACAACTTCAACCAGTGGGAGAGCTTTTGAATCTATTGAGATAATTGAAGAAGACCCTTCTTTAAGGAAGGCCTTGATAGTGTGTAGAGTTATAGCTGGGAGGGTTCATAAACCTTTGGAGAACATACAAGAGATTACTGGCCAAATTGGTTTTGATTCATTAGCTGGTAAAGTGGGTCTTTACTCAAATATTGAAGAGCTTTATCTGCTTAATCCTAGAGCTCTTCTTCCTTGCTTTGTGGTAATTTGCAAACCTTGAGAGAAAGGTAGTGGAAATTGGAAAGAAAAATTTGCACATGTTATATTATTTTGAAGTTATGTGAATCCTTTTCTTGTTTCTATTTGTTAGGGAGTTTTAGTTCTTTCTGTGTATCTCTTATTTTATGGGAAGAAATTATGTTTATTCTTTCAACTCTCTGTTGTTGTCTACTTAGCAATTTATTAGAACCTGTTCTTTCTTTTTACCAAATATGCAAGTTATTGCCAAAATATTATATCAGTATGTTATTAAAAACAATGACTATAAAGTTTATTATATAGAAGTAAATCTCATTATTCAAATTACTATTATTATTATAATAATTATACACTTGGATGGCTCTTTGAGTGGTCATAGTTGTCATGTCAGAATACTGTTATTTGAATCTTCAAACATAGCAAAGGTTGCTACCTTGATTTCTGATATTATATGCAATAAAATACACTTGGTTTCAACGAGAAAACAAGTACGAGAATGGTCACATTATTAGTTATATAACATAATTCCTGGATCATGATGGTTTAAACTTTAAAGGCCAAGTAAACTGACCTAAGCGTGAGCAGTTCCTAGCATGTTCATATTCACATATATAAATATTTTTTTATATTTATAAATTGTGTATTATCATTAAAATGCGTACTTACAAAAAAGAATTGGAATCTAATTATAAAAACAAATAATTATTCACTATAGAGAAAAGGCATGTGGCGTGGTCCATGAAAGCGTATATGTATGTTTCAAAAGAAAAATCCAATAGAGAGGACAAATTACAAGCAGGAATGCCATATGTCCTCTCTCCAGAATTTTTTTTTTCCCTTTTTCTATTTTATTATGTAAAAAACTTTATAACCCTTCTTTTTCATCTCAGTTTTGAACTCTTTTTCTCAATCTTATAGAATCCATGTACAACTCCAAATTCAGCTTACATTTATGATAAGGCAACCACACAAAAAACAAGCAAAAAGAAATAAATTATAGATAAGGTTTCTCCTTTCTATTTTTAAATTGGTTATAGGTTACAATTTGAGGACTGTGGTATAGTTCTTCCAAATGAAAAAGTCTCCACATTTTTTTTATCATTATTAAAAAGTTGTTTGACTCGCGGATGCAGGTCCTAGAAGACTTTCCTGTCTTTCTAGGAAGGGTCTTCAGGAAAGCTAACTTTCCTCCAGAAAGGAACTCCGGATTGCTAGTTGTTCTTCCTAGAAGGCAATTCCAGATAGTCGATTTCAGTTGGCTCTTTTCTATTCGGGAAGGTTCTTCAGCGAGTGCCTTGGACCGTGACTCCGGAAGCCCTCATACTCGCTCCAGGATACACTCTTACTTATACTGACCTAGAGACCTTGCTCAAAGGAGAGTTGGTTAAGTTAGTTATTTCCTAACTAATTTAACAGTCTAATTTCTTCTAACCACCTACTTTAGGATCTTGATCCTAAGCATATAAATACCACAAACACTTATCTTTTCAAAATAGAGGATCAGATTGAGTTGAGAGTAAGAGAGAGAAAATTGAGAGGTAGAGAGAGAGGTACAAAGAAAAGAGAGAGATTGAGATTGAGTTTTGTAATAAGAATCTTCTGTAGATGAAGAAGATTCTTGAATAAGAGTGTGAGAGTTGAAACACTTTGAGAGAACTCATCGGAGAATTGATCTCGACTATATTATACGTGTTCTTGCTTAATCAATAAAAAGGATTTGTTGGTGTTCTAGAACTGGAGTAGAGCTATAGATCACATCGATTTATCAAACTTGAACCGGTATATATTTTGGTGGTTATTTCTTTATTGTTTACCTTAATTGTTTTATGATTTTTCCTTGCTATGTTTATCTCTGTTTTTTTCGATTATTGTTCGTGATTTATTGATTTTGTCATTATTAATTGTTTAATTATTTAAAATTTAATTAATTTTATTCTCCACTAGTTGTAATTTTTCGACATGCACATTTCAAGATAATATGATTTTAGCTTAGTTTAAAATATCATAAAAATATTTATATGTACATTATTATATTATGTATATTCATTTTCTTACTTGAACATCGATACAGCTTTTAAAGCTGTGCTGGCACATGCAGCTCATAAATGCATATATGTGATATATATGTACCCTAACTGGCTCATATTGAAAGTAGCTACCCAGCCCGAATTTGGATTTGAAGAAAATTGAAAGTTGTATTTAATTTGAAGTCATAAATGTTTGGAAGTGGGTAGTTTGGGGAGATGTAGCAGATGAACCAATATGTGCATAAATCTTTACTCCTTGACATGGACTCTTCATCTGGTGGTCACCTGCAATTATATAAATATTCTTAAAAGGAAGTAATATTGTAGTAATTATTCAAGAACTATCTAATTCATAATCATAAATAAACTCACCTTTCATTTACCTATATAAGTTTATTATGATATTCTAACTGAAGTATTTTTAGAAGCCAAGGAAAACTTTATTTTTGTATTGGTTATCTTTTAACTCAAAAGTGTTTTAACATGTATAGGATTTATGCTTGGTATATTAACTAATTATAGTTCCCTGCATTTAGCCCCGTAATTAGTCTGGTTTGCCTGAGATAAATTTTCATTGCTCGATTGCTTCAGATTGTTGAGAAAAAGTCAATTTGTACATTTATAGCAACATATCCCCACATTTAGATGAGTTCCGATTCTTTTAATGGATTTTGAATATACTAAAACCAAATTATTGTGTCCTATTAGTTGTAGCTGGTTCTTTTTGTTCTTAAGGCCACTTGATTTGTAGTCATGTGTCTTATTAAATCAGAGTTTGAAGTTATTGTTGTGTCAATTTTTAATAATGGAAATTAAATTTGAATGGCTTTAACTAAATATAAGAGCATCTTATGTAAACAAACTCCCACACGGCCGGCCAGAGGGGGGACCTGGGCCTAGGTCCCAAGCACTACAATTTTGGAGGCCCAAAAAAAATTAAAATTAATATATATACATATAAAAATAAAACTTATAATAACACTAAAAATTACCTTAGTCCTAGGGTTTCTCTCTCTTCGAAGGAAACACGATAGGCTTAATCCCTTTAGAGAAAGGGTTCAGTGAACGACGACGATTGCATAAATCAGAGTGGGTGTGTTGATAAATCCACTCTGTGCTAACATGTCCAAACAGATTAACAAACACTTAATAGAAGAGCATTGCTATTAGGCACCAGTGGTGCCTAGCACCTTTGCGACATGTCGCGTTGCGATTGGCTAGCGATACTCCCTAAAAACTATTATATTAAATTATATGGGACCCGATACTTAGTTGTACCAATAGCGATATTGACACATAGGAAGGTGCTAGGCACCACTGGTGCCCTTTAGCATTTCTCTTAATAGAATTCAATCAACAACTAACAAAACTACTCAAGTAATTCTTTGACAGCTGAGACAGTAAGTTGTTACTTTTTCTCCCTTGACAACAACAGTACTTAAAGGTGCTTTCCCTTTTAGATCCAAGTGTAATTCAATGTTGGCTCAGCTCATATATATATATATATATATATATATATATAGAGAGAGAGAGAGAGAGAGAGAGAGAATAATAAAGAGCAAAACAAGATACATCAAAGTTGAGAGAAAGAGCATAATTGTAATCTTGGCTTGAGAAATAAGATTGATTGAGCAATCCATTGTGGCGAGCTCGACAAAGGATGTATCGTAAAAAATTTGGGCGAGCATTTATAATTTGTTTATTATCCTTTGATTCCCTCTCTGTTCTTGATTTAATTATTATTTGTGGTGAATCACAATTCACCTCATTCAAGAACATACACAACAAAGAACATCAACATAAACCAGTACTAAAAATGTAAGTTAAAAACTAGCACTGAATAATTAACAAGCATGAACTAAAACTGAACTTTAAATGGTAATATGCAGAAAGTAATGGACACCTTTCTTTAACGAGGTTCAAACACCAAGTCAATGTAACTTGTGCCTACATCCCCGAGAAACAGATAACTCTTGAATCTTTATTAATGTTTGCAATGGTGATTACAGATTGATGACTAAACACCAAGAGAGATCGAATTACAAAGAAGAATTGCTCTTGAACACTCCCATTCAATCTAGCTCACTCTCTCTTTTTCTCTCGAATCTATTTTAGTTGGTCTCACTCAAAAACAGGGACAAAACTGTTGGAAATATTTTACCAGGATCTATATTTACTACCAAGTATGTTTCATTAAAATCCTAATATGAATTCTAAAACAATAAAATAAAAACATATAAAGTTTAGTAAACCTTACATTGGGTGCAGCGGAATATAATGACTCCTTCCATTCAGATCTCTAGCCCTTGATTCCTTTCTGTAGCAGAGCATAATCAAGATCTGAACCTGGATCTTTTTCTCTCCTTCCTTTGATGCTGATTCTCCTTCTTATTGTTTGGATTCTTTACAGTCTTACACACTATGATTGAGATACCACTTGATGTGTGTGGGCACTACTCTATCACTCAAGGTATTTCGAAATTTGAAGAGAAGAAAAGAGAGAGGAAAGTGGCTATAGCTTTCTCTGAAAGAAACAATATGCAAGTCATAGTTTCCTGAAGCCAACACTTTCTAATTATAGAATGCCATCTAGGTTTAGGTTAGAATTGTATGGCATTAAAATAATAGAAAAATAAATGGTAAAAGGCTTGAATAGTGGCTGGGCATATAAGGGAAATGGGCCTCACTTTGCAACTTTCTCATTTTGTTATTTTTCAATCCCATTTTCTCAAAAATACCAATTTTCTAATTTAACTATTTAAATGCCAATTCTAATTATTTAATAACTTAAAAAATAATTATTAAATAATATTATCATTTAATATATTTATTAATTTAGACATGTAAAGTCTCTTAATTGATAAATAAACCTAGAATCTCTTTTCTTTACAATTTTGCCCTTGCTTAGTGAAAATTCATAAAGTAGACATAGTCTAACTTTAGAATTATAATTGATTAATCAAAATCAATTAACTGAGTCTTACAAGCACTATGGTCTCAACTAGTATGGGGACCATGGTGTTGGAATTTATTTTACCAGGATCTTAGATCTACTCACAAGTATGTTGATTAACACCCTAAATATGAACTTTCTAAAACGATGAAATAAACACATATGAAGTTTAAGAAACCTTACATTGGGTGCAGCGGAGCTAAATGACTCCTTCCGTTCAGATATCTAGCCCTTGATTCCTTTCTGTAGCAGAGCATTATCAATATCTGAACCTGGATCTCTTTCTCAGAATCTTTGATGCTGAAACTCCTTTTTGCTGAAAGTCTTTCTTCACGATCTTCCTCACTATGGTTGAGGTATCACTTGCTGTGTGTGGGCACTACTCTCACACTAAGTATTTCGAAATTCAAGAGGGAAGAAAGAGAGAGGGAGTGGTCGGCCAGATAGGGAGAGAGAAGGCTTAGGTTTTTCTGAATCAGAAGTGTCAGAAGAAAAGTGTAATTTTCCTGAAGCCTTCACTATCTATTTATAGCATTCCACTAGGGTTAGGTTTGAATTATTTGGCATTAAAATAATGAAAATATCAGTTTAAATTGCCTACAAAAGTGGTCGGCCATGCAGTGGATTTGGGCCTCACTTTTTGCAATTTTGCAGTTTTATCTTTTCTGCATCTGATTTTCTCAAAAACGCCAATTTTCTAATTCAACCATTTAAATGCCAATTCTAACTATTTAATAACTATAAATAATTATTAAATAATATTGTCATTTATCATATTTATTAATTGAACCATACAAAGTATCATAATTAACAAATATGCCCCTAAAACTCTTTCTTTACAATTTCGCCCTTACTTAGTGAAAAAATTCACAAATAGACATAGTCTAATTTGAGAATTATAATTGATTAATCAATACCAATTACATGAGTCTTACAAGCAATATTATCTCAACTAGTGCGGGGACCATGGGTCTATATAACCGAGCTTCCAATAAGTAGATCAAGAATGTAGCACTAAAATTCACTAACTTATTAATTCTTCGTTGAATCCACGCATAGAACTTAGAATTGCACTCTTAGTACATAGAATGCTCTATATGTTCCACCATATAGAGGCATCATTAGTTATCCATTGTTATAATCCTAATGTGATCAATGATCCTCTATATGAATGATCTACACTGTAAAGGGATTAGATTACCGTTACACCCTACAATGTATTTTGTCCTTAAAACACTTGGCCCCGTATAAATGATATTTCAGCTTATGTGAAATGAGTACTCCACCATTTATGTTTGTTTGGTCAAGCTCGAAGGAGATCATCCTTTGCTTACTATTCGCCAGATAGAAGCTATAGATTCCATGTTTATGCTAGCGCTCCCACTCAATTGCACTACCGTGTTCCCAAAATGTACGTATCACCCTGACCTAAAAGTAGGCTTAACTAACAAATCAAAGAACACGAATAGACTTTCAAGATTGAGCCTAATCATAACAGGATTAAGAACATTTGATCTAGGATCAACTAGGCGATATTGACTTGAATAAATATTACGGTAAGTTTAATAAATCTAAGTCAAAGTTCAATATCGGTCCCTTCCGATGCATACTCCATGCATCCAACCTGAGCTTTACTTTAACCAATGCTCTGGAAAGAACATAGCACTTCTCCAAATGCAAGTAAACTCTGTTGTAGATTATCATATCAGTAAAACCCTATGTCTGATAAATCTAGGAAACTTTATTCACATAGTCATGTTTACTTTCCAATGTGTTGACGACACAATAAACAGGATCAAGTATGTGAAAAGGGTTTCAGATGAATTTATACATTATGTACATATAATCATGAAATAAATCATGCGAACCATGCAACATTAAATGTTATTTTTGATCTATATTAATAAGTAAATCTGATTATATTGAAATGAGTTTTATTTAGGGCATAAAACCCAACACATGGGCCTATATTAATCGAGCTTCCAATAAGTCGAATCGAATTTACCAAATAAATTCCCTAACTTATTAATTCATTGAATCCACACTTAGAACTTGGAATTGCACTCTCAGTTATATAGGACGCTCTATATGTTCCACGATATAGATACGCTATTAGTTATCCATTGTTATAATCCTAATTTGATCAATGACCCTCTAATAGATGATCTACATTGAATAGGAACTAAATTACCGTTACACCTTCAATGTATTTTATCCTTAAAACACTTAGCTCCGTATAAATGATATTTCAGCAATGTGAAATGAGATCTCAACCATTTATCTCTGTGTAGCCAAGCTCGAAGGATATCATCGTTTTACTTCTAAATTCATATAGAAGTTATAGATTCCATATTTATGTTAGCGCTTCCACTCAATTATACTATCATGTTCCCAAAATGTATGTATCACCTTGACCCAAAAGTAGGCTTAACTAACAAATCAAAGAACATGTATAATACTCTTGAGATCGAACCTAACCATATCAGGATTAAGATCATTTGATCTAGGATCAACGGGTGATATTGAATTAAATAGATATTACGGTGAATTTTAATATATCTAATCAAAGTTCAATATCGGTCCCTTCCGATGTATACTCCATACATCCGATACTGGTAAACTTTGCCAATGCCCTAGAAAGGACATAACACTTATCCAAGGTGTAAGAATACCTATCGCTGATTATCATGTCAGTCTAAATCTAGTGAACTGACAAATTAGGGAATAAACTTTCAAACATATAATTAAGATTATATTCCACTGTGCTGACAACACTATAATCATTAACAAATTCACATGTTGTGGACTTAAATAGAATTCATACATTATATATATATAATCATGAAATAAATCATGTGAACCATGCAACATAAAATGTTATTTCTAATCTTTATTAATAAGTAAATCTGATTATATTGAAATGGGTTTTATTTATGGCACAAAACCGAACAAACTCCCACTTGCACTAATATAAAAAAAAATGTGAATTTCAAATAATCTCAACACCTTGATATACAAATCAAGTGTAGTAGTAGTATACTCCTTGTAATAGGATCTGACAGGTTAAATTAACCACAACCTTTTCTCCACCATTACTCTTCCTTAATCACAAAATCCTTGATATTGTGAAATTCCTCTCTATATGTCTACTCTCTTGGGATACTGGATTCTATACTTTTGGCAACTACTTTTTGGTTATTCAGGAAGTAACACTAGTAGTTAAGAACTTTCCTTAGACTTAATAAGTACCTTTCCTGCAACTTTAACATTCAGTCTCTCTCTGGTAGACCTAGAGACTTCAGATCGGTTTTTACACTTCTCCAAAATCACTACTCCACCCCCAGAGTAATCACCATCTTATCAGCAGACTTTCTAGCACAAAGGCAAGTCTCAAAATCTGATGTGGTGTAGTCTAAGAGTTTTAAACACACCCTTATCGACTAACATATAGTTCTTCTTCTTAATCTTAAGATTCACTTGATTGTCTTCCAATGTTCCTTTCCTGGATTAATCTGAAACCTACTCATTACTCTCACTCTACAGCAGGTGTCTGGTCTAAGGCATACTAAAGCATATCTGAGACCTCTCACTGTTGATTTAAGAAATTCTTTCATGGCTTTATCTTTTCTGGAACAGTTGAGACTTTTCCTTAGATAAATAAAATCTATGTTTAAGAAGTCGAGTAGCTTCTATAGATTGCCATTAGAAAAGAAAATTCTTCAGCATCTTACTAAAGTAAGTTGCTTGCATTAGAGTAAGTAATTACCAGGTGTACCACAAGCCATAGGTTTAGATAAACTCAAAACTATAATACTAGGAACAAGAAGTTTTGTTAAGTCCATTGAATAGACTTATTAACGAAAATTTCCTTTTATGTCATTGTAATAGAAAACTTTAGGTTACTCCATGTGAATGGATCAAACCATAGTTCTCTTGGCTTTTCTTCTTAGGTACTTATCTTGACAATAAATTACTTGTTTAAACTCACAATGGATTTTAATCACTAGTGTCTTCCAAGTCATGAGAAGGTGAGTTCCTAGAAACTCTCCCACTACGACAACGTACCGTGAATTGTGTCTACGAAAGTTAAATGGTATTGACCTCTTCGGTTGTGTCAAGACAACAGAGGCAGTGGGATCATCTTGTAAAATAAGATGATAGAACACTTTTGGAATCAAGAAAAAATATCTCCTTTATTTGCTATTTTATTTTTCAGACTTAGTCATTTTCTTAGAAAAGTAGTATTTGTTTAAACAAACACTTTCTTATCTAATGACTATGGGATGGTCCACCCCTAATCACTTAGAATAGCTAACAAACATGCAAACCATGGTTAACAGTTCTAGCTTTTCTTAAGATTTTGATTAGGTCATCCATGAATCTAGTAATGATTTACATTAAGTATACAGCTATTGCATCCTTCTGAAATTATATTACCATAGAAGGATGTAGGTGTTGGGTTTTATGCCCTAAATAAAACTCATTTCAATATAATCAGATTTACTTATTAATATAGATCAGAAATAACATTTAATGTTGCATGGTTCACATGATTTATTTCATGATTATATGTACATAATGTATAAATTCATCTGAAACCCTTATCACATACTTGATCCTGTTTATTGTGCCGTCAACACATTGGAAAGTAAACATGACTATGTGAATAAAGTTTCCTAGATTTATCAGACACAGGGTTTTACTGATATGATAATCTACAACAAGAGTTTACTTGCATTTGGAGAAGTGCTATGTTCTTTCCAGAGCATTGGTTAAAGTAAAGCTCAGGTTGGATGCATGGAGTATGCATCGGAAGGGACCGATATTGAACTTTGACTTAGATTTATTAAACTTACCGTAATATCTATTCAAGTCAATATCGCCTAGTTGATCCTAGATCAAAAGATCTTAATCCTGTTATGATTAGGCTCAATCTTGAAAGGCTATTCGTTTTTCCTTGAATTGTTAGTTAAGCCTACCTTTTGGTCAGGGTGATACGTACTTTTTGGGAACACGGTAGTGCAATTGAGTGGGAGCGCTATCATAAACATGGAATCTATAGCTTCTATCTGGCGAATAGTAAGCAAAGGATGATCTCCTTCGAGCTTGACCAAACGAACATAAATGGTGGAGTACTCATTTCACATAAGTTGAAATATCATTTATACGGGGTCAAGTGTTTTAAGGAATAAATACATTGTAGGGTGTAACGGTAATTTAATCCCTTTACAGTGTAGATCATTCATATAGAGGATCATTGATCACATTAGGATTATAACAATGGATAACTAATGATGTGTCTATATGGTGGAACATATAGAGCATTCTATATAACTGAGAGTGCAATTCTAAGTTCTATGCGTGGATTCAACGAAGAATTAATAAGTTAGTGAATTTTAGTGCTAAATTCTTGATCTACTTATTGGAAGCTCGGTTATATAGACCCATGGTCCCCCCACTAGTTGAGATAATATTGCTTGTAAGACTCATGTAATTGGTTTTAATTAATCAATTATAATTCTCAAATTAGACTATGTCTATTTGTGAATTTTTCACTAAGTAAGGGCGAAATTGTAAAGAAAGAGTTTATAGGGGCATATTTGTTAATTATGATACTTTGTATGGTTCAATTAATAAATATGATAAATGACAATATTATTTAATAATTATTTATAGTTATTAAATAGTTAGAATTGGCATTTA
Organism: Cannabis sativa; assembly: GCF_029168945.1. Taxonomy (NCBI): domain Eukaryota; kingdom Viridiplantae; phylum Streptophyta; class Magnoliopsida; order Rosales; family Cannabaceae; genus Cannabis; species Cannabis sativa. Next base: position 26,276,684 of record NC_083606.1, read on the forward strand.
AATGGTTGAATTAGGAAATTGGTATTTTTGAGAAAATCAGATACAAAAGGTGTTAAAATAGCAAAATTGCAAAAAGCAAGGCCCAATCCACTAAGTGTAGGGCCAGCCACTTTTGTAGGAAATTTAAACTGATTTTTTCATTATTTTAATGCCAAATAATTCAAACCTAACCCTAGTGGAATGCTATAAATAGATAGTGAAGGCTTCAGGAAATTTACACTAAAATTTCTACACTTCTTCTGATTCAGAAAAACTGAGCCTTCTCTCTCCCTATCTTTAGCTGACCACTCTCTCTCTTCTTCCTTGATAATTTCGAAATCCTTAGTGTATGAGTAGTGCCCACACACATCAAGTGATACCTCAATCATAGTGAGGAAGATCGTGAAGAAAGATCATCAGCAAAGGAGTTTCAGCATCAAAGATTCAGAGAAAGAGATCCAGGTTCAGATATTGATAATGCTCTGCTACAGAAAGGAATTAAGGGCTAGATATCTGAACGGAAGGAGTCATTATATTCTGCTGCACCCAATGTAAGGTTTCTTAAACTTTATATGTGTTTAATTTATCGTTTTAGAAAGTTCATATTTAGGATGTTAATAAACATACTTGTGAGTAGATCTAAGATCCTGGTAAAATAAATTCCAACAGTAGGCAACAACTTGTAACTAATCATCAATATGCAAATCGAATTTCTGGGGAGGTAAGTTTGGATATAATTCAAAAAATCAATTTAATGATCTTTGAACTGCATATCTACTAACTATTTCTCCACCCCTATCAGTTCGCAAGATCTTTAACCACTTACCTTGATGGTTTTTCACCATTGCTAGAAATTCATGAAATTTTTCAAACATTTCAAATTTCTTTTGCATAAGGTAAAATCTATAGTAATCGTTGGAAGAATACAACGAAAACTCATATCCACCCCTGAATGTACATCCATCTGCGAATGAGATGAACTTACTTTCAGTGGATATAGCCATGTTAACTCTTTGCAGAGAATGATCTTGTCAAAACCATTATGAACAAGATACAAATGCCATAGATTTATAAAATATGTGGTTGTATCTTTTATGACTCAGGTTTAGTTACATTAAAGAGTTCTTAAAATAGTGCAAGTGGATTCTGGTCACAGAATACTAAACATAGACTGTTTGAATCCATTGAAAGAAAATGTTTATTAAACACTTGTGAAAGTGTAACTGTATAATGAGTAATTCTTTCTTGGACCACCACTACTAATTTAACTCTATGATTGATTTGCCCATACAAGTAGGAGATTTCTAAGATTGAGGATTTATATCATTTTGGGATAGAGTTTCGGGAATATAATCACATGCGTCATTTAATTTCTTAAGAGAAAATATAGAATGACATGAAATTATTTATAGACCATTCATCCAATGATATGTTATTGAGCTAATTCGAAATGAATAAGCTAAGAGGAATTAGGATAATTTCGTATTTAAATAAGAATCCAACGATGCTCTGATTAGCGAGAGTCAAAGTAATCTTATTTATACAATCTTCTTGTTTCATATTGTAAATACTAGTCTAAGGTGTCATCATTTGATGAACAGCTAGATGTTGCATTTACAATATTTATCTTTCGAGATCTAACACTATTATGTTTGTCTAATGTTGACAATCCATTAGGGATTTATCTTATTAGAACAACAAACCATGTTAGACCAACAATGAAGATTCAAAATTAAATAACAATTTAATAACAGAAAATAACATGGTTCAATATAAATTCATACACAATTCAGAAATTATTAAACACATAGCAAGTAGGAATGACAAGTGAAAATACTAAAACAAACAATCCTAAATAATTTCCAAGGTCTTCAAAAAACTGATATCAGTGTTCCGTTTAGGCGAGAGTCAGTGATACCATCTATTGAATAGAGTTGTCAGGTCATCTAAAATGAAAAACATTCTAGCAACCTTTTATTCAATCAAGATTGGAATCCAGCGTTGTCCCGTTTAGGCGAGAGTCAAGGCTATTCTATCTTATGAGCTTCCACCATTGTTTCATACTTTTGTAAGTCAAATATAGTCGCCACCATTAGGGTGATCAATACTATATAAAACACTTACAAAATTACTTATCTTTCGAGATTAAACAGCGCTAACTTGCTAATGAACGTTCCTCCATTAGAGAGGATTACTCACTAAAACAATAACTATGTAGAACCAACAATGGAGATTGTATATCCTAATAATAATAAAGCTCATTATTTAATGAAAGTTGTACTTTCTTCTTATATTTATTTTAATCAATTTATTTTAGATATATATTTACTTAATTAAAATTTCCAATTTAGAATGAAAAATTCTAAATATAAATTTTAATTTACTATTTATAAATTATACTTAGATGGATATGAAAATAACATCAATTATTTCCATCTTAGTAATAATTTTCAATAAATATTTAGAAAATTATTTAATTTAAGTTGTTTCAAAATTAATTTAAATTAATTTACAACTCAAATTTAACTTTATATAAATATATATTGCATTTTAAAAAATTGAAGTATTTAAGAATACAATTTTCGAAATTTCTTGTTAAAATAATAATAAAAAAATAATGGAAAAATTATTCTAATTTTATGTTGGCCCAATATTAATAAAAATTAATTTACAACAAAAATATAATTTTCCTATTTAATTAAATATTTTAAAAAAATTTCAAATATTTAAGTATCATGATGAAAATCAACTTAAATATTAATTTTCTATTTAATTAAATACACTAGAAAAATACTTCAAGCAAAACAGATAATAACTATCTAGACTTTTATTGACTAATTAATTCAATTTCTAATTATAATATATTTTAGTTCATCTATGTTAATTAATCATTAAATGAAAAAATCATTGATTTAAGTTGGTCCAAAATAAGTAATTTTCAACTTTAATCTATTTTTCAAATTAAATTCAAAATTTATGCATTTAAGAAATACAATTTCGAAATTGTGGGAAAAAGATTAATAAAATAAAATAAAATATATTTTGAAAATTATTCAAATTTAAGTTGTTATAAAAAAATTTCCAACTTAAAATTATTTTCTATTTAATTAAATGTCATGAAAATAATAATATTTAAGTATCATGATGTAAATCAACTTAGATATTTAATTTTCAATTTAATTAAATGTATTAAATTCAATAAATAAATAATTAAGTATAGAGAAGGCTTAATTATTAATTTCTAGTTTAATACTAGGAAAAATATTCTTAATTTGAATTGTACCAAAATTAATTATTAAACAATTAATTTCACAATCAATGATATTTTACTATTTTAATATTAGAAATAATAACTAATATAGAAATAACTATCTAGAAAATATCTCAATTTAATTAAGTATATTTTCAAGATTTGAAAAATATCTAATTTAAGTTGTTATAGAAAGAATCTAAAATGAGAAACTTAAAATTTTCCAAATAAAATTTAATTAAATATTAAAATTAAGTGGTAACTACCTAATTTAAGAATATTCCATTTTAAGTTTAAAATCAACTTAAAAAATATCTTAAGAATCTTCAATAACCAATTCCTAGAATTCCTCAACTTAATTTTAAATTCAAAAGATATTCAAATTTAAGTTGATAAGAAAAATCGGTTAAAAATAACTAATTTATAACTTAAATAGGAATATTCAATGAAATAATTAAAGTAAGTTTCAAAAAGAATCTAGTTAGTTGAAATTCTTCATTTAATTAAATACAAGAAAAATACAAATAGTTTATTTAGAAATAATATCTTAAACTAAGAGTGTTTTTCTTAAAATTAACTTTAAAATATTAAAATGAAAATAAATTTCATATATTTTAAAAGTTAATTATGTTGCTAATTAATTTTATTAGGTTAAACTAATTTAATTAACCTAGCACAGTTATCCAAATCAGGCAAATGGGCATTCACAATTGGGGTAGTTCATGTGAGGGGGAGCTGGGTTCAGTATGTCGTACCTACTTCTATTGGCCCCCAACTCTCACACAAGGCCCAAAAAAGAGGAATTTAACCTTAAAATGAACAACTGTTATTAATTGAATAGGCCCAAAAACTAAATGGGCCTAAATAAAATCTATCATGGTGTGATATTTTATTTAGCAACAGCCTATATGCATCTAAACATAAAGTAAGCATATAGGCTCACACAGGCATACCGATTTGGATGGATCCTATCATGTTACTAGGTCATACACAGATGAAAGAAGAAAACTTACAAATTATTTACTTGACCTATTGACAATTGAACCATGGGTTAAAATCAGATCATTGGATCTGTCAACAAGTTAACCATGACAATTTAGATCAAGCAATAATAGGTTTTAGAAAACTTACAAACAAGCTAAAGCACATACTCCTGCAACAAGCTGAATTTGGATAGTTGGATGTAGGATTTATTTAATTTTAAATTAATTAATAAAAAAATTTCGAAACTAATATTTAAATAAAAAATATTTTTCGTTAAAAAGATTAAAAAATAAACCTACAATTTTGAAAAATTAGGTTTCAACTAACCTAAATATCATTTCAAAAAAAAATTTCTAACCACCTTTTAAATTTCATGTTATTTTATAAATTAAATATTCAATAAAATAAAATGATAAATACATACCCTTTTATCATTTTATAATTTAATTTAAGTAAAAATAACAAAATTTAAAAAGTTAGCAAAAATATCTTATTTCTATTTAAAATACCATGATTATAGTAATCTTATTTTAAATCTAAATAAGGTCAAATAACTTAGAATAGAATATTTTATAAAATGAATTTAATATCTGACCTTAGATTTAAAAAATTAGATAAAATAATCAAATTTTAAAAAATAAGAAAAGAAGTAAGCAAAAATAGATTTTTACCTATTTTTAAATTCAAATTACACTAATATCTAAAATTAATTTTAAAAAAATCAAATTAATTTATTTATGATAATTAGATTTGAAAAATGAAAAGTAAAAATCAAAATACAAAACTATACGAAAATCGGAAGTTAATTCCATGAAATAGCATGAAAAATCGAAGAAAAACGAAATTTTTTTGAGCTGTACGGACGGTATGCAAAACACACCATCCAGGTGCACATCCTTGGGCGCAAGGGGCTGCTTAGGCGCACAAAGGGTGCTGCCAGCAGCCAGCCGCGCGCACAAGTGTGTGTCACCACCCCCAATTTTTTCAAATCTTCAAAAAATCATAACTAATTCAAATAAAATTGAAATTGAGTTCTATAAAAAAGGAAATTGCTTAATTTTTTTCCAAACTATCCAATAAAAATAATTCCAGAAACGAAAAAATTCAATTATTTTTCATAAAATTTCACAAGCATCAATCAATCATCATATAACACACATATCAACATGAAACCATCCAAATCAACACATATCATCGTTTTAATTCATATTTCAAGAAAGTAAATCATTACCGTGGCTCTGATGCCAGTTGTTGGAAATATTTTACCACGATCTAGATTTACTACCAAGTATGTTTCATTAACATCCTAATATGAATTCTAAAACAATGAAATAAACACATATAAAGTTTAGTAAACCTTACATTGGGTGCAGCGGAATATAATGACTCCTTCCATTCAGATCTTTAGCCCTTGATTTCTGTAACAGAGCATAATCAAGATCTGAACCTGGATCTTTTTCTCTCCTTCCTTTGATGCTGATTCTTCTTCTCGTTGTTTGGATTCTTTACAGTCTTACACACTATGATTGAGATACCACTTGATGTGTGTGGGCACTACTCTATAACTCAAGGTATTTCGAAATTTGAAGAGAAGAAAAGAGAGAGGAAAGTGGCTATGGCTTTCTCTGAAAGAAACAATGTGCAAGTCATAGTTTCCTGAAGCCAACACTTTCTATTTATGGAATGCCATCTAGGTTTAGGTTAGAATTGTATGACATTAAAATAATGGAAAAATAAATGGTAAAAAGCTTGCATAGTGGCTGGGCATATAAGGGAAATGGGCCTCACTTTGAAACTTTCCCATTTTTTTATTTTTCAATCCCATTTTCTCAAAAATACCAATTTTCCAATTTAACCATTTAAATGCCAATTCTAATTATTTAATAACTTAAAAAATAATTATTAAATAATATTGTCATTTAATATATTTATTAATTTAGACATGTAAAGTCTCTTAATTAATAAATAAACCTAGAATCTCTTTTCTTTACAATTTCGCCCTTGCTTAGTGAAAATTCATAAAGTAGACATAGTTTAACTTTAGAATTATAATTGATTAATCAAAATCAATTAACTGAGTCTTACAAGCAGTATGGTCTCAACTAGTATGGGGACCATGGGCCTATATTAACCGAGCTTCCAATAAGTCGAACCGAATTTACCAAGTAAATTCTCTAACTTATTGATTCCTTATTGAATCCACACTTAGAACTTGGAATTGCACTCTTAGTCATATAGAACGCTCTATATGTTCCACGATATAGATACGCTATTAGTTATCCATTGTTATAATCCTAATTTTATCAATGACCCTCTAATAGATGATCTACATTGAATAGGAACTAAATTATCGTTACACCTTCAATGTATTTTATCCTTAAAACACTTAGCTTCGTATAAATGATATTTCAGCAAAGTGAAATGAGATCTCAACCATTTATCTCTGTTTAGCCAAGCTTGAAGGATATCATCGTTTCACTTCTAAATTCCTATAGAAGTTATAGATTCTATATTTATGTTAGCGCTTCCACTCAATTATACTATCATGTTCCCAAAATGTACGTAGTACCCTGACCCAAAAGTAGGCTTAACTAACAAATCAAAGAACATGTATAATACTCTTGAGATCGAACCTAACCATATCAGGATTAAGATCATTTGATCTAGGATCAACGGGTGATATTGAATTGAATAGATATTACGGTAAATTTTAATATATCTAATCAAAGTTCAACATTGGTCCCTTCCGATGTATACTCCATACATCTGATACTGGTAAACTTTGCCAATGCCCTGGAAAGGACATAACACTTATCCAAGGTGTAAGAATACCTATTGCTGATTATCATGTCAGTCTAAATCCAGTGAACTGACAAATCAAGGAATAAACTTTCGAACATATAATTAAGATTATATTCCACTGTGCTGACAACACTATAATCATTAACAAATTCATATATTCTGGACTTAAATAGAATTCATACATTATATATATAATCATGAAATAAATCATGTGAACCATGCAACATAAAATGTTATTTTTGATCTTTATTAATAAGTAAATCTGATTATATTGAAATGGATTTTATTTAGGGCACAAAACTCAACAAAAACCTGTGTTATATATAGCTTGAATAAAAAATAAGGATTCCCCCCTAACCAACTAACTTAACTGTCTTTCAAAAGTGGCAAATCCAAGAGTGCCACTTCGCACACTTTGACTTATGTCAAAAATACTACAATTATCTACCTTTTTGATATAAGTCATAGATTCTTAAACTTGTTGTTTCACTGTACCTCCAAAGGAGGTCTATCTTTGTAAAGTTTTGTTGAGCAAGTTTAGACAATGTTAAACTTTGCTAAAGTTACACACTTGGTCATCACACCTACAGGGTTGTCATCACTCTTAATTTTCTTCACTTGCACTTCACCACATGTAATGATCTCTCTGATGTAGTGAAGTCTAATGTCAATATGTTTGCTTCTTTCATGAAACATTTGATTCTTCATCAAATGGAGAGCACTCTAATTGTCACAGTAGACTGTTATGTCTACTGCATTAACTTTCAGTTCCTGAGTAAATCCTTTCAGCCATACTGTTTCATTTATGGCTTTTGTGGCTACCATATACTCTGCCTCAGTAGTAGACAATGCAACAACCTTTTGTATGTTCAAGTTCCAACATACACATCCACCCAACACTGTAAAATAGTCCTGTGAGGCTTCTTCTTGTGTCTATGCTTCTTGCATAGTCTGAATCCACATAGCTTGTCAATTCACAAGGTGAGATGTTGTCTTTGTGACATTTTAATCCAATGTCCAGGGTTCCCCTTACATATCTGAGAATCCATTTTATTGCAGCCCAATGTTCAGTTGCAAGATTGGCAATGAACATACTCACCACACTCATAGCATAGGCCAAATCTGGTCTTGTGCATACAATTGAGTACGTGAGGCTATCAACATGTGATGCATATGGTATTCTATTCATATATCTTTTGACCATTTCAGTTTGTGGTGATTGAGCTTGTGAGTTTAAAATGAGGAGCAATGGGAGTGGTTACTTGTTTAGCTTTATCCATGCTGAAATGGTCTAGGACTTTCTGAAGGTAACCAATCTGAGATAGCATAATATATTCTAGTCTTTTTCTGACAATGTCAATCCCCAAGATCTTATTTTCTCTTCCCAAGTCTTTCATTTTGAATTCACTGCTAAATTTCATCTTAACCTTGTCTACTTCAGCTCTTTGTTTACCTATGATCAGTATATCATCAACATATAGGAGTATATATACATGATCATTGAAATAGACACAAGGATCATACTTGCTTTTGCTGAAACCAATTCGAATCATGAACTCATCAAACCTTAAATTTCACTGTCTTTGGTGCTTACTTTAGACCATATAGTGACTTTTTGAGTAGACAGACCTTGTCTCGTAGATTGTCTACTTCAAATCCTTCTAGAAGTATCATTTGAATTTCCTTATCTAACATACCACGCAAAAAGGCTATTTTTGACATCCATTTGATCTACCTCATAGGCAAATTTTGCAGCCACTACCATCATGATTCTGATAGATGTTTGTTTCACAATAGGGGAGAAGATGTCATTGTAATCTATACCTTCTTTCTCACTAAACCCCTTTGCAACTATCCTTGCCTTGTATCTGATCTGACCTGTTCCTTTGTCACTTTCTTTCTCTCTGAATATCAATTTGCAGCCTATAACCCTTTGACCTTTAGGTCTTTTCACCATAATCCATGTTTTGTTCTTGATTAAAGAGTCCATTTCTTCATTGATTTACATTAACCATTTCTCTAGGGCTTTGCTTTGAATTGCTTCTGCATAGCTAATGGGGTCTGTGCTCTCAATTTCTTCTGCAATAGTAAAGGCAAGAGCTATGCATTTTGATGTAGAATAGTCTGCATAGCCAAGTCTGTCAAGAGAAATTTTTAGCATTCTTTCTCTATCTCTTGCAACTCGATAACTTCTTAGATTCTCTTCCGTGACATGTGTTTCATCAACATATTCAATCTGAGCCTCTCCTATTTCTGCCAGAAGTGCTTTCTGTGTGTTAGTTGCTTGTCTAGCTTCATTATGATCCACCTGAACCTATACCTTACTACGCCTTATTGAATTCTGAGCAGGTTTCATTGCCATTTCATCCTCCTTGAATACCACATCCCTACTAATGATGCATTTCTTCTAACCATATTCTCGACACCACAATTTATAGCCTTTCACACCATCTAGATAACCAAGTGTTTACTGAGTTTTTTGGCAACCGAATAATATTAGAGCTTAAGAAAGTATTGAGGCTGTAAATAATAAAATAATAGACAAGAGATTTTAACGTGGTTCAGGCGTTAATTATCCTTAGTCCACAATTCCATTTTATTAGGCTCTTTGGCCGATAATTATTTATACAAATACAAAAAGGATGGACTTTACTCCAGAATACTGTGTCCCATTTAAAGAAGAGGAAGATTAGTAGGAATATTCCAGAGTTGATCGTAGGGTTGCAGAGATGTGTTTGCTTAGGATGATGAAGAATGAGTCTTCAATCCAGAGGTTGTCGCTTGAAAAGAGGATCAGAATCCCTTGCTTTGTGTGTCTTCAAGGGTATTTATAGGTCGATCTCCTCGCATGGGCCATCTCTAGTGGATCTTTCGACGGTGAACCCTCACCGTCATATTGGTAAGTGGCATAATTTCCATGTTTCCTTTATGAATGTCAGATCGTACTAGCTGTACCGATCAGGCTTCGAATGCGTGTCACCCGACTGTCGTAGTTTGAATTTCTTTTGCTTCTAGCTATTGGATCATTTAGCTATGTACACAAGGACAATCACGCTTTGGATGATAACATAGCTGTTGGGTTTTGTGCCCTAAATAAAACCCATTTCAATATAATCAGATTTACTAATTAATAAAGATCAGAAATCACATTTTATGTTGCATGGTTCACATGATTTATTTCATGATTGTTTAATGTATAAATTCTATTAGGTCTAGAATATATGTATTTGTTCATGATTATAGTGTTGTCAGCACAGTGGAATATAATGATGATTATATGTTCAAAAAGTTTAATTCCCTGATTCGTCAGTTCACTAGATTTAGACTGGCATGATAATCAGCGATAGGTATGCTTACACCTTGGATAAGTGTTATGTCCTTTCCAGGGCATTGGCAAAGTTTACCAGTATCGGATGTATGGAGTATATATTGGATGAGACCGATATTGAACTTTGATTAGATATGATAAATTTACCGTAATATATATTCAATTCAATATCACCTAGTTGATCCTAGATCAAATGATCTTAATCCTGATATGATTAGGTTCGATCTCAAGAGTATTATACATGTTCTTTGATTTGTTAGTTAAGCCTACTTTTTGGTCAGGGTGAGACGTCCATTTTGGGAACATAGTAGTACAATTGAGTGGCAGCGCTAATCATAGATATGAAATCTATAGCTTCTATAGGTATTTAGAAGTGAAATGATGATTTCCTTCGAGCTTGATAAATAAAGATAAATGATTGAGATCTCATTTTAATGATTATTTTATTTCACTAAAATATCATTTACAGGTGGCAAGTGTTTTAAGGATAAAATACATTGAAAGGGTGTAACGGTAATTTTATCCCTATGCAATGTAGATAATCTATAGAGGATCATTGATTATTGGGATTATAACAATGGATAATTAATAGCGTATCTATATCTTGGAACATATAGAGCATTCTATATGATTGAGAGTGCAATTCCAAGTTCTATGCGTGGATGCAACAAGGAATTAATAAGACAGTGAATTTACCTCGTAAGTTCTGGGTCTGCTTATTGGAAGCTTGGTTATATAGGCCCGTTGTCCCCACACTAGTTGAGACCATACTGGTTGTAAGACTCAGTTAATTGGTTTTAATTAATCAATTATAATTCTAAAATTAAACTATGTCTAGTTTAAGAATTTTCACTAAGCAAGGGCAAAATTGTGAAGAAAAGAGATTCTAGGTCTTATTTATTAATTGAAAGACTTTATTAAGTCTAATTAATAAATATATTATATGACAATATTATTTAATAATTAATTTTTAGTTATTAAATAATTGGAATTGGCATTTAAGTGGTTATATTGGAAAATTGGCGTTTTAGAGAAAATGGGATGGAAAAATGACAAAATGGCAAAATTACAAAGTGGGGCCCATTATCCATTTCTTGGCCGGCCACTTAGTGTAGATTTTACGATTTAACTTTTCATTATTTTAATGCCAAAAAAATCTAACCTAAACCTAGGTGATTACCTATAAATAGATAGTGATGGCTCACACTTAACAGATTGATGAAATTTCACTTTCAGAAATTTTTCCTGAGCCTTCTTTCTATTAGGCCGAAACCACTTCTCTTCTTTTCTTCTTCATAATTTCATACCTTGAGTGATAGAGTGAGTGCCCACACACATCAAGTGGTATCTCAATCATAGTGTGTAAGACTGTGAAGAATCCAATCAACAAGAAGGAGAATCGGGCTCAAGAAGGAGAGAAAGATATCCAGGCTCAGATCTTGATAATGCTCTACTACAGAAAGGAATCAATGGCTAGTGATCTGAACGGAAGGAGTCATTATATTTCGCTGCACCCAATGTAAGGTTTCTTAAACTTTATATGTGTTTATTTCATTATTTTAGAGAATTCATATTAAGATGTTAATGAAACATACTTGTTAGTAAATCTAGATCCTGGTAAAATAATTCCAACAATAGTGTGGGAGACAACCTCTGACATCGTACACAGAAAAGCATGGTTATTGGGTCCGTAGCCTGACACGCGTGGGCTAAGCTTCCGTAGGTCAAAGGCGTACGCCGGACTGGTGCGTCCTGTCTGGAAAATGTCCATTCTCCCTGTGAGAGCAAAGGAGTTTGTATCTCAGAGTAGAGCGAGACACTAGTTCACGGATGACTTCTATGCGGCTAGTATTTGGGGAATCTCCCTTTCACGCACACCCTTCCCCGAGGTTGGTGCATTTATCCTCTTGGGGCACTAAGTGAGGCCCTTAGGCAGCTTAATGACTCCTTAATTTATATCTAAATGTCATGCCTGTAAAAATGCGGATAACATTTACCCCCTAAGCTTCCAGGGCATATCATGGTCCGGGAACTTGTATCATCTTCTGAGAGATCTTCGCGCACGTGGGACTTATGACAAGCTCTTTAATGGATGACGTCACCAACTGCCAAACTAAAGTGTCATCATTTGGGAAGTATAATTTCTTCAGTCTTTTTGTCAGAGTGTTAAATGCTGACTTCCTGATTTCTACACGCGTGCTGGGTGTGTGTTCAAGGAAAGCTCAAAATGGCAGTGATTGGACTTGAGCAGACCTTCCATTTGCCAAGCATTTTTTTACGATGCATGCAATGATGGAAGCTGGCTGTTGGGAAGTGAGATGGAAGCTGACTTTTCCAACCGTTGGATGTCCCTTAAACGGACAAATTGAACATTCGCTACACGTGGGAGACTCCTTTTCCAAGTACCCAATAAATACCTTCAGCCGTTCCACATTTCTTCATTTTTTCTTTTTGTCAAACAAGAGTTCCTTCGCTTTAGTTCTTCCCTTATTTAGTGAGACCTTTCCAATATCTCCAAAGTCTAACGCAATTTCTACAGGTTGAGGGCTTTGCACCACATCGATCAGCCTCAAATTTTTCTCAACAACATGTAAGCCTTCTTTTCTACTCACTTGGCGTACAGTTTTGAGTGAGTGGTGAGGGTGAATTTGCCTTCAGAACCTTTGTTATGTATCTACCGTTTTTGAGGATCCTGGGGTCATGCATTGTGTTGACTCGTCACGCTATTTTATTGACTTCTTGTAGGTATACAGGGCCTACGATGGAAAGAATCAGCTCTTCTGATGCATCAGGTGGCGGTTCAGCTAAAAATAAGTAAAGGCTCGAGATGTCAATCTCTGGAATGGGGACCCACCTCTAGCCTCCCAATTCTTAACTTGAGTTGGGCCAGCCTAGGTCTCTCCCTTTAGCCTTGCCAAGAGTGCCTTCAGTAGGGTTCGCCTTCCCTAGGAAGGTGATTCCTGTCGACCCTTTCAATATACAGAGGGAGAAGGAAATAAGTAGGGCCCTAAAAGGGCATTTGGAGACTGAGAAGTTGTAGGTTCCTCGGAGGGCGGCCGTAATGTTGGCAGTTTGTAAGGCCGAGATTGCGGACAACATACATGCTATGCCCCCGATAGGGCAGATTGTGAAAGTTGAAGCCTTAGAGAAGTAGATGGCCTTCAAGCTAGGGCGAGAGGCTACTCCCTTCTGCCCATGGAGACCTGGGCCTCTTCCAGCAACATGGACGCCTTCGCGCTGGCCCACACTACCAAACAATAGGAAATTGGGGTAAGGCATTGTACTTTTGCTCACTCTTCTTTATCATTTTTTTCATTGGGCCCCTATTTTGATACTTTTTGTCCATTCTGGCAGGTGGCCTTACTGGGGGAGGACCACGATCTGCGTGCCACCAATGAGACCCTTTTGGCCAAGCTTACTGAGGACAGGTTTGAGATTGGGGGATCTATGGCAAGAGAACCAGTAGTTGGAGAGGGAAAGTGTGCAACAGGCCTATCTCATACGGAGTCTGAGAGCTGTTGATGATCTCTATAGGGAGACCGTGGAACGGATGTCTGGGGCGAGCTCTTCTACTCAACCAGACAGTGCCAAAACTTAGGCTTCATTAGGCCTCTTCTCATTGTTTGTTTTTGTTTTTGTTTTCTTTGTATATCCCTTCCCTTAACTACACTTTTCAGCCGTGGAGACAATTAAATTTTCCCTGGCCGCGGGGGGTTGTTTAGTAGTTGAATAAGATATTTTTTTGTTGTTCCTTTCTCAGAGACTTGTTATGTTAGATTATTTAGGGATTAATTGTATTATCCGAAAAATCTGGTTCTAACGACCATTGTTTCAACCTTCTTTCCATTTAGTCTTAATTGCCTCTTGGTCAATCCAGGGACCACTTTTTAGTTTGACTCATCCTTTCTCGGGGCCTCAAGGTTCTTTTGGTCGCTTCCCAAAAGGTTGTCTATTTGGAGCTAGCTAGGAGGTGGCCCCTATTTGTGAAACAAGGTCTTCCATTATCCTCCTTCGGGTTTTGTCTTCTCACAAGGTGAAGTCCCGAGGGCATTGCCTGTGATTTCTATAGACTTCAGGCTTTCCCTTACTTCCGTCCTTGCCAGTTTTTCAATTTAGCCTTTTATGCAACTTGTTGGGGTAAACTCTACGTGAAGCTCATGGAGATGTGTAAGAAGGGATTCAGGCGCATCTTTTCAATTTTTTGAAATTTTTTGGCCGAATGTGCTTCTTATCTTTGGGTTCACTCTTGAGCTTAGCTTTTGAGGGAAGAACTCAAGCGTATCCCTCTCGGGGAGGCTCTGGTCGAGTGCGTTCCCTATTTTTGTTGTATGTTAGGCTGAATGATTTGGGCAGATGGAAGTAGGGTGTTGTAGTTGTCGGCAATCGGATATATCATAACTGAAAATGAGCTAAGAACTTTGGGGCTCGAATTCTCAATCATTTACTTTGAGTCTGACTTGTGTTTCTCTCCAATTTCCCAAGGGGAGTGTCGGGCATACCCTTCGACTTCCAGGAAGGGAAACCAAGAGTTCTAGGCGAGAACTCATTGTATGTTCCAACAACCCTTTTCACGGTGCAAACCCCGTAAGGGAGATTCTCGGCTATTTATAGCGTGGGGGGGCATTAGTTTCCCAGGGGAAAGCTAGGCCTACGCCCTTAAATAATCTTTCTTGTGTAGAGGTTTGTTTCAACAAAAATCATGTCGAACCTTGTGGCAGCAAGCTTTTGGGTTTCACTAAGAAAGGCGGAAAGCGCACACGAGCTGGGATATTGAATTTTCCTGTGAACACCAAAGGGTAAAGTATTGCTGAATTTTTGGGAGTTATGCTAAATTTTTGTGAGGCAGACTTCGGCTTCCAAGAAGGAAGGCTAAAGTCGTCTATAAGCTCAAGCTTAAACTCTGCCTGAGAAGGCCAATAAGAAAGCATTATGTGGAGTAGGATAGACTTCAAGCAGTCAATCCAAATCCGGGAAGGAGGGTTGAAGACGTATCATACCCCCAGTAACCTTTCCTGCACGAAAAATAGCGTGCATACAAGAGTCATGTTGAATTTTTCTGTAACAAGCTTCGACTTCCAGGGAGGAAGGCTGAAGTTGTATAAAATTCAAGCTTAGACTTTGCTTGAAAGAGTCAAAGGGAAAAGCATCACAAGGAGTAGGATAGACTTCAAGTAGTCCTTTCAATCCGGGAAGGTGGGTTGAGGACTCATCGTACGCCCAGTGATCTTTCCTGTACGAAAAAAAAACGTGCATGCAAGAGTCATGTTGAATTTTTATGTAACAAACTTCAGCTTTTGGGAGGGAAGGCTGAAGTTGTACAAAAATTTAAGCTTAGACTTCGCTTGAAAGAATCAAAGGGAAAAACATCACGAGGAGTAAGATAGATTTCAAGTAACCCTTCCAATCCGTAAAAGGGGATAAAGACGTATCGTATCCCCAGTGATCTTTCCTGCACGAAAAACAACGTGCATGCAAGAGTGATGTTTGATTGTTATGTAACAAGCTTCGGCTTCCGGGAAGGAAGGTTGAAGTTGTATAAAAATTCAAGCTTAGACTTCGCTTGAAAGGATCAAAGTAAAAAGACTCACGAGGAGTAGGATAGACTTCAAGTAGTCCTTCCAATCCAAGAAAGAAGGAGGGTTGAAGACGTATCGTACCCCAGTGATCTTTTCTCCACAAAAAACAACGTGCATGCGAGAGTCATGTTGAATTTTTATGTAACAAGCTTCGACTTTGAGAAGAAAAGTTGAACTTGTTTAATTAGACTTTGCTTAAAAGGACCAGATGGAAAAGCATCACGAGGAGTAGGATAGACTCCAAGCAGTCCTTCTAATCAGAGAAGGAGGGTATAAGACATATTGTACCTCCAGTGAACATTCCTGCACAAAAACAAAGTGCATGTGAGAGCCATGTTAAATTTTATGTAACAAGCTTCGACTTCTAGGTAAGGAGGCTGAAGTTGTATAAAAATACAAGCTTAGACTTTGCTTGAAAGGATCAAAGGGAAAAGCATCACAAGTAGTAGGATAGATTTCAAGCAGATCTTCCAATCTAAGAAGGAGGGTTGAAGATGTATCATACCCTAAGTGATCTGGCATGCACAAAAAACAACGTGCATGCAAGAGTCATGTTGAATTTTTATGTAACAAGCTTCGACTACCAAGAAGGACGGCTAAAGCTATATAAAAATTCAAGCTAAGACTTTGCTAGAAAGGATTAAAGGGAAAAGCATCACGAAGAGTAGGATTTTCTTCAAGCAGTCCTTCCAATCTAGGAAGGAGGGTTGAAGACATATCGTACCCCCAACGATCTTTTCTACCCGAAAAACAACGTGCATGCGAGAGTCATGTTGAACTTTTATGTAACAAGCTTTGGCTTCTGGGAAAGAAGGCTGAAGTTGTATAAATATTCAAGCTTAGACTTTACTTGAAAGGATCAAAGGGAAAAGCATCACGAAGAGTAGGATAGACTTCAAGCAGTCCTTCCAATCTGGGAAGGAGGATTGAAGACGTATCACACCCCCAGTGATCTTTCCTGCACAAAAAACAATGTGCATGTAAGAGTCATGTTGAATTTTTATGTAACAAGCTTTGGCTTCCTGGAAGGAAGGCTGAAGTTGTATAAAAATTCAACCTTAGATTTTGCTTGAAAAGATCAATGGGTGGAAGAGTCCCTGGGAGTAAAGCAGACTTCAAGCAACCCTTCCCTTTTGGGAATGACGGTTGAAGACGTGTGACACTCCCAATGATCTTCCATGCCCGTAGAACAAGTTAGGGGAGGTTTAGGAGGTGCATGGTTGCACCTACAAGGTGCATGCTTAGACCGTCGAATCTCTCGGGTAGTCTGTCTCCTTTGGTGTGGCACAGGGCATTTGAGGGTCTCTGAAACGAGGACTCGGACTTCCAACGGGACAAGCATGTCGCAAGGGTGTTAGGTTATTTTTAGTATTAATTTTAGATTAAGTTTAGTATATTTTTAATTGAGTTTTAATCATATTTGGAGCATTTTTACGCTTGTTATCTTTTATTTTTTTAAATTTAAAATAAAAGAAGATTAAAAAAATGTCATAGGAAAAAGATGATATTTAAAATAGAGAAAATTGTGCTAGAAAATAAAGCTAAAATTTCAAGCCTGAATTCGACTATGTTTTGATTAGATTTTGGAAAAAGTCAAAACCTAAAAGTTCTAGATCTCTTTTTTATCTTTCCTAAACATCTTGAGTAGTCCAATTCCAAGAAATATCGAGAAAGTTATGGCCAAAATACTATCAGACGACGCAATAGAAAACTCACCTCCTCTTCTAATCCTAAGTAGAATAGGTTTTCTAATTCTAAGGAGAATAGGTTTTTTTTTTCCTTCAGTGATTTTTATCTTATTTTATCATATTTGGTTTATAAAAGAAGTGGAGTTCAATAGTTTTGGGGAGGCAATTTAGAGGAAAAAAGGAGTACAAATTTTAGAGACAGAAGTCAATACTAGAGGCATTCTGCGGAGGGTTTTAAACATTATTTTATTCTCTATCTTCTTCTCTTTCTTAAAGTTAATATGTGTGATTTTATTTCCATGAACATGTGTAGTTAAACACTTTATAAGTGTTAGATGGATATTGTTTGATATTGCTTTATGGTATTAATATGATTTATTTTCCTCCAGTTTCTATGGATTCTATTTCATTCGTAATTAATTACTTTTAATTTCCTAATCACCAATTAACTATCTATGATTTTGATGCAAGATTTGAGAAGTGAGTGTCAATTATGCTATAGTGAAATAGAACTGAATTTCGATATAAGATGAGAGTACCGATATGGTTTAGATAGCTTATAGGGTTTCTGTGTTTAATGCCTATTGCATGTTAAATTTATCACGAGGGTAGAAAGTTTGCATGTGATTGAGATATATATATTCGAGAAGCCTATAAATTACCTTAGTAAACCTGCTATTGCATAGAAATTGATAATAGGGAGATAATCATATTAGGGCATAATCAATAGAAACAATTGAAGTCAAAGCCCTAATTTTTATTAATTGTTAATTTCCTTATTAGTTAAATTGCTTATTCTTGCACTGTTTTTATTTTCTAGTTTTAATCCTTTCTAAATTTTTATTTAACCAAATAGAAGTAAAAGTTTAATTTTAACGTACTTAACTACAATCCTTGTGGGATCAACCTCACTCTTGGTGAGTTTACTACTTGTCACGATACATGCACTTATGTGTGCAAAATATCACCACAAAGGGCTCCCTAGTTGGTTTATAATTTCCCAAGTTGATTCCCTCTAATATAACTTCGGGGTTGTAGTTACACCAAGCAGCGAGAAGGACATGGGGCAAACTTTGCCAAAAGTTTCACGCCTCTACGAAAAGTACCATAAGCAGGCCTCATTGGTAACCTAGCAGCTCCCAATAGTACTGATGGTCTCCTCTCAGCAGTTGCCATCACAGGATCTGTTTCTGAGCAACTTTACCAACTGTTGGAAAGGCAGGGAAAGTAGTTCTCAAAACACAGATCCATCCCTCTTGTCGGCACCAGTGCCAGAGTCTCCAGCTGGATAGAGTTGTTGCATTTAACGACCTTGTCTGAGTTAGTCATCGTCACCGTATCGGGTATGAGCTCCTTCATCTGGCCCTAATACCTCTTGCGTTGCTTTGTCTACGCACAATGATACTGTTGGGTTTTATGCCCTAAATAAAACTCATTTCATATAATCAGATTTACTTATTAATAAAGATCAGAAATAACATTTTATGTTGCATGGTTCACATGATTTATTTCATGATTATATGTATATAATGTATGAATTCTTTTTAAGTCCAAAACATATGAGTTGGTTTAAAGATTATAGTGTTGTCAGCACAGTGGAATATAATCTTTATTATATGTTCAAAAGTTTATTCCCTGATTTGTCAGAACACTGGATTTAGACTGACATGGTATAATCAGCGATAGGTATTCTTACACCTTGGAAAAGTGTTATGTCCTTTCCAGGACATTGGCAAAGTTTACCAGTATCGGATGTATGGAGTATACATCGGAAGGGACCGATATTGAACTTTGATTAGATATGTTAAAATTTACCGTAATATCTATTCAATTCAATATCACCTGTTGATCCTAGATCCCATGATCGAAATCCTGATATGGTTAGGCTCAATTTCAAGAGTGTTACCCGTGTTCTTTGATTTGTTAGTTAAGCCTAGTTTTGTATCAGGGTGATACGTACATTTTGGGAACACGGTAATGCAATTGAGTGGGAGCGCTAAGATAAATATGGAATCTATAGCTTTTTTGGCAAATAGAAGTAAAGGATGATTTCCTTCGAGCTTAACCAAACGAAGATAAATGGTGGAGATCTCATTTCACTTCGGTGAAATATCATTTATACAGGGTTAAGTGTTTTAAGGATAAAATACATTGTAGGGTGTTACGGTAATTTAATCCCTGTACAGTGTAAATCATCTATATAGAGGATCATTGATCACATTAGGGTTATAACAATGGATAACTAATGACGTGTCTATATCGTGGATCATATAGAGCATTTCTATATGACTGAGAGTGCAATTCCAAGTTCTAAGTGTGGATTCAATGAGGAATTAATAAGTTAGGGAATTTACTTGGTAAATTCGGTTCGACTTATTGGAAGCTCGGTTATATAGACCCATGGTCCCCATACTAGTTGAGACCATACTGCTTGTAAGACTCAGTTAATTGATTTTAATTAATCAATTATAATTCTAAAAGTTAGACTATCTCTACTTTATGAATTTTCACTAAGCTAGAGCGAAATTATAAAGAAAAGAGATTTTAGGTTTATTTATTAATTAAGATATTTTATATGTCTAAATTAATAAATATATTAAATGGCAATATTATTTGATAATTATTTCCAAGTTATTAAATAATTAGAATTGACATTTAAAAGGTTAAATTGGAAAATTGACATTTTTGAGAAAATGGGAATGGAAAATAACAAAATGGGAAAGTTGCAAAGTGAGGCCCAATACCCTTTGTATGGCCGGCCCTATGCATGAGAAATACCATTTGTAGTTTCCATTATTTTAATACCATACAATTCTAACCTAAACCTAGAGGGTTTTCTATAAATAGAAAATGTTGGCTTGAGGAAACCATGACACACATCTTTGATCACTTTATTTCTCTCAGAAAAGCCTCACACGCCTCTCTCTCTTTTCTTCTCTCTAAATTTCGAAACTTTGAGTGAATGAGTAGTGCCCACACACATCAAGTGGTATCTCAATCATAGTATGGAAGACTATGGAAATTCTACATCAAAGAAGGAGAAAAGAAGATCCAAGTTCAGATCTTGGTGATGCTCTGCTACAGAAAGGAATAAAGGGCTAGAGATCTGAACGGAAGGAGTCATATTATTTCGCTGCACCCACTGTAATGTTTTCTAACTTTATATGTGTTTATTTTCATTGTTTTAGAATTCATATTAGGTTGTTAATCCAACATACTTGTTAGTAAATCTAGATCCTGGTAAAATAATTTCCAACAGATACGACACTGGATCAAAGCCGGAGAGAGTTGGCTTGCCATATATAAGCTTTTGAGGACGTGTATTGGCGTATCATGTGTTTTGAGACTGCTTGCATTCATCATCGCCACCTTTCTTGAATAGACTGAGGCATCCATTCTTTTTATGGGCAACACCTTGGATCTGTACATTTGTGGCCTTTGGTGGGACCTCGAAAAATGATTAGGAGGTCTTCCTTCTAATCTTGCACGGACCTTCTTCCAGGCAGTTTTGTGCCGGTAGTCGCCGTGCATGTTTCTTTCCTCAGCTCTCAATGAAACCACCAAAATGTTTACCGAGGTTTTTCGCAACTGAATAATATTAGAGCTTAAGAAAGTAATGGGTGTAAATAATAAAATAACAGACAAGAGATTTTTACGTGGTTCAGGCGTTAATTATCCTTAGTCCACGAGTCCATTTCATTAGGCTCTCTGGCCGATAATTATTTATACAAATACAAAAAGGATAGACTTTACTCCAGACTATTGTGTTCCATTTAAAGAAGAGGAATCTTAGTAGGAATATTTTGGAGTTGATCGTAGGGTTGCAGAGATGTGTTTTCTTAGGATAATGAAAAATGAGTCTTCCATCCTGAGGTTGTCGTTTGAAAAGAGGATTACAATCCCTTGCCTTGTGTGTCTTCAGGGGTATTTATAGGTCGATCCCCTCGCATGGGCCATCTCGAGTGGATTTTCCAACAGTGAACCCCTATCGTCGGATTGGTAGGTGGCATAGTTTCCATGTGGCCTTTATGGATGTCAGATCGTACTAGCTATACTGACTGGGCTTCAGACGCGTGTAGCCTTAGGGTTGCCATAGTTTGAATGTCCCTTGCTCCTAGCCATTGGACCACTTAGCTCTGTACATAAGGACAATCACGCTTTGCATGATAAGGTAACGTGGGAGACAACCTCTAACATTATACAACGAAAGGCATGGTTATTTTGTCCGTAGCTTGACACGCATTGGCTGAGCTTCCGTGGATCAAAGGTCTACCTCGGACTGGTGCGTCCTATCTAGAAAAAGATCCATTCTCCCTACGAGAGCAAAGGGTTTTGTATCTCAGAGGGGAGTGAGGCACTAGTTCACGGATGACTTCTGCGCGACCAGTATCTGCGGAATCTCCCTTTCACGGATTCCCTTCCCTGAGGTCGTTGCCTTTATCCTCCTCCTTGATTGATATCTAAATGTCATGCCCGTGAAAATGCAGATAACACCAACGAGCAGGCATTTCAAGGCCCTAGGTTCTAATTTGTCTTGTCTGATATAAGCATAGGCAAGACATCCAAAAACCTTTAAGTGATCATAATTTTGCTTGGTTACTGTCCAAATGTCTTGTCATGCTTTGAAGTTTAGAGCAACATAGGGACATCTATTAGTTAAGTAACATGTTATTTTTACAGCTTCATCCCAAAAAAGTTTTTGTAGCCCTACACCCTTTTGCATACACGTAACCCTCTCAAGAATGGTTATATTCATTCTCTCAGCCAATCCATTTTGTTGAGGCGTCTTGATTATTGATTTGTGTCTTTTGATTCAAATTTTGGCACAATATTCTTTGAATTCATATGAGCAGTATTCTAGTCCATTATCTGTTCTCAACACTTTTAGCTTCCTTCCTGTTTTGTTTTTCATGAGCTTCCTCCAATTGTTGAATGTTTCCAGAGCCTAGTTCCTATTTCTGAACATGAAAACCCAAACTTTTCTGCTAAAATCATCAATGATACTCATGAAGGAGTTAGCAACTCCAAGAGTTTGTGTCCTTGAGGGACCCCATAGGTCTGAATGAACATAATTTAGTGGCTCTTTGGTGACATGTATACCAGTAGAAAATTTTACCCTACAAGTTTTTCCTAGTACACATTCTTCACAAAACTCGAACTTACAATTCAACTTGTTCCTTAACACGCCCTGTTTCTCTAGCTGAATTAGACCTCTTTCACTCAAATGGCCTAATCTCTGTTAGGTCTTTTTTTTGCAATTTAGTTGTCAAAATATTTTTTAATTAATGTGCATTTTTATTGAGCATTTAAATTGTTTTTGTTACATTGATTTTGTGCATTTAATTACCTTTTCTTCTAAGGAAAGATTCCTTCTCAACTGGTCTCTTTTTGGTTTAGGAAACTTCTTGTAAGAGAAGGAATTCTCTTATGGAAAGTTGTCTAACTTTGGGAAACTTGACTTTCCCTTTTTCTAATGGATGATTTTGGTTTTGCCTTTATTTGAACAAATCAAATAAATTTTATTTGGCAGGTTTGAAGTCCAAATTCATGATGTTTGTTCAATTCAGAAAGTTTCCTTTCTGGACCTGATATGCTTCTGCAAAACTAGATTTTGATGCTGCAAATCAAGAATTTTTTTAAGAAAGTTTCGTACAGCTGGGAAATTGTTTTTGTGGCTGTCTCTAGGGTTGCTATGTGTTGACCTCGCTTTTAGCCAATGACAGTGAGTCTTATTTAGTAAGCGATAAATGATTTATATCAATTGATATATAGTAAAGCAATGTAAAGACACAAGAATTTTATAGAGGTTGGGCCCCGAGCAGTTCGGTAATAGCCTAATCCTCGTTATTTGTATTGATTCAAGAACAAGGAGAAAGGTTCCTTTTCTTATAGCTCTTACAATAATATCTCTGAATATGAATTCTTAGATAATCTCTGTAGGGTAAAATCTCTCGTCCTTTGCCCAGTGAACATGCATTACTATTTATAGGGCTATGAACTTGGAGAAGAAGTATTTCCCTTCTCGTTACAATGGATATAAGCAGAAAGATTGCATGATAAATGCAGAATACAATGATCGTGGCATTTGGACAGCTTGCCATATCTCTGTGATCTGATCCCCAAGTTATAGGGATTTCTTTGATGACTCATGATGCGAAAGTTGAATTCACTAAGTGTTGATCACTCTACGCGGATTGCTGATCGCTTTGCTCTAGACATGCCTATGGGGCATCCTGTTCAGACTATACCCTCCGAGCAGATACTCGAAGTTTATTCCACGTGTCACCATCATGTGATGCCACGTCAGAGTGCAAAAAGTGGGATAACATTTGCCCCCCAAGTCTGTACAGGACTTCTGAGGTTGCATGTAGACTTCATCCGAGCCGTTTCAACCTTTGGATGGGGATACGTGTGGAGCGCGTCTATCCGAGACTCAATGTGAGGCTGACTGGGCGTCCCTTCGATTTTTGGCTAATTAATGCTCTGACAATTAATATTACAAAATCTGATTTCTCTCACCACAGTTGAGGGCTGCACTTGATTATTTTTGATTTCCCATATTCGCTTTTTCGAGGGAAACGAGGCGTCTGAGGTTCTTTTGAAATGATTACCTCTTTTGGTGACTTGCTTATAAATACCAAAGAGCATTGGCACATAAACTCATTTTCACCATCTTTCTTTGCTAAGTGATTTCAGAACGAAAAGAGAGGTTTTTCGGCTTCCAGTTTGCTGAAGTGCCTTCATCGAGACTGCTCGTTGGTTTGACGTTGCTTGAATCCAGACATATGACTCTTGAGTAAGTTCTCGATTTCCTTTATGCTTATTTTAGCATGTTTATTTTTCGAATGCACCTTCGACTTTGCCGTAGAACATACATAGGAAACCCTAGGTTTAGAAACTCTGTGATTCTTCTTTTTCATGGTTTCATGCGATTTTACAGTCCATAATGCTAGCTTTCTGAACTGCGTAATGCTTGTCTTTCATCTTGCTTATTTAAGCTTCATGAAATTTTTGCTCTAACTCGAGAAAATTTCAAACTTCCTGAGTTTTGACTTTTCTTTGAGCATTCTCATTCTTTAATCTGTTGAGTACTCCTGGTCGGCATATTTGCTTGTTTACCGTTCAATATTCCGGCCAAACACTCATCTTGTGTGTTTTCTTTTGTAGATGAACCCGGGTGAGTTTTGGGAGAGCGAGCATCGAATCGACCAGGACTTGCTTCAAATTTTTCACGAGGACCATCCTCGTCTCCGTTCTAGCCCACCTTCTTCCAGTGAAGGGCATTCTCCCTCAAATCTTTTATTCAGCCATAGAATGATGGCTCGTACCAAGAAAACAAAGCATATGGCTGACGCGTCTGATCCTCAAGTGGCTCGGCACGCCACTTTGCCTAGCACCGAACAGGATCCAGCCGTCCAGAAGGAGGGGAATCATGAAGCGGATGACGAGGTTCAGGAGATTGAGGAGCAGGACGACGTTTGTCCTAGCAGTTCCTGTAACGCCCTAATGCTAAGGCACGCTACAGTGCTTTTTCAATTATAGTGCAATCTTTGTTAATCAAAGAATTTTCTCGAAAAACGTGTCAAATTAAAACTTTTGCATTAAATATTAAACTTTGTAATATAATAAAATATTTACAAGTGCCGGGATCCCATTTTCAAACTTTGTAAAATTAACATTCCAAAATATACATTTATTACAGGTCGCACAGCGACTATCAAAATATAATTCCCAGATGTCCCGAGACCGAACACTCCAGGTCTCGCTGCTTTGACATGTACAATCCCATCTGAGCTCAGGTTCACTCCTGTTCAGCCTTTGCCTTTCCTTTACCTACACATGGAAGTAGAACTGTTAGTCGGCAGACTCAGTACGAAATGCATATAACATATCATATAATTTTCGACCTGTAAATAGGCGCCCATACACCTATTTACAGAGCTTAACAGAGAAGTATGAACGTTCAATACTAGGGTACAACCACTATACCACATACACAGCGTACCTCACCGTACGAGTGTTGGTAGGGTTTACTTCGTACCCTAAGTACCACTGAGTGATATACCACACACCTTAGCACTTTCCCGTACTCGTGTTGGTATCATTGTATCGTACTCACAACAACAACACTGACTATACCAATGCACTCTGTAACATATTCATACAAGTGTTGGTAGTACAAATCATAATTTAAGCATGCATATATAAACACATATACATACATTCAGATAATCACATCACATATTATATTCAGTTCTTACCTGTTTTCCAAATTCAAGTGTGCTGGCCGACCCGAACGAAATCTCGTCCTAGATGGATGCCCTAATCACAATAATTGTAACACAGATGAGTGACTCGCTAAATCACTTCCCGGGGACTTAAACTTGAAACTAAAAGTTTCCCTATCGATAAACCACATGGCAAACCCTAAATATCTCAAAATTGGGAAAAACTAGGGTTCGGAAAATTCTCCCAACCGGCAGACCGGTCCCAACCGAAAGTCCAAAAACTGGACACCAACCGGCCGACCGGTTGGTACAGGTCCCCCAGAACCGGTCGACCAGTTCTGTGCTAGGAACACAAAAACCAACCCCCCTAACTCAATTCAATCCCAAACTTAACCAAACTCTCCAGGGTACCTATACAATGCATAAACAACCATTTCCAACTAGAATTTCACAGAATAAACCAAAGAAACTCAACTTGCCATTAAAGCTTAAAGCTTTGAACTCAATGTTCAAAGTTGCACAAAACTTAACCCAATCAACAAAACCAACAGCTAGGAACTAAAATCAACTCAATTAACTTCTAAAATTCGAGCCCTAAGCAACTCAAACCTTAACAGCCGCTAATTTACAATTTCACATACTCAAACCAAAGAAAAAGCTCTAAAAACATAAAACCAATGATCTAGGGTTTTACCTCACTTGTAATAGCCTTGAATCCTTGCTTAACCCAAGGAAATGAAAGGAAAAATCTGGTCTTTGCCCTTGAATTGTCCCAACCGAAAGAAAGAGAGAGAGAGTTCAAGAGGAAAGGTATTTTCTTCTAATTTCTTTTCTTTTCTTTGATTTTCTAAATTGGAAAAAATATTGATTAACCCTTTGCTGAAAGTTAATTTTCTAGGTGTCAATTAATTGGGCAGGCACCTCACTCCCCCCTTAACCAAAAGACTAAAATGCCCATAAACCCAATACTAAGGTTTTTCAAAAGCTAGGGGTAAAATGGTCAAATTCCATAACCCTGCTCAATCCCGATAATTTATTTTCCTTAAAATATTTCTCACTAAGAAATAAGGTTCTAAACTTACCCATGTGATCAAACTAGCCATCCATCACATTTTCCGTTGTCGCCGAGCAAAAATTACAAAAATTGCATATTTCACATATAAGCTAAATAATACCCCTAGAGTTTAATAAAATCTCCAGAATTGAGAAATTATAACTCTAATATTTATTTCTAAATATTGGGGTCCACAATAAAATTAATTCACAAATAATAATAAAATAATAGAAATTAGTGCTAATTGCCCTTACTAATCCAAATTACTAGAGCGGTCTTTACAATTATCCCCCCGTTAATAGGATTTCGTCCTCGAAATCTAACCTAAATAGCTCTGGATGCTGAGTCCTCATATCCGACTCCAATTCCCAGGTGGCTTCTTCCACCTAACTGTTCCTCCAGAGCACCTTAACCAGTGCAATAGTCTTGTTTCGAAGAACTTTTTCCTTTCTATCTAGAATCTGTACAGGTTGTTCTTCATAAGATAAGTCTGGTTGCAGTTCAAGGGTTTCATAACTCAAGACATGAGTCGGGTCTGACACATATTTCCTTAACATAGAAATGTGAAATACGTCATGAATAGTCGATAATGTTGGTGGTAAGGCTAGCCGATATGCTACCTGCCCGACTTTCTCAAGTATCTGAAATGGCCCAATGAACCTAGGGCTTAACTTACCCTTCTTCCCGAAGCGCCTAATACCCTTCATTTGTGATACCTGCAGGAAAACATGTTCCCCTGCCTGAAATGTGACATCTCTGCGCTTCGGATTAGCATAACTTTTCTGCCTGCTTTGAGCAACAAGCATCCGAGCCTTGATCTTGTCAATTGCCTCATTGGTCCTCTACACTAACTCTGGACCCAAGTACTTTCTTTCTCCTGTTTCGTCCAAATGAATAGGAGAACGACATTTTCTACCATATAACATCTCATAGGGAGCCATCCCTATTGTACTCTGGTAGCTATTGTTGTAGGATAATTCAATTAAAGGCAAGTACTTACTCCATGAACCTTCAAAGTCCATGACACAGGCTCGGAGTAAGTCTTCTAGTATCTGAATTGTTCTTTCTGACTAACCATCAGTCTGAGGGGTGAAAGGCTGTGCTAAATTTTAACTTAGTACCCATAGCCTTCTGAAGACTCACCCAAAACTTTGATGTAAACTTTGGATCCCTATCTGACACAATAGATTTAGGGGCTCCATGGAGACGAACTATCTCCTTTACATACAATTCAGCATACTGATCCACTGAATATGTAACTTTCACTGGTAGAAAGTGAGCTGACTTTGTGAATCTGTCCACAATGGCCCATACTGAATCATACATTCCCGTAGTTTTAGGTAATCTAGTTACACAATCCATTGCAATGTCCTCCCACTTCCATTCAAGAAGGACTAAAGGTTGCAATAATCCTGCCGGCCTCTGATGTTCAGCCTTAATCTGCTGGTAGGTTAAACACTTGGACACGTAGTCCACCACATCTCTTTTCATCCCATACCACCAGAAGTAGGATTTTAAATCTTGATACATTTTGGTGGTTCCCGGATGCAATGAATAAGGTGTGGTATGAGCTTCATCTAGTATCTCTTTCTTAAGCTCATCAACATTAGGAACACAAACTCGAGCTTTGTATAACAACATTCCACTATTCGTGACTGAAAAGTTTTTAGGCCGACCCGCCATTACCTCATCTCGAACCTTAACTAGCTCAGGATCTTCTAGTTGTGCCTTTCTGATTCTCTCCAACAGATTAGATTGGAGTGTCAAATTATGCAATTTCCCAACCACGAACTCAATCCCTGCACTAACCATTTCAGAGGCTAGTTGAGGGGCTATCAAAACCGTAGTACAAACTTGGCCGGGACCCTTTCTACTTAAAGCATCGGCCACAACATTGGCCTTCCCGGGGTGATATAAAATTTCACAGTCGTAGTCCTTAACCAATTCCAGCCATCTCCTCTATCTCATGTTCAAATATTTCTGGGTGAAAAAGTATTAGAGACTCTTATGATCAGTATAAATCTCGTACTTCTCACTGTAAAGATAATGTCGCCATATCTTTAAAGCAAAAACCACAGCAGCGAGCTCTAAATTATGAGTTGGATAGCGCTGCTCATAATCTTTCAGTTGACGAGAGGCATAGGCTATGACTCTGTCAGCTTGCGTCAGAACACATCCCAGACCCTGTCTGGATGCATCACAATACACCACGAATTTCTCTTGATCTGATGGCAAAGCTAACACCGGAGCTATTATCAAACGTTGCTTTAACTCCTGGAAACTGGTTTCACATTTATCTGACCACACAAATCTCTGATTTTTCTTGGCCAATTCAGTTAGGGGCATAGAAATTTTAGAAAATCCTTCGACAAAACGTCGATAATACCCTGCTAAACCGAGAAAACTTCGAACTTTCGTCAAAGACTTGGGCCTTGGCAAATTCTTCACCGATTCCACCTTGTTTGGATCAACCATAATTCCATTCTTCCAACCAATATGACCCAAAAAAGTGTTGGGTTTTATGCCATAACTAAAACTTCATTTCAATGTAATCTAGTTTATTCAACATCAATAAAGAAACAGAAGTATTTTTCATTCATTTGTATGTTTTGGTTCATCTTATCAATTGCTTGTCAATTTGATTTATAAATTCATCTGAAACCCTTTTCACATACTGTTGGGTTTTATGCCCTAAATAAAACTCTTTACGATCTGATTAGTTATCAATATAAGGAATTTGAAGTGATTGATATTTGCATGAATTTTACATGCTAATGGTCTAATATGTTCATTACTTTTATACACAAAATCAGTTAAATCCAGATCATATGTTTATTCACAATTACAGTATCGTCAACACAGTGGAATGTGATTATGATCATATGAATCAAAAGACTTGGTCCTTGTTTCATCAGTGTTATTGGATTTACACTAATGTGATAATCAGCGATGATGTGTACTTACACTTGGAGTAAGTGTTGTGCTCTTTCCAGGACATTAGTAAAGTATACGAGTTTCGAATGTATGGAGTATACATTGGACTGGACCGATATTGCAACTAAGTTAAGATATTACAAACTTACCGTTATATATATCTTTTCAAGTCAATATCAGTAGTTGATCTTAAGATTAAAAGAATCTAAATCCTGATATGCTTAGGCTCAACTCACGAGTGTTATTCATGTTCTTTGATTTATTAGTTAAGCCTACTTTTAGGTCAGGGTGATACGTATATTTTGGGAACATAATAGTATGATTGAGTGGGAGTGCTGAACATAAATATGGAATCTATAGCTTCTACTGGTGTATAGAAGTCAAGTGATGATTCCCTTCGAGCTTAGCAAATAGAAGTAAATGGATGAGCTCTTGTTTAACTGACAAATTATTAGATCACTAAACACCATTTACAGGTAGCTAAGTGTTTTAAGGGGCAAAATACATTGAGGGGTGAGAACGGTAAAGAAATCCCATCTTGATGTAGATCATCTATATAGAGGATCTTTAAATCACAATAAGATTATAACAATGGTTAAATGAGATAGCATATTGATATCGTAATACATATAATATGCTCTATATAAGTCTAAGAGTGCAATTCTAAGTTCTAAGAGTGGATTCAACGAAGAATTAATAAGTAGGAATTTACTTGGTAAATTTGGTTCACTTATTGGAAGCTCAGCATATAGATCCATGATCCCCATTCTAGTTGAGAACATGCTTCTTGTAAGACTCATTATTTGATTCGTGATTGATCAATTATAATTCTAAAGTTAGACTATGTCTAATTTGTGAATTTTCACTAAGCAGGGGTGAAATTGTAAAGAAAAGAGATTCTAGGTTTATTTATTTATTAATGGACTTTATATGTCTAGTTAATAATTAAATTAAATGACCATATTATTTAATAATCTATTTTAGTTATTAAATCATTAGTTTTGGCATTTAAAAGGTTAGAATTGGAAAATTAGCGTTTTTGAGAAAATAGAAATAAAATTTGATAAAACTGCAAAATCAAGTGGGGCCCATTATCACACCATGGCCGACCACTATTTGTGGAAATTCAAATTGATATTTTCATTATTTTAATGCCAAATAATTCCTAACCTAAACCTAGTAGTTGCCTATAAATAGAAAGTGATGGCTCAGTCAAATCAAAAGTTTTCAATAACATCTTCTGACAGAAATTTCTTTCTTCAGAAAAATTGAGCCGTCCCTATTTTCTATACCTTGGACGAAATCCCTCTCTCTCTTTTCTCTTCCTAAATTTTGAACCCTAGTGAAAGAGTAAGTGCCCACACACTGCAAGCAGTAACTCAATCATAGATTGGAAGACTGTGAAGGATCAAACTCAAAGAAGAAGGACATTCGGGCTCAGATCTTGATAATACTCTGCGACAGAAAGGATACAAGGGTTAGAGATCTGAGTGGAAGGAGACATTAATTCCGCTGCATCAATGTACGGTTTTCTTAACTTTATATGTGTTTATTTCATCGTTTTAGAAAGTTCATATTTAGGGTGTTAAACAACATACTTGTGAGTAGATCTAAGATCCTGGTAAAATAATTTCCAACAACTGGCCTCAGAGCCATGGTAATTGATTTGCTTGCAAGAAATTTGGACTTTAAAACGATTATTTGTTATTTGGATGGTTTCATGTTGTATTGAGTGTTATATGATGATTGATTGATGTTTGTGAATTTTCGTGAAAAACAATTGAAATTTTGTTTCTGAAATTATTTTTATTGGATAGTATGGAAAAAATTAATCAAGTTTCTTTCTCACAGAACTCAATTTCGATTTAATTTGAATTAATTATGATTTTTTGAAGAATCAAAAAAAGATAAGGTGACTGTGCACCTTCACGTGCGCGCGAATTCAGATAGCAACGACCGAGCTTGCTATCTGAATCCCTCATGCGCGCGCAGAAGCTTGTTTGAAGCCTCCCTACGCGCGCGGGAATGCTGCTAATTCCCCTGTCCGCCGAGGTTTCTCGGCCAGTCACTCCAGGTTGCGCGCGCGGACGGTATGCAACGCATACCGTCCGTACAGCTCCCAAATTTTTCGTTTTTCTTCGTTTTTTCATGCTTTTTCATGGATTTAAGTTCCGATTTTTTGTGTAGTTTTGTATTTATATATTTACTATTCCTAATTCAACTCTAATTATCATAATGAATTAATTTAATATTTTTTAAATTTAATTCATGATATTAGTGTAATTTGAATTTAAAATTAGTAAATATCTATCTTTTTGCTTAATTATCTATCTTTTTTTTAAAATTTGATTATATCTTATCTTATTTTTAAATTTAAGGTCAGATATTAAACTTTTTTAAATCAATTTTTTTTTTAAATATTTTGACCTTATTTAAATTTAAAATATGATAACTATAATCATGTAATTTTAAATAGATGTAAGATATTTTGCTATTTTTTAAATTTTGTTATTTTATTTATTTAAATTAAGTTTAAAATCTGAAAAAGATATTTAACTTATCTTTTTTTAATTTTTTATTTAATTTTTATTTATAAAATAACATTTAATTTTTAAAAGTAGTTAGCAAATTTTGAAATGATATTTAGGTTAGTTGAAACCTAATTTTTCAAAATTGTAGGTTTAATTTTAAACTGTTTTTAATAATTTCGAAATTTAAATTAATAATATTATTTTTGAAAATAAATAATTTTTTTTTTTAATTTTTCGAAAATTAAATTTTATTTTATTTTATTTTTTCGAAAATAAATTAATATTATTATTTATTTTATTTTTTCAAAATTAAATATTTATTTATTTATTTAATTTAATTATTTTCGAAATTTATTTATTTAAAATTAAATAAATCCTACTTCCAACTATCCAGCTAACCTTGTTGCAGGAGTATGTGGTTTTAGCTTGTGTGTAAGTTTTCAAAACCTATTATTACTTGATTGCAAATAGCCATGGTTACTTTTTGCCAGATCTAATGATCTGATGGCTCCCTTGGTCAAGTTAATAATTTGTAACAGGTCAATTTTACAATCTTCTTTCATCTGTGTATGACCTAGCAACATGATAGGATCCATCCAAGTGTGTAACTGTGTGAGCCTATGTATTTATTTTATTATATAGATGCATATAGGTCGTTGCTAAATAAAATGTCACACCATGATAGATTTTATTTAGGTCCATTTAGTTTTTGGACCTATTCAATTAATAACAGTTATTTATTTTAAGGTTAAATTCCTCTCTTTTGGGCCTTGTGTGAGAGTTGGGAGCCATAGAAGTGGGTATGACATACTGAACCCAGCACCCCCTCACATGAACTACCCCAATTGTGAAGGCCCATTTGCCTGATTTGAATAACTGTACTAGGTTAATTATATTAGTTTGACCTAATAAAATTGAATTAGCAACATAATTAACTTTTAAAATACGTGAAAATTTATTTTTATTTTAATATTTTAAAGTTAATTTTAAGAAAAACACTTTTAGTTTTAGATATTATTTCTAGACAAACTATTTGTATTTTTCTTGTATTTAATAAAATGAAGAATTTTAACTAACTAGATTCTTTCTGGAGCTTATTTAATTAAATATTCCTATTTAAGTGATAAATTAGTTGTATCAACTGATTTTTCTTATCTAACTTAAATTTGAATAGTTTATATTAAGTTGAGGAATCCTTGGCATTAGTTATTAAAAGATTCTTAAGATATTTTTTAAGTTAGTTTTATTAACTTAAAATGGAATATTTTAGATAATTATTGAGTTAATATCTTTTCGAATATTAACTTAAAAAATATTTTCAAATTAAGTGGTTACAACCTAATTTTTTATATTTAATTAAATCTAAATTTGAAATTATTTAAGTCTTAGATTTTTTCTACACAACTTAAATTAGATATTTTTCAAATTTTTGTTGAAAAGATACTTAGTCAAATAAGATATTTTCTAGATAGTAATTTCTGGACTACTTATTATTTCTAATATTTAAATAGAAAAATATTATACATTGTGAAATTAATTATTTAAATAATTAATTTTGGTACAATTTTATTAAAGTATATTTTTCCTAGTATTAAACTAGAAATTAATAATTAAGCCTTCTCTACACTTAATTATTATTTCTTGAATTTAATACATTTAATTAACTTGAAAAATTAAATATCTAAGTTGATTTTCATCATGATACTTAAATATTTATTTATTTTTTGATGACACTTAATTAAATAAAAAATTATTTTTAGGTTGAAATTTAATTTTTCAACTTAATTTAAATAGTTTTCAAAATATATATATTTTCTTTATTTTATTAATCAATTTCGAAAATTGTATTTTAATTATGTAATATTTTTGAATTTATCTTGAAAAATAGATTGAGTTGCAAATTAATTATTTATTTTAATTAATTCTTGGACCAACTTAAATCAATGATTTTTTTATTTAATTGATTAATTTAAAATAAATGAAATTTAATATATATATATATATTATTAGAAATTGAATTAACTAGTCAAAAGAAAATCTAGATAGGTGATATATTTGCTTGAAGTATTTCTTTTCTAAGTTTTATTATTTATTTTCGAATTTGTATAATTTTTATACTTAATTTTCGAATACAATAAATATATTCTCAAGGAAATTTTTAAGTTGCTAATTAATACAACTTAAATTAATTTCCTTAATATTTATATTTAAGATTACTACTAAGATGGAAATAATTAATTTTATTTCAAATCACCATCTAAGTATAATTTTATAAATGTTATATTAAATTCTTATTTTTGAATTTTTAATTCTAAATTCGAATTTAATGAATATATTTATTAGAATAATAAAGAAAATACATTTTAAAGAATGAGCTTAATTATTATTAAGATATTCGATCTCCATTAATGGTTTTACATCGCGTTTGTTTTAGTGAGTAATCCTCCCTAATGGAGGAACGTTCATTAGCAATTTTGCACCGTTTAATCTCGAAAGATAAGTAGTTTGTAAGTGTTTTATATGGTATAGATTACCCTAATGGTGGCGACCATATTTGACTTACAAATTGCGAAACAATGGTAGTAGCTCATAAGATAGAATAGCCTTGACTCTCGCCTAAACGGGACAACGCTGGATTCCAATCTTGATCGAATAAAAGATTACTAGAATGTTTAACATTTTAGATGAGCTGACAACTCTATTCAATAGATGATAGCTTTGACTCTCGCCCAAACGGGACACTGATATGAGTTTATTGAAAAACCTTGGAAATTATTTAGGATTGAATTTTTTTTTAAGTATTTTCTCATATCATTCCTACTTGCTATGTGTTTATAATTTCTAAATTGATTTTGTGTGTTAAACCATTATTAATTTCTATTTGTTGATTTCTATTATTTTGTAGTATCCTGTATTATCAAAATGAATCCCATGTTATCACTGTTGACTGAAAACAAGCTGAATGGATCTAACTTTACTAAGTGGAATGAGAACATTAATATTGCTCTCATAGGAGAAAGTGCCTTGTTTGTTTTAACTGAGCCGTCACCTGAAGTGCCTGGGGACAATACATCCAAAGCTGTGAAAGAAAAGTATGAGCGTTGGCAGAAAGCTAATGACAAAGCTCTATACTTTATGCTTTCTAGCATGGTTGACACCCTCAAAACTCAGTTTTCTAAAACCGAGAAGGCTGCTGAAGTTATGACGAAGTTAAATGAGCTATTCGCTAAGGCATCACTTCAGTCACGCTTTGACGCGACTAAAACGTACATTAATGCACGGATGGAACCTCATCAAAACGTGCGTGACCATGTTCTCCTCATGTCGAGTTATTTCCAAGAAGCCCAGGATCATGGTGCTGAAATGGACAGTGCTACTCAAGTAAGCCTTATCTTGAATAGCCTAACTCCAGCATTTCTACCATACACTTCAAATTATGTCATGAATAAGAAGGAAATTGACTTTCATGAATTAGTCAATGACCTTCAAACTTATGAAAATTTGATTGGAGGACCCAAGAAGAAAGGGAGTAAACCTCATAGTCCTGGAAATGGTAATGGGACGAATAAACCTGAAGCAAATGTTGCCTCTGCTTGAAAACCCAAATCGAAGAAGAAGTGGAAGAACACCAAGAAGCGAACAAAAGCCATGAAGCCCAAAAAGGCTGCTCCTTCTGGTGATGCTACACTTAAAGGAAAGTGTTTCTACTACAATGAAAAAGGGCATTGGAAACCCCAGTGTCCTAAACTTCTTGCAAAGAAACAAGGTATTTCTATTTATAAACTGTAAGAGTTTTAGTGAATTATTATCCACTCGGATTTATGATTCTGGACTAACTTTGTTTATTTGTTTTCTTCTTCTTATAGGCCAAGCTACTTGAACTCAGATGAGTTGGATCGGAAAGCTGGACCAAGGGTGAAATCGTCCAGATGAAGATGAAGCTCTTCAATTTATTTTTGAATTAATTGTTTTAGTTTAAAGACAATTTGGATTTCAAATTTTAGTTAGGGATATTTATCCATGTTTTTCTCATATTGTTGCAATACATTTTTTTTATTATTAATAAAGTTTCTTTATTTTCGAAATTCCACAATTGCAATTTATATGTTTGTATGTGTAAGTGTTTTTATTATTGCAAATTCCATAATATTTACAACTCTTCATAGAGTTATATTAAATAAACACTAGAAACTATTTCTATGTTTATTAATAATTGTTCGTTCTAATACAATTATTAAGAATTTGTTTAATAAAAGGATCTTTTGATCTGATAGGGGTGGAGAAAAGTTAAGAAAACTATGCAGTTCAATGATCTTTTATATCTAATGATCTCTGGATAATATTCAACTCCACATAAACTTTATCACACTTAAAGAATAATGATCTTTACAACCTTTAGGGGTGGATCGTAATCTCTATATACTTAGGGGTGGAGTTTATCCACAATACCGTATATATATATACTTAGGGGTGGAGTATATTCCACAATTCCCTATATAACACATATTTTCTTTTAACATGGAAGTAATATAATGAGTTAGCTATTATCATATAAATCCTTGATCTTGATTGTATGTTCCATTTCGTTTTACTGTTGTAAGTAAGAGTTTGATACCTATGAAAGTTCTTTGATAAAGTTTCACACTACCTTAATTGAGAGGGAGAATTTTAAAATTCTATTCCCATCTTCATCAGGTTGATACTTGTGATAGGTACTTAAGAACACTACTGAAAAGCAAATCTAACCATACACATGGATAGGTATAACTTATCAGAATTATGAGAATAAGATAAAGAACTGTAGTTCACTCTATTAGAATGACTTGAACCTAGAATTCTTAATCCTCATAAAATTTTATGGTATCTTAATTTTGATTACTTTATCTCTAGCATGTATTTTTTCACTTCAAATACTAGTCTGCTATGTTGATGACTTAGTCTTGACTTAAAGTTTCAGACTAATACAAAAGTCACAACTAGGTAACTCTCCAAACAATCAGAGGTTAAAAGTATTATTTAACCAGATATCTGCTATTGAGTGGGAGCTATATCTGAGAAGTAATCAAATAGGGAACATTAGAAGATATTCAAGAAAGACTTATGAAAGTGATCTATATGTTAGATATTAAGGAACTGTGTATCAGTTGTCCTTGTATCTCACCAACTAATTTTGAGATCCTTGAGATGGTGCTTACTTTGGGGGTGGAGGAATTATTGTATAATAATTCAAGCTCTACCAGAGAAGAATTATAACTCTATAAATTTCGAAAATACCAGAAAGTTATATTGCTGAAGAAAAGTCTACACTGTATTATCTCAATTCCATATTTTAAAATATGAGAGATATGTCTTCAGTAAATTCAGATGTACTTTTAAAACAGTAAAGATTTTAGTATCCCTTGATAAGTAAAGCATATAGTAAAGGATGTTTCATAAGTGAATTTATGAACTAGTTTCCAGAAGTTTGTGTGGATTCAAATATACTACACTTGATCTAAGATCAAGATATCAGATTGACCTATTTGCACAGTTTGTTTTATGTTAGTGCAAGTGGGAGTTTGTTGGGTTTTATGCCCTAAATAAAACTCTTTACAATCTGATTAGTTATCAATATAAGGAATTTGAAGTGATTGATGTTTGCATGAATTTAACATGCTAATGGTTTAATATGTTTATTACTTTTATACACAAAATCAGTTAAATCCAGATCATATGTTTATTCACAATTACAGTATCGCCAACACAGTGGAATGTGATTGTGATCCTATGAATCAAAAGACTTGGTCCCTGTTTCATCAGTGTTATTGGATTTACACTAATGTGATAATCAGCGATGATGTGTACTTACACTTGGAGTAAGTGTTATGCTCTTTCCAGGACATTAGTAAAGTATACTAGTTTCGAATGTATGGAGTATACATTGGACTGGACCGATATTGCAACTAAGTTAAGATATTACAAACTTACCGTTATATATATCTTTCCAAGTCAACATCAATAGTTGATCTTCAGATTAAAAGAATCTAAATCCTGATATGCTTAGGCTCAACTCAGGAGTGCTATTCATGTTCTTTGATTTATTAGTTAAGCCTACTTTTAGGTGAGGGTGATACGTCTATTTTGGGAACATGATAGTATGATTGAGTGGGAGTGCTGAACATAAATATGGAATCTATAGCTTCTACTGGTGTATAGAAGTCAAGTGATGATTCCCTTCGAGCTTAGCAAATAGAAGTAAATGGATGAGCTCTTGTTTAACTGACTAATTATTAGATCACTAAACACCATTTACAGGTAGCTAAGTGTTTTAAGGGGCAAAATACATTGAGGGGTGATAACTGTAAAGAAATTCCATCTTGATGTAGATCATCTATATAGAGGATCTTTAAATCACAATAAGATTATAACAATGGTTAAATGAGATAGCATATGGATATCGTGAAACATATAATATGCTCTATATAAGTCTGAGAGTGCAATTCTAAGTTCTAAGAGTGGATTCAACGAAGAATTAATAAGTAGGAATTTACTTGGTAAATTTGGTTCACTTATTGGAACCTCAGCATATAGATCCATGGTCCCCATTCTAGTTGAGAACATTCTGCTTGTAAGACTCATTCATTGATTCGTGATTGATCAATTATGATTCTAAAGTTAGACTATGTCTAATTTGTGAATTTTCACTAAGCAGGGGTGAAATTGTAAAGAAAAGAGATTCTAGGTTTATTTATTTATTAATGGACTTTATATGTCTAGTTAATAATTAAATTAAATGAAAATATTATTTAATAATCTATTTTAGTTATTAAATAATTAGTTTTGGCATTTAAAAGGTTAGAATTGGAAAATTGGCGTTTTTGAGAAAATAGAAATAAAATTTGATAAAACTGCAAAATCAAGTGGGGCCCATTATCACACCATGGCCGGCCACTATTTGTGGAAATTCAAATTGATATTTTCATTATTTTAATGCCAAATAATTCCTAACCTAAACCTAGTAGTTGCCTATAAATAGAAAGTGATGGCCCAGTCAAATCACAAGTTTTCAATAACATCTTCTGACAAAAATTTCTCTCTTCTGAAAAACTTAGCCTTCCCTATATTCTATACCTTGGCCGAAATCCCTCTCTCTCTTTTCTCTTCCTAAATTTCGAACCCTAGTGAAAGAGTAAGTGCCCACACACAACGAAGAGTAACTCAATCATAGATTGGAAGACTGTGAAGGATAAAACTTAAAGAAGAAGGACATTTGGGCTCAGATCTTGATAATACTCTACGATAGAAAGGATACAAGGGTTAGAGATCTGAGTGGAAGGAGACAGTAATTACGCTACATCAATGTAAGGTTTTCTTAACTTTATA
This sequence comes from Cannabis sativa, assembly GCF_029168945.1. Classification (NCBI taxonomy): domain Eukaryota; kingdom Viridiplantae; phylum Streptophyta; class Magnoliopsida; order Rosales; family Cannabaceae; genus Cannabis; species Cannabis sativa. The sequence continues at coordinate 26,316,400 of NC_083606.1, forward strand.
TGTGTTTATTTCATCGTTTTAGAAAGTTCATATTTAGGGTGTTAAACAACATACTTGTGAGTAGATCTAAGATCCTGGTAAAATAATTTCCAACACATACTTGATCTTGTTTATTGTACTGTCAACACTTTGGAAAGTGAACATGACTATGTGAATAAAGTTTCCTAGACTTATCAGACACAGAGTTTTACTGATATGATAATCTACAACAGAGTTTACTTGCATTAGGAGAAATGCTATGTTCTTTCCAGAGCATTGGTTAAAGTAAAGCACAGGTTGGGTGCATGGAGTATGCATCGGAAGGGACCGATATTGAACTTTGACATAGATTTATTAAACTTACCGTAATATCTATTCAAGTCAATATCACATTGCTGATCCTAGATCAAATGATCTTAATCCTGTTATGATTAGGCTATTCGTGTTCTTTTATTTGTTAGTTAAGCCTACTTTTGGGTCAGGGTGATATGTACATTTTGGGAACACGGTAGTGCCATTGAGTGGGAGCGCTAACATAAACATGGAATCTACAGCTTCTATCTGGCGAATAGTAGGTAAAGGATGATCTCCTTCGAGCTTGACCAAATGAAAATAAATGGTGGAGTACTCATTTCACATAAGCTAGAATTTTATTTATAATGGGTTAAGTGTTTTAAGGATAAAATACATTGTAGGGTGTAACGGTAATCTAATCCCTTTACAGTGTAGATCATTCATGTAGAGGATCATTGATCAAATGAGGATTATAACAATGGATAACTAATGATGTGTCTATAAGGTTGAACAAGGTTGAACATATAGAGCATTCTATATACTGAGAGTGCAATTCTAAGTTCTATGCGTGGATTCAACGAAGAATTAATAAGTCAGTGAATTTAAGTTATAAATTCTTGATCTGCTTATTGGAAGCTCGGTTATATAGACCTATGGTCCCCCCACTAGTTGAGATAATATTTCTTGTAAGACTCATATAATTGGTTTTGATTAATCAATTATAATTCTCAAATTAGACTATGTCTATTTGTGAATTTTTCACTAAGTAAGGGCGAGATTGTAAAAAAAGAGTTTTAGGGGCATATTTGTTAATTATGATACTTTGTATGGTTCAATTAATAAATATGATAAATGACAATATTATTTAATAATTATTTATAGTTATTCAATATTTAGAATTGGCATTTAAATGGTTGAATTAGAAAATTGGCGTTTTTGAGAAAATGAGATGCAGAAATGACAAAACTGCAAAATTGCAAAAAGTGAGGCCCAAATCCACATTGCTTAGGGCCGGCCACTTTTATAGGGTTTTTCATCTGATATTTTCATTATTTTAATGCCAAATAATTCAAACCTAACCCTAGTGGAATGCTATAAATAGATAGTGAAGGCTTCAGGAAATTTACACTTAACTTTCTACTTTTTCCTTCAGAGAAAAACCTGAGCCTTCTCTCTCTATATGTGTTTATTTCATAATCGTTTTAGAAATTCATATTTAGGGTGTTAATCAACATACTTGTGAGTAGATCTAAGATCCTGGTAAAATAATTTCCAACAAAAAGACACCTCAGACAACCAGAATTCGCACTTTTTGAACTTTTCATACAACTTGTGATCCCTAAGTCGCTGCAATACCATTCGAAGATGATGCTCGTGCTCCTGTTCTGACTCAGAGTATACAAGAATGTCATCGATAAACACTATGACGCAGTTATCGAAGAAATCCTTGAATACCCTATTCATAAGATCCATAAAGGCCGCAGGAGCATTAGTCAATCCGAATGACATTACCAGAAACTCATAGTGCCCATATCAATCTTCGGTATGTCTTCCTCTCGAATTTTGAGGTGATGATAACCAGACCGTAAATCAATCTTCGAAAACACTGTCTTTCCCTGAAGCTGATCGAACAGATCGTCGATTCTGGGCAACGGGTACTTGTTCTTAATCGTCAGCTTGTTTAGTTCCCGATAATCAATACACATTCTGAGGGAACCATCTTTCTTTTTCACAAAGAGAACTGGAGCTCCCAGGGCGATACACCGGGTCAGATAAACCCAATGTCAAGCATCCCCTGAAGTTGCAACTTAAGCTCCTTGAGTTCTGATGGGGCCATCCTGTATGGAGCTTTAGAAACAGGTTCGACTCCAGGTGCCAGATCAATTACAAAATCACTCTCTCGCTGTGGCGGCAATCCCGGCAACTCCTCGGGAAACACGTCGAGAAAATCTTTCACCACCCTGACTGCCTCAGGCCCAAATGTTTCAGGTCTGCTGGAGTCAATTACCACTACTAGAAATCCTAAACGGCCACTGCATAGTAAATCCCTAGCCCTTAGTATAGAAATAACCGGGATCCGAGACCCCTAAACCGATCCAACATAAACAAATGGATCTTCACCTTATGGCTGGAAAATTACTATTTTCCGCTTACAATCTATACTGGCCGAATACTTGAATAGAAAATCCATTCCTAGTATAATATCAAACTCAGTTAATTTCAATTCTATGAGGTCAGCGCTCAACTCCCTATCTTCGATCCTAACCGGCATAGGCCTAATGCGCCTATTAGAGATAACCAATTCCCTGCTAGGCATTAGGGTTCCGAACCCTCTTTCTAAAATATCACAAGGCCTACCCAAAAGATCAATTACTCTTGTAGGTACATATGAGCGTGTAGCTCCTGAATCAAATAAAACTGTAAACAAGGAGTTGTTGACGAGAAGCTGACCTGTCACAACAGAAGGATTGGTTGCAGCGTCGGCTTGGGTGATAGCGAACACTCAGCTTTCGGCTCCTCTTTCTTTGCTTGGGGGAAATCTTTCTTGAAATGCCCCACCATGCCACACAGGAAGCATGTCTTCCGGTTACACTCTCCCGGATGATGTTTCTTGCACCGTGGACACTCAGGGTAAGAATAGCCGTGGCGTCCACCTCTGCCTTGGTTCCCACGGAACTGCTTACTTTGCCCTGAGCCACCAGAAGCTGGGATAACTTTCCTATTCTGTTCAGTGGTGGAGTCACCACCATCCCTAGCGTAGACAGGAGTAGGAACAGTGGGGGTTCCACCAACACTCGGAGTCAACCGGGGCTCCTGAAAAAATTTCACTGCACCCTCGGCTCTCAAAGCCTTTTCAATCATTTCTGCTTAGGTGGTTGCCTCGGTAGTAGTAATCACCAAATCGTGCCTAATCTTCGCACTCAAACCAGCCAAATATTTCTCTTTCTTACTGAAATCAGTTGGCACAATTCCTGCTGCGAGCTTGGCCAGACGGTCGAACTTTTTCGTATACCCAGTAACAGACATTCCCTCGGTTTGAACCAATTCGGTGAATTCTTTCCGCTTTCCACTGCGGACAGCTTCATTGTAATACTTGGAGTTAAACAACTCCTTGAATTCTTCCCAGGTCATCACTGTGACGTCCCGAGTGAGGGTTATCAACTCCCACCACATGAGAGCGTCTTTTTGAAACTGGAAAGTGGCACATGTCACCCGGTCATTACCAACCACCCCCATAAAATTAAGGATACGCTCGATCACTGTGAGCCACTGTTCAGCCTTCATTACATCCGGACCTCCCAGAAACACTGGAGGTGCCTGCTTCTGAAACCTTTCATACAACGGCTCCATACGGTTGCCAACAACAGGTTGTTCTGCTGGCACCGCTGGAACTGCCATGGCCTGAACCACTTGAGGAGGCACGGCAGGAGGACCTTGCTGCCTCAATCTCTGAATCTCTTCATCTTGTTGGCGGATCCGATCTTGCATTTTCGCAAATCTTTGCTCCCAGTCAGGAGGAGCTTAAGGTGGGTTTACAGGGCGACCACCCTGAGCTCTGCCACGGCCACGGCCACGGCCGCAACCACGGGGATTTTGGGGATTCCTCTGACCGCCTCCGGTCTCAACCATATCACCCTGACTTCTTGTTTTTCGCGGGGCCTCCATTTAATAGGACTTAGCCTGCGAATCCATAAGCCAAGCAGGTTAGACAGCGATCAAAACTTAACACCGCTCTTAATAACTTAAAGGCAACACAATTTTTTTTTTAAAATAATTAATTAAATTCTAATATGCTTCCTAACATGCTTTCACATTCACATTTATTTAAAATACTAAACAAGTACGGGCTTACTGAACCGTGAACCAAGCTTTCTCTGATGAAGATTGTACATGTCTTAGCGAGCTTCGGTAGACAAACCTGGCGGCTCTGATACCAAAATTGTAACGCCCTAATGATAAGGCACGCAACAGTGCTTTTGCAATTATAGTGCAATCTTTGCTAATCAAAGAATTTTCTCGAAAAACGTGTCAAATTAAAACTTTTTCATTAAATATGAAACTTTGTAATATAATAAAATATTTACAAGTGCCGGGATCCCGTTTTCAAACTTTGTAAAATTAACATTCCAAAATATACATTTATTACAGGTCGCACAACGACTATCAAAATATAATTCCCAGATGTCCCGAGACCGAACACTCCAGGTCACGCTGCTTTGACATGTACAATCCCATCTGAGCTCAGGTTCACTCCTGTTCAGCCTTCGCCTTTCCTTTACCTACACATGGAAGTAGAACTGCTAGTCGACAGACTCAGTAAGAAATGCATATAACATATCATATAATTTTCGACCTGTAAATAGGCGCCCATACACCTATTTACAGAGCTTAACAGATAAGTATGAACGTTCAATACTAGGGTACAACCACTATACCACATACACAGCGTACCTCACCGTACCAGTGTTGGTAGGGTTTACTTCGTACCCTAAGTACCACTGAGGGATATACCACACACCTTAGCACTTTCCCGTACGCGTGTTGGTATCATGGTATCGTACTCACAACAACAACACTGACTATACCAATGCACTCTGTAACATATTCATACAAGTGTTGGTAGTACAAATCATAATTTACGCATGCATATATAAACACATATACATACATTCAGATAATCACGTCACATGCATATTATATTCAGTTCTTACCTATTTTCCGAATTCAAGTTTGCTAGCCAACCCGAACGGAATCTCGTGCTAGATGGATGCCCTAATCACAATAATCGTAACACAGATGAGTGACTCGCTAAATCACTTTCCGGGGACTTAAACTTGAAACTAAAAGTTTCCCTATCGATAAACCACATGGCAATACCCTAAATATCTCAAAATTGGGAAAAACTAAGGTTCGAAAAATTCTCCCAACCGGCAGACCGGTCCCAACCGGAAGTCCAAAAACTGGACACCAACCGGTCGACCGGTTGGTATAGGTCCCCCAGAACCGGTCGACCGGTTCTGTGCTGGGAACAAAAAAACCAACCCCCCTAACTCAATTCAATCCCAAACTTAACCAAACTCTCCAGGGTACCTATACAATGCATAAACAACCATTTCCAACCAGAATTTCACAGAATAAACCAAAGAAACTCAACTTGCCATTAAAGCTTAAAGCTTTGAACTCAATGTTCAAAGTTGCACAAAACTTAACCCAATCAACAAAACCAGCAGCTAAGAACTAAAATCAACTCAATTAACTTCTAAAATTTGAACCCTAAGCAACTCAAACCTTAACAACCCCTAATTTAAAATTTCACATACTCAAACCAAAGAAAAAGCTCTAAAAACATAAAACCAATGATCTAGGGTTTTACCTCACTTGTAATAGCCTTGAATCCTTGCTTAAACCCAAGGAAATGAAAGGAAAAATCTGGTCTTTGCCCTTGATTTGTCTTAGCCGAAAGAAAGAGAGAGAGAGTTCAAGAGGAAAGGTATTTTCTTCTAATTTCTTTTCTTTTCTTTGATTTTCTAAATTGGAAAAACGATTGATTAACCCTTTGCTGAAAGTTAATTTTCTAGGTTTCAATTAATTGGGCAGCCACCTCACTCTCCCCTTAACCAAAAGACTAAAATGCCCATAAACCCAATACTAAGGTTTTTCAAAAGCTAGGGGTAAAATGGTCAAATTCCATAACCCCACTGAATCCCGATAATTTATTTTCCTTAAAATATTTCTCACTAAGAAATAAGGTTCTAAACTTACCCATGTGATCAAACTAGCCATCCATCGCATTTTCCGTTGTCGCCGAGCAAAAATTACAAAAATTATATATTTCACATATAAGCTAAATAATACCCCTAGAGTTTAATAAAATCTCTGGAATTGAGAAATTATAACTCTAATATTTATTTCTTAATATTGGGGTCCACAATAAAATTAATTCACAAATAATAATAAAATAATAGAAATTAGTGCTAATTTCCCTCACTAATCCAAATTACTAGAGCGGTCATTACAGTTCCTCTGAGGCGGAGGAAGAGGAGGAGGTTGAACCCCCAAACTACGAGGGATACAACAAGGCTGGGGAGCCAGTCGATCCTGACGGAGACGTCCTCATCAAGGGCGTGGACTACGTCAGTGAGGAGCTTACTGCTGCGGTTCCTCACAGAAGGCAAGGTGCCTTCAGCGCTAGGTGGGTGAGTCCTCCGTCCAGGGTTACCGAGGTGTGCTTGCGGACTCTCGACCAGGGTGGCTACCTGGGGTGAATTGGACTGCTACATTCTCGCCCACAATAACCGTGCCACAAACACTAACAAGGGGATGTGCTCTTGGTCGGGCGTGTTGGGTTTTATGCCCTAAATAAAACTCTTTACAATCTGATTAGTTATCAATATAAGAAATTTGAAGTGATTGATGTTTGCATGAATTTTACATGCTAATGGTTTAAATATGTTTATTACACACAAAATCAGTTAAATCCAGATCATATGTTTATTCACAATTACAGTATCGTCAACACAGTGGAATGTGATTATGATCATATGAATCAAAAGACTAAGTCCCTGTTTCACCAGTGTTATTGGATTTACACTGATGTGATAATCAGCGATGATGTGTACTTACACTTGGAGTAAGTGTTATGTTCTTTTCAGGACATTAGTAAAGTATACTAGTTTCGAATGTATGGAATATCCATTGGACTGGACCGATATTGCAACTAAGTTAAGATATTACAAACTTACCGTTATATATATCTTTCCAAGTCAATATCAGTAGTTGATCTTAAGATTAAAAGAATCTAAATCCTGATATGCTTAGGCTCAACTCAGTAGTACTATTCATGTTCTTTGATTTATTAGTTAAGCCTACTTTTAGGTCAGGGTGATACGTATATTTTGGGAACATAATAGTATGATTGAGTGGGAGTGCTGAACATAAATATGGAATCTATAGCTTCTACTGGTGTATAGAAGTCAAGTGATGATTCCCTTCAAGCTTAGCAAATAGAAGTAAATGGATGAGCTCTTGTTTAAATGACTAATTATTAGATCACTAAACACCATTTACAGGTAGCTAAGTGTTTTAAGGGGAAAAATTCATTGAGGGTTGAGAACGGTAAAATTATCCCATCTCGATGTAGATCATCTATTTAGAGGATCTTTAAATCACAATAAGATTATAACAATGGTTAAAGGAGATAGCATATTGATATCGTGGAACATATAATATGCTCTATATAAGTCTGAGAGTGCAATTCTAAGTTCTAAGAGTGGATTCAACGAAGAATTAATAAGTAGGAATTTACTTGGTAAATTTGGTTCACTTATTGGAACCTCAACATATAGATCCATGGTCCCCATTCTAGTTGAGAAAATTCTGCTTGTAAGACTCATTAATTGATTCGTGATTGATCAATTATAATTCTAAAGTTAGACTATGTCTAATTTATGAATTTTCACTAAGTAGGGGTGAAATTGTAAAGAAAAGAAATTCTAGGTTTATTTATTTATTAATGGACTTTATATGTCTAGTTAATAATTAAATTAAATGACAATATTATTTAATAATCTATTTTAGTTATTAAATAATTAGTTTTGGCATTTAAATGGTTAAATTAGAAAATGGGCGTTTTTGAGGAAAAAATATAATTTGTTAAAACTGCAAAATCAAGTGGGGCCCATTAACACACCATGGTCGGCCACTATTTTTGGAAATTCAAATTGATATTTTCATTATTTTAATGCCAAATAATTCTTAACCTAAACCTAGTAGTTGCCTATAAATAGAAAGTGATGGCTCACTCAAAACAATAACTTTGAATAACATCTTCTGACAGAAATTTCTCTCTTCAGAAAAACTGAGCCTTCCCCTTTTCTATACCTAGCCGAAACCATTCTTCTTTTTTCCTCTTCATAAATTTCGACCCTAGTGAAAGAGTAAGTGCCCACACACAGCAAGCAGTAACTCAATCATAGATTGGAAGACTGTGAAGGATCAAACTCAAAGAAGAAGGACATTCGGGCTCAGATCTTGATTATACTCTGCTACAGAAAGGATACAAGGGTTAGAGATCTGAGTGGAAGGAGACATTAATTCCGCTGCATCAATGTAAGGTTTTCTTAACTTTATATGTGTTTATTTTATCGTTGTAGAAAGTTCATGTTTAGGTTGTTAAACAACATACTTGTGAGTAGATCTAAGATCCTGGTAAAATAAATTTCTAACAACTGGCCTCAGAGCCATGGTAATTGATTTGCTTGCAAGAAATTTGGACTTTAAAACGATTGTTTGTTATTTGGATGGTTTCATGTTGTATTGAGTGTTATATGATGATTGATTGATGTTTGTAAATTTTCGTGAAAAATAATTGAATATTTGTTTCTGGAATTATTTTTATTGGATAGTATGGAAAAAATTAAGCAACTTACTTTTTTACAGAATCAATATCGATTTAATTTGAATTAGTTATGATTTTTTGAAGATTCGAAAAAAAGATAAGGTGGCTGTGCATCTTCACGCGCGCGCGGAACCGAGTCAACCTCGGTCACACGCGTGTTCGGACAGGATTTTGTCCGAGCCACGCGCGCGGATGTCTGATGACACCACATTCTGCTTGCGGGAATGCTGCAGATCACCCAATACGCCGAGGTTTCTCGGCCTGTCCCTCCCTGTGCGCGCGCGGACGGTATGCAGTGCAGCTCACAATTTTTTCGTTTTTCTTTGTTTTTTCATGCTTTTTCATGGAATTAACTTCTATTTTTTGTGTAGTTCTGTATTTGTACATTTACTATTCCTAATTCAATTCTAATTATCATAATTAATTTATTTAATATTTTTTAAAGTTAATTCATGATATTAGTGTAATTTGAATTTGAAATTAGTAAATATCTATCTTTTTTGCTAAATTATCTATCTTATTTTTAAATTTGATTATATCTTATCTTATTTTTAAATTTAAGGTCAGATTTAAATTATTTTTTTTTAAATTTAATTTTTTTTAAATAATTTGACCTTATTTAAATTTAAAATAAGATAACTATAATCATGAAATTTTAAATAGATGTAAGATATTTTGCTAACTTTTAAATTTTGTTATTTTATTTATTTAAATTAAATTTAAAATCTGAAAAAGATATTTAATTTATCTTTTTTAATTTTTATTTAATTTTTATTTATAAAATAACATTTAATTTTTAAAAGTAGTTAGCAAATTTTGAAATGATATTTAGGTTAGTTGAAACCTATTTTTTTTTTTCAAAATTGTAGGTTTAATTTTAAATAATTATTTTAAATAATTTTGAAATTAAATTAATATTATTTTATTTTTTATTTTCGAAAATATTTTTTTTAAATTTTTTTTAAATTTTTTTTTTGAAAATTAAATTTCATTTTATTTATTTAATTATTCGAAATTTATTTATTTAAAATTAAATAAATCCTACTTCCAACTATCCAGCTAACCTTGTTGCAGGAGTATGTGGTTTTAGCTTGTGTGTAAGTTTTCAAAACCTATTATTACTTGATTGCAAATAGCCATGGTTACCTTTTTGCCAGATCTAATGATGTGATGGCTCCCTTGGTCAAGTAAATAATTTGTAACAGGTAAATTTTACAATCTTCTTTCATCTGTGTATGACCTAGCAACATGATAGGACCCATCCAAGTGTGTACCTGTGTGAGCCTATATGTTTATTTTATTATATAGATGCATATAGGTTGTTGCTACATAAAATGTCACACCATGATAGATTTTATTTAGGTCCATTTAGTTATTGGATCTATTCAATTAATAACAGTTATTTATTTTAAGGTTAAATTCTTCTCTTTTGGCCCTTGTGTGAGAGTTGGGAGCCATAGAAGTGGGTACGACATACTGAACCCAGCACCCCTTCACATGAACTACCCCAATTGTGATGGCCCATTTGCCTGATTTAAATAACTGTACTAGGTTAATTATATTAGTTTGACCTAATAAAATTGAATTAGCAACATAATTAACTTTTAAAATATATGAAAATTTATTTTCATTTTAATATTTTAAAGTTAATTTTAAGAAAAACACTTTTAGTTTTAGATATTATTTCTAGACAAACTATTTGTATTTTTCTTGTATTTAATTAAATAAAGAATTTTAACTAACTAGATTCTTTCTGGAACTTATTTAATTAAATATTCCTATTTAAGTTATAAATTAGTTATTTTAACTGATTTTTCATATCTAACTTAAATTTGAATATTTTATTTAAATTTAAAATAAAGTTGAGGAATCCTAGGCATTAGTTATTAAAGATTCTTAAGATATTTTTTAAGTTAGTTTTAAACTTAAAATGGAATATTTTTCAAATTAAGTGGTTACAACTTAATTTTTGATATTTAATTAAATCTAAATTTGAAATTATTTAAGTTCTAGATTTTTTCTAAACAACTTAAATTAGATATTTTTCAAATTTTGTTTGAAAAGATACTTAGTCAAATAAGATATTTTTTAGACAGTTATTTCTAGACTACTTATTATTTCTAATATTTAAATAGGAAAATATCATACATTGTGAAATTAATTATTTAAATAATTAATTTTGGTACAATTTTATTAAAGTATATTTTTCCTAGTATTAAACTAAAAATTAATAATTAAGCCTTCTCTACACTTAATTATTTATTTCTTGAATTTAATACATTTAATTAACTTGAAAAATTTAAATATCTAAGTTGATTCTCATCATGATACTTAAATATTTATTTATTTTTCATGACACTCAATTAAATAGAAAATTATTTTTAGGTTGCAATTTAATTTTTCAACTTAAATTTAAATAATTTTCAAAATATATATTTTTTCTTTATTTTATTAATCAATTTCGAAAATTGCATTTTAATTATGCAATATTTTTGAATTTATCTTGAAAAATAGATTGAGTTGTAAATTAATTATATATTTTAATTAATTCTTGGGGCAACTTAAATGTGGCGGACTTCTTCGGCCTCTGTCCCGCCCAGTTCACTCCTAAGGGCATTAAGTATCTGTCTGCCCTCTACGTCCTTTATGCCTTCCAGAAGTGGGATATGCCTTCTACCCACGAGGTTAGCTGGTTCTTTGATTTGAAGTCCACCCCCAAGCAAGGCAGGTCGGGGTACTTCTATTTCTCTCAACCAGACTTCAAGTGGTTGACGGGCACCGATGATTCGGCCATCAGCAAAATTGGGCATTTTGTTGATGAGTACTTCTTGGTGGATGGCGCAGGCATCACCCGTACTCGGTTCCAGCAGATTCCAACATATTACCATCCTCCCCTCACTCTTGCACTTAGGGATAGAGCTCAAAAGCTTGCTCGACTACCGGGGGAAGACCGGAATATCATCCATTTGACCTCCAAGGATAACTTTTTTGAAGTACAGCCTCTATCCAAAGGATTTTATTCTTAAGCCAGTGAGGGAGAGGAAGAGGAAATCTGGTGCTGGACGGGCTGAACGAGCTCATAAGGAGAATGAACTCATTCAACTCAAGCGTGAAGCTAAGTTGAAGGGAGGTGCAAGGGCCAAGCAATATGCTCAGGAGCCCTTGAATCCTGAAGATGAAGCTGAGGAATAGTAGGGGACTCCGCTCAAAAGGAGGAAGAAACTTCCAGCCCAGCCCAGGCCTATTGAACATGCAATTCGCATTAGGGAGCCCATCTCTCCTGCTCGGCCGTCTTCTCCCATGCTCGGAAAAGGGAAAGCTATTATGTCTGAAATAAGATGCATGTCAGGTGATGATGGACTTTCGAGGCCTGCCTGGACAATCATCTTGCATACTACTCCGTCTTGTTTTTTAAGCTTCTTGACTATTATGCTTTATGTTTCTGATGTCTGTTTTCTCCAACAATGTTGTTTTTGTTCCGTGCAGACATGTCTCTGAAGATGCTTGATGCTCTGAAGAAGAGGATTGGGGGAATCTCCAACGCATCTCCCCCGACCAAGAAGTCTAAAGGCGGTGAGGGGACCGCTTCTAAGGAAGAGACGCCTGCTGGGGAGGTCATCGATCTTTCTGAGGAGCTAACGGTTGCAAACCCTTCTTCTCCAAAAGTTGCCAAGTCTAAGGAGTCTCGAGGAGGGAGTTCGGACAGGTCTGACCAACCGAGAGGTGGGTCTGAGCTGGTGCGGACCCCTACTACGCCTTTGCCAGTGCTTCCAGAGGCCAAGAAAGGCAAGGAGATAATAGCCCACTATATGAACTAGCTTGTTCCTGAGGTTAGTGTGCAGTTGGCCGGTGTTGACAATGACTCTTCTCTAGAGCTGCTGATGGGGAGAGTCTTGAAGGAATTCACAAGGGTAAGTCTTTCTTGACGATTTCCTTTAATCCTCTTTACTTGGCTCAAATACTAAAGTTTTTCCTCTGTGCAGGCCGGTCTGAAGTTAGCCTACACCTACTCCCGGGCTAAGTCTGCTTCTTCCAAGAACACGGCTTTGTCCAACACCATGAGGGTGGAGGTGGACTTGGCCAGGAAAGATGATAATGACGCTAGTGCGAAACTCGAAGCATTTCGGATGGAGTTCGGTGAAGCCAACAAGAAGCTTTTTACTGCCCATAAGAAAATAGCTGAGCTGACTAAGGATCTTGAGGCTTCTGACCGACTTGAGGAGACCATCAAGACTTTATCTGCTGAAGTGAACAACCTTCACGATGAAAGGACGTCTCTTCGAGCGGTCCTTCGTCAGGTGGAGGAAGAGAAGAAGTCTAAGGAGGAGGAGCTTATGGCCGAGGTGACGAGGCTGGGAGAGACAATTCATGCCTTGGAGACAGCCGGTCTTGAGCTTTTTAACGACTTTTGGAAGGCTAATCCTCAGGCAAACTTCGACTACTTGGGTGAAGCTAAGGACATGTACCTTGAGTTCTACGCTTCCCAAGTGGCTTGTGGTGAAACCCAGGCTGCTGCTTCTACCTCTGGTCAGAAGGCTGATGTACTTCCCGTTCAAACAATAGATCCTTCAGCTCCTGCCGGCCCAGAAGACCCGAACCAAGAACCTGGGACTCCAACTGTTTAAATACTTCTTCTTTTGTCCTTTTATTTTTATCTTATCTTATTCAGCCCTAAGGCCTTTTCTAAGACATCATGACCAGCTAAGCGGTCTTTAAACTTGGAATTATTTTTCATTTTGCAAACAACGGGCTGACCAGGCAGCTTTTAATCCTAGTCTTACGTGCTTTTGTTTATAATCATCGTGCAATTCTGACTGTTTCAGCTTTACCAAATTCTTTGTACCGGTATAAGTGCCCCCTAGTGACCGAGTAGACTTATGACTCTTGGTCACTTGTTTCTTACAAGTATTCTTTTTTATCTGTTCGGTGCTTTGGGTTTGACCAAACCTTTTGTACGCACTGGATGGTAAATTAGAAACATGCTGATAATTTAGACTCAATTTGAATTTTAAAATAACTATCTTTATTCATATATTGATCGAAAAATGTGTTTGTTATCGTAGTAACTTACATCAGACCTATTTGATCTAATCTGATGTTTTAGCTTAACACGAAATAAAACAAATTGCAGAAATAGAAATTGTACTTTAAATGGTGGTCACCTGACCTGAGTACTTTTTTCCTTTTATCGAACCCTTTGAGCGTAGTCCGCCAAGCAAGCCACTCACTTAAGAGTAAATGTTCATTAAGTACTTTGCGTGGTCATCCGACCTGGTACTTTATTGGTAGTATTTTCTTAAATGTTCCCCATTCTAATACCGTGGTAGTAGAACGAGTTGCATTTTTTCATCATACTTACCTAATTTGTATGCTCCGGATTCGAGAACTTCGACCACTTGATGGTCCTTCCTAATTAGGTCCAAGTACACCTGCCGTACTGTCTTTGGTGTTTAAGAATACCCTTCTTAGGACCATATCTCCCACGAAGAATTTTTGAGCCTTCACTAGTTTGTTAAAATATCGAGCTACTTTTTGTTGATGGGCCATCAACGTCAAGTTTGCAGTGGCTCGTCTCTCTTCGATTTCATCAAGTGATTCAGCCAGGAGTACGTGATTGGTATCTTGGTTGTACATCAATCTTCTGTGAGATGATGGGTCGAGTTCTACAAGCAGCATAGCTTCATATCCGTATGCCATAGCGAACGGTGTTTGTCCGGTTGTTGTTTTCTCAGTTGTACTATATGACCATAGAACTTCAGGAAGCTCTTCTGGCCAATTTCCTTTGGCATCTTTGAGTTTTTTCTTTAGTGTATCCTTCAGGGTCTTGTTGACTACTTCAACTTCACCATTCGCTTGAGGATGTGCCACTGCGGAGAAACTTTTGATGATACCATAGGATTGGTTGTTGAACTGCTTGCCATTGTCTGAAACTATCTTGTACAACAGTCCGAACCGGCAGATTATGTTCTCATAATAAAGGCTTGAAATTTCTTTGATGTAATGGTTGTGAGTGGTTCGGCTTCTGTCCATTTGGTGAAGTAATCAACCCCTACCACTGCATACTGCATTCCTCCTTTGCCTTTGGGTAATTGTCCGATCAGCTCAATTCCCCAAATGGCAAAGGGCCACGGACTTTGCATGTGAGTCAACTCGTTAGGTGGAGCTCTAGGTATCTTTGAAAATCTCTGGCATTTGTCACATTTCTTAACATATGCTTTTGAATCTTCAATCATCGTTGGCCAGAAGTAACCTTGCCTTATAATTTTCTTAGATAAGCTTTGCCCGGCGGCATGATTTCCACAAAATCTGTCATGCACTTCACATAGGAGTCGTGCAGCTTCTTCTTGAGTAACACATCTGAGCAATGGCATTGAGAATCCTCTCATGTACATAATTCCCTCTACTATGATATACCGTGCAACTTTCCTTCTCATTTTTTGAGCTTCACTCCGATTATCAGGGAGTTTCCAAGAGTCGAGGTAGGCTGCTATTGGTGTCATCAAATTTGGGAAAGTATCAATCATTTCGATTTCTTCCGTGCCAGTGATGCTAGGCTCTTCGAGGAACTGAATAGGAACCAAGTTCGCCTTGTCACTTACATTGCTGCTTGTCAATTGAGCTAACGCGTCTGTAGTTGTGTTTTCTTCCCTTAGAATTTGTGTGAGGCCGTAGCTTTTGAATTGTGCAAGAAGATCATGTATTTTGCTCAGATATGCTATCATCTTTTCTCCCCGAGCCTCATATCCTTTGGATACATGATTTACCACCAGCTATGAATCACTGCAGATTTCAATGTGTTCGGCTATCATCTCCCGGCCTAGTTTTAGTCCAGCAATTAGGGCTTCATACTCAGCTTCGTTATTAGATGCTTTAAATCCAAACTTGACTGCAGCGTGCAGGTGTTGCCCCCAGGTGTGACAAGGGCAATTCCTGCACCAGATAACTAATCTGTAGCTGACCCATCTACATGTAGTTTCCAGGTCGGCTTATCTTCATTATTACTTGGCTGAGGTGTTTGTACTGGCTCGGGTTGCTTTCTGGTATGCTTTCTTCCTTGCCTGTGCATTCTACCACAAAGTCTGCTAAGGCTTGGCCTTTGATTGTTGTTTGGGGTTGGAAAGTAATTTCGTATTGGCCCAACTCCACCACCCACTTGAGTAGCCGTCCAGAGGAATCTGGCTTTTGCAGTATTTGGCGTAATGGTTGGTCAGTGTACACCCGAACAGGATGAGCTTGAAAATAAGGCCTTAACTTTCTTGTTGCTAGAATAAGGCAATAGACGAGTTTCTCTATCAATGGGTATCGGCCTTTGGCCTCAATGAGTCTTTTACTGATGTAATAGACTGGGTGATGTATGTTGTTCTCTTCTCTGATTAGCACGGCACTTACGGTATGTTCCATGATAGCTAAGTATATTCCAAGTTCTTCTCCGTCCAGAGGTTTTGAGAGTATGGGAGGTTTTGAAAGTTGCACTTTTAGCTCTTGGAAAGCTTTTTCACATTTCTCCGTCCACTCAAACTGCTTGTTTCCTCGTAGGATATTGAAGAATGGGACACACTTATCTGTTGATTTTGAAACAAACCTGTTGAGTGTGGCGATCCGACCAATCAAACTTTGCACTTCCTTGGTTTTAGTTGGCGACTTCATATCCAGGATGTAACACCCTAACTAGCATAGACGTGTTAGCGTGATTTTAAACGTATTGTGCAGCTCGTTGCTAATCAACGAGGTTATTGAAAATCGTGAATAATTAAAATTTTGCTTATTTAATTAGAACTTAAAGTATTACGTATATAAAATCCCGGGATCCCGTTTTCAAAATACATTTATAAAAGTTTGCTATACACATATACAAAAGTTTTTTCACCTAGCGACTATTAGCAAAAGCCTTGATGTCCCCTAAGATCGTACGCTCCAGGCCTAACCGCCCTAACATGTACAATCTTCACCTGCTCGTTCTCACGGCTCCTCAGCTTTAGCTTTGCCCTTACCTACACATGGAAATAGCACTGTGAGTCGATAGACTCAGTAAGAAAAGCATAACATAAAACATACTAATATCTCGGGTTATAATCAGGCGCCCATACACCCAACCATAACCCTAACTGAGTCAGGAACGTTCTCGACAAAGTATGACTAACTGCGAATCCAGCCTATACTCAGTACTCTAGTTGTACTGATGTGGTAGCAGATAATTCATACTATCTGATAGCCTAGCATATATCTGTTGGCATCTCGGTGAAACTCTATGTACACCTCACTGTTGCCCTGATATGCTAATCTGATGGCTATAGATTTGCCTAACATATATCTGTTGGTATCTCGGTGCAACTCTATGTACACCTCCACCGATACCCTGATATGTTATTCTGATGGAAACTAACATGTACGCTAAACATGTAATCACATATGCATGACATTATACTAATCTTATCTCAATTCCGAATTTAGGTGTGTCAGCTAACCTGAGTGGAACAATTGTTCGGCGAATTATAGGCTCCTAAATCACATCGATAACAACATGAATAAGTGACTCACTAAATCACAACCGGGACTTAGGTTTTGAACCAAAAACCTATCTTCATCAACTTAATATGGCAATACCCTAAACTAGCAGGGAATTAACCAACCAAAGCTTTGAAACTAACTCGAATCGAAAACACGAAAAAGTGCAGGAAACCGGTTTCTGATCCGGTTAACCAGTTTTACAAGGCTTGTAAAACCGGTTAACCGGTTTTACACCAGGTAACCTAAAATTTTTGAAAACCTAATCAATTTGACTCCAAACCTTACCAAACCTTCCAGACCTGCATAATATACCCCAATAAACCATTTCCAAGCAAGAAAACTAATACCCAAGCTCAGAATCGAGTTTCAACATTAAAGCTCCAAGTTTGAGTTCTAAAATTCAAACCATCATTAAACCTAATAACAGCCATCAATTCAAGCTTAGATCAACATAATCTAACATAATTGAACCTCTGAAAACTATATCAAACATTAACAGCAACCACAGAACCCTAACTAACAATTCATGCAAAATTCTTACTCCAAAACAAAAGAAAGCTAAATAGAAGGTTACTAAAGCTATACCTTCAAAGGATCCTCCAACAATCAACTTAAAACCAGTAAAAACCATCTGAAAAACACCCCAAGCTATTGCCTTTCCCCAAGGGTTTCGAAGGAGAGAGAGAGAGAAGAGACCAAAAATGTGATCTTTTCTTCTTTTTGATATTTTGTAAAAATGAGATATTAAAATGATAAAAAGTGTTTTTATCTACTTAAATCATTTCATAAAATCAGATTTAAACAATTAAATTAAAATCACAAAAGGACAAAACACAAATGGTTAAAAGACCATTTTGCCCTTCCCACACTAAAAGTCATAAAATGGCACTTAGGGTATTTTGGTCACTTCAAAGGTTTCTACTATTCCCAACATTCCCAATGTCTAACTTTATTGTTCCACTATACTAAAAATACTAAGATGTGATTCTTATAGCCAAACACCGCATTCCAATATTGTCGGGCACAAAACAAGCAAAATTATGAAATTTCTATATATGACATAAAAATGCATTCTGAATTCAAATAAATCATCATAAATAAATAATGCAATACTAATAAATAATTTTAATAATTAAGCCCTAATTATCTGCTAATTTCCAAATTAAAGCTAAACGGTCTTTACAATTATCCCCCCCCCCCCTTAAAAGGATTTCGTCCTCGAAATCTAACCTGAACAACTCTGAATATTTAACTCTCATGTCTGATTCTAACTCCCAGGTGGATTCCTCCACCTTGCTGATTCTCCAGAGTACTTTGACCAAAGCTATGGTCTTATTCTGAAGGACTTTATCCTTTCTATCAACGGTAGGTACCTACTCCAGGAGCCTTCAAAATCCATAGCACAAGCTCGTAACATATCTTCTAGTATCTGAATCGTCCTTCTGGACTGTTCATCAGTCTAAGGATGGAAAGACGTATTGAATTTCAGTTTGGTACCCATGGCCCGTTGTAAACTCTGCCAAAATTTTGAAGTGAACTTCGGATCCTTATCTGAAACTATGGACTTTGGCACACCATGCAATCTTAATATCTCTTTAACATACAAGTCCGCGTACTGATCCACCGAAAAGGTTGTTTTAACAGGTAGAAAATGAGCAGACTTCGTAAACCGGTCTACCACAACCCAAATTGAATCAAATAAACCCGTGGTTCTAGGTAACCCAACCACAAAGTCCATTGTGATGTCTTTTAACTTCCACTCAGGTAGGGTTAAAGGCTTCAACAACCCTACTGGTCTCTGATGTTCAGCCTTGATATTTTGACAAGTTAGGCATCTCGATACGAATTCTACCACATTCTTCTTCATTCCGCTCCACCAGAAGTAGGGTTTAAAATCTTGATACATCTTGGTGGTGCCAGGATGCAGGGAATTGTTGGAAATTATTTTACCAGGATCTTAGATCTACTCACAAGTATGTTGTTTAAACACCCTAAATATGAACTTTCTAAAACGATAAAATAAGCACATATAAAGTTAAAAAAACCTTACATTGATGCAGCGGAATTAATGTCTCCTTCCACTCAGATCTCTAACCCTTGAATCCTTTCTGTAGCAGAGTATAATAAAGATCTGAGCCCGAATGTCCTTCTTCTTCAAGTTTGATCCTTCACAGTCTTCCAATCTATGATTGAGTTACTGCTTGCTGTGTGTGGGCACTTACTCTTTCACTAGGGTCACGAAAAAGATGAAGGGAAAAGAGAGAGGGATTTCGGCCAGGTATAGAAAGTGGGGAAGGCTCAGTTTTTCTGAAGAGAGAAATTTCTGTCAGAAAAGGTTATTGAAAACTTGTGATTTGACTGAGCCATCACTTTCTATTTATAGGCAACTACTAGGTCTAGGTTAGGATTTATTTGGCATTAAAATAATGAAAATATTAATTTGAAAAAGCACATTAAGTGGCCGGCCATGGTGTAGTAATGGGCCTCACTTAATTTTGCAATTTTATCAAATTTTATCTCTATTTTCTCAAAAACGCCAATTTTCCAATTCTAACCTTTTAAATGCCAAAACTAATTATTTAATAACTAAAATAGATTATTAAATAATATTGTCATTTAATTTAATTATTAATTAGACATATAAAGTCCATTAATAAATAAATAAACCTAGAAACTCTTTTCTTTACAATTTCACCCCTGCTTAGTGAAAATTCATAAAATTAGACATAGTCTAACTTTAGAATTATAATTGATCAATCACGAATCAATTAATGAGTCGTACAAGCAGAATGTTCTCAACTAGAATGGGGACCATGGATCTATATGCTGAGCTTCCAATAAGTGAACCAAATTTACCAAGTAAATTCCTACTTATTAATTCTTCGTTGAATCCACTCTTAGAACTTAGAATTGCACTCTCAGACTTATATAGAGCATATTGTATGTTCCACGATATCAATATACTATCTCATTTAACCATTGTTATAATCTTATTGTGATTTAAAGATCCTCTATATAGATGATCTACATCGAGATGGGATTTCTTTACCGTTCTCACCCCTCAATGTATTTTGCCCCTTAAAACACTTAGCTACCTGTAAATGGTGTTTAGTGATCTAGTAATTAGTCAGTTAAACAAGAGCTCATCCATTTACTTCTATTTGCTAAGCTCGAAGGGAATCATCACTTGACTTCTATACACCAGTAGAAGCTATAGATTCCATATTTATGTTCAGCACTCCCACTCAATCATACTATCATGTTTCCAAAATATACGTATCACCCTGACCCAAAAGTAGGCTTAACTAATAAATCAAAGAACATGAATAGCACTCTTGAGTTGAGCCTAAGCATATGAGGATTTAGATTCTTTTAATCTTAAGATCAACTACTGATATTGACTTGGAAAGATATGTATAACAGTAAGTTTATAATATCTTAACTTAGTTGCAATATTGGTCCAGTCCAATGTATACTCCATACATTCGAAACTAGTATACTTTACTAATGTCCTGGAAAGAACATAACACTTACTCCAAGTGTAAGTACACATCATCGCTGATTATCACATTAGTGTAAATCCAATAACACTGATGAAACAGGGACCAAAACTTTTGATTCATATGATCACAATCACATTCCACTGTGTTGACGATACTGTAATTGTGAATAAACATATGATTTGGATTTAACTGATTTTGTGTGTATGAGTGTAATAAACATATTAAACATATTAAACCATTAGCATGTAAAATTCATGCAAACATCAATCACTTCAAATTTCTTATATTGATAACTAATCAGATTGTAAAGAGTTTTATTTAGGGCATAAAACCCAACAAACTCCCACTTGCACTAATATAAAACAAACTGTGCAAATAGGTCAATCTGATGTCTTGATCTTCATATCAAGTGTAGTATATTTGAATCCACCCAAACTTCTGGAAACTAGTTCATAAATACACTTATGAAACATCCTTTACTATATGCTTTACTCATCAAGGGATACTGAAATCTTTACTGTTTTAAAAGTACATCTGAATTAACAGAAGACATATCTCTCATATTTTAAAATATGTAATTGAGATAATACAGTGTAGACTTTTCTTCAGTGATATAGCTTTCTGGTATTTTCCAATAGACCAAGTTATAGTTCTTCTCTGGTAGAGCTTGAATTATTATAAAATAATTCCTCCACCCATAAAGTAAGCACCATCTTACAGAATTTCGAAATAAGATGGTGTGATACAAAGACAACTGATACACAGTTCCTTAATATATAACATATAGATCACTTTCATAAATCCTTCTTGAATATCTTCTAATGTTCCCTATTTGATTACATCTCAGATAGCTCCCACTCAATAGCAGATGTCTGGTTAAATAATACTTTTAACCTCTGATTGTTTAGAGAGTTACCTAGTTGTGACTTTTGTATTAGTCTGGAACTTTAAGTCAAGACTAAGTCATCAACATAGCAGACTAGTATTTGAAGTGAAAAATACATGCCAGAGATAAAGTAATCAAAATTAAGATACCATCAAATTTTATGAGGATTAAGAATTCTTGGTTCAAGTCATTCGAATGGACTGAACTAGAGTTCTTTATCTTATTCTCATAATTCTGATAAGCTATTCCTATCCATGTGAATGGTTAGATTTGCTTTTCAGTAGTGTTCTTAAGTATCTATCACAATTATCAACCTAATGAAGATGGGTATAGAATTTTAAAATTCTCCCACTCAATTAAGGTAGTGTGAAACTTTAACAAAGAACTTTCAAAGGTATCAAACTTTTACTTACAATAGTAAAAAACGAAATGGAACATACAATCAAGATCAAGAATTTATATTGACAATAGCTGACTCATTATATTACTTCTATGTTTAAACAAGATATGTGTTTCATAGGGAATTGTGGAATAGACTCCACCCCTAAGAATATACATATAGGGTACTTGTGGATAACCTCCACCCCTAAGTATATAGAGATTATGATCCACCCCTAAAGGTAGTAAAGATCATGATTCTCTTAGTGTGATAGAATTTATGTGGAGTTGAATACTATCCAGAGTTCATTAGATATAAAAGATCGTTGAACTGCATAGGTTTCTTAACTTTTCTCCACCCCTATCAAATCATAAGATCCTTTTATTAAACAAATTCTTAATAATTGTATGAGAATGAACAATTATTGATAAACATAGAAATAATTTCTAGTGTTTATATAATATAACTCTATGAAGAGTTGAAAATATTATAGAATTTGCATCAATAATAAAAACACTTACACATACAAACATACAAATATAATGTGGTAATAATTGATGAAGATAAATTAAATGAAGCTCAATCTCATAAATTGCAATAGTAAATTTCGAAAATAAAACTTTATTAATAATAAAAAAAATGTATTGCAACAATATGAGAGAAACAGGGATAAATATCCCTGACTAAAATTTGAAATCCAAATTTTTAAACTAAAACAATTAATTCAAAAAAAATTGAAGAGCTTCATCTTCATCTGGACGATTTCACCCTTGGTCCAGCTTTCTGATCCAACTCAATTGAGTTCAAGTAGCTTGGCCTATAAGAAGAAGAAAACAAATAAACAAAGTTTAGTCCAGAATCATAAATCCAATTGGATAATAATTCACTAAAACTCTTAAAGTTTATTAATGGAAATACCTTGTTTCTTTGCAAGAATTTTAGGACACTGGGGTTTTCAATGACCTTTCTCATTGCAGTAGAAACACTTTCCTTTAAGTGTAGCATCACCGGAAGGAGCAGCCTTTTTATTGGCTTTTGTTCGTTTCTTAGTGTTGTGCCACTTCCTCTTCGATTTGGGCTTTGAAGCAGATGCAACATTTGCTTCAGGTTTGATCGTCCCATTACCATTCCCAGGATTGTGAGGTTTACTCCCTTTCTTCTTGGGTCCTCCAATCAAATTTTCATAAGATTGAAGGTCATTGACTAATTCATGAAAGTCAATTTCCTTCTTATTCATGACATAATTTGATGTATATGGTAGAAATGCTGGAGTCAGGCTATTCAAGATAAGACTAACTTGAGTAGCACTGTCCATTTCAGCACCATGATCCTGGGCTTCTTGGAAATAACTGGACATGAGGAGAACATGGTCACGCACGTTTTGATGAGGTTCCATCCGTGCGTTAATGTACTTCTTAGTCGCGTCAAAGCGTGACTGAAGTGATGCCTTACCGAATAGCTCATTCAACTTCGTCATAACTTCAGCAGCCTTCTCAGTTTTAGAAAACCGAGTTTTGAGGGTGTCAACCATGCTAGAAAGCATAAAGTATAGAACTTTGTCATTTGCTTTCTGCCAACGCTCATACTTTTCTTTCACAGCTTTGGATGCATTATCCCTAGGCACTTCAGGTGACGGCTCAGTCAAAACAAACAAGGCACTTTCTCCTATGAGAGCAATATTATTGTTCTCATTCCATTTATTAAAGTTAGATCCATTCAGCTTGTTTTCAGTCAACAGTGATAACATGGGATTCATTTTGACAAAACAGAATACTACAAAATAATAGAAATCAACAAATAGAAATTAATAATGGTTTAACACAAAATCAATTCAGAAATTATAAGCACATAGCAAGTAGGACTGATATGAGAAAATACTTAAAAAATTCAATCCTAAATAATTTCCAAGGTTTTCAACAAACTGATATCAGTGTCCCGTTTAGGCGAGAGTCAAAGCTACCATCCATTGAACAGAGTTGTCAGCTCATCTAAAATGTTAAACATTCTAGCAACCTTTTATTCGATCAAGATTGGAATCCAGCGTTGTCCCGTTTAGGCGAGAGTCAAGGCTATTCTATCTCATGAGCTTCTACCATTGTTTCGCAATTTGCAAGTCAAATATGGTCGCCACCATTAGGGTGATCTATACCATATAAAACACTTACAAACCACTTATCATGCGAGATTAAACGGTGCGAAATTGCTAATGAACGTTCCTCCATTAGGGAGGATTACTCACTAAAACAAACGCGGTGTAAAACCCACAATGGAGATCGAATATCTTAATAATAATAAAGCTCATTATTTAAAATGTATTTTCTTTATTATTCTAATAAATAAATCTCATTAAATTCTAAATTAAGAATTAAAATTCAAAAATAAGAATTTAATAAATATTTATAAAATTATACTTAGATGGTGATTGAAATAAAATTAATAATTTCCATCTTAGTAATAATCTTAAATACAAATATTAAGGAAATTAATTTAAGTTGAATTAAATTAAATAATTAGCAACTTAAAAATTTCCTTTGAGAATATATTTATTTAGTTCGAAAATTTAAAGTATATAAAAGAAATATACTATTTTCGAAAATAATAAAATTAGAAAAGAAATACTTCAAGCAAAAATATCACCTATCTAGATTTTCTTTTGACTAGTTAATTCAATTTCTAATAATATATATATTTTAAATTCATTTATTTTAAATTAATCAATTAAATGAAAAAATCATTGACTTGAGTTGGTCCAAGAATTAATTAAAATAAATAATTAATTTACAACTCAATCTATTTTTCAAAAATAAAAAATTCGAAAATATTGCATAATTAAAATTGAAATTTCGAAATTGATTAATAAAATAAAGAAAAATATATGTATTTTTAAAATTACTTAAATTTAAGTTGAAAAATTAAATTTCAACCTAAAAATAATTTTCTATTTAATTAAGTGTCATGAAAAATCAATAAATATTTAAGTATCATGATGAAAATCAACTTAGATATTTAGATTCTTCAAGTTAATTAAATGTATTAAATTCAAGAAATAATAATTAAGTGTAGAGAAGGCTTAATTATTTATTTCTAGTTTAATACTAGGAAAAATATACTTAATAAAATTGTACCAAAATTAATTATTTAAATAATTAATTTCACAAAGTATATTATTTTTCCTATTTAAATATTAGAAATAATAAGTAGTCTAGAAATTACTATCTAGAAAATATCTTATTTGACTAAGTATCTTTTCAAAAATTTGAAAAATATCTAATTTAAGTTAGATAGATAAAATCTAAAACATAAATAATTTCAAATTTAGATTTAATTAAATATCAAAAATTAAGTTGTAACCACTTAATTTGAAGATATCTTTTTAAGTTAATATTCGAAAAGATATTAACCTAAAAAATATCTAAAATATTCCATTTTAAGTTAATATTTGAAAAAGATATTAACTTAAAAAGTATCTTAAGAATCTTTAATAACTAATGCCTAGGATTCCTCAACTTGATTTAAAATTTAAATCAAATATTCAAATTTAAGTTAGACAAGAAAAATCAGTTGATACAACTAATTTATAACTTAAATAGGAATATTTAATTAAATAAGCTCCAGAAAGAATCTTAGTTAGTCAAAATTCTATATTTAATTAAATACAAGAAAAATACAAATAGTTTGTCTAGAATTAATATCTAAACTAAAAGTGTTTTTCTTAAAATTAACTTTAAAATATTAAAATGAAAAATAAATTTTTATATATTTTAAAAGTTAACTATGTTGCTAATTCAATTTTATTAGGTCAAACTAATGTAATTAACCTAGTACAGTTATTCAAATTAGGCAAATGGGCCTTCACAATTGGGGTAGTTCATGTGAGGGGGTGTTGGGTTCAGTATGTCGTACCCACTTCTATGGCTCCCAACTCTCACACAAGGCCCAAAAGAGAGGAATTTAACCTTAAAATAAATAACTGTTATTAATTGAATAGGTCCAATAACTAAATGGACCTAAATAAAATCTATCATGGTGTGACATTTTATTTAGCAACAACCTATATGCATCTATATAATAAAATAAACACATAGGCTCACACAGGCACACTTTGGATGGATCCTATCATGTTGCTAGGTCATACACAGATGAAAGAAGATTGTAAAATTTACCTGTTACAAATTATTAACTTGACCAAGGGAGCCATCAGATCATTAGATCTGGCAAAAAGTAACCATGGCTATTTGCAATCAAGTAATTAATAGGTTTTAAAAAAAAAACTTACACACAAGCTAAAACCACATACTCCTGCAACAAGGTTAGCTGGATAGTTGGAAGTAGGATTTATTTAAATTTAAATAAATAATTTCAAAAAATAAATAATTAAATAAAAAAAATTAATTTTTCGAAAAAATAAAAAATAAAAAAAAATATTTTTAATTTCGGAAATAATAAAAAAAAAATATTTAAATTTCGAAAATTAAAAAAAAATATTTAAAATTAAACCTACTTTTTGAAAAATTAGGTTTCAACCAACCTAAATATCATTTCAAAATTTGCTAACTACTTTTAAAAAATTAAATGTTATTTTAAAAATAAAAATTAAATAAAAATTAGAAAAGATAAATGAAATATCTTATCAGATTTTAAATTTAATTTAAATAAATAAAATAACAAAATTTAAAAGTTAGCAAAATATCTTACATCTATTTAAAATTACATGATTATAAATATCTTATTTTAAATTTAAATAAGGTCAAAATATCTAAAAAAGATTTGATTTTAAAAAAAAAATATTTATAAAATCTGACCTTAAATTTAAAAATAAGATAAGATATAATCAAATTTAAAAATAAGATAGATTTTTAAGCAAGAAGATAGATACTAATTCTATTCAAATTCAAATTCAAATTCAAATTACACTAATATCTTGAATTAAATTAAAAAAATATATTAAATTAATTCAAAATGATAATTAGAATTGAATTAGGAATAGTAATAGTATATATACAAAACTATACAAAAAATCGGAAGTTAATTCCATGAAAAAGTATAAAAAATCGAAGAAAAACGAAAAAAATTGTGAACCGTACGGACAGATTTGCGATCGCAGGAAAATTTCAGCACAGCCCCGATTTTTTCAAATCTTGAAAAATTTATAACTAATTCAAATATAATCGAAATTGAGTTCTGTAAAAGGCTAACGTGCTTAATTTTTTCCATACTATCCAATAAAAATAATTCCAGAAACAAAATCGCAATTATTTTTCACGAAAATTTACAAATATCAATCAATCATCAAATAACACTCAATACAACATGATACCATCCAAAAAACAAACAAACAATCGTTTTAAAGTCCAAATTTCATGTAAGTAAATCAATTACCATGGCTCTGAGGCCAGTTGTTGGAAATTATTTTACCAGGATCTTAGATCTACTCACAAGTATGTTGTTTAAACACCATAAATATGAACTTTCTAAAACGATAAAATAAACACATATAAAGTTAAGAAAACCTTACATTGATGCAGCGGAATTAATGTCTCCTTCCACTCAGATCTCTAACCCTTGAATCCTTTCTGTAGCAGAGTATAATCAAGATCTGAGCCCGAATGTCCTTCTTCTTCAAGTTTGATCCTTCACAGTCTTCCAATCTATGATTGAGTTACTGCTTGCTGTGTGTGGGCACTTACTCTTTCACTAGGGTCACGAAAAAGATGAAGGGAAAAGAGAGAGGGATTTCGGCCAGGTATAGAAAGTGGGGAAGGCTCAGTTTTTCTGAAGAGAGAAATTTCTGTCAGAAAAGGTTATTGAAAACTTGTGATTTGACTGAGCCATCACTTTCTATTTATAGGCAACTACTAGGTCTAGGTTAGGATTTATTTGGCATTAAAATAATGAAAATATTAATTTGAAAAAGCACATTAAGTGGCCGGCCATGGTGTAGTAATGGGCCTCACTTAATTTTGCAATTTTATCAAATTTTATCTCTATTTTCTCAAAAACGCCAATTTTCCAATTCTAACCTTTTAAATGCCAAAACTAATTATTTAATAACTAAAATAGATTATTAAATAATATTGTCATTTAATTTAATTATTAATTAGACATATAAAGTCCATTAATAAATAAATAAACCTAGAAACTCTTTTCTTTACAATTTCACCCCTGCTTAGTGAAAATTCATAAAATTAGACATAGTCTAACTTTAGAATTATAATTGATCAATCACGAATCAATTAATGAGTCTTACAAGCAGAATGTTCTCAACTAGAATGGGGACCATGGATCTATATGCTGAGCTTCCAATAAGTGAGCCAAATTTACCAAGTAAATTCCTACTTATTAATTCTTCGTTGA
Source organism: Cannabis sativa (assembly GCF_029168945.1). NCBI lineage: Eukaryota > Viridiplantae > Streptophyta > Magnoliopsida > Rosales > Cannabaceae > Cannabis > Cannabis sativa. The sequence goes on from NC_083606.1 coordinate 26,344,701, forward strand.
ATCCACTCTTAGAACTTAGAATTGCACTCTCAGACTTATATAGAGCATATTGTATGTTCCATGATATCAATATACTATCTCATTTAACCATTGTTATAATCTTGTTGTGATTTAAAGATCCTCTATATAGATGATCTACATCGAGATGGGATTTCTTTACCGTTCTCACCCCTCAATGTATTTTGCCCCTTAAAACACTTAGCTACCTGTAAATGGTGTTTAGTGATCTAGTAATTAGTCAGTTAAACAAGAGCTCATCCATTTACTTCTATTTGCTAAGCTCGAAGGGAATCATCACTTGACTTCTATACACCAGTAGAAGCTATAGATTCCATATTTATGTTCAGCACTCCCACTCAATCATACTATCATGTTCCCATAATATACGTATCACCCTGACCCAAAAGTAGGCTTAACTAATAAATCAAAGAACATGAATAGCACTCCTGAGTTGAGCCTAAGCATATCAGGATTTAGATTCTTTTAATCTTAAGATCAACTACTGATATTGACTTGGAAAGATATGTATAACAGTAAGTTTATAATATCTTAACTTAGTTGCAATATCGGTCCAGTCCAATGTATACTCCATACATTCGAAACTAGTATACTTTACTAATGTCCTGGAAAGAACATAACACTTACTCCAAGTGTAAGTACACATCATCGCTGATTATCACATTAGTGTAAATCCAATAACACTGATGAAACAGGGACCAAAACTTTTGATTCATATGATCACAATCACATTCCACTGTGTTGACGATACTGTAATTGTGAATAAACATATGATCTGGATTTAACTGATTTTGTGTGTATGAGTGTAATAAACATATTAAACATATTAAACCATTAGCATGTAAAATTCATGCAAACATCAATCACTTCAAATTTCTTATATTGATAACTAATCAGATTGTAAAGAGTTTTATTTAGGGCATAAAACCCAACAGGAATATGGAGTGGTATGAGCCTCTTCAAGAATTTCATTTCTAAGTTCCACACTATTAGGAACACAAACCGTGGTCTTGAATAACAGCATCCACTATGTAACACTGTAAAGTCTCTGGCTTGACCAGCTAAAACCTCATCTATGATTTTTACTAATTCTGGATCAATTATCTAAGCAGCTTTAATACGTTCAAGCAGATCAAATTGCAGTGTCAAGTTATGAAGTTTACCTACAACAAACTCGATGCTTGATCTGACCATTTGCTCTGCTAACTGAGGTGAAATCTGAACCATACTAGTTACTTGTCCGGGACCCTTCCTACTCAGGGCATCAGCCATTACATTGGCTTTCCCAGGATGGTAAAGGATCTCACAATCGAAATCTTTAACCAACTCTAACCAACACCTTTGTCTTATATTCAAATCTTTCTGAGTAAAGAAATATTTGAGACTTTTATGGTCAGTATAAATTTCACATCTCTCCCCGTAGAGGTAATGCCACCAAATCCTTAAAGCAAATACTACTGCGGCAAGTTCTAAATCATCAGTCAGGTACCGTTGTTCATAAACCTTAAACTGACGAGAGGCATACACAATAACCCGATCAGCCTGCATCAGTGCACACCCCAGACCCTGTCTGGATGCATCTCCTGAAAACTTGTCAGAAGGTATGGCTAACACTGGAGATGTGATTAACCTTTTATTCAGCTCCTGAAAACTTGTTTCACACTTATCCATCCATACAAAACGCTGATTCTTTTTAGTGAGCTCAGTTAAGGGTGTTGAAATTTTAGAGAATCCTTCTACAAACTGATCGATAATAACCAGCGAGACCCAAGAAGCTTCTAACTTTTGTCACTATTTTTGGTCTCGGTCAATCTCTGACGGCTTCTATCTTTCCCGGATCCACCTTGATCCAATCTTTATTAACAATGTGCCCAAGGAAGGACACCTGAGATAGCCAAAATTTGCACTTCTTGAATTTGGCATATAACTTGTGTTCTCGAAGTCGTTGTAGAACCATCAGAAGATGTTGTTCATGCTCCTCTTCTGATTGTGAGTACACAAGGATGTCGTCGATAAATATAATAACACAAATATCGAGGAAATCCTTGAATACCCTATTCATCAGATCCATGAAAGCTGCGGGAGCATTGGTCAGTCCAAAAGACACAACCAAAAATTCATAATGCCCATGCCTAGTGCGGAAAGCTATCTTTAGAATGTCCTTCTCTCGGATTCTCAACTGATGATAGCCCGATCGCAGATCCATCTTCGAAAAGACTGTTTTCCCCCTCAGGTTAAATTCTCAATTCTTTAAATTCTGCTGGAGCCATTCTGAAAAGGGCCTTAGAAACTGGTTCTGCTCCAGATGCCAAATCATTAACAAAATCAATTTCTCGCTGAAGGGGTAAACCTAGAAGTTCATCAGGAAAAACAACTAGAAATTCCTGAACCACTTTGATGTCTTCTGGCTAAATAGAGTCAGGCCGAGTGATATCTAATACCACGGCCAGAAACCTTAGACATCACCCCTTGCAACAATACCATGGCTTGGGCACCAATACAGGATTTGCGACCCAAGCTGGGTAGAAAGCTTCAATTATAAAATTGTTGTTGCGCAGCTTTTCTACTTCTTCCTTCAGGGTTAATGCTCGTTCTTTGTCCAGTAGCCTTCGCTTTTGTTGGATTGGCCGGAAGTTGGGATCAATATTTAGAACGTGCGAAATGATAGAAGGATCAATTCCAACTATATCCGCATGTGACCAGGCAAAAAATTCTGGGTTAGCTCTCACAAATTTTATCAGTTCTGATTTTACTTCGAGCAACAAACCCTTTCCAATCTTTAGCTTTCTATTCGGGCTATCTGGATTGATCTCGATCTCTTCTAACTCTTCCACAAGTCCAACATTGCTGCTTGGGTCCCCAAGTCGAGGATCCCCATCTTCTTCCCCGCCTTCGGAAGTTCCCTACATGGAAATGTTTTTTCCCTTGTCTGTGCTCTGGCTGGAGGATACTTCCTTCTTAGCCTTGGCCACTGCAAGGTTATAACATTCCTGAGCAGACTGCTGGTTTCCTCTCAAACACCCTACCCCATTCTTTGTTGGAAACTTCAGGCATGAGTGGAATATTGATGTGATAGCCTTTAAGTCATACAAGGCCGGCCGACCTAGCATTATGTTAAAAGTTGAAGGAACATCTAATATCAAGAACTATGCCATGATAGTCTGTTGGAAATATTTTACCAAGATCTAGATTTACTACCATGTATGTTTCATTAGCATCCTAATATGAATTCTAAAACAATAAAATAAACATATATAAAGTTTAGGAAACCTTACATTGGGTGCAGCGGAATAAAATGACTCCTTCCATTCAGATCTCTTGCCCTTGATTCCTTTCTATAGCAGAGCATTATCAAGATCTGAACCTGGATCTCTTTCTCTCCTTCCTTTGATGCTGATTCTCCTTCTTGTTGTTTGGATTCTTCACAGTCTTACACACTATGATTGAGATACCACTTGATGTGTGTGGGCACTACTCTATCACTCAAGGTTCGAAATTCAAGAGAATAAGAAGAAGAGAATAGGGGCGGCTATGAATAGAATAGAAGGCTAGGTTTTTCTCTGAGAGAAACAATGTACAAGTCATAATTTCCTGAAGCCATCACTTTCTATTTATAGAATGCCATCTAGGTTTAGGTTAGAATTGTATGGCATTAAAATAATGAAAAATATAAATGGTAAAATTTAACCATAGAGGGCCGGCCATATAAGGATAATAGGCCTCACTTTGTAATTTTGCCATTTTGTCATTTTTCAATCCCATTTTCTCAAAAATGTCAATTTTCCAATTTAACCATTTAAACGCCAATTCTAATTATTTAATAACTAAAAATTAGTTATTAAATAAAATTATCATTTAATATATTTATTAATTAGACATTTAAAGTCTTTTAATTAATAAATAAACCTAGAATCTCTTTTCTTTACAATTTCACCCTTGCTTAGTGAAAATTCATAAAGTAGAAATAGCCTAACTTTAGAATTATAATTGATTAATTGAAATCAATTAACTGAGTCTTACAAGCAGTATGGTCTCAACTAGTATGGGGACCATGGGCCTATATAACCGAGCTTCCAATAAGTCGAACCAAATTTACCAAGTAAATTCCCTAACTTATTAATTCCTTATTGAATCTTCACTTAGAACTTGGAATTGCACTCTCAGTTTTATAGAACGCTCTATATGTTCCACGATATAGATACGCTATTATTTATCCATTGTTATAATCCTAATTTGATCAACAACCCTCTAATAGATGATCTACATTGAACAGGCACTAAATTACCGTCAAACCTTCAATGTATTTTATCCTTAAAACACTTAGCTCCGTATAAATGATATTTCAGCGAAGTGAAATGAGATCTCCATCATTTATCTCTGTTTAGCCAAGCTCCAAGAATATCATCGTTTCACTTCTCAATTCCTATAGAAGTTATAGACTCCATATTTATGTTAGCGCTCCCACTCAATTATACTATCATGTCCTAAAAATGTACGTATCACCCTGACCCAAAAGTAGGCTTAACTAACAAATCAAAGAGCATGTATAATACTCTTGAGATCGAACTTAACCATATCAGGATTAAGATCATTTGATCTAGGATCAACAAGTGATATTGAATTGAATAGATATTACGGTAAATTTTAACAAATCTAATCAAAGTTCAATATCAGCCCGTTCCAATGTATACTCCATACATCCGATACTGGTAAACTTTGTCAATGCCCTGGAAAGGACAAAACACTTATCCAAGGTGTAAGAATACCTATCGCTGATTATATCATGTCAGTCTAAAGCAAGTGAACTGACAAATCAGGGAATAAACTTTCGAACATATAATTAAGATTATATTCCACTGTGCTGACAACACTATAATCATTAACAAATTCATATGTTCTGGACTTAAATAGAATTCATACATTATATGCATATAATCATGTGAACCATGCAACATAAAATGTTATTTCTGATCTTTATTAATAAGTAAATCTGATTATATTGAAATGGGTTTTATTTAGGGCACAAAACCCAACAAACTCCCACTTGCACTAATATAAAACAAAATGTGCATTTTAAATAATCTCTACACCTTGATATACAAATCCAGTGTAGTAGTAGTATACTCCTCGTAATAGGATCTGACGGGTTGTATTAAACATAACATTTTCTCCACCATTACTCTTCCTTAATCACGAAGTTCTTGATATTGTGAAATTCCTCTCTATATGTCTACTCTCTTGGGATATTGGATTCTATACAAGTAGGAACGGTGCCACAAATGTATAGAACTTTCCTTAGACTGATATAGTACCTTTCCTGTAACTTTAACATTCAGTCTCTCTCTGGTAGTCCTAGAGACTTCAGATAGGTTTTTACACTTCTCCAAAATCACTACTCCACCCCCAGAGTAATCACCATCTTATCAGCAGACTTTCTAGCACAAAGGCAAGTCTCGAAATCTAATGTGGTGTAGTCTAAGAGTTTTAAACACACCCTTATTGACTAACATATAGTTCCTCTTCTTAATCTTAAGATTTACTTGATTGTCTTCCAATGTTCCTTTCCTGGATTAATCTGATACCTACTCATTACTCCCACTCAACAGCAGGTGTCTGGTCTAAGGCATACGAAAGCATATCTGAGACCTCTCACTGTTGATTTAAGAAATTCTTTCATGGCTTTATCTTTTCTGGAACATTGAGACTTTTCCTTAGATAAATAAAATCTATGTTTAAGAAGTTGAGTAGCTTCTATAGATTTCCATTAGAAAAGAAAATGCTTCAGCATCTTACTAAAGTAAGTTGCTTGCATTAGAGTAAGTAATTACCAGGTGTACCACAAGCCATAGGTTTTGATAAACTCAAACCTATAATACTAGGAACAAGAAGTTTTGTTAAGTCCATTGAATAGACTTATTAACGAAAATTTCCTTTTATGTCCTCGTGTTATAGTGAGATTTATCTCACCTAGAAACTCGAGACCAGACTCCTATTTATAGGACACGTGTATTCAGATTTCCAATGAAAGCTGAAATGTCCGTGAGAGACTTCTCGAAGTTTAGACCTCGCCCAGGATAAAACCAGCGAGATACTGCGAGTGCGACCTAAGTCGAACCACGTAACCATAATTCACATTATGCAGGGTAGATCCAACTCGCATGTGTCAGGACATATGCGAATATCCCCTCTATATTTCTGCGAAAGCATAGAGACCAACTCTCTATGATGCAATTTGGTCCCGACGACCCAATAGCCCTGACAAACCGATATAAATTCGCATGTCTAAGTTCTACCAGCTCCACATGCGATGTCTACAAGAAGCGATTACCTAAGGGCGCAGACGTTCCAAACGTACTGATGACCCTGCGAACTCAACAAACGGAACATGAACAGTCACCTAGCAGATGCGGAAGACGCATACGTTGATGGACTTAGTAACTGTCACACATTTATTAATGTTAACGTTGTTTGGGTTTAATTATTGCAATTCAATATGTAAATAATGGATTAACAATGAATGTGATCCTTATGTAACCGATTGGACACCTACTTTGTATATAAAGGGGTGATCCACCATGAAAAGGGCACCTACGAATCCTTTGCTACAGTGGACTAAGCAGATCACAATTTGACTGAACCACTATAATTCTTTGTCTTATTGATATTTTCCAGCCTTGTTGATTGTTCTTGCATTCCCAGTCGAGTACTCGCCATTCTAGGTCGAATACTCGCACTTGTCACTTCCCTGAAAATTCTCTTTTTATATTAATTAAATATTACATTTTGGTGTTGCGAAATTCACTCGACAACATTTGGCGCCGTCTGTGGGAATTCGACTAAAGATTTCATTCACTTCAAAGAACACTATTCATCATGGCTGGAAATCACGCTAACGAAGCCAACAACGGGTCCATCAATATTGGAATGATGAGTGTACCACTGCTTGGAGCTGGAGTGCCACCTGTGAACGTCATCAACAGCGAAGTAGGGAGGAGCAATATCAGACCTCTCAACCTATTTCCAGAAATGACTGGCCCTCAAGTCGGGGACACGTCCACACCACCAGCAACCATGCATTTTCCCCCCGTCACTCCGGCGGTATTATCCGAGGGAATGGTCCAGCACACCACTGATCAATATGCTGCAATTCAGGATCAACTGCGGGCACTACAAGCCGAGGTAGATGGACAGAGTCGAGCTCGACGCCCTCCTCGAGTTCCCGCCATTCGCAACGATAACCCTCAGGTAACAACTTCTAGATGTCATACTAACCGTGTACGCAGGGAACGAAGAACTAACCCTAAAGCTCTGGACTTGAATCATCCGATGTCAAGAGATCAATCCGCAAGGTTTCCTAACCAGAGCGCACAGATTGACGAAGATCCTGAGCGCCGTAATCCTCGCAGTCAACCATCGAGAGACAACGACGCAGAGTCAGCCTCTTCGTCCTCGCATGGACACACTCCGAGCAGGTATACAAGGTCCGGCTCTGTACAGACACAACAGGGAGGACGTTATCAAGTACACCGAGGTGATCTACGTGATCATCTCAACGCAGTTTTCAGGGCACGCTCCCGCGGCCCACATAATACTGAGACACTCCGTGATCCCCAGGCGGGCGATCAGGGTGTCAGCGCAGATAATAACCCACCTATCGCGCCGATCGCGACCACTGGGATTAATATCCCAGCAAACCTTGCCGCAGTAGTTGCGAGCCCCGCAGTCGCAGCGACTCCAGCCCCTGCGACAGGAGGAATCGACCAAAGCATGCTTCTGCAAGCTTTAAAGATGCTCGAGCAGCAGCGCAAGCCTATATATAAGCTGCATGGCACCTCGCCTTTTACTGCAGAGGTGCGGCAGGCTCAACTTCCGAAAGGGTTTCGTCTATCCGAATCCCTCAAGTATAAAGGTACTTCTAACCCGATAGACTATTTAGAAAAATTCAATACTATAATGGAAGTAGACCAGGTACCACAACTCGCGAAGTGCCGCATTCTTGCGGCAACACTCGAGGAAAATGCTCATGATTGGTTCACCTGGTTACTTGAGGCATCAATATCGACGTGGGAAACCTTCGTCGACTTATTCCTCACGCATTTCCAGGCCACAATGACGTATAGACCACCCTATACGAATTTGGCCAACATCAAACAAGAACCTGGTGAGTCTTTACAAGACTATTTCAAGCGTTTTAACGCAGAAGTAACAAAGGTCGAGAAGGCCCCCGAGTCTTCTCTTGTTTGTATGTTGATAACAGGTATCTTGTCGAGGACCGACTTTTGGAAGGAACTACAAGCTCGAAGGCCGGAGTCCTTGGTAGAGTTCTTCGCCATGGCCGAACCTCACAAAAGAATCGAGAACTCTCTAGCGGAGTTAGAGAAGGGGAAGGACAAACGTCGATCACCCATACCACGGTCACGATCTCGTAGTCCGCGAGGGAAGAACTCTAGGGGCCGAAGCCCGAGAAGACGTAGCCCGCGCAGACAGCGAAGTTCGAAGCTGGCTAAGTCACCCCCAAAGAAGGAGTCCTCGCCAAAAAGGAAGGGAGGACCTCGCTTCGTCAATTATACTGAACTCGCAGTCCCTCGAGACCATATCTATGCGATTGAAGAAAGGAACGGGGTCTTCAAGAAGCCGCCCCCCATCAGGGGGAATCGCGACCGGAGGGATCCTAAAAAATTCTGTAAGTACCACAAGGACATTGGTCACACTACTCTAGAATGTTGGGTCTTGCAGGATGAAATAGAGGAGCTGATCCGGAGAGGGAAGTTCGACAAGTATAAAAGGAGCGAGGAAAGTCATCCCCAAGCGGATGGCAAAGGAGAAACCCAGAACGCGAGTGGCTCCAGAACACCTCGCAATATCCTGACTATAATCAGAGGACCACACATCGCGGACGACACTCGCAAATCACAAGAACGGTATGCCAGAGAAGCCAAGGAGAAGCCGCTTACCAATGTGAATAATCTTGGTGAACGGCCTGAGAAGCTCTTTAAGAAAGAATGCGACGACATCATCTTTATGGAGAGCGATGCGAGATGGGTCCATCACCCGCATTCTGATGCACTGGTAATAGTCACCAATATTGGTGGGAACAATGTCCATCGTATACTGGTTGACAATGGGAGTTCAGTGAATCTGCTGAATTTCCAAGCCTTCAAGCAAATGGGGTTGCAAGAGAAGGATTTGCGACCTATGACATCAAGCATTTATGGCTTTTCAGGAGATGTCATAGCAATTAAAGGAATGATCAAGCTCCCAATCACTTTGGGAACTGCCCCAGTAACAGCCAAGTCAATGGTCGACTTCGCAGTAATCGACCAATACTCAGCGTATAACGCCGTAATTGGTCGACCAATCCTGAAGGAGATGAAGATCATAACCTCGATCTATCATCTGACGATGAAGTTCCATACTCCCGCTGGAGTAGGTTCGGTGCGGGGAGTCCAATCCGACTCACGGGAATGTTATAACGCAGCCGTTAAACTCGCAGAAAAAAGGACGGTAAATGTTATCTACCTTTTGGAAGCACCACCTCCTCGCCAGAAGATCCTCAGGATCGAGGAGGTACCGCACGTGAACGAACCAGACTTGGATCCAAGAATCCTCGATCACACCGCCGCAGCCCAAGCCGCGGAAGACACAATGGAGGTACCTATAGATCCTATAGATAATAACAAGGTTTTAAAAATTGGTTCTAAATTAAATTTACAGCTGCGAGAACAATTAGCGACCTTTTTAAAGCAAAATCTTGATATCTTTGCCTGGAAACATTCAGATATGGTCGGGATATCTCCGCAAGTCATGTGTCATCGCTTGAACATTGACCCCGAAGTGCGAGGTGTCCGACAAAAGCGCCGCAAAATGGAACCCGTGAGGTACCAAGCGCTGAAAGAAGAAGTCGACCGCCTCCTTGCCTGCGGCTTTATACGGGAGTCATTTTACCCCAACTGGTTAGCGAACCCCGTACTTGTGCCAAAGCCTAATGGCTCATGGCGCACATGCATTGACTTTACGGATCTAAACAAAGCCTGTCCCAAAGACAGCTTTCCTCTTCCTAGCATTGACCAGCTTGTCGATGCCACTGCAGGTCACGCGCTTTTGAGCTTCATGGATGCGTACTCGGGATACAATCAAATCCCGATGTATGAACCAGACCAAGAACATACCTCGTTCATTACTGATCGAGGATTATACTGTTACAAAGTAATGCCTTTTGGTTTAATAAACGCAGGTGTGACTTATCAAAGGCTAGTGAATATGATGTTCGCAGATCTCATTGGAAAGACAATGGAGGTATATGTTGACGATATGCTCGTAAAATCGCAACATGCGAAAGATCATATTACCCACTTGCAGGCCATGTTCGACATATTGCGGCGATACAACATGCGTCTAAATCCGTTGAAATGCGTCTTTGGGGTGGGCTCTTGGAAATTCCTTGGTTTTATGGTAAATCAGCGAGGAATAGAAGCCAATCCTGCGAAGATCAGGGCATTGGTGGAGATGCCATCACCGACCAAGCCAAAGGAGGTTCAAAGCCTCACAAGTAAAGTCGAAGCTTTAAACCGCTTTATATCCAGATCTTCTGATAAGTGCAAGGAGTTTTTTCGGATTTTGAAAGGCAACAAAAGGTTTCATTGGAACGAAAAATGCGAGCAAGCCTTTCAAGCTTTAAAAACGCATTTGGGGCAACCTCCGATCTTATCGAAGCCCTTGTCTGGAGAAGTTTTGTCTATCTATTTGGCCGTCTCCGAATATGCGATTAGTTCAGTACTAATACACGAGGACCAAGGACGCCAATACCCGGTGTATTACGTTAGTAAGCGATTACTAGACGCCGAGACGCGTTATCCTCAAATGGAGAAATTGGCTTTTGCCTTGATAATATCCTCAAGAAAATTGCGACCCTACTTCTAGGCTCACAGCATTGAAGTTTTGACAAACTTCCCCTTAAGACAAGTTTTAGCGAAACCAGAAGCATCGGGGAGATTGTTAAAGTGGGCGATGGAGTTGAGTCAGTTCGACATCAAGTATAAACCGAGAACTGCGATCAAGGGGCAAGCCTTGGCAGATTTTATACTTGAATTCCCAAGCACCGAGGTGGCAGTTGTAGAGGATAGAAATGACATTGCTATAGCAGGCAAAGAAGCATGGACATTGTACGTCGATGGAACCTCAAATAACGAAGGTTCTGGCAGTGGGATCTTGTTAATCAGTCCCAATAATTTCAAGGTACGCGCTGCTTTACGTTTTGAATTTTCTGCATCTAACAATGAAGCCGAGTATGAGGCTTTAATCGCAGGATTGAAACTGGCCCTCGAGATGAAAGTCGAGTATCTACAGGCTTTTAGCGACTCTCAAATCGTGGTATGCCAGGTGAATGGAGAATACCTAGCAAGAGGCGGAAGATTGGTTAAATACTTAGCCATCGTTCACGAAATAATGCAGAAGTTCAAAAATGTAGTTGTATCTCGAGTACCGCGTGCTCAAAATGCCCACGCAGACGCATTGGCCCGTTTGGCCTCAACTAGAGAAGCCGAATTGCTCGATGTTATTTCGGTAGACGTACTGGCTCACCCAACCATAGATCGAGAAGCAATCATGGAGATAGATGATATTCAGGAGATTACCTGGATGACTCCTATCCTCGCATATCTTGAGAAGGGGCTCCTACCCGATGATAAAGTAGAAGCGAGAAAATTGCTACAGCGAGCAGCCCGTTATGTAATATATGACCAAAGGTTGTACCGCAGAAGTTTTAGTCAACCGCTTCTCAAATGTATCAGTGGAGAAGACTGTGGTTACATACTTCATGAAGTACACGAGGGGATTTGTGGCAATCATACCGGAGGTAATTCCCTTGCTCTAAAAATTATGCGGCAAGGGTATTACTGGCCAACATTGCGACAAGATGCTCTCGCGTTTGCAAAGAGGTGTGATAGATGTCAGCGAATAGCCACTTACACCCACCAGCCTCCGAGTAACCTCCATTCTATCACAAGTCCATGGCCCTTTGCAATATGAGGAATCGATTTAATCGGCGAGTTACCCAAAGGAAAAGGCGGAGTCAAATATGCGGTAGTCGCAGTTGATTACTTCACGAAGTGGGCCGAAGCCAAAGCACTCGCAACCATCACAGCAACGAAACTGCGCGAGTTTGTCTATACCTCCATCATTTGTCGTTTTGGCATTCCGCATAAACTCATTTCAGACAATCGAAAACAGTTTGACTGTAAAGAGATGCGACAACTATGCGACGATTTGGGGATTAAAAAGGCTTTTTTCGCAGTTGCTTACCCGCAGAGTAACGGACAAACTGAAGCCATTAATAAAATAATCAAACACACCATAAAAGGGAAACTAGAAGATCGCAAAGGGGCTTGGCCAGACGAGTTATCGCAAGTCCTATGGTCTTATAATACGACCCCTCGATCTACAACTGGCGAAACACCCTTCTCACTTTCTTACGGGTGCGAGGCCATGTTGCCAGTTGAAGTTGGGGCAGGTTCCCTACGCAGGGATATTTTCAACATCTCGCAGAACAACGAAAATCAGCTATTCTGCCTTGATCTTTTGGAGGAAAAGCGTGATAAAGCGCACCTAAAAAATGCGGCTTACCAACAGCGAACTGCAAGATACTTTAACTCCAAAGTGAAAGTAAAAGCCCTGCGAGCAGGAGACTTGGTCCTTAGAAGAGTAATGCCAAACACCAAAAACCCGTCGCATGGGGTCTTCGGGGATAATTGGGAAGGACCATACCTCATCGCAGATAAAATTGGTGATGCAACGTATCGACTCGCAACACTCGATGGAACTGCGATTCCACGAGCATGGAATAGCGAGAGCTTGAAATTTTATTATCAATAGTACTCGCATTATTCGATTATGTTCACTCTTGTACTTATACTTAGATATTTTTTATTCAACAGGGAAAAATCCTAAGTATAGGGGGATATATATGCCCGAATGTACTATTAATTATATGAATGAAATTACTTGTTAAAATTTCAAAAATTTTACCAGGTTTGTAAATATTCCTACTTGTTACACCAAGCTGTAATTGAAGTCGCAAATATATATATAAAAAACGCGAGTACCCGTGTACTGCGTAAATGTTAAAGGATAGTTATCCCCGCGAGGATATAAATTTGTCCAAAACAAAAAGAAAATTTGTCCAAGTACAAAAGCGTGAGTAACCTTGTAACGCATATATAAAAAAAAAAAAAGAGAGAAGTAAAATTAAAAAACAACATAAATTAGAGGATAACTAAGCATCTGGAGCAGCATGAGTAGTCTCATCCGGAGCAGTCTCATCCGCGACTTTGCTGATGACCTCGTTCTCGACTTCTTCAGCTTGTGCGCCCTCGACCTCGTCAAGAAGGTTCCCTCCCCCACCTTGAGTCTGAGTAGGCGACATGGCACGAAAAGCCTCAGCCATCTCAGCGGCTTCTGTTCCGAGAAGACAAAAGTCAAAGTCTGGGACTTTGGAAAGAGTGGTATAGATATAATCAGACATTGCCTGATCATACTGCTTCTTCCCATTCTCTTTCTCAGTCTCCAAATCGCGGGCCATCTCCACGATCGTCGCCTACGATTTCTTGACTTCAAGCTCCGCCTGTTCCTTCGCCTTGCTGAGTTCTTCGAGCTCCTTCTCCTTGGCCTTGCTGAGTTCCTCGAGCTCTTTCTCCATCCTCGCCACTTCTTGCTTCAGCTTTTTTATGTTCTCCTGAAAATGAGCATTTTGCCTCTTCAGCGAGTCGGCTTCCTTCGAAGGAGTAGCAGCAGCTTTTATGAACAGAGTCATCGACTGCGCGGCCAGTTCGGCAGATCGCGTAACAAGATCCTCATAAGGAATCTCAGCCAGGAACTTCTCTTGCATGGCTAGGAAGTCGCGAGCTCGAATAGGTGGATCAATTACGACTTTCTTCCCCTTGTCTTGTGTGGTCTTGGCCAACTTCTTGGAAGAGTCTGCGATAAGTGTAGCCATCGCATCGCTCTTCCTCTTTTGGGCGACAACCGGCGAAGTCGTCGTTGTTCCACCCTTCGGTTTGATCTTCAGGACGGGGGCAGACTTCAGAAAAGTCATATCTGCGAACATAAATGAAAGATAAGTATAAGTCCAACCCTACCTGTCAGTTTATAACAAGAGATGAATTACCTGAAATTTGTCGAGGAGTTTGCTTAGAAAGGCGCTTGTCTATTCGCTCTTGCTGCTTCTCGGATGGTTCTTTGTATACTGGCTCCCTTTGAAGACTTGCGTTCTCAGGAATCAGCTGATGTTCTCGCAACTTCGCAGTTGTACACAGTAATCGCCAGTCGCGATCTTGTACTGGAAGGCTCCCGAGGATTTCAGCTGTCTCCTTGCTAGTCGCGTCAAGGGTCGGTCGAACTGGTCTATCTGCGATAACAACAAAGAGCAAGTAGGCAAAAGATCTCAAAAGTAATGCAAGAAATGTCTAAGTCAAGAGATACGCGACATACTAGGTCTGCGATTAAAGTCAGTCCTAATCCCAGGAACTTTAAAGACATAAAACCACTTCGATTTCCAATCCCCCATGTTCGACACCATTCCTTCAACTCCGTTGATTTCAGAAGTCGCCCATTTGCTAAAGCAGTAGAAGCCATTATGAAGACCTACGCTTTTTATGTCGTAGAAATAGCTGAACTCTTCTACTGAGGGAGCCCTATGGATATACTCCATGTACATCGCATAGAAGGCTAGGGCAGTGCGGTAGCTATTTGGAGTTAGCTGAAAGGGTGATACATCATATCGCCTGAGAATAGCTGCGATGAAGGGGTGAAAGGGGACCGATACCCCACACCGAAGAATGGGTATTGAGACTACCACATCCTCTGTGGGAATGATCGCAGGGTTAGTAAATGGAAGATGCGCTCTCTGAGATGGCTTAGGTCATTGAAACGCGAGTCGCAGCAAATTTAACCTCACAAAGGTGGTGAAGTCTGATTTGGAAACTCTCGAGATTAAATCCTCACACGCGAAGGGCTCGTTCAGCTGGGAATCGTCGACCGAATCTGTCCCACTCCCTTCCGCCTCCTCCTCTTCCTCACCTGACTCGCGAACTGGAGTCGTCCATTCCTCGTCCATCTCCTCGACCTCGATGTCAGGAGCATGCCTCGAGTGTATAAGGTAGTCGCGTGCCGACACTGTGGACTCGCTGTCTCGAATATCGATGGTCCCAGGTTCTGCGAGTTCTTGCACCATCTTCTCGATGTCCACAGAAGACATCGGACCTAACTCTATTGGAGCGGCCCCCTCTTCGGAAAGCGAAGTGGGGAGAAAACTGTCCTCCTCCTGGTCAGCTTCACCGTCAAATGCACGGCCTCAGGAGCCGAGCTGTTGGCTATCCGACAAATCGCTCATCTGAAAGATAGAAGATCTTTTCAGCGTGATGGATGTGTGAAAAGCAAAGTAAGTGATCTCACCCGCATTAGTTTATAAAGTCGCACTCGACAGAATGGTCAGCCTCCTTGCGAACACTGACCATCCCCTCAATATGCGAGAAGAGATAAAACTATCTTGGGCAAGTAATTAACGCATCCTCGGCCAAGCGGTATACCTCCAGAAACGGCTGGGAGTTTCCCAGTGACTTAAGGGGTATGCGTTTTCGAGCATAATCCTGAAGTTACTGGGAGACCCCCACCGTTCCGAGACTACCTGTCAGCCAAAAAGTACGATCATTTGAGTATCATCGCATATTGCAAATGGATGGGTGTACCTCAGTATCTCAAGGGGCATATAATCGCATATATGACCATTAGAATATTGAGATACACCCACCATTTGGAACGGCGATTGATACCCTCGCAACTCAGCCCGCGACATATAAAAATCCTAAAAGATCTAGCTAACAGTCAAATGGAAGTAAATCTTGGCAATACGCGAGTATTCAAGCTGTTCATCTGAACACCAGCGAATATTCAAGTTGTTCATGCGAATATTCGCGAGTATTCAAGACGTGAAACAGTGCCTATGAATTGTGTGCGGTTATGTCAGTTTACAGGTCATATTCTATGAATTTACCCAGGTTTACTTACCTAAAACGCATAGCCTCATAAACACCTACTAGCATACATTCCTAAAAAGCCTTTAAAATACCCGAACCCAGAAAGTAAAGCATATTTTCTCCAAACAGAAAACGAAAATGCAATGACTTGAAAACTAACATTTAGTTCTGATTTCTGCGATTGCTCTCGATCACTTCTGAGATTGAGAATATTGTGGAAAAATGGTAGAAATCTGGAAATGGATTTTTGAAGTTTCTGTAATGGAGGGAAAGAAGAAGTTAAGAGCAAGAGGGAAAAATGGGAGTTTTTGATTCGTATCAAAGGATTTAAATACCCATATCCCTTATTAATTGGGATTACGACACGTGGCAGCCAGAATGCTAAGGTCGCCCAATCTAACGGCCAACGATGGCCACGCCTACACAAAAACCGAGGAGTTTTGTGATGTGGCACCATAAATATAATAAAAACTAATAATTACAGCCGTCATTTTTCGAAACCCTCGACGGGACAACCAAAAGGTCACCTCCTCGTGACAACCTTTCACCTGTCTCTCGAGTAATAGTTTGCCTCTGTGACCGCTCCTGTCACATCGCGAAACTAGGGGCATGTGTTATAGTGAGATTTCTCTCACCTAGAAACTCGAGACCAGACTCCTATTTAAAGGACACGTGTATTCAGATTTCCAATGAAAGCTGAAATGTCCGTGAGAGACTTCTCGAAGTTTAGACCTCGCCCAGGATAAAACCAGCGAGATACTGCGAGTACGACCTAAGTCGAACCACATAACCATAATTCACATTATGCAGGGTAGATCCAACTCGCATGTGTGAGGACATATGCGAATATCCCCTCTATATTTCTGCGAAAGCATAGAGACCAACTCTCTATGATGCAATTTGGTCCCAACGACCCAATAGCCCTGACAAACCGATATAAATTCGCATGTCTAGGTTCTACCAGCTCAACATGTGATGTCTACAAGAGGCGATTACCTAAGGGCGCAGACGTTCCAAAGGTACTGATGACCCTGCGAACTCAACAAACGGAACATGAACAGTGAACTCGTAGATGCGGAAGACGCATACGTTGATGGACTTAGTAACTGTCACACATTTATTAATGTTAACGTTGTTTGGGTTTAATTATTGCGATTCAATATGTAAATAATGGATTAACAATGAATGGGATCCTTATGTAACCGATTGGACACCTACTTTGTATATAAAGGGGTGATCCACCATGAAAAGGGCACCTACGAATCCTTTGCTACAGTGGACTAAGCAGATCACAATCTGACTGAACCACTATAATTCTTTGTCTTATTGATATTTTCCAGCCTTGTTGATTGTTCTTGCATTCCCAGTCGAGTACTCGCCATTCTAGGTCGAATACTCGCACTTGTCACTTCCCTGAAAATTCTCTTTTTATATTAATTAAATATTACATTTTGGTGTTGCGAAATTCACTCGACAACACCTTGTAATAGAAAACTTTAGGTTACTCCATGTGAATGGATCAAACCATAGTTCTCTTGGCTTTTCTTCTTAGTTTCTTATCTTGACAATCCATTACTTGTTTAAACTCATAATGTATTTTAATCACTAATGTCTTCCAAGTCATAAGAAGGTGAGTTCCTAGAAACTCTCCCACTACAACAAGGTACCATGAACTATGTCTAAGAAAACTAAATGGTATTGACCTCTTCGGTTGTGTTAAGACAACAGAGGCAGTGGGATCATCATATGTAGAATAAGATGATAGAAAAGTTTTGGAATCAAGAAAAAATATCTCCTTTATTTGCTACTTTATTTTTAGACTTAGTCATTTTCTTAGAAAATTAGTATTTGTTTAAACAAACACTTTCTTATCTATTGACTATGGGATGTTCCACCCCTAATCACTTAGAATAGCTAACACACATGCAAACCATGGTTAACAGTTCTAGCTTTTCTTAAGATTTCTATTAGGTCATCTATGAATCTAGTAATGGTTTACACTAAGTACCAAACCATTGCATCATTTTGAAATTGTATTACCATAAAAGGACTTAGGCAACGACTAGTAACTAATCAATATACAACTCGAATTTCTAGGGAGGTAAGTTTGGATATAATTCAAAATCAACTTAATGATCTTTGAACTGCATATCTACTAACTATTTCTCCACCCCTATAAATTCGCAAGATCTTTAACCACTTACCTTAATGGTTTTCACCATTGCTAGAAATTTATGAAATTTTTCAAACATTTCAAATTTCTTTTGCATAAGGTAAAATCTAGAGTAATTGTTTTAAGAATATAACGATAAACTCATATCCACCCTTGAATGTACACCCATCTGCGAATGAGATGAACTTACTTTCAGTGGATATAGGCATATTAACTCTTTGCAGAGATTTTATCTTGTCAAAACAACTATGAACAAGATACAAATGCGATAGATTTATAAAATATGGTTGTGTCTTTTGATGACTTAGTTTAGTTACATCAAAGAGTTCTTAGAATAGTGCAAGTGGATCCTGGTCACAGAATACTAAACTCATATTCCTTACTAGCATACAGTTTGAATCCATTGATAGAAAATGGTTATTAAACACTTGTGAAAGTGTAATTGTATAATGAGTAATTCTTTCTTAGACCACCACTACTAATTTAACTCTAAGTTTATTTGCCCATACAAGTAGGAGATTTCTAAGATTGAGGATTTATATCATTTTGGGATAGAATTTCGGGAATATAATCATATGCGTCATTTAATTTCTTAAGAGAAAATATAGAATGACATGAAATGATTTATAGACCATTCATCCAATGATATGTTATTGAGCTAATTCGAAATGAATAAGCTAAGAGGAATTAGGATAATTTTGTATTTAAATAAGAATCCAACGATGCTTCGATTAGGGAGAGTCAAAGTAATCTTATTTATACAATCTTCTTGTTTCATATTGTAAATACTAGTCTAAGGTGTCATCAATTGATGAACAGCTAGATGTTGCATTTACAATGTTTATCTTTCGAGATCTAACACTATTATGTTTGTCTAATGTTGACAATCCATTAGGGATTTGTCCCATTAGAACAACAAACATTCGAAATTAAACTACAATTTAATAACAGAAAATAACATGGTTCAATATAAATTCATACACAATTCAAAAATTATTAATCACATAGCTAGTAGGAATGACAAGTGAAAATACTAATATACAATCCTAAATAATTTCCAAGGTCTTCAACAAACTGATATCAGTGTCCCGTTTAGGCGAGAGTCAGTGATACCATCCATTGAATAAAGTTGTCAGCTCATCTAAAATGATAAACATTCTAGCAACCTTTTATTCGATCAAGATTGGAATCCAGCGTTGTCCCGTTTAGGCGAGAGTCAAGGCTATTCTATCTTATGAGCTTCCACCATTGTTTCATACTTTTGTAAGTCAAATACAGTCGCCACCATTAGGGTGATCAATACTATATAAAACACTTACAAATAATATTATTTTTCGAGATTCTGCGGCGTTAAATTGCTAATGAACGTTCCTCCATTAGGGACGATTACTCACTAAAACAAGAACTATGTAGAACCAACAATGGAGATCGAATGTCCTAGTAATAAAGCTCATTATTTAAAGTGTATTTTCTTCTAATATTTATTTTAATCAATTTATTTTAAATATATTTATTTAATTAAAATTTCCAATTTAGAATGAAAAATTCTAAATATAAATTTCAATTTAATATTTATAAATTATACTTAGATGGATATGAAAATAACATAAATTATTTCCACTTAGAAATAATTTCTAATAAATATTTAGAAAAATATTCAATTTAAGTTGTTTCAAAATTAATTTAAATTAACTTACAACTCAAATTTTATTTTCTATAAATATATATATATATATTGCATTTCGAAAAATTGAAGTATTTAAGAATACAATTTTCGAAAAAAAATGCTTTAAATTGAAATAAAAATAAAACCTGAAAAAATTATTCTAATTTTATGTTGGCCCAAAATTAATTAATAAAATTAATTTTCAGCAAAATTTAATTTTCCTATTTAATTAAATATTTAAGAAAAATTTCAAATATTTAAGTATCATGATTAAGAATCAACTTAAATACTATTTTTTTTATTTAATTAAATATCACTAGAAAAATACTTTAAGCATAACAGATAATAACTATCTAGACTTTCATTGACTAATTAATTCATTTTCTAATAATAATATATTTTAGTTTATTTATTTTAGTTAATCATTAAATGAAAAAATTATTCAATTTTTAATTAAATAACATGAAAATAATAATATTTAAGTATCATGATGAAAATCAACTTAAATATCTAAATTTTCAATTTAATTAAATGTATTAAATTCAAGAAATAAATAATTAAGTATAGAGGAGACTTAATTATTAATTCTAGTTTACTACTAGGAAAAATATACTTAACTTAGATTGTACCAAAATTAATTATTAAACAATTAATTTCACAATAAATGATATTTTCCTATTTTAATATTAGAAATAATAACTAGTATAGAAATAACTATCTAGAAAATATATCAATTTAACTAAGTATTTTTCAAAAATTTAGAAAATATCTAATTTAAGTTGTTACAGAAAGAATCTAAAATAACCAACTTAAAAATTTCCAAATAAAATTTAATTAAATATCAAAATTAAGTTGTAACTACCTAATTTAAGAATATTCCATTTTAAGTTTAACAACTTAAAAAAATCTATAGAATCTTCAACAACCAACTCCTAGAATTCCTCAACTTAATTTTAAATTCAAAAGATATTCAAATTTAAGTTGATAAGAAAAATGAGTTAATAATAACTAATTTATAACTTAAATAGGAATATTTAATGAAATAATTAAAATAAGCTTCAGAAAGAATCTAGTTAGTTAAAATTCTTGATTTAATTAAATACAAGAAAAATACAATAGTTTTTCTAGAAATTAATTCATTAAACTAAGTGTGTTTTTCTTAAATTAATTTCAAAAAAAAAATTGAAATTAATTATGTTGCTAATCAATTTTATTAGGTTAAACTAATTTAATTAACAGTTGGTGTAGTTCATGTGAGGGGGAGCTGGGTTCAGTATGTCGTACCCACTTCTATTGGCCCCCAACTCTCACACAAGGCCCAAAAGAGAGGAATTTAACCTTAAAATAAATAACTTTTATTAATTAAATAGGCCCAAAAACTAAATGGGCCTAAATAAAATCTATCATGGTGTGACATTTTATTTAGCAACAACCTATATGCATCTAAACATAAAGTAAACATATAGGCTCACACAGGCACACAGATTTGGATAAATCCTATCATGTTACTAGGTCATACACAGATGAAAGAAGAATGTAAAATTTACCTGTTACAAATTATTTACTTGACCTATTGACAATTGAACCATGGGTTAAAATCAAATCATTGGATCTGTCAACAAGTTAACCATGGCAATTTAGATCAAGCAATACTAGGTTTTAGAAAATTTACAAACAAGCTAAAGCACATACTCCTGCAACAAGTTGAATTTGGATAGTTGGATGTAGGATTTATTTAATTTTAAATTAATTAATAAAAAAATTTCGAAACTAATATTTAAATAAAAAATAGTTTTCGTTAAAAAAAAAATTAAAAAATAAACATACAATTTTGAAAAATTAGGTTTCAACTAACCTAAATATCATTTCAAAAAAAATTTGCTAACCACCTTTTAAATTTCATGTTATTTTATAAATTGAATATTCAATAAAATAAAATGATAAATACATACCCTTTTCTGATTTTATAATTTAATTTAAGTAAAAATAACAAAATTTAAGAGTAAGCAAAAATATCTTATTTCTATTTAAAATTCCATGATTATAGTAATCTTTTTTTAAATCTAAATAAGGTCAAATAACTTAAAATAGAATATTTTATAAAAGAAATTTAATATCTAACCTTAGATTTAAAAAATTAGATAAAATAATCAAATTTTAAAAAATAAGAAAAGAAGTAAGCAAAAATAGATTTTTATCTATTTTCAAATTCAAATTACACTAATATCTAAAATTAATATTAAAAAATAATTTATTTCTGATAATTAGATTTGAAATATGAAAAGTAAAAATCAAAATACAAAACTACAAAAAAAATTGGAAGTTAATTCCATGTAATAGCATGAAAAATCGAAGAAAAACGAAAAAAATTTAAGCTGTACGGACGGTATGCAAAGCACACCATCCAGGTGCACATCCTTGGGCGCAAGGGGCTGCTTGGGCGCACAAAGGGTGCTGCCAGCAGCCAGCCGCCCGCACAAGTGTGTGTCACTACCCCCGATTTTTTCAAATCTTCAAAAAATCATAACTAATTCAAATAAAATAAAAATTGAGTTCTGTAAAAAAGGAAATTGCTTAATTTTTTCCAAACTATCCAATAAAAATAATTCCAGAAACGAAAAATTCAATAATTTTTCATAAAATTTCACAAGCATCAATCAATCATCATATAACACACAAATCAACATGAAACCATCCAAATCAACACATATCATCGTTTTAATTCATATTTCATGAAAGTAAATCATTACCATGGCTCTGGTGCCAGTTGTTGGAAATATTTTACCAGGATCTACATTTACTACCATGTATGTTTCATTAACATCCTAATATGAATTCTAAAACAATGAAATAAAGACATATAAAGTTTAGGAACCCTTACATTGGGTGCAACGGAATATAATGACTCCTTCCATTCAGATTTCTAGCCCTTGATTCCTTTCTGTAGCAGAGCATTATCAAGATATGAACCTAGATCTCTTTCTCTCCTTCCTTTGATGCTGATTCTCCATCTTGTTGTTTGCATTCTTCACAGTCTTACACACTATGATTGAGATACCACTTGATGTGTGTGGGCACTACTCTATCACTCAAGGTTCGAAATTCAATGAATAGAATAGAAGGCTAAGTTTTTCTCTGAGAGAAACAATGTACAAGTCATAGTTTCCTGAAACCATCACTTTCTATTTATAGAATGCCATCTAGGTTTAGGTTAGAATTGTATGGCATTAAAATAATGAAAAATATAAATGGTAAAATTTAATCATAGTGGCCGGCCATATAAGGATAGTGGGCCTCACTTTGTAATTTTGCCATTTTGTCATTTTTCAATCCCATTTTCTCAAAAATACCAATTTTCCAATTTAACCATTTAAATGCCAATTCTAATTATTTATTAACTAAAAATTAATTATTAAATAATATTGTCATTTAATATATTTATTAATTAGACATATAAAGTTTCTTAATTAATAAATAAACCTAGAATCTCTTTTCTTTACAATGTCGCCCTTGCTTAGTGAAAATTTATAAAGTAGACATAGTCTAACTTTAGAATTATAATTGATTAATTAAAATCAATTAGCTGAGTCTTACAAGCAGTATGGTCTCAACTAGTATGGGGACCATGGGCCTATATAACCGAGCTTCCAATAAGTCGAACCGAATTTACCAAGTAAATTGCCTAACTTATTAATTCCTTATTGATTCCACACTTAGAACTTGGAATTGCACTCTCAGTTATATAGAATGTTCTATATGCTCCACGATATAGATACGCTATTAGTTATCCATTGTTATAATCCTAATTTTATCAATGACCCTCTAATAGATGATCTACATTGAATAGGCACTAAATTACCGTTACACCTTCAATGTATTTTATCCTTAAAACACTTAGCTCCATAGAAATGATATTTCAGCAAAGTGAAATGAGATGTCCACCATTTATCTCTGTTTAGCCAAGCTCGAAGGATATCATCGTTTCACTTCTAAATTCCTATAGAAGTTATAGACTCCATATTTATGTTAGCGCTCCCACTCAATTATACTATCATGTTCCCAAAATGTACGTATCACCCTGACCAAATAGTAGGCTTAACTAACAAATCAAAGAACATGTATAATACTCTTGAGATCGAGCCTAACCATATCAGGATTAAGATCATTTGATATAGGATCAACAGGTGATATTGAATTGAATAGATATTACGGTAAATTTTAACAAATCTAATCAAAGTTCAATATCGGTCCCTTCCGATGTATACTCCATACATCTGATACTGGTAAACTTTGTCAATGCCCTAGAAAGGACAAAACACTTATCCAAGGTGTAAGAATACCTATCGCTGATTATATCATGTCAGTCTAAAGCCAGTGAACTGACAAATCAGGGAATTAACTTTCGAACATATAATTAAGATTATATTCCACTGTGCTGACAACACTATAGTCATTAACAAATTCATATGTTCTGGACTTAAATAGAATTCATACATTATATGTATATAATCATGTGAACCATGCAACATAAAATGTTATTTCTGATCTTTTTTAATAAGTAAATCTGATTATATTGAAATGGGTTTTATTTATGGCACAAAACCCAACATAGTCATGCTCGTCGGAGCATGTCCAACAGTGAGGGGTAGACGAATTTGTCCTAGAGGTGTGACTACTTGACTGGAGAAACCATAGACAGACACGGGACATGGGGTTAGATCCTTGAGCTGGAGTCCCATCTTTTCATAAGTAGTTTTGAACAAGATATTGGAAGAGGCTCCGTTATCAATCATGGTTCTGGCCACTATTTTATTGGCTATCTGGACTTCCACGACCAGCGGGTCGTTGTGCGGAAATCTAATTTTGACAGCGTATTCATCGTTGAAAGTTATGGTAGGCCCTCCTGCTCATGGAACTTCGAGCTTCCTTTCTTCTACGACCAGGATAACTTCCTCTTGTTTGTGCTGCGCTGTTCGGGCATACCTCTCTCGAGCTTTGCCCGAATCTCCAGCAATATGTGTTCCTCCAATGATGACTTGCAGATGTCCATTTACCGGTGGAGGTAGTAACTCTTGGTTATTGTCGTTCCTCTGGCCCTGAACGGTCTTGACATACTTCTGCAAGTGTGGGTTGCTTTTCCTTATCTGGAATTCAATTTCCCGCTTTAGGTTGTTGCATTCATTAGTGTCATGGTTGTAGTCTCCGTGGAATCGACAAAACTTTGTCATGTCCCTCTTGTTGACATCTTTCTTCATGGGCCCAGACTTCTTGTATGGGGCCAGCAACTAAGTTTCCATGTAAACACTTTCTACGTCTTCAGTCAAGATAGTGAATGCAGTGTACTTTGCTTGATTCTCCCGGGGAGTTTGTTCGGATTTGCCAGCGAACTTTCCCTTCTTCCCATTCCCTTGCCTGTGGTTGTTGTTGGAACGTTTACCACTTGAGTTTGAATTATTTGGGTCATGGGGGAGTTGGGCGGATGTTCCAGTAGAAGGAGCTTTCGACTTGCTAGGCTTTTGCTCACCATTCACTCGTTGAATGGCTTGTTCGAGCTTGATGAAGCCTTCGACACGGTCAAGAAAATCACTCATTGAGTCTACCGGCCTGTTCTTCCTTATATCCTTCCAAAGTTCACCAAAGACTTCAATGCCCCCCAGTATAGCAGATAACTTTCCATCTTCAGTTACCCGTGAAACTTTGGTCGCCTCCGTCATGATTATGCTGATGTATGCTCAGAGAGGTCCGCCTGGTCTTTGCTTGACTTAAACGAGGTCTCCCAGATGCAACGGAAGTTTGCGAGAGGAGGAGAACTGTGCATGGAATTCTGAAGATAAGGCTTTCAATGAACTGAACTTTCCAGGGGCCAACTTGAAATACCATTACTGGGCGGCTTCTGACAGGGTAGCAGGAAAGATTCTACAACACACATCCCCTCGTACCCCTTGCAAATCCATTTGCATTTCGAAATACTTGAGGTGGGAAAGAGGATCTTCTCTTCCTGTGTACATTTTCCATGTTAGTATTTTAAACTTGTTTGGAAACGCCAAAAGATTAATTTTGGGAGAGAAAGGAGTTCCGCATTCTACAACACACATCCCCTCTTCTTCTGTTTAGATCACTCCTCAGGTCATGATTCATCCCTAACCTTTCAAATACAGAAGCACCTGGCGGTCTTAGCGATTGATTTGCTTGGTTGGCAGGTAGAATGGCACCGTTAACCTGGTTTGAACTATCAGGTATGACCTCTCTTTATGAATTACTAGACAAGGTCTGGCCCCCTACCGCAAGGCCCACAACTGGAACTCGTAACCGGGGATTTGGCGGCTGACCATTTGCAGTCTGGGAAGTATTCATTGTTTAATCTTCGTCCGTCTCGCCCAGGGGGATGACACTTGGAGGTTGCTGGCCTATAGTTTGGTAGGCTTTTCGTATCAGCACAGTAGCTTGCCGACTACGGTTTTCAATCTCTGTATGATGCGCCCTTAACGCTTCCATCTCTTTATCTCTCCACTCGGTAAACATACGCCTTTGTTCCTTGAAGGAGAAGTTTACCGCAGCGCAGAGATCTTCCTAATCATGATGTAGGGTATTTGCATGACCTTACACGAGCCCAAGAGTAGCACGGAGGTTTTGTAACTCAGTATCATCTCCAAAGGTCGTTTGAGTGTTGGTAACAGGCGAAACGACTGTGTTATGAATGCCCTGGTTGGGTGCTAAACTGTTATTCCCAGTATCTTGCACACCAGGCGCGATTTCATCTATAGAAGTCGTTACACCGTGACCCACGTTTGCTGGCTGTTCAGGATTAACAGCTGGCAGAACCCTTGCGTTTCCTGGGTTATGCAATGCAGGATCCACCGTCTGTGGATTGGCTGGATCAAACAGGCCCCTACGAGCCTGCACCACCATGGTACTTATGGTTAGATTTTGAATGAAGAGCAATTCTTAATTCTAGCTCTCAATGAAAGCACCAAAGTGTTGATCACTCTGCGCGGATTGTTGATCGCTTTGCTTCAAACATGCCTATGAGGCATCCTATTCAGACTATACCCTCCGAGCAGATACTCAAAGTTGATTCCACGTGTCACCATCATGTGATGCCACGTTAGAGTGCAAAAACTAGGATAACACTATGTCTTATAAATAGGACCTAGAGAGCAGTCAAACAATTTTATCTCTTCTAGTCTCATATTTTCATATCTTTCTTTGTGAGAAGAATATTTCATTTGTAAAAACCTAGAGTGTTCAACTAGGTTTTTGTTTTCTTATTATGATCTCATACTATTCTTAGAATAGGTTGAAGAGAAGCTTTGAACAAACGTGGTTCTTCAGGAGAAGACTTTTCCAAGTCTCATTTTGGGAGAAAGTGAGCATATATCTTTAGGGGAAGATTTTATCAATCCTTACTTTGGGAGGAAGAAAGCACACATCAATAGCTGAAGGGAGTTCACTACTTGGTGTGTTTCATAAATCAGATTAGCAATGTAATGACCGCTTTAGTAATTTGGATTAGTAAAGGCAATTAGCACTAAATTCTGTTATTTTATTATTATTTATGAATCTATTTAATTGTGGACCCCAATATTTAGAAATAAATATTAGAGTTACAATTTCTCAATTTTGGAGATTTTATTAAACTCTAGGGGTATTATTTAGCTTATATGTGAAATATGTTATTTTTGTAATTTTTGCTCGGCGACAACGGAAAATGCGATGGATGGCTAGTTTGGTCACATGGGTAAGCTTAGAACCTTATTTCTTAGTGGGAAATATTTTAGAGAAAATAATTTATCGGAATTGAGCGGGGTTATGGAATTTGACCATTTTACCCCTAGTTTTGGAAATGCTAAGTGGTAGCCTTAAGGGTATTTTAGTCTTTTATTAAAGGAAAGGAGAGGTGGCTGCCCTAGCTTTGTGACACCTTGCACCCCTTTTTCTCAGCTAAAGATAAAGTAATTAATTTAATTTAGTTAGAAAGAAAGAGGAAAAATTAGAAGGAAATACCAAAATTCAAAGGAGAAGCTCTCTTTCTTCTCTCTCTCTCTTCGAAACAGCAAGAACAAGGGGAAGGACTGCTGATTTGTGGTGATTTCAGCAAAGAATTCAAGGGGGAATCAACCTAAGGTAAGCTTTAGTGGAACCCTTCTCTAGTTTGTTAAGTTGTTGTTTAGTTTGAACTTGTAAAATTGTAAATTGGGGGCTGTTAGGGTTTGATGTTTGTTTAGTTCGAATTCTAGGGTTAGTTTGGATTGATTTGAGTTCATAGCAGCTGGTTTTGAGGTTTGTAGTAGGTTTTGTGCAAGTTTGAGCTTTGAGTTCAAAGCTTTGATCTCTAATGGCAAGTTGAGAGTCTTTGAGTTTTTCTTTAAAATACTGGATGGAATATATTGTGTATGCCCTTATTAGGTACTCTAGAAGGTTTCATTGCATTTGGTGGAGAATTGAGCAAAGAATGAAAAGCTTTGGGGAAACTGGTGCAAACTGGCAAGCCAGTTTGCAGAGCCAGAAAAACCGGCTAGCCAGTTTTGGCAGGATTCCCCAGGCCTTTCATTTTCTCAATTTTCATCTGTGCGGTGCCTTGGTTGGGTGTTTCCCCATTTCCAGAGTTAGAACAACCTATAGAAAGTATAGTAGAACCTAGGGTTGAGGTTTAGGGTTTCCCAGGATTATGGTTTTAATCATGTAACTTACCCGGTTTTAAAATGTGATTAGGGCATCCATCTAGCACAAGATTTCCATTCAGGTCGGCCAGCACACTTGAATTCAGAAATAAGGTAAGAACTGAATTTAATGTGTGATATGATTATCTGAATATATGTATATGTTATGTGTATATGCATGCTTAAGTGGTTAAATGCACTACAAGCACTTGTATAGTTATGGTACAGAGTGCGTTGGTATAGTAAATATTATTTGTGTGTACAGTACAGTGATACCAAGACAAGTTCGGGAAAGTACTAAGGTGTGTGGTATATCACTTAGTGGTAGTCAGGGTATGAAACAAACCCTACCAACACTCGTATAGTGAGGTACGTAGTGTATGTGGTATAGTGGCTATACCCTAGTATTGAACGTTCATGCTCATTTGTTAAGCCTTGTAAATAGGTGTATGGGCGTCTAATTACAGGTCGGAAATTATATGATATGTTATATGCATTTCTTACTGAGTCTGTCGACTCAGTGTTCTGCTTCGATGTGTAGGTAAAGGAAAGGCGAAAGCTGAACAGGAGTGATCCTGAGCTCGGATGGGATTGTACATGTCAAAGCAGCGCGACCTGGAGTGTTCGGTCTCGGGACATCTAGAGATTGTATTTTGGTAGTCGCTGGGCGACCTATAAAATGTGTATTTTGGATTATTAACTTTTTAAAAGTTTTAAAACGAGATCCCGACACTTGTAAATATTTTATTATATTATAAAGTTTATTAATTAATATAAAAGTTTTAATTTGACATGTTTTTCGAGAAAATTCATTGATCAGCAAAGATTGCACTGTAATTGAAAAAGCACTGTAGCGTGCCTTAGCATTAGGGCGTTACAATTTTGGTATCAGAGCCGCCAGGTTTATCTACCGAAGCTTGCTAAGACATGTACAATCTTCATCAAAGAAAGCTCGGTTCACGGTTCAGTACGCCTGTACTTGTTTAGTTTTTTAAATAATTGTGAAAGCATGTTAGGAAGCATATTATATTTTAATTATTATTTTAAAGTCTGTTGCCTTTAAGTCCTTAAGAGCGGTTTTAAGTTTTGATCGCTCTCTAACCTACCTGGCTTATGGATTCGCAGGCTAAGTCCTTTAAAATGGATGCCCCGCAAAATACAAGAAGTCAGGGTGATATGGTTGAGACCGGAGGTGGTCAGAGAAATCCCCAAAATCCTCGTGGTCACGGTCATGGTCGTGGCAGAGCTTAGGGTGGTCGCCCTGTAAATCCACCACAAGCTCCTCCAGATTGGGAGCAAAGATTTGCAGAAATGCAAGACCGGATCTGCCAACAAGATGAAGAGATTCAGAGATTGAGGCAGCAGGGTCCTCCTGTCGTGCCTCCTCAACAAGTTTCTCAGCCCGCTGCAGTTCCAGCAGTCCCAGCAAAGCAACCTGTTGTTGGCAACCGTATGGAGCCGTTGTACGAAAAGTTTCGGAAGCAGGCACCTCCAGTGTTTCTGGGAGGTCCTTATGTAATGAAGGCGGAGCAGTGGCTCACAGTGATTGAGCGTATCCTTAACTTTATGGGAGTGGTTGGTAATGATCGGGTGACTTGCGCCACTTTCTAGTTTCAGGAGGATGCTCTCGTGTGGTGGGAATTGATAACCGTCACTCTGGACGTCACATTGATGACCTGGGAGGAATTCAAGGAGTTGTTTAACTTTAAATATTACAATGAGGCCGTCCGCAGTGCAAAGCAGAAAGAGTTCACCGAATTGGTTCAAACTGAGGGAATGTCTGTTACTGAGTATACGACAAAGTTTGATTGTCTGGCCAAGCTCGCTGCGGGAATCCTGCGAACTGACTTTAGCAAAAAAGAGAAATATTTGGCTGGTTTGAGTGCGAAGATTAGGCACGATTTTGTGATTACTACTACTGAAGCAACCACATATGCTGAAATGGTTGAAAAGGCTTTGAGAGCCGAGGGTGCGGTGAAATTTCTTCAGGAGCCCCGAGTGACTCCGAGTGTTGGTGGAACCCCCACTGTTTCTACTCCTGTCTATGGTAGGGATGGTGGTGACTCCACCACTGAACAGAAAAGGAAAGTTATCACAGCTTTTGGTGGCCCAGGGCAAAGTAAGCGGTTCCGTGGGAACCAAGGTAGAGGTGGACGCCAGGGCTACTCTTACCCTGAGTGTCCTCGGTGCAAGAAACATCATCCGAGAGAGTGTAACCGAAAGACATGCTTTTTGTGTGGCATGGTGGGGCATTTCAAGAAAGATTGCCCTTAGGCAAAGAAAGAGAAGCTGAAAACTGAGGCAAAACCAGGTCCTGCTCGAGTTTTCGCTATCACCCAAGCTGATGCTGCAGTCAGTCCTTCTGTTGTGACAGGTCAGCTTCAAGTCAACAACTCCTTGCTTACAGTATTATTTGATTCGAGAGCTACACGCTCATATGTAGCTACAAGAATAATTGATCTTTTGGGTAGGCCTTGTGATGTTTTAGAAAGAGGGTTTGGAACCCTAATGCCTAGTGGGGAGTTGGTTATCTCTAATAGGCGCATTAGGTCTATGTCGGTTAGGATCGAAGAGAGGGAGTTCAGTGCTGACCTTATAGAACTGGAACTAACTGAGTTTGACATTATACTGAGGATGGATTTTCTGTCTAAATATTCGACCAGTATAGATTGTAAGCGGAAAATGGTGACTTTTCAGCCAGAAGGTGAAGATCCATTTGTTTATATTTTATCAGTTCAGGGGTCTCGGATCCAGATTACTTCTGTATTAAGGGCTAGAGATTTACTATACAGTGGCTGTGTAGGATTTCTAGCAGTGGTGATTGACTCCAACAGACCCGAAACATTTGGCCTTGAGGCAGTCAGGGTGGTAAGAGACTTTCTCGATGTGTTTCCTGAGGAGTTGCCAGGATTGGCACCGCAACGAGAAATTGATTTCGTAATTGATCTAGCACCTGGAGTCGAACCTGTTTCTAAAGCTCCATATAGAATGGCTCCAGCAGAACTCAAGGAGCTTAAGTTGCAACTTTAGGGGATGCTTGACATTGGTTTATCCGACCCAGTGTATCCCGGTTCTATTCGTGAAAAAGAAAGATGGTTCCCTCAGAATGTGTATTGATTATCGGGAACTAAATAAGTTAACGATTAAGAACAAGTACCCGTTGCCCAGAATCGATGATCTGTTTGATCAGCTTCAAGGAAAGACAGTGTTTTCAAAGATTTATTTACGATCTGGTTATCATCAACTCAAAATTTGAGAGGAGGACATACCGAAGACTACTTTTAGAACCAGATATGGGCACTATGAGTTTCTGGTAATGTCATTCGGATTGACTAATGCTCATGCGGCCTTTATGGATCTCATGAATAGGGTATTCAAGGATTTCCTCGATAACTGCATCATAGTGTTTATCGACGACATTCTTGTATACTCTCAGTCAGAAGAGGAGCACGAGCATCATCTTCGAATGGTATTGCAGCAACTTAGAGATCACAAGTTGTATGCAAAGTTTAAAAAGTGCGAATTCTGGTTGTCTGAGGTGTCTTTTCTGGGTCACATCGTTGGAAAGAATGGGATTATGGTTGATCCAAACAAGGTTGAGTCAGTGAATAACTGGTCGAGGCCAAAATTTGTGACAGAGGTTCGAAGTTTTCTCGGTTTAGCAGGGTATTATCGACGACTTGTCGAAGGATTTTCTAAAATCTCTATGCCCCTAACCGAATTGACTAAGAAAAATCAGAGATTTGTGTGGTCAGATAAGTGTGAAACAAGTTTTCAGGAGTTGAAGCAATGTTTGATAATAGCTCCGGTGTTAGCTTTGCCATCAGATCAGGAGAAATTTGTGGTTTATTGTGATGCGTCCAGACAGGGTTTGGGATGTGTTCTGATGTAAGCTGATAGAGTCATAGCCTATGCCTCTCGTCAACTGAAAGATTATGAGCAACACTACCCAACTCATGACCTAGAGCTTGCTGCTGTGGTTTTTGCTTTAAAGATATGGCGGCATTATCTTTATGGTAAAAAATGTGAGATTTATACTGATCATAAGAGTCTCAAGTACTTTTTCACCCAGAAGGATTTGAATAAGAGGCAGAGAAGATGGCTGGAGTTAGTTAAAGATTATGATTATGAGATTCTGTATCATCTCAGAACGGCCAATGTTGTGGCCGATGCTTTGAGCAGAAAGGGTCCCGGGCAGGTTTAAACCACGATTTGGTAGCCCCTCAACTAGCCTCTGAAATGATTAGTTCAGGGATTGAGTTCGTGGTTGGGAAATTGCACAATTTGACACTTCAATCTAATCTATTAGAAAGAATCAGAAAAGCGGAATTGGAAGATCCCAAGCTAGTTAAAGTTCGAGATGAGGTAAAGGCTGGTCGGCCTAAAGACTTTTCAGTCTCAAACAGTGGAATGTTGTTATACAAAGCTCGAGTTAGTGTTCCTAGTGTTGTTGAGCTTAAGAAAGAGATACTTGATGAAGCTCATACCAAACCTTATTCATTGCATCTGGGAACCACCAAAATGTACCAGGATTGAAAACCCTACTTCTGGTGGCACGGGATGAAAAAAGATGTGGTGGACTACGTGTCCAAGTGTGTAACTGTTGGAAATTATTTTACCAGGATCTAGATTTACTAACAAGTATGTTGGATTAACAACCTAATATGAATTCTAAAACAATGAAAATAAACACATATAAAGTTAGAAAACCTTACAGTGGGTGCAGCGGAATAATATGACTCCTTCCGTTCAGATCTCTAGCCCTTGATTCCTTTCTATAGCAGAGCATCACCAAGATCTGAACCTGGATCTTCTTTTCTCCTTCTTTGATGAAGAAATTCCATAGTCTTCCATACTATGATTGAGATACCACTTGATGTGTGTGGGCACTACTCATCTCACAAGGATTTCAAAATTTCTCTCTATTTCTCTCTCTTAATTTCGTGGCTTTTCATCCATCTTATGATGTGCAAGAGAAGAGAACAAGGGCTGCTATATATAGGGAGAAGGGAGAGCACAACTTTCCAAATAAAACAGTTTCCTTAATTACTGTGTAATCAATTAACTGCCTTATTTAGTGTGATCCACCACTTTCCTATTATAGCTAGGCTTTGATTAGAAATTACATGGCAATTAAAAAATAAAATAATAATTGGGAAACACAAAGGGAGTGCTTCGGCCATAGAGGGAAATGGGCCTCACTTGGATTTTGCAGTTTCCTCAATTTTATTTCAATTTCTCCAAAAATGCCATTTTTCCAATTCTAATCATTTAAATGCCAAAACTAATTATTTAATAACTAAAATAGATTATTAAATAATATTGTCATTTAAAATAATTATTAATTAGACATGCAAAGTCTCTCAATTAATAATTAAACCTAGAAACCCTTTTCTTTACGATTTCATCCTTAAACTGTGAGAATTCATAAAGTAGACATAGTCTAACTTTTAGAATTATAATTGATTAATTAAAATCAATTAACTGAGTCTTACAAGCAGTATGGCCTCAACTAGTATGGGGACCATGGGTCTATATAACCGAGCTTCCAATAAGTCGAACCGAATTTACCAAGTAAATTCCCTAACTTATTAATTCCTCATTGAATCCACACTTAGAACTTGGAATTGCACTCTCAGTCATATAGAAACGCTCTATATGTTCCACGATATAGACACGTCATTAGTTATCCATTGTTATAACCCTAATGTGATCAATGATCCTCTATATAGATGATTTACACTGTACAGGATTAAATTACCGTAACACCCTACAATGTATTTTATCCTTAAAACACTTAGCCATGTATAAATGATATTTCACCTAAGTGAAATGAGATCTCCACCATTTATCTTCGTTTGGTTAAGCTCGAAGGAAATCATCCTTTACTTCTATTTGCCAAATAGAAGCTATAGATTCCATATTTATGTTAGCGCTCCCCCACTCAATTGCATTACCGTGTTCCCAAAATGTACGTATTACCCTGATACAAAACTGGGCTTAACTAACAAATCAAAGAACACGAGTAACACTCTTGAAATTGAGCCTAACCATATCAGGATTTCGATCATGTGATCTAGGATCAACAGTTGATATTGAATTGAATAGATATTACGGTAAGTTTTAACATATCTAATCAAAGTTCAATATCGGTCCATTCCAATGCATACTCCATGCATCCGATACTGGTAAACTTTGCCAATGTCCTGGAAAGGACATAACACTTTTCCAAGGTGTAAGAATACCTATCGCTGATTATACCATGTCAGTCTAAATCCAGTGTTCTGACAAATCAGGGAATCTACTTTTGAAAATATAATAAAGATTATATTCCACTGTGCTGACAACACTATAATCTTTAACCAACTCATATGTTCTGGACTTAAAAAGAATTCATACATTATATACACATATAATCATGAAATAAATCATGTGAACCATGCAACATAAAATGTTATTTCTGATCTTTATTAATAATTAAATCTGATTATATGAAATGAGTTTTATTTAGGGCATAAAACACAACAGTAACCTGCCAGCAAATCAAGGCTGAACATCAGAGGCTGGTAGGGTTACTGCAACCTTTGGTCCCTCCTGAGTGGAAGTGGGAGGACATTGCAATGGATTTTGTAACTGGATTGCCTAGAACTACGGGAATGTATGATTCAGTATGGGCCATAGTGGACATATTCACAAAATCAGCTCACTTTCTGCCAGTGACAGTTACATATTCAGTGGATCAGTACGCTGAATTGTATGTAAAGGAGATAGTTCGTCTCCATGGAGCCCCTAAATCTATTGTGTCAGGCAGGGGTCCAAAGTTTACATCAAAATTTTGGGTGAGTCTTCAGAAGGCTATGGGTACCAAGTTAAAGTTTAGCACAACTTTTCACCCTCAGACTGATGGTCAGTCAGAAAGAACAATTCAAATATTGGAAGGCCTACTGCGAGCCTGTGTCATGGACTTTGAAGGTTCATGGAGTAAGTACTTGCCTTTAATTGAATTGTCCTACAACAATAGCTACCAGAGTACTATAAGGATGGCTCCCTATGAGATGTTATATGGTAGAAAATGTCGTTCTCCTATTCATTGGGAAGAAACAGGAGAAAGGAAGTACTTGGGTCCAAAGTTAGTGTAGAGGACCAATGAAGCTATTGATAAGATCAAGGCTCGAGTGCTTGCTTCTCAAAGCAGACAGAAAAGTTATACTGATCCAAAGCGCAGGGATATCACATTTCAGGCAGGGGAACATGTTTTCCTGCGGGTTTCACCAATGAAGGGTATTAGGCGCTTCGGGAAGAAGGGTAAGTTGAGCCCTAGATTCATTGGGCCATTTCAGATAATTGAGAAAGTCAGGCAGGTAGCATATCGGCTAGCCTTACCACCAGCGTTGTCAGCTATTCATGACGTATTTCACATTTCTATGTTGAGAAAATACGTGTCAGGCCCGACTCATCTCTTGAGTTATGAAGCCCTTGAACTGCAATTAGACTTATCCTATGAAGAGCAACATGTGTAGATTCTAGATAGAAAAAAAAGGTTCTTCGGAATAAGACTATTGCTCTAGTTAAGGTGCTATGGAGAAACGGTAATGTGGAAGAAGCCACCTGGGAGTTGGAGTTTGATATGAGGACTCAACATCCAAAGCTATTCAGGTTAGATTTCGAGGAGGAAATCCTTTTAACGGGGGGATAACTGTAATGACCGCTTTAGTAATTTGGATTAGAAAGGCAATTAACACTAATTTCTGTTAGTTTGGATTGATTTTAGTTCATAGCAGCTGGTTTTGAGGTTTTTTGTAGGTTTGGTGCAAGTTTGAGCTTTGAGTTCAAAGCTTTGATCTCTAATGGAAAGTTGAGAGTCTTTAAGTTTTTCTTTAAAATACTTGCTGGAATATATTGTGTATGCCCTTATTAGGTACTCTGGAAGGTTTCATTGCATTTGGTGGAGAATTGAGCAAAGAATGAAAAGCTTTGGGGAAACTAGTGCAAACTGGCTAGCCGGTTTGAAGAGCCAGAAAAACCGGCTAGCCAGTTTTGGCAGGATTCCCCGGGCCTTTCGTTTTCTCAATTTTTGTCTTTGCGGTGCCTTGGTTGGGTGTTTCCCCATTTCCAGAGTTAGAATAACCTATAGAAAGTATAGCAGAACCTAGGGTTGAGGTTTTGGGTTTCCCGGGATTAGGGTTTTAATCATGTAACTTACCCGGTTTTAAAATGTGATTAGGGCATCCATCTAGCACAAGATTTCCGTTCAGGTTGGCCAGCACACTTGAATTCAGAAATAAGGTAAGAACTGAATATAATGTGTGATATGATTATCTGAATGTATGTATATGTTATGTGTATATGCATGCTTAACTGGTTAAATGGACTACTAGCACTTGTACAGTTATGGTACAGAGTGTGTTGGTATAGTAAATATTATTTGTGAGTACAGTACAGCGATACCAACACAAGTTCGAGAAAGTACTAAGGTGTGTGGTATATCACTCAGTGGTAGTCAGGGTATGAAACAAACCCTACCAACACTCGTACAGTGAGGTACGTAGTGTATGTGGTATAGTGGCTATACCCTAGTGTTGAACGTTCATGCTCATCTGTTAAGCCTTGTAAATAGGTGTATGGGCGCTAATTATAGGTCAGAAATTATATGATATGTTGTATGCATTTCTTACTGAGTCTGTCGACTTACAGTTCCGCTTCCATGTGTAGGTAAAGGAAAGGCGAAAGCTGAACAGGAGTGAACCTGAGCTCGGATGGGATTGTACATGTCAAAGCAGCGCGACCTGGAGTTTTCGGTCTCGGGACAACTTGGGATTATATTTTGGTAGTCGATGCGCGACCTATAAAATGTGTATTTTGGATTATTAACTTTTTAAAAGTTTGAAAATGGGATCTCGGCACTTGTAAATATTTTATTATATTATAAAGTTTATTAATTAATATAAAAGTTTTAATTTGACACGTTTTTTGAGAAAATTCTTTGATTAGCAAAGATTGCACTGTAATTGAAAAAGCACTGTAGCGTGCCTTAGCATTAGGGCGTTCCAAGCAAGGTGGATTGCATAGGGTTGCGGTAAATCACTAGAGGGAGTCTAAATTTTTTTTAAGTCAATTACTTTTGTAAATTTTAATACTTTACTAATTGTTTTAATTCTCTAGGTGTGGCCCTTTGGACTAGTAGTGTTTGAAAGAACACTGATACCACATACAATTCTCTTGTGTCAAGTTTTTAAATTCTGCACTATTTATTTCTTATTTGTTTATGCAAAATTGTGTTCTGCAGTGTCAGAATGACATTCTACTGTTGCAGACTATTACAACAGTGTTTTTACTAAAATTTAGTATTATTATTGGGATTTGCAAAAACTCAGTTTTTCAATTGATATCAGAGCGAGACACTAAACTCTTAGTGTGATCCTTTTAACGTTTTCTTGTCTTTTTGCAAGATGTTTCCCTTTGCAGAAGGAAGTTCTATTGTTTGCCCACCACTCCTCAATAATTATAACTATCCTTATTGGAATGTTAGAATGAGAGCCTTTATCAAGTCTTGAGATGAGAAAGCATGGAGCATGATTCTTTCAGGATGGTCTCCTCCTGTTTTGGAAGATTCCGAAGGTAATTCTAAATTAAAATATAAACTTGAATGGTCTACTGAAGATGATAAATTGTCTGCTTATAATAGCAAATCTTTACATGCTATATTTAATGGAGTAGGTGAAGGTTATATTAAGGTTATATCTTCTTGTGAATCTGCTAAGGATGATTGGCAAATCCTTCAAACTCAGTTTTAAGGAACATCTGATGTTAAGCGTTCTAGGTATATTATGCTTCAGACCAAATTTGATGGTCTTAGGATGTTTGAAAATGAAACCCTAACTGAATTTGATGAAAGGCTATCCGATATAGCTAATGAATATTTTGCTCTTGGTGCAAAGCTTGATGAATTTGTTCTTGTAAGAAAAATTGTTAGAGTTCTTCCAGACAGGTTTAATACTAAACTTTTATCACAATGAAGCTAAAGATTTTATCACAATGAAGGTGAAGGAATTAATGGGTTCTTTGCATACTTCTAAATTGAATCAACAAATTAAGCAGAAGGACAAACCTAGGTCCTTTGCTGATAAAAGTAAAGGTATTTCTTTTAATGTTGGTGAAAAAGAAATTTCAGATGAAGAAGAAGATGATGAGATGGATGTTTTAACTAAAAACTTTCAAAAATACATGAAAAAGATAAGTGACAAAAAGAATTTTCCAAAATTCTCCTAAAGTAATACTTTTTCAAAACCTTCAATGACTAACAATAAAAAGAGAATTCAATGTTGAGAATGTGAAGGTTTTGGACATATTCAATGTGAATGTGCAAATACATTGAAAAAGAATAAGAAAAGTTTCAATGTCACATGGAGTGAGGATAAAATTGATAGTAATGAAGATATTTCTAAAAATGTTGCACTAACCTCAGTTTCATTGTTTTTGATTCACAGATGAAAGAAAGATTGGTGTGTTTGAATAATACCATTAAAAAAGAAAATTCTGATTCTGATGAATCTAAAATCTATGAGGAGTCACTGATTGAGTCTTACATGGTTATGTATAAGATACATGTTACTTCTGAAAATAGATCATTGTCAAAAATAAATAAGCAATTATCTCATCAAACTGGATCTCTTGAATTGAAAATTAAAGAATATGTGACTGATTTTTGTTCAAAAGATGAGGAAGTTATTCTATTAAAGAAGGAACTTGAAAATTTCAAGAGAAATATTCAAATGCTTAACCTTGGATCTTCCATTTTTGAGGAAGTTTAGAATGCAGGTCAAAGAGGCTTTGATGGTCTTGGATCAAATGGTATTGAAAGTTCTAGAAAAATAAAATTTGTAAAATCTAGTGTTCCAGCGAAGTTACCTACTGCTGCAAATTTAAGATCTACTGCTACAAAAATGTCGTCTGCAAAGGCAAAGTCTCCAGTAAGTTCAAAAAGGATAAGATCTTAGGTAAGAAGGTTTGTTCCAATCTGTCATTTTTGTGGTATTAAGGGGCATAATTGACCTAAATGTTTCACCATGCAAAATTTGTACAAAACAAATTATTTTGGTAATTGGAATTTTTTTTAAAAGAAAAATAGTACTTTAAAACAAAAATTGATTGAAAAAGAAAAATGTCTAGCTGGTTTTTCTGATAAAGGTGCTGCTTGTCAAATGTAGTATTTCGATAGTGGTTGTTCTAGACATATGACACGTGACAAGGATTTTTTTTGTGAATATCAGACCAATGCTATGTGGTAAGGTTACGTTTGGCAATGGTTTAACAAGAAATGTCATTCGTATGGAAACTCTCAATTTTTAAGGGTTACCAAGGTTGAAAAATGTTATGCTTATTGAGAGACTAAAAGCTAATTTACTTAGCATTAGTCACATTTGTGATCAAGGGCTTACCGTCAATTTTGACAATGATCATTGTTTTGTTCTTAACAGTGATAAACAATGCATTTTATAAGGGTTAAGATCTGTGATAATTGTTATACTCTCACATCTAGTCTTACTTGTCATTCTGCATGTGAAAATACAAGTGCTATAAATATTTCAAAAAATCTTGTTCTACATTCTCATAAAAAACACATTGATAAAAGGTATCATTTTATTAGGGAACTTGTTGACAACCAAACATTGTAGTTGGAATATGTTGATACTGAAAAGTAATTGGCTGACATTTTTACTAAAGCCCTAGATTTAAGTCAGTTTGACTCCCTTAAAAGATCTTTAGGGTTTTGCATTATTTAATTCTTTTCATTTGGTTCTCCATTTTGTACAAAATTTTGAGTAGTTCTTATCTTGCATCTATCGTTCTTTCATTCTTGGTTGACAAAACATGTTTATGCTTTTAGATGATAATCAGCTTAGTATCTTGTACTCTTTATACTTTTGAGGTTGGGTTAAAAGATTCAAGTTACTTACATATATGTGATCAGGATAAATTAAAGTATTAATGTCACTACAAGAAATCTGATTTTTACCTACTAATATTTTATCTACTAATAAATATCTGTAGGTGAAGGAATTGTTTACCTACAGATATTTAATGGTAAGATTTATTAGTAGGTTAACATTGCCAATAATATTAAATTTTAAAATTTTCATTGTCCACTAATAAATATGTATAAGTAAAAAACGTTACCTACACTTATATTGGAGGGAAAAAATTTTCACATTGGTGCCTATATTTCCCCCCATCTTTATTATAAAATTTATTTTTTAATTAAAAAAAAATGATGATATGTACAATGATGTGTCAAAAATTATCCTACATGTTACAATTCTAACTTACATATACTGTCATATCATATAGAGATTTTTTCTATTATAAACTTAAAATGTAATAAATTTACATTTATGACCCTAAAAAAGGAAATAAACAAAAATAGAAACTATAAAGTTGTTAATTACAAAAATGCCGGCCAAGCAAAACGGAACACCATCTTCTTCGTGACCCAGCCGCAGCTTCTTCGTGACCCAGCGATCCAACCCCAACAACCCAATCTCAACCATCTTTCTTCCAAAACCAGCAAAATCAAAATCTAAAAAAATGTAGCACTCCTAGGAAACAAGCTGAATCCCGAAAATCCAAAATAAAA
Organism: Cannabis sativa; assembly: GCF_029168945.1. Taxonomy (NCBI): domain Eukaryota; kingdom Viridiplantae; phylum Streptophyta; class Magnoliopsida; order Rosales; family Cannabaceae; genus Cannabis; species Cannabis sativa. Next base: position 26,385,880 of record NC_083606.1, read on the forward strand.
AACGAACAGGAAAAAAAAAAAACCAGTAAACCTCCATTGATGTACAAAAAAACTCAAAAACAACAATCATTGAACAAAGAAATCGCGATCAGAGGAGAAGAACCGAGTAGAAGGAGAGCTGGAAATCAAAGAAACTCACCCATGATTGAATCAGAAGGAGAATTGAAGGTAAACAATTTTTTTAATGAACGTGAAAAAAAATTTTAGTGTAGATGAATAGAAATTTGATATTAATTGATGAAAACCGGATTAAATTGAAATAATAATGAAATATTGATGAATCTGAGAAAAAAACAACAACGGTTTGCATGAAAATAAACATTAAGGCATATAAATAGTTGCTACAGTGTTTTATTCTGAAACTGTTGTTTACAAGTTGTTTTACAGTGGAATAATAGTTGTTTGGGATCTACAAACTGGAAAATATGAATCTACTGTTATTAATTGGTGATAAGTTTTGAAATAGTTGTTTGATAGTTGATTTAACCTATATAAATAGTCGGTCAGATGAAAGTGTTAGATGCATAAGTTATTGTTGGAAAGAGTTGTTTATTGGTTGTTTTGACAGATTAAAATAGTTGTTTGCAACTACAAAAACTGAACCAAGTAAATAATTTACATTATTTCAGGAAACGGAACCATTACAAATATTGGTGCAGAGCAATGGGCATTGGGATGACAACAGAAACTATGTTGATTATGAATCAAGTGGAGAATTAATTTCGACCAAGTGCACTTTTGAGGAACTAATGAGAATAATGATGGAAGAACTCCAATGCAACCATGAATCAACACAACTACAACTGAAATATCAACTGAAGGAAGGAGGCCAACCACTACAAATCAAGGATGACAAAAGTCTGTTGTTCTACATAAAGCTATTAACGAAGGAGGTTGATTTCACAAGGTACCCATTGTGTGTGAACAAAACCAGTAACACGGCACCACCTAACCAAACAATGGTGTGGAACAATATGATCATGGAATCGTATGAGAACAACGCAGCACAGGAAGACTTGCAGCAACCTGGAAACAACACGGCAACAACTTCCAAGCAACAACTATCTGCGCAGACGATGGGATCTGGTGAAGTTGATGCATTTTTCCTAGAAACAGTAACAGTGTCATCGAATCAACCATACAACAACCGGACAACAACGAGAGAAAAAACTACGACGGTAGATGAAGATTTTGACTTCACCGACTATGCAAAGCTTGTGGCTGCGAAATGGTACGGACAACTAGAAAACAACCGGGAAGAAGAAGAGGAAGTGGACAACACGAAATGATGATCATCAATGACAAACGACATGAAACAATAGAGAAGGGGCAAATTTACAAGGACAAAGAAACATTGATAAGTACACTATGCTACTTTGCAATCAAGAAGACATTTCAATACAAAGTAGTGAAATCTTGCACAAAAGAATACAACATAGTGTGTTTGGACACAAACCGCAAATGGAGTTTAAAGGCTACAAAAAATGGAAACACGAAACATTCATAATAAGGAGCTACGAAGAAGAACACACATGTGCGATTACAATAAGATTTGGAGATCAACGACAAGCTACATCAAAGTTGATAGCAGGACTTTGTAAAACCAAAATTCTTGAACACGAAAACAAAGTGCAGCCACTGAGACATAAAGACGAAATGAAAGACAAATACGGAATAAAGATGAATTACATGTAAGCATGGCGTAGTAAAGAGCGAGCACAAACCCGGCTACATGGAAATGCTAAAGAGTCGTACAATCTCTTGCCTAGATACCTGTACATGCTACAGAAAACAAATCCAGGTAAAAAAAAATTTAAAAATTTTACTTTGAAAATATTTGTGAAAAAACAGTTGTTTTTGAGTTGTTATTTCGTTGAGTACATGTTGTTTGAAAAAATCTGTTTGATTAAAATTCGGGAACATTAATAGACATAGAGAAAGATGATGATGACAGTTTCAAATATGCATTTGTTGCATTGAATGCTGCTATAAAAGGTTGGCCAAGCGCAAACCAATCATCGTGGTAGACGGTACATTCCTAAAGGCCGCGTATGGAGGCACGTTGCTCACTTTGCCAACACACAAGATGCGAATCTAAAATTTTTCCACTAGCATACCGCATAGTTGATTACGAGAACGATAAATCGTGGGAGTGGTTACGAAAAAAATAAGAGAAGCATTCGGGGTTCGAGAATGTCAATGCCTAATATCGGACGGACATGAAAGCATCATCAAAGCAACTAGGAAAGTGTTCCCTGAAATAACACATGGCTCTTGCATCTTCCACCTCTTGTCGAACCTCAAAACAAAATTCAAGAAAAATGCAAAGCATTTCAGAGTGCCATTCTTTGCAGCTGCAAAAGCTTACACAGAAATGGAGTTTGAATTCCATATGAGGGAGCTAGACAACTTGGATAAGCGCATAAGACCGTACTGGAGAAAATTGGCCATGAAAAATGGTCAAGGTATCATTCGAGAAAACAACGGTGAAAACTAATAAGGAGGATAAAATTAATGATATGTTCACCTATTTATAGCGTTGTATTTGCGTTGTTTTTGCGTTGCGTTTGAGTTTTTTTCCAAAAGTAGAACTATGACGAAGCTGTCCAAATTGTAGGTACTCTACCATGACATCAAACATAGGCGAGGCCTTGAACTCGGCAAATTTAGCGACAAGGGAAACACCAGTGACAACATTAATGGAGTGCTTGAGGGCACAAATGCAAGAGTGGACATACAATAATAGAAAGGAGGCACAAAAATGCACAACAAGGCTGACACCATCATCTGAGAAAAAACTCATAGGGAACTATGTACAGTCATTGCGACTAACAGTAAGTTCAGATTATCGTTCGCATAAAGTAAAATTAAAACGATTGTGTTTGCATAGTTTTTTGGTTGTTTTAAAGTTGGTTTAAAACATGCGGGTGAAACCAAGCAAACCGAACACTGTTTGAGGTGATAGATGAAGACGAACAAGAATAGTAAACTTGAAGGAGAAGACGTGCACATGCAATAGATTTCAAAAAGATGAAATGCCATGTAACCATGCAGTCGCCGTCATGAAGGACTTGAACATAAACACATACAACTACTGTGCACAATACTACACATCAAAAGCATGGCTGCAAACATATGAAGAAACAGTATACCCAGTTGGAAACGTAAGAGAATGGGAACTTCCAGATTTTTTTGAAGAAATCATAGTGTTGCCTCCAAAGGAGAGAATCAAGTCTGGAAGGCCGAGGAAAAGAAGAATGGTAGCAGCTTGGGAAACAAAGAAACAAAACAAGTGTGGCAAGTGTGGACAAAAGGGACATAACAAAAAGACACCTGAGAAGAATTACAGCATAGAAGTGGAAACAACTACACATCAACCAAAAAACAACTATATTAAAACATTTAGAAAACACATACTGCATATTACGATTGGTTGTTACATACATTTTTATTGTGATTTTTTATGTGGAGAGATATTGATAATAGGGAATTGGTATTATTATCATTAATATACAAAAGAACATCAAATATTATAGTTAAATAATTAGATGAGTGGAAGAAGGTTGAAATTAATAAGAAGGAAAAATAAACTACATAAAGTTATTACAAATGCAATTTAGTTGTTTGTCAGATGGTTGTAATAAGGTTGTTAATAGTATGCTGTCATGACTAAGAGTAAATATAAAGATTAAAAATCCAAAAATATGAACAAATTAAAAACCAATTCCAATTAAGAAAAAAACATGATAGAAACAACAACTTGTCTATGATTATGAACATAATCTGGTAATAGAAAAAACAAAAGCTACATAAAAAAAAGTAGTATTTCCAACAACAACCAATAGATAACTAAGACAAATTCTTCTTTGGACCCTTCGGAGGAGCCTCATCTTCACTATCAATAAATTCCACTTCTTTCATGCGAGCATACTTATAGAACAACACAGCAAGCCTATCACGGTGTTTCTCAACATCAAATATGGGAGGAATCGGTTTCATATCAATAAAGTATTCGGCGAACGATGCAACGAAACAACCACAGTCACTGCAAAACAACCAAAAAACAACAGCAGAAAAACTTAGAAAAGGAAAATAACATTACAAATTTTAAAAACATTTGAAAATAAAAAATAAAAACAACTTACTTCGAGGTTTGTTGAGGCAAACCATCAACCTTAACAACTTCGAAAGGGTCTAAACAAACCGGTTTGTTTTCCTTTTTGAACTCATCAAACAAAGCAAAAAAGTGGGGCAACAACACCGCAAATGGGCGACAAGCTTTGATAGCGAGACTATCTTTCATAGCAGTCGACAAGGAGTTGTACATGTACACACGCCTTTCCTCAATATTCAATCGACCAAGAATCCAATGTGATTCAGTCTCCATATGGATGATAAAGAAAACATGATCGCACAAATGCCAAGGGGAACCACATAACATTTTTCTACCTCTTATATAATCAGCAATGGCATGCTGGGCAGTTATCAAAGAAAGATTTTTTTTCTGTGCAATAAATTTTTCATACAAAGCATGAATGGTTTTGAAGAATAAGCAATCGGTGGTTGTGAACTTAACCTTTGGCTCCTTTGCATACTTTCCTTTTTTACGTAGATAGTAAAAAATGATGTCCAGATGCTGAACAATAAAAAATGAGAAATGTTGGAAAATCAGAAAATGAATTATATTTCAACAACTAAAAAACAACCAACAAACAACATGAATAAAACTATAGACTGAAATTTTTGAAAAAAATCAAAAGAAAAAATAAATGAACTTACAGAATTAGTCAAACATTGGCCAGGATATGCAAGCTTGTGGAACCACATCTTGGTTGCAACATCTTCCACGCCAAAACGAAAAGGGGGAACAATCTTATCCTTACCCTTCAAGTAAACCTTCTCCTTATCATGCCTAACATTTTAAAAAAAAAAATGAAACATAAATAGTAAAGTAAAAAACAAAAAATACAAAAACACAACAAAAATGCTGAAAATAAACACTTACGGATCCTTCTTCGATCGGCGTCCTTCACCAAGCCACAAGTCAAAATCAATCTCGTCTTTATGTTCTACATCTTCACCAATCTTATCATCGAGAGGACACAACCCAGCCACATACTTAACAACTCCATAACCAAAACCATCTTTAGAACTAGAGATGGAAGAGTCATACTCCATAAACGGAGACGTCAGTGCTATGGGTTTCTTAGATTTCCTCTTGTCAACAAGAGGAGTTTCTTCAACGGGAATTGGGTCATCTTCAAGTTCAATGTTAGAATCAACATTGAGACCTGTTGCACCCATCTAATATATTTTTTCCACAAAAATGAAAGAAAATAGACAGTGTTAAACACAAAAAGTATGAAGAAACTAAAAAACAACCAAAAAAAAAAATATACCTCAAAACAAACAAGACGACGATCCGTAACCTCAACATTTTCAGAAACTGAAATCTGTTTACAAGGATCACCACCAATTCCATCTGAAGACATCTGTTTATATATGGTATTAAAAAGGAATTAGAGCATGGTTAAAAAATAACAACCTTTACACAACCAAAAAACAACACAAAAGCAACATTACCATAAGCTCAACTGCTTTTACCCCGGACTGAACAGTAGCCTCAACATCTATTTGAGTAGGGCCGTCATTGAAATCAACGAAATTCTTGATACAGAAAATAAAGGAAAAAGAAAATGGAAAAAAGTGAAGTTATTTTTTGTGAAAGACTTCAACAACTAAAAAAAAACTACATAACAAAATAAAAACAACAAGTAAAATAATAAGACCAACAATAAATTCCGAACAACATAATCTACAAACACAGCCATATAAATAACATAATAAATACAAATAAATAGTCTGAAAATAGTTGCAAATTTCTGAAAAATAAAACATAACAAGAGACATAACAATAACATAGAATTACAAGAGCACTACCTAAAACGGACTTACAACAAAATAAACCACACAAAGTAACTAAAACCTAGTTACATTGTCTACTTATCTACCTTCTCCTCACTATCAGTGGCATCATCATCACTGCCATTATCATTTTTTTCTTTTGAGTCAGAATCTTCATCGGCTTGATCATCCTTCTCTTCACCTTCACTACCCTCCCCTTCGTCATCACCCATAACATTCTCTTCTTCATTTTCATCAGTTTCTTCAGATTCATTTAAATCAAAATCTGCTTCATCACCACCTCCATCATCATCATTGGAAGAGTCACTGCCTTTTTCCTATATTGAAATTACAAATTAAATTAGTATAAAACAACTTAAAAAAAACCGAAAAACAACTATTGAAAAACTAAAATACCTTGGCATAGGAATCGGCAAAAACAGTAGAAAGCGTATGCATTGAAGCCATCGAGCACCAAAAGAAACAAAGCGTGCGGAACACAAACTCTTTCAACTCAACCAAATCAGATGAAATCTTCTGTTGGGAAGTATGCAACGAATCGATCTTGACCTCCAACCCATGAAATTTCTCGAGAAAAGGCCTCGAAGCTTGACGAAATGTCACTCGAGCAACAGTTGGCTCTTCGGGGACAGGAAGACTCTTGTAAGAGTTGAAGTCGGTGTCGAACTTGAAACTGCTCAGTTTCAAAGCTTTGAACTCACCAGCCGTGGGCCTCATATTTGAAAGTTGCAGCTGATCAAAAAACACCAAAATTAAAATTTCAATTATGAAGATTAATAATAATGAAAAACAACACAAAAACAACTACTGAAAAACCAAATTACAACAAACAGATATACCTTATCTTTGGAAACATCAAAGATAGTAGTCTTCAAAACTTTGAAAGTAGGTTGACTATTGCATGTCCACTGAGTGATCCTTGGAATACGAGAGCTTTCCTTTTGGCAGTACTTACCTTTCATGTACTTACAACACTCGTAGAACCAAACTTGAAGAACATGAGGACAACCAATCAAAGTGTAAAAAACACTCGGCCTCTTTCCCGAACTCTTTGCCTTCCTAACCCCCTCAACCCAACTATCAAGCTTACCCTTCAATGAGGAAATAGTCAATTCAAAAGAACTCCGGCCCCAAGCAAATTCATTGTACCTCCCACTATCTACAACATCTAAAATAGACTTGGGTACATTTTTATGCTTAGTGCCACTAAGCAAGAACCACTCCACGAAATACAAAACTGCCAACTTCACAGCATCCTCATCAGAATCACCCCACCTCTTGGTGGTAAAACATTCCCTAACAGATTCCTTAGTGATAGAGGACGAAGTTGGCCAATATCTTTCACAAAGACTATTAACCTCTTGCTTAAAATCTAAGACACTACAGTCACCTTCACAGTCTAACCCAGTAATCAATGCAAATTCCTCAATGCTAAACCTAAGCCTAACACCGCGTATCATAACCCACAACTCAGCATCATTAGGTTGCTGAACCTCTCGGAGCAACAACCCATGAAACACTTGGGGTTGAACTTTAAAATCGGGAAGGTTAAGGAAATGACCAAAACAGGTTTTTGAAAAGATTTCAAGCTGTACATCTGAAAGACAAGATTTAATGTTCTCTATCACCTGGAAAGTAGCAGTGGAAAAGGCTTTAGCAATGAACAGATTCTTCTGGTCATAAATATAATCCCATTCCTGTAGCAATATAAACAAAATAAATCAGGACAAAAACAAAAAAAAACTAAAAAAAAAAATAGAAAACAAATAATAAAAATTATATTTTTTTTTAAAAAAAAAAGACACCTTAGGGGGATTTTTCTTTGGTAGGTCAAATCCTTCAACCTTCACTGAGGTCCTAGCATGGACCTGCAACAAAAAAGAAAAACAAAAGCAACAAATCTTAGATACAATAACAATGAATATATAAAAATGTAGTAACCAAATTACAGCCAATAAAAAACCTAAAAACAACGTTTATGAAACCCTTACAGTATGATAAATGTAAGAGATAAACAACTTTCAAAAAAATATAAACAACTAAAATAAAAACAACACTGTACAAACTCGTTGTTATGAAATTTCGAAAATGGTAGTCGATAATAGTAGTGTGACAAACAACCGAGAAAAAACTGACAATAAACATATACAAAACTAAAGAATAAACTGAAAGATCTTGTTGCAATTGAAATTAGTAAAATGCTTCTCAATACCAATAGTGTGTAAAACAACCGAAAACAAATTCACAATAAACATATAACCAACCAATGGGGAAAAGCAATTCAAAACTATGACAAAATACGAATTGAACTGGGTTTTTTTTCAACAACCAAACAACAACTGAATAAAAACAACAAAACAACATCAACCACAATACATGACAGAAATACATAAAGAACACCAAAAAAACATAAAAACATCCTAATAAACACCTAAACCAGTGACCTAAAAAGCTCATGTAAAAATTAACACAATAAAATGAAACCAAGCAAATTTAAATTACCTTTGATTCAACTTTGGGCTTTTGGTCCTCACCATGCACTTCATCCTCAAAATCAGAATCTGAGGAAACCTAGAACAAAAAATGGGGAAAACTTTAAATCATCAAATGTAACACCAGAAATAAAACAACCAGAAAAAAACTAAAGAAAAATTTAAAAACAACAAAGAGAAATTTACATCGCGTGCAGACTTGGAAATTTTTGCTCTCTTAGTCTTAGGAGCATCTACTTTAACAGGAAGGGCTCTTTTCTTAGAGGCCGATGTCTCTGGAACATCAGCCACTAAATTTTTAGCAATTTTTTTTAACCCCATTTTAGGTTCGACTTTGGAAGTAACAGTTGGAGCCTTCTTCGATTTTTTAGAAACTTTCTTCGCCGGAGATGGTGATTTCGAACCACTTCTAGTGGTTGCCATTTATATAGAGAAAAAATAGAGGAGGATGACAATGTAGGTTGAGGAAAACGTGGGTGAGGGCTTGGAGAAGGTGATCGTGGGAAGAAAAAATTGGTTAGGGCTTGATAATGGTGATCGTGGGAAGCTCGGTTTGAAGAGTGGAAGAATCAGGTAAATGAAAAATTCAAAAAAAAAAAAGAAAAAGAAAGGATTTATGAGGTGGCGTGCGTGTACGTGTGTAAGGAAGAAGGGAAAAGGTAAAATTGTAATTATTAAACTTTTTGAAAAGTAAAATTGAAAAATGTAAAAGTTAAAAAAGTTTAAAAAACCGTGTAAGGATAAAAATGTAAAAAAGGTGTCAATTTTGACATGAGGTGTAAAAATCTCTATCATATAATCATATCTTATATGTCACTATATACATATTTCTTAATATTATTATGTATAGATATCTAAACATTACACGTATTTTAAAGATTAAAACAAATTAAATAAAAAAAAAAGTCAACCTAAGAAAAAGAAAAAAGAAGCATATATAGAAACCTTTAAACAAAGAAAAAATCCTACACTTCACCATTCTGACGCCTCCACTACCTTCCCAAATCTCTACCTCCTTATCAAATTTTTCTTACATGAATGAAACCTTGACTCTCTTGAAAGCTCTCTCTTCATATAAGAGGTATTTTTCTTATTATTTTATGCTTTCATTTTTTTTTAATTTTATTTTTCCCCTTTAGATTCAAACAAAATTATTTCTGCATAATAAATAAAAATCATAAAAGAATTTGATAATACATTACGTCTTTATTTGTGCCTTATTTTTGTTTCTTTCTCATAGATTTTTTATTTTTTGATTCTCGTATATATATAAATAAGAAAGGGCGTTTTCTTGTTAAGAATAGGTAGCCTCTAATTTCATAGTGTGAATATCTCCTTTTCTTCTCTTATGATTTATAGGTTATTAAGTGTGTTTTACCTTTTTTTTTTTCTAAAGCTTCTTGGTCTGATTGTTGGGTACTCCAATTAAGAGAATCACTCTACCATCTCTAACTGTAAGTATATTTTATAATAAATATCTTTTTAATTATTTTGAAATGCTTTTGTCCTTTCTTATGTCAAATTGATTTGTGCAATTCTTATGGCATTCCAAGTAGATTGTTTGTCCTAATTTCATTTTTATGTCCTATTTTTATTTGGTCTTTTAGTTATTTTTGTCATTCTTTTTTGCTCTATTCATTGTCTTCCTGAAGTTAGAAAAATTTTCATAATAATAGGAAGGGAAATCAATGAATACCTCACTTAAAATAGATATTTTGATAGAGTTATTGAGAGTGATTCAAATTTGACGAATAGTACTATTATGTTACTACCAATGAAAATCCTCTCTTTATGAAATATGTATATTTAGATAAATATTTTTGTTGCATTTCAATGTATTCATATATATATAAAGAAAGGATAAATATAAATTAGGATTAAAGATTGTTTCAAATATATATATAATGCATATATACAATAACATTGGTACGTAGGAGGGTAGATGTAGCATCATCAAGCAAGATTTATAATTTATACTCCTTTTCATTAATAATTAATATTCACAAAAGAAATATCACAAGTCAACAAAACAAAATATATAACAATATATATATTATTATTTTTTGATCAGTGATTGATATTGGGATATTGGGATGTACATTACACTATATATATAAAAGTCAATCATTTACAAAAAAAAAAAACTATATATTTAAGGCTCACTTTTATTTTGATTCAAATTTATACTATTGCAGTTGTTATTTTCTCATTACTATTACCGAGCTCTACATAGTGAAAATTATATCATTATTTTTTAAACTATCTGTTAGTGTCAAGGTTGCTTTGCTTTAATCATAATAATAAATTATGGGACCTTTCATAAATTTATTTTCTTTTGGATAGTGATTAATTTGTGAAGATTAAAAATTCTTTGGTACTGGTTGATGTGTTAAGTCTTCCAACTAGTGGAAGGTGCCAATTATTTAAATTTGAGCTCCAAAATTCATCAGGCATTGAATGTATCAAATTTTTTATATGATCTTTAGGCTTGGAATTAAATCTTCATTGTGAAATTAGTTAAAGTTACATTACTAACAGATTGAAATGAAAATAAAAAAAAAAATTATATTCTTTGTTACTTGGTGGTCCCTGGCATCAATAATCTATAGAGAATTAAAAATGAGGTTACATATTTCAAGACAATAGAATGTCCTGTTTTTTACTTTCTAATATATTGACTTATGTATATTTAGTCTTTTATCTAAATGTATGTGTATATAGTATACACTATTATAAATGACGATTGTTCTTTAATTCATTATTTATATGCCTTTTTTACATGTGTTATAATCCTTAATGATTTGGAAATATTAAGTTAAAGTACATTCTCACATGGAGAAAAAAATATTAAACGTAACTCAAGACCCTTTCAAAATTCTTTCAAGACCCTTATTTGGCTAAACAGTGAAAGATAACTAGTAGTTTTTCATTACTGCTTTACGTGTTCAGGTAATTCTTGGCTTCTTTTTTCTCTTCTTATTATTTTTTTCTTTATGAAATGTGATTCTTGGCTGTTTATGAAGGATTTATAAAGTTTTCAATTTTTCTTTCTTCTCTTTCTTGGTTACTTGAAAATACAATAAAATTCATTGACACATTTATGCTAATATGGAAGATAAAATAAATTATCAAACTATGTGTTTATTTGTTTTGGCATATTATATTCATGCATGCTATCTATACATACTTAATTTAAATCCCAAAATGAAAAGCAATATATTATACTTGATGATATAGCTGTTTAGAAATCTATATGTAGATCTTTAGAACTAGATTTTATGTATCCAATAGGTATAATTTTATTTTATTTGTTGTGTAGTTTTTATGGTTTGTTTGTTGTTACCGCTATATGTAGCCTAATTTAATATAGTCTTTTTAATTTTCATACAGAACAAGTAGTTGAACCTTTTATTTAGTTTTTTTTTATTTCTCAGTCAGATTGTTATAGAAACCTCAAATAAAAAGAAGTCACACTAGAATTTAAATGTCTTTCCTCATCCATTTTATCCTTTTCTTGTACATTTCACTTCCCCCAAATCAATCTCCCACTCTCTCTTCTTGAGTTCATCATCAACTCTACCAGAGGGACGCCATATTGTTGCTGTTGGATTTTATGCCCTAAATAAAACTCCATTTCAATGTAATCTATTTTATTCAACATCAATAAAGAAACAGAAGTATTTTTCATTAATTTGTGTATGTTTTGGTTCACCTTATCAATTGCTTGTCTATTTAATTTATAAATTTATCTGAAACCCTTTTCACATACTTGATCCTGTTTATTGTGTTGTCAACACTTTGGAAAGTAAACATGACTATGTGAATAAAGTTTCCAAGATTTATCAGACACAGGGTTTTACTCATATGATAATCTACAACAAGAGTTCACTTGCATTTGGAGAAATGCTATGTTCTTTCCAGAACATTGGTTAAAGTAAAGCTCAGGTTGGATGCATGGAGTATGCATCGGAAGGGAACGATATTGAACTTTGACTTAGATTTATTAAACTTACCGTAATATCTATTCAAGTCAATATCGCCTAGTTGATCCTAGATCAAATGATCTTAATCCTGTTATGATTAGGCTCAATCTTAAGAGGCTATTCGTGTTCTTTGATTTGTTAGTTAAGCCTACTTTTAGGTCAGGGTGATACGTACATTTTGGGAACACGGTAGTGCAATTGAGTGGGAGCGCTAACATAAACATGGAATCTATAGCTTCTATCTAGCGAATAGTAAGCAAAGGATCTCCTTCGAGCTTGACCACACAAAAATAAATGGTGGAGTACTCATTTCACATAAGCTAAAATATCATTTATACGGGGTCAAGTGTTTTAAGGATAAAATACATAGTAGGGTGTAACGGTAATCTAATCCCTTTACATTGTAGATCATTCACATAGAGGATCATTGATCAAATTAGAATTATAACAATGGATAACTAATGATGTGTCTATATGGTGGAACATATAGAGCATTCTACATACTGAGAGTGCAATTCTAAGTTCTATGTGTGGATTCAACGAAGAATTAATAATTCAGTGAATTTAGGTTATAAATTCTTGATCTGCTTATTGGAAGCTCGGTTATATAGACTCATGGTCTCCCCACTAGTTGAGATAATATTGCTTGTAAGACTCATATAATTGGTTTTGATTAATCAATTATAATTCTCAAATTAGACTATGTCTATTTGTGAATTTTTCATTAAGGGCGAAATTGTAAAGAAAGAGTTTTAGGGGCATATTTGTTAATTATGATACTTTGTATGGTTCAATTAATAAATATGATAAATGGAAATATTATTTAATAATTATTTATAGTTATTAAATAGTTAGAATTGGCATTTAAATGGTTGAATTAGAAAATTGACGTTTTTTGAGAAAATCATATGCAAAAGTGATAAAACTGCAAAATTACAAAAAGTGAGACCCAAATCCATACTGCCACGGCCGGCCACTTTTATAGGAATTATCCTCTATTATTTTCATTATTTTAATGCCAAATAATTCAAACCTAACCCTAGTGGAATGCTATAAATAGATAGTGAAGGCTTCAGGAAAATTACACTTCTCATTCAGAAAAACTTGACCCTTCTCTCTCTATACCTGGCCGCCCACTCTCTCTCTCTCTTCTTCCTTAAGATTTCGATATACTTAGTGATTAGAGTAGTGCCCACACACAGCAAGTGATACCTCAATCATAGTGAGGAAGATCGTGAAGAAAAACTTTCAGCAAGAAGGAGTTTCAGCACTAAAGAATCAGAGAAAGAGATCCAGGTTCAGATCTTGATAATACTCTTCGACAGAAAGGATACAAGGGTTAGAGATCTGAACGGAAGGAGTCATATTATTCCGCTGCACCCAATGTAAGGTTTACTAAACTTTATATGTGTTTATTTCATCATTTTAGAAAGTTCATATTTAGGGTGTTAATCAACATACTTGTGAGTAGATCTAAGATCCTGGTAAAATAATTTCCAACAACTGGCCTCAGTGCCATGGTAATTGATTTGCTTGCAAGAAATTTCGACTTAAAACGATTGTTTGATGTTTTGGATGGTATCATGTTGTATTGAGTGTTATATGATGATTGATTGATGTTTGTGAATCTTCGTGAAAAATAATTGAATATCTGTTTCTGGAATTATTTTTATTAGATAGTATGGAAACAATTAAGCAATTTACTTTTTTACAGAACTCAATTTCGATTTAGTTTGAATTAGTTATGATTTTTTGAAGTTTCGAAAAAAAATCAAGAATCGTGCATCACCACACGCGCGCGCGGACGAAGGGCAACCTTCGGACAGCACGCGTTCAAACACGGTTTCGTGTCTGAAAACCAGCTTCCGCGCGCGGAAATCATGCTGGTACTCCCCTTGCACCGAGAAACCTCGGCTGAGCACTCCCCTGCGCGCGCGGACGAGTATGCACAGCATACCGTCCGTACAGCTCGCATTTTTTTTTCGTTTTTCTTCGATTTTTCATGCTATTTCATAGATTTAACTTCCAATTTTTCGTATAGTTTTGTATTTAGACATTTACTATTCCTAATTCAATTCTAAATATCATAATTAAATTAATTAATTTTTTTTTAATTTGATTCATGATATTAGTGTAATTTGAATTTAAAAATAGTAAATATCTATCTTTTTGCTTAATTATCTATCTTATTTTTAAATTTGATTATATCTTATCTTATTTTTAAATTTAAGGCCAGATATTAAATTCTTTAAATTACATATTTTTTTGAAAATAATTTGACCTTATTTAAATTTAAAATAAGATAACTATAATCATGTAATTTTAAATAGATGTAAGATATTTTGCTAATTTTTAAATTTTGTTATTTTATTTATTTAAATTAAATCATAAAATCTGGAAAAAAAAAAAAAAGATATTTATTTATCTTTTTTAGTTTTTATTTAATTTTTATTTATAAAATAACATTAAATTTTTAAAAGTAGTTAGCAAATTTTGAAATGATATTTAGGTTGGTTGAAACCTAACTTTTCAAAATTGTAGGTTTAATTTTAAATATTATTTTATTAATTTCGAAAATATTTAAATTTTATTTTATTTTATTATTTTTTGAAAATAAATATTTTTTTATTTAATTAAATTTTCGAAATTATTTATTTAAAATCAAATAAATCCTACATCCAACTATCCAGCTAACCTTCCAATGATCTGATTTTAACTCATGGCTCCCTTGGTCAAGTAAATAATTTGTAACAGGTATATTTATATTCTTCTTTCATCTGTGTATGACCTAGCAACATTATTGAGTTGCAACTGCTACAAAAATGAAGAATAATGTAAAAAAGTTAATAAAACTAAAGAAACAAATAAACAGATCAAAAATAATAATGATAACAACACTAAAACAACCATAAAATAATACAAAAATAATGGACACATACCTTCTTCAATAGACGATTAAATATGATATGGTTAATACAGGTAAATGGCGGCATAAATACCTAATGTTTTAACTTTTATACACTTAAATACATTATCTTTATTATTGGAGGTAAAAATACCCAATGTTACAGTTCTCTTACACTGTTACTACTAATTCCGTTAAATCATAATTATTGAAACATGTAAGGCTTAGATGCATTCCATTTATTTATTTTTTATTTTAAAACTTCATATTTTTAATATTATAAATTAAATTTGAAAAACTTATCAGTATTAATAACGAAAGCTAATTAATAAATTTGAATATTAATAATAAATTTAAATAATATAAATTATGGAAAGAAAAAATTATGTTCTATATTCATACCCAACATTTTTTCTCTTGAAAAACCCAAAAGAATTTTGAAGGACTATTCCACAAAGACGAAGCATCACCGTTCGGGTGAAACCTGCTCCAGTTGAAGTCCGACGAAGCTTCCCTCCAGCTGCTGGCCGACAATGTGGATGAAACATTTCCTTGGAGAAGAACCTCCAGAATATGGTAAACTTTCTTATTTTTATATATATGTATATATTTGTTCTTTGTGAATAGATAAAGTTGCAAGCATTTTTTTTTGTTTTTTTTTGTATTTATCTCTTTTGACTACTGACTTTGAATGACCATTTGGTCTATATATGTGTAATTTATTTTATGATTTTCCATAAAAAAAAATGTTGACTTTGAGATAGAGGGTGGGTACTGGTATTATTTTAGTATTATTTTATTTTGAGTTGTTAGATTAGTGTATTAAAGTAATGTGGGGTAGTAGTGTTTGGATAGAGTGTAGTTTTACATGTGCACTGTGTGAGTAATTATTTTGAAATCTATTTGACTGTGTTTGAAAGGAATATATGCTTTGGGCATGTGTCTTTTTTGTTTTTATTGGTCATTTTGATGCTAAAGTATTTTATATTTTTATGGCAGACTTGGAGGCTGGCTTATTCACAATTGTAATACATCACTGTGGAAGATGGTACACCCACTTTGAAGAGAAAAAATATGAGGGGGGCAAGTTAAATTATTTTGATTATTGTGAGGGTGAAAACTTCAACAAATTTGAATTGGAACACATAGCAAAGTCATTAGGCTATGAGTTGCCAATTGGATTTTGGTGGAGGCCACGTGGGAAGCTTGTGAAAGATGGCACCATGTTGGGTTCAGATGAAGATATAAAAAAAATAATTCTTGATATGAAAAGAAAGAAATATAGAATTGTTGATATATTTCTAGTGCACTATAAGTGTATAATTGAAGAGGTTCCTGATGATGTTTATGTGCTTATGGATGTTGTAGTCAATCCAGGTTTTTTAGAGGGAATTCCTAAATTAAATGATGAAGAATATGAGGAATATAATTTTGAAGGCTACTATGATGATGATGGAGCTGGTAATAAACATTGTGATGAAAATGGTGATGACCATAGTGTTAAAAAACTTGATTCGGACAATAAAATGGCCCAACAAGTTTTTGAAGCTCATGAACTTGGTGAGGCCCAAACCAAGGAAGATGTCCAACAAGTTGTTGATGAAGAGGCCTATCTTGAACATCTATCAAACAACACTAGGGTTGAGAAAAAGAAAGGAAAGCATCCACAACACAATGCGAGAATAAAGGGGAAGAATAAAGCTATATTTGTAGAAGATGAAGAGGATGATTTCTTGTTGGAAGAGGAAGAATATGCTGATGTGGAACATGAACATAAAAAGGATTTAGAGAGGACAATTCATCCAAGACAATGGTGGTCTTCAGTGACACAAATATGCAGTGAAAATGATCAAGTTGACTCGGAAGGAGTAGTATCTGAAGATGACTTACACAGTTTGGATAGTGAAGATGAAGGCAATGCCACTATTAAGAGGAGTAAGAAAGAATACAACCTGCAGACAAGCTTTGAGAATTTCGAGTTCGCCATTGGTATGGAATTTCCTACTATGGGTGATCTAAGGTATGCCTTGAGAGAGTACTTTATAGCAAATGATAAAGAATACAAATTTGTTTTCAATGACAACACTAGGATTAGAGCCAAATGCAAAGCTAAAGGCTGTGGATGGTATATTTATGGAAGGTTACAGAGTGGAAAAAAAACTATTAGGGTGAACAAGTTTGAGGGTATACATGATTGTGGGTTGATTTTTGATAACAAGCTTGTGACAAGTGCTTGGCTAGCCAAGCATTTCCTTGATCAGTTTCGAATTCATCCAAACATGGAGTACCAGGGCTTCCAAGAGATGACATCTACTACAAAATATAGTAATGTCTCAGCTTCAATTTTCTACAGAACTAAGAGAAAAGCAAGGGAGATGTTAGAGGGATCATTGAAGGACCAATATGTAATCCTTGATGACTACTGTAGGCAGTTGATGGCAACAAATCCAAGTAGCGCAGCTATACTAAAAACCAGACTTCAAGAAGGCGAAAGAGTATTTGAGAGGGTCTACATATGTTTAAAAGCTTGTAAGGATGGCTTTAATAAGGGTTGCAGACCTTTATTAGGTTTGGATGGTTGCTTCCTAAAAGGCTACTGCAGAGGTATCTTATTGGCTGCCATTGGTATAGATCCAAACAACTCTCAATTTTCGGTAGCTTATGCAATTGTTG
This sequence comes from Cannabis sativa, assembly GCF_029168945.1. NCBI lineage: Eukaryota > Viridiplantae > Streptophyta > Magnoliopsida > Rosales > Cannabaceae > Cannabis > Cannabis sativa. The sequence goes on from NC_083606.1 coordinate 26,403,858, forward strand.
AGAATGAAAACAAAGTCAATTGGACCTGGTTTTTGAAGCTACTTGTGGAGGATCTGAACATTCAAAATCCAAGCATCTTCACTATGATGAGTGACAGACAAAAGGGTTTGGAGATAGCATTGGCTGAAGTTTTTATTGATGCTGAAATTAGGTTTTGTGTGCGGCATTTACACTCAAATTTCAAAAAAGAACATTCTGGTTTGCTTCTTAAACAAATGCTTTGGGCTTGTGCAAGGGCAACTACACCTGAGGATTTTACTCAAAGAATGAATGAGCTCAAAGAAGTGGATGAAAAGGCATACCAGTGGCTGCTCAAAAAAGATCCAAAAGAATGGAGTAAATCACATTTTAGAGTTGGTGTTAAATGTGATATGCTTCTTAACAATCTTTGTGAAAGCTTTAATTCAGCAATCTTGCCTGCAAGAGACAAGCCAATTGTAACTCTATTGGAGAAAATCAGGTTTTGGCTTATGTGCAGATTCACCACCAAGAGGGAAGATGTTAAGAAATGGTTATATCCTATTGGTAAGAGGATCTGCGACATTATTGAGAACACAAGAAGGTTGTCAATTATTGTCACTCAACCTTTGCTGGTAGTGGTAAGTTCCAAGTGAGTTATAAAGGGTTAGAAACTTATGTAGTTGATTTGGTGAAAAAAGTGTGCACTTGTAGGGGTTTTCAATTAACTGGCATCCGTTGTCCACATGCATTTTCTGCTATTTTAGCATCAGGATTGGATTATCATAACTCCATTGATGAGTGGTATAAACAGGATGCATATATTGCTGCATACTCTGGGATAATTGAACCCATGCCTAGTCCAGACAAATGGCTTAACACTGGCCTAAACCCCATTCTTCCACCACCCGAGCAAGCCTTGCCTGGTAGACCTAAGAAAAAAAGAAATAGAAGTAATGATGAACCACCACCCGATCCTACAAAACAATCAAGGAAAGGCCAGGCTAATTATTGCAGCAATTGCAAGCAATCAGGTCATTCTAAGCTGACTTGTAAAAATGAGTTAGCTAATAAGGTAAAAATCTCCATATTTATATATTGTTGCTAGTTTATATATGTGTTTTTGTTCTTTGTATTTGTGATTGATATACTTTGTTAAATTTGCTAAATATTTCTATTACAGCAAAAAGTTCCAAAGAAAAGGGGCAGACCACCGAAAGGTAACCTAACATCTGAGACAGTCAAAAGAAATCAGCCGAGAAAGAAACAAAAATCAAGAGAACAAGCCTCTACATCTCAAGAACAAAGTTGACTCTGATATGCTTCTAAGAATATGGTCTCTAGCAATATCATTTTGTAATTGACCGATTAGGATTGACTTTAAAATGTGGAATTTTATTATGTTATTTCTCTGTTAGCTAATTTTAGAATTTAAGTACTGATGTAGTATTGTAATGGTTGGCTATTTTCATTTTGGGAGCAACCTTTAGTTATGTGTTTGTTCTTTGTTTTACTAGACATGAATTATAGTTGGCTTTGCTGACATATTTAATTGTTAATATTTGTAGATGGTCTTGTTCTCTAAACCATTATGAATGTCATTATCTACCTTAGATAGTGGCTTGTGAGTATTTTCTTGAGCTTCTTCTTAATGCAAGAATTACATACTTTAATCTTATTATCTATTGTTCTTGCTTCTTGGTAGCTCATCTGCAAACTTACATACTTTAATCTTATTATCTATTGTTCTTGCTTCTTGGTAGCTCAGCTGCAATTTCTGACCATCTGCAATATAACAGTTTTATTGATGCAAAACAAATATTGAATTTCCATATGCTTATAATTATGTCATTTCTTTTACCTGGTATATTAATTATTTCATATATATATATATGGACAGATACAATTTGTATATAATTCTTAACTTTCATTTCATTTTGGAACTAAATACAACTTTAGATCATACATTTCAAGAAAACAAAAGAAAAAAAAAAACTAAATTCACATCACTACCTGCCTTCTCCATTACTCTAAACACTAAAACTAAAGTTTATTTGAATATTGATTCAATAAAAAAATAATCTATAATCTCACAAATATAGTTAATAGCAGTAGGTTTTGTTTGTTCCATAAAAAAAGCCATCTCCATTCACTCCAAAATGATCAGGTGTTTTCCAACTTCATTATCACCTGAAAAAAGAGCACAAGAAAAGCATAAAAAAAATAATTTTTATTCTTTAGAGAAATATAGGAGCAACCAAAAAGAAAATAGACCATAACTTACTTGTGCCTACAGAATCTTTCGAGCGACCTTTTTCCAGTGCGAAAAATTACAACTTCATCTCTGTTGCTCTTAGAATGTGATTCAAGATTTTCTGTATTATATGAAACAAATATATCACACTTAGAATTCTTTGAGCTCCATTGGATCATTTAATTCTAAACTATAATGAGTCTGCAACTTTCAAGCAAGATAGTTTCTTTGAGTTTTATTTACTTGAGAACATAAGATTTGTTTTAATTCTCTCTTAGAAGACAAAGAACATGAAGATTTTACTCCTATTTTGGAGATGGATAAGCTATATATCATCCACGATCACCATGGATTTCTGCAAAACATGAAGATTGTACTCCTATTTTGAAAGATGATTCCCATAGAAGGGGACAAACAAAAAATGAGACAACGAAATTTAGGAAGTCCTTTGAACTCACAGTACCCCATATTCACAAGCTTCAAGAGCTCTTAATCTCAGAATATTTTATGTGTCACCGGAGTTACAATGAGAGCTTTTGCAGTTAGATCTATGCCAATTACTAAGTGAGTTCCTCTAAGATGATTCAGAATATGCATAGCTTGTGGGTTTCTCCGGAGGATAGCTAGAGAATTACTTTGTCTTCAACCTTTGGGTGTCGAGGTTTCGCTGGACGACAACAACCAGGTAATTCTTCTTCAACCTTCATTACCCCTCTAATGATTTTTTCAAAGGATTTTCTTTAAACTAGTTTGGGTATTCCCTTGTGACCATTTTTTCAGGGATTTTCTACAAATCAGTTTGAGTAAAGAATGGAGAAGATGGTATTGAAGCAAGAGTGATGTTTTTTTTTTTGAAACAATAGTAGCATTTGATTTTGGTTTTAAGAAATGGGTTTTATTATTTAATTTTAGGTTATTAATACTGTTGAGTTTTTAAAATTTAATTTATGATATTAAAAATATTAAGTTTTAAAATAAATAAATAAATAAATGTAATGCATCCTAACCTTACATGTGTCCATAAATATGACTTAACAGAAGTAGTAGTAACGGGTGTAAGAGAAGTGTAACATTAGGTATTTTTGCCTCCAATAATAAAGATAAGGTATTTAAGTGTATAAAATCTGAAACATTAGGTATTTATGCCGCTATTTACCCTTGTTAATACTATGCATCTTCAACTGTGAAACCTTTAACTTTTCTATTTTACTCCAATTAAAAATCTTAGGAATCCCAATGTTTGAGTACAATGAACGTTTGCCAACAACATAAGGACAACACTCAAAAAAACTAAATTTTAATAGCATATAGAAATTAGCAACCTGTCATCCTTATTTCGATCCTTACATTTCTTAAGTTCAGCATTAATCTTGCCCTTGAAAGACTCAATGGTCATTTCATAACACTCTTTACCCCAAACATACTCATTATATCAATCGCTGTTAATAATGTCAAGCTCCTTAACAGACACAACTTTACTAGGAGGACCACCCATCAAATAACATTGAACAAAGTACAAAACAACAAACTTGACTACAAGATCATCATCGTCCCCAAAGTTCTTAGCATTAATAGAAACTTGAATTGCACTTTTGGTGATTTTATCACCCCCTTCAAACACTGTTCAACAAGACTGTTTATCTTCTGCCTAAATTCAAATATATTTGACTCAATATGATAATCTAGACCAGTAACTAAGGAAAATTCCTTAATACTAAACTTAAGGAGTTTCCCAGAAACGCTAGCCTAAAATTCCATCTCATTTGGTTGTTGAACTTCCCTCAATAATAGTCCGTGAAGCAGTTGAAGGTGGATTGAATACTCAGGGATACAAAGAAAATGACTAAAAATAGTTTTGGAAAATAACTCTAATTGGGACTTGGTCAAAATATTTAAGATATCACTAATTACCCTATAATTCCCAATAATAATAATTTTGGAATGGTAATACTTAGAAAGTAAATATTTATGATACCAATCTTAGAATAATAAAATGAAAAATTAACTAAAACAACATAAAAAAAAATATGAATAGAACATAATAAACAAAATCACTTAAAAAAATATACCTCAATAACTCTTTTCCCAGTAGGAACTTCCAACTAATCATCAAAGGGAAGCTTCATCTTTAAAGATTTCCTCTTACCCTAAATGCATGCAAAAAACAATCCAGAACAATAAAAAAACAACCGTTAAAAAATATAAAAATCGTGTATATAATAAGATTCACATAATAGGATTGAAAAATAAATAAATTGAAATGAGTAAAAGACATAAAGTAGTGAAAACACTCTTAAAAAATAACTAACACTAAACAATGAAAAAAAAAACCCCCAAAAAAACTAAAAAAAAACAACAAAAATACCTTCATCACTTTGTCTATCTCGAAATATTCATCTTAAAATTAAAAATCAGAGTCTAAATCTTCAATATTACGCTTGGAACGTTTCGATTTTTTCTTTTCAAGGGAAACAACTGTTGGAAATATTTTACCAGGATCTAGATTTACTACCATGTATGTTTCATTAACATCCTAATATGAATTCTAAAACAATGAAATAAACACATAAGAGTTTAAGAAAACCTTACATTGGGTGCAGCGGAATATAATGACTCCTTCCGTTCAGATCTCTAGCCCTTGATTCCTTTCTGTAGCAGAACATAATCAAGATCTGAACCTGGATCTCTTTCTCTCCTTCCTTTGATGCTGATTCTCCTTCTTGTTGTTTGGATTCTTCACAGTCTTACACACTATAATTGAGATACCACTTGATGTGTGTGGGCACTACTCTATCACTCAAGGCTATTTCGAAATTGAAGAGAAGAAAAGAAAGAGAGAGGGGCGACTATGGCTTTCTCTGAAAGAAACAATGTGTAAGTCATAGTTTCCTGAAGCCAACACTTTATATTTATAGAATGCCAACTAGGTTTAGGTTAGAATTGTATGGCATTAAAATAATAAAAAAAAAATGGTAAAAGGCTTGCATAGTGGCCGGCCATATAAGGAAATTGGGCCTCACTTTGCAACTTTCCCATTTTGTTATTTTTCAATCCCATTTTCTCAAAAATGTCAATTTTCCAATTCAACCATTTAAATGCCAATTCTAATTATTTAATAACTAAAATTAACTATTAAATAATATTGTCATTAAATATATTTATTAATTTAGACATATAAAGTCTCTTAATTAATAAATAAACCTAGAATCTCTTTTCTTTACAATTTTGCCCTTGCTTACTGAAAATTCATAAAGTAGACATAGTCTAACTTTTAGAATTATAATTGATTAATCAAAATCAATTAACTGAGTCTTACAAGCAATATGGTCTCAGTTAGTATGGGGACCATGGGCCTATATTAACCGAGCTTCCAATAAGTCGAACCGAATTTACCAAGTAAATTCCCTAACATATTAATTCCTTATTGAATCCACACTTAGAACTTGGAATTGCACTCTCAGTCATATAGAACGCTCTATATGTTCCATGATATAGATACGGTATTAGTTATCCATTGTTATAATCCTAATTTGATCATTGACCCTCTAATAGATGATCTACATTGAATAGGCACTAAATTACCGTTACACCTTCAATGTATTTTATCCTTAAAACACTTAGCTCCGTATAAATGATATTTCAACGAAGTAAAATGAGATCTCCACCATTTATCTCTGTTTAGCCAAGCTCGAAGGATATCATCGTTTCACTTCTAAATTCCTATAGAAGTTATAGACTCCATATATATGTTAGCGCTCCAACTCAATTATACTATCATGTTCCCAAAATGTACGTATCACCCTGACCCAAAAGTAGGCTTAACTAACAAAATCAAAGAACATGTATAATACTCTTAAGATCGAACCTAACCATATCAGGATTAAGATCATTTGATCTAGGATCAACGGGTGATATTGAATTGAATAGATATTACGGTAAATTTTAATATATCTAATCAAAGTTCAATATCGGTCCCTTCCGGTGTATACTCCATACATCCGATACTGGTAAACTTTGCCAATGTCCTGGAAAGGACATAACACTTATCCAAGGTGTAAGAATACCTATCGTTGTTTATCATGTCAGTCTAAATCCAGTGAATTGACAAATCAGGGGATAAACTTTTGAACATATAATTAAGATTATATTCCACTGTGCTGACAACACTATAATCATTAACAAATTCATATGTTCTGGACTTAAATAGAATTCATACATTATATATATATATAATCATGAAATAAATCATGTGAACCATGCAACATAAAATGTTATTTCTGATCTTTATTAATAAGTAAATCTGATTATATTGAAATGGGTTTTATTTAGGGCACAAAACGCAACAAACTCCCACTTGCACTAATATAAAACAAAATGTGCATTTCAAATAATCTCAACACCTTGATATACAAATCAAGTGTAGTAGTAGTATACTCCTCGTAATAGGATCTGACAGGTTGAATTAACCACAACCTTTTCTCCACCATTACTCTTCCTTAATCACAAAATCCTTAATATTGTGAAATTCCTCTCTATATGTCTACTCTCTTGGGATACTGGATTCTATACTTTTGGCAACTACTTTTTGGTTATTCAGGAAGTAACACTAGTAGTTAAGACAAGTTGGAACGGTGCCACAAATGTATAGAACTTTCCTTAGACTGAATAAGTATCTTTCCTGCAACTTTAACATTCAGTCTTTCTCTGGTAGACTAAGAGACTTTAGATAGGTTTTTACAGTTCTCCAAAATCACTACTCCACCCCAAGAGTAATCACCATCTTATCAGCAGAATTTCTAGCACAGAGGCAAGTCTCGAAATTTGATGTGGTGTAGTCTAAGAGTTTTAAACACACCCTTATCGACTAACATATAGTTCCTCTTCTTAATCTTGAGATTTACTTGATTGTCTTCCAATGTTCATTTCCTGGATTTAATCCGATACCTACTCATTACTCCCACTCAACAGCAGGTGTCTAATCTAAGGCATACTAAAGCATATCTGAGACCTCTCACTGTTGATTTAAGGAATTCTTTCAGGACTTTATCTTTCATGGAATAGTTGAGACTTTTCCTTAGATAAATAAAATCTATGTCTAGAAGTTGAGAAGCTTCTATAGATTTCCATTAAAAGGAAAATGCTTCAGCATCTTGCTAAAGTAAGCTGCTTGCACTAGAGTGAGTAATTAACCAGGTATACCATAAGCCATAGGTTTAGATAAACTGAAACCTAATAATACTAGGAACAGGAAGTTTTGTTAACTCAATTGAATAGACTTATAAACGAAAATTTTCTTTCATGTCCTTGTAATAGAAAACTTTAGGTTACTCCATGTGAATGGATTAAACCATAGCTGTAACGCCCTAATGCTAAGGCACGCTATAGTGCTTGTTTAATTATAGTGCAATCTTTGCTAATCAAAGAATTTTCTCGAAAAACGTGTCAAAAAACTTTTGCATTAAATATTAAACTTTGTAATATTATAAAATATTTACAAGTGTCGGGATCCCGTTTTCAAACTTTGTAAAATTAACATTCCAAAATATACATTTATTACAGGTCGCACAGGGACTATCGAAATACAATCCCAAGATGTCCCGAGACCGAACACTCCAGGTCGCGCTGCTTTGACATGTACAATCCCAATCTGAGCTCGAGTTCACTCCTATTCAGCCTTCGCCTTTCATTTACCTACACATGGAAGCAGAACTGTGAGTCGACAAACTCAGTAAGAAATTCATATAACATACCATATAATTCCCGACCTGTAAATAGCGCCCATACACCTATTTACAGAGCTTAACAGATGAGTATGAACGTTCAATACTAGGGTACAACCACTATACCACATACACAACGTACCTCACCGTACGAGTGTTGGTAGGGTTGTTAGGTTTTATGCCCTAAATAAAACTCCATTTCAATGTAATCTATTTTATTCAACATCAATAAAGAAACAGAAGTATTTTTCATTGATTTGTGTATGTTTTGGTTCACTTTTTCAACTTCTTGTCTATTTGATTTATAAATTCATCTTAAACCCTTTTCACATACTTGATCCTGTTTATTGTGTTGTCATCACATTGGAAAGTAAACATGACTATGTGAATAAAGTTTCCTAGATTTATCAGACACAGGGTTTTACTGATATGATAATCTAAAACAAGAGTTTACTTGCATTTGGAGAAATGCTATGTTCTTTCCAGAACATTGGTTAAAGTAAAGCTCAGGTTGGATGCATGGAGTATGCATCGGAAGGGACCGATATTGAACTTTGACTTAGATTTAATTAAACTTACCGTAAAATCTATACAAGTCAATATCGCCAAGTTGATCCTAGATCAAATGTTCTTAATCCTGTTATGATTACGCTCAATCTTGAAAGGCTATTCATGTTCTTTGATTTGTTAGTTGAGCCTACTTTTAGGTCAGGGTGATACGTACATTTTGGGAACACTGTAGTGCAATTGAGTGGGAGCGCTAGCATAAACATGGAATCTATAGCTTCTATCTGGCGAATAGTAAGCAAAGGATGATCTCCGAGCTTGACCAAACGAACATAAATGGTAGAGTACTCATTTCACATAAGCTGAAATATCATTTATACGGGGTCACGTGTTTTAAGGATAAAATACATAGTAGGGTGTTACGGTAATCTAATCCCTTTACAGTGTAGATCATTCATATAAAGGATCATTGATAAAATTAGGATTATAACAATGGATAACTAATGATGCGTCTATATGGTGGAACATATAGAGCATTCTATATACTGAGAGTGCAATTCTAAGTTCTATGCGTGGATTCAACGAAGAATTAATAAGTTAGTGAATTTTAGTGCTAAATTCTTGATCTACTTATTGGAAGCTCAGTTATATAGACCCATGGTCCCCGCACTAGTTGAGATAATATTGTTTGTAAGACTCATGTAATTGGTTTTTATTAATCAATTATAATTCACAAATTAGACTATGTCTATTTGTGAAATTTTCACTAAGTAAGGGCAAAATTGTAAAGAAAGAGTTAATAGGAGCATATTTGTTAATTATGATACTTTGTATGGTTCAATTAATAAATATGATAAATGACAATATTATTTAATAATTATTTATAGTTATTAAATAGTTAGAATTGGCATTTAGATGGTTGAATTAGAAAATTGGCATTTTTGAGAAAATCAGATACAAAAGTGTTAAAATTGCAAAATTGCAAAAAGAAAGGCCAAAATCCATCAAGCCATGGCCGGCCACTTTTGTAGTCATTTTAAACTGATATTTTCATTATTTTAATGTCAAATAATTCAAACCTAACCCTAGTGGAATGCTATAAATAGATAGTGAAGGCTTCAGGAAAATTACACTTCTGAATCAGAAAACCTGAGCCTTTCTCTCTCTACCTTGGCCGCCACTCTCTCTCTTCTTCCTTAGAATTTCGAAATTACCTTAGTGATTAGAGTAGTGCCCACACACAGCAAGCAATACCTCAATCATAGTGAAGAAGATCGTGAAGAAAGATCATCAGCAAAGGAGTTTCAGCATCAAGGATTCAGAGAAAGAAATCCAGGTTCAGATCTTGATAATACTCTGCTACAGAAAGGATACAAGGGTTAGAAATCTGAACGGAAGGATTCATTTAATTCCGCTGCACCCAATGTAAGGTTTCTTAAACTTTATACGTGTTTATTTCATCGTTTTAGAAAGTTCATATTTAGGATGTTAATAAACATACTTGTGAGTAGATCTAAGATCCTGGTAAAATAAATTCCAACAAGAGTTCACTCCGTACCCTGAGTACCACTGAGTGATATACCACACACCTTAGCACTTTCTCGTACCCGTGTTGGTATCAGTGTATCGTACTCACAACAACAATACTCACTATACCAATGCACTCTGTATCATATCCATACAAGTGTTGGTAGTGCAAATCACAATTTAAGCATGCATATACAAACACACATACACAAGTTCAGATAATCACATCACATATTATATTCAGTTCTTACCTGTTTTCCGAATTCAAGTGTGTTGGCCGACCTGAACGAAAATCTCGTGCTAGATGGATGCCCTAATCACATTTTGAAACCGGGTAAGTTACATGATTAAACCCCAATCCCGGGAAACCCAAAACCAAAACCCTAGGTTCTGCTATACTTTTAATGGGTTATTCTAACTCTGGAAATGGGGAAACACCCAACCGAGGCATCGAAATGGCAAAAATTGAGAAAATGAAAGGCTCGGGGAACTCTGCCAAAACTGGCTAGCCGGTTTTTGTGGCACTGCAAACCGGCTAGCCGATTTGCACTTGTTTTTCCCAAAGTTTTCATTTGTTGCTCAATTCTTCACCAATTGCCATGAAACCTTCCAGAGCTCCTATTCAATGCATAAACAATAAAACCCAACCAGTATTTCACAGAACAAATCAACAAATCCCAACTTACCATTAAAGCTTAAAGCTTTGAACTCAATGTTCAAAGTTGCATAAAACCAACCATAAATCTCAAAACCAGCTGCTATGGGCTAAACTCAACTCATACTAACCCTAGAATTCGAACCAAACAAATATCAAACCCTAACAGCTCCTATAACACAATTTCACTATTTCAACTAATTCAAAACTTGAAAATTAGAGAAGAGGATCATTAGGGCTTACCTTAGGTTGATTTCCCCCCTTCAATCCTTGCTGAAAACTCAGAGAAATGGAAAGGAAAATTGATTCTTGCCCTTGGTTTGTCCCAGCCGAAAAAAGAGAGAGAGAGTTCAAGAGGAAATGGCTTTTTCCTTCTAATTTTCCTTTTTCTTTTCTTTTCTGACTTTCCTGAATTGGAAAAAGGATTTGACTAAATCCTTTGCTGCCCAAATAATGACTAGGTGTCATTCTCACAATCAGCCACCTAATCCCCCCTTAAAGGACTAAAATGCCCTTTAAATCAAACTTAGGTATTTTCAAAAGCTAGGGGTAAAATGGTCAAATTCAATAACCCCGCTCAATCCCTATATTTTATTTTCTCAAAAATATTTCCCACTAAGAAATAAGGTTCTAAACTTACCCATGTGATCAATCTAGCCATCCATCGCATTTTCCGTTGTCGCCGAGCAAAAATTACAAAAATAACATATTTCACATATAAGCTAAATAATACCCCTAGAGTCTAATAAAATCTTCGGAATTGAGAAATTAAACCTCTAATATTTATTTCTAAATATTGGGATCCACAATTAAATTAATTCACAAATAATAATAAAATAATAAAAATCAATGCTAATTGCCTTTACTAATCCAAATTACTAAAGCGGTCATTACATTTATCCCCCCGTTAATAGGATTTCGTCCTCGAAATTTGACCTGAATAGCTCTGGATGTTGAGTCCTCATATTTGACTCCAATTCCCAGGTGGCTTCTTCCACCTTACTACTCCTCCAGAGCACCTTAACCAGTGCAATAGTCTTGTTCCGAAGAACTTTTTCCTTTCTATCTAAAATCTGTACAGGTTGCTCTTCATACGATAAGTCTGGTTGTAGTTCAAGGGCTTCATAACTCAAGATATGAGTCGGGTCTGACACGTATTTCCTCAACATAGAGATGTGAAATACGTCGTGAACAGCTGATAACGCTGGTGGTAAGGCTAGCCGATACGCTACCTGCCCGACCTTCTCAAGTATCTAAAATGGCCCAATGAACCTAGGGCTTAACTTACCCTTCTTCCTGAAGCGCCTAATACCTTTCATTGGTGAAACCCACAGGAAAACACGTTCCCCTGCCTGAAATGTAACATCTCTGCGCTTCGGATCAGCATAACTTTTCTGCCTGCTTTGGGCAGCAAGCATCCGAGCCTTGATCTTATCGATAGCTTCATTGGTCCTCTGCACTAACTCTGGACCCAAGTACTTCCTTTCTCCCGTCTCGTCCTAATGAATAGGAGAACGACATTTTCTACCATATAACATCTCATAGGGAGTCATCCCTATTGTACTCTGGTAGCTATTGTTGTAGGAGAATTCAATTAAAGGCAAGTACTTACTCCATGAACCCTCAAAGTCCATGACACAGGCTCGCAGTAAGTCTTCCAATATCTGGATTGCTCTTTCTGACTGACCATCAGTCTGAGGGTGAAAGGTTATACTAAACTTTAACTTGGTACCCATGGCCTTCTGAAGACTCACCCAAAATTTCGATGTAAACTTTGGATCCCTATCTGAAACAATAGATTTAGAGGCTCCATGGAGACGAACTATCTCCTTCACCTACAACTCAGCATACTGATCCACTGAATATGTAACTTTCACTGGTAGAAAGTGAGCAGACTTTGTGAATCTGTCCACGATGACCCATACTAAATCATACATTCCCGTAGTTCTAGGCAATCCAGTTACAAAATCCATTGCAATGTCCTCCCACTTCCATTCAGGAAGGACTAAAGGTTGCAGTAACCCTGCCGGCCTCTGATGTTCAGCCTTGATTTGCTGACAGGTTAAACACTTGGACACATAGTCCACCACATCTCTTTTCATCCCATACCACCAGAAGTAGGGTTTAAAATCCTGGTACATTTTGGTGGTTCCCGGATGCAATGAATAAGGTGTGGTATGAGCTTCATCCAGTATCTCTTTCTTAAGCTCATCAACATTAGGAACACAAACTCGAGCTTTATATAACAACATTCCACTGTTCGAGACTAAAAACACTTTAGGCTGACCAGCCATTACTAGGGCTGTACATCGGTCGGTTTGGGCGGTTTATCCTATATATTTTTTAACCTAATCTAAAGTTCGGGTTGCTAAAATTTAAGTGCAACCCGCCCAATTTAAAAAAAAATATTCTATAAACCGACCAACGGTTTGGGCGGTTTGGTCGGGTTAACCCGCCCAAACCGGCCAATTTTTTTTTTTTAGTTTTAAAGTCAAAATTAACAAAAATTTTAAAAATAAATTAAAAATATCACATTCCACCAAAGTACAATACCATATATATATGACTTTAAAACTAATAATTAAGTATATAACTTTATATTATTATATATTTAATCATTTATATTATATATAATAAAAACTAAAAAGTTTTAAAAAAAAAAATAAAAGTGCAAAATCGGGTTGGTCGGGTTGGTCGGTTTAATTGGGCGGGTTGGACCTATTTTCAACCCTCCCAATTAACAGATTGGGCGGTTTGTAATTTTTTCGGGTTATTTCGGTTTGTAATTTTTATCGGTTTTTTCGGTTCGGTTTGGGCGGGTTATTCGGTTTAGGCGGTTTACAAATTTTTTTGTACAGCCCTAGCCATTACCTCATCTCGAACCTTAACTAGCTCAGGATCTTCTAGTTGTGCCTTTCTGATTCTCTCCAACAGATCAGATTGGAGTATCAAATTATGCAATTTCCCGACCACGAACTCAATCCCTGCACTAACCATTTCAGAGGCTAGTTGAGGGGCTATCATAACCGTGGTACAAACCTGCCCGGGACCTTTTTTGCTTAAAGCATCGGCCACAACATTGGCTTTCCCGGGGTGATACAGAATTTCACAATCATAATCCTTCACCAATTCCAACCACCTTCTTTGCCTCATATTCAAATCTTTCTGGGTGAAAAAGTATGTGAGACTCTTATAGTCAGTATAAATCTCGCACTTCTCACCATAAAGATAATGTCGCCATATCTTTAGAGCAAAAACCACAGCAACAAGCTCTAAGTCATGAGTGTTGGGTTTTATGCCCTAAATAAAACTCTGTTTCAATGTAATCCAGATTATTCTATATCAATAAAGTAACAGAAGTAATTTTTCATTCACTTGTGTATGTTTTGGTTCACTTAATCAATTGCTTGTCTATTTGATTTATAAATTCATCCAAACCCTTTTCACATACTTGAACATGTTTATTGTGTTGTCAACACAGTGGAAAATAAACATGACTATGTGAATAAAGTATTCCTAGATTTATCAGAACACTGGATTTCACTGATATGACAATCTACAACAGAGTTTACTTACATTTGGAGAAATGTTATGTTCTTTCCAGAACATAGGTTAAAGTAAAGCTCAGGTTGGATGCATGGAGTATGCATTGGAATGGACCGATATTGAACTTTGAATTAGTTTTTGAAACTTACCGTAAACATCTATTCAATTCAATATCAGAAGTTGATCCTAGATCACATGATCTAAATCCTGATATGGTTAGGCTTAATTTCAAGAGTGTTATTCGTGTTCTTTGATTTGTTAGTTAAGCCTAAAACTGTAGTCTGGGCAATACATACATTTTGGGAACACGGTAGTGCGATTGAGTGGGAGCGCTAACATAAATATGGAATCTTTAGCTTCTATCTGGGGAATAGTAAGCAAAGGGTGATCTCCTTCGAGCTTAACCAAACGAGATAAATGATTGAGTACTCATTTCACTTAGTTGAAATATCATTTATACAGGGTTAAGTGTTTTAAGGATAAAATACATTGTAGGGTGTTACGGTAATCTAAGTCCCTTTACAGTGTAGATCATCCATATAGAGGATCATTGATCACATTAGGATTATAACAATGGATAACTAATAATGTGTCTATATGGTGGAACATATAGAGCATTCTATATACTGAGAGTGCAATTCTGAGTTCTATGTGTGGATTCAACGAAGAATTAATAAGTCAGTGAATTTAAGTGGTAAATTCAAGATCTGCTTATTGGAAGCTCGGATATATAGACCCATGGTCCCCTCACTAGTTGAGATGATATTACTTGTAGGACTCATTTAATTGATTTTAATTAATCAATTAAAAATTCTCAAGATAAACTTGTCAGTTTGAGAATTTGGCACTCATTAAGGGCAAAACAGTAAATAGAGATTTTGAAGGGCATATTTATTAATTAGGAAACTTTAATTAGTTTCATTATTAATAAAATAAATGATAATATATTATTTGATAATTATTTTTAATTATTAAGTAATTAGATTTATCATAAATATGGTTGAACAGTGGAATTGGCAACATTTCACAAAAAGGGAAACTATCAAGTGTAGGAAAAGGAAAGTTGGAAAACAGGCAAGCCTTGTTTCCACATTGCCTAGGCCTGCCCCCTTTACCTTCCTTTTCCCTTGATTTTCTCAGTTCAAAATGTCAATCATAGCCCTTGGTGGTCTTCTATAAATAGAAGGCAAAGGCTTCAGAATTTAACATCTCTGAAAAAGCTTTTCACAGCATTATTCTGAAAGAATTTTCTCTCAGAAAATTCTCTCTGAGCCGCCACCCTCTCTCTCTCTATACCTTCACTGTTTCGAAATGTATGAGTGCTAGAGTAGTGCCCACACACATCAAGTAATACCTCAATCATAGTGATGAAGGCTGTGTAGATTTCAGAGACAACAAAGAAGGACTTTCGGGCTCAGATCTTGATTATACTCTGCTACAGAAAGGAATCAAGGGTTAGAGATCTGAGTGGGAGGAGACATATATATTCCGCTGCAATCACTGTAAGATTTCTGATACTCTTATGTGTTTAATTTCATATCGTTTTAGAAGTTCATATTTAGGTTGTTAAATTAACATACTTGTGAGTAGATCTAAGATCCTGGTAAAATAACTTCCAACAATGAGTTGGGTAGCGTTGCTCATAATCTTTCAGTTGACGAGAGGCATAGGCTATGACTTTGTCAGCTTGCATCAGAACACATCCTAGACCCAGTCTGGATGCATCACAATAAACCACAAATTTCTCTTGATCTGATGGCAAAGCTAACACCGGAGCTGTTCTCAAACGTTGCTTGAACTCCTGAAAGCTTGTTTCACACTTATCTGACCACACAAATTTCTGATTTTTCTTGGTCAATTCGGTTAGGGGCATAGAAATTTTAGAAAATCCTTCGACGAAACGTCGATAATACCCTGCTAAACCGAGAAAACTTCGAACTTCCGTCACAGACTTTGGCCTCGGCCAATTCTTCACTGATTCTACCTTACTTGGATCAACCATAATTCCATTCTTCCCAACAATATGACCCAGAAAGGACACCTCAGACAACCAGAATTCGCACTTTTTAAACTTTGCATACAACTTGTTATCCCTAAGTCACTGCAATACCATTCGAAGATGATGCTCGTGCTCATCTTCTGACTGAGAGTACACAAGAATGTCATCGATAAACACTATAACACAGTTATCGAGGAAATCCTTGAATACCCTATTCATAAGATCCATAAAGGCCGCAGGAGCATTAGTCAATCTGAATGACATTACCAGAAACTCATAGTGCCCGTATCTGGTTCTAAAAGCAGTCTTCGGTATGTCCTCCTCTCGAATTCTGAGTTGATGGTAACCAGACCGTAAATCAATCTTCGAAAACACTGTCTTTCCCTGAAGTTGATCGAACAGATCGTCGATTCTGGGCAACGGGTACTTGTTCTTAATCGTCAGCTTGTTTAGTTCCCGATAATCAATACACATTCTGAGGGAACCATCCTTCTTTTTCACAAAGAGAACCGGAGCTCCCCAGGGCAATACACTGGGTCGAATAAACCCAATGTCAAGCATCCCCTGAAGTTGCAACTTAAGCTCCTTGAGTTCTGCTGGAGCCATCCTATATGGAGCTTTAGAAACAGGTTCGACTCCAAGTGCCAGATCAATTACAAAATCAATCTCTCGCTGTGGCGGCAATCCCGGCAACTCCTCGGGAAACACGTCGAGAAAATCTTTCACCACCCTGACTGCCTCAGGCCCAAATGTTTCAGGTCTGCTGGAGTCAAATACCACTGCCAGAAATCCTACACAGCCACTGCATAGTAAATCCCTAGCCACGAATACGTAAATAAGCGGGATCCGAGACCCACAGGCGATCTAACATAAACAAATGGATCTTCACCTTCTGGCTGGAAAATCACCATTTTTCGCCTACAATCTATACTGGCAGAATACTTGGACAGAAAATCCATTCCCAGTATAATGTCAAACTCAGTTAATTTCAGTTCTATGAGGTCAGCGCTCAACTCTCTATCTTCGATCCTAATCGGCATAGACCTAATGCGCCTATTAGAGATAACCGATTCCCCGCTAGGCATTAGGGTTCCAAACCCTCTTTCTAGAATGTCACAAGGCCTACCCAAAAGATCAATTCCACTTGTAGCTTCATATGAGCATGTAGCTCCCGAATTGAATAATATTGTAAACAATAAGTTGTTGACGGGAAGCTGACCTGTCACAACTGAAGGACTAGCTGCAGCATCAGCTTGGGTGATAGCGAACACTCGAGCAGGAATAGATTTCACCTCAGCTTTCGGCTCCTCTTTCTTTGCCTGAGGGCAATCTTTCCTGAAATGCCCACCATGCCACACAGGAAGCATGTCTTCCGGTTAGACTCTCCCGGATGATGTTTCTTGCATCGTGGACACTCACGGTAAGAGTAATCCTGGCGTCCACCTCTGCCTTGATTCCCACAGAACTGCTTACTTTGCCCCGAGCCACCAGAAGCTGGAACCACTTTCCTTTTCTGCTCGATGGTGGAATCACCACCGTCCCTGCTATAAACAGAAGTAGGAACAGTGGGGGTTCCACCAACACTCGGAGTCACCCGGGGCTCCTAAAGAAATTTCACTGCACCCTCGGCTCTTAAAGCCTTTTCAACCATCTCTGCATATGTGGTTGCCTCAGTGGTAGTAATCACCGAATCGTGCCGAATCTTCGCACTCAAACCAGCCAGATATTTTTCTTTCTTGTTGAAATCAGTTGGCACAATTCCCGCTACGAGCTTGGCCAAACGGTCAAACTTTGTCGTATACTCAGTAACAGACATTCCTTCAATTTGAACCAATTCAGTGAACTCTTTCCGCTTTGCACTGTGGACTGCTTTGTTGTTATACTTGGAGTTAGACAACTCCTTGAATTCTTCCTAGGTCATCACTGTGACGTCCCGAGTGAGGGTTATCAACTCCCACCACACGAGAGCATCTTCCTGAAACTGGAAAGTGCCGCAAGTCACCCGGTCATTACCAACCACTCCCATAAAATTGAGGATACGCTCAATCACTGAGAGCCACTGCTCAGCCTTCATTACATCCGGTCCTCCCAGAAACACTGGAGGTGCCTGCTTCCGGAACCTTTCGTACAATGGCTCCATATGGTTGCCAACAACAGGTTGTTCTGCTGGCACCGCTGGAACTGCAACGGCCTGAAAAACTGGAGGAGGCACGGCAGGAGGACCCTGCTGCCTCAACCTCTGAATCTCTTCATCTTGTTTGTGGATTCTATCTTGCATTTTCGCAAATCTTTGCTCCCAATCCGGAGGAGCTTGTGGTGGATTTACAGGGCGACCACCCTGAGCTCTGCCACGACCACGGCCGCGACCACGAGGATTTTGGGGATTCCTTTGACCGCCTCCGGTCTCAACCATATCACCCTGACTTCTTGTATTTCGCGGGGCGTCCATTTAATAGGACTTAGCCTGCGAATCCATAAGCCAGGCAGGTTAGACAGCGATCAAACTTAACACCGCTCTTAATAACTTAAAGGCAACACACTTTTCTTCTCTCTTTTTTTAAATAATTAATTAAAATCTAATATGCTTCCTAACATGCTTTCACATTCACAATTATTTAAAATACTAAACAAGTACGAGCCTACTGAACCATGAACCGAGCTTTCTCTGATGAAGATTGTACCATGTCTTAGCAAGCTTCGGTAGACAAACCTGGCGGCTCTGATACCAAAATTGTAACGCCCTAATGTTAAGGCACGCTACAGTGCTTTTTTAATTATAGTGCAATCTTTGCTAATCAAAGAATTTTCTCGAAAAACGTGTCAAAAACTTTTGCATTAAATATTAAACTTTGTAATATTATAAAATATTTACAAGTGCCAGGATCCCATTTTCAAACTTTGTAAAATTAACATTCCAAAATATACATTTATTACAGGTCGCACAGCGACTATCGAAATACAATCCCCAGATGTCCCGACATCGAACACTCCAGGTCGCGCTGCTTTGACATGTACAATCCCAATCTAAGCTCGGGTTCACTCCTGTTCAGCCTTTGTCTTTCCTTTACCTACACATGGAAGTAGAACTGTGAGTCGACAGACTCAGTAAGAAATGCATATAACATATCATATAATTTTCGACCTGTAAATAGGCGCCCATACACTTATTTACAGAGCTTAACAGATGAGTATGAACGTTCAATACTAGGGTACAACCACTATACCACATACACAACGTACCTCACCATACGAGTGTTAGTAGGGTTTACTCCGTACCCTGAGTACCACTGAGTGATATACCACACACTTTAGCACTTTCCTGTACCCGTGTTGGTATGACTGTATTGTACTCACAACAACAATACTCACTATACCAATGCACGCTGTATCATATCCATACAAGTGTTGGTAGTGCAAATCACAATTTAAGCATGCATATACAAACACATATACACAAGTTCAGATAATCACATCACATATTATATTCAGTTCTTACCTGTTTTCCGAATTCAAGTGTGTTGGCCGACCTGAACGAAAATCTCGTGCTAGATGGATGCCCTAATCACATTTTGAAACCGGGTAAGTTACATGATTAAACCTCAATCCCGGGAAACCCAAAACCAAAACCCTAGGTTCTGCTATACTTTTAATGGGTTATTCTAACTCTGGAAATGGGGAAACACCCAACCGAGGCATCGAAATGGCAAAAATTGAGAAAATGAAAGGCTCGGGGAACCCTGCCAAAACTGGCTAGCCGGTTTTTGTGGCACTGCAAACCGGCTAGCCGATTTGCACTTGTTTTTCCCAAAGTTTTCATTTGTTGCTCAATTCTTCACCAATTGCCATGAAACCTTCCAGAGCTCCTATTCAATGCATAAACAATAAAACCCAACCAGTATTTCACAGAACAAATCAACAAATCCCAACTTACCATTAAAGCTTAAAGCTTTGAACTCAATGTTCAAAGTTGCATAAAACCAACCATAAATCTCAAAACCAGCTGCTATGGGCTAAACTCAACTCATACTAACCCTAGAATTCGAACCAAACAAATATCAAACCCTAACAGCTCCTATAACACAATTTCACTATTTCAACTAATTCAAAACTTGAAAATTAGAGAAGAGGATCATTAGGGTTTACCTTAGGTTGATTTCTCCCCTTGAATCCTTGCTGAAAACTCAGAGAAATGGAAAAGAAAATTGATTCTTGCCCTTGGTTTGTCCCAGCCGAAAAAAGAGAGAGAGAGTTCAAGAGGAAATGGCTTTTTCCTTCTAATTTTCCTTTTTCTTTTCTTTTTTGACTTTCCTAAATTGGAAAAAGGATTTGACTAAATCCTTTGCTGCCCAAATAATGACTAGGTGTCATTCTCACAATCAGCCACCTAATCCCCCCTTAAAGGACTAAAATGCCCTTTAAATCAAACTTAGGTATTTTCAAAACCTAGGGGTAAAATGGCCAAATTCAATAACCCCGCTCAATCCCTACATTTTATTTTCTCAAAAATATTTCCCACTAAGAAATAAGGTTCTAAACTTACACATGTGATCAATCTAGCCATCCATCGCATTTTCTGTTGTCGCCGAGCAAAAATTACAAAAATAACATATTTCACATATAAGCTAAATAATACCCCTAGAGTCTAATAAAATTTCCGGAGTTGAGAAATTACAACTCTAATATTTATTTCTAAATATTGGGGTCCACAATTAAATTAATTCACAAAAAATAATAAAATAATAAAAATTAGTGCTAATTGCCTTTACTAATCCAAATTACTAAAGCAGTCATTACAATTATCCCCCCGTTAATAGGATTTCGTCCTCAAAATCTGACCTGAATAGCTCTGGATGTTGAGTCCTCATATTTGACTCCAATTCCCAGGTAGCTTCTTCCACCTTACTACTCCTCTAGAGCACCTTAACCAGTGCAATAGTCTTGTTCCGAAGAACTTTTTCCTTTCTATCTAAAATCTGTACAGGTTGCTCTTCATACGATAAGTCTGGTTGCAGTTCAAGGGCTTCATAACTCAAGATATGAGTCGGGTCTGACACGTATTTCCTCAACATAGAGATGTGAAATACGTCGTGAACAGCTGATAACGCTGGTGGTAAGGCTAGCCGATACGCTACCTGCCCGACCTTCTCAAGTATCTGAAATGGCCCAATGAACCTAGGGCTTAACTTACCCTTCTTCCCGAAGCGCCTAATACCTTTCATTGGTGAAACCCGCAGGAAAACATGTTCCCCTGCCTGAAATGTAACATCTCTGCGCTTCAGATAAGCATAACTTTTCTGCCTTCTTTGGGCAGCAAGCATCCGAGCCTTGATCTTATCGATAGCTTCATTGGTCCTCTGCAGTAGCTCTGGACCCAAGTACTTCCTTTCTCCTGTCTCGTCCCAATGAATAGGAGAACGACATTTTCTACCATATAACATCTCATAGGGAGCCATCCCTTTTTGTACTTTGGTAGCTATTGTTGTAGGAGAATTCAATTAAAGGCAAGTACTTACTCCATGAACCCTCAAAGTCCATGACACAGGCTCGCAGTAAGTCTTCCAATATCTGGATTGCTCTTTCTGACTGACCATCAGTCTGAGGGTGAAAGGTTGTACTAAACTTTAACTTGGTACCCATAGCCTTCTGAAGACTCACCCAAAATTTCGATGTAAACTTTGGATCCCTATCTGACACAATATATTTAGGGGCTCCATGGAGACGAACTATCTCCTTCACCTACAACTCAGCATACTGATCCACTGAATATGTAACTTTCACTGGTAGAAAGTGAGCTGACTTTGTTAATCTGTCCACGATGACCCATACTGAATAAATTATACTTAGATGGATATGAAAATAACATGAATTATTTCCATCTTAGTAATAATTTCCAATAAATATTTAGAAAAATATTCAATTTAAGTTGTTTCAAAATTAATTTCAATTAATTTACAACTCAAATTTAATTTTCTATAAATATATATTGCATTTCAAAAAATTGAAGTATATAAGAATACTACTTTCGAAAAATGCTTTAAAATAAAATAAAAATAAATCCTAGAAAAATTATTCTAATTTTATGTTGGCCCAAAATTAATTAATAAAAATTAATTTTCAACAAAAATATAATTTTCCTATTTAATTGAATATTAAGAAAAATTTCAAATATTTAAGTATCATGATGTAAATCAACTTAAATATTAATTTTCTATTTAATTAAATACACTAGAAAAATACTTCAAGCAAAACCGATAATATCTATCTAGACTTTCATTGACTAATTAATTTATTTTCTAAGTAAATATATTTTAGTTCATTTATTTTAATTAATCATTAAATGAAAAAATCATTGATTTAAGTTGGTCCAAAAATAATTTTCAACTTTAATCTATTTTTCAAATAAAATTCGAAATTTATGCATTAAAGAAATGCAATTTTGAAATTGTGAGAAAAAGATTAATAAAATAATATAAAATATATTTTGAAAAATTATTCAAATTTAAGTTATTCAGAAATGAGATTTCAAACTTAAAATAATTTTCTATTTAATTAAATAACATGAAAATGATAATATATAAGTATCATGATGAAAATCAACTTAGATATTAAATTTTAATTTAATTAAATGTATTAAATTCAAGAAATAAATAATTAAGTATAGAGAAGGCTTAACTATTAATTTCTAGTTTAATACTAGGAAAAATATTCTTAACTTGAATTGTACCAAAATTAATTATTAAACAATTAATTTCACAATCAATGATATTTTCCTATTTTAATATTAGAAATAATAACTAGTATAGAAATAACTGTTGGGTTTTGTGCCCTAAATAAAACCCTTTACAATCTGATTAGTTATCAATATAAGAAATTTGAAGTGATTTATGTTTGCATGAATTTTACATGCTTATGGTTTAATATGTTTATAAGTCCAGATCATATGTTTATGCACAATTACAGTATTGTCAACACAGTGGAATGTGATTGTGATAATATGATTCAAAAGACTAAGTCCCTGTTTCATCAGTGTTTTGGATTTACACTGATGTGATAATCAGCGATGATGTGTACTTACACTTGGAGTAAGTGTTATGTTCTTTCCAGGACATTGGTAAAGTATACTAGTTTCGAATGTATGGAGTATACATTGGACTGGACCGATATTGAACTTAGTTAACATATTATAAACTTACCGTTGTATCTTTCCAAGTCAATATCAGTAGTTGATCTTAAGATTAAAAGAATCTAAATCCTGATATGCTTAGGCTCAACTTAAGAGTGCTATTCATGTTCTTTGATTTATTAGTTAAGCCTACTTTTGGGTCAGGGTGATACGTATATTTTGGGAACATGATAGTATGATTGAGTGGGAGTGCTGAACATAAATATGGAATCTATAGCTTCTACTGGTGTATAGAAGTCAAGTGATGATTCCCTTCGAGCTTAGCTAAATAAAAGTAAATAAATGAGCTCTTGTTTAAGTGACTAATTTTTAGATCACTAAACAGCATTTACAGGTAGCTAAGTGTTTTAAGGGGCCAAATACGTTGAGGGGTGAAAACGGTAAAATTATCCCATCTCGATGTAAATCATCTATATAGAGGATCTTTGATCACAATAAGATTATAACAATGGTTAAATGAGATAGCATATTTATATCGTGGAACATATAATATGCTCTATATAAGTCTGAGAGTGCAATTCTAAGTTCTAAGAGTGGATTCAACGAGGAATTAATAAGTAGGGATTTACTTAGTAAATTCCGTTCACTTATTGGAAGCTCAGCATATAGACCCATGGTCCCCATTCTAGTTGAGACTATACTGCTTGTAAGACTCAATAATTGATTTGTGATTAATCAATTATAATTCTAAAGTTAAACTATGTCTAATTTGTGAATTTTCACTAAGCATGGGTGAAATTGTAAAGAAAAGAGATTCTAGGTTTATTTATTAATTAAGAGACTCTATATGTCTAATTAATAATTAAATTAAATGACAATATTATTTAATAATCTATTTTAGTTATTAAATAATTAGTTTTGGCATTTAAAAGGTTAGAATTGGAAAATTAGCATTTTTGAGAAAATAGAAATAAAAATTGTAAAAACTGCAAAATCCAAGTGAGGCCCAATAACACCTATGGTCGGCCACTTAGTGAGCTTTTTCCAATTAATATTTTCATTATTTTAATGCCAAATAATTACTAACCTAAACCTAGTAGTTGCCTATAAATAGAAAGTGGTGGCTCAGTCAAATAACAAGTTTTATAAACCTTTTTCTCAAAAAATCAAAGATTGCTTTTTCAGAAAAACTGAGCCTTCCACTTCTCTCTCTATAGCCGACCCTATCCCTCTCTCTTTTCCTCTTCTCAATTTCAAAACCTTAGTGATAGAGTAGTGCCCACACACAGCAAGTGGTACCTCAATCATAGATTGGAAGACTGTGAAGGATCACACACAAAGAGAAGGACATTCGGGCTCAGATCTTGATAATACTCTGCGACAGAAAGGATACAAGGGTTAGAAATCTGAGTGGAAGGAGACATTATTCCGCTGCCATCAATGTAAGGTTTTCTTAACTTTATATGTGTTTAATTATCGTTTTAGAAAGTTCATGTTTAGGGTGTTAAACAACATACTTGTGAGTAGATCTAAGATCCTGGTAAAATAAATTCCAACAATAACTATCTAGAAAATATCTCAATTTAACTAAGTATCTTTTCAAAAATTTGGAAAATATCTAATTTAAGTTGTTATAGAAAGAATCTAAAATAACCAACTTAAAAATTTCCAAATAAAATTTAATTAAATATCAAAATTAAGTGGTAACTACCTAATTTAAGAATATTTCATTTTAAGTTTAACAACTTAAAAAATATCTCTAGAATCTTCAATAATCAACTCTTAGAATTCCTCAACTTAATTTTAAATTCAAAAGATATTCAAATTTAAGTTGATAAAAAAAAAATAGTTAGTAATAACTAATTTATAACTTAAATAGGAATATTTAATGAAATAATTAAAATAAGCTTCAGAAAGAATCTAGTTAGTTAAAATTCTTTATTTAATTAAATACAAGAAAATACAATAGTTTATCTAGAAATTAATTCATTGAACTAAGTGTGTTTTTCTTAAATTAATTTCAAAAAAAAATTGAAATTAATTATGTTGCTAATCAATTTTATTAGGTTAAACTAATTTAATTAACCTAGCACAGTTATCCAAATCAGGCAAATGGTCCTTCACAGTTGGGGTAGTTCATGTGAGGGGGAGCTGGGTTCAGTATGTCGTACCCACTTCTATTGGCCCCCAACTCTCACACAAGGCCCAAAAGAGAGGAATTTAACCTTAAAATAAACAACTGTTATTAATTGAATAGGCCCAAAAACTAAATGGACCTAAATAAAATCTATCAGGGTGTGACATTTTATTTAGCAACAACCTATATGCATCTATAATAAAATAAATATATAGGCTCACACAGGCATACAGATTTGGATGGATCCTATCATGTTACTAGGTCATACACAGATGAAAGAAGAATGTAAAATTTACCTGTTACAAATTATTTACTTGACCTATTGACAATTGAATCATGGGTTAAAATCAGATCATTGGATATGTCAACAAGTTAACCATGGCAATTTAGATCAAGCAATAATAGGTTTTATAAAACTTACACACAAGCTAAAACACATACTCCTGCAACAAGTTGACTTTGGATAGTTGGATGTAGGATTTATTTAATTTTAAATTAATTAATAAAAAAAATTCGAAAATAATATTTAAATAAAAAATATTTTCGATTTTAAAAAAAATTAAAATTAAACCTACAATTTTGAAAAATTAGGTTTCAACTAACCTAAATCTCATTTCAAAAAAAAATTGCTAACCACCTTTTAAATTTCATGTTATTTTATAAATTAAATATTCAATAAAATAAAATGATAAATACATACCCTTTTCTCATTTTAAAATTAAATTTAAGTAAAAATAACAAAATTTAAAAGTTAGCAAAAATATCTTATTTCTATTTAAAATACCATGATTATAGTAATCTTATTTTAAATCTAAATAAGGTCAAATTACTTAAAATATAATATTTTATAAAAAGAATTTAATATCTGACCTTATATTTAAAATTAAGATAAAATAATCAAATTTTAAAAAAATAAGAAAATATGTAAGCAAAAAGGGATTTTTACCTATTTTCAAATTCAAATTACACTAATATCTAAAATTAATTTTAAAAATTCAAATTAATTTATTTCTGATAATTAGATTTGAAATATGAAAAGTAAAAATCAAAATACAAAACTACACAAAAAATCGGAAGTTAATTCCATGAAATAGCATGAAAAATCGAAGAAAAACGAAAAAATTGTGAGATGTACGGACGGTATGCAAAGCACACCATCCAAGTGCACATCCTTGGGCGCAAGTGCACAACTGGTGCTTCCAGCAGCCAGCCGTGCGCACAAGGGTGTGTCACCACCCTCGATTTTTTTCAAAACTTCAAAAAATCATAACTAATTCAAATAAAATCGAAATTGAGTTCTGTAAAAAAGTGAATTGCTTAATTTTTTCAAACTATCCAATAAAAATAATTCCAGAAACAAAAATTCAATTATTTTTCATAAAATTTCACAAGCATCAATCAATCATCATATAACACACAGATCAACATGAAACCATTCAAATCAACACATATCATCGTTTTAATTAATATTTCATGAAAGTAAATCATTACCATGGCTCTGGTGCCAGTTGTTGGAAATATTTTACCAGGATCTAGATTTACTACCATGTATTTTTCATTAACATCCTAATATGAATTCTAAAACAATGAAATAAACACATAAGAGTTTAAGAAAACCTTACATTGGGTGCAGCGGAATATAATGACTCCTTCCGTTCAGATCTCTAGCCCTTGATTCCTTTCTGTACTCAGAACATAATCAAGATCTGAACTTGGATCTCTTTCTCTCCTTCCTTTGATGTTGATTCTTCTTCTTGTTGTTTGGATTCTTCACAGTCTTACACACTATGATTGAGATACCACTTGATGTGTGTGGGCACTACTCTATCAGTCAAGGCTATTTCGAAATTGAAGAGAAGAAAAGAGAGAGAGAGAGAGAGAGAGAGAGAGAGAGAGAGAGAGAGAGAGAGAGAGAGAGAGAGAGAGGGGCGGCTATTTATAGAATGCCAACTAGGTTTAGGTTAGAATTGTATGGCATTAAAATAATAAAAAAAAATTGTAAAAGGCTTGCATAGTGGCCGGCCATATAAGAAAATTGGACCTCACTTTGCAACTTTCCCATTTTGTTATTTTTCAATCCCATTTTCTCAAAAATACTAATTTTCCAATTCAACCATTTAAATGCCAATTCTAATTATTTAATAACTAAAATTAATTATTAAATAATATTGTCATTTAATATATTTATTAATCTAGGCATATAAAGTCTCTTAATTAATAAATAAACCTAGGATCTCTTTTCTTTACAATTTCGCCCTTGCTTAGTGAAAATTCATAAAGTAGACATAGTCTAACTTTTAGAATTATAATTGATTAATCAAAATCAATTAACTGAGTCTTACAAGTAGTATGGTCTCAATTAGTATGGGGACCATGGGCCTTTATTAACCGAGCTTCCAATAAGTCGAACCGAATTTACCAAGTAAATTCCCTAACTTATTAATTCCTTATTGAAACCACACTTAGAACTTGGAATTGCACTCTCAGTCATATAGAACGCTCTATATGTTCCACGATATAGATACGCTATTAGTTATCCATTGTTATAATCCTAATTTGATCAATGACCCTCTAATAGATGATCTACATTGAATAGGCACTAAATTACCGTTACACCTTCAATGTATTTTATCCTTAAAACACTTAGCTCCGTATAAATGATATTTCAGCGAAGTGAAATGAGATCTCCACCATTTATCTCTGTTTAGCCAAGCTTGAAGGATATCATCGTTTCACTTCTAAATTCCTATAGAAGTTATAGACTCCATATTTATGTTAGCGCTCCCACTCAATTATACTATCATGTTCCCAAAATGTACGTATCACCCTGACACAAAAGTAGGCTTAATTAACAAATCAAAGAACTGTTGGATATATTTTACCAGGATCTAGATTTACTAACAAGTATGTTTCATTAACATCTTAATATGAATTCTAAAACAATGAAATAAACACATAAGAGTCGGAATATAATGACTCCTTCCGTTCAGATCTCTAGCCCTTGATTCCTTTCTGTAGCAGAGCATCACCAAGATCTGAACCTGGATCTCTTTCTCGCCTTCCTTTGATGCTGATTCTCCCTCTTGTTATTTGGAATCTCCTACAGTCTTACACACTATGATTGAGATACCACTTGATGTGTGTGGTCACTCACTCATTCACTCAAGGTTCGAAAAATTGAAGACGAAAAGAGAAGAAGAAGTGGCGGCTAGGGTAAATAGAAAGAGGCTCAAATTTCATCTTACAAAGCTAACAAAAAGTTAAGTGTGAATGTGAGCCATCACTATCTATTTATAGGTAACCACCTAGGTTCAGGTTAGAATTATTTGGAATTAAAATAATAGTAAAATAAATAGTAAAATCACACTAAGTGTGCCGCCCATGGATAGTGGATTGGGCCCACTTTGCAATTTTGTCATTTTGTCATTTTTCTATCCCATATTCTCAAAAATACCAATTTTCCAATTTAACCATTTAAATGCCAATTCTTATTATTTAATAACTAAAAATTAATTATTAAATAATATTGTCATTTAATATATTTATTACTTAGACATATAAAGTGTCTTAATTAACAAATAAACCTAGAATCTCTTTTCTTTACAATTTTGCCCTTGCTTAGTGAAAATTCATAAACTAGACATAGTCTAACTTTAGAATTATAATTGATTAATCAAAATCAATTAACTGAGTCTTACAAGCAGTATGGTCTCAACTAGTATGGGGACCATGGGTCTATATATCCGAGCTTCCAATAAGCAGATCAAGAATTAAATTCACTGACTTATTAATTCTTCGTTGAATCCATGCATAGAACTTAGAATTGCACTCTCAGTATATAGAACGCTCTATATGTTCCACCATATAGACACGTCATTAGTTATCCATTGTTATAATCCTAATTTGATCAATGATCCTCTATATAGATGATCTACACTGTAAAGGAATTAGATTACTGTGACACCCTACAATGTATTTTATCCTTAAAACACTTAACCCCGTATAAATGATATTTCAGCTAAGTAAAATGAGTACTCCACCATTTATTTTTGTTTGGTCAAGCTCGAAGGAAATAATCCTTTACTTTCTATTTGTCAGATAGAAGCTATAGATTCCATATTTATGTTAGCGCTCCCACTCAATTGCACTATCATGTTCCCAAAATGTACGCATCACCCTGACCCAAAAGTAGGCTTAACTAACAAATCAAAGAACATGTATAATACTCTTGAGATCGAACCTAAACATATCAGGATTAAGATCATTTGATCTAGGATCAACAGGTGACATTAATTTGAGTAGATATTACGGTAAATTTAATATATCTAATCAAAGTTCAATATCGGCCCCTTCCGATGTATACTCCATACATCCAATACTGGTAAACTTTGCCAATGCCCTGGAAAGGACATAACACTTATCCAAGGTGTAAGAATACCAATCGCTGATTATACCATGCCAGTCTAAATCCAGTGTTCTGACAAATCAGGGAATAAACTTTCGAACATATAATTAAGATTATATTCCACTGTGCTGACAACACTATAATCATTAACAAATTCATATGTTCTGGACTTAAATAGAATTCATACATTATATACATATAATCATGAAATAAACCATGTGAACCATGCAACATAAAATGTTATTTCTGATCTTTATTAATAAGTAAATTTAAATCTGATTATATTGAAATGAGTTTTATTTAGGGCATAAAACCAAGCAAGAACATGTATAATACTCTTTAGATCGAACCTAACCATATCAGCATTAAGATCATTTGATCTAGGATCAACGGGTGATATTGAATTGAATAAATATTACGGTAAATTTTAATATATCTAATCAAAGTTTAATATCGGTCCCTTCCGATGTATACTCCATACATCCGATACTGGTAAACTTTGCCAATGCCCTGGAAAGGACATAACACTTATTCAAGGTGTAAGAATACCTATCGCTGATTATCATGTCAGTCTAAATCCAGTGAACAGACAAATCAGGGAATAAACTTTCGAACATATAATTAAGATTATATTCCACTGTGCTAACAACACTATAATCATTAACAAATTCATATGTTCTGGACTTAAATAGAATTCATACATTATATATATAATCATGAAATAAATCATGTGAACCATGCAACATAAAATGTTATTTCTGATCTTTATTAATAAGTAAATCTAATTATATTGAAATGGATTTTATTTAGGGCACAAAACCCAACAAACTCCCACTTGCACTAATATAAAACAAAATGTTCATTTCAAATAATCTCAACACCTTGATATATAAATCAAGTGTAGTAGTAGTATGCTCCTCGTAATAGGATCTGACAGGTTGCATTAAACACAACCCTATTGAAGAATAGTATAAAAGGAAGGTAATGGTCTCATTATCCAACTAATGCCTCCAAAGCTAAAAACCTTGATGAGACCTCTTCCTTCTTCTTTCTTCTTCAATTCGAAATACTAAGCCTTTCTTCACACTAAATATTTTCAGCCATTAGTGAATGAGTGAGTGCCCACACACATCAAGTGGTATCTCAATCATAGTGTGTAAGACTGTAGGAGATTCCAAAAAACAAGAAGGAGAATCAGCATCAAAGGAAGGAGAGAAAGAGATCCAGGTTTGATGCTCTGCTACAGAAAGGAATCAAGGGCTAGAGATCTGAACGGAATGAGTCATTATATTCCGCTGCACCCAATGTAAGGTTTACTAAACTTTATATGTGTTTATTTCATTGTTTTAGAATTCATATTAGGATGTTAATGAAACATACTTGTTAGTAAATCTATATCCTGGTAAAATATTTCCAACAACAGTGTGCGTGGGTATTCTTTTCTCTTGAGATTCCTTCCACTTTATAATCTGTGAACTCATGGAGTAGCTCCCGGACAATTGCTACATACACAGCCATTTTCTCTCCGCGCGTTTGATATTCTCCTGACACTTGGTTTACCACCAATTGTGAATCGCTGAAGACTTCTACTCTCGTGGCTCCCACAGTTTTCGCTAATTTCAGCCCTATAATCAGGCTTCATATTCAGCTTCATTGTTGGAAGTTGGGAATTAGAAACGCAGAGCCGCCTGGAGTCGAAGTCCATTTCGAGATATCATAGCTATCCCAGCTCCATATCCGTTTTTGTTTGACGCTACGTCGACGAATACTTTCCATGCTTGGGTTTGTGGTATTGGTACGTTTGCGCTAGCTTCTGCTTCATTGCACTCTATTATGAAGTCAGGTAGTGCTTGTCCTTTTATAGAAGTGCGGGGTATGTAGTGTATGTCGAACTGGCTTAACTCCATGGCCCATTTGAGGAGTCTTCCGGACGCTTCCGGCTTCTGTAGGACTTGCCGAAGCGGATGGTTTGTTAATACCTTGATGGGGTGAGCCTGGAAGTAGGGTCTTAACTTTCTTGAAGCCATTAGGAGGCAAAAAACTAACTTTTCAATCGATGGATACCGTATCTCAGCCCCTATCATACGCTTGCTGATGTAGTACACAGGATGTTGGACTTTTTCTTCTTCCCGAACTAAGGCTGCGCTGACAGTGTTCTCGGAGACGGCCAAGTACAGTAACAAGTCCTCTCCGTGAACTGGCTTTGATAGAATCGGAAGTTTGGCCATATGTTCTTTTAGTGTTTTGAATGCCTCCTCACATTCTTCTGTCCACTCAAATTTCTGACACTTCTTTAAAATGTTGAAGAAAGGAATGCACTTGTCTGTTGATCGGGAAATGAATCGGCTCAGGGCAGCAACTTTTCTGGTCAAGCTTTACACATCTTTATGCTGTTGGAAATATTTTACCAGGATCTAGATTTACTACCAAGTATGTTTCATTAACATCCTAATATGAATTCTAAAACAATGAAATAAACACATATAAAGTTTAGGAAACCTTACATTGGGTGCAGCGGAATATAATGACTCCTTCCGTTCAGATCTCTAGCCCTTGATTCCTTTCTGTAGCAGAGCATAATCAAGATCTGAACCTGGATCTCTTTCTCTCCTTCCTTGATGCTGATTCTCCTTCTTGTTGTTTGGATTTTCCTACAGTCTTACACACTATGATTGAGATACCACTTGATGTGTGTGGGCACTACTCTATCACTCAAGGATTTCGAAATTGAAGAGAGGAAAAGAGAGAGAGAGAGAGAGAGAGAGAGAGAGAGAGAGAGAGAGAGAGAGAGAGAGAGAGAGAGAGAGAGAGAGAGAGAGAGAGAGAGAGAGAGAGAGAGAGAGAGAGAGAGAGAGAGAGAGAGAGAGAGAGAGAGAGAGAGAGAGAGAGAGAGAGAGAGAGAGAGAGAGAGGGTGGCGCATGGCTTTTCTGAAAGGAACAATATGCAAAGTCATGAGTTTCCTGAAGCCAATACTTTCTATTTATAAAATGCCTTCTACGTTTAGGTTAGAGTTGTATGGCATTAAAATAATGGAAAAATAAATGGTAAACCTTCTGCATAGTGGGTGGCCAAATAAGGAAATTGGGCATCACTTTGCAACTTTCCCATTTTGTTATTTTTCATTCCCATTTTCTCAAAAATGCCAATTTTCCAATTTAACCTTTTAAATGCCAATTCTAATTATTTAATAACTTAAAAAATAATTATTAAATAACATTTCCATTTAATATATTTATTAATTTAGACATATAAAGTATCTTAATTAATAAATAAACTTAGAATCTCTTTTCTTTACAATTTCGCCCTTTCTTAGTGAAAATTCATAAACTAGACATAGTCTAACTTTAGAATTATAATTCATTAATCAAAATCAATTAACTGAGTCTTACAAGCAGTATGGTCTCAACTAGTATGGGGACCATGGGCCTATATTTCCGAGCTTCCTATAAGTCGAACCGAATTTAGCAAGTAAATTCCCTAACTTATTAATTCCTTATTGAATCCACACTTAGAACTTGGAATTGCACTCTCAGTCATATAGAACGCTCTATATGTTCCACGATATAGATACGTCATTAGTTATCCATTGTTATAATCCTAATTTGATCAATGACATGATCTACATTGAATAGGCACTAAATTACCCTTACACCTTCAATGTATTTTATCCTTAAAACACTTAGCTCCGTATAAATGATATTTCAGCGAAGTGAAATGAGATCTCTACCATTTATCTCTGTTTAGCCAAGCTCAAAGGATATCATCGTTTAACTTTTAGATTCCTATAGAAGTTATAGACTCCATATTTATGTTAGCACTCCCACTCAATTATACTATCATGTTCCCAAAATGTATGTATCACCCAGTCCCAAAAGTAGGCTTAACTAACAAATCAAAGAACATGTATAATACTCTTGAGATCGAACATAATCATATCAGGATTAAGATCATTTGGTCTAGGATCAACGGGTGATATTAAATTGAATAGATATTACGGTAAATTTTAATATATCTAATCAAAGTTCAATATCGGTCCCTTCCGGTGTATACTCCATACATCCGATACTGGTAAACTTTGACAATGCCCTGGAAAGGACATAACACTTATCCAAGGTGTAAGAATACCTATCATTGATTATCATGTCAGTCTAAATCCAGTGAATTAACAAATCAGGGAATAAACTTTCGAACATATAATTAAGATTATATTCACTGTGCTGACAACACTATAATCATTAACAAATTCATATGTTGTGGACTTAAATAGAATTCGTACATTATATATATATAATCCTGAAATAAATCATGTGAAGCATGCAACATAAAATGTTATTTTTGATCTTTATTAATAAGTAAATCTGATTATATTGAAATGAGTTTTATTTAGGGCACAAAACCCAACAACAACAACTGACTTTCTTTTCGAAGGTATGGGACATGTAGGGCTAGGAGAATCATCTTTGAAATTTTTCTTACCGATAGCTTTCTTACCCATCGTCAGTCTACTCACATTTTTTTAGGGTTTTTTTACCATTGGAGAAGATGAAGATGATCGTGTTGTTGGGAATATTTTACCATGATCTAGATTTACTAACAAGTATGTTGATTAACATCCTAAATATGAATTCTCTAAAACAATGAAAATAAACACATAAGGGTTTAAGAAAACCTTACATTGATTGCAGCGGAATATTATGACTCATTCCGTTCAAGATCTCTAGCCCTTGATGTTGGATATTATTTTACCAGGATCTTAGATCTACTCACAAGTATGTTGATTAACACCCTAAATATGAACTTCTAAAACAATTATAAATTAAACACATATAAAGTATGAGAAACCTTACATTGGGTGCAGCGGAATAATATGTCTCCTTCCATTCAGATCTCTAACCCTTGTATCCTTTCTGTCGCAGAGTATTATCAAGATCTGAACCTGGATCTCTGTCTCTCCTTTCTATAGTGTTGAATCTCCTTCTTGTTGAATGTCTTTCTTCACGATCTTCCTCACTATGATTGAGGTATCACTTGCTGTGTGTGGGCACTACTCTTGTAATACCCGGTAAAAATATACATATATTTTAAATTTTATTTGTTATACAATTTGTGTGAGAATAGATATTCATTTATTTCTACTAATAGTGAATAGAGACTATTGCTTAGAATAGTATTGATAGATTTCTAAACATAGTTGAAATTATAGTAAGTGTCAAGGTAAAATTATGGTGTTTTTACGAATTAGGATAATTACTCAATTAAAGCCCAATATGAAAGTCTATTAGAGTTTTATAAATTATTTAGTGGGTTTAATCTATTGTATGAAGTGCATTAAATAACATTATAATGGAATCAATGTCACAAAAATTCGTAGGTTTTAATAAATTCGCAGGATTAAAAACTGTTTTACTAAAATGATCATATCTAGAGTTTTAGAGCTCCGATTGAGGTGATTCCAGTGGCGTTGGAAAGATAATTCAAAGATCTATAAATTTTGTAGAAATAGTTATATCATAATTCAGAATTTTTCTAGGTGAAAACTGAGCCTAAAGTTACGAAATAAAAGGCTTACTTTTAAAATTTAAAAATTTAGATATTTGTTGATTTAATAATATTTTAGCATTTTATTATATATTATTATTTGTAGTTAACCTAAACCTATCAGAATACGATATCTCATAATCTTTTTATCAAACCCTAAACTATCATAGTTTTATTTTTCCTCTCCAAACCAATTAGTCAAAGCCTCATTCTTCTTCATGTTTGCTCCTCTCAAACCTTCCACAATTCTTCTTATTTTCTACCTTCATTCTTAAAGTTTTGGATTTATAATCAAGGCTTGCGGGCTTGAGACATCGAATAGAAATATGTGAAGAGGTATGAAATATTTTCTTGCTCAATAATGCTAAATGTTATCTAGGGTTCGGATCTATTATATTTTTTCGTTTTCAGAAAAACAAGTTTCAGTAAAGTGATGATATCTCTCTTGATATTGTTCCGTTTTTAGAGATTTTTATATCGTTGGAAAGCTTATTCGATTTCCCATAAGTTTTATGAAGAAACGTTTTGTTAATTCGAAGTCATACTATGTCAAAAAGTTAGTTTTATTCAATATCATGTGATTCGTTTCTTGAATCTTGTTCTTGCAAAACTGTTTTGGTAAAATTGTAATATCTCTTTGAATATAATTCCAATTTCAAAGATTTTGGTATCATTGGAAAGGGAATTTAATTTCCTAAAACTTTGATGAATATGTTATCTTCTAGTTCTGAACCATTCAATGTCAAAAGTTTATATTTTTGCTAAGTTGTGTAATTCGTTACTCCATATTCCTTCTCAGAAATAGTTTCAGTAAAATAATCATAACTCCCTCAGTTTTAAGCCATTTTTAATGATCTTTATATCATTGGAAAGATAATAAAATTTCCTATAATTTTTATGAAGACAACTTTCACTGAATTAGTATATTTGTTGGTCAAAAATAGTGATCTTTCTGCTGTACTGTAAGAGTACGAATTTTAATGTTAGGGCCTTGAACCATGTGTTGTTATAGGTAGTAGTGACGAGATAACAAGTCTTAAGCAGTGGGATTTGAGGATCTTGTCCTCAACAAGAAAATTTATTGAGGTGCTTGGAGTAGCAAGAAGGTGTTCTTAACAACTGAGGTAAGAAGAGTGGACATCTGTGCACAGGGTGTATGTTGAAACATACAACTGTATTATGGGTTTGTATTTACATGTTTTATGGTAGATTGTTGTTTTATGCTAATGTTATTAGTGTGTGATAGTGATAAGGCTTTTGACTCGTGCTTGTGTGAGGATAGCACTTATAGGATAGGTTTTCTCGCTTTGGTGGGAGCATAGCACTGCAGGATATATTTTTGGCTGCTTGTATGGGTTTACTTGTAGGTTATCCTATCATGGGTGAGTACAACTTGTGATAAGGGATTGCCCTATTGGACGCCGAGTGTGAGAACAGCACAAGGCAGGGCAAGTTACACTTCATGTCTGATCAACATGAGTGGGAGTAGATTATCGTATGTGAGGACAATGTGCGATAAAATACTATGTGTTATGTGTGTGAGTATAGCATGCATTAAGATTACATTGTGATATGATGTTATATTGTATTTGAGAATAGTATGTGATATGATATGTTGGTATATGTATGCAAGTATGGTATGAATTGATTTGATGTTGTGATATTGTTATACTTATGACTATGTTATCTGGTTGGGGGGTTATGTCCTACATAGCTCTTCTTACTGGGCGTTA
The DNA here is from genome assembly GCF_029168945.1 of Cannabis sativa. Classification (NCBI taxonomy): domain Eukaryota; kingdom Viridiplantae; phylum Streptophyta; class Magnoliopsida; order Rosales; family Cannabaceae; genus Cannabis; species Cannabis sativa. The sequence goes on from NC_083606.1 coordinate 26,440,961, forward strand.
GCTCACGGGTACTCTGTGTGCAGGTAAAGGCAAAACTATACAGTGAGGGTGGCGAGCTCGAGGCATGGATTACATGTTAGGGTATTGTCACGATGTTTTGGTTTAAAAATATTTCATTTAAGATTATGATTCAAATAGTTTTTGTAAGGCTTTATATTTTAAAGTTATGAATAAATAAATGTTTTGTTTTAAAAATAATGAGATCTCATGCTTAGTTATTTTTTTATTAAAGAAGTCTTTTATTGTCTTTATCTTAAATGGTTTTAAACGGACTAGCTAGTGTGACGTCTCGGGAAATCGGGGCGTTACAATATGGTATCAGAGCAATACGGTCCTAAAGGATGTGGTTGACCCTAACATGTAAAGTTCATTGCCACAAGACGAGCTCGACTCACTGTACTGTAAGTTTTAGTTAATCTGTTCATGTTAGTCTTACATATTTTATGTTGCGTTACATCTTTAGTGCAACTAGAAGTTTTCTTTGTGTTTATAAGAATATGTCTTAAAATTTTATGGGTAGGATTCGATCTATGAGATATTTTTGGAAAAAAAAAAAAAAATTCAAGGTATTGCTATATTACGTAATTTAAGTTTGATTTTTGATAAGTTGTACTTATTTTCATAAATAAGGAGCATAAGAAGAGTGTTTTTCAAAAGGAATTGTGTTATAAGCAGATTGGAATAGAGTATGTTAGGAAAAAAAAAAGAATTTAGTTGTTATATTAGTATTTCTAACGAGAGTGTATGTTTCAGGTTTAATAAATTAGACATATATAACTATTGGTACGTTCTTAAGTTTGTTTTTTTTTAAGTGTTAATGGATAGATAATTTTAAGCTCTACTCTTTTATTAGAAATAATTAAGTTGAATTTTGGTTAAGGGTGAAATCTAATCATTAAGGTTATAATAGAAGAATAGATTGTGACAGTCAGTAGCCCCGTGATTCGTAAGGAAATTAGATAGTTTTGTATGTGTTTATCTGCATAAATTTAAATTCTTTATGTATTGAAATATGACTTATGATTTGTTTTTATGAATATGTATATGGTACTGAGAATGTGTGGTATGGACACAATATGAGTTTATGAATTGATATATTGATTAGGGTTGTTTTGACTTGTATATGTTGTATGTTGCATTCATATATTGTGTGTTGTATGCTGCAAGTTGTATGCTAACGTCTCAGGTAAAGTGAGGGACCATGGTGGGGTATGATACGGGGTAAGGCCGTTGAATGTAGAGATACCCTACCCTGCATTTTTCTGAGTCGTGTTTGAAATTATTATGGTGGGGTATGATACGGGATAAGGCCGTTGAATGTAGAGATACCCTACCCTACATTTGTCTAATTCGTGTATGACATTGTTATAGTGGGGTATGATACAGTGATGTTACTGTTGAATATAGAGATACCCTATCTTATAACAATGGTAGGGCTACATAGGCCCAGGTTATTATAGGGAAATTTACAAAAATACTGGAATTTAGGTTAACTTTTACAAAAATACTGTCACACGGAAATCTTTTCAAAAATACTGTGTTTTTATAAAACACTAGTAAAACACAAAGCAGAACAACTCAAAACAACAGTAGAACACTAGTAAAACACCAGTAGAACACAAGTGAAAACTTAACACAGTATACTGCAGTATGAAACTTATAAAAAAACACAGTAAAAAAGTAAAAATTTCCGCCTGGCAGTATTTTTGTAAAAAAATGGCAAAAGTTAGTATACCATGTAAATTTCCCTTATTATATGGGCAGATTAGGCCCAGGATATTGTAAGGCCAGGCTAGGCCCAGGTTATGTAAGGAATGGCTATGACATGCCAATGTTATGGTAAAGACATGATATGATTGAAATAATTTTTATATGTTATTGCTATGATTGTGCTATGAGTATGATGTTAGGGTTGTGATCCCTACATATATGTAATGGTTTCGTTTAGTACAAATAAATGGTATATGATTAAGCGAGTAAAGAAAAATATATATGAGAATTGGATTAAGCGATTTTCGTTCTCGAGTTATTCTTAGAAAGAGTGATTTTGATAGAAAATTTTATTCATATTTCATTAGTTGGATGGATTAGTAAATGTTTCTTTTATAGTGATATGCATGTAGCTCATTCCTGAGAGTATGTTAACTTGTATGCTTCTAAGCCTATATATTGGCTAGCTCGCATGTGTAAGAAGACCTTTAACGATCTTTAGCTTACATGTAGTTCCTGTAATTTATAGAAGACATGTGGTCTGTTTGAATGACATCGGTTTGTTGATGATATATTGGATGTTATGTGTAGGGCAACATTCTTAATAATTATGCTACGTAACTATAATAACGGAATTGTAGCTTTATGGAGGAAATTAAGTTAAAAAAAAAAAATTAACATTCAATGAAAGAATGGGAACAATTAAAGAGAAGTTTGCATAAGTTCTTCTACCCTACTCTTTGTTGTTTGTTATTTTTGTATTGTATAATGTGTTCTCAAGTGGCATATAAGGATGTTCATAAGAGAAGAGTTTTTTTTTATAAAATTACGAGCATGTTATTGCAAAATTTATGTATTTAAAGCACGTATATGTAAGTATTGTGATGGAGTATGCTTTGTTATTTAAGTAATATATAAAGGAATAACAATACTTAAATTAGACTGTATATGTTATATGTGTTGTAGTTTGACCAATAAGATAAAAGTTAAGTACATATTTGTTGGGTCCATAAGGTAGATAAGGAGGTCATGTAGTCAGTGGTGACAAACATGAAGTCCCTCGTGTATTTGGTAGTTAAATTTCGAGGACGAAATTTCTTTAAGGAGGGTAGAATGTAATACCCGGTAAAAATATACATATATTTTAAATTTTATTTGTTATACAATTTGTGTGAGAATAGATATTCATTTATTTCTACTAATAGTGAATAGAGACTATTGCTTAGAATAGTATTGATAGATTTCTAAACATAGTTGAAATTATAGTAAGTGTCAAGGTAAAATTATGGTGTTTTTACGAATTAGGATAATTACTCAATTAAAGCCCAATATGAAAGTCTATTAGAGTTTTATAAATTATTTAGTGGGTTTAATCTATTGTATGAAGTGCATTAAATAACATTATAATGGAATCAATGTCACAAAAATTCGTAGGTTTTAATAAATTCGCAGGATTAAAAACTGTTTTACTAAAATGATCATATCTAGAGTTTTAGAGCTCCGATTGAGGTGATTCCAGTGGCGTTGGAAAGATAATTCAAAGATCTATAAATTTTGTAGAAATAGTTATATCATAATTCAGAATTTTTCTAGGTGAAAACTGAGCCTAAAGTTACGAAATAAAAGGCTTACTTTTAAAATTTAAAAATTTAGATATTTGTTGATTTAATAATATTTTAGCATTTTATTATATATTATTATTTGTAGTTAACCTAAACCTATCAGAATACGATATCTCATAATCTTTTTATCAAACCCTAAACTATCATAGTTTTATTTTTCCTCTCCAAACCAATTAGTCAAAGCCTCATTCTTCTTCATGTTTGCTCCTCTCAAACCTTCCACAATTCTTCTTATTTTCTACCTTCATTCTTAAAGTTTTGGATTTATAATCAAGGCTTGCGGGCTTGAGACATCGAATAGAAATATGTGAAGAGGTATGAAATATTTTCTTGCTCAATAATGCTAAATGTTATCTAGGGTTCGGATCTATTATATTTTTTCGTTTTCAGAAAAACAAGTTTCAGTAAAGTGATGATATCTCTCTTGATATTAATCCGTTTTTAGAGATTTTTATATCGTTGGAAAGCTTATTCGATTTCCCATAAGTTTTATGAAGAAACTTTTTGTTAATTCGAAGTCATACTATGTCAAAAAGTTAGTTTTATTCAATATCATGTGATTCGTTTCTTGAATCTTGTTCTTGCAAAACTGTTTTGGTAAAATTGTAATATCTCTTTGAATATAATTCCAATTTCAAAGATTTTGGTATCATTGGAAAGGGAATTTAATTTCCTAAAACTTTGATGAATATGTTATCTTCTAGTTCTGAACCATTCAATGTCAAAAGTTTATATTTTTGCTAAGTTGTGTAATTCGTTACTCCATATTCCTTCTCAGAAATAGTTTCAGTAAAATAATCATAACTCCCTCAGTTTTAAGCCATTTTTAATGATCTTTATATCATTGGAAAGATAATAAAATTTCCTATAATTTTTATGAAGACAACTTTCACTGAATTAGTATATTTGTTGGTCAAAAATAGTGATCTTTCTGCTGTACTGTAAGAGTACGAATTTTAATGTTAGGGCCTTGAACCATGTGTTGTTATAGGTAGTAGTGACGAGATAACAAGTCTTAAGCAGTGGGATTTGAGGATCTTGTCCTCAACAAGAAAATTTATTGAGGTGCTTGGAGTAGCAAGAAGGTGTTCTTAACAACTGAGGTAAGAAGAGTGGACATCTCAGGCACAGGGTGTATGTTGAAACATACAACTGTATTATGGGTTTGTATTTACATGTTTTATGGTAGATTGTTGTTTTATGCTAATGTTATTAGTGTGTGATAGTGATAAGGCTTTTGACTGTTTGTGTGAGGATAGCACTTATAGGATAGGTTTTCTGCTGCTGGTGGGAGCATAGCACTGCAGGATATATTTTTGGCTGCTTGTATGGGTTTACTTGTAGGTTATCCTATCATGGGTGAGTACAACTTGTGATAAGGGATTGCCCTATTGGACGCCGAGTGTGAGAACAGCACAAGGTAGGGCAAGTTACACTTCATGTCTGATCAACATGAGTGGGAGTAGATTATCGTATGTGAGGACAATGTGCGATAAAATACTATGTGTTATGTGTGTGAGTATAACATGCATTAAGATTACATTGTGATATGATGTTATATTGTATTTGAGAATAGTATGTGATATGATATGTTGGTATATGTATGCAAGTATGGTATGAATTGATTTGATGTTGTGATATTGTTATACTTATGACTATGTTATCTGGTTGGGGGGGTTATGTCCTACATAGCTCTTCTTACTGGGCGTTAGCTCACGGGTACTCTGTGTGCAGGTAAAGGCAAAACTATACAGTGAGGGTGGCGAGCTCGAGGCATGGATTACATGTTAGGGTATTGTCACGATGATTTGGTTTAAAAATATTTCATTTAAGATTATGATTCAAATAGTTTTTGTAAGGCTTTATATTTTAAAGTTATGAATAAATAAATGTTTTGTTTTAAAAATAATGAGATCTCATGCTTAGTTATTTTTTTATTAAAGAAGTCTTTTATTGTCTTTATCTTAAATGGTTTTAAACGGACTAGCTAGTGTGACGTCTCGGGAAATCGGGGCGTTACAACTCTATCACTAAGCGGTTCGAAATTATTCAAGGAAGAAGAAGAGGGTGAAGGTGGTGACTAAGTTTAGAGAGAGAAGGCTCATGTTTTTCTTTGAAGGAAACAAGATGTGAAAGTCTATATTTCCTGAAGCCTTCACTATCTATTTATAGCATACCACATAGGGTTAGGTTTGAATTATTTGGCATTAAAATAATGAAAATATCAGATGATAAACCCTATAAAAGTAGCCGGCCAAGGCTATATGGATTTGGGCCTCACTTTCGCAAATTTTGCAGTTTTATCATTTCTGCATCTCATTTTCTCAAAAACGCAAATTTTCAAATTCAACCATTTAAATGCCAATTCTAACTATTTAATAACTATAAATAATTATTAAATAATATTGTCATTTATCATATTTATTAATTGACCCATACAAAGTATCTTAATTAACAAATATGCCCTAAAAACTCTTTCTTTACAATTTCGCCCTTACTTAGTGACAAATTCACAAAAAGACATAGTCTAATTTGAGAATTATAATTGATTAATCAAAACCAATTAAATGAGTCTTACAAGCAATATTGTCTCAACTAGTGGGGGGACCATGGGTCTATATAACCGAGCTTCCAATAAGCAGATCAAGAATTTATAACCTAAATTCACTGACTTATTAATTCTTCATTGAATCCATGCATAGAACTTAGAATTGCACTCTCAGTATATAGAACGCTCTATATGTTCCACCATATAGACACGTCATTAGTTAACCATTGTTATAATCCTAATTTGATCAATGATCCTCTATATGAATGATCTACACTGTAAAGGGATTAGATTACCGTAACACCCTACAATGTATTTTATCCTTAAAACACTTGACCCCGTATAAATGATATTTCAACTATGTGAAATGAGTACTCCACCATTTATTTTCGTTTGGTCAAGCTCGAAGAAAATCATCCTTTACTTTCTATTCGCCAGATAGACGCTATAGATTCCATATTTCTGTTAGCGCTCCCACTCAATTGCACTACCGTGTTCCCAAAATGTACGTATCACCCTGACCCAAAAGTAGGCTTAACTAACAAATCAAAGAACACGAATAACACTCTTGAGATTAAGCCTAATCATATCAAGATTTAGATCATTTGATCTAGGACCAAATAGGCGATATTGACTTGAATAGATAATACGGTAAGTTTAATAAATCTATGTCAAAGTTCAATATCGGTCCCTTCCGATGCATACTCCATGCAGCCAACCTAAGCTTTACTTTAACCAATGCTCTGGAAAGAACATAGCATTTCTCCAAATGCAAGTAAACTCTGTTGTAGATTGTCATATCAGTAAAACCCTGTGTCTGATAAATCTAGGAATCTTTATTCACATAGTCATGTTTACTTTCCAATGTGTTGACAACACAATAAACAGGATCAAGTATGTGAAAAGGGTTTCAGATGAATTTATAAATCAAATAGACAAGCAATTGATAAGATGAACCAAAACATACACAAATGAATGAAAAATACTTCTGTTTCTTTATTAATGTTGAATAAAATGGATTACATTGAATTGGAGTTTTATTTAGGGCATAAAACCCAGCATACTCCCACTTGCACTAATATAAAACCAATCAGTACATATCAATTAATCGTAAATTCTGACGGTGCTTTTCAAATGCAGTTACTGCCAAGACTTTGGTGAATGGATCAGCTAAGTTGTCTTCTGTGTCCACTTTCTCAACCAGTACATCCCCTCTTGCCACATATTCTTTGATGATGTGATACTTCCTTTCTATGTGTTTGCTTCTCTTGTGGCTTCGAGGTTCCTTACTATTGGCTATTGCTCCATTATTATCACAAAGTAGGACCAGAGGCTTTTCCATTCCAGGCACGACACCGATACTGGTGAAGAACTTTCTTAGCCAGACAAGCTCTTTAGCAGCTTCTGCTGCAACTATGTATTCTGCTTCCATCGTCGAGTCCGATATCGCGGTTTGTTTAGCACTTCTGTAAACCACTGCTCCACCCCCAAGAGTAAACACCATCCCAGATGTAAATTTCCTGTCTTCAAGACATGTCTGGAAATCTGAATCAGTATAGCCTATGGGATTTAAAGCACCACCCTTGTAGACTAATACAAGATTTCTTGTACTCTTTAAGTATTTCAGAATATACTTAACTGCATTCCAATGTTCTTGTCATAGATTTGACTGATACCTGCTAACAATTCCAACTGCATAGCAGATGTCAGGTCTAGTGCATAACATTGCATACATTAGACTTCCAACTGCAGAAGCATAAGGAATTTTCGCCATGTCCTCTATCTCTTGAGGATCAGTAGGAGACTGTTCCTTAGATAGACGAATACCATATCTATAAGGTATGTTCGCCCCATTGGTGTTGTTCATGGAGAATCTCTCTAAAACTTTGTCAATATAGGTTATTTGAGAGAGAGCAAGATATCTGTTCTTCCGGTTTCTGATAATCTGAATACCAAGAACATAGGCTGCCTCACCCAAATCTTTCATATCAAATTGAGTGTTAAGCCATTCCTTGATGTTAGTCATTTTCTTGATATTGTTTCCAATAATCAAAATGTCGTCAACATAAAGGACCAGGAATACTACTACTTGGTCTTCCTTGAGTTGGTAAACACAAGGTTCATCTTCATTCTGAAGAAAGCCGTAGGTCTTGATGATTTCATCAAACCTTTTGTTCCATGAGCGAGAAGCTTGCTTAAGTCCATAGATAGACTTATTTAATTTGCAAACTTTCTTTTCCTGGCCTAGAATAACATAGCTTTCTGGTTGCTCCATATAGATGGTTTCTTCAAGTACCCCATTAAGGAAGGCAGTCTTGACATCCATTTGCCAGATTTCATAATCGAAAGCAGCAGCTATGGAGAGAAGAATTCGGATGGATTTGAGCATGGCAACAGGACTAAAAGTTTCCTCATAGTCCACACCTTCTCTTTGGGTATAAGTCTTGGCTACAAGTCTAGCTTTAAAAGTTTCGACTTCGCCTCCAGCGCCTCTTTTCTTCTTGTAAACCCACTTACATCCGATTGGATGATAGTCATCAGGTGCGTCTACATATTCTCAGACTTTGTTCTTTTTCATGGAATCCATTTCTGAATCCATGCCGGCTGACCATCGTTTCTGTTGCGGACTAGCCATTGCCTGTTTATAGGTTAATGGGTCGTCTTCAATACCGTCACCAACGACCATATTGATTTCACCATCCAAGTCATAACGAGCTGGTTTTGTTGAAACCCTCCCACTACGACGAGGAGCGGTGATCTTCTGAACATGAACTTTGGTAGTAGTTTTCTCAGTTGGTTCGACTGAGGGAGTGGGATTATCCTCTTCTTGAGTGGAAGAGGACAGAACATTGGAAGGAATTATATCTGAAAGTATTTCCTCCAACACTACTTTACTTTGTGGTTTGAAGTTCTTAATATAGTCATCTTCAAGGAAAGTGGCATTTGTGGAAACAAACACTTTATCATCCTTGCGACTATAAAATAGTCCACCCCTAGTCTCCTTAGAATTCCCGACAAACATGCAAACTTCAGTTCGCTTTTCAAGTTTGCCATCTTTCTTTCTTAAGACATGAGCAGGGCACCCCTAGATTCTATAATGGCATAAACTAGGTGTACGACCATTCCATAGTTCTAAAGGTGTCTTAGGGATTGATTTAGATGGAACAACATTTAAAATGTCGGTTGCCATCTAAATTGCATATCCCTAGAAGGTCGTAGGTAGAGTTGAATAACTAAGCATGGACCTAACCATTTCCAAAAGCGTGCGATTCCGTCTTTCTGCAACTCCATTTTGCTGTGGAGTGCTAGGGGCGGTTAATTGGGATTCAATGCCTAGTTCGATCAAATGATCTTTGAACTGCATATTCATATATTCTCCACCCCTATCAGTTCACAAGATCTTTAACGATTACCCAATTGGTTTTGAGCCAATGCTTGAAATTCCTGAAACTTTTCAAACGTTTCAGATTTTTTTATGCATAAGGTAAATATGTCCATATCTAGAGCAATCGTCAATGAAAGTGACAAAATACTCATAACCACCTCGGGCTTTTACATTCAAAGGTCCGTAAACATCTGAATGCACTAACCCTAGGGGTTGTTTGGCACGCTCTCCCTTTGCAGAGAAAGAATGTTTGGTCATCTTTCCTTCTAGGCAAGACTCGCAAACAGGTAATTCACCTAAGACGACATTTTTCAATGGACCGTCTTTGGTTAGCCTATTTAGTCTGTCATAGACTATGTGACCTAAACGTAAATGCCATAGATATGTTTCATTATCATCATCGATCTTTTGCTTTTTGTGGTTCCTAGATTTAGCTACTTTAAAAAGTTCGTTATGTAGGGCAAATGGTGTTTGTGGTCTAAGAACATAAAGCCCCTGTTCCATGGATGCAACACAAATATGAATGTTATTTCAAGAAATGGTAGAACCTGAACTCGAAAAATCTAATTTGTATTGTTGCAATTGTAAGCATGAAACAAAAACCAAGTTTCTACTGAAATTTGGAATGTATAAGACATTGTCTAATTCCAAAATTCTGTTTTGAAACTTGAGTTTGGCTTTTCCTCTAGCTCTAACCGAAACTATTTCGCCATTACCAACCTTAAGTTTCAACTCTTCGGATTTCAAATAATTCCATTTCTCAAGCAATTGCAATGAACAACTTACATGGTTTGTAGACCCAGAATCAAGAATCCAAATGGATTTATCATTCTCTAAAACACATGATTCGAAGACTAAAGCATCACTGCTTATTCATTTGTGAATTGTTGTTCTTGCTGGTTCATTTTGTTGTGAAGTATAACTTGAGGAAGTGGAATCACTTTCTTTTATCTTCTCAACTAAGCTTGAAATAGTAGGATTTATGGAGTTATGAACTATTTGCTCTTCAGAGTGAACAATTCCCAGCTTACCTGCTTTCTGAAATTTCATGTTCATCATGAGCACATTTGAAGTATTACTCTGACCATGAGTTTTATTCATATCTTCAAGTTCATTTGCTAAGATATTAACTAGGAGTGGATTGGGATGAGGGTTATTGGCACTAGAATACATCAATAAAACAGAAGTAAGGTTTTGGTTCAAATTCATACACAAGTTTAGAAAATAACAAATAATAACATATGTTATAAAAATACTAAATCTAACATAGTTTATTTTCCAAGGTTTCCAACATAATGAAATACAGTGTCCCGGTAGGCGAGAGTCAAAGATAACATTATTTGAATAGAGTAGTCAGCTCATCTAAAATAAAACTATTTTAGCAACCTTTTATTCGATCAAAATGAGAATCCAACGTTGTCCCGGTAGGTGAGAGTCAAGGTTATTCTTATTTTATGAGCTTCCACCATTGTTTCATGTTTTATGAGTTTATCTCTAAGTAGTTACTGTAGGGGAGAGTCTAATAGAGACGAAAACTCACAAAACACTTATCAAATGAGATCTTACGGTGTTAAAATTTTTCAACGAATAAACATCCATAAGGGGGACGAAGTCTAGCGTCTCGAGGTTATATTGAAAAAATTTAACTATTGTAAGACCAACAATGGAGATCGAATATCTTTTGATTAAAACTCATTATTTAAAAAAATGTATTTTATTTAATCATCTGTTCCATATTTTAATAATGAAAAATTACAAACTAAAGTTGGTTTAAATAAAAAACCAACTTTAATTAAATTTCAATTATTATTTAAATTCGAAAATAATGGAACAAATTTGAAAATATCTTGTTTAAGTTGTTTAGAAGAATCTAAAAAATCAACTTAAATATCTTTCAAATTAGATTTAATTAAATATAAAATTAAGTTGTAACCACTTAATTTGAAAATATTCCATTTTAAGTTAATATTTGAAAAAATATCAAATTAAAAAATATCTAAAGAATCTTAATAATCAATTCCTAAAATTCCTCAACTTAATTTTGAAATTTGAAATTCAAAAGATATTCAGATTTAAGTTGATTAGTTAGAGATAACTAATTTTCAACTTAAATAGGAATATTTAATGAAAAATTTAAATTAAGCTTCAGAAAGAATCTAGTTGGTTATAATTCTATATTTAATTAAATACAAGAAAATACATATAGTTTAGCTTAGAATATAATTCATTATACTATGTTTTTCTTAAATTAATTTCAAAATAAATGAAATTAATTATGTTGCTAATCAATTTTATTAGGTTAAACTAATTTAATTAACCTAGTACAGTTATCTAAATCAGGCAAATGGGCCTTCACAATTGGGGTAGTTCATGTGAGGGGGAGCTGGGTTCAGTATGTCGTACCCACTTCTATTGGCTCTCAACTCTCACACAAGGCCCAAAAGAGAGGAATTTAACCTTGAAATGAACAACTGTTATTAATTGAATAGGCCCAAAAACTAAATGGGCCTAAATAAAATCTATCAAAAACTATGATATTTTATTTAGCAACAACAACCTATATGCATCTATAACAAAATTAAACATATAGGCTCACACAGGCACACATTTGGATGGATCCTATCATGTTGCTAGGTCATACACAGATGAAAGAAGATTGTAAAATTTACCTGTTACAAATTATTTACCTGACCTATTGACAATTGAACCATGGGTTAAAATCAGATCATTGGATCTGTCAACAAGTTAACCGTGACAATTTAGATCAAGCAATAATAGATTTTATAAAACTTACATACAAGCTAAAACTTATACTCCTGCAACAAGATGAATTGGATAGTTGGATGTAGGAATTATTTAATTTTAAATACTAATTTTCGAAAATAATTAAATAATAAAAAAATCGGTTTTTATTAAAATAAAATAAAAAAAAAAATTAAAATTAAACCTACAATATTTGAAAAAAAAAATAGGTTTCAACTAACCTAAATATCATTTCAAAAATAATTGCTAACCACCTTTTAAATTTTTAAAGTTATTTTATAAATTAAATATAAAATAAAAAAAAATAAATATTTTTCAGATTTTATAATTTAATTTAAATAAAAAAATAACAAAATTTAAAAGTTAGCAAAATATCTTACTTCTATTTAAAATTACATGATTATTATAATCTTATTTTAAATTTAAATAAGGTCAAATAATTTTAAAAAAAAATTAATTTAAAAAATATTTAATATCTGACCTTTAAATTTAAAAAATAAGATAAAATAATCAAATTTAAAAATAAGATATAAAATCAAGCAAAAAGATAGATTTTTACTTGTTTTTCAAATTCAAATTACACTAATATCTAAAATTAATTTTAAAAAATTCAAATTAATTTATTTCTGATATTAGATTTGAAAATTGAAAAGTAAGAATCAAAATACAAAACTACACAAAAAATCGGAAGTTAATTCCATGAAAAAGCATGAAAAAATTGAAAAATTGGAAAAAAAATTACATGTGGTACGGACAGTATGCATTGCATACTGCCCGTGCGCACAAGATGGGCTGCTTGACCGTGAAAACCCGGCGCAGGAGGCTGCATGTAGCCTCTTCGTGCGCGCAAGGAGGGTTTTCAGACACAATTCCATGTCTGTGCGCGTGGTGCTCGAGGGAAGCCCCTCATCCGCGCGCGTGGGGTGGTTGCACCATCCCGATATTTTTCCGATTTTCAAAAAATCATAACAAATTCAAATAAAATCGAAATTGAGTTCTGTAAAAAAGTAAATTGCTTAATTTTTCCCAAACTATCCAATAAAAATAATTCTAGAAACAGATTTTCAATTATTTTTTACGAAAATTCACAAACCTCAATCAATCATCATACAACACACAAAACAACATGATACCATCCAAAAAACAAACAAATCGTTTTAAGTCCAAATTTCTTGCAAGCAAATCAATTACCATGGCTCTGAGGCCAGTTGTTGGATATTATTTTACCAGGATCTTAGATCTACTCACAAGTATGTTGATTAACACCCTAAATATGAACTTCTAAAACGATTATAAATTAAACACATATAAAGTATGAGAAACCTTACATTGGGTGCAACGGAATAATATGTCTCCTTCCGTTTAGATCTCTAACCCTTGTATCCTTTCCGTTGAGAAGTATTATCAAGATCTGAACCTGGATCTCTTTCTCTCCTTTCTTTAGTGTTGAATCTCCTTCTTGTTGAATGTCTTTCTTCACGATCTTCCTCACTATGATTGAGGTATCACTTGCTGTGTGTGGGCACTACTCTATCACTAAGAAGTTCGAAATTATTCAAGGAAGAAGAAGAGGGTGAAGGTGGCGACTAGGTTTAGAGAGAGAAGGCTCAGGTTTTTCTTTGAAGGAAACAAGATGTGAAAGTCTATATTTCCTGAAGCCTTCACTATCTATTTATAGCATACCACATAGGGTTAGGTTTGAATTATTTGGCATTAAAATATGAAAATATCAGATGATAAACCCTATAAAAGTGGCCGACCAAGGCTATATGAATTTGGGCCTCACTTTTGCAAATTTTGCAGTTTTATCATTTTTGCATCTCATTTTCTCAAAAACGCTAATTTTAAAATTCAACCATTTAAATGCCAATTCTAACTATTTAATAACTATAAATAATTATTAAATAATATTGTCATTTATCATATTTATCAATTGAACCATACAAAGTATCTTAATTAACAAATATGCCCTAAAAACTCTTTCTTTACAATTTCGCCCTTACTTAGTGAAAAATTCACAAAAAGACATAGTCTAATTTGAGAATTATAATTGATTAATCAAAACCAATTAAATGAGTCTTACAAGCAATATTGTCTCAACTAGTGGGGGGACCATGGGTCTATATAACCGAGTTTCCAATAAGCAGATGAAGAATTTAAACCTAAATTCACTGACTTATTAATTCTTCGTTGAATCCACGTATAGAACTTAGAATTGCACTCTCAGTATATAGAACGCTCTATAAGTTCCACCATATAGACACATCATTAGTTATCCATTGTTATATTCCTAATTTGATCAATGATCCTTGTTGACCGAGGTTTTCGGCAACTAATAAAATATGATTATATTATTGAGCTGTAAGAAAGTGAGAGAAGGATTTTTACGTGGTTGGGGCGTTAATGAGCCTTAGTCCACGAGTCTTTGTTATTAATGGATGTATTTAATACAGATTTTATACTTGGGAGAATGTCACCCTTATAAATACAGAGAATGTTCTTGGTGAGTATTTACTCTTCTTGCTCATATGCAGCCCAAGATTCTAGATCCCATTTAATGAGCTTTGAGGGGGTATTTATAGTGTTTTGGTGGGGTAATCCCTAGAATTGCTCTTACAAGTGTATCTGTAAGTATCCATAAAGTTGGGTATTCCCAATGAATATACCATGAGTAATAGGGCTGTACAGAAATTTTCGTAAACCGCCCAACCCGAATAACCCGACTAAACCAAACCGACAAAACCGAAAAAAAATACAAACCGACATAACTTGACAAAATTCTAAACCGCCCAATCTGTAAATTGGGCGGGTTGAATTTTGACCCAAACCGCCCAATGAACCCGCCCAAACCGATTTAACCCGATTAAGAGTTTTTTTTTTTTTATATATATATTATATATTATATAATATATAATAATATATAATATATATTAAAAAAAACCCAATCCCTAAATTGAATTTAGATTTGGAATATTATGTTTTTAATGTTATTAATTTTTATTTTAGTTGAATCTGAAAAAAAAAAAAAGAAATCCTAATTCGGTTTGGGCGGGTTAACCCGCCCAACCCGCCCAACCCGTTGGTCGGGTCCAGAATTTTTTTTTTTTAAATTGGGCAGTTTGCATGCAGAATTTTATAACCCGATCTTTATGTCGGGTTGGAAAATATATAGTATAAACCGACTAAACCGACCGATGTACAGCCCTAATGAGTAATGCATGGTCAAATCCATAGGTGTCGTAGGGTTTCTATGAAGAATGTCCTTTTTGCCTTGTGATTGATGTGACTCTTCGCAGTGTAGCCGTCGCTAGACTTAAATGATCATTACTGTGGCGCTGCTGGTTGGAGGTTGTGCCGTCAGACTTTATTGCGTGTTGCAGTCCCAACACGCTTCCTCCCATGCAGCATTAAATGCGACTTGATTGCTCAGGAGAATCCTGACACCTCACGGAGAGGCTTTATGCTATGCGAGCTTCCGAGAGCACCTTGCACTCCGGGTGCCTCCTCTGGGACTTATGCCCAGGATGTTTCCTAGTGGCATACAAAGACTTAGCAAATATTTATAAATTATCTGATCCACGTGTCCCTGTCCGGTTGGTCCACGTACATTGGGCGAAATCAGGGGCAACATTTACCCTCCAAGCCTTGTTTACTTGAAAAATAAACCAAGGCTTGCTCAGGTGCCTCCGGTTGACTCCTCGGTTTCCTGGCTCAAGCTTAGAGCGCGTGAGGGCGCATTTAATGATGGCATTTAATGCAGCGATTCACTTTTTGCAGAGGTGTCTCCAGCCGACTCCTCGGTTTCCCGGCAAGAGCTTAGAGCGCGTGAGGGTGCGTTTAATGATGGCATTAAATGCAGCGATTTGCTTTTTGCAAAGGTCGATTCGTTTCATGCCCATTGATTGATGCGGTGCATTAATGGTGTCAGACGGATACTCAAGCGTTTCCACCGCCTTTATTGCAAATCAATCTGGCCCGTTGATCTTTGGGTATTTGAATCGTGCGTTTCCCCCACCGTTCAATTGGTAGGTGGTGACGCCTGTTCCTCATGCATTTTTGCCTATAAAAGCCACCATCTTTCCTTCATTTCGGTTACTTTTCATTTCTTGCCAACTTTGCTCGAATTTCTTAGAGAGAAAATTCTAAAACCCTGCACGAA
Source organism: Cannabis sativa (assembly GCF_029168945.1). NCBI lineage: Eukaryota > Viridiplantae > Streptophyta > Magnoliopsida > Rosales > Cannabaceae > Cannabis > Cannabis sativa. The sequence goes on from NC_083606.1 coordinate 26,457,148, forward strand.
ACCTTTGACCACTTTACAATTTTCCCAGTTCTTCCTTGCTTGCTGCTATCAGTCCTTCTCGTCTTTACTCGACTCACATCAGGACCCCCAGTTTAACACTTCACTGTAAGTTTTTTTTTTGGGGTTCGCATTTGAGATTTCTGGGCATGCAAGTGTTTAAGTCCTTCATGCATTCTGTTTTGCATTTACTGCTTTAGTTGTAGGATCGCCATTATCACGCCTCTGTTATTATTGTGCATTTTCGTTGAAGAAGACCATACGCTCTTCATTCAATGGTTGTTTAGGGCATAGAGTAGGGTCTTTCTTTTCTGTTCCCCTTATTGTGTAAAACCACCTTCTGCGATGTTACTGCACCCGACACTTGTTCAGGGAATCTTTCTAGGGTTTCCCGTGTGACACGTGTCCAGAGGGGGCCTCTTTCCAGCGGTTAGGGGACCCCCATTCCCTTTTTCTTGACTTAGGGTTTGGTACGGGGCCTAACTGCTGGAATTTTCTCTTTCTTCTTTTTTTTCACAGAATAGAAAATGTCTGCCTCTGGTTCGAAGTCTTCGAAGGAAAGCAGAAAACACATGGCTACTCTAGATGAGGTCTCCTTGGGACCCGTTGCCCAGGAGGGGTATAAGTCCCGGGCAACCGGATGGGAAGCGGCCGAGCTCCATTCCACCTTAACCTGTCCCCATCAGCTGGAGAATATTGTGGAAGTTGCTGGGATCAAGCCTTCCACATCAGGGACCTACCATCGGCCACCTCGCGATGCGGAGACGCCCAACCATAATTATGGCGGCTTCGGAGCCTGGAGCCAGACACACCTGATGGCTGGTGACATGCTTCCTCTTCAGGACTACTTTGTTAATTTTCTTGTTTTTGTCGGCCTTGCGCCATACCAACTCATTCCCCAAGCTTATCGCCTGCTCTCAGGCTTATTTATTTTTTATGCCGCCCGCGGATGGGGATCTCCCCGCCCGGCAAAAATTTTGTATTTTTATGAACTTGTATCCGTCCCCAAGAAGGGGGACAAACTTAAGGACGGTTTTTATGGGTTCCGGATCCATCCTGCTAACGAAGGGGTGGTTCCGTATAATAGGCAGACTCATGTCAAGGAGTATCGCCATCGCTTTTTCTTTTCCTCCAAGTTCAGGGCAATGGACCACCCAGAGCTCCTTACTGAGTGGGTGAGGATCTCTCCCTATCAGCGGACAGCCCCTACACAGACCTTCCTCCGGAAGGCCCAGGCCTTTGCCTCCTATGACCGAGCCGATCTTGACGTCGGGGTTTGGTCACCACAGAAAACTGCAGGAAGGCCAAACTTATCCTTCCGCATCAATCTGTGGAGGACTCTAACCTCTCCCGGGTCATCTGTCCCAACGTAAGGGCGCCGGTCGCGGAGAAGACCTTCCGGGACGAGATTATCGCCACAGCAGAGAAGAAATACCAGGACTATCTCTACCGGAAGGCCCAGGAGAAGGCATACTCTCAGGCCCAGGCGGCCTCCGGGAGGGGACTTCGTGTGGGGAGTCCGGTGGTAAGAAGAAGCCAGGCGATTGCTGGGAAGTCCGAGGCTAAATTTTTTGACAAGATTCTTCAAGAAGAGATTGGAGATCATCCCGCCGGGAGGCCCCTTCGCATTGAGGATTCTTCGGAGAGAAGGGCTCCCAGGCCACAGCCTTCGGTTCCAGAGCCAAACTCGGGGGCTCCTGGTACCAGCACTTCCGATGCCGGCGGTAAATCTCCTTTGATAATTCATTATGTTCCTTCTGTTGGCGAATATGCCAGTCGTAGGCCCGTAGGGTTCGACGAGCGTCTATATAGGTTTAGGATGCCACCGACCAGGTGGGGGAATCGTTTGAAGGAATTTTATTTTTCAAACTTAGGAGATTTTCTAGGTCGGTCCCGGATGGGTTCTGGCCCTCCGGAACCTGTTCCCTTAGGTCCTTCAGCTTACATTACATCTAGCTGGTTCCGGCCTTCGGACAGCTATCTCGAAGATGATGCTGCCAGCATTAAAATTCAGGACTTTGCTAGGGCCGAATTAGGAAGTCCGGGTAGGAGTAGCTTATTTGCCATATCTTATGTAAGTGGTTTCCCACGGATGTCTAACACTTGCCTATTTTTGTAAAACAGGTATCTCCATGGACGCCATCTTGGACCAGCTTGCCGGAGTTCACACTCCCGTGGCTCCTCCGGCCTTTACCTCTTCCCCAATAGCCCCTGCCCTAAAGGTCTCTTCCAGCGCTCCCCCTGACACTATTGATTTAGTGGACGACGAGGAGGTGCTACTGGGAGAAGGTCAAGAAAAGCAATGGGGCTTTTCTGAGGAAGTCGCAGAGGGTGCGGGAGAGCTCCGGGCTCTTCCGGAGGAAGCTGAAGAAGGTGAAGAAGAGCCTGAGATTGCTCTTATTCGCAAGCGCAAGGGCAAGATGGTTGCCTAGGACGAGCCCAAGCGGCCTCGGAGAGCTGACACTCCTGCCCATGGTCTCGACGGTGGGGTCTCCCCCATGGAAGAACATCCTGCTCCTCCCGACATTGTGCTGACTCCAGTTCCTGGGGACGAGGTGAGGCAAGAGCTCCGGATAGCCAAGCATAACTATGCCATGGACGAATACTCCCGGGGGTATGCCGAGGTGGAAGCCCTTAGGAGGGTTTTGCGGGTTGAGGTACAGGAGAGTATCAACAACCCGGAGTACCAGGATCCGTGGGACCTCAACTTGGACCCCCTGTCGGACTGGTTCCGTCGCTTCCTTGGGCCCACCTTGGCTCCCTTCGCCGCGGAGATGACTGGCGAGTTCGCTTCTCAGCTTACCCGGTGCGCGCCTAAGCGGTTCGCAACTTGCACCTCCCTAAACTCTATCTTCCAGGTCCAAGACCTCAGCCATTCCCTCACCGTGGTAAGTGCTTTACAGTTTTGCTTTTCCCTTCATTTTTCTTCTTGGGAATTCTTTCTTACACTTGTGTTATTGTTCAGCTTGCTGCTGAGGCTGGCCGCCTCTCCAAGAACATCATTAATCATGGCTTCGTTCTGTCTGATTTTGGGGACATGAACGACGTCAGGAAGGTCCTTCAGGACCTCACTGCGGAGAGGCAGCTCTACCAGGAGGCTGCTGAGCGCCGGGAGGCGGCTGCCAAGGCCAATGAGGAGGAGGCCAAACGGAGGGAGGCCCAAGTGGAGGCCATGATCCGGGACGAGGCCCAACGGAGGGACAGGCTAGAGGCCCAGCATCAGGAGGAGCTGAGGGCACAAAGCGAGGCTGCTGATAAGGCCAAGCGGGAACTCCGGGAGGCCAGGGAAGCTTTGGACGAAATGGTTGCCAAGGTGAGATCCTTAGAGGAAACTCACCAAGCGAGCTTAGAGTCCAAGGCCTCTCTAGCCGCGGAGCTGAAGGAGCTCAGGGACTTCAAGGAGCAATCCATCAAGAAGGCAAAAAGAGCCGAGCTCCTTTCTCCTGTTTCCTGCGCCCGGTGCCCAAAGCGCTTCGACGATGGGGTCTACATGGCTTGGTCTACGAACGACCAAAATATCAAGCTTACCTTCTATCCCAAACCTGAGGAAATGATTGCCAAATTTCGAGAGAAGAAGAAGAAGCTTGATGCCATGGTAGAGGCGCGTATTGGACCTCGCCTTCCTCCGCGCATTGACTGAGCTGCTTTGAGATTGACCCAGTACAACCAAGATTCCACCCACTTCTTTTATTATTATTATCTCTTTTTTTTTTTTGTACATATTTGCTGCTGCCTTGGAACAATATATTTAGGTAGCAGTTTTTATTCGAAGGGGAGACAATTTTTTTTAAGGCCTATCCCCGGGCCGTTTGTATGTATATGACCTGCCCTTTGGGTCAGGATATTTATATGTGATCTTTCTTTTGCCACATATTTCTCTTTTTAACCTGTCCTTTGGATCAAGATTTTTATACTTATGCTTTTTATTTTTGTGCATACTTTTTGACCTGCCCTTTGGGTCAGGATATTTTACTTAGTTTCTTTTTTGTCTGTCCGTGCGGTATACCCTAGTACCCCCCTGAGTGGCATAGAAACTTTGTTTTTAAGGCACTCAGTTTTATTTAACATGTAGAGGAGGTATACATTTGGACGGTACAAACTCTTTGAACAAAGTCTAAGTTTTATTTCGCTACTGGTAATATCTTCTGAGGTGATCGGCATTCCAGGCTCTTGGCACGGTGGTTCCGTCCATTCTTTTTAATTTGTAAGTGCCGGAGCCGATTTCGTCCTCGATCTCATATGGTCCTTCCCAATTTGGCCCAAGTACCCCCACTCCGGGTTCCTGGGTGGCTGGGAAGACCCTTCTTAGGACCATATCCCCAATAGCAAATTTTTTGTTTTTAACTTTAGAGTTAAAATACTTGGTCACCTTCGTTTGATAAGCAGCCATCCGTATTTGAGACTCATCCCGGAGTTCTTCGACTTGATCCAAAGCCTCTTGAAGCAGGGCCTGATTCGTGGCAGGATCGTAAGTCGTCCTCCTGTGGGATGGGAATAATGTTTCTACCGGGACCATCGCTTCACAACCGTACGCCATTGAAAAAGGCGAGTGACCGGTCGTGGTTCTGGGGGTCGTCCGGTAGGCCCATGATACCCTTGGCAATTCTTCAGGCTAGGTGTTTTTGCAGGCCAGCAGCTTCTTCTTCAAGGTGACCTTTAGGATTTTATTGACTGCTTCCGCCTGGCCGTTTGTTTGAGGCCTGGCTACCGCGGAGAAGCTTTTCACTACTCCGTGTTGGTTACAGAAGTCGAATTCCTCGCAATCAAATTGCTTTCCATTGTCAGAGACTATTTTGTGAGGCAAGCCATATCGACATACTATGTTTTTGATAACAAAGTCCAATGCTTTCTTGGCAGTTATTGTCTTCATAGGCTCAGCCTCTGTCCACTTGGTGAAGTAGTCTACTGCTACTATTGCATACTTTACCCCTCCTTTTCCTGTTGGCAGGGACCCGATGAGATCTATTCCCCAAACCGCGAAGGGCCAAGGACTAGTCATCAGGGTGATTTCATTTGGAGGAGCTCTCGGTATGTTCGCGTACCTTTGGCACGAGTCACACTTTTGGACATAGTCTATACAATCTTTTTTCATTGTTGGCCAGAAGTACCCTTGCCTCAATATTTTCTTTGAAAGGCTGGGTCCTCCCGTATGATCTCCACAGAACCCTTCGTGGACCTCTAGCATGATTTATCTAGCTTCAGGGTCCGATACACACCTTAAATAAGGCATGCTGAGTTCTCTCCGGTAGAGAATTTGATCCATCATCACATAACGATGAGCCTGATACTGAATCTTCCGAGACAGTGCCCTCTCTTGGGGCAACTCACCTGTTGTTATGTATTTTATGATGGGGACCATCCAGCTGGGTTCTTACCCAACCGTTAGTGTGGTCTCTTTTATTTTGATGCTTGGTTCTGCCAAGTGTTCCACTGGTACTACCCCCAGCTCTTCGATTTCGCTATCCGAGGCTAACTTAGCCAGACAGTCCGCGTGAGCGTTCTTTTCTCGAGGGATTCTTTCTATTTTGTAGTCTGCGAACTCGTGGAGCAGTTCTCAGACTATTGTTACGTACGCGGCCATCCGCTCGGCGCGGGTCTGGTATTCTCCGGATACCTGGTTTACGACCAGTTGGGAGTCACTGTAGACTTCCACTCTTTTGGCTCCTACAGCTTTTGCCAATTTCAGCCCTGCTATCAGAGCCTCATATTCGGCCTCATTGTTTGAAGCTGCGAAGTCGAATCGGAGGGCCACCTGGAGTCGCAGTCCAGTTGGTGATATCATAGCCACTCCGGCTCCAGAACCGTTCTCATTAGAAGCTCCGTCTACAAATACCCTCCACGTGGGGATTGGCGGTACCGGCGTATTTGCTGTTGCCTCGGCTTCGTTGCATTCAGTAATAAAGTCTGCCAAGGCTTGGCCTTTTATAGAAATCCGGGGGACGTAGTGCAAGTCGACTTGACTTAGTTCCATTGCCCACTTGAGGAGCCTTCTGGACGCTTCAGGCTTTTGGAGAACTTGCCAGAGCGGGTGATTGGTCAGAATCTTGATCGGATGGGCTTGGAAGTATGGCCTTAACTTCCTTGACGCCATCAGGAGGCAAAATACCAGTTTTTCAATGACCGGGTATCTCGTTTCGGCCCCTATCATGCGCTTACTGACATAGTACACGGGATGCTGAGTTTTTCTTCTTCCCGGACCAGGGCAGCGCTGACCGCGTGTTCGGAGACGGCCAAATAAAGAAACAAGTCTTCTCCGAGGACGGGTTTTGATAGGATAGGAGGCTTGGCCATGTGGTCTTTTATCTTTTTGAATGCCTCCTCGCACTCGTCCGACCATTCAAACTTTTGGCATTTCTTTAGCACGTTGAAGAAGGGTATGCACTTATCCGTGGACCGTGAGATAAAACGGCTCAATGCAGCTACCTTTTCGGTCAAGCTCTGCACATCTTTATGCTTCTTGGGGGATGGCATATTCAGGAGAGCCTGAATTTTTCCCGGATTTGCTTCAATCCCCCTTTGGCTGACTATGAAACCCAGGAACTTTCCTGATTTGACCCCAAAGGTGCATTTCTTTGGGTTGAGTTTCATTCCGTATCTCCGGACAACTTCAAAGCATTCTTCTAAGTCGCTTGCATGGTTGTTGCATGCTTTGGATTTGACGAGCATGTCGTCCACGTACACCTCCATGTTTCGCCCCAGGAGGCCTTTAAACATCCGGTTAACCATTCTTTGATAGGGTTTTTCAGTCCGAAAGGCATGACTAGGTAACAGTATACCCCCTTATCGGTCCTGAAGCTAGTGCACTCCTGGTCTGCCGTATGCATTTTTATTTGATTGTACCCAGCATAGGCATCCATGAAGGATAACAGCTTGAATCCGGAAGTGGCATCTACCATTTGGTCGATCCTGGGCATCGGGAAACAGTCCTGTGGACAAGCTTTGTTTAGATCGGTGAAGTCTATACAAACTCGCCAAGTTCCGTTCGGCTTGGGCACCAGGACCGGATTGGCCAGCCACTCTGGATAGTACACGTCGCGGATCATGCCGTTAGTCAAAAGTTTGTCCACCTCCGTCTCTAGAGCTTCGGCTTTTACCGAGTCGAGCGGGCGTTTCTTTTGCTGGACAGGAGGCATGTCCGGGTTGATATTGAGTACATGTGTGATGACATGAGGGCTTATGCCAGTCATGTCTTCTTGGCGCCATGCAAAGATGTCGATGGCGCCTTTCAGTGCTTTTATTATTTTGTCCTTTTCCTCCGGGTCCAGGTTCTTTCCTAACCGGAGTACTTTGGTGGAGTCGACGTCGCACACTGATATTTCTTCGACGTCCTCCATTGGTTCCACGATTCTTTCGGACCCTACACGAGGGTCCAACTCATCCTCTTCAGCCATTTCTGGCTCAGCGGACTCCCGGACCATAAGTACGGGCAGGTGGGTTGCAACATTATAACATTGCCTTGCTTCCCCCTGATTTCCCCTCACAGTCCCGACTCCGACCTCCTGAGTAGGGAACTTTAGGCACAGATGTCGGATTGAAGTGACTGCGCCAAAGTCTACTAGGGCCGGTCGGCCGAGGATCGCATTGTAGGCTGTCGGACAGTCCACCACCACGAAGGTGCAGTATTTAAATGTGCTCTGGGGAGTGTCTGGGCACAGGGTGACCGGGAGCCTCACTTTTCCCATTGGGATAAGTGTCGTCCCGTTAAACCCTGTGAGCTGGGATCCACTAGGCGAGAGGTCACGATCTGTCAAGCCTATCGCGGTGAAGGCTTCTTTGAAGAGCAAGTTCACGGAACTCCCATTGTCAATTAAGACTCTGGCCACCACTTTATTCGCGATGGGGGTCTCTATGACCAACGGGTCGTGATGAGGGAAGTGCACCGTCTTGGCGTCTTCTTCCGTGAATGTGATGGGTTGGTCCATCAGCCGAGGCCTTTGAGCTGGGAGTTGAGTAACTTCCCATATCTCATTGTGTTTTGCGACCCCGGCGTATCGCTTTCGCTCCTTGCGAGTATTCCCTCCGATATGGGGACCTCCGGAGATCATGGCTACCCGTCCATTAGGTCGGGGCGGCAGTCCGGGGATATGCTGGGCGTCACCTGCGGGAGCAGCTGGAGCCAATACTCCTGCTGTACCCCCTGGTGTTCCCGGAGGCATACCCCCAGCCACCTGACCCGGATTGAGGTGGGGCAACCTATTCTTGATCCACTCATAGAGGTGGCCCAATCGGATTAGATTTTCGATCTCGTCCTTGAGATTCTTACTTTCATTGGTGCTATGACCAATGTCGTTGTGGTACTCGCATCTTTTGCTCAGATCTCTCCGGGAGTTGTCTTTGTACAACGGCTGTGGTCTCCGGTAGTGTGTATTTTGCCTAGTGGCGAAGTACACACGTTCTTTGGAGTCTGATAGCTCCGTGTATTGAGTATATTGGGGGGTGTACCCCTTTTTCTGGCGCTTCTCTCCCGTCCGGGTGCTGCCTTTGGAGGACCTTTTACTCCTTGATCCCTGGGAAGGGCTTGTTAGGCTAGCAGCCGGAGCAGAATGTGAAGGAGCTTGCCCATTGACTCCGGACGGGTTGCCAAAATGAGAAGATGCTGGTGCCAAAGCTTGGCCCTGGCTATACCCGGGGGTAGCAGAGAACTGTATACCACTTGTTTTTGGGGTCGCAGTCGAGGCAGTACCCGAGGGCGATACTCCGGGCATAAACCCTGCTATTCCGGTGGGTAGTAGCCCCCATAAGCCACGATTTGGGCTTCTTCGAGGTTGATATATTTTTGGACTCTCTTCTGGAAGTCTTGGAGGCTAGCAGCTCCTTCTTGCTGCAACTCATTCCAGAAAGGAGTCCCAGTACGGATTCCTGCTTGGAGAAGTGCAAGCTGTTGTCCGTCATCAACCTTCTTGATTTTTGAGGCTTCCTCTCAGAACCTCTTGATGTAATTCTTCAAGGTCTCGGTGGGCAGTTGCTTGATATTAGTCAAGGCGCTGACCTCCAGGTTGACCTTTCTTGCGGCGACAAACTGTCTCCGGAAGTTGGTCTGTAGCTTGTTCCAACAGCCCACGGATCCTGGTTCCAGCTTTTTGAACCATTCCTCCGCGGACCCACTTAGAGTGAGTGGGAAGCACAGACACTTGGCGTCATTGCTGACCCTCATGACTGTCATGACACGGTTGAACCGGGACAGGTGGTCGCTGGGATCAGAGTTCCCGGTATATGCTGCCATTTCGGGCATCTTGAAGTTTTTAGGGAGCTCCGCCTCCAGGATGTGCTTGGCACATGGCTCTCGATCCTCGCTGTCCGAATCGGAGTCGTCTCCCTTCTGCCTCCGGGAGACTCTGGCAATGTCTTTTCGGAGTATGGCGAGTTCCGCCATAATTCCTTCATTCAACGTATCCGAGGAAACCACGGGCCCGTATCTTTTTTGGTCAAGGTGATCCCGAAGGTCACCTTGGTTCCCGTTGATTTGATTTCTCAGATCAACAGGAGGACATCTCTGTCCTCTTCTCCCTCTACCCCCGGGTTCCTGGTGTACAGAAACGCTTTTTCGGTCCCCTCGATCCTGAGGGCCAAGACTCCCTTTTTGGGGCTTTCCCCTCTGCGGACCTTTCCCTTTAGGGAAATCTGAGCGGACCTTTCGCGGATCCTGCACCTTTTTCTTTCGCCCAGGGGTAGAAGTAGGGTTTTTTGTTTGATTCCCCTCAGCAGGATATCTTATAGGGCTAGGCTCCCTAGATTTCTGCTGCTGGGAATTAGGCGAAGATGTCGCTGGCTCCTTGTTGAGTCCAGCGGTCATTGCCTTGGGGTGCACGTAAATGCCAGCTGCTTCCATGGCTTTTTGCATGGCCAGCATCACTTCCTGCATTTTCTGGTTTTGCGCTTTCTGAGCTTCGATCTCGGCTTCGTGATCGATAGCTTTTTGTCTAAGAAGCACCAGTTCTGAGTAACTACCTTCGTCATAGGCATACTCGTCGATGTTTCCCTCGTAGTCATCATCGGGGACTATTTCTTCTTCCTCGGACTCCTCTGCTGCTCTTGAGGCTACATCTTCCTCGTTTGGCTCTTGAGCGTCTTCCAGAGGGCGAGGCTGACGAGTACTTCTTGTCTCCACCATATTTGTGAAGTCAAATGCTTGTTTTGTAGCAGCTTTCTTCAGCTCTCAATGAAAGCACCAAAATGTTGACCGAGGTTTTCGGCAACTAATAAAATATGATTATATTATTGAGCTGTAAGAAAGTGAGAGAAGGATTTTTACGTGGTTGGGGCGTTAAGGAGCCTTAGTCCACGAGTCTTTGTTATTAATGAATGTATTTAATACAGATTTTATACATGGGAGAATGTCACCCTTATAAATACAGAGAATGTTCTTGGTGAGTATTTACTCTTCTTGCTCATATGCAGCCCAAGATTCTCGATCCCATTTAATGAGCTTTGAGGGGGTATTTATAGTGTTTTGGTGGGGTAATCCCTAGAATTTCTCTTACAAGTGTATCTGTAAGTATCCATAAAGTTGGGTATTCCCAATGAATATACCATGAGTAATGCATGGTCAAATCCCTAGGTGTCGTAGGGTTTTTATGAAGAATGTCCTTTTTGCCTTGTGATTGATGTGACTCTTCGCAGTGTAGCCGTCGCTAGACTTAAATGATCATTACTGTGGCGCTGCTGGTTGGAGGTTGTGCCGTCAGACTTTATTGCGTGTTGCAGTCCCAACACGCTTCCTCCCATGCAGCATTAAATGCGACTTGATTGCTCAGGAGAATCCTGACACCTCACGGAGAGGCTTTATGCTATGCGAGCTTCCGGGAGCACCTTGCACTCCGGGTGCCTCCTCTGGGACTTATGCCCAGGATGTTTCCTAGTGGCATACAAAGACTTAGCAAATATTTATAAATTATCTGATCCACGTGTCCCTGTCCGGTTGGTCCACGTACATTGGGCGAAATCAGGGGCAACAATCCTCTATATGAATGATCTACACTGTAAAAGGATTAGATTACCGTAACACCCTACAATGTATTTTATCCTTAAAACACTTAACCTCGTATAAATGATATTTCAGTTATGTGAAATGAGTACTCCACCATTTATTTTTCATTTGGTCAAGCTCGAAGGAAATCATCCTTTACTTTCTATTCGCCAGATAGAAGCTATAGATTCCATATTTATGTTAGCGCTCCCACTCAATTGCACTACCGTGTTCCCAAAATGTACGTATCACCCTGACCCAAAAGTAGGCTTAACTAACAAATCAAAGAACACGAATAACACTCTTGAGATTGAGCCTAATCATATCAGGATTTAGATCATTTGATCTAGGACCAACTAGGCGATATTGACTTGAATAGATAATACGATAAGTTTAATAAATCTATGTCAAATTTCAATATCGGTCCTTTCCGATGCATACTCCATGCACCCAACCTGAGCTTTACTTTAACCAATGCTCTGGAAAGAACATAGCATTTCTCCAAATGCAAGTAAACTCTGCTGTAGATTGTCATATCAGTAAAACCCTGTGTCTGATAAATCTAGGAATCTTTATTCACATAGTCATGTTTACTTTCCAATGTGTTGACAACATAATAAACAGGATCAAGTATGTGAAAGGGTTTCAGATGAATTTATAAATCAAATAGACAAGCAATTGATAAGATGAACCAAAACATACACAAATGAATGAAAAATACTTCTATTTCTTTATTGATGTTGAATAAAATGGATTACATTGAATTGGAGTTTTATTTAGGGCGTAAAACCCAACACTTGATTCCTTTCTATAGCAGAGCATTATCAAGATCTGAACCTGGATCTCTTTCTCTCCTTCGAGTTTGGTTACCACCATTTTATGTACTATGATTGAGTACTTGACTTGCTATGTGTGGGCATGGCACTCATTCACTCAAGGTTCGAATGGTGAAGAACAATGAAGGAAGTGAAATCTCTATAGAAGGAACTCTCTCATCTAGGTTTGGTTGGATAGTCAAGTTGACATTAATTTTAGTGTGAATGAGATGGGAGTATCATGTTCCTTTTATAGTGTTTCAACTAGGGCTTAGGGTTGAATTATATGGATTAAAAAAGAATAAAATATTGGGCAAAAAATCAACCTTGGCCGTATAAGATAGTGGACCTCTTTCTAGTTAGATTTTTGCCACTTTATTTCAACCATTTATTCTTCTTTTCAATAATACCATATTTTCCAATTCAATCCTATAAATGCCAAAACTATTTATTTAATAATTATAATTAATTACTAAATAAAATTACCATTTATGTAATTTATTAATTAGACCATACAAAGTCTCTTAATTAACAAATTGACCCCAAAACTTCTTTTTTTTCTTCACAATTAAGCCCTTGCTTAGTGAAAATTCTTAAATAAGACATAGTCTAACTTTAGAATTATAATTGATTAACTAAAATCAATTGACTGAGTCTACAAGCAGTATTATCTCAATTGACTGAGCTTCCAATAAGCAGATTTAGAATTTACCACGTAAATTTCCTAACTTATTAATTCCTCATTGAACCACTATAGAACTTGAAATTGCACTCTCAGTTATATAGAATGCTCTATATGTACAACGATATAGATACGTTATGATTATCCATTGTTATAATCCTAATAGTCAAGGATCCTCTATAGATGATCTACACTGAATAGTGATAAATTTACCGCTCTACCCTTCAATGTATTTTATCCTTAAAACACTTAGCTACCTATAATTGATACTTCAGTAAACTAATATAATTACTGAAATGAGGCCTCAATCATTTATCTCTATTCAGCCAAGCTCGAAGGAGATCATCGTTTCACTTCTAAATACCTATAGAAGCTATAGATTCCATATCTATGATTAGCGCTCCCACTCAATTGTACTATCATGTTCCCAAAATGTACGGATCACCCAGACTAAAAAGTAGGCTTAACTAACAAATCAAAGAACATAAATAACACTCTTGAGATTGAACCTAACCATTGTTGGGTTTTATGCCCTAAATAAAACTCTTTACAATCTGATTAGTTATCAACATAAGAAATTTGAAGTGATTGATGTTTGCATGAATTCTACATGCTAATGGTTTAATATGTTTAAATGTGTTTATTACATTCATACACACAAAATCAGTTAAATCCAGATCATATGTTTATTCACAATTACAGTATCGTCAACACAGTGGAATGTGATTGTGATCATATGAATCAAAAGTTTTGGTCCCTGTTTCATCAGTGTTATTGGATTTACACTAATGTGATAATCAGCGATGATGTGTACTTACACTTGGAGTAAGTGTTATGTTCTTTCCAGGACATTAGTAAAGTATACTAGTTTCGAATGTATGGAGTATACATTGGACTGGACCGATATTGCAACTAAGTCAAGATATTACAAACTTACCGTTATACATATCTTTTCAAGTCAATATCAGTAGTTGATCTTAAGATTAAAAGAATCTAAATCCTGATATGCTTAGGCTCAACTCAGGAATGCTATTCGTGTTCTTAGATTTATTAGTTAAGCCTACTTTTGGGTCAGGGTGATACGTATATTTTGGGAACATGATAGTATGATTGAGTGGGAGTGCTGAACATAAATATGGAATCTATAGCTTCTACTGGTGTATAGAAGTCAAGTGATGATTCCCTTCGAGCTTAGCAAATAGAAGTAAATGGATGAGCTCTTGTTTAACTGACTAATTATTAGATCACTAAACACCATTTACAGGTAGTTAAGTGTTTTAAGGGGCAAAATACATTGAGGGGTGAGAACGGTAAAGAAATCCCATCTCGATGTAGATCATCTATATAGAGGATCTTTAAATCACAATAAGATTAGAACAATGGTTAAATGAGATAGTATATTGATATCGTGGAACATACAATATGCTCTATATAAGTCTGAGAGTGCAATTCTAAGTTCTAAGAGTGGATTCAACGAAGAATTAATAAGTAGGAATTTACTTGGTAAATTTGGTTCACTTATTGGAAGCTCAGCATATAGATCCATGGTCCCCATTCTAGTTGAGAACATTCTGCTTGTAAGACTCATTAATTGATTCGTGATTGATCAATTATAATTCTAAAGTTAGACTATGTCTAATTTTATGAATTTTCACTAAGCAGGGGTGAAATTGTAAAGAAAAGAGTTTCTAGGTTTATTTATTTATTAATGGACTTTATATGTCTAATTAATAATTAAATTAAATTACAATACTATTTAATAATCTATTTTAGTTATTAAATAATTAGTTTTGGCATTTAAAAGGTTAGAATTGGAAAATTGGCGTTTTTGAGAAAATAGAGATAAAATTTGATAAAATTGCAAAATTAAGTGAGGCCCAATAACCACACCATGGCCGGCCACTTAAGTTGATTTTTCAAAGTAATATTTTCATTATTTTAATGCCAAATAAATCCTAACCTAAACCTAGTAGTTGCCTATAAATAGAAAGTGATGGCTCAGTCTCATAACATGCTTTCATTAGTAATCTGACAGAAATTTCTCTCTTCAGAAAACTGAGCCTTCCCCACTTTCTACACCTTGGCCGAAACCCTCTCTCTCTTTTCCCTTCATCTTTTTCTTGACCCTAGTGAAAGAGTAAGTGCCCACACACAGCAAGCAGTAACTCAATCATAGATTGGAAGACTGTGAAGGATCAAACTTGAAAAAGAAGGACATTCGGGCTCAGATCTTGATTATACTCTGCTACAGAAAGGATTCAAGGGTTAGAGATCTAAGTGGAAGGAGACATTAATTCCGCTGCATCAATGTAAGGTTTTCTTAACTTTATATGTGTTTAATTTATCGTTTTAGAAAGTTCATATTTAGGGTGTTTAAACAACATACTTGTGAGTAGATCTAAGATCCTGGTAAAATAATTCCCAACAACTGGCCTCAGAGCCATGGTAATTGATTTACTTACATGAAATTTGGACTTTAAAACGATTGTTTGTTTGTTTTTGGATGGTATCATGTTGTATTGAGTGTTATTTGATGATTGATTGATGTTTGTAAATTTTCGTAAAAAATAATTGCGATTCTGTCTCTGGAATTATTTTTATTGGATATTATGGAAAAAATTAAGCAAGTTAGCCTTTTACAGAACTCAATTTCGATTTTATTTGAATTAGTTATGAATTTTTGAAGATTTGAAAAAATCGGGGCTGTGCTGAAATTTTCCTGCGATCGCAAATCTGTCCGTAAAGTTCACAATTTTTTCGTTTTTCTTCGATTTTTCATACTTTTTCATGGAATTAACTTCTGATTTTTTGTATAGTTTTGTATATATACTATTACTATTCCTAATTCAATTCTAATTATCATTTTGAATTAATTTAATATTTTTTAAATTTAATTCAAGATGTTAGTGTAATTTGAATTTGAATAGAATTAGTATCTATCTTCTTGCTTAAAAATCTATCTTATTTTTAAATTTGATTATATCTTATCTTATTTTTAAATTTAAGGTCAGATTTTATAAATATTTTATTTAAAATCAAATCTTTTTTAGATATTTTGACCTTATTTAAATTTAAAATAAGATATTTATAATCATGTAATTTTAAATAGATGTAAGATATTTTGCTAACTTTTAAATTTTGTTATTTTATTTATTTAAATTAAATTTAAAATCTGAAAAGATATTTCATTTATCTTTTCTAATTTTTATTTAATTTTTATTTTTTAAAATAACATTTAAATTTTAAAAGTAGTTAGCAAATTTTGAAATGATATTTAGGTTGGTTGAAACCTAATTTTTTTCAAAAAGTAGGTTTAATCTTAAATATTTTTTTTTAAATTACGAAATTTAATTTTTTTTTATTATTTCCGAAATTAAATTTTTTTTTATTTTTATTTTTTTTCGAAAAATTAAATTTTTTTTTATTTAATTATTTATTTTTCGAAATTATTTATTTAAAATTAAATAAATCCTACTTCCAACTATCCAGCTAACCTTGTTGCAAGAGTATGTGGTTTTAGCTTGTTTGTAAGTTTTTTAAAAACCTATTATTACTTGATTGCAAATAGCCATGGTTACTTTTTGCCAGATCTAATGATCTGATGGCTCCCTTGGTCAAGATAATAATTTGTAACAGGTATATTTACAATCTTCTTTCATCTGTGTATGACCTAGCAACATGATAGGATCCATCCAAAAGTGTGCCTGTGTGAGCCTATATGTTTATTTTATTATATAGATGCATATAGGTTGTTGCTAAATAAAATGTCACACCATGATAGATTTTATTTAGGTCCATTTAGTTATTGGACCTATTCAATTAATAACAGTTATTTATCTTAAGGTTAAATTCCTCTCTTTTGGGCCTTGTGTGAGAGTTGGGAGCCATAGAAGTGGGTACGACATACTGAACCCAGCACCCCCTCACATGAACTACCCCAATTGTGAAGGCCCATTTGCCTGATTTAAATAACTGTACTAGGTTAATTATATTAGTTTGACCTAATAAAATTGAATTAGCAACATAATTAACTTTTAAAATATATGAAAATTTATTTTTCATTTTAATATTTTAAAGTTAATTTTAAGAAAAACACTTTTAGTTTAGATATTATTTCTAGACAAACTATTTGTATTTTTCTTGTATTTAATTAAATATAGAATTTTAACTAACTAAGATTCTTTCTGGAGCTTATTTAATTAAATATTCCTATTTAAGTTATAAATTAGTTGTATCAACTGATTTTTCTTATCTAACTTAAATTTGAATATTTGATTTAAATTTTAAATCAAGTTGAGTAATCCTAGGCATTAGTTATTAAAGATTCTTAAGATATTTTTTAAGTTAATATCTTTTTAAATATTAACTTAAAATGGAATATTTTACATATTTTTTTTGGTTAATATCTTTTCAAATATTAACTTTAAAAAAAAAAATATCTTCAAATTAAGTGGTTACAACTTAATTTCTGATATTTAATTAAAACTAAATTTGAAATTATTTAAGTTTTAGATTTTTTTCTATCTAACTTAAATTAGATATTTTTCAAATTTTTGAAAAGATACTTAGTCAAATAAGATATTTTCTAGATAGTAATTTCTAGACTACTTATTATTTCTAATATTTAAATAGGAAAATTATACTTTGTGAAATTAATTATTTAAATAATTAATTTTGGTACAATTTTATTAAGTATATTTTTCCTAGTATTAAATAGAAATTAATAATTAAGCCTTCTCTACACTTAATTATTATTTCTTGAATTTAATACATTTAATTAACTTGAAAAATCTAAATATCTAAGTTGATTTTCATCATGATACTTAAATATTTATTGATTTTTCATGACACTTAATTAAATAGAAAATTATTTTTAGGTTGAAATTTAATTTTTCAACTTAAATTTAAATAATTTTCAATATATATATTTTTCTTTATTTTATTAATCAATTTCGAAATTTGCATTTTAATTATGCAATATTTTCGAATTTTTTATCTTGAAAAATAGATTGAGTTGTAAATTAATTATTTATTTTAATTAATTCTTGGGCCAACTACAATCAATGATTTTTTCATTTAATTGATTAATTTAAAATAAATGAATTTAAAATATATATATATATATTATTAGAAATTGAATTAACTAGTCAAAAGAAAATCTAGATAGGTGATATTTTTGCTTGAAGTATTTCTTTTCTATTTTTTTATTATTTTCGAAAATTATATATATTTTTTTTATATACTTTAAATTTTCGAACTCAATAAATATATTCTCAAAGGAAATTTTTAAGTTGCTAATTATTTAATTTAATTCAACTTAAATTAATTTCCTTAATATTTATATTTAAGATTATTACTAAGATGGAAATAATTAATTTTATTTCAATCACCATCTAAGTATAATTTTATAAATATTATATTAGATTCTTATTTTTGAATTTTAATTCTTAATTTAGAGTTTAATGAGATTTATTTATTAGAATAATAAAGAAAATACATTTTAAATAATGAGCTTTATTATTATTAAGATATTCGATCTCCATTGTGGGTTTTACACCGCGTTTGTTTTAGTGAGTAATCCTCCCTAATGGAGGAACGTTCATTAGCAATTTTGCACCGTTTAATCTCGCATGATAAGTGGTTTGTAAGTGTTTTATATGGTATAGATCACCCTAATGGTGGCGACCATATTTGACTTGCAAATTGCGAAACAATGGTAGAAGCTCATGAGATAGAATAGCCTTGACTCTCGCCTAAATGGGACAACGCTGGATTCCAATCTTGATCTAATAAAAGGTTGCTAGAATGTTTAACATTTTAGATGAGCTGACAACTCTATTCAATGGATGGTAGCTTTGACTCTCGCCTAAACGGGACACTGATATCAGTTTGTTGAAAACCTTGGAAATTATTTAGGATTGAATTTTTAAGTATTTTCTCATATCATTCCTACTTGCTATGTGCTTATAATTTCTGAATTGATTTTGTGTGTTAAACCATTATTTAATTTCTATTTGTTGATTTCTATTATTTTGTAGTATTCTGTTTTGTCAAAATGAATCTCATGTTATCACTGTTGACTGAAAATAAGCTGAATGGATCTAACTTCAATAAATGGAATGAGAACATTAATATTGCTCTCATAGGAGAAAGTGCCTTGTTTGTTTTAACTGAGCCGTCACCTGAAGTGCCTGGGGACAATGCATCCAAAGCTGTGAAAGAAAAGTATGAGCGTTGGCAGAAAGCAAATGACAAAGCTCTATACTTTATGCTTTCTAGCATGGTTGACACCCTCAAAACTCGGTTTTCTAAAACCGAGAAGGCCTTGAAGTTATGACGAAGTTAAATGAGCTATTCGGTAAGGCATCACTTCAGTCACGCTTTGACGCGACTAAGAAGTACATTAATGCACGGATGGAACCTCATCAAAACGTGCGTGACCATGTTCTCCTCATGTCCAGTTATTTCCAAGAAGCCCAGGATCATGGTGCTGAAATGGACAGTGCTACTCAAGTTAGTCTTATCTTGAATAGCCTGACTCCAGCATTTCTACCATATACATCAAATTAGGTCATGAATAAGAAGGAAATTGACTTTCATGAATTAGTCAATGACCTTCAAACTTATGAAAATTTGATTGGAGGACCCAAGAAGAAAGGGAGTAAACCTCATAATCTTGGAAACGGTAATGGGACGATAAAACCTGAAGCAAATGTTGCCTCTGCTTCAAAGCCCAAATCGAAGAGGAAGTGGCACAACACCAAGAAGCGAACAAAAGCCAATAAAAAGGCTGCTCCTTCCGGTGATGCTACACTTAAAGGAAAATGTTTCTACTGCAATGAGAAAGGTCATTGGAAATCCCAGTGTCCTAAACTTCTTGCAAAGAAACAAGGTATTTCCATTAATAAACTTTAAGAGTTTTAGTGAATTATTATCCAATTGGATTTATGATTCTGGACTAAACTTTGTTTATTTGTTTTCTTCTTCTTCTAGGCCAAGCTACTTAAACTCAAATGAGTTCGATCAGAAAGCTGGACCAAAGGGTAAAATCGTCCAGATGAAGATGAAGCTCTTCAATTTGAATTAATTGTTTTAGTTTAAAGACAATTTGGATTTCAAATCTTAGTTAGGGATATTTATCCCTGTTTTTCTCATATTGTTGCAATACATTTTTTATTTTATTATTAATAAAGTTTTATTTTCAAAATCACCATTGCAACTTATGAGATTGAGCTTCATTTAATTTTATCTTCATCAATTATTACCACATTATATTTGTATGTTTGTATGTGTAAGTGTTTTTATTATTGATGCAAATTCTATAATATTTACAACTCTTCATAGAGTTATATTAAATAAACACTAGAAATTATTTCTATGCAGTTCAACGATCTTTTATATCTAATGAACTCTGGATAGTTTCAACTCCACATAAACTCTATCACACTTAGAGAATCATGATCTTTACAACCTTTAGGGGTGGAACATAATCTCTATATACTTAGGGGTGGAGGTTATCCATAGTACCCTATATGTATATTCTTAGGGGTGGAGTATATTCCACAATTCCCTATGAAACACATATCTTGTTTAAACATAGAAGTAATATAATGAGTCAGCTATTGTCAATATAAATTCTTGATCTTGATTGTATGTTCCATTTCAATTTTACTGTTGTAAGTAAAAGTTTGATACCTTTGAAAGTTCTTTGTTAAAGTTTCACACTACCTTAATTGAGTGGGAGAATTTTAAAGTTCTATGCCCATCTTCATTAGGTTGATAATTGTGATAGGTACTTAAGAACACTACTGAAAAGCAAATCTAACCATTCACATGGATAGGAATAGCTTATCAGAATTATGAGAATAAGATAAAGAACTCTAGTTCAATCCATTCGAATGACTTGAACCAAGAATTCTTAATCCTCATAAAATTTGATGGTATCTTAATTTTGATTACTTTATCTCTGGCATGTATTTTTCACTTCAAATACTAGTCTGCTATGTTGATGACTTAGTCTTGACTTAAAGTTTCAAACTAATACAAAAGTCACAACTAGGTAACTCTCCAAACAATCAGAGGTTAAAAGTATTATTTAACCAGACATCTGCTATTGAGTGGGAGCTATCTGAGATGTAATCAAATAGGGAACATTAGAAGATATTCAAGAAAGATTTATGAAAGTGATCTATATGTCAGATATTAAGGAACTGTATATCAGTTATCCTTGTATCTCACCATCTAATTTCGAAATTCTATAAGATGGTGCTTACTTTGGGGGTGGAGGAATTATTGTATAGTAATTCAAGCTCTACCAGAGAAGAACTATAACTTGGTCTATTCGAAAATACCAGAAAGTTATATCACTGAAGAAAAGTCTACACTGTATTATCTCAATTACATATTTTAAAATATGAGAGATATGTCTTCTGTTAGTTCAGATGTACTTTTAAAACAGTAAAGATTTCAGTATCCCTTGATGAGTAAAGCATATAGTAAAGGATGTTTCATAAGTGTATTTATGAACTAGTTTCCAGAAGTTTGGGTGGATTCAAATATACTACACTTGATCTGAAGATCAAGACATCAGATTGACCTATTTGCACAGTTTGTTTTATATTAGTGCAAGTGGGAGTTTGTTGGGTTTTATGCCCTAAATAAAACTCTTTACAATCTGATTAGTTATCAACATAAGAAATTTGAAGTGATTGATGTTTGCATGAATTCTACATGCTAATGGTTTAATATGTTTAAATGTGTTTATTACATTCATACACACAAAATCAGTTAAATCCAGATCATATGTTTATTCACAATTACAGTATCGTCAACACAGTGGAATGTGATTGTGATCATATGAATCAAAAGTTTTGGTCCCTGTTTCATCAGTGTTATTGGATTTACACTAATGTGATAATCAGCGATGATGTGTACTTACACTTGGAGTAAGTGTTATGTTCTTTCCAGGACATTAGTAAAGTATACTAGTTTCGAATGTATGGAGTATACATTGGACTGGACCGATATTGCAACTAAGTCAAGATATTACAAACTTACCGTTATACATATCTTTTCAAGTCAATATCAGTAGTTGATCTTAAGATTAAAAGAATCTAAATCCTGATATGCTTAGGCTCAACTCAGGAATGCTATTCGTGTTCTTAGATTTATTAGTTAAGCCTACTTTTGGGTCAGGGTGATACGTATATTTTGGGAACATGATAGTATGATTGAGTGGGAGTGCTGAACATAAATATGGAATCTATAGCTTCTACTGGTGTATAGAAGTCAAGTGATGATTCCCTTCGAGCTTAGCAAATAGAAGTAAATGGATGAGCTCTTGTTTAACTGACTAATTATTAGATCACTAAACACCATTTACAGGTAGCTAAGTGTTTTAAGGGGCAAAATACATTGAGGGGTGAGAACGGTAAAGAAATCCCATCTCGATGTAGATCATCTATATAGAGGATCTTTAAATCACAATAAGATTATAACAATGGTTAAATGAGATAGTATATTGATATCGTGGAACATACAATATGCTCTATATAAGTCTGAGAGTGCAATTCTAAGTTCTAAGAGTGGATTCAACGAAGAATTAATAAGTAGGAATTTACTTGGTAAATTTGGTTCACTTATTGGAAGCTCAGCATATAGATCCATGGTCCCCATTCTAGTTGAGAACATTCTGCTTGTAAGACTCATTAATTGATTCGTGATTGATCAATTATAATTCTAAAGTTAGACTATGTCTAATTTTATGAATTTTCACTAAATTGTAAAGAAAAGAGTTTCTAGGTTTATTTATTTATTAATGGACTTTATATGTCTAATTAATAATTAAATTAAATGACAATATTATTTAATAATCTATTTTAGTTATTAAATAATTAGTTTTGGCATTTAAAAGGTTAGAATTGGAACATTGGCGTTTTTGAGAAAATAGAGATAAAATTTGATAAAATTGCAAAATTAAGTGAGGCCCAATAACCACACCATGGCCGGCCACTTAAGTCGATTTTTCAAATTAATATTTTCATTATTTTAATGCCAAATAAATCCTAACCTAAACCTAGTAGTTGCCTATAAATAGAAAGTGATGGCTCAGTCTCATAACATGCTTTCATTAGTAATCTGACAGAAATTTCTCTCTTCAGAAAACGGAGCCTTCCCCACTTTCTACACCTTGGCCGAAACCCTCTCTCTCTTTTCCCTTCATCTTTTTCGTGACCCTAGTGAAAGAGTAAGTGCCCACACACAGCAAGCAGTAACTCAATCATAGATTGGAAGACTGTGAAGGATCAAACTTGAAGAAGAAGGACATTCGGGCTCAGATCTTGATTATACTCTGCTACAGAAAGGATTCAAGGGTTAGAGATTTGAGTGGAAGGAGACATTAATTCCGCTGCATCAATGTAAGGTTTTCTTAACTTTATATGTGTTTAATTTATCGTTTTGGAAAGTTCATATTTAGGGTGTTTAAACAACATACTTGTGAGTAGATCTAAGATCCTGGTAAAATAATTCCCAACAACCATGTCATGATTAAGATCCATAGACCTAAGATCAACCATTGATATTGACTTAGAAAGATATAACGGTAAGTTTAGGATATCTTATCTAAGATCAATATCGGTCCCTTCCAATGTATACTCCATACATTCGATATTGGTAAACTTTGCCAATGCCCTAGAAAAGACATAACACTTATCCAAGGTGTAAGTATACCTATCGCTGATTATCATGCTAGTCTAAATCCAGTGAACTGACAAAACGGGGAATTAAACTTTTGAACATATAATCATGATTATATTCCGCTGTGTTGACAACACTATAATCATGAACAAATACATATGTTATGGACTTAATAGAATTTATACATTAAACATTCATGAAATAAATCATGTGAACCATGCAACATAAAATGATATTTCTGATCTTTATTAATTAGTAAATATGATTATATTGAAATGGATTTTATTTAGGGCACAAAACCCAACACGTGTAACAACCATTGATCCAAAGGAATAATATTTATAGGTAAAAATCACCAACAGAGGAGGAAAAAATGAGAGAGAATATGATTTTTGAAAAAAAGAAAAGAAAAAATTGATCCAAAAAGGTGATAACCAACTTAGCAACCGTTGGCAATCACAAACAACACAATAAATGTGGATCAAATTATAAAAATAAGAGAAAAAATAAAATGTTAAGAAGAACAAGAAGAAACTGCAATGATTATGGAGAAGAGAATATGAACAACTAAGCTCTGTGTGTGAGAGAGAGATAATATGTTCTCAGCCTAAATTATTTTTTTTCTGAAAAAAGCTGATGCTAACACTGACGTGACAAATGTCACTCAATAGTAAAAAATAAAATTTTAAGAAAGAAATACAATATAAAAGTAAATGTTACACATTATTAATATATTGTTTAATAGTATATTTGTCAACAATTTAAAATTTATAGTACATAATGTAAATTTCTCTATAAATTATTTATAATTTCAAAAGTTAAAACTTAATATAACTAAATACTATTTAAAAAAAACTCATATCTAACGTATATATAAAAGAGAAATTTATAATAATATATGTACCACGTCAACCAAATCTGACATTTTATGATTTTTTTTTCTTTTCAGTTTTTTCAAAAGCAACATTTTGATTACTAATAGTGTGTATAAGAAGCTAATTAGTTATCTTTATATAAAAAACTTTACTTTTATATCATATAATTTGAAATATATATTTGTTACTTCTAAAACTTATTTGTATACATCTTAGTAATTAATTAGTTATTTTTAGTTATATTATGGTAGATTATACTTTAAAATACATTTTTTTGGAATGGAAATTCCACTTCATTAACTCAAGAGCAATCGCTCAAAAGTACAACTTTGAGTTCCGAAGGAACATTCTCATTCGTGGACATACGCTCAGCAGACCAACAAGACTGACGTGCAATAACATGTTCAGCTCGATTAGCAGAACGTTTTACAAACTTTAACGAGACATTACTTATAAAATTCAACAAAGACTTACAATCTTGCACAATTAAACCAAAATCCGAACACATCACCACTTCACTATGAATAACTTGCACGGAGACTAAGTTATCACTCTCCAAGCAAATATGTTGAAACGACTTATCCTTTAAGCAACTTAAAGCCTCTCGAATCCCCATAGCTTCAGCAGCTTCTGGTGTAATCTTACCAGACCAATTCAGAGCAACAGCCACTAGAAGCTCCGCCTTGCAATCCCACACCACAAACCCAATGCCAAACCGACTCTCATTGTCAAAAATTACAGCATCTACATCAATCTTGATACCATTTGTTGCTGGTTTTGTCCAAAGCTCGTCCCGTTTATTGAAAAAAGATGGATTCAATGAAGGGTAATTCTCTCCCAACTGAGCCTTATTCCATCGATCAAGAGATCTTAATGCAAACTGCACAACTTCGTCCACAATTCGAGTCTTCTGGTCCCACACCAACTCATTCCTCGCCTTCCAAATTGCCCAACACAACGTACCCACCTGAGCAATTTTCTCGTCCTCAACGCTGTCCATAAGCTCTTGTAGTCACTCCTTGAACGAACTCCACTCCCGTTGAACTCCATTCATACACAACTTACTCCAACAACCTGAAGCAAAGTCGCAAAGGACCAAACAATGCACAATAGTTTCACTAGAAACTAAGCAAAATGGGCAGCAAACATCTAAGGGCACTTTCCTGTCTTTGAGTCTCTTTCTTGTAGGAAGGCAGTTAAAATACATTTAGGTAACCTTAAAAATTATTTTCGAAACTAATGAGTTGTTATGTAATATAACAAGCTACAATTTTTATATATCAATTATTTTATATACTTTTTTATTATTTTAAAAGTTTATTAGTTGTCGTATAATACAATATAATTTAATTAATAAAATTGTAAAATAAATATTAATTAAAATTTTAAAAAATTATAATACAGTAACTAATCACTAAGTTAACTATGTTAGTAACTAAATAGTTATTACTTTTTTCATTTAAAAAAAATAGTTATTATTTTTTTTTGTTCAGAATAACAAAGTTATTTAAAAAAACAAAACCAAAAAGGTTTTGTTTTGTTTTTTTTTTTTTTTGAAAAAAAGGGTATTATGGTCATTCCCCGACCCAATAGCAACTGGCGTTGATCCCCCTGACACGCGATCCAAACCAAATAATTAAGGCAAAATCGGTCCGAGCTAAGTTTGAACGAATCCTGACCGCTTATATCGTCTTCAATCTAACGGTTGTAATTCACGATCCGCGCAGTTTGATATTATTGGCCATTTTGAAAGGGTTGCCCACTATATATAGCTAAAACCGTATGAAAACTCTCACCTCATTCTTACCGTGTCTTCGACTTGCTCGCGCTTTTTCGTACTCTCTCAATACGCTCTCGCTCGGGTAAAGTTTTCTTCTTTCTGTAGATCTGTGTGAGGATAATCAATGGCGGGTAGAGGCAAAACTTTGGGATCTGGAGCCGCAAAGAAGGCAACCTCTCGTAGTAGTAAGGCCGGTTTGCAGTTCCCCGTCGGACGTATCGCTCGATTTTTGAAAGCCGGCAAGTACGCTGAGCGAGTTGGCGCTGGTGCTCCAGTGTACCTAGCTGCGGTACTTGAATACCTTGCCGCTGAGGTATCCCTTTTTTCCTCTTTTATCTTTCATTTGGTCTTTACTTCGTGCAATCTGTTAATTAATATCCTCCTTCATTCAAGAATCTAGGGTTAGGGTTCTCAAATTGGGCATTAATTTTGGTAATTTTTCTTTTCTTTTTCTTTTTTTAGTCAATCTTCATAATGGAAATATTCAATCTTTAAAGTACATTAACCATTCGACTGATTTTGGTACTCTAATTTGAAATAATTTTTAGTATTCCTTTACGAGGAAAAAGTAATTCTAGTATAATCTTTTTCAGTGCAATAGTTTGGTTAGCTAGTTAATGTTGGGTTTCATTGTCTGTATTATTCAGGTTTTGGAATTGGCTGGTAATGCAGCAAGAGACAACAAGAAGACGAGAATCGTTCCTCGCCATATTCAACTCGCTGTTAGAAATGACGAAGAGCTAAGCAAGCTTCTTGGAGATGTGACAATCGCCAATGGTGGTGTTATGCCCAACATTCACAACCTTCTTCTCCCTAAGAAGACCGGAGCTTCGTCGAAGGCTTCAGGTGCTGATGATGATTCTTAAATGTCTGGGAAGAAGACCCGTAAAAAGAAAAGAGAAGAAAAGAATGAGCTTCTTGGTCTTCTAGTGTTCCACTATATCAATTGTGAAGATGACTTAGCACTCTTTTTCATCATGTTCTTTAGGGTCAGTTGGTAGGCTCTTCTGTGTGTGGAATTTTAATTAAGTAGTTAGTTTTATAGGGCTTATTCAGTTAGTGATTGTGAATATGATTCTCTTCCAATGTTAGTTCACAATATATTTTTTTTCCTTCTTTTGACCTATTGTAACTTTCTGTTTCCATTGTAAGCATTTGAGCTAATGTGGTTCTAGATTTTACTTAATGAGAATGCTGATTACGTTTGAGGACTATCTGCTCTATGATTTTGTGGTTCTTGGAAGTGAATATCATTTGGTTATGTTTGTCTGAGCATTTGGGATTTCATGGTTAAGGTTGAGCCTTAAGTAAATTGAACAGAGCAGCAGTCTTTTTCTGGGTATGAAAATTGAAGAGAAATTTATTTGTAATTAAGTTCGTGGCATTGATTAATCAGATTCTAGTCGTTTAAATGTCATATTTTAGTGTTATACTGAATGTGTAATGATATGCACAAATTTTAATAATGGAATGTCAAATTTGTGCCTATCAGGTGGTAAATTGAGATTTCAAGCTTCTAAACTATTATTAGACTTTTTCCCTTTTCACGAAAAACTTGCAGAATTGACTGTAATTTCTATGTTCAGATCTGACCCTAAGTTGTACGGTGAAATATTTCAAAATTTGTACTCCCGCTGAAAGCTAGTATCCCATTGTGTTTGGGAAATTTGATTATTAATGCATAAATTAATATTAAAATAGAAAATTTATTTACACCCAAAAGATATTCTATTTTAATAATTTTTAAGCTAATTAGTAATTTTTCTCACCGAATTTTGACATGTACATATCTTCTGAATTTTTTGGCCGTTAAAAATTCCTCAGAACTATTAAGATTGTTAGATTTAAGGATTTTTGTCTAATTTTTGTAAAAAAATTCTAACATGGATGGAAGTTCAGGGGACATGATTTAGTAAATGATCACCTAATAGGCACAAATTTGACAAATTATATTCGTAAAAGACAAATTATAGTAAATGATCTCAAATCATAGGAGTATGTTAGTATATGTGCTCATTTCAAAAAAAATATAGCAAATGACCCTAAATCATAAGAATATGTTAGTAAATGTCTCTATTACAAAACTTGTAGAAAAATGACCTTTTTAAACTATTTATTATTTATATGGATAAATGGCGGCAAAACTTCCAATACTTTCGTTTTGGTTTCACTAAACCCTCATAACCCAAATTTCTGCGGGTAAACCCCCAAAACCACTATTCTGTTAGCAATTTACCATTTCCGTCCAAATTTAGCTGTTGAGTGCCATGTTGGCTTGTCCACGTGGACACAATATACACGCGACACAATTTTATTGGTCCACGTTAATAATTATATTAAAAAAATTAAAAAATTAAAATAAAATTAAATAAAAAAAATTTCTTTCTTTTCTTTTTCTTTCTTTTATTTTTCTTTCTTTCTTTTTCTGTCTCTCTCTGTAACTCCTTCATCTCTTTCTCTATCTCACCACCACCATTACCCCTCTTCACAAATATCATCACCACCACCACCATCATCCACCACAAATGCCCACCACCATCACTACTATTCACAACCACCGAAATCACCACCGACCATTTCTAAAATCACCACCACCTACTGGTGCCAAAACCACCACCACTGCCTATTTTCAAATCCAAATCACAAAAAAAAAAAAAAAAAAAAATCAAAACAAAACACCACCCGATATACACAAAACAAACCAATTTAAACAAATCCAAATCCAACAAATAAACAAACACACATATATACACAAAATTTCAGTCCAAAAACACAAACCTTAAAACCCTACATTTATTTCTCCACAACCATTATCTTTCTACAGATCTGAAAAATAAAAATCACAATAATACCCAAAACATTTATACACAGATCTATTGCAAAGAAAAATTATGAAAAACCCTAAATGAGAGAGAAAGAGGTATCGGTGATCGATACCTAGGTTGGGGTCCTCGTGGCCGGCTCAGTGGTCCTTGTCGAGGACGGCTCGGTGGTCCTCGTCGACGGCAACCGGACTATTCTCGCATCATCGAGAGAGAGAGAGAGAGAGAGAGAGAGAGAGAGAGAGAGAGAGAGAGAGAGAGAGAGAGAGAGAGAGAGAGAGAGAGAGAGAGAGAGAGAGAGAGAGAGAAAGAGAGAGAGAGAGAAAGAGAAGAGGGCTCGGGGAAGCTTACCTGGGTCGAGGAAGCTTCAGCAACGCCGTGCGCCTGGCAAGTGGTCATCGCGGCGGCGCCGACCATGGGTGTACCTCATACCTGCATCAAGAGAAAGAGAGAGAGAGAGAGAGAGAGAGAGAGAGAGAGAGAGAGAGAGAGAGAGAGAGAGAGAGAGAGAGAGAGAGAGAGAGAGAGAGAGAGAGAGAGAGAGAGAGAGAGAGAGAGAGAGAGAGAGAGAGAGAGAGAGAGAGAGAGAGAGAGAGAGAGAGAGAGAGAGAGAGAGAGAGAGAGAGAGAGAGAGAGAGAGAGAGAGAGAGAGAGAGAGAGAGAGAGAGAGAGAGAGAGAGAGAGAGAGAGAGAGAGAGAGAGAGAGAGATCTGAAAAATAAAAATCACAATAATACCCAAAACATTTATACACAGATCTATTGCAAAGAAAAATTATGAAAAACCCTAAATGAGAGAGAAAGAGGTATCGGTGATCGATACCTAGGTTGGGGTCCTCGTGGCCGGCTCAGTGGTCCTTGTCAAGGGACGGCTCGGTGGTCCTCGTCGACGGCAACTGGACTATTCTGCATCATCATCATCATCGAGAGAGAGAGAGAGAGAGAGAGAGAGAGAGAGAGAGAGAAAGAGAAGAGGGCTCGGGGAAGCTTACCTGGGTCGAGGAAGCTTCAGCAACGCCGTGCGCCTGGCAAGTGGTCATCGCGGCGGCGCCGACCATGGGTGTACCTCATACCACGCATCAAGAGAGAGAGAGAGAGAGAGAGAGAGAGAGAGAGAGAGAGAGAGAGAGAGAGAGAGAGAGAGAGAGAGAGAGAGAGAGAGAGAGAGAGAGAGAGAGAGAGAGAGAGAGAGAGAGAGAGAGAGAGAGAGAGAGAGAGAGAGAGAGAGAGAGAGAGAGAGAGAGAGAGAGAGAGATCCGAAAAATAAAAATCACAATAATACCCAAAACATTTATACACAGATCTATTGCAAAGAAAAATTATGAAAAACCCTAAATGAGAGAGAAAGAGGTATCGGTGATCGATACCTAGGTTGGGGTCCTCGTGGCCGGCTCAGTGGTCCTTGTCAAGGGACGGCTCGGTGGTCCTCGTCGACGGCAACTGGACTATTCTGCATCATCGAGAGAGAGAGAGAGAGAGAGAGAGAGAGAGAGAGAGAGAGAGAGAGAGAGAGAGAGAGAGAGAGAGAGAGAGAGAGAGAGAGAGAGAGAGAGAGAGAGAGAGAGAGAGAGAGAGAGAGAGAGAGAGAGAAGAGGGCTCGGGAAGCTTACTCCGGGTCGAGGAAGCTTCGGCAACGCCGTGCGCACGGCAAGTGGTCATCGCGGCGGCGCCGACCATGGGTGTACCTCATACCTGCATCAAGAGAGAGAGAGAGAGAGAGAGAGAGAGAGAGAGAGAGAGAGAGAGAGAGAGAGAGAGAGAGAGAGAGAGAGAGAGAGAGAGAGAGAGAGAGAGAGAGAGAGAGAGAGAGAGAGAGAGAGAGAGAGAGAGAGAGAGAGAGAGAGAGAGAGAGAGAGAGAGAGAGAGAGAGAGAGAGAGAGAGAGAGAGAGAGAGAGAGAGAGAGAGAGAGAGAGAGAGAGAGAGAGAGAGAGAGAGAGAGAGAGAGAGAGAGAGAGAGAGAGAGAGAGAGAGAGAGAGAGAGATCTGAAAAATAAAAATCACAATAATACCCAAAATATTTATACACAGATCTATTGCAAAGAAAAATTATGAAAAACCCTAAATGAGAGAGAAAGAGGTATCGGTGATCGATACCTAGGTTGGGGTCCTCGTGGCCGGCTCAGTGGTCCTTGTCAAGGGACGGCTCGGTGGTCCTCGTCGACGGCAACTGGACTATTCTACATCATCATCATCATCGAGAGAGAGAGAGAGAGAGAGAAAGAGAGAGAGAGAAAGAGAAGAGGGCTCGGGGAAGCTTACCTGGGTCGAGGAAGCTTCAGCAACGCCGTGCGCCTGGCAAGTGGTCATCGCGGCGGCGCCGACCATGGGTGTACCTCATACCTGCATCAAGAGAGAGAGAGAGAGAGAGAGAGAGAGAGAGAGAGAGAGAGAGAGAGAGCGAGAGAGAGAGAGAGAGAGAGAGAGAGAGAGAGAGAGAGAGAGAGAGAGAGAGAGAGAGAGAGAGAGAGAGAGAGAGAGAGAGAGAGAGAGAGAGAGAGAGAGAGAGAGAGAGAGAGAGAGAGAGAGATCTGAAAAATAAAAATCACAATAATACCCAAAACATTTATACACAGATCTATTGCAAAGAAAAATTATGAAAAACCCTAAATGAGAGAGAAAGAGGTATCGGTGATCGATACCTAGGTTGGGGTCCTCGTGGCCGGCTCAGTGGTCCTTGTCAAGGGACGGCTCGGTGGTCCTCGTCGACGGCAACTGGACTATTCTGCATCATCGAGAGAGAGAGAGAGAGAGAGAGAGAGAGAGAGAGAGAGAGAGAGAGAGAGAGAGAGAGAGAGAGAGAGAGAGAGAGAGAGAGAGAGAGAGAGAGAGAGAGAGAGAGAGAGAGAGAGAGAGAGAGAGAGAGAGAGAGAGAGAGAGAGAGAGAGAGAGAGAGAGAGAGAGAGAGAGAGAGAGAGAGAGAGAGAGAGAGAGAGAAGAGGGCTCGGGAAGCTTACTCCGGGTCGAGGAAGCTTCAGCAACGCCGTGCGCCTGGCAAGTGGTCATCGCGGCGGCGCCGACCATGGGTGTACCTCATACCTGCATCAAGAGAGAGAGAGAGAGAGAGAGAGAGAGAGAGAGAGAGAGAGAGAGAGAGAGAGAGAGAGAGAGAGAGAGAGAGAGAGAGAGAGAGAGAGAGAGAGAGAGAGAGAGAGAGAGAGAGAGAGAGAGAGAGAGAGAGAGAGAGAGAGAGAGAGAGAGAGAGAGAGAGAGAGAGAGAGAGAGAGAGAGAGAGAGAGAGAGAGAGAGAGAGAGAGAGAGAGAGAGAGAGAGAGAGAGAGAGAGAGATGCGAAAAATAAAAATCACAATAATACCCAAAACATTTATACACAGATCTATTGCAAAGAAAAATTATGAAAAACCCTAAATGAGAGAGAAAGAGGTATCGGTGATCGATACCTAGGTTGGGGTCCTCGTGGCCGGCTCAGTGGTCCTTGTCAAGGGACGGCTCGGTGGTCCTCGTCGACGGCAACTGGACTATTCTGCATCATCATCATCATCATCGAGAGAGAGAGAGAGAGAGAGAGAGAAAGAGAGAGAGAGAAAGAGAAGAGGGCTCGGGGAAGCTTACCTGGGTCGAGGAAGCTTCAGCAACGCCGTGCGCCTGGCAAGTGGTCATCGCGGCGGCGCCGACCATGGGTGTACCTCATACCTGCATCAAGAGAGAGAGAGAGAGAGAGAGAGAGAGAGAGAGAGAGAGAGAGAGAGAGAGAGAGAGAGAGAGAGAGAGAGAGAGAGAGAGAGAGAGAGAGAGAGAGAGATAGAGAGATCTGAAAAATAAAAATCACAATAATACCCAAAACATTTATACACAGATCTATTGCAAAGAAAAATTATGAAAAACCCTAAATGAGAGAGAAAGAGGTATCGGTGATCGATACCTAGGTTGGGGTCCTCGTGGCGGCTCGGTGGTCCTTGTCGAGGACGGCTCGGTGGTCCTCGTCGACGGCAACTGGACTATTCTGCATCATAGAGAGAGAGAGAGAGAGAGAGAGAGAGAGAGAGAGAGAGAGAGAGAGAGAGAGAGAGAGAGAGAGAGAGAGAGAGAGAGAGAGAGAGAGAGAGAGAGAGAGAGAGAGAGAGAGAGAGAGAGAGAGAGAGAGAGAGAGAGAGAGAGAGAGAGAGAGAGAGAGAGAGAAGAGGGCTCGGGGAAGCTTACCTGGGTCGAGGAAGCTTCAGCAACGCCGTGCGCCTGGCAAGTGGTCATCGCGGCGGCGCCGACCATGGGTGTACCTCATACCTGCATCAAGAGAGAGAGAGAGAGAGAGAGAGAGAGAGTGAACGAGAGAGAGAGAGAGAGAGAGAGAGAGAGAGAGAGAGAGAGAGAGAGAGAGAGAGAGAGAGAGAGAGAGAGAGAGAGAGAGAGAGAGAGAGAGAGAGAGAGAGAGAGAGAGAGAGAGATGCGAAAAATAAAAATCACAATAATACCCAAAACATTTATACACAGATCTATTGCAAAGAAAAATTATGAAAAACCCTAAATGAGAGAGAAAGAGGTATCGGTGATCGATACCTAGGTTGGGGTCCTCGTGGCGGCTCGGTGGTCCTTGTCAAGGGACGGCTCGGTGGTCCTCGTCGACTCGGCAACCGGACTATTCCGCATCATCGAGAGAGAGAGAGAGAGAGAGAGAGAGAGAGAGAGAGAGAGAGAGAGAGAGAGAGAGAGAGAGAGAGAGAGAGAGAGAGAGAGAGAGAGAGAGAGAGAGAGAGAGAGAGAGAGAGAGAGAGAGAGAGAGAGAGAGAGAGAGAGAGAGAGAGAGAGAGAGAGAGAGAGAGAGAGAAGAGGGCTCGGGGAAGCTTACCTGGGTCGAGGAAGCTTCAGCAACGCCGTGCGCCTGGCAAGTGGTCATCGCGGCGGCGCCGACCATGGGTGTACCTCATACCTGCATCAAGAGAGAGAGAGAGAGAGAGAGAGAGAGAGAGAGAGAGAGAGAGAGAGAGAGAGAGAGAGAGAGAGAGAGAGAGAGAGAGAGAGAGAGAGAGAGAGAGAGAGAGAGAGAGAGAGAGAGAGAGAGAGAGAGAGAGAGAGAGAGAGAGAGAGAGAGAGAGAGAGAGAGAGAGAGAGAGAGAGAGAGAGAGAGAGAGAGAGAGAGAGAGAGAGAGATGCGAAAAATAAAAATCACAATAATACCCAAAACATTTATACACAGATCTATTGCAAAGAAAAATTATGAAAAACCCTAAATGAGAGAGAAAGAGGTATCGGTGATCGATACCTAGGTTGGGGTCCTCGTGGCCGGCTTAGTGGTCCTTGTCAAGGGACGGCTCGGTGGTCCTCGTCGACGGCAACTGGACTATTCTGCATCATCATCATCATCATCGAGAGAGAGAGAGAGAGAGAGAGAGAGAGAGAGAGAGAAAGAGAAGAGGGCTCGGGGAAGCTTACCTGGGTCGAGGAAGCTTCAGCAACGCCGTGCGCCTGGCAAGTGGTCATCGCGGCGGCGCCGACCATGGGTGTACCTCATACCTGCATCAAGAGAGAGAGAGAGAGAGAGAGAGAGAGAGAGAGAGAGAGAGAGAGAGAGAGAGAGAGAGAGAGAGAGAGAGATCTGAAAAATAAAAATCACAATAATACCCAAAACATTTATACACAGATCTATTGCAAAGAAAAATTATGAAAAACCCTAAATGAGAGAGAAAGAGGTATCGGTGATCGATACCTAGGTTGGGGTCCTCGTGGCCGGCTCAGTGGTCCTTGTCAAGGGACGGCTCGGTGGTCCTCGTCGACGGCAACTGGACTATTCTGCATCATCGAGAGAGAGAGAGAGAGAGAGAGAGAGAGAGAGAGAGAGAGAGAGAGAGAGAGAGAGAGAGAGAGAGAGAGAGAGAGAGAGAGAGAGAGAGAGAGAGAGAGAGAGAGAGAGAGAGAGAGAGAGAGAGAGAGAGAGAGAGAGAGAGAGAGAGAGAGAGAGAGAGAGAGAGAGAAGAGGGCTCGGGGAAGCTTACCTGGGTCGAGGAAGCTTCAGCAACGCCGTGCGCCTGGCAAGTGGTCATCGCGGCGGCGCCGACCATGGGTGTACCTCATACCTGCATCAAGAGAGAGAGAGAGAGAGAGAGAGAGAGAGAGAGAGAGAGAGAGAGAGAGAGAGAGAGAGAGAGAGAGAGAGAGAGAGAGAGAGAGAGAGAGAGAGAGAGAGAGAGAGAGAGAGAGAGAGAGAGAGAGAGAGAGAGAGAGAGAGAGAGAGAGAGAGAGAGAGAGAGAGAGAGAGAGAGAGAGAGATAGAGAGATCTGAAAAATAAAAATCACAATAATACCCAAAACATTTATACACAGATCTATTGCAAAGAAAAATTATGAAAAACCCTAAATGAGAGAGAAAGAGGTATCGGTGATCGATACCTAGGTTGGGGTCCTCGTGGCGGCTCGGTGGTCCTTGTCAAGGGACGGCTCGGTGGTCCTCGTCGACGGCAACTGGACTATTCTGCATCATCATCATCATCATCGAGAGAGAGAGAGAGAGAGAGAGAGAGAGAGAGAGAGAGAAAGAGAAGAGGGCTCGGGAAGCTTACTCCGGGTCGAGGAAGCTTCGGCAACGCCGTGCGCCTGGCAAGTGGTCATCGCGGCGGCGCCGACCATGGGTGTACCTCATACCTGCATCAAGAGAGAGAGAGAGAGAGAGAGAGAGAGAGAGAGAGAGAGAGAGAGAGAGAGAGAGAGAGAGAGAGAGAGAGAGAGAGAGAGAGAGAGAGAGAGAGAGAGAGAGAGAGAGAGAGAGAGAGAGAGAGAGAGAGAGAGAGAGAGAGAGAGAGAGAGAGAGAGAGAGAGAGAGAGAGAGAGATCTGAAAAATAAAAATCACAATAATACCCAAAACATTTATACACAGATCTATTGCAAAGAAAAATTATGAAAAACCCTAAATGAGAGAGAAAGAGGTATCGGTGATCGATACCTAGGTTGGGGTCCTCGTGGCCGGCTCAGTGGTCCTTGTCAAGGGACGGCTCGGTGGTCCTCGTCGACGGCAACTGGACTATTCTGCATCATCGAGAGAGAGAGAGAGAGAGAGAGAGAGAGAGAGAGAGAGAGAGAGAGAGAGAGAGAGAGAGAGAGAGAGAGAGAGAGAGAGAGAGAGAGAGAGAGAGAGAGAGAGAGAGAGAGAGAGAGAGAGAGAGAGAGAGAGAGAGAGAGAGAGAGAGAGAGAGAGAGAGAGAGAGAAGAGGGCTCGGGGAAGCTTACCTGGGTCGAGGAAGCTTCAGCAACGCCGTGCGCCTGGCAAGTGGTCATCGCGGCGGCGCCGACCATGGGTGTACCTCATACCTGCATCAAGAGAGAGAGAGAGAGAGAGAGAGAGAGAGAGAGAGAGAGAGAGAGAGAACGAGAGAGAGAGAGAGAGAGAGAGAGAGAGAGAGAGAGAGAGAGAGAGAGAGAGAGAGAGAGAGAGAGAGAGAGAGAGAGAGAGAGAGAGAGAGAGAGAGAGAGAGAGAGAGAGAGAGAGAGAGAGAGAGAGAGAGAGAGAGAGAGAGAGAGAGAGAGAGAGAGAGAGAGAGAGAGAGAGAGAGAGAGAGAGAGAGAGAGAGAGAGAGAGAGAGAGAGAGAGAGAGAGAGAGAGAGAGAGAGAGAAAGAGAGAAAGAAAGAAAAAGAAAGAAAAAAAAAGAAAAAAATATTTATAATTTTTTTTAATTTTAAATTAATTTTATTTTAATTTTTAAATTTTTTTAATATAATTATTTACGTGGACCAATAAAATTGTGCCACATGTATATTGAGTCCATGTGGACAAGCCAACCTGGCACTTAATAGCTAAATTTGGACGGAAAGGGTAAATTGCTAACAGAATAGTGGTCTTGGGGGTTTACCCGCAGAAATTTAGGTTGTGGGGGTTTAGTAAAACCAAAACGAAAGTATTGGGGGTTTTGCCGCCATTTACCCTATTTATATTGCTTTTGTCACATAAAAAAAATCATTAATGTTTTTTTTTTCTTTTTATTTTTTTAGAATTAGAAGCAAATTATTTAAAGATTATGTTATATCTATATTAGTTTTGTTAAAATCTTTTTTTATTTAAAAGTTATGTTGATTTTTTTTTAATTTTTTATGAGTGGTTGTGGGTTGGTATATAGATTTTGTTGTACAATATATTTCTATTTTGTTGTATATTATATTATAATTCTTAGATGATATTTATTTTTTATTTTGATATGTATAATAGTGGTATATAATTTTATTAGCATAATAAAAATATTTTAATGTATGTATATAATTTTATTGGCATGCTACATGTTGCCCTTGATTTTGCCCAAAATACGTGGGCCTGGATAAGGATGACACGTGGAGCTGAGAGGGCAAGCTCTTAAAGAAATCAACTAAGTATTAGACAACAGAGGAGTGTCTCTGGGAAGGTGTCTCCCGGAGGAGACATGAGAAGGATCTTTATGCTCCCGGAGGCCAGAGACATACTAAGGCAGTTCAAGGAGGTACTGGACTCTATTGAACGATCACCTCACATTTAATGCCGCATGGGGGAAGACGTATTGAAACCACCATAAACGATATGACAGATGACATAACCCCTCTTTTTCAGCTATTACGCTATGATTAATAGGGCTAGTGACGGTTACTTTATGAGCAATCACATCAATCAAGAGGGAATAAAAGATTATATCCACCTAACCCCTAAGATACCTACGGTATAGGTCATGTATTTCTTATTTTGTATCTGTTCGGAATATGTGCCTCTATTAAGCCTGCACAGAAAGACAAGTGGTTCATTCCTAGGGATCACCCCAGAAAAATATTATAAATACCCCACAAACATACTGAGAAAGGGGTCGGGAATTTCTGGGTGAAAAAGGAATATAAGAGAGAAAACAGGAGTGAAGTTCACCAAGAACATTCTTTCTAATAAATACTCTCATTAATAACAAAGACTCGTGGACTAAGGCTCGTTAATGCCCCAACCACGTAAAAATTTCATGCATTAAACTTCCTACAACTTTTCTTATATATTATTTAATTGGTTGCCGAAAACCTCAGTCAACATTTTGGTGCTTTCATTGAGAGCTGAAGGATGCGTCTTCGAACAGACAACAACCTTATAAACTGAAGCAACAATGGTGGAAACTCACAACACACGTCAGTCCCGCCCTCCTCAAGATGCTCAAAATCTAGAGGACGAGGAAGTGACCTCAAGAGTCAACGTGGATTCTGAGGAACGAGAGGAGGCCAACGATGACGAGTACGAGGAAAACTTTGACGAATATAATGCCTACGACGAAGGCAGTTACACCGAGTTGCTGCTCTTAAGGCAAAAGACTACTGATCATGAAGCTGAGATCGCAGCCGAAAAAGAACAAAATAAAAAGATGCAAGAGGTGATGGTCGCCATGCAGAAAGCCATGGAGACAGCAGGGATTCACATACACCCTAAGGCCATCCCAGCAGGATTCGAGGAAACACTGGAAGAGTCCTCTACAAGCACTCAGAAACACAAGTCTAGGGAACCAAGTCCTATACGGTATCCCTCTGAAGAAAATCAACGGAAAAATGCCACTTCCATCCCAGGGAGAAAGAAAAAGGTGCAGGATCCGTGAAAGGTTTGCTCAGATTTCCCGAAAGGGAAAGGTCCGCAAAGGGGCAAACTCCAAAAAGGGAGTCTTGGCCCTCAGGATCGAGAGGACCGAAAGAGCGTTTCTGTGCATCAGGAACCCGGGGAAAGAGGAAGAGGGAACTGAAGATACCCTCTGATTGATTTAAGACACCAAATCAACGAAAAGCACAGTGACTTGCGGAATCACCTGGACAAAAAGAAACATATACCAACGGTCTCCGCAGGAACGCTGAACGAAGGAATTTTGGCAGAGTTGGCGACACTGCGAAAGACATCGCTCGGGTCTCCCAAAGACAAAAAAGGGATGACTCAGACTTCGTCTGTGAGGACCGGGAGCCATGCGCCCGGCGCATTTTGGAGGCGGAGCTCCCCAAAAATTTTAAGATGCCCGAGATGGAAGCTTACACCAGGGACTCAGACCCCAGCGATCATTTGTCTCAATTCAACTGAGTAATGACAGTTATGAGGGTCAGTAATGACGCCAAATGTTTATGCTTTCTACTAACATTGAGCGGTGCCGCGGAGGAATGGTTTAAAAAGTTGGAACCAAGATCTGTGGATTGCTGGAACAAGTTCCAAGTTAGTTTCCGGAGACAGTTTGTCGCAGCGAGAAAGATTAATTTCGAAGTTAGCGCCCTGACTAACATCAAGGAACTACCCATAGAGACCTTGAATAATTTTATAAAGAGGTTCAAGGAAGAAGCCTCGAAAACCAAGAAAGTTGATGACATACAACATCTTGCACTTCTTCAAGCCGGAATCCGTACAGGAACCCCATTCTGGAACGAATTGTGACAAGGAGCTGCTAACCTCCAGGATTTTCAGAAGAGGGTTCAAAAGTACATCAACTTGGAAGAAGCCCAAATAGTGGCTTACGGAGGATACTATCCAACTGGAATGGCAGGATATGTACCCGGAGTTCAACTCTCAGGAACCCTACCTCAAGTTAATCCACAAATGAGCGCCATAAAGTTCTCTGCTACCCCAGGATACAATCAGAGCCCAACCTTGGCTCCCGCATCTTCGCATTACGGGAACCCCTCAAGGATGAGTGGACAAATCCCATCTCACTCCGCTCCTGCTGCGAGCCTAACCGGACCTCCCCAAAGCTTTCAGAGCAAGAGGTCCTCAAAAGGTAGCAACCGGACGGAGGACAAGCGCCAAAAAAGGGGGTATACTCCCCAATATACCCAGTACACAGAGTTGACGGACACGCAAGTGTTAGGTTTTATGCCCTAAATAAAACTCCATTTCAATGTAATCTATTTTATTCAACATCAATAAAGAAACAGAAGTATTTTTCATTCATTTGTGTATGTTTTGGTTCACTTTATCAATTGCTTGTCTATTTGATTTATAAATTCATCTTAAACCCTTTTCACATACTTGATCATGTTTATTGTGCTGTCATCACATTGGAAAGTAAACATGACTATGTGAATAAAGTTTCTTAGATTTATCAAACACAGGGTTTTACTGATATGATAATCTACAACAAGAGTTTACTTGTATTTGGAGAAATACTATGTTCTTTCCAGAACATTGGTTAAAGTAAAGCTCAGGTTGGATGCATGGAGTATGCATCGGGAGGGACCGATATTGAACTTTGACTTAGATTTAATTAAACTAACTGTAAAATCTATTCAAGTCAATATCGCCAAGTTGATCCTAGATCAAATGATCTTAATCCTGTTATGATTAGGCTCAATCTCAAGAGGCTATTCGTGTTCCTTGAATTGTTATTTAAGCCTACTTTTAGGTCAGGGTGATACGTACTTTTTGGGAACACAGTAGTGCAATTGAGTGGGAGCGCTAGCATAAACATGGAATCTATAGCTTCTATCTGGCGACTAGTAAGTAAAGGATGATCTCCTTCGAGCTTGACCAAACGAAAATAAATGGTGGAGATCTCATTTCACATAAGCTGAAATATCATTTATACGGGGTCAAGTGTTTTAAGGATAAAATACATAGTAGGGTATTACGGTAATCTAATCCCTTTACAGTGTAGATCATTCATATAGAGGATCATTGATCAAATTAGGATTATAACAATGGATAACTAATGATGTGTCTATATGGTGGAACATATAGAGCATTCTATATACTGAGAGTGCAATTCTAAGTTCTATGCGTGGATTCAACGAAGAATTAGTAAGTTAGTGAATTTTAGTGCTAAATTCTTGATCTACTTATTGGAAGCTCGGTTATATAGACCCATGGTCTCTGCACTAGTTGAGACAATATTGTTTGTAAGACTCATGTAATTGGTTTTGATTAATCAATTATAATTCACAAATTAGACTATGTCTATTTGTGAAATTTTCACTAAGTAAGGGCGAAATTGTAAAGAAAGAGTTAATAGGGGCATATTTGTTAATTATGATACTTTGTATGGTTCAATTAATAAATATGATAAATGACAATATTATTTAATAATTATTTATAGTTATTAAATAGTTAGAATTGACATTTAAATGGTTGAATTAGGAAATTGGCATTTTTGAGAAAATCAGATACAAAAGGTGTTAAAATTGTAAAATTGCAAAAAGCAAGGCCCAGTCCACTAAGCCATGGCCGGCCACCTTTGTAGGCTTTTTAAGTTGATATTTTCATTATTTTAATGCCAAATAATTCAAACCTAACCCTAGTGGAATGCTATAAATAGATAGTGAAGGCTTAAGGAAAATTACACTTTACACTTTCTGAATCAGAAAAAACTGAGCCTCCTATCTCTCTTCCCTAGCTGCCACTCACTCTCTCTCTCTTCTTCCTTTGATTTTCGAACTTACCCTAGTGATTAGAGTAGTGCCCACACACAGCAAGCAATACCTCAATCATAGTGAGGAAGATCGTGAAGAAAGATCATCAGCAAAGGAGATTCAGCATCAAGGATTCAGAGAAAGAGATCCAGGTTCAGATCTTGATAATACTCTGCTACAGAAAGGATACAAGGGTTAGAGATCTGAACGGAAGGAGTCATTTAATTCCGCTGCACCCAATGTAAGGTTTCTTAAACTTTATATGTGTTTAATTTATCGTTTTAGAAAGTTCTTATTTAGGATGTTAATAAACATACTTGTGAGTAGATGTAAGATCCTAGTAAAATAATTTCCAACAACTGGCCTCAGAGCCATGGTAATTGATTTACTTGCAAGAAATTTGGACTTTAAAACGATTGTTTGTTTGTTTTTGGATGGTATCGTGTTGTATTGAGTGTTATTTGATGATTGATTGATGTTTGTGAATTTTTTTGAAAAATAATTGCGATTCTGTTTCTGGAATTATTTTTATTGAATAGTATGGAAAAATTAAGCAAGTTACTTTTCTACAGAACTCAATTTCGATTTAATTTGAATTAGTTATGATTTTTTGAAGATTCGAAAAAATCGGGGCTGTGCTGAAATTTTCCTGCGATCGCGAAAACTGTCCGTACAGCTCACAATTTTTTCGTTTTTCTTCGATTTTTCATGCTTTTTCATGGAATTAACTTCCGATTTTTTGTGTAGTTCTATATTTATACTATTACTATTCCTAATTCAATTCTAATTATCATTTTGAATTAATTTAATATTTTTTAAATTTAATTCAAGATGTTAGTGTAATTCGAATTTGAAAATAGTTAGTATCTATCTGTTTGCTTAATAATCTATCTTATTTTAAAATTTGATTATATCTTATCTTATTTTAAATTTAAAATAAGATAACTATAATCATGTAATTTTTAAATGATATAAGATATTTTGCTAATTTTTTTAAATTTTGTTATTTTATTTATTTAAATTACATTTAAAATTTGAAAAAGATATTTATTTATCTTTTCTAATTTTTTATTTAATTTTTATTTATAAAATAACATTTAAAATTTAAAAGTAGTTAGCAAATTTTTTTTGAAATGATATTTAGGTTGGTTGAAACCTAATTTTTCAAAATTGTAGGTTTAATTTTAAATTTAAATATTTAACTAAATTTCGATTTTTTTTTTTATTTTTCAATTTTTTTTTTAAATTTTAGAAAAATTTATTTTATTTAATTAATTATTTTCGAAATTAATTATTTAATTTAAAATTAAATAAATCCTACATCCAACTATCCAACTAACCTTGTTGCAGGAGTATGTGTTTTAGCTTGTGTGTAAGTTTTCAAAATTTATTATTACTTGAATGCAAATAGCCATGGTTACTTTTTGCCAGATCTAATGATCTGATGGCTCCGTTGGTCAAGATAATAATTTGTAACAGGTATATTTACAATCTTCTTTCATCTGTGTATGACCTAGCGACATGATAGGACCCATCCAAAGTGTGCCTGTGTGAGCCTATGTGTTTAATTTTATTATAGATGCATATAGGTTGTTGTTGCTAAAATAAATTATCATAGTTCTTGATAGAATTTATTTAGGCCCATTCAGATTTTGGGCCTATTCAATTAATAACAGTTGTTTTTATTAAGGTTAAATTCCTCTCTTTTGGGCCTTGTGTGAGAGTTGGGAGCCATAGAAGTGGGTACGACATACTGAACCCAGCACCCCCTCACATGAACCACGCCAATTGTGAAGGCCCATTTGCCTGATTTGAATGACTGTACTAGGTTAATTACACTAGTTTAACCTAATTAAAATTAGCAACATAATTAATTTCATTTATTTTGAAATTAATTGAGAAAATCATAGTTTAAAGAATTTTATATTCTAAGCTAAACTATATGTATTTTCTTGTATTTAATTAAATATAGAATTATAACCATCTAGATTCTTTCTGAAGCTTAATTTAAAATTTTCATTAAATATTCCTATTTAAGTTGATATTTAGTTATTTACAACTAACCAACTTAAATCTGAATATCTTTTGGATTTAAAATTTCAAAATTAAGTTGAGGAATTTTAGGCATTGGTTATTAAGATTCTTTAGATATTTTTTTTAAGATAATATCTTTTCGAATATTAACTTAAAATGGAATATTTTAGATATTTTTTAGGTTAATATCTTTTCGAATATTAACTTAAAATGGAATATCTTCAAATTAAGTGGTTACAACTTAATTTTAAATTTAATTAAATCTGATTTGAAAGATATTTAAGTTGATTTTTTAGATTCTTCTAAAACAACTTACGAGATATTTTCAAATTTGTTCCATTTAAATATTCGAATTTATTTTTCGAATTTAAATAATAATTAAAAATTAATTAAAGTTGATTTTTTTTTTTATTTAAACCAACTTTGATTTGTAATTTTTCATTATTATTTTATGGAACTTGTTCCATTTATTATTCGAATTTATTTTTCGAATTTAATTAATAATTGAAAATTAATTAATGTTGATTTTTTATATAAACCAACTTTAATTTGTAATTTTTCATTATTATATTATGGAACTAGTTCGATATTTATTTGAATTTATTTTTCAAATTAAATAATATCTAAAAATTAATTAAAGTTGATTTTTTATTTAAACCAACTTTAATTTGTAATTTTTTTTATAATATCGAATATTATGATTATACAAAATACATATATATTTTTTTTTAAATAATGAGCTTTTAATCATAAGATATTCGATCTCCATTGTTGGTCTTACAATAGTTAAACTTTTTCAATATAACCTCGAGACGCTAGACTTCGTCCCCCTATGGATGGTTATTCGTTGAACACTTTTAACACCGTAAGATTTCATTTGATAAGTGTTTTGTGAGTTTTCGTCTCTATTTAGACTCTCCCCTACGGTGACTACTTAGAGATAAACTCATAAAACATGAAACGATGGTGGAAGCTCATAAAATGAGAATAACCTTGACTCTCGCCTACCGGGACAACGTTGGATTCTCATTTTGATCCAATAAAAGGTTGCTAAAATGTTTAATTTTAGATGAGCTGACAACTCTATTCAACTAATGTTATCTTTGACTCTCGCCTACCGGGACACTGTATTTCATTATGTTGAAAACCTTGGAAAATAAACTATGTTAGATTTAGTATTTCTATAACATGTCATTACTTGTTATTTTCTGAACTTGTGAATGAATTTTGAACCAAAACCTTACTTCTGTTTTATTGATGTGTTGTAGTGTCTATAATCCCCTTCTCATTCCACTCCTAATTTATCTTAGCAATAGAACTTGAAGTTATAAACTCCTTGTCAGAGTAATACTTCACATATGCTCATGATGGACTTTAAATTCTAGAAAGCAGGTAAGCTGGGAATTGTTCACTCTGAAGAGCAAATAGTTCATAACTCCATAAATCCTACTACTTCAAGCTTATTTGAGAAGATAAGAGAAAGTGATTCCATTTCCTCAAGTTATACTTCACAACAAAATGAACTAGCAAGAA
Source organism: Cannabis sativa (assembly GCF_029168945.1). NCBI lineage: Eukaryota > Viridiplantae > Streptophyta > Magnoliopsida > Rosales > Cannabaceae > Cannabis > Cannabis sativa. The sequence continues at coordinate 26,501,656 of NC_083606.1, forward strand.
CAACAATTAACAAACGAATAAGCAGTAATGCTTTAGTCTTCGAATCATGTGTGTTAGAGAATGATAAATCTATTTGGATTCTTGATTCCGAGTCTACAAACCATGTAAGTTGTTCATTGCAATTGCTTGAGAATTAAAATTATTTGAAATCCGGAGAGTTGAAACTTAAAGTTGGTAATGGCGAAATGGTTTCGGTTAGAGCTAGAGGAAAAGCCAAACTCAAGTTTCAAAACAGAATTTTGGAATTAGACAATGTCTTATACATTCCAAATTTCAGTAGAAACTTGGTTTCTGTTTCATGCTTACAATTGCAACAATACAAATTAGATTTTTCAGATTATGGTTCTACCATTTCTCGAAATGACATTCAGATTTGTGTTGCATCCATGGAACAGGGGCTTTATGTTCTTAGACAAGAAACACCATTTGCCCTACATAACGAACTTTTTAAAGTAGCTAATTCTAGAAACCACAAAAAGCAAAAGATCGTTGATGATAATGAAACATATCTATGGCATTTACGTTTAGGTCATATAGGCTTTGATAGACTCAATAGGCTAACCAAAGACGGTCCATTGAAAAATGTCGTCTTAGGTGAATTGCCAGTATGCGAGTCCTGCCTGGAAGGAAAAATGACTAAACGTTCTTTCTCTGCAAAGGGAGAGCGTGCCAAACAACCCCTAGGGTTAGTGCATTCCGATGTCTGCGGACCTTTGAATGTCAAAGCCCGAGGTGGTTATGAGTACTTTGTCACTTTCATTGACGATTACTCTAGATATGGACATATTTACCTTATGCATAAGAAATCTGAAACATTTGCAAAGTTTCAAGAATTTCATGCTTTGGCCCAAAACCAATTAGGTAAATCATTAAAGATCTTGCGAACTGATAGGGGTGGAGAATATATGGATATGCAGTTCAAAGATCATTTAATTGAACTTGGAATTGAATCCCAATTAACCGCCCCTAGCACTCCACAGCAAAATGGAGTTGCAGAAAGACGGAATCGCACGCTTTTGGAAATGGTTAGGTCTATGCTTAGTTTTTCAACTCTACCTACGTCCTTCTGGGGATATGCAATTCAGATGGCAACCGACATTTTAAATGTTGTTCCATCTAAATCAATCCCTAAGACACCTTTAGAACTTTGGAATGGTCGTACACCTACTTTACGCCATTACAGAATCTGGGGGTGCCCTGCTCATGTCTTAAGAAAGAAAGACGGCAAACTTGAGTCACGAACTGAAGTTTGCATGTTTGTCGGTAATTCTAAAGAGACTAGGGGTGGACTATTTTATAGTCGCAAGGATGATAAAGTGTTTGTTTCTACAAATGCCACTTTCCTTGAAGATGACTATATTAAGAATTTCAAATCACAAAGTAAAGTAGTGTTGGAGGAAATGCTTTCAGATATAAGTCCTTCCAATGTTCTGTTCTCTTCCACACGTGAAGAGGACAATCCCACTCCCTCAGTTGAACAACCGAGAAATCTACTACTAAAGTTTCTGTTCAGAAGACAACCGTACCTCGTCGTAGTGGGAGGGTTTCAACAAAACCTGCTCGTTATGGCTTGGATGGTGAAATCAATATGGTCGTAGGTGACGGTATTGATGACGATCCATTAACCTATAAACAGGCAATGGCTAGTCCGCAACGAAAACGATGGTCAGCCGGCATGGATTCAGAAATGGATTCCATGAAAAAGAACAAAATCTGGGAATATGTAGACGCACCTGACGACTATCATCCGATAGGATGCAAGTGGGTTAGAAAAGAGGAGCTGGAGGCGAAGTCGAAACTTTTAAAGCTAGACTTGTAGCCAAGGGTTATACCCAAAGAGAAGGCGTGGACTATGAGGAAACTTTTAGTCCTGTTGCCATGCTCAAATCCATCCGAATTCTTCTCTCCATAGGCCGTCGCTTTCGATTATGAAATCTAGCAAATGGATGTCAAGACTGCCTTCCTTAATGGGGTACTTGAAGAAACCATCTATATGGAGCAACCAGAAGGTTATGTTCTTCCTGGGCAGGAAAAGAAAGTTTGCAAGTTAAATAGCTCTATCTATGGACTTAAGCAAGCTTCTCGCTCATGGAACAAGAGGTTTGATGAAATCATCAAGACCTACGGCTTTCTTCAGAATGAAGATGAACCTTGTGTTTACCAACTCAAGGAAGACCAAATAGTAGTATTCCTGGTTCTTTATGTTGATGACATTTTGATCATTGGAAACAATGTCAAGAAAATGACTCACATCAAGGAATGGCTCAACACTCAATTCGATATGAAAGATTTGGGTGAAGCAGCCTATGTTCTTGGTATTCAGATTATCAGAAACCAAAAGAACAGATCTCTTGCTCTCTCTCAAACAACCTACATAGACAAAGTCTTATAGAGATTCTTCATGAACAACGCCAATGGGGCAAACATGCCTTCTAGATATGGTATTCGTCTATCTAAGGAACAGTCACCGACTGATCCTCAAGAGATAGAGAACATGGCGGATATTCCCTATGCCTTTGCAGTTGGAAGTCTAATGCATGCAATGTTATGCACTAGACCTGACATCTGTTATGCTGTTGGAATCGTGAGCAGGTATCAGTCTAATCCAAGACAAGAACATTGGAATGCAGTTAAGTATATTCTGAAATACTGAAAGAGTACAAGGAATCTTGTGTTAGTCTACAAGGGTCGTGCTTTAAATCCCATAGGCTACACTGATTCAGATTTCCAGGCAAGTCTTGAAGACAGGAAATCTACATCTGGGATGGTGTTTACTCTTGGGGGTGGAGCAGTGGTTTGGAGAAGTGGTAAACAAACCACGATATCAGACTCAACTATGGAAGCTGAATACATAGCAGTAGCCGAAGCTGCTAAAGAACTTGTCTGGCTAAGAAAGTTCTTCACCAGCATAGGTGTTGTTCCTGGAATGGAAAAGCCTCTGGTACTACTCTGTGATAACAATGGAGCAATAGCAAACAGTAAAGAACCCCGAAGCCACAAGAGAAGCAAACACATTGAAAGAAAGTATCACACTATTAGAGAATACGTGGCAAGAGGGGATGTACTAGTTGAGAAAGTTGACACAGAGGACAACCTAGCTGATCTATTTACCAAAGTCCTGGCCGTGACAGCCTTTGAAAAGCACCGTCAGAATTTAGGATTAATTGATATGTACTAATTAGTTTTATATTAGTGCAAGTGGGAGTTTGTTAGGTTTTATGCCCTAAATAAAACTCCATTTCAATGTAATCTATTTTATTCAACATCAATAAAGAAACAAAAGTATTTTTCATTCATTTGTGTATGTTTTGGTTCACTTTATCAATTGCTTGTCTATTTGATTTATAAATTCATCTTAAACCCTTTTCACATACTTGATCATGTTTATTGTGCTGTCATCACATTGGAAAGTAAACATGACTATGTGAATAAAGTTTCCTAGATTTATCAGACACAGGGTTTTACTGATATGATAATCTACAACAAGAGTTTACTTGTATTTGGAGAAATACTATGTTCTTTCCAGAACATTGGTTAAAGTAAAGCTCAGGTTGGATGCATGGAGTATGCATCGGAAGGGACCGATATTGAACTTTGACTTAGATTTAATTAAACTTACCGTAAAATCTATTCAAGTCAATATCGCCAAGTTGATCCTAGATCAAATGATCTTAATCCTGTTATGATTAGGCTCAATCTCAAGAGGCTATTCGTGTTCCTTGAATTGTTAGTTAAGCCTACTTTTAGGTTAGGGTGATACGTACTTTTTGGGAACACGGTAGTGCAATTGAGTGGGAGCGCTAGCATAAACATGGAATCTATAGTTTCTATCTAGCGAATAGTAAGTAAAGGATGATCTCCTTCGAGCTTGACCAAATGAAAATAAGTGGTGGAGATCTCATTTCACATAAGCTGAAATATCATTTATACGGGGTCAAGTGTTTTAAGGATAAAATACATAGTAGGGTGTTACGGTAATCTAATCCCTTTACAGTGTAGATCATTCATATAGAGGATCATTGATCAAATTAGGATTATAACAATGGATAACTAATGATGTGTCTATATGGTGGAACATATAGAGCATTCTATATACTGAGAGTGCAATTCTAAGTTCTATGCGTGGATTCAACGAAGAATTTATAAGTTAGTGAATTTTAGTGCTAAATTCTTGATCTACTTATTGGAAGCTCGGTTATATAAACCCATGGTCCCCGCACTAGTTGAGACAATATTGTTTGTAAGACTCATGTAATTGGTTTTGATTAATCAATTATAATTCACAAATTAGACTATGTCTATTTGTGAAATTTTCACTAAGTAAGGGCGAAATTGTAAAGAAAGAGTTAATAGGGGCATATTTGTTAATTATGATACTTTGTATGGTTCAATTAATAAATATGATAAATGACTATATTATTTAACAATTATTTATAGTTATTAAATAGTTAGAATTGGCATTTAAATGGTTGAATTAGGAAATTGGCATTTTTGAGAAAATCAGATACAAAAGGTGTTAAAATTGCAAAATTGCAGAAAGCAACGCCCAGTCCACTAAGCCATGGCCGGCCACCTTTGTAGGCTTTTTAAGTTGATATTTTCATTATTTTAATGCCAAATTATTCAAACCTAACCCTAGTGGAATGCTATAAATAGATAGTGAAGGCTTCAGGAATATTACACTTTACACTTTCTGAATCAGAAAAAACTGAGCCTCCTATCTCTCTTCCCTAGCTGCCACTCACGCTCTCTCTTCTTCCTTTGATTTTTGAACTTACCCTAGTGATTAGAGTAGTGCCCACACACAGCAAGCAATACCTCAATCATAGTGAGGAAGATCGTGAAGAAAGATCATCAGCAATGGAGATTCAGCATCGAGGATTCAGAGAAAGAGATCCAGGTTCAGATCTTGATAATACTCAGCTACAGAAAGGATACAAGGGTTAGAGATCTGAAAGGAAGGAGTCATTTAATTCCGCTGCACCCAATGTAAGGTTTTTTAAACTTTATATGTGTTTAATTTATCGTTTTAGAAAGTTCTTATTTAGGATGTTAATAAACATACTTGTGAGTAGATCTTAGATCCTGGTAAAATAATTTCCAACAGCAAGAGCGAGTGTATTTTGCCACAAGGCAAAATACGCACTACTGGAGGCCTCCTCCTCTGTACAGAGACAGTTCGTGAAGGGATCCCAGCAAGAGATGCGAATACCGCAACGACATTGGACACAGTACCAATGAGTGCAAGAATCTGAAAGATGAGATCGAAAACTTGATCTGATTGGGTCACCTATATGAGTGGATCAAGAACCGGCTGCCCCATCTCAACTCGGTTCCAGCAAGGGGCCCATTGCCTCAAGGGACACCAGGAGGTATGCCCGGAGCGTTAGCACCAGCTGTACCCTCCGGGGGAGCGATCCCTCAGCAGACCCCTAGCCTGGCACCAAGACCCAACGGAAGAGTGGCCATGATCTCTGGTTGGCCCCATATTGGGGGGACCACCCGAAAAGAATTAAAGCGCTACGTTGGGGCCATCAAACATGACAAAGTATGGGAAGTCACCCAACTTCCAGCTCAAAGGCCTCGACTCATGGATCAGCCAATTACTTTCACGGAGGAAGATGCGAAACTGGTGCGTTTCCCTCATCATGACCCCATGGTCATAGAGACTCCCATTGCCAACAAGATTGTGGCTAGAATATTGATCGACAATGGGTGTTCCGTGAACTTGTTATTTAAAGAAGCCTTCACAGCAATAGGCCTCACGGACCGGGATTTATCACCGAGCGGTTCCCAACTCACGGGATTCAATGGAACCACGCTTATCCCAATGGGAAAAGTGAGGTTGCTAGTCACCTTGTGCCAGGACACACCTCAGAGTACTTTCAAGTACTGCACCTTTGTGGTACTGCCCAACTGCATACAACGCAATCCTTGGCCGACCGGGCTTAGTGGATTTTTGCGCAATTACGTCCATCCGGCACTTGTGTCTGAATTTCCCTACCCAGGAAGCCGGGGTGGGGGCAGTGTGGGGTAATCAGGGAGAGGCCAGGCAGTGTTATAATGTCGCGGCCCATTTGCCGGTGTTAATGGTCCGTGAAAATATTGAGCCAGGATTCGCAGAAGAAGATGAGTTGGGTCCCCGTGTGGGATCCGAAAAGATTGTAGAACCTATGGAAGACGTCGAGGAAGTGCAAGTATGCGACCTCGACCCCACCAAGATCCTCCGACTGGGAAAGATCCTAGAACAGGAGGAGAAAGATAAAATTGTTAAAGCACTGAGGGCAGCCACGAATGTTTTTTCGTGGTGCCAAGGAGATATGACCGGCATAAGCCCGCATGTGATTACCCATGTCTTGAACATTAATCCGAACATGCCGCCAGTCCAGTAGAAGCGGCTTCCCCTTGATCCAATAAAGGCAGAGGCCCTGGAAAAAGAGGTGGACAAGCTACTAGCCAATGGCCTGATTCGAGATGTGTATTACCGGAGTGGCTAGCCAATCTGGTACTAGTACCCAAGCCAAATGGGACATGGCGGGTGTGCATAGACTTCACCAATCTCAACAAAGCCTGCCTAAAAGACTACTTCCCCTTATCCCGGATTGACCAGATGGTGGACGCCACCTCCGAGTTCAGGTTATTATCCTTCATGGACGCCTACTCCGGCTATAACCAGATTAAGATGCACATTACGGATCAAGAATGTACTAGCTTCAGGACCGATAAGGGAGTATACTACTACTTGGTCATGCCTTTCGGGTTAAAAAATGCTGGTGCAACGTATCGAAGAATGGTTAACCGGATGTTCAAAGGCCTTCTGGGACGAAATATGGAACTTTACGTGGACGACACGTTGGTCAAGTCTAAAGCGTGCGGGAGTCATGCAGACGACCTCGCAGAATGTTTCAAAGTGGTCTGGAGGTATGGAATGAAATTTAACACGAAGAAGTACACTTTCGGGGTCAAATCAGGGAAATTTTTGGGATTCATCCTCAATGAAAGGGGAATAGAGGAAAATCCTGAAAAAATTCAAGCTTTAGTGAACATGCCTTCCCCCAAGAAGCGTAAAGATGTGCAAAACTTGACCAGAATAGTTGCTGCCCTGAGCCGATTCATTTTCTGATCAACAGACAAGTGCATTCCTTTCTTCAACATTTTAAAGAAGAGTTAGAAATTTGAGTGGACAGAAGAATGTGAGGAGGCATTCAAAAAACTAAAAGAACATATGGCCAAACCTCTGATTCTATCAGAGCCAGTTCACGGAGAGGACTTGTTACTGTACTTGGCCGTCTCCGAGAACGCTGTCAGTGCAGCCTTAGTCCGGGAAGAAGAAAAAGTCCAACATCCTGTGTACTACATCAACAAGCGTATGATAGGGGCTGAGATACGGTATCCATTGATTGAAAAGTTAGTTTTTTTCCTCCTAATGGCTTCAAGAAAGTTAAGACCATACTTCCAGGCTCACCCCATCAAGGTATTAACAAACCATCTGCTTCGGCAAGTCCTACAGAAGCCGGAAGCGTCCGGAAGACTCCTCAAATGGGCCATGGAGTTAAGCCAGTTCAACATACACTACATACCACGCACTTCTATAAAAGGACAAGCACTAGCTGACTTCATAATAGAGTGCAACAAAGCAGAAGCTAGCGCAAATGTACCAATACCACAAACCCCAGCATGGAAAGTATTCGTGGATGGAGCGTCAAACAAAAACGGATCCAAAGCTGGGATAACTATGATATCTCAGAATGGACTTCGACTCCAGGTGACTCTGCGTTTTGAATTCCCAGCTTCCAACAATGAAGCTGAATATGAATCCCTAATTGCAGGGCTGAAATTAGCAAAAACCGTGGGAGCCACGAGAGTAGAAGTCTTCAGCGATTCGCAATTGGTGGTAAACCAAGTGTCGGGAGAATATCAAACGTGTGGAGAAAAAATGGCTGCGTATGTAGCAATTTTTTCGGGAGCTACTCCATGAGTTCACAGATTATAAAGTGGAAGGAATCCCCAGAGAAAAGAATACCCACACAGACTGTTTGGCTAAGTTAGCATCAGACATCAAGGTTGAGAAACTGGGGGTGGTGCCCGTTGAACGCCTCACGGAACCAAGCATTAAAGTCAAAGATATTGTGGCTGCAGTTGAGCCAGAGACAAACTGGATGACCCCCATCATCAAGTACGCAACTAAAGGCGAGTTGCCTCACGAAAGGGCGTTGTCCAGAAGGATACAGTATCAAGCGCACCGATATGTGATGATGGATAATATTATCTACCGAAGAGGACTCAGCATGCCGTACCTAAGGTGTGTATCAGACCCTGAAGCTAAGAAAATTATGTTAGAGGTCCATGAGGGGTTCAGTGGAGATCGTACATGAGGTCCGAGTCTCTCAAAGAAAATATTGAGACAAGGATACTTTTGGCCAACAATGAAAAAAGATTGTATAGAATATGTCCTGAAATGTGATTCGTGCCAAAGATTTGCGAACATACCAAGAGCCCCCCCAGCAAGATCACTCTAATGACTAGCCCCTGGCCCTTCGCGGTGTGGGGGATAGATCTTATTGGGTCGCTACCAATAGGAAAGGGAGGGGTAAAGTATGCAATAGTAGTAGTAGAATACTTCACAAAGTGGACAGAGGCCGAGCTAATGAAGACTATAACTGCTAAAAAAGCACTAGACTTTGTTATCAAAAACATAGTGTGTCGATATGGCTTGCCTCATAAGATAGTCTCAGACAACGGGAAGCAGTTTGACTGCGAAGAATTTATTGATTTCTGAACCAACACGGAGTCATCGAAAGCTTCTCCGCAGTGGCAAGGCTGCAAACAAATGGACAAGCAAAAGACGTCAATAAAATCCTAAAGGTCACCCTAAAGAAGAAGTTGCTGGCCTGCAAAAACAATTGGCCTGAAGAATTGCCAAGAGTGTTATGGGCCTACCGGACCACCCCAAGAACCACAACCGGCCACTCGCCGTTCTCAATGGCATACACTTGTGAGGCAATGGTTCCGGTGGAAACGTTATTCCCATCTCATAGGAGTTTGACTTATGATCTGACAACAAACAAGGCTTTATTACAAGAAGCGCTGGATCAAATTGATGAAGTCCGGGATGAGTCTCAAATACGAATGACAGCTTATAAAAAGAAGGTGGCCAAACACTTCAACTCGAAAAGTCAAAAAATAAAAAATTCACTATTAGTGATCTAGTCCTAAGAAGGGTCTTTCCAGCCACTCAGGAACCCGGAGTGGGGGTACTTGGGCCAAATTGGGAAGGACCGTACAAAATTGAGGACGAAATCGGCTCTGGGACCTACAAGCTAAAAAGAATGGACGGAACCATGGTGCCTAGTGCCTTGAATGCTGATCACCTCCGAAAGTATTACCAATAGTCGAAATCAACTAAGTATTAGACAATAGAGGAGTGTCTCTGGGAAGGTGTCTCCCGGAGGAGACATGAGAATGATCTTTATGCTCCCGGAGGCCAGAGACATACTAAGGCAGTTTCGAGAGGTACTGGACTCTATTGAACGATCAGGTCACATTTAATGCCACGTGGGGGAAGACGTATTGAAACCACCATAAACGATAGGACAGATGGCGTAACGCCCCTTTTTCAACTATTATGCTATGATTAATAGGGCTAGTGACGGTTACTTTATGAGGAATCACATCAATCAAGAGGGGATAAAAGATTATATCCACCTAACCCCTAAGATACCTATGGTATAGGTCATGTATTTCCTATTTTGTATCTGCTGGGAATATGTGCCCCTATTAAGTCTGTACAGAAAGACAAGTGGTTCATTCCTAAGGATCACCGCAGAAAAATACTATAAATACCCCACAAACATACTGAGAAAGGGGTCAGGAATTTCTGGGTGAAAAAGGAATCAAAGAGAGAAAACAGGAGTGAAGTTCACCAAGAACATACTCTGTAATAAATACTCTCATTAATAACAAAGACTCGTGGACTAAGGCTCGTTAAAGCCCCAACCACGTAAAAATTTCATGCATTAAACTTCCTACAACTTTTCTTATATATTATTTAATTGGTTGCCGAAAACCTCAGTCAACACTACATATATTTAATTATTATCTTTATATATTTTAATTGTATGATTATTTATTTTTAAATATATTTAATTAGTTTTTATTTTTTATATACAATGGTAATATATAATTTTGTTATCATTGTATATTTTAATTGTGGTATATAATTTGGTTAGTATAGTATACATATATATATTAGTAATATATATTTTTATTATTATTATTTTTTGTATATATGTTTTGGTGAATGGTATATGTATTTTTTATTATACGGTATATAATTTTTTCTTAAATAATATTTAAATTCTCTTTTCTATTGTACTTTTGTTGACATGATATATAATTTTATTAACATCCTATATAATTTTATTTTTATTTGTTGTTATTATTATATATATTTCTATTGTAAGGTATATATTTTCTGTTATATGGTATATAAGTTTTATTGTATAGTTTATCATTTTATTTTAGATAATGCATGTTTAGTTTTTATTTTATTATACATAAAGGCGATATATAATTTTGTTAATATGATATTGTTAGGTTTCATGCCCTAAATAAAACTCCATTTCAATATAATCCGTATTATTCAATATCAATAAAGAAACAGAAGTATTTTTCAATCATTTGTGTATGTTTTGGTTCACATTATCAATTATTTGTCTATTTGATTTATAAATTCATCCAAACCCTTTTCACATTCTTGTTCTTATTTATTGTGTCATCAGCACAGTGGAAAGTAAACAACACTATGTGATTAAAGATTCCTAAATTTATCAGAACACTGGGTTTTACTGATATGATAATCTACAACAGAGTTTACTTTCATTTGGAGCAATGGTATGTTCTTTCCAGACCATTGGTTAAAGTAAAGCTTGGGTTGGATGCATGGAGTATGCATCGGAAGGGACCGATATTGAACTTTGACATAGATTTATTAAACTTACCGTAATATCTATTCAATTCAATATCACCTAGTTGATCCTAGATCAAATGATCTTAATCCTGATATGATTAGGTTCAATCTCAAGAGTGTTATTCATGTTCTTTGATTTGTTAGTTAAGCCTACTTTTGGGTCAGGGTAATACATACATTTTGGGAACACGGTAGTGCAATTGAGTGGGAGCGCTAACATAAATAAGTAATCTATAGCTTTTATCTAGCAAATAGAAAGTAAAGGATGATTTCCTTCGAGCTTGGCTAAACGAAAATAAATGGTTGAGTACTCATTTCACTTCGCTGAAATATCATTTATACGGGGCTAAGTGTTTTAAGGATAAAATACATTGTAGGGTGTTACGGTAATTGAATTCCTTTACAGTGTAGATCATCTATATAGAGGATCAATGATCAAATTAGGATTATAACAATGGATAATTAATAGCGTGTCTATATGGTAGAATATATAGAGCGTTCTATAAAGCTGAGAGTGCAATTCTAAGTTCTATGCGTGGATTCAACGAAGAATTAATAAGTCAGTGAATTTACTTGGTAAATTCTTGATCTGCTTATTGGAAGCTCGAATATATAGGCCCATGGTCCCCACACTAGTTGAAACAATACTACTTGTAAGATTCATTTAATTGGTTTTGATTAATCAATTATAATTCTCAATTTAGATTATGTCTAGTTTGTGAATTTATCACTAAGCAAGGGCGAAACTGTAAAGAAAGAGTTTCTAGGGTATATTTGTTAATTAAGAGACTTTGGTTAGTCTAATTAATAAATATAATAAATGACAATATTATTTAATAATTAATTATAGTTATTAAATAGTTGAAATTGGCATTTAAATGATTGAATTTAAAAATTGGCGTTTTTGAGAAAATGAGATGCAGAAATGATAAAACAACAAATTGCAAAAGTGGGGCCCATATCCACAAGCCATGGCCGACCACTTATGTAGGATTTATCTTTTAATATTTTCATTATTTTAATGCCAAATAATTCAAACCTAACCCTATGTGGCATACTATAAATAGATAGTGATGACTTCAGAAAAAGATGATGCATCTTATTCCTTTCAGAGAAAATTCTGAGCCTTCTATCTAACCTAGCCGCCACCTCTCTTTCCTTCTTCCTCTTTGTTTGTTTCGAACCCCTAAGTGATAGAGTAGTGCCCACACACAACAAGTGGTACCTCAATCATAGTGTGGAAGATCGTGAAGAATCCAGATTCAACAAGAAGGACATTTGGGCTCAGATCGTGATAATACTCTGCGACAGAAAGGATACAAGGGTTAGAGATCTGAGTGGAAGGAGACATATTATTCCGCTGCACCCAATGTAAGGTTTCTCATACTTTATATGTGTTTATTTATAATCATTTTAGAAGTTCATATTTAGGATGTTAAACAACATACTTGTGAGTAGATCTAAGATTCTGGTAAAATAATTCCAACAGATATATATAATTTTTTTTAATAATATTATATTATTTTATTTTATTTTTTACCGTAGGTATGTACGTTTTCTTGTATGGTATATGGTTTTTGTTGTCTATTGTATATTATTTATTTAAGATGAGATTTTATTATATATAATTTTTTTGGTGTGTACTCATATTTTAATAGTGGTATATATAATTTTGTTATATATATTTTCTGAGTATTAATTTAGTATTGTTATAATTTCTTTGTGGCATATAATTTTATTACTACAGTATATTAATTTTTAGTAATACGATATATCAAATACTACTGTATATATTTAATAATTTAATATATTTATTCATTTTTGTTACAATATAATAATATATAACTTAATTTTATTATATATATATATATTTAAAAAATATGTGATAAATGTATTTTTATAATTCTTATTAGCTAATTTATTATATTTGACAATTTTTTTAATTTTTTTAAAAAGGGGACATTTACTAACTTAGTTTCCAAATTTATGGTCATTTTGCATCCCAATAATTCTTAAAAAATATACTTATTAAATAAAATTAAATTATATTTTAAATATTATGATAAAAAATTATATGAAATTTTATTAGAAAAAAATAAAAAAAATATATACATTAGTTAGAAAAAATTATGAAAATAAAATTAAAATAAGTATTGAAATTAACATAAAATAATGTTAGAAAAGTTTTTTAAAAAATATTAAGAGTAATTTTTAAAAATTATTTAAGTTTATATTTTTTTTTAATAATGTGGTGTATTTATAATTTTATGGGGTGAAAAAAAAAACTATTAAAATTGATAAAAAGGGCTTAACATTTTGACATTACCGCATCTTAGTAGAATTATGAGCGAGGTATTTTTGAAAGTTAGGCAAAAATTGGGTCATTTTTGAGAGAGGGGAGTTTTATTTGTACCCACCAGTATAATGTTATTTTTTTTTCTAATAAAATTTATATATATTTTTTATTTTTTTTTTCTAATAAATTATATTTTAAATATTATAACAAAAAATTAAAATAAGGATATACATTTTATATAAAATAGAAAATATTTGAAAGGGATATATTTATAAGTTTTTTGGGTGCAAACAAAACTCTTTTTTGAGAGTCAAAATGTTGTCATTTTTTAAGGGAAATTTGACTAAATATGCCTACATAACCTTAAAATTTTTTCCCTAAACTTATAATTACCAATATTTGTAATCTAGGTCAACTTTAATGTCATTCCTAAATTACCCTCCCCATTTACATCACCTCCCTCTCTCTCCTCTCTTCCCATTCCTTCTTCCTTTTTCCCACACAAGCTCTACTCCACCACCACAATTTTTTTTTTTCCTTCTCTTCACTCATTTTCTACACTAGAAGCTACTACACTACACTACAACACTACAAGCTCCTCATATACGAAACATCAATGGGTAAATAATTCTTTTTTTTTAATCTTGTTTGTTGTTGTTATATTTAGTTTAGAATGTTGTTTTGATGCTTGATCTGTGTGTTGTTGCTGTTATTTTGCTGTTTTGTGTGTTGAAATGCTTGTTGTCTGTGAATACTGCATTTTTCCTGGTTTTTGCTTTTTTTTTTTCGCCTTGTTCGATGGGGTCCGTGTAGGAAATTATTTTACCAGGATCTTAGATCTACTCACAAGTATGTTTATTAACATCCTAAATAAGAACTTTCTAAAACGATAACTTAAACACATATAAAGTTTAAGAAACCTTACATTGGGTGCAGCGGAATTAAATGACTCCTTCCGTTCAGATCTCTAACACTTGTATCCTTTCTGTAGCAGAGTATTATCAAGATCTGAACCTGGATTTCTTTCTCTGAATCCTTGATGTTGAAACTCCTTTGCTGATGATCTTTCTTCACGATCTTCCTCACTATGATTGAGGTATTGCTTGCTGTGTGTGGGCACTACTCTAATCACTAAGGTAAGTTAAAAATCTGAAGGAAGAAGAGAGAGAGAGGGTGGCGGCCAAGGAAGAGAGAGAAGGCTCAGGTTTTTCTGATTCAGAAGTGTAATTTTCCTGAAGCCTTCACTATCTATTTATAACATTCCACTAGGGTTAGGTTTGAATTATTTGGCATTAAATAATGAAAATATCAATTTAAAAAGCCTACAAAAGTGGCCGGCCATGGCTAGGTGGATTTGGGCCTTGCTTTTTGCAATTTTGCAATTTTAACACTTTTGTATCTGATTTTCTCAAAAATGCCAATTTCCCAATTCAACCATTTAAATGCCAATTCTAACTATTTAATAACTATAAATAATTATTAAATAATATTGTCATTTATCATATTTATTAATTGAACCATACAAAGTATCATAATTAACAAATATGCCCCTATTCACTCTTTCTTTACAATTTCGCCCTTACTTAGTGAAAATTTCACAAATAGACATAGTCTAATTTGTGAATTATAATTGATTAATCAAAACCAATTACATGAGTCTTACAAACAATATTATATCAATTAGTGCGGGGACCATGGGTCTATATAACCGAGCTTCCAATAAGTAGATCAAGAATTTAGCACTAAAATTCACTAACTTATTAATTCTTCGTTGAATCCACGCATAGAACTTAGAATTGCACTCTCAGTATATAGAATGCTCTATATGTTCCACCATATAGTTGTAGATAACTAAATATAAACTTAAATAGGAATATTTAATGAAAAATTTAAATTAAGCTTCAGAAAGAATCTAGATGGTTATAATTCTATATTTAATTAAATACAAGAAAATACATATAGTTTAGCTTAGAATATAAATTCTTTAAACTATGATTTTCTAAATTAATTTCAAAATAAATAAAATTAATTATGTTGCTAATCAATTTTTATAGGTTAAACTAGTGTAATTAACCTAGTACAGTTTATTCAAATCAGGCAAATGGGCCTTCACAATTGGGGTGGTTCATGTGAGGAGGTGTTGGGTTCAGTATGTCGTACCCACTACTATGGCTCCCAACTCTCACACAAGGCCCAAAAGAGAGGAATTTAACCTTAATAAGAACAACTGTTATTAATTGAATAAGCCCAAAAACTAAATGGGCCTAAATAAATTCTATCAAGAACTATGATAATTTATTTTAGCAACAACAACCTATATGCATCTATAATAAAATTAAACACATAGGCTCACACAGGCACACTTTGGATGGGTCCTGGTCATACACAGATGAAAGAAGATTGTAAATATACCTGTTACAAATTATTATCTTGACCAAGGAAGCCATCAGATCAATAGATCTGGCAAAAGTTAACCATCGCTATTTGCAATCAAGTAATAATAGATTTTGAAAACTTACACACAAGCTAAAACACATACTCCTGCAACCAGGTTAGCTCGATAGTTTGATGTAGGATTTATTTAATCTTAAATTAAATTATTAATTTCGAAATAATTAATTAAATAAAAAATAATTTTCGAAAATTTAAAAAAAAAAATTGAATAATTCGAAATTTTAAAAAAAATTTAAATTTAAAATTAAACCTACAATTTTGAAAAATTAGGTTTCAACCAACCTAAATATCATTTCAAAAATTTGCTAACTACTTTTAAAATTCAAATGTTATTTTATAAATAAAAATGAAATAAAAAATTAAAAAAGATAAATGAATATCTTTTTTCAGATTTTAAATGTAATTTAAATAAATAAAATAACAAAATTTAAAAGTTAGCAAAATATCTTACATCTTTTTAAAATTACATGATTATAGTTATCTTATTTTAAATTTAAATAAGGTCAAATTATTTAAAAAAAAATTAAATTTAAAATATTTAAAATCTGACCTTAAATTTAAAAATAAGATAAGATATAATCAAATTTAAAAATAAGATAGATTATTAAGCAAATAAGATAGATACTAACTATTTTTAAATTCAAATTACACTAATATCTTGAATTAAATTTAAAAAATATTAAATCAATTCATAATGATAATTAGAATTGAATTAGGAATAGTAATAGTATAAATATAGAACTACACAAAAAATCGGAAGTTAATTCCACGAAAAAGCATGAAAAATCGAAGAAAAACGAAAAAATTGTGAGCTGTACGGACAGTTTTCGCGATCGCAGGAAAATTTCAGCACAACTCCGATTTTTTTTTGAATTTTCAAAAAATCATAACTAATCCAAATTAAATCGAAATTGAGTTCTGTAAAAAAGTAACTTGCTTAATTTTTTCCATACTATCCAATAAAAATAATTACAGAAACAGATATTCAATTATTTTTAACGAAAATTCACAAACACCAATCAATCATCAAATAACACTCAATACAACATGATACCATCCAAAAACAAACAAAAAATCGTTTTAAAGTCCAAATTTCTTGCAAGTAAATCAATTATCATGGCTCTGAGGCCAGTTGTAGGAAATTATTTTACCAGGATCTTAGATCTACTCACAAGTATGTTTATTAACATCCCAAATAAGAACTTTCTAAAACGATAAATTAAACACATATAAAGTTTAAGAAACCTTACATTGGGTGCAGCGCAATTAAATGACTCCTTCCATTCAGATCTCTAACCCTTGTATCCTTTCTGTAGTAGAGTATTATCAAGGTCTGAACCTGGATTTCTTTCTCTGAATCCTTGATGCTGAAACTCCTTTGCTGATGATCTTTCTTCACGATCTTCCTCACTATGATTGAGGTATTGCTTGCTGTGTGTGGGCACTACTCTAATCACTAAGGTAAGTTCAAAATCTGAAGGAAGAAGAGACAGAGAGAGGGTGGCGGCCAAGAAAGAGAGAGAAGGCTCAGGTTTTTCTGATTCAGAAGTGTAATTTTCCTGAAGCCTTCACTATCTATTTATAGAATTCCACTAAGGTTAGGTTTGAATTATTTGGCATTAAAATAATGAAAATATCAATTAAAAAAGCCTACAAAAGTGGCCGGCCAGGGCTAGGTGGATTTGGGCCTTGCCTTTTGCAATTTTGCAATTTTAACACTTTTGTATTCGATTTTCTCAAAAATACCAATTTCCTAATTCAACCATTTAAATGCCAATTCTAACTATTTAATAACTATAAATAATTATTAAATAATATTTTAATTTATCATATTTATTAATTGAACCATACAAAGTATCATAATTAACAAATATGCCCCTATTCACTCTTTCTTAACAATTTCGCCCTTACTTAGTGAAAATTTCACAAATAGACATAGTCTAATTTGTGAATTATAATTGATTAATCAAAACCAATTACAAGAGTCTTACAAACAATATTATCTCAACTAGTGCGGGGACCATGGGTCTATATAACCGAGCTTCCAATAAGTAGATCAAGAATTTAGCACTAAAATTCACTAACTTATTAATTCTTCGTTGAATCCACGCATAGAACTTAGAATTGCACTCTCAGTATATAGAATGCTCTATATGTTCCACCATATAGACGCATCATTAGTTATCCATTGTTATAATCCTAATTTGATCAATGATCCTCTATATGAATGATCTACACTGTAAAGGGATTAGATTACCGTAACACCCTACTATGTATTTTATCCTTAAAACACTTGACCCCGTATAAATGATATTTCAGGTTAGTGAAATGAGTACTCCACCATTTATGTTCGTTTGGTCAAGCTCGAAGGAGATCATCCTTTGCTTAGTATTCGTCAGATAGAAGCTATAGATTCCATGTTTATGCTAGCGCTCCCACTCAATTGCACTACCGTGTTCCCAAAATGTACGTATCACCCTGACCTAAAAGTAGGCTTAACTAACAAATCAAAGAACACGAATTGCCTTTCAAGATTGAGCCTAATCATAACAGGATTAAGAACATTTGATCTAGGATCAACTTGGTGATATTGACTTGAATAGATTTTACGGTAAGTTTAATTAAATCTAAGTCAAAGTTCAATATCGGTCCCTTCCGATGCATACTCCATGCCTCCAACCTGAGCTTTACTTTAACCAATGTTCTGGAAAGAACATAGTATTTCTCCAAATACAAGTAAACTCTTGTTGTAAATTATCATATCAGTAAAACCCTGTGTCTGATAAATCTAGGAAACTTTATTCACATAGTCATGTTTACTTTCCAATGTGATGACAACACAATAAACATGATCAAGTATGTGAAAAGGGTTTAAGATGAATTTATAAATCAAATGGACAAGCAATTGATAAAGTGAACCAAAACATACACAAATGAATGAAAAATACTTCTGTTTCTTTATTGATGTTGAATAAAATAGATTACATTGAAATGTTTTTTTTTATATAAGGCATAAAACCTAACAGTCCGATGCCCACCTGATGAGTCCATATTTATCTTATAAATATGATTAATTTATTTATTAATATTCTTAAATTGATTCTTTAAATTATTGATTAGTGTGATTTTAATTTGTTAGGTTATTTTAAATACTATTCATCCAGTTAGAGTCTTTTGGAGGAATTTTAATATATTTTGGTGGAAAATAATGGAAGTCGGCAAGCTCGATCGTACAAGGCAGAAATTAATTACAAATTCGGACGAACTTAAAGGCCGAATTGGACTTGGAGCTAAACATAAAAGTTTTAGATCTCGTTCTTAGCTTTCCAGAACATCTTGAATTGTCCAATTCCGAGTAATATTGAGAGAGTTATGGCCAAAATTCTATCAGTCATCGCAGCAGGAAATTTCTAAAAAAAAGATGGCGGAAATAAAGATAAATTTTCAAGAAGAGTTGCGATTTTTATCTTTTGTTTAAAAGATGAGTTATCTTTATCCGAGATATTTCCTAATACTATTATAAATAGAATCCTAATTCTAAGAGGATTTATCTATCCACTATAAATAGAATCCTAATTCTAATAGGATTTAACTAACTTTCCCATTACTATAAATAAGACCTCTTAGACGACAAATGGAGGAGAATCTAAAAAGCTACAAATTAGAGAGAGAAAACTAGAGAGAGAGCAAGGAAGAGACGGAGATCGGCTTTGAAGTGTTCTTCATCATAATTCTTTTTCTTCTCCTTCTACTTTTACTAAATATTATGATTTTGGTTATGTTAATTCCATTTTTGGCATATTTAATTGACAAAAATATTTTATTATTTAATGTATATTTCGGCTGGCATATATTGATATGGTTTCCATATTTGTGTAAATCAAACTTGAAAGGAAAGTTGTCTAGCTTTCCTATTTTTGGAAAAAAGGTAAAAATGGTAAGTTTGGTTACCCATTTCGTTTTTATCTAACCAATTTGTGTAATCGATCTTGTGTTGAGTTTCCCATTTTCTTAGATCGAGTTTCTTGAAGAGAAAATCGGAGCTAGACTTTCCTTTTCTATAAAAGGAAAGTTGTAGTTACCGCCCACGATTCTCGTAGGTACGTAAACGGAAATTCCTGGACTGATTGAAGAATTATTTTAGGGAAGTTTCTAGTGGGTTGAGGTCTTGTTCAGACCGAATGTAAGCTGTCTATGAGATGTATATTCATTATAAATACATCTTATAGCTGCTAGGTTTTGCATCTCTTTCATACACTTAGAATTGCTTTCATATCTTAAGGAAAGAGTGTCTTTGTTTAGTACCTCTCTTGGTACCTCTCTTGTATCTTTGAATTTCATTCATATCTTTAGAAAAGAGAGTCTTTGATTTGTAGAGAAGAGTTGTTCTACTCTTACTCTGTTTATTTGTTGTTTGTATTGTCTTGAGTCTGTATTCAAGTCTACAACGAAGAAAAACAAACAGTGCATAAAAGTAAAAACACACAAGATTTTTGTACGTGGTTTCAACAATCCTTTCAGATTGTTACTAGTCCACGGGGCCACGCCCAGAGATAAGATTCATTAGATCGGTATCAAAAATACAAAGTAATTGACTTATGCATAAATAGACTCCCTCTTATTGTATGCCGCAAGCTTGATGTATTCCACCTACTAACCGAATCTTGATAAAACTCCAAGTGCTCGAACTCCCTTCGATCACCTTGAAGAGTGCTTGAATCCTCCCGATTCAAGGCTTAAAGGCTATCTCCCGAAAGCCTATACAACCATCTCCCGAAGGTTGTGTGCTTGTATCCTCCCGATGCAAGACTTCAAAAGCAATCTCCCGAAAGCTTGTAAATACCCTTCTCCCGAAGGTGCACTGATGTTCTTCTTCGTTGTAGACTTGAATACAGACTCAAGACAATACAAACAACAAATAAACAGAGTAAGAGTAGAACAACTCTTCTCTACAAATCAAAGACTCTCTTTTCTAAAGATATGAATGAAATTCAAAGATACAAGAGAGGTACCAAGAGAGGTACTAAACAAAGACACTCTTTCCTTAAGATATGAAAGCAATTCTAAGTGTATGAAAGAGATGCAAAACCTAGCAGCTATAAGATGTATTTATAATGAATATACATCTCATAGACAGCTTACATTCGGTCTGAACAAGACCTCAACCCACTAGAAACTTCCCTAAAATAATTCTTCAATCGATCCGAGAATTTCCGTTTCGTACCTACGTAATCGTGGGCAGTAACTACAACTTTCCTTTTATAGAAAAGGAAAGTCTAGCTCCGGTTTTCTCTTCAAGAAACCTGATCTAAGAAAATGGGAAACTCAACACAAGATCAGATTACACAGCTGGTTAGATAAAAACGAAATGGGTAACCAAACTTACCATTTTTACCTTTTTTCCAAAAATAGGAAAGCTAGACAACTTTCCTTTCAAGTTTGATTTACACAAATATGGAAACCATATCAATATATGCCAGCCGAAATATACATTAAATAATAAAATATTTTTGTCAATTAAATATGCCAAAAATGGAATTAACAATCTCCCCCTTTGGCACTTTGATTGACAAAATATTTTATTATGAGAAAACCTGCATCAAGTGTTAGAAACCAAAGCAAATAGCTTTTTAAAGATACAAGAGTATAGAAAATACTCCCCCTGGATGAAAGCTCTCTAACACATAAAACATATAACTTTTTTTTGGACGGAAAAGCTTGCAAACCGAAGAACACAACTTTTTAAACAGAAAAGTGTTAAACCACAAACAAGCAACTCCCCCTAAAACCAAGGGTCCAGAGTTGTAACAAAAAGTTCAATAAATCCAAAAAATAATACTACTCCCCCTTTTTGTCTATCAAGGAGCCAAAGATAACAAAAACAAACATGGACAAAGTCATAAGTTCAAATAAACATTAATAAAAAGGAAAAGATAAAAGATTGAACCACTTATTCATCATCATTGGGTCGGAAGTATTTCATGATGCTGTCCATCTTCCTAAGGAGCAAGGCCTGACTGGTCTCCATTCTTCCCAAACGCAAGTTGAATTCTGCCATTTCTGCAGGAGCAGAAGTGGAAGCATCCAAAGACGGGATCATTTGTAAGACCAGGGGAAGCAGACCGAGCCTTTCTTTGAGCAGCTTTTCCTTGAGGCGGCTTCTCAGGAATTTTGAAAGTGGTTCCAACAGCAGGCATCTCAATTGATTCATTCTCAAGAATCAATTCCTCTTGATCAGATAAAATTTTATAGATTAAGTGAGGAAAAATGAGATTGAGCCTAGGTTTCTTACCCTTTCGAAGAGAGACAATTTGCTCCCAAATCATGTCAGCCAAATCAATTTTAGCACCAATGGATTCAAGTATTTGCTTAAATAATCAAACTGGGAATATTAAAATACGGAATTACAGGTTATAATGTCTAGTTCTGAGTAGTTTTCTTTTAGTTAAGGGTTATTTTAAAACCCCGAGACATGAATTCTTAATTTTATTATTGAATGTTAATTTTTAGTTTCCATTATATCAAATTGCTTCTATTCTTCTATGTTCAATGTCATGATTATTGTCTTAATCTTGTTTAGATGGCCACTAAATTAGGTTTTACTTTAATCTACCGTCATCTTAGGATTACTATTCACCTAATAGTCTAGGATTCTAAGTGTTTGTGGCAAATTACAATTTGTGATGAAGAATAGAACCTAGGTTAAATGAATTATATGCTTCATTGATTTGTTGCCTAGATTAGTCTATCTCCATAAATCTCAATGCTTTACCTAAGTTAAATAAATTGCATGCTTCGTGGATTTACTGCTTTAGGTAAAAGAGTTAATTATTGAGCGCTTCGCCTTGATTACATACAATAGGGAGATTGGGATAATTGACTGCTTCAGCGTTATCTGCGAGATTAATAGTTTGATTGGAAACTGAAAATTACATTCTTTAATAGGAATTAGGAATAATTGTTGAGAGTGGCGAATAACCTTTAACTAGTTTCTCATATCGTATTCTTTACTTTAAATTTGTTCTTTTCTTTAATTTTTATTTTTATTCTAATCACCAAAACCCCCCTTTTCTAATTCTTGTTACTAAATTGTGAATAATTTAATAAATATAGTCCTCGTGGGATTGACCCTTACTTACGATTATACTAAAATAATTGGAAGTATTGGAATTAAAAAAATAGTAAATGTGTTGTGACTTACGATGTGCATCACCACCTGATGATTGTCCAATGCATGTGAAAGTTCGATGATTGGGATGAAAGCCCGATTGGGCTGATTAGGGTCCGATGGGTGTTCGATGGGGGGTCGAAAAATGGGTTCGGACTTTTTTTTGATCGGGTCCGATGGAGGGTCCAAAAATGGGTTTATAACCGGCCAAAAATTTGACATTTGACATTGATCCGAACATAAGCTACTCAGGTTTGGTTGATCTTTTGTATGAAGAACTGGATGTTGACAAAGTGCATTATAACTTGAAAATGGAAGTAAATTACAAGTACATGAAAGTCTAAATGTATCGCCCTGAAGTTATTGGAAATGATAAGCGTGCAAGGTACTTTTTGTGTACAGTTACGAAGAAGCCACATGAATTTACTCCCTTGTTTGTGACATTGTTAAAGAAGAATGTTTGTGTCGATCCTAGTCCCACACCAAGATCTGTTAAGGAAACTCGTAGTGAGGTTGGGAGTTTTGTTCCAGAAATAAATCTAAAGGTGTTGGTTGTCGATGTATTACCTGAATTAAACACTATGATGCCGAGTGCTGATATTGTAACACAAATACCCTTCATTGATGGTTTTTTTGATGGTCCAGACCCTGAATGTTATGTTGAGGGCAATGATGACGTAAGAGATGACCAAGGTACAGAGGTCCCTACTGCTGTAGCTTTGAACTTGACTCCACTATCGTACCAAGTACCACCCAGGCCACCGACACAAAAAAGAATGCCCTATAGAGAAAATTGCCAAACACTTGGTACTAGTAGTAGTCGTCTAGGAGAAACCAGTAATGCTAAAGGAACCACTGACAGTACAGGTCCTAATAATTCTAGAGAGACCAATGATACTAATGGTCCTAGTGATGCTAGAGGGACCAATGAGACGGTATTTAGCGATCCATTTTTATTCTTCGACAAGTAACAGTAAATTCAAGGAGAAAATGTTTACAAGAGAAGATATCGAGGATCATAGTCATTATATATCTATGGGTGGCACACCAGACGGGGAGTTACATGTAAGAAAGTTTTTTGGAGACAAATAACATTTAAAGATGGTTGTTGGCTTGTATGCAATGAAGAAAGGGTTTGACTACTTCGTTAGGAAGTCTGATACTGCTGTTTAGTACGTCACATGTAATTATACAGACTGTGGGTGGAGATTTAGAGCGAAGAAGAACATACTTTCTAACATATTTGAGGTGAGTACATTTTATAATGTACATACATGTTCCCTTGATCTTTGAAGAGAAGATAACCGTCAAGCATCACCTTTGATAGTTGCCCATCTAATTAAGGATAAGTTCGAAACTGACGACTCGGATAATTTAGCCTTTGATATAAGGAAAAATATGCACAAGGATTACGGGATCCAAATGAGTTATGAAAAGACATGGAGGTGCAGAGAGAAGGCACTACACCTAGCTCGTGGTACACCTGAAGTGTTGGGTTTTGTGCCCTAAATAAAACTCATTTCAATATAATCAGATTTACTTATTAATAAAGATCAAAAATAACATTTTATGTTGCATGGTTCACATGATTTATTTCATGATTATATGTATATATAATGTGTGAATTCTTTTTAAGTCCTGAACATATGAATTTGTTAAAGATTATAGTGTTGTCAGCACAGTGGAATATAATCTTAATTATATGTTCGAAAGTTTATTCCCTAATTTGTCAGTTCACTGGATTTAGACTGACATGATAATCAGCGATAGGTATTCTTACACCTTGGATAAGTGTTATGTCCTTTCCAGGGCATTAGCAAAGTTTACCAGTATCGGATGTATGGAGTATACATCGGAAGGGACCCATATTGAACTTTGATTAGATATATTAAAACTTACTGTAATATCTATTCAATTCAATATCACTTGTTGATCCTAGATCAAATGACCTTAATCCTGATATGGTTAGGTTCGATCTCAAGAGTACTATACATGTTCTTTGATTTGTTAGTTAAGCCTACTTTTGGGTCAGGGTGATACGTACATTTAAGGAACATGATAATATAATTGAGTGGGAGCGCTACCATAAATATGGAATCTATAACGTCTATAGAAACTTAGAAGTTAAACGATGATATCCTTCGAGCTTGGCTAAACAGAGATAAATGGTGGAGATCTCATTTCACTTTGCTGAAATATCATTTATACGGAGCTAAGTAGTTTAAGGATAAAATACATTGAAGGTGTAACGGTAACTTAGTGCCTTTTCAATGTAGATCATATATTAGAGGGTCATTGATCACATTAGGATTTATAACAATGGATAACTAATGACATGTCTATATCATGGAACATATAGAGCATTCCATATGACTGAGAGTGCAATTCCAAGTTCTAAGTGTGGATTCAATGAGGAATTAATAAGTTAGGAAATTTACTTGGTAAATTCGGTTCGACTTATTGGAAGCTCGGTTATATAGACCCATGGTCCCCATACTAGTTGAGACCATACTGCTTGTAAGACTCAGTTAATTGATTTCAATTAATCAGTTATAATTCTAAAGTTAGACTATGTCTACTTTATGAATTTTCACTAAGCAAGGGCAAAATTGTAAAGAAAAGAGATTCTAGGTTTATTTATTAATTAAGAGACTTTACATGTCTAAATTAATAAATATATTAAATGGCAATATTATTTAATAATTATTTTCAAGTTATTAAATAATTAGAATTGGCATTTAAAAGGTTAAATTGGAAAATTGGCAATTTTGAGAAAATGGGAATGAGAAATAACAAAATGGGAAAGTTGCAAAGTGAGGCCCAATTCCCTTTGTATGGCCGGCCACATTGCAAGACTTTACCATTTTATTTTTTCATTATTTTAATGCCATACAATTCTAACCTAAACCTAGAGGGAATTCTATAAATAGAAAGTGTTGGCTTCAGGAAACACACAACTTTGAACATTGGTTTCTTTCAGAAAAGCCACACGCCTCTCTCTCTCTCTCTCTCTCTCTCTCTCTCTCTCTCTCTCTCCTTTCTTCTCTCTAAATTTCGAATTCCTTTGAGTGATGAGTAGTGCCCACACACATCAAGTGGTACCTCAAACATAGTATGTAAGACTATGGAAAATCTGCATCAAAGAAGGAGAAAAGAAGATCCAGATTCAGATCATGATTATGCTCTGCTACAGAAAGGAATCAAGGGCTAGAGATCTGAATGGAAGGAGTCATAATATTCCGCTGCACCCACTGTAAGGTTTCTTAAACTTTATATGTGTTTATTTTCATTGTTTTAGAATTCATATTAGGATGTTAATCAAACAATGAAAAATACACAAATGAATGAAAGATATTGTCATTTAATATATTCATTAATTAGACATATAAAGTCTCTTAATTAATGAATAAACCTAAAATCTCTTTTCTTTACAATTTCGCCCTTGCTTAGTGAAAATTCATAAACTAGACATAGTCTAACTTTAGAATTATAATTGATTAATCAAAATCAATTAACTGAGTCTTACAAGCAGTATGGTCTCAACTATTATGGGGACCATGGGCCTATATAACCGAGCTTCCAATAAGTCGAACCGAATTTACCAAGTAAATTCCCTAACTTATTAATTCCTCATTGAATCCACACTTAGAACTTGGAATTGCACTCTCAGTCATATAGAACGCTCTATATGTTCCTGTTGGAAATTTTTTTTACCAGGATCTTAGATCTACTCACAAGTATGTTTATTAACACCTTAAATATGAACTTTCTAAAACGATGAAATAAACACATATAAAGTTTAGGAAACCTTACATTGGGTGCAGTGGAATAATATGACTCCTTCCGTTCAGATATCTAGCCCTTGATTCCTTTCTGTAGCAGAGCATTATCAATATCTGAACCTGGATCTCTTTCTCTGAATCTTTGATGCTGAAACCTCCTTCTTGCCGAAAGTCTTTCTTCACGATCTTCCTCACTATGATTGAGGTATCACTTGCTGTGTGTGGGCACTACTCATACACTAAGGATTTTGAAATTCAAGAGGAAGAGAGAGAGAGTGGGTTCCACCAAAGATAGGGAGAGAGAAGGCTCAGGTTTTTCTGATTCAGAAAGTGTCAGAAGAAGTGTAATTTTCCTGAAGCCTTCACTATCTATTTATAGCATTCCACTAGGGTTAGGTTTGAATTATTTGGCATTAAAATAATGAAAATATCAGAGGGAAAAACCCTACAAAAGTGGCCGGCCCTACATAGTGGATTTGGGCCTCACTTTTTGCAATTTTGCAGTATTTTCTCTTCTGCATCTGATTTTCTCAAAAACGCCAATTTTCTAATTCAACCATTTAAATGCCAATTCTAACTATTTAATAACTATAAATAATTATTAAATAATATTGTCATTTATCATATTTATTAATTGAACCATACAAAGTATCATAATTAACAAATATGCCCCTATAAACTCTTTCTTTACAATTTTGCCCTTACTTAGTGAAAAATTCACAAATAGACATAGTCTAATTTGAGAATTATAATTGATTAATCAAAACCAATTACATGAGTCTTACAAGAAATATTATCTCAACTAGTGCGGGGACCATGGGTCTATATAACCGAGCTTCCAATAAGTAGATCAAGAATTTAGCACTAAAATTCACTAACTTATTAATTCTTCGTTGAATCCACGCATAGAACTTAGAATTGCACTCTTAGTTATATAGAATGCTCTATATGTTCCACCATATAGACACATCATTAGTTATCCATTGTTATAATCCTAATGTGATCAATGATCCTCTATATGAATGATCTACACTGTAAAGGGATTAAATTACCGTTACACCCTACAATGTATTTATTCCTTAAAACACTTGACCCCGTATAAATGATATTTCAGCTTATGTGAAATGAGTACTCCACCATTTATGTTCGTTTGGTCAAGCTCGAAGGAGATCATCCTTTGCTTACTATTCGCCAGATAGAAGCTATAGATTCCATGTTTATGATAGCGCTCCCACTCAATTGCACTAGCGTGTTCCCAAAATGTACGTATCACCCTGACCTAAAAGTAGGCTTAACTAACAAATCAAAGAACACGAATAGCCTCTCGAGATTGAGCCTAATCATATCAGGATTAAGATCATTTGATCAAGGATCAACTAGGCGATATTGACTTGAATAGATATTACGGTAAGTTTAATAAATCTAAGTCAAGTTCAATATCGGTCCCTTCCGATGCATACTCCATGCATCCAACCTGAGCTTTACTTTAACCAATGCTCTGGAAAGAACATAGCACTTCTCCAAATGCAAGTAAACTCTTGTTGTAGATTATCATATCAGTAAAACCCTATGTCTGATAAATCTAGGAAACTTGATTCACATAGTCATGTTTACTTTCCAATGTGTTGACGACACAATAAACAGGATCAAGTATGTGAAAAGGGTTTCAGATGAATTTATACATTATGTACATATAATCATGAAATGAATCATGTGAACCATGCAACATTAAATGTTATTTCTGATCTATATTAATAAGTAAATCTGATTATATTGAAATGAGTTTTATTTAGGGCATAAAGCCCAACAGTTCCATGATATAGACACGTCATTAGTTATCCATTGTTATAATCCTAATGTGATCAATGACCCTCTAATAGATGATCTACATTGAAAAGGCACTAAGTTACCGTTACACCTTCAATGTATTTTATCCTTAAAACACTTAGCTATGTATAAATGATATTTCAGCAAAGTGAAATGAGATCTCCACCATTTATCTCTGTTTAGCCAAGCTCGAAGGATATCATCGTTTAACTTCTAAGTTTCTATAGACGTTATAGATTCCATATTTATGGTAGCGCTCCCACTCAATTATATTATCATGTTCCTTAAATGTACGTATCACCCTGACCCAAAAGTAGGCTAAACTAACAAATCAAAGAACATGTATAGTACTCTTGAGATCGAACCTAACCATATTAGGATTAAGGTCATTTGATCTAGGATCAACATGTGATATTGAATTGAATAGATATTATGGTAAGTTTTAATATATCTAATCAAAGTTCAATGTGGGTCCCTTCCGATGTATACTCCATACATCTGATACTGGTAAACTTTGCCAATGTCCTGGAAAAGACATAACACTTTTCCAAGGTCTAAGAATACCTATCGCTGATTATACCATGTCAGTCTAAATCCAGTGTTCTGACAAATCAGGGAATAAACTTTCGAACATATAATTAAGATTATATTCCACTGTGCTGACAACACTATAATCTTTAACAAATTCATATGTTCTGGACTTAAAAAGAATTCATACATTATATATACATATAATCATGAAATAAATCATGTGAACCATGCAACATAAAATGTTATTTCTGATCTTTATTAATAAGTAAATCTGATTATATTGAAATGAGTTTTATTTAGGGCACAAAACCCAACAAACTCCCACTTGCACTAATATAAAACACAATGTGCATTTCAAATAATCATTAACATATTTGTGAGTAGATCTAAGATCCTGGTAAATTAATTCCAACAATTGGCACCAGAGCCATGGTAAATTGATTTGCTTGCAAGAAATTTGGACTTAAAACGATTTGTTTGTGATTTGGATGGTATCATGTTGCTTTGTATATTGATGTTTGATTGTTGTTTGTGAATTCTGGAAACAATAGTTACTTTTTCTGTTTCTGTAATTATTTTTTTTGGATAGTTTGGAAAATTCTAAGCAATTTACTTTTTTACAGAACTCGATTTTGATTTAATTTGAATTAGTTATGAATTTTTGAAAATTGGAAAAATTGGGATGATGCGCACTCTTCCCACGCGTGCGGAATGGCTGCATGCAGCCTCCCTGCGCCGTGAAAGCTCGGCCAGCTCCCCAGATGCGCGCGCGGAATGGTATGCTATGCATACCATCCGTACTGTTCATCAATTTGTTTTTTATTTTCTTCGATTTTTCATGCTATTTCATGGAATTAACTTTCGATTTTTTGTGTAGTTTGGTACATTGATTTTTGTTTTTCAAATTTCAAATCTAATTATCAGAAATAAATTAATTTGATTTTTCAAAATTAATTTTAGATATTAGTGAAATTTGATTTTGAAAATAGAAAAAAAATCAAGTTTTTTTTTTTTTTTGATGAATCAGGAAAATTGTATTAGCTCACAAACTTTTTACATCCTAATAGCACCTGAAAAAAAAAACAGGCCTAAGTTATGTATCTATACAAATTGTACAACGTAAAACAATCAGTTCTATAACAATGACATGAACCATTCTTTGTCTACATTCGAAACTTTTTTAGGCCAAAATAATTCCACTCTTTGAGTCACACCAGCCTTTAACTCTTTACACATTCTCATGTCATCTTGAGTTTCATCATCCCAATAGGACAGATTTCGCATCTTCCATATGTGGTAAATCAAGCTTGCAACAGGAGCCGCTATTACAAGCTTTCTGAAATTGCTCATCTTCGACCTACCAAGCCATCGAATTAGACCCGAGAGGCTAACTGATTGCGGCTTCCATTGCAGCCACTCCTTTACTTGTTGCAGGCACTTCCGGGAAACAGCGCACTCAAAAAACAGATGCATTGATGTTTCAGGCTGTTCTTTACACAACAAACATCCATGATCAGCAAAGATCCCCATCTTGCATAGTCTATCCCTTGTTTTGAGTCTGTGTTGGATAGCTAACCATGCAACAAAACTGTGCTTTGGTGTGTTTAGCCTACCCCATATTTGCTTGTTCCAAAACACCTTCTCTTGAACTGGGTTCAGAAGTTTGTAACCATAGTCAACAGTGTATTTTTGCAGTACCAAATTCCCATTTAGAGCAATCTTGAATTGCTCCTTAAGCCTCATCAAGCTAATCCAGTACCAACTCGATTGACTTGGTGGGATGTGATCCCACCAATCTCCATTATGCAAATATACACTATTTATCCATCTCAACCATAAGCTATCCTCCTTATTGGCTATAGCCCAAAGGTACTTCCCCATTGCAGCTTTATTCCATGCTGAAACATTCCTAAATCCCAACCCACCAGTAGACTTAGGTTGGCAAATAGCTTCCCAAGCCACAAGGCCCGGTCCTTGGTACATGGCATGGCCTTTCCATAGATAATTCCTGCATATAGCTTCTATTCTTTGGATCACCTTCTTCGGCAGTAGCAAAAGTTGGCTCCAATATGTATGGATAGTAAGAAGCACAGAATTTATAAGTGTAACTCTACCTGCAAAAGATAGGTAAGCAAAAATCAAGTTTTTGCTTACCTCTTTTCTTATTTCCTTTAAAATTTGATTATTTATTTTTTAAGGTCAGATATTAATTTTTTTGGTAACTTGACCTTATTTAAAATAAGATCACAATAATCATGATATTTTAAAAGTGGAATTAAGATATTTTTTTGTTAACTTTTTTAAATTTTGTTATTTTTTATTTAAATTAAATTGTAAAATCAGAAAAGGGTATGTATTTACCATTTTCTATTTTATTAAATTTATTAAATAACATGAAATTTAAAACGTAAGTTAACAATTTTTTTGAAATGATATTTAGGTTACTTAAAACCTAATTTTTCAAAATTGTAGGTTTAATTTTTAAATATTTTTTTTAAAAACCGATTTTTTTTTATTTTCGAAATATATTTAAAAAATTAAATAAATCCTACATCCAAATATCCAAATCTAACTTGTTGCAGGAGTATGTATTTTAGATTGTTTGTAAGTTTTCTAAAAGCTATTATTGCTTGATCTAAATTGCCATGGTTAACTTGTTGACAGATCCAATGATCTCATTTTAACCCATGGTTCAATTGTCAATAGGTCAAGTAAATAATTTGTAACAGGTAATTTTTACATTCTTATTTCATCTGTGTATGACCTAGTAACATGATAGGATCCATCCAAATCTGTGTGCATGTGTGAGCCTATATGTTTAATTTCTGTTATAGATACATATAGGTTGTTGTTGCTAAATAAAATGTCATAACTTTATAGATTTTATTTAGGCTCATTTAGTAATGGGCCTATTCAATTAATAACAGTTGTTCATTTTAAGGTTAAATTCCTCTCTTTTGGGCCCTGTGTGAGAGTTGGGAGCCATAGAAGTGGGTACGACATACTGAACCCAGCCCCCCCTCACATGAACAACCCCAATTGTGAAGGCCCATTTGCGTGATTTGGATAACTTTGCTAGGTTAATTATATTAGTTTGACCTAATAAAATTGATTAGCAACATAATTAATTTCATTCTTCCTTGAAATTAATTTAAGAAAAACATAGTTTGATGAATAATATTCTAGAAAACTATATGTATTTTTCTTGTGTTTAATTAAATATAGAATTCTAACCATGTAAATTCTTTCTGAAGCTTAATTTCATAATTTCATTAAATATTCCTATTTAAGTTGAGATTTTGTTATATCTAACAAATCAACTTAGATTTGAATATCTTTTGAATTTCCTATTATAAAATTAAGTTGAGGAATTTTAGGAATTGGTTATTAAGATTCTTTGGATATTTTTTAAGTTGATATTTTATAAATATGGAAAACTTAAAATGGAATATCTTTTAAATTAAGTGGTTACCACTTAATTGTTAATATTTAATTAAGTCATTGGTTGAAGAATATTTAAGTTGGATATTTTAGATCTCTCTAAACAACTTAAATAAGATAGTTTTCAAATTTTTTCCATTTTGAAATTTAACTAAAGTTTTTCTTTAACTTTAATTTGTAATGTTTCATTATTGAGATATGAAATATAAATGATTAAATAAAATACATATTTTAAATAATGAGCTTTAGTCAAGAGAAATTCGATCTCCATTGTTGGTTTTACATAGCTATTGTTTTAGTGAGTAATCCTCCCTAATGGAGGAGCGTTCATTAGCAAGTTAGCACCGTTTAATCTCGAAAGATAAGTGTTCTTATAGTTTTTATATTAGTTTTGACCACCTTAATGGTGGCGACTGTATAAGACTTACAAGAGTATGAAATAATGGTGGAAGCTCATAAGATAGAATTGCCTTGACTCTCGCCTAAACGGGACAACGCTGAATTTCGATCTTGATTGAATAAAAGGTTGCTAGAATGTTTATCATTTTAGATGAATTGACAGCTCTATTCAATGGATGATGCTTTGACTCTCGCCTAAACGGGGCACTGTATCAGTTTGTTGGAAATCTTGGAAAATAAACTATGTTAGATTTAGTATTTTTATAACATATGTGATTATTTGTTATTTTCTGAACTTGTGTATGAATTTATAGAACCAAAACCTTACTTCTGTTTGTTGATATGTTGTAGTGCCAATATGAATAACCCTCACCCCGATCCACTCCTAGTTAGTATCTTAGCAAAAGAACTCAATAGTGTGAAAATGCATCCTGGTAGTTGCATTAACTCGCACCTATTGTTGATGAATCTGAAGTTCCAAAAGGCAAATCTACTTGGAATTGATTTATCAAAGGAACAA
The DNA here is from genome assembly GCF_029168945.1 of Cannabis sativa. Classification (NCBI taxonomy): domain Eukaryota; kingdom Viridiplantae; phylum Streptophyta; class Magnoliopsida; order Rosales; family Cannabaceae; genus Cannabis; species Cannabis sativa. Next base: position 26,535,043 of record NC_083606.1, read on the forward strand.
TGGGTACGACTCATCCTGAATAGTCTTCCTCCGGAGTATGATGGCTTTGTTCTGTATTACTTGTTGAACAATCCTCACTCCTCCGACATGGACAAACTCGAGACTGAGTTGAAGGCCCATGAGCGGAATTTGATTGCAATGGGACCTCCTGGTATTGCAAACTTTAATTAGAGGAAGAGGATTAAGCATGAGGGCTCTAACATAGCTGCTTCTTCAAATACAATTATTAGACATCATGTTCTATGTGCGAATTGTAATGGAAAGGGACATAAAGAAGAACAATGTCCCAGGCTTCTAGACAATTCAAACGAAGGTGATGCTTTTGTCTTTGAATCATGTGTTTTAGAGAATGACAAATCCACTTGGATTGTTGATTCTGGATCTACTAACCATGTATGTTCTTCATTGAAGCTGCTTGAAACTTGGGAGAATCTTCACCCAGATGAGTTAAAGCTAAAAGTTGGAAATGGCGAGTTAGTATCAGTTAAAGCTAGAGGAACGACCCGCATCAAGTTTCATACAAAAAGATTTTTACTTTTACAAAATGTTTTATATATTCCAAACTTTAGTAGAAACTTGATTAGTGTTTCATGTTTACAAACACAATTTTATATATTGAATTTTTCGAGTTCAAATTGTTCCATTTCTCGTGATGGATTTAATATATGTGTTGCTAACATGAAACAAGGGCTTTATGTTCTAAGACCTGATACACAAATCTCACTAAATACTGAACTTTTCATTGTAGCTAAACCTAGAAGCCTTAAGAGAAAATAGATTGATAATGATGATCAAACTTATCTATGACATTTACGTTTAGGTCATATAGGTTTTGATAGACTCAATAGGCTAACCAACGACAGTCCATTGAAAAATGTCGTCTTAGGTGAACTGCCAGTATGGGAGTCATGCCTAGAAGGAAAAATGACCAAACGTTCTTTCTCTGCAAAGGGAGAGCGTGCCAAACAACCCCTAGGGTTAGTGCATTAGATGTTTGCGGACCTCTGAATGTAAAAGCCCGAGGTGGTTATGAGTATTTCGTCACTTTCATTGACGATTTCTCTAGATATAGTTTTCTTTACCTAATGCAAAAGAAATCTGAAACGTTTGAAAAGTTTCAGGAATTTCATGCTTTGGCTCAAAACCAATTAGGTAAAACATTAAAGATCTTGCAAACTGATAGGGGTGGAGAATATATGGATATGCAGTTCAAAGATCATTTAATTGAACTTGGAATTGAATCCCAATATACTGCCCCAAGCACTCCACAACAAAATGGAGTTGTAGAAAAAAGAAATCGCACTCTCTTGGAAATGGTTAGGTCCATGCTGAGTTATTCAACTCTGTCTACATCCTTCGGGGGATATGCTATTTAAATGGCAAACGAAATTTTAAATGTTGTTCCATCTAAAGCAGTCCCTAAGACACCCGTCAAACTATGGAATGGTCGTACACCTAGTTTACACCATTATAGGATTTGGGGGTGCCCTGCTCATGTCTTGAGAAAGAAAGAAGGCAAACTGGAATCGCGAACTAAAGTTTGCATGTTTGTTGGAAATTCTAAAGAGACTAGGGGTGGACTATTTTATAGTCACAAGGATAAGAAAGTGTTTGTTTCTACAAATGCTACTTTTCTTGAAGATAACTATATTAAAGACAACAAACTGATAAGTAAAGTTGTATTAGAGGAAATGCTAACAGACATAGTTCCTTCAAATGTTCCATCCTCTTCTACTCAAGAAGAGGATAATCCCACTCTCTCAGTCGTAGCAACTAAGAAAACTACTACCAAAGCTCCTGTTCAGAAGGTCACCGCTCCTCGTCGTAGTGGGAGGGTTTGTACAAAACCATCTTGTTATGGCTTGGATGGTGAAATCAATATGGTCGTTGGTGACGGTATTGATGACGACCCATTAACCTATAAACAGGCAATGGCAAGTTCGCAACGGAAGCGATGGTCAGCCGACATGGATTTAGAAATGGATTCCATGAAAAAGAACAAAGTCTGGGAATATGTAGATCCACCCGATGACTATCGTCCAATCGGATGCAAATGGGTCTACAAGAAGAAAAGAGGCGCAGTCGAAACTTTTAAAGCTAGACTAGTCGCCAAGGGTTATACCCAAAGAGAAGGTGTGGACTATGAGGAAACTTTTAGTCCTGTCGCCATGCTCAAATCCATCCGAATTCTTCTCTCCATCGCGGCCGCTTTCGATTATGAAATTTGGAAAATGGATGTCAAGACAGCTTTCCTTAATGGGCTTCTTGAAGAAACTATCTATATGGAGCAACCAGAAGGCTATGTTCTTCCCGAGTAGGAAAATAAAGTTTGCAAATTAAATAGGTCTATTTATGGACTTAAGCAAGCTTCTCGCTCATGGAATAAAAGGTTTGATGAGATCATTAAAACCTACGGCTTTCATCAGAATGAAGATGAACCTTGTGTTTACCAACTCAAGGAAGACCAAGTAGTAGTATTCTTGGTCCTTTATGTTGATGACATTTTGATCATTGGCAACAATGTCAAGAAAATGACTCACATCAAGGAATGGCTAGACACTCAATTCGATATGAAAGATTTGGGTGAGGCCGCCTATGTTCTCGGTATTCAGATTATTAGAAACTGGAAGAACAGATCCCTTGCTTTCTCTCAAAAACTTACATTGAGAGAGTTCTAGAGAGATTCTCCATGACTAATACCAATGGGGCAAATATTCCTTCTAGATATGGTATCTGTCTATCTAAGGAACAGTTTCCTACTGATCCTCAAGAGATAGAGGACATGGCAAAAGTTCCATATGCTTCTGCAGTTGGAAGTCTAATGTATGCAATTTTATGCACTAGACCTGGCATCTGCTATGCAGTTGGAATCGTGAGCAGGTATCAGTCAAATTAAGGACAGGAACATTGGAATGTTGTTAAGTATATTTTGAAATACTTAAAGAGTACAAGAAATTATGTATTAGTCTACAAGGGTGGTGCTCTAAATCCCATAGGCTATACAGACTCAGATTTCCAGGCATGTCTTGAAGACAGGAAATCTACATCTGGGATGGTGTTTACTCTTGGGGGTGGAGCAGTGGTTTGGAGAAGTGCAAAACAAACCGCGATTTTGGATTCTACCATGGAGGGAGAATACATAGCTGCAGCTGAAGCAGCTAAAGAGGTTGTCTGGCTTAGAAAGTTCTTCACCAGTCTTGGTGTAGTACCTGGAATGCAAAAGCCTTTAGTCCTGCTTTGTGATAACAATGGAGCAATAGCCAACAGTAAGGAACCTCGGAGCCACAAGAGAAGCAAACATATAGAAAGAAAATATCATATTATCAGAGAATATGTGGCAAGAAGGGATGTACTGGTGGAGAAAGTGGACACACAGGACAACTTAGCTGATCCATTCACCAAAGTCTTGGCAGTGACTGCATTTGAAAAGCACCGTCAGAATTTAGGGTTAATTGAAATGTACTGATTAGTTTTATATTAGTGCAAGTGGGAGTTTGTTGGGTTTTATGCCCTAAATAAAACTCTATTTCAATGTAATCCAGATTATTCAATATCAATAAAGTAACAGAAGTATTTTTCATTCATTTGTGTATGTTTTGGTTCACCTTATCAATTGTTTGTCTATTTGATTTATAAATTCATTCAAACCCTTTTCACATACTTGATCATGTTTATTGTGTTGTCAACACAGTGGAAAGTAAACATGACTATGTGAATAAAGATTCCTAGATTTATCAGAACACTGGGTTTTACTGATATGACAATCTACAACAGAGTTTACTTGCATTTGGAGAAATGCTATGTTCTTTCCAGAACATTGGTTAAAGTAAAGCTTGGGTTGGATGCATGGAGTATGCATTGGGATGGACCAATATTGAACTTTGAATTAGATTTATTAAACTTACCGTAATATATATTCAATTCAATATCACTAAGTTGATCCTAGATCAAATGATCTAAATCCTGATATGATTAGGTTCAATCTCAAGAGTATTATTTGTGTTCTTTGATTTGTTAGTTAAGCCTACTTTTAGGTCAGGGTGATACGTACATTTCGAGAACACGGTAGTGCAATTGAGTGGGAGCGCTAATATAAATATGGAATCTATAGCTTCTATCTAGCGAATAGACAGCAAAGGATGATTTCCTTCGAGCTTAACCAAACGAAAATAAATGGTGGAGTACTCATTTCACTTAGCTGAAATATCATTTATACGGGGTTAAGTGTTTTAAGGATAAAATTCATTGTAGGGTGTTACGGTAATTAAATCCCTTTACAGTGTAATGTTGGAAATTATTTTACCAGGATCTTAGATCTACTCACAAGTATGTTTATTAACACCCTAAATATGAACTTTCTAAAACGATGAAATAAACACATATAAAGTTTAGGAAACCTTACATTGGGTGCAGCGGAATATAATGACTTCTTCCGTTCAGATATCTAGCCCTTGATTCCTTTCTATAGCAGAGCATTATCAATATCTGAACCTGGATCTCTTTCTCTAAATCTTTGATGCTGAAACTCCTTCTTGCTGAAAGTCTTTCTTCACGATCTTCCTCACTATGATTGAGGTATTGCTTGTTGTGTGTGGGCACTACTCTAATCACTAAGATTTTGAAATTCAAGAGGAAGAGAGAGAGAGTGGGTTCGGCCAAAGATAGGGAGAGAGAAGGCTTAGTTTTTTCTGATTCAGAAAGTGTCAGAAAAAAGTGTAATTTTTCTGAAGCCTTCACTATCTATTTACAGCATTCCACTAGGGTTAGGTTTGAATTATTTGGCATTAAAATAATGAAAATATAAGAGGGAAAAACCCTACAAAAGTGGCCGGCCATGCAAGGTGGACTTGGGCCTCACTTTTTGCAATTTTGCAGTTTTATCTTTTCTGCATCTGATTTTCTCAAAAACGCCAATTTTCTAATTCAACCATTTAAATGCCAATTCTAACTATTTAATAACTATAAATAATTATTAAATAATATTGTTATTTATCATATTTATTAATTGAACCATACAAAGTATCATAATTAACAAATATGCCCCTAAAAACTCTTTCTTTACAATTTCGCCCTTACTTAGTGAAAAATTCACAAATAGACATAGTCTAATTTGAGAATTATAATTGATTAATCAAAACCAATTATACGAGTCTTACAAGCAATATTATCTCAACTAGTGCGGGGACCATGGGTCTATATAACCGAGCTTCCAATAAGTAGATCAAGAATTTAGCACTAAAATTCACTAACTTATTAATTCTTCGTTGAATCCACGCATAGAACTTAGAATTGCACTCTCAGTATATAGAATGCTCTATATGTTCCACCATATAGACACATCATTAGTTATCCATTGTTATAATCCTAATGTGATCACTGATCCTCTATATGAATGATCTACACTGTAAAGGGATTAAATTACCGTTACACCCTACAATGTATTTATTCCTTAAAACACTTGACCCCGTATAAATGATATTTCAGCTTATGTGAAATGAGTACTCCACCATTTATTTTCGTTTGGTCAAGCTCGAATAAGATCATCCTTTGCTTACTATTCGCCAGATAGAAGCTATAGATTCCATGTTTATGATAGCGCTCCCACTCAATTGTACTACCGTGTTCCCAAAATGTACGTTTCACCCTGACCTAAAAGTAGGCTTAACTAACAAATCAAAGAACACGAATAACCTTTCAAGATTGAGCCTAATCATATCAGGATTAAGATCATTTGATCTAGGATCAACTAGGAGATATTGACTTGAATAGATATTACGGTAAGTTTAATAAATCTAAGTCAAAGTTCAATATCGGTCCCTTCCGATGCATACTCCATGCATCCAACCTGAGCTTTACTTTAACCAATGCTCTGGAAAGAACATAGCACTTCTCCAAATGCAAGTAAACTCTGTTGTAGATTATCATATCAGTAAAACCCTATGTCTGATAAATCTAGGAAACTTTATTCACATAGTCATGTTTACTTTCCAATGTGTTGACGGCACAATAAACAGGATCAAGTATGTGAAAAGGGTTTCAGATGAATTTATACATTATGTACATATAATCATGAAATAAATCATGTTAACCATGCAACATTAAATGTTATTTCTGATCTATATTAATAAGTAAATCTGATTATATTGAAATGAGTTTTATTTAGGGCATAAAACCCAACAAACTCCCACTTGCACTAATATAAAACAAAAAATGCGTTTCAAATAATCTCAACACCTTGATATACAAATCAAGTGTAGTAGTAGTAAACTCCTCATAATAGGACCTGAAAGGTTGAATTAAACACAACCTTTTCTCCACCATTACTCTTCCTTTAATCACAAAATCATTGATAATGTTAAATTCCTCTCTATATGTCTACTCTCTTGGGATACTGGATTCTATATCTTTGGCAACTACTACTTGGTTAATCAGGAAATTAACACTAGTAGTTTAAGGCAATTTGGAATGATGCCAAAAATGTATAGAACTTTCCTTAGACTGAATAAGTACCTTTCCTGTAACTTTAACATTCAGTCCCTTTCTGGTAGACCTAGAGACTTCAGATAGGTTTTTACACTTCTCCAAAATCACTATTCCACCCCTATAGTAACCACCATCTTATCAGAAAGATTTACTAGCACAAAGGCAAATTTCGAAATCTGATATGGTGTAGTCTAAGAGTTTTAAACACACCCTTATAGACTAACATATAGTTCCTCTTCTTAATCTTAAGATTTACTTGATTGTCTTCCAATGTTCTTCTCCTAGATTAATCTGATACCTACTCATTACTCCCACTCAGCAGTAGGTGTCTGGTCTAAGGCATACATTAGCATATCTGAGACCTCTCACTGTTGATTTAAGAAATTCTTTCATGACTTTATCTTTTCTGGAATAGTTGAAACTTTTCCTTAGATAAATATAATCTATGTTTAAGAAGTTGTGAAGCTTCTATAGATTGCCATTAGAAAGAAAATGATTCAGCATCTTACTAAAGTAAGTTGCTTGCATTAGAGTAAGTAATTACCAGGTATACCACAAGCCATAGGTTTAGATAAACTCAAACCTATAATACTAGGAACATGAAGTTTTGTTAAGTCCATTGAATAGACTTATTAACTAAAATTTCCTTTTATGTCCTTGTAATAGAAAACTTTAGGTTATTCCATGTGACTGGATTAAACCATAGTTCTTTTGGCTTTCTTCTTAGTTTCTTATTTTGAAAATCCATTACTTGTTTAAACTCACAATGGATTTTAATCACTAGTGTCTCCCAAGTCATAAGAAGGTGAGTTCCTAGAAACTCTCCCACTACGACAAGGTACCGTAAATTATGTCTAAGAAAACTAAATGGTATTAACCTCTTTGGTTGTGACAAGACAACAGAGGTAGTGGGATTATAATATGTAAGATGATAGAACACTTTTGGAATCAAGAATTAAATATCTTCTTTATTTGCTACTTGATTTTCAGACTTAGTCATTTTCTTAGAAAAGTAGTATTTGTTTGAACAAACACTTTCTTATCTATTGACAATGGGATGGTCCACCCCTAATCACTTAGAATAGCTAACAAACCATGGTTAATAGTTCTAGCTTTTCTTAAGATTTTGATTAGGTCATCCATGAATCTAGTAGTGATTTACATTAAGTAGCCAACCATTACATCATTCTGAAATTGTATTACCATAGAAGGAATTAGGCAACGACTAGTAACTAATCATCAACATGCAACTCAAAATTTCTGGGGAGGTAAGTTTGGATATAATTCAAAAATCAATTTAATGATCTTTGAACTGCATATCTACTAACTATTTCTCCACCCCTATCAGTTCGCAAGATCTTTAACCACTTACCTTAATGGTTTTAACCATTGCTAGAAATTAATGAAATTTTTCACACATTTCAAAATTCTTGCTAAAAGGTATAATCTAGAGTTACGTTTTAAGAATACAACAAAAAACTCATATCCACCCCTGAATGTACATCCATCTGCGAATGAGATGAACTACTTTCAGGGGATATAGGCATATTAACTCTTTGCAGAGATTGATCTTGTCAAATCCACTATGAACAAGATACAAATGCCATAGATTAAAAAAATGTGGTAGTGTCTATTTATGACATAGGTTTAGTTATACAAAGAGTTCTTAGAATACTGCAAGTGGATCCTGGTCACAGAATACCCAACTCATATTCCATACAGTTTTAATCCATTAATAGAAGATGGATATTAAACACTTGAGAAAGTGTAACTATATTGTATTCTGGAATTAGAAATATAAGAAAATTTCTATTTGGAATCTAAAATTAAAGTCAAAGACTTAAATTTATACCAAATATAATGAGTAATTCTATCTTGGACCAGCACTACTAATACAAACTCTAAGTCATATTTGCCCATACAAGTAGGAGATTTCTAAGATTGAGGATTTATATCAATTGGGAATAGAATTTCGGGATTATAATCATATGCATCATTTAATTTCTTAAGAGAAAATATAATGACATGAAATGATTTATAGACCATTCATCCAATGATATATTATTGAGCTAATTCGAAATGAATAAGTTAAGAGGAATTAGGATAATTTCGTTTATAAATAAGAATCCAACGATGCTTCGATTAGCGAAAGACAAAGTAATCTTATTTATGTAATCTTCTTGTTTCATATTGTAAAAATACTAGTCTAAGGTGTCATCAATTGATGAACAGCTAGATGTTGCATATACAATATTTATCTTTCGAGATCTTACACTATTATGTATGTCTAATGGTGAAAATCCATTAGGGATTTATCTCATTAGAAAAACAAACATGTTAGACAAACAATGAAGATTCGAAATTAAACTACAACTTAATAACAGAAAATAACATGGTTCAATATAAATTCATACACAATTCAGAAATTATAAGCATATAGCAAGTAGGAATGACAAGTGAAAATACTAAAACGTACAATCCTAAATAATTTCCAAGGTTTTTCAACAAACTGATACAGTGTCCCGTTTCGGCGAGAGTCAAAGCATCATCCATTGAATAGAGTTGTCAGCTCATCTAAAATGATAAACATTCTAGCAACCTTTTATTCGATCAAGATTGGAATTCAGCGTTGTCCCGTTTAGGCGAGAGTCAAGGCAATTCTATCTTATGAGCTTCCACCATTGTTTCATAACTTGAAAGTCAAGTATGGTCGCCACCATTAGGGTGATCCATACCATACAAAACACTTACAAACTACTTATCATGCGAGGTTAAACGGTGCGAAATTGCTAATGAACGTTCCTCCATTAGGGAGGATTACTCACTAAAACAAACGCGGTCTAAAACCCACAATGGAGATCGAATGTCTTTCGATTTAAAGCTCATTATTTAAAGTGAGTTGTATTTTCTTTGATTCTCTTTATTTAATTAATTTATTTTAAATATATATTTATTTAAAATTTCCAATTTAGAATGAAAAATTCTAAATATAAATTTTAATTTAATATTTATAAATTTTACTTAGATGGATAAGAAAATACCATGAATTATTTCCATCTTAGTAATAATTTCCAATAAATATTTAGAAAAATATTCAATTTAAGTTGTTGCAAAATTAATATAAATTAATTTACAACTCAAATTTTATTTTCTATAAATATATATTGCATTTCGAAAAATTAAAGTATTTAAGAATACAATTTTCGAAAAATGCATATTAAAATAAAAAATAAATCCTGGAAAAATTATTCTAATTTAATGTTGGCCCAAAATTAATTAATAAAATTAATTTACAACAAAAAATATAATTTTCCTATTTAATTAAATATATATAAGAAAAATTTCAAATATTTAAGTATGATGATGAAAATCAACTTAAATATTAATTTCTATTTAATTAAATACACTAGAAAAATACTTCAAGCAAAAATATCACCTATCTAGATTTTCCTTTGACTAATTAATTCAATTTCTAATAATATATTTTAATACATTTATTTTTAAATTAATCAATTAATGAAAAAATCATCGATTTAAGTTGGTCCAAAATTAAAATAAATAATTTACAACTTTAATCTATTTTTCAAATAAAATTCGAAATTCCAGCATTTAAGAAATGCAGTTTCGAAATTTGATTAATAAAATAAAGAAAAAAAATATATATTTTGAAAATTATTTAAATTTAGTTGAAAAATAAATTTCAACTAAAAATAATTTTCTATTCAATTAAGTGTCATGAAAAAGAAATATTTAAGTATCATGATGAAAATTAACTTAGATATTTAATTTTCAAATTAATTAAATGTATTAAATTCAAGAAATAAATAATTAAGTGTAGAGAAGACTTAATTATTAATCTCTAGTTTAATACTAGGAAAAATATACTTAAAATAAATTGTACCAAAATTAATTATTTAAATAATTAATTTCACAATGTATAATATTTTTCTATTTAATATTAGAAATAATAAGTAGTCTAGAAGTAACTATCTAGAAAATATCTTATTTGACTAAGTATCTTTTTCACAAAATTTAAAAAAAAATATCTAATTTAAGTTGTATTAGAAAAAATCTAGAACTTAAATATTTTTCAAATTTAAATTTCATTAAATATCAAAAATTAAGTTGTAACCACTTAATTTGAAAATATTCCATTTTAAGTTAATATTCGAAAAGATATTAACTTAAAAAATATCTAAAATATTCCATTTTAAGTTAATATTCGAAAAGATATTAACTTAAAAAATATCTAAAGAATCTTAATAACCAATGCCTAAAATTCCTTAACTTAATTTTGAAATTTTAAATCCAAAAGATATTCAGATTTAAGTTGGTTAGTTGAAAATAAATAAATATCAACTTGGAATATTTAATGAAAAATTTAAATTAAGCTCCAGAATGAATCTAGATGGTTATAATTCTATATTTAATCAAATACAAGAAAATACATATAGTTTAGCTTAGAATAAAAATTCTTTAAACTATATTTTTTCTTAAATTAATTTCAAAATAAATGAAATTAATTATGTTGCTAATCAGTTTTATTAGGTTAAACTAGTTTAATTAACCTAGTACAGTTATTCAAATCAGGCAAATGGGCCTTCACAATTGGGGTGGTTCATGTGAGGGGGTGCTGGGTTCAGTATGTCGTACCCACTACTATGGCTCCCAACTCTCACACAAGGCCCAAAAGAGAGGAATTTAACCTTAATAAGAACAGCTGTTATTAATTGAATAGGCCCAAAAACTAAATGGGCCTAAATAAATTCTATCAAGAACTATGATAATTTATTTTAGCAACAACAACCTATATGCATCTATAATAAAATTAAACACATAGGCTCACACAGGCACACTTTGGATGGGTCATATCATGTTGCTAGGTCATACACAGATGAAAGAAGATTGTAAATATACCTGTTATAAATTAATAACTTGACCAAGGGAGCCATCAGATCATTAGATCTGGCAAAAAGTAACTATGGCTATTTGCAATCAAGTAATAATTAATTTAATTTAAGTAACCATGGTTTTGAAAACTTACAAACAAGCTAAAACACATACTCTTGCAACAAGTGAGCTGGATAGTTGGATGTAGGATTTATTTAATTTTAAATTACATAATTAATTTCGAAATAATTAATTAAATAAATAAAATATTTATTTTCAAAAATTTAAAAAAAATTGAAATATTCGAAAATTTAAAAAAAAAATTAAAATTAAACCTACAATTTTGAAAAATTAGGTTTCAACCAACCTAAATATCATTTCAAAATTTGCTAACTACTTTTAAAATTTAAATGTTATTTTATAAATAAAAATTAAATAAAAAATTAAAAAAGATAAATGAATATCTTTTTCAGATTTTAAATGTTATTTGAATAAATAAAATAACAAAATTTAAAAGTTAGCAAAATATCTTATATCTATTTAAAATTACATGATTATAGTTATCTTATTTTAAATTTAAATAAGGTCAAATTATTTAAAAAAATATAATTTAAAAATTTAAAATCCGACCTTAAATTTAAAAATAAGATAAGATATAATCAAATTTAAAAATAAGATAGAAAATTAAGCAAAAAAGATAGATATTAACTATTTTAAATTCAAATTACACTAATATCTTGAATTAAATTTAAAAAATATTAAATTAATTCAAAATGATAATTAGAATTGAATTAGGAATAGTAATAGTATTAATATAGAACTACGCAAAAAATAGGAAGTTAATTCCATGAAAAAGCATGAAAAAACGAAGAAAAACGAAAAAATTGTGAGTTGTACGGACAGTTTTCGCGATCGCAGGAAAATTTCAGCACAGCTCCGATTTTTTTCGAATCTTCAAAAAATCATAACTAATTCAAATTAAATCGAAATTGAGTTCTGTAAAAAAGTAACTTGCTTAATTTTTTCCATAATATCCAATAAAAATAATTCCAGAAACAGAATTGCAATTATTTTTCACGAAAATTTAAAAACATCAATCAATCATCAAATAACACTCAATACAACATGATACCATCCAAAAACAAACAAACAATCGTTTTAAAGTCCAAATTTCTTGCAAGTAAACCAATTAACATGGCTCTGAGGCCAGTTGTTGGAAATTATTTTACCAGGATCTTAGATCTACTCACAAGTATGTTTATTAACACCCTAAATATGAACTTTCTAAAACGATGAAATAAACACATATAAAGTTTAGGAAACCAGTGCAGCGGAATATAATGACTCCTTCCGTTCAGATATCTAGCCCTTGATTCCTTTCTGTAGCAGAGCATTATCAATATCTGAACCTGGATCTCTTTCTCTGAATCTTTGATGCTGAAAGTCCTTCTTGCTGAAAGTCTTTCTTCACGATCTTCCTCACTATGATTGAGGTATTGCTTGCTGTGTGTGGGCACTACTCTAATCACTAAGATTTCGAAATTCAAGAGGAAGAGAGAGAGAGTGGGTTCGGCCAAAGATAGGGAGAGAGAAGGCTCAGTTTTTTCTGATTCAGAAAGTGTCAGAAAAAGTGTAATTTTTTTGAAGCCTTCACTATCTATTTATAGCATTCCACTAGGGTTAGGTTTGAATTATTTGGCATTAAAATGATGAAAATATCAGAGGGAAAAACCCTACAAAAGTGGCCGGCCATGCAAGGTGGACTTGGGCCTCACTTTTTGCAATTTTGCAGTTTTATCTTTTCTGCATCTGATTTTCTCAAAAACGCCAATTTTCTAATTCAACCATTTAAATGCCAATTCTAACTATTTAATAACTATAAATAATTATTAAATAATATTGTCATTTATCATATTTATTAATTGAACCATACAAAGTATCATAATTAACAAATATGCCCCTAAAAACTCTTTCTTTACAATTTTGCCCTTACTTAGTGAAAAATTCACAAATAGACATAGTCTAATTTGAGAATTATAATTGATTAATCAAAACCAATTATATGAGTCTTACAAGCAATATTATCTCAACTAGTGCGGGGACCATGGGTCTATATAACCGAGCTTCCAATAAGTAGATCAAGAATTTAACACTAAAATTCACTAACTTATTAATTCTTCGTTGAATCCACGCATAGAACTTAGAATTGCACTCTCAGTATATAGAATGCTCTATATGTTCCACCATATAGACACATCATTAGTTATCCATTGTTATAATCCTAATGTGATCACTGATCCTCTATATGAATGATCTACACTGTAAAGGGATTAAATTACCGTTACACCCTACAATGTATTTATTCCTTAAAACACTTGACCCCGTATAAATGATATTTCAGCTTATGTGAAATGAGTACTCCACCATTTATGTTCGTTTGGTCAAGCTCGAAAGAGATCATCCTTTGCTTACTATTCGCCAGATAGAAGCTATAGATTCCATGTTTATGATAGCGCTCCCACTCAATTGTACTACCGTGTTCCCAAAATGTACGTTTCACCCTGACCTAAAAGTAGGCTTAACTAACAAATCAAAGAACACGAATAGCCTTTCAAGAGTGAGCCTAATCATATCAGGATTAAGATCATTTGATCTAGGATCAACGAGGCGATATTGACTTGAATAGATATTACGGTAAGTTTAATAAATCTAAGTCAAAGTTCAATATCGGTCCCTTCCGATGCATACTCCATGCATCCAACTTGAGCTTTACTTTAACCAATGCTCTGGAAAGAACATAGCACTTCTCTAAATGCAAGTAAACTCTGTTGTAGATTATCATATGAGTAAAACCCTATGTCTGATAAATCTAGGAAACTTTATTCACATAGTCATGTTTACTTTCCAATGTGTTGACGGCACAATAAACAGGATCAAGTATGTGAAAAGGGTTTCAGATGAATTTATACATTATGTACATATAATCATGAAATAAATCATGTAAACCATGCAACATTGAATGTTATTTTTGATCTATATTAATAAGTAAATCTGATTATATTGAAATGAGTTTTATTTAGGGCATAAAACCCAACATGTAAATCATCCATATAGAGGATCAGTGATCAAATTAGGATTATAACAATGGATAACTAATGACGTGTTTATATGGTGGAACATATAGAGCGTTCTATATAACTGAGAGTGCAATTCTAAGTTCTATGCGTGGATTCAACGAAGAATTAATAAGTCTGTGAATTTAAGTTGTAAATTCTTGATCTGCTTATTGGAAGCTCGGATATATAGACCAATAGTCCCCTCACTAGTTGAGACAATATTACTTGTAAGACTCATTTAATTGATTTTAATTAATCAATTATAATTCTCAACGTTAGACTATGTCTATTTGAGAATTTGTCACTTGTTAAGAGAATTTGAAGGGTATATTTATTAATTGGGAAACTTTGATTAGTTTTATTATTAATAAATAAATGACAATATATTATTTGATAATTAATTATAATTATTAAATAATTAGATTTTACATTCATGTGGTTGAATAAGAGAATTGGCAGTTTTGACAAAATGGGAAACTAGGAATGTAGGAAAAGGAAAGTTGGAAAAGTGGAAGGCCTTGTTTCCACATTGCCTAGGCCGTCCACCTTGCTTCCCTTTTCCCATTTATTTTTCATTTTTTAATGCCAAGTAATTCAATTGGTCTTCTATAAATAGAAGGTAATGGCTTCAGATTTTACATACACTTTGACATTATTTTCTTTCACTCAAAATTCATCTTGAAGCCGCCACTCTCTCTCTCTCTCTACCTTCTCTGTTTTTCGAAATCCTCTAAGTGATAGAGTAGTGCCCACACACATCAAGTAATACCTCAATCATAGTGAGGAAGGCTGTGTAGAATTCAGAGTCAACAAAGAAGGACATTCGGGCTCAGATCTTGATTATACTCTGCGACAGAAAGGAATCAAGGGTTAGAGATCTGAGTGGGAGGAGACATATATTCCGCTGCACCCAATGTAAGATTTCTCTTACTTTTATGTGTTTAATTTTCAATCGTTTTAGAAGTTCATATTTAGGTTGTTAAATCAACATACTTGTGAGTAGATCTAAGATCCTGGTAAATTAATTCCAACACAAAGGCACTACACCTAGCTCGCGGTACACCTGAAGATTCATACTCGAAATTACCTAGTTACTTGCACATGCTAAAGTTGAGAAATCCAGGTACCATCACGAATTTCGTGGTAGAGGATGGTCGCTTCAAGTATTGTTTCTTCTCTCTGGGTCCTTGTATCCGTGGGTTTAGGTTTTGCCGACCTGTTGTATGCATTGATGGGTCTTTCTTGAAGACTAGGTATGGTGGACAAATATTGTGTGCAGTGACACTGGATGCAGGGAGCTATATCTTTCCAATAGCTTTCACTATAGTTGACAGTGAAAACCACAATTCTTGGACCTATTTTATGAGAAAATTGAAAGAAACGATTGGTGATGTTTAGAACTTAGCCTTTGTGTTGGATAGGCATCAAAGCATTGTTCATGCTTTGGAGATCGTGTTCCCTGATACACACCACAGTGCATGCTACCACCACATTATTATGAACATCAACCACAAGTTCAAGACTACGTCTTCACGAATCACATTTACACGTGTGCCTACACGTATTCAAAATAAGAGTTTCACAGAGAATTAGAGAACATTCAGGCATTGAATGTTGCGGTTGCACAATATCTTGAGGAAATTGGATTTGAAAAATGGGTTCAGTCGTAATTTTAAGGGGTACGTTACAATGTAATGACGAGCAACTGGGCTGAGAGCTTCAACAACACAACTAAGGATGCAAGAGGCTTCCGATCACTGCTGCTCTAGCATTCCTGAGGTCGAAAGTCCAACAGTGGTTTGCTACACGAAAAGAAAAAGATGACAATTGGACGAATACCGTAGCACCAGAAATGGAGGAGGACTTGGCATTGCAATTTGAAAAATCTCGGTATTTGAACGTTGACACATGTGGACCTTACACGTTGCAGGTTCACCCTGGAGGAATAGTCAAGACCGGTGGCGTAGTGGACTTGCAGGAACAGACTTGCACTTGCGGCTTGTTCCAGTGCATGAAGTTTTCTTATCCTCATGCATGTGCTGCCGCTCAGCAATGAAGTATTAGCATGTATGCACTATGCTCGCCATATTACACAACAGAATATAGGAGGAGCACATATGAAGGTACAATTATGCCAGTTGGTGACGAGGATGATTGGGAATTGCCTGATGACATAAAGAACATGACAGTTGGAGTGTCTGTTGAGAAACAACCAGTATGGGGACCCAAGAAGCAAAAGGTTGGAAGAATTAAGTCAAATTGAACTGCTTGTAATGGTGAAAGGATTATCATACCACAAAATTGTGGCAAGTGCGGTGCCAAGGGGCACAATAAAAGCACTTGCACATACCGAGGTTAAAAATGAATTTGTAATTTACCTGTACTGGGATGTGTTATACTATTATGTATTGTTATTGAATTCATGTTGGACTTTTTTAAACATTATAATTTGTGGTATTTTCTTTTTTGATAACTATTATAATTTGTGGCATAGTTGGAAGGCCTAAAATTGTTATGAGCTAATAAAAGAACATAATCATGCCAATAAAAGAAACTAGTTACATTGTTATCTTAATAAATACATATATGTTGATAGATGAATATATATATAAAAAAATATAATTGTTCATGCTAAATTTTGGCAAAACAAATCTACACACTACCGCTCTCTAAATTTCTTCATATCGTCATTGTTCACATTAAGAAACGGAAGATCCAGCATTTTATGCTCGATGTGCTTTATTACCTACATCCCGTCATCACCGCTGTATGAGACAATAAAAAGTAATTAAATAAAAGTATGCAAATTAAATTCAAGTTAAATAATAAAAATTAATTGTAATTAAGTTACCTTGATTTCGTCTGTCGTACAATCCTCCCGTCGATGACTTCTGAACTAAAATTTCTAACTTGGCTCTTTAAGACGGTCAATTGAGGCATGACGATCATTTCATGATTCTCGAATAGGCAGGACTGCAGCATCAAAGTTAGGAATAACTCTTCCCACAATGTCAAGTGACTCTTCAATTCATCTGGGGAAATCGATCCAAGGCTCGAGCCAAATATGCTCAACATCCAATGATCAAGGTCTGCCTCTAAAGTCACCCAATGCTTTACACTGTCAAAGAAGAGGGCCATATATATATTCTCTCCTTATTCTTCCAACTGTCCAAGTATTGGGCATCATCCCCTTGAATCAAATCCAATATGTCGTCATCCCACTAAAAGTTAGAGTGGTCATCCCCCGCAGCTTGCAACCGACAATTAACTCCTGATAGGAAAATGTGAGGCAAGATGACACATCTATTTGGATAAAAGTGTTGTCGCCTCCTCATCAAATGAAATGTCGCATCCAAATGCTAAAATATGAAAATTAAATATGTCAGAGATTAAATAAAAAAAAGTTAGATAAAGTCTTTAAAAACCAAAGACGTAAAAAGTCTTAAAAACTTACATCGTCTCCAAGCCATGTCTTCAGAGTATGTAGTTGGAGGAACCAAGCCGAATCGTGTCTACCGGAGAAACACTCCCTCGGGTACTTGTTCCCATTCTAGCCTAGAACCCAGTTGTGAAAAGTTAAGAGCAGCTTTCGATCAACGACTCTAAGTGGGTCCACATTCACAAGTGTCTTTGATGCCTTGGACTTTTTCTTCATTTTAGTGTACTCATCGAACTACGTAGGCCACTTTCTCTTTCTTCGGTTCTCCACTAGTTCTAGAGTTGTCTCTAACACTTGTATCTCAGAATCCTGCGTATCTCCGATGCTGGTAATCTTCGTGTTGTCAGGTGTACAAAACATACCATCATCATCCGATCTATAATCATTTGGGAGAATTATTTCATTTTCTAGTGATTGAGGCTCTTCTTGTGGTTGTGGCTGTGTATCTGGTGTCGACCTTTCAGGATCTAACAGGAGTCTCATTATGGTCTTCAAATGACCCATAATCTATGTTTGTCTTTTTAACATAGCGGTCTGACCTTCCCAAAAAGAAATTTGCTCCCTCTCCACAGTCTCTAACCTTGCCAAAATGGCAGGGTATACTGGTTCACGAGCCTTTGAGGTGCGGGAATAGATGCTGGCGGGCCAAGAGGAGGATCCTCTGATGGTGGAGATGGTGTAGGTGGTTACTGTCTCTAAATATTCGAGCTTCATGTGCCTGCCCTTCTAATGTTGAGGAAAGCTTCTAGGCTTGGCTATGTAGAGCATCTTGAGTTGGTTGCCCATCGTCGCCCAACACTAATTCCTCCAAGTCAACAAATATCGGCCCCTCACCGTCGATGATAGTCCTCATAAACTCTTCCTCATTTTTCTGGGGACATAACATAGAGTACATTGTCAACTGAAAATAAAAACCAATGTCTTATTAGATGGAAATTAAAATAAAATATATATGACTGCAAAGCGTAAAAAAACTTACATTTTTCGAAAACAATCTTATAACTTCATCCTTGCCGAGTGTGGTCTTCTCCTTACTCTCCCAGTTAACCATTCTTGGAAAGCGATGCAATTTCCTCACTCCATATTCATTGCCTAACTCCAAAATGGCCTCATAGGCCCAATACTGCAATGCTGCAATATAGTTGTATGATGAGTATTTCACATCTTTATGAGAAACTCCCTTCTCAATCTTCTTGTGCATCCGATTCTTAACCTCTACAAATTCCATCAACTAGTTGAAGGAGATCTTTCCCCACAGATACTTATAGAAGAATTCTAGGTTATCAACCATTCCTAGCACAAATGGAGGAACAACAGTCTCCTCCTCCTTACCAGTGAGGACGCCCATAACAAACAAGGCCATCCCCAACTTGTACACATCATCAGTTTCTGTGCAACTCTCGAAAGCTTTGTGCAGTTGGCCAAAGCTGATGGATGAATCACCGTTGAAGTACTTAACAATCAACCATTCTGAATTTCCTTTCTCTTCAATATCTTGTTCCGTAGGCTGGGGTAACAAGTTCAACCCCGTCACCAATGCAAACTCGACCTGACTGAATGTGCATGAATAACTGATGGGTCAATGCCCCAAAAAAAATTATCAAATTCCTCTTAAAGAATTGTTTAAATGGGGATTCCTTCACCTTATCCCATAATTGGAACTCGTCAAATTTTGTCTTAATCTTTGGATAATAATAACTTCCACCACGCCAAGTGACACGACCGGTGTAATGCTCTGAGATTAGAATTATAAGGCGTGGTGGTCTTGAATTCTGTAAAAAAAAAATTCAAGTAAGAGATTATGCTGCACACTATCGGGCCTTATATTGGCCTTTATCAGACCAATATCGAACAAAAAATGAAAAATGCATGAAAAAAATTAAAAAATGAAAAATGAAAAAAAAAAAAACAATATCCATCGGGCCTACTTCGGACTGGGTATCAGACCAATATCGGACAAACACAAAAATGCATGAAAAATGAAAAATTAAAAAATATTCATGAAACCATTGGGCAATATCGAGTGTGGTATCGGGCCATCGTCCCATCGGGCCCATCGGGCAGGGTATCGGACCACATCGAGCCCATTCACCCAGCACAGGGCCAAAATGGGGTAAATCGGGCCCTATATCGGCCTATATCGGACCTAGGGGTAAAAAAGGGTGTATCGGGCCTATATCAGCCTATATCGGGCCACTATGGGGTAAATTATCTTCAACCTCCAGCCCATACCCATCGGGCACCCCATCGAACGGGCATCAGACCTGCATCGGTCTCCATGCCTGTAACCCATACACCTGATAAACCCAAATCACACAGATTTCACCCTAAATTTAACCCTAACTAACAGATTTCATAAGAGATTTCACAAGACATTGTAACAAAACAATCGATTTCTACCATAAATCAATAAATCCATCAATTTAAGACCGAAAATTTCATGAAAAAGTTGAAAAAAAACTCACCTTAGACATTGCTGTCGGTGATGGAGTAATCGTTGGTGGGTGGGTCCTCTCCTTTATTCGTCGATCCCCTTGTTTGTCAGTCGGTCCTCTCACTTGTTGGGGCAATTTCGTGTGGGCAGTTAGGGTGTGGGCGGTTAGGGTGTGGGCGACCGAGAGAAAGAGAGAAAGAGAGATGCGATAGGGAAAGAGAGAGGGCTAATTTTGAATGAGGAGGGTAATTTGGGGATATTGGATTTATTGATATATGTTAGCAATATTAAGTATTTTGGGTTTAGGGGAAAAGTTTTCCCCTAATACATGTATAAAAAATCAAAATTTCCTTATTTAATTGGGTTGGATTTTTTTTTTCGTTAAATAACAAAATGGATCTTGTATTTTCTAAAATATTACAAATAGGACATTTACCTCAATTTTCAACATTTTTTTTTTCTTGTCACACTAACTTGAAAATATGTAAACAGTTTTGTTATAACACCTTTAGATGGGGTTATTATTAAGTTTTATTTTAACAAAAAATTAATGTTTTTTTGCAAAAGAAAATATTGTGTTCAAACAACCGAATAGTACAAAACTCGAACTGCTAAATCAACAACAACCTCAAAAACCACAAATCAAAGAGTCCTTAGAGCACTCCCAACAACTTCTCTACTCTATTCTATAAAATACATCACCAAAACTCTACTTTCTCTATTTTACAACACACTTTTACATAATACCCATATATCAACTTCTTTAAAATATATCACAAATATCTTACTTTTTAAAAAATTTATTATGTTTTATTCATTTCAAATAGGGTAAATACCATTTTGGACCCTGTATTTTGCAAAAGTTACAGATTGGACCCTGTGTTTTGTTAAATGACAAAATGGACCCTATATTTTCTAAAATGGTAAAAATAGGACCTTCAGCTTAATTTTAGACAACTTTTTTTATAATACAACTAACTTGAAGATAATTCCTAATACGAACAGATACAAAAAATGTAAACAGTTTTGTCATAGCACTTTTAGATCGAATTATAATTAAACTTTAAAAATCAATTCAGGGTCCTATTTGTACTATTTTAGAAAATACAGGGTCCATTTTGTCATTTAACAAAACACAGGGTCTAATTGGTAACTTTTGCAAAGCACAGGGTCCAAAATAGTATTTACCCTTTCAAATATATAATATTAATATGTACTCATATCCCCATACAAAAATAATTATTAAAACACAAAATAATTAATACAAATATATTTAGAGCAATATATAGTATTCTATAAATGTAGAGCATGAATAGTGTATTTTAAAAAAACTTTAAAATGAAAGAGTTTAGAGTATCTGCTATGGTGTGTTTTTAGTACGGTTCTTTGGAAGTAACTGTGCAATTACTATGTAAAGTAATTACTAGGGTCGTAATTACATAGTTTAGTAATTACACTATATTTTAAAATGCAAGGTGTGTTTGGATATGAAGTGGTAATTACATATGAAATTCTAATATTTTGTTTGGCAAAATAGTCAGTAATTACATGAAAAAATAATATTTTTTAGTAGCTAATGTTTAATATGGAAATTTTTTAGTAATTACACAGTGTAATTACATTCAATTCTCATGGGGGGCCATGAGAATTGGAGAGTGTAATTGGAACCCCTCAATTACTTCTAATTACACAGTTACAGTGTAATTACATGGTCAGACAAACATGTCAAATAGTGTAATTACCTCCAATTACACACAAATCCAATTACATCATGGCTTTCCAAACGTACCCAAATTTTTTAAAGCTTCTCTATTTTAGAGAAGCTGTTGTGAATGCTCTTATAATGTCTAATCATGAGCATCCCTCTTCTTTAATCTAGCAAGGTTCAGACCCAAGACTCTAGCTTTAATGGTTAACTTAATAGAAACACTCACAACTTTAACAGAATTACAAGAAAACTTGAAGACATACTTGTTACAATTACACCATATAGAGTAATAGACCACAAATATAGTGGCATTACAAATGGATTCCTTCAAGTTTGAGTGAGGATTCATACTCCACTGCCTCTACTCATTGAAGTTCGAAGGCAATTGAATTTGACCCAACCAAGCATTTATCTCAGAGATGACTTTCTTTATAAAGAGACAATCAAAGAAGAGGTGTTGGTGAGTCTCTATGATAGCTTCACAAACAAGACATATGCAAGAAGGGAGCTCCAAGAACTTACTATTGATCTCGAAAAGTGGCTAGCTGATAGCGGGGTCGTATTAATTTGATGTTTGCCACATGTTACATAACAAGAATGATAAAATAAATAAGAAAAGGATTTTTATAAAGGTTTGGCCCCCTTAGTTAGCAGGTAATGACCCACTCCCGTTTTAGTTGTATTGATATCAAGAGATAATACTATTCAGATCACTATAGGTGGGATCTAATATAGCTCTATATAAGGCTACAAAGCATGGATCAAGTAGGCAAATCTCTAATGAAGGAGATATTTGACCTTAAAGGCGTGTGAGAAAGAGGAAGAAAGAGCCACTTGGGCGTGTACAAGAGAGAGAGAAGAGAGACTAGGGTTTCAGACTTTGAGGCTAGGATTAAACTTAGGTTTTCTAGGTTAGAGTTAAGGCCTTTATATAGGAGAGCCTAAACCCTAATTTACAACTAAAATCCTTAGATATTTTCATATTAAATTGATTAAATACAAAAAAAACTATATTGCCCCTTGAAAGTAGATATTTTCCATCCAGTTTGTTGGGCTATTAAGGGCCCAATTCGTAGGTAGCTTGTAATCCACGTATCAGGCTATACAAAGAATCCTGCCAGGTCAATCCTGGCCAGCCATCTACCTTTCTAGGTCAATCCTGGCCGGCCATGCTCCTACTAGGTCAATCCTCGCCAGCTATGCTGTAACGCCCCGATTTCCCGAGACGTCACACTAGCTAGTCCGTTTAAAACCATTTAAGATAAAGACAATAAAAGACTTCTTTAATGAAAAATAACTAAGCATGAGATCTCATTATTTTTAAAACAAAACATTTATTTATTCATAACCTTAAAATATAAAGCTTTACAAAAACTATTTGAATCATAATCTTAAATGAAATATTTTTAAACCAAAACATCGTGACAATCCCCTAACATGTAATCCACGCCTCGAGCTCGCCACCCTCACTATATAGTTTTGCCTTTACCTGCACACAGAGTACCCGTGAGCTAACGCCCAGTAAGAAGAGCTATGTAGGACATAACCCCCCCAACCAGATAACATAGTTATAAGTATAACAATATCACAACATCAAATCAATTCATACCATACTTGCATACATATACCAACATATCATATCACATACTATTCTCAAATACAATATAACATCATATCACAATGTATTAATGCATGTTATACTCACACACATAACACATAGTATCTTATCGCACATTGTCCTCACATACGATAATCTACTCCCACTCATGTTGATCAGACATGAAGTGTAACTTTCCCTGCCTTGTGCTGTTCTCACACTCGGCATCCAATAGGGCAATCCCTTATCACAAGTTGTACTCACCCATGATAGGATAACCTACAAGTAAACCCATACAAGCAGCCAAAAATATATCCTGCAGTGCTATGCTCACACCAGCAGCAAAAAACCTATCCTATAAGTGCTATCCTCACACAAACAGTCAAAAGCCTTATCACTATCACACACTAATAACATTAGCATAAAACAACAATCTACCATAAAACATGTAAATACAAACCCATAATACAGTTGTATGTTTCAACATACACCCTGTGCACAGATGTCCACTCTTCTTACCTCAGTTGTTAAGAACACCTTCTTGCTACTCCAAGCACCTCAATAAATTTTCTTGTTGAGGACAAGATCCTCAAATCCCACTGCTTAAGACTTGTTATCTCGTCACTACTACCTATAACAATACATGGTTCAAGGCCCTAACATTAAAATTCGTACTCTTACAGTACAGCAGAAAGATCACTATTTTTGACCAACAAATATACTAATTCAGTGAAAGTTGTCTTCATAAAAATTATAGAAAATTTCATTATCTTTCCAATGATATAAAGATCATTAAAAATGGATTAAAACTTAGGGAGTTATGATTGTTTTACTGAAACTATTTCTGAGAAAGAATATGGAGTAACGAATTACACAACTTAGCAAAAATACAAACTTTTGACATTGAATGGTTCAGAACTAAAAGATAACATCTTCATCAAAGTTTTAGGAAATTAAATTCCCTTTCCAATGATACCAAAATCTTTGAAATTGGAATTTTATTCAAGGAGATATTACAATTTTACCAAAACAGTTTTGCAAGAACAAGATTCAAGAAACGAATCACATAATATTGAATAAAACTAACTTTTTGACATAGTATGACTTCGAATTAACAAAAAGTTTCTTCATAAAACTTATGGGAAATCGAATAAGCTTTCCAACGATATAAAAATCTCTAAAAACGGATCAATATCAAGAGAGATATCGTCACTTTACTGAAACTTGTTTTTCTGAAAACGAAAAAATATAATAGATCCGAACCCTAGATAACATTTAGCATTATTTAGCAAGAAAATATTTCATACCTCTTCACATATTTCTATTCGATGTCTCAAGCCCGCAAGCCTTGATTATAAATCCAAAACTTTAAGAATGAAGGTAGAAAATAAGAAGAATTGTGGAAGGTTTGAGAGGAGCAAACATGAAGAAGAATGAGGCTTTGACTAATTGGTTTGGAGAGGAAAAAATAAAACTAATATTATTAAATCAACAAATATCTAAATTTTTAAATTTTAAAAGTAAGCCCTTTATTTCGTAACTTTAGGCTAAGTTTTCACCTAGAAAAATTCCGAATTATGATATAACTATTTCTACAAAATTTATAGATCTTTGAATTATCTTTCCAATGCCATCGGAATCACCTCAATCGGAGCTCTTAAACTCTAGATATGATCATTTTAGTAAAACAATTTTTAATCCTGCGAATTTATCAAAACCTACGAATTTTTGTGACATTAATTCCATTATAATGTTATTTAATGCACTCATACAATAAATTAAACCCACTAAATAATCTATAAAACTCTAATAGACTTTCATATTGGGCTTTAATTGAGTAATTAACCTAATTCGTAAAAACACCATAATTTTACCTTGACACTTACTATAATTTCAACTATGTTTAGAAATCTATCAATACTATTCTAAGCAATAGTCTCTATTCACTATTAGTAGAAATAAATGAATATTTATTCTCACACAAATTGTATAACAAATAAAATTTAAAATATATGTATATTTTTACCGGGTATTACATTCTACCCTCCTTAAAGAAATTTCGTCCTCGAAATTTAACTACCAAATACACGAGGGACTTCATGTTTGTCACCACTTATTACATGACCTCCTTATCTACCTTATGGACCCAACAAATATGTACTTAACTTTTATCTTATTGGTCAAACTACAACACATATAACATATACAGCCTAATTTAAGTATTGTTATTCCTTTATATATTACTTAAATAACAAACATACTCCATCACAATACTTACATATACGTGCTTTAAATACATAAATTTTGCAATAACATGCTCGTAATTTTATATAAAAAAAAAAACTCTTCTCTTATGAACATCCTTATATGCCACTTGAGAACACATTATACAATACAAAAATAACAAACAACAAGGAGTAGGGTAGAAGAACTTATGCAAACTTCTCTTTAATTGTTCCCATTCTTTCATTGAATGTTAATTTTTTTTTAACTTAATTTCCTCCATAAAGCTACAATTCCGTTATTATAGTTACGTAGCATAATTATTAAGAATGTTGCCCTACACACAACGATCCAATATATCATCAACAAACCGATGTCATTCAAACAGACCACATGTCTTCTATAAATTACATGAACTACATGTAAGCTAAAGATCGTTAAAGGTCTTCTTACACATGCGAGCTAGCCAATATATAGGCTTAGAAGCATACAAGTTAACATACTCTCAGGAATGAGCTACATGCATATCACTATAAAAGAAACATTTACTAATCCATCCAACTAATGAAATATGAATAAAATTTTCTATCAAAATCACTCTTTCTAAGAATAACTCGAGAACGAAAATCGCTTAATCCAATTCTCATATATATTTTTCTTTACTCGCTTAATCATATACCATTTATTTGTACTAAACGAAACCTTTACATATATGTAGGGATCACAACCCTAACATCATACTCATAGCACAATCATAGCAATAACATATAAAAATTATTTCAATCATATCATGTCTTTACCATAACATTGGCATGTCATAGCCATTCCTTACATAACCTGGGCCTAGCCTGGCCTTACAATATCCCGGGCCTAATCGCCCATATAATAACCCGGGCCTATGTAGCCCTACCATTGTTATAAGATAGGGTATCTCTATATTCAACAGTAACATCACTGTATCATACCCCACTATAACAATGTCATACACGAATCAGACAAATGTAGGGTAGGGTATCTCTACATTCAACGGCCTTATCCCGTATCATACCCCACCATAATAATTTCAAACACGACTCAGAAAAATGCAGGGTAGGGTATCTCTACATTCAACGGCCTTACCCCGTATCATACCCCACCATGGTCCCTCACTTTACCTGAGACGTTAGCATACAACTTGCAGCATACAACACACAATATATAAATGCAACATACAACATATACAAGTCAAAACAACCCTAATCAATATATCAATTCATAAACTCATATTGTGTCCATACCACACATTCTCAGTACCACATACATATTCATAATAACAAAGCATAAACCATATTCCAATACATAAAGAGTTTAAATTTATGCAAATAAACACAAACAAAACTATCTAATTTCCTTACGAATCACGGGGCTACTGACTGTCACAATCTATTCTTCTATTATAACCTTAATGATTAGATTTCACCCTTAACCAAAATTCAACTTAATTATTTCTAATAAAAGAGTAGAGCTTAAAATTATCTATCCATTAACACTTAAAAAAAAACAAACTTAAGAACGTACCAATAGTTATATATGTCTAATTTATTAAACCTGAAACATACACTCTCGTTAGAAATACTAATATAACAACTAAATTCTTTTTTTTTCCTAACATACTCTATTCCAATCTGCTTATAACACAATTCCTTTTGAAAAACACTCTTCTTATGCTCCTTATTTATGAAAATAAGTACAACTTATCAAAAATCAAACTTAAATTACGTAATATAGCAATACCTTGAATTTTTTTTTTTCCAAAAATATCTCATAGATCGAATCCTACCCATAAAATTTTAAGACATATTCTTCTAAACACAAAGAAAACTTCTAGTTACACTGAAGATGTAACGCAACATAAAATATGTAAAACTAACATGAACATATTGAAAAAAAACTTACAGTACAGTGAGTCGAGCTCGTCTCGTGGCAATGAACTTTACATGTTAGGGTCAACCACATCCTTTAGGACCGTATTGCTCTGATACCATTTGTAACGTCCCCGCTTCAAGCCTCCATTGGGCCCTTACACCCACAGACTAATGGCTCTTATACACGAGTACGTCACTTTGGCTGCTTCCTGGATTGATGACTGACCCTACAGACCAACACAAGTGTTTCCAGCGTGCTTTGTCCTCACTCACACGCATCCTGGAAAAACTTCCCAGGAGGTCACCCATCCTTGAAATTGCTCCCAAGTCAAGCACGCTTAAATGTGGAGTTCTTTCGTGATGGGCTACCGAAAAACAAGATGCACCTTGTTGACATAGGTAGTACCAATCAATCCATTTAAGCCCTCTTCAACTGTGTAGTCCCATACCTACACAGTCTCAGAATCATCCCACTTGACCTTCCCCAGGCGGTGTGGGGTTGCACAGCTTACCCGGTATTTCCCCTTACGGATCACGGGACTACTGACTGTCACAATCACCCCCCCCTTACGGGGTCCGACGTCCTCGTCGACCACACTTCCGGCTGGGTCAAGGCTCTGATACCATATTGTAACGCCCCGATTTCCCGAGACGTCACACAAGCTAGTCCGTTTAAAACCATTTAAGATAAAGACAATAAAAGACTTCTTTAATGAAAAATAACTAAGCATGAGATCTCATTATTTTTAAAACAAAACATTTATTTATTCATAACCTTAAAATATAAAGCTTTACAAAAACTATTTGAATCATAATCTTAAATGAAATATTTTTAAACCAAAACATCGTGACAATCCCCTAACATGTAATCCACGCCTCGAGCTCGCCACCCTCACTATATAGTTTTGCCTTTACCTGCACACAGAGTACCCGTGAGCTAACGCCCAGTAAGAAGAGCTATGTAGGACATAACCCCCCCAACCAGATAACATAGTCATAAGTATAACAATATCACAACATCAAATCAATTCATACCATACTTGCATACATATACCAACATATCATATCACATACTATTCTCAAATACAATATAACATCATATCACAATGTAATCTTAATGCATGTTATACTCACACACATAACACATAGTATCTTATCGCACATTGTCCTCACATACGATAATCTACTCCCACTCATGTTGATCAGACATGAAGTGTAACTTTCCCTGCCTTGTGCTGTTCTCACACTCGGCATCCAATAGGGCAATCCCTTATCACAAGTTGTACTCACCCATGATAGGATAACCTACAAGTAAACCCATACAAGCAGCCAAAAAAATATCCTGCAGTGCTATGCTCACACCAGCAGCAGAAAACCTATCCTATAAGTGCTATCCTCACACAAACAGTCAAAAGCCTTATCACTATCACACACTAATAACATTAGCATAAAACAACAATCTACCATAAAACATGTAAATACAAACCCATAATACAGTTGTATGTTTCAACATACACCCTGTGCACAGATGTCCACTCTTCTTACCTCAGTTGTTAAGAACACCTTCTTGCTACTCCAAGCACCTCAATAAATTTTCTTGTTGAGGACAAGATCCTCAAATCCCACTGCTTAAGACTTGTTATCTCGTCACTACTACCTATAACAACACATGGTTCAAGGCCCTAACATTAAAATTCGTACTCTTACAGTACAGCAGAAAGATCACTATTTTTGACCAACAAATATACTAATTCAGTGAAAGTTGTCTTCATAAAAATTATAGAAAATTTCATTATCTTTCCAATGATATAAAGATCATTAAAAATGGATTGAAACTGAGGGAGTTATGATTGTTTTACTGAAACTATTTCTGAGAAAGAATATGGAGTAACGAATTACACAACTTAGCAAAAATACAAACTTTTGACATTGAATGGTTCAGAACTAAAAGATAACATCTAAACAAAACTATCTAGGGATGAATACTCACACAAATTGTATCCTATCATGGGTGAGTACATTCCAAATACTCACTGATACAACATTAAGGTACAAATAAAAATCTTATTTGTTAGAAATCTATCAATACTATTCTAAGCAATAGTCTCTATCCACTATTAGTAGAAATAAATGAATATTTATTCTCACACAAATTGTATAACAAATAAAATTTAAAATATATGTATATTTTTACCGGGTATTACATATGCTTCCCGCTAGGTCAATCTTAGTCGGCCATGCTCTTGCCAGGGTCTCACAGGTCATGTTCCTTCCAAGATCTGGCAGGTCATGTTCCTATCAGCATTACCAAGAGGAGGCCAACCTTTGGATGTGGAGGTCAGCCATTGGCAAGTGGAGGCTAGCTTTTTAAACTTTTTCCTTGCAGAGGTCAGGAAATAGAGGCTCCCTTGGTTTGAAAGTTACCTTTTGGCTAACCAACTTGTGCCCAGATCTTGGCCAACCGTACAAGCTCACCCTGGCCGACCTATAGGCTTCTCTTTGCTGGCTAGCCAAGTTGGTACATCTCCTTGATGGCTCACTTCACTCCTCTCGGTTGCTACTTAACGGTTTTGCCATACCTTTTATGGAGACCTTGTCTTGCTATTGGCAAGGTTGTATTCCACATTTACTCTATCTTCACTTACATGGACATGCCACGTTAGGTGGACAAAATTTGGGATAACACTTACTAAGGTGAGCCTGAGTAAGAAGTTGGTCATTTACCATTTGCCACGCTATGAATCTGTGTTTGGGAAGAAATAGTTTATGCTAAATTGTAGCTGCATAATAGACTTTTCCAGCCGAGATTAGGGAGATAGAAATATCTCCCATTTATTTCTTATTAAAACTCTTTATCAAGTGCTTCAGCTTGAAAAGTTTGCTAACTATTCCCCACAGACCACTTTGACTAACTAGTTTAAACTAGTTTTCAAGAACCACCTCTTTATACTAGATGTGCAACATCCAGTGATTGAATAAGCATAATGGCTTGATACCAACTTTGCCTATATCATGTTGCTAGACAAGGCAGAAGGTGTGATCAGATATAATTTCCCAGTTGAAAATTACTTCATTATTTGAAAAAATATCCATCCACATCTCATTGGTAGACACCCTATCAAGCTTAGAGAAGATACGGTCTCCCTTCTCTTGTTTATTGGTCCACATGAACTGTTGGGTTTCGTGCCCTAAATAAAACTAATTTCAATATAATAAGATTTAGTAATTAATAAAAGATCAAAAATAATTCTTTCTTGCATGGATCAAATGATTTATTTCATGATTATGTTTAATGTATAAATTCTATTAAGTCCAGAACATATCTATTCTACATAAAATGTGGCTATATAACAGAATTCTTAGTTTATGAGAAATTATTGGGTGACTTTTTTTTTAAACAAAAAAAAATAATAAATATAATTAATCCACCTAAAGTGTTGCAATTAATAATAAATTTGTTCATATTGTTTATTTTTTTATTAAAAATTTATTTTCAAATTTTGATATTTAGAATTAGTTAAATTTAAATATTATTTTAAATTAAATTTGAATGTTTTGATAGTTAACCGAGCATTTTCATTAATTTCGAAGATAAATTTAGGACGAATAATATTTTTTTTAATTATTATTATAAAATATAATAGTAATTTTTGTTTTTATTTAAATCACTATTATGCTTTCAAATTTCAATGATTATTTCTACATTGAATATTATTAATTTTAAAATTATGATATTAAAAAAAAAACTAAAAACTAAAATAAAATTAACATACGTGACTTGGCATGTAAAATTTATCTAGTATATAAATATGTATATATTTGTACATGACTATAGAGTCATCAACATAGTGGAATATAATCATGATTATAAGTTCAAAAGTTTAATTCCCATGATTTGTCAATTCATTGGATTTAAATTGACATGATAATCGGTGATAAGGTATACTTATGTTAACACAAATTTTCGTTAACCAAATATGAGCCTAAGAGTGATAATCTCACACAAAAAAATAAAAACAGTAAAGGAAAAAATTTGAACACAAAGAATTTTTACTTGGTTTTGCTGTTATAATTCTACATAGTCCACGAGTAAATCTTATTATATTTTTTATGGTTTTTTTAGGGCCTTTTCTCTTATGATTTTTTTGTCCCTTTTTTAATCTAACTTGCCTCTATTTATAATCACATAGTAGGCAGTTAATTACAGAGTTGATCGTAATCTTTACAACATTTATCCCTTGAAATCGTGGGGTTTGATTACGTATCACGTAGTATAAATGCGGTTAATATATGAAAATCACACAGCTCTGATTAATCTGCTTTTACTGGGTTAAAATGATCATGTATTTAAACACTTTTTAAATTATAGCGTTTTGGGATGTCTCGACAGGAACTCAGTACCAATGACCTTGATATCGAGCATGAGCAGTCATTTGAATGTCAGCTTCTGACTTGTCAAGACTATAAGTCTCACTGAAAGATGTTTGAAATTGATTGGTAAAAGTAAGAGGAGCGCACCTTCCTATAGAGAGATAGGCGCCTCGCTTATTAGGTTTTGAGTCCACCCAAGTGTTTTCACAGTTAATATGCATCACTTTTGTCTTCCCAGGTGTAACGAAGTTGATGTCTCGCTTTATGCATCCAATGCCATATGATTTCTCGTTAATACATGAGGCAACAGTTTGTATATGTTTATCTCGCATAAGACCTTATAGTCAGCGAGTTGCAAGTATACTCTGTTATTTCTACATTTAATGAGTTATTCCATTAAAAGTGATTACCGTTGCACGCATCGATCAATATTCCCCTTAACTTGACACATGTCCTCCACTGAAATGGTAGCCGAATTTTGGGTATAATAATTGCCCCTTAAAAAGTGCTTTTTAATAATTACAAAGAGTATTTTTGTCATAATCCCTTTTAGAAAAACCCGTCCTTTGATTTTGGCAATTGTACGGTTTTGAGGGTCAATATTAGTATAAATGAACTGTCTTTTTATCTTCTGCCTCACTCCCAACTGTTAGATTTCCAACCTTTCGCCTTTCCGTTTATTGGGTTTTGAGTATAAAATGGTGGCTAGGCTTGCCATATTCCATAAACTCCTTGTTTTTGGTGAGTTTCATCCAGAAATTGGATTGTCATCCTCTTGCCAAGTTGGCCCATCTAAGTTCAGAAACTTATTCCTCAAAACTCGAAACACCAAAATATACCAACCGCTTTTCCTCTCCGTACGTTTCCAAAAACTTCAAACCTCAGTTTAAATTGGGAACGAAGGATTCCAATACTGAGGATCTTCCGATCAATCCAAACCAAGGAGATGCAGTTGATCGTTACGGACGATCCTCAAAAGAGATTTTCGTGGGTAAGTATCATCCCTCCCAATTGGTGGTCTGATTTGGATTATTATATTTTTTTTGTTGTTGCTCCATTGATCTTTTTGTTGGAAATATTTTACCAGGATCTAGATTTACTACCATGTATGTTTCATTAACATCCTAATATGAATTCTAAAACAATGAAATAAACACATATAAAGTTTAAGAAACCTTACATTGGGTGCAGTGGAATATAATGACTCCTTCCATTCAGATCTCTAGCCTATGATTCCTTTCTGTAGCAGAGCATAATCAAGATCTAAATCTGGATCTCTTTCTCTCCTTCCTTTGATGCTGATTCTCCTTCTTGTTGTCAGGATTCTTCACAGTCTTACACACTATGATTGAGATACCACTTGATGTATGTGGGCACTACTCTATCACTCAAAGGAATTTCGAAATTTGAAGAGAAGAAAAGAGAGAGAGAGGGTAGGCTAGGGCTTTTTCTGAAAGAAACAATATGCAAGTCATGGTTTCCTGAAGCTAACACTTTATATTTATAGAATGCCATCTAGGTTTAGGTTAGAATTGTATGGCATTAAAATAATGGAAAAATAAATGGTAAAGGCTTTGCATAGCGGCCGACCATATAAGGAAATTGGGCCTCACTTTGCAACTTCCCCATTTTGTTATTTTTCAATCCCATTTTCTCAAAAATGCCAATTTTCCAATTTTAACCATTTAAATGCCAATTCTAATTATTTAATAACTTAAAAATAATTATTAAATAATATTATCATTTAATATATTTATTAATTTAGACATATAAAGTATCTTAATTAATAAATAAACTTAGAATCTCTTTTCTTTACAATTTCGCCCTTGCTTAGTGAAAATTCATAAACTAGACATAGTCTAACTTTAGAATTATAATTGATTAATTAAAATCAATTAACTGAGTCTTACAAGAAGTATGGTCTCAACTAGTATGGCGACCATGGGCCTATATTAACCGAGCTTCCAATAAGTCGAACCGAATTTACCAAGTAAATTCCCGAACTTATTAATTCCTTATTGAATCCACACTTAGAACTTGGAATTGCACTCTCAGTCATATAGAACGCTCTATATGTTCCGCGATATAGATACGCTATTAGTTATCCATTGTTATAATCCTAATTCGATCAATGACCCTCTAATAGATGATCTACATTGAATAGGCATTAAGTTACCGTTACACTGTCAATGTATTTTATCCTTAAAACACTTAGCTCCGTATAAATGATATTTCAGCGAAGTAAAATGAGATCTCCACCATTTATCTCTGTTTAGCCAAGCTCGAAGGATATCATCGTTTCACTTCTAAATTCCTATAGAAGTTATAGACTCCATATTTATGTTAGCGCTCCCACTCAATTATATTATCATGTTCCCAAAATGTACGTATCACCCTGACTCAAAAGTAGGCTTAACTAACAAATCAAAGAACATGTATAATACTCTTGAGATCGAACCTAAACATATCAGGATTAAGATCATTTGATCTAGGATCAACGGGTGATATTGAATTGAATAGATATTACGGTAAATTTTAATATATCTAATCAAAGTTCAATACCGGTCCCTTCCGATGTATACTCCATACATCCGATACTGGTAAACTTTGCCAATGCCATGGAAAGGACATAACACTTATCCAAGGTGTAAGAATACCTATCGCTGATTATCATGTCAGTCTAAATCCAGTGAACTGACAAATGAAGGAATAAACTTATGAACATATGATAAAGATTATATTCCACTGTGCTGACAACACTATAATCATTAACAAATTCATATGTTCTGGACTTAAATAGAATTCATACATTATATATATAATCATGAAATAAATCATGTGAACCATGCAACATAAAATGTTATTTTTGATCTTTATTAATAAGTAAATCTGATTATATTGAAATGGGTTTTATTTAGGGCACAAAACCCAACACTTTTATCTCTGGATCTCTACATGAATGGATAGATTTTGAGAGCAAGTTCAGAGGTCCTCCTCAGGCTGACAAGGAATCCAGGAAGAAGGTAATCCCAGTTGGCGTGGTCATAGATTCCACTAAAGAACCCAACTGTCCCAAGACCCAAGCTTGCACAAGAAGACCTTTGGACCAGCCAATTTCTAGTGTTGAAAAATTTCCTGAGGCTGTGAATGATGTCTCGGCTGCAACAAATGGGATCTTTTGATGCGGAGAATGAGGTCAATGCAGAGGTTGAGACCTTTTACGTGTAGACAATCTTTCTCAAGCTACGTGTAGATGGTCTTTCTTGAGCTATGTGTAGACGGTCTTTCTCGAGTTCATCAAACCCCCATGAATAACCTTGTATTCTTTGTTTAGGAAAATGACTTAATGGTTTGCCCCTAGTGGCATTTTTGTAAAGACAAGTTTGTAAACCAACTTGGGTTTTCTTTTATCTTAAATGCCTTGTACTTTTGTTGTTCGAACTTAATATAACTGCCTTTGCTTGCGTTTTTATTCACAATATAAACAACTATATTTTGATCAAATGTAAAGTAATTTTGGGGTTTTCATTGCTCGTAATTTTCCTGTTTAAGTAGTTAGTTATCTACCAAACTTTTGATTTTTGACCAGTTGTCGATTCTGCATCGCAATGACAGTTCTAATTTGCCTTAAGCAAACTTGAATATACTTTTAATGATTTTATCACTTTGTATATTTTTGATTGCTTGTATGAATAGTTATATTATATATCCATTTACTAGGTTTAAGTACTTTTGTCAAGACGTCGCGATGTCTCATTTAGTACTTTCCTATCTTGCACGAACCATTAATATTTAGCTTTGTACGCAAGTTATAGCTTTTTAATTTTCCTTTCTCGTCAGACAGGTTTAAACCAAAAAGTTATGGTGGTTTGATCCCTTTCTCATCAGAAAGGTTTGATCTGATCCCTTCCTCGTCCGAAAGGTTTGATCGAAAACTTTTAAAAAAAATTTAAAGTTATGGGTTTGCATTATATCATGTATTTCTAGATGAATCCCAGTTAATCATACACAAATGCCCCTTAAGTAATTTTAAAGAGTAAAGCATTGCTTCCGAGTCGAATGCTAGCGAGGAGGAAGAGTGTCCCGTTGTCGTCTTCTCGGTAGTTTTGTGAGCCCAGAGTACTTGAGATAGCTCGTCGACCCACATGCCTTTGGCAGCATCTAACTTCTTCTTGATGGTATCCTTCAAGGTTTTATTAACAGCTTCCACTTGTCCATTAGCCTGAGGCCTGGATACTGACGAGAAGCTCTTAATTATTTTGTTCCTCTCGCAGAATTCAGTGAACAAGTCACCATCAAACTGGGTTCTGTTATCAGATACTAT
Source organism: Cannabis sativa (assembly GCF_029168945.1). Classification (NCBI taxonomy): domain Eukaryota; kingdom Viridiplantae; phylum Streptophyta; class Magnoliopsida; order Rosales; family Cannabaceae; genus Cannabis; species Cannabis sativa. The sequence goes on from NC_083606.1 coordinate 26,571,532, forward strand.
CTTCATGGGAATTCCAAACATACAGACAATGTTCTTGGTGACAAAGTCGAGGACATTCTTGCAGGTTATGGAAACAAGAGGTTCAGCCTCAGTCCATTTAGTGAAGAAGTCAACTGCCACTACCGCGTACTTGGCTCCTCCTCGCCCAGCGGGTAGTGCCCCAATTAGATCAATTCCCAATATAGCAAATGGGTAAGGCGAGGTCATCATCCTCTGTTCCATTGGTGGCATGCGAGGTATATGTGAAAACCTCTGACACTTATCACTTTCTTGACAAACTCGTGGGTGTCCTTGTTGATTTCTGGGCAGTAATAGCCTTGCCTAATGATCTTTTTCGATAGGCTTTGCCAACCTGCATGATCCCCACAAAAGCCTTCATGAATTTCTCTGATGATTTTTTTTGCTTCTATAGGGAGAACACACCGAAGTAGAGGCATCGAATAACCTCTTCTGTATAGTTTGCCTTCAATTATTGTGTAGCGAGGCACTGAGTACAAGAGTTTTTGCGCCTCATTTTTGTTAGTTGGAAGTTGTCCGTCAAGTAGATAGTTGATTATAGGAGTCATCCATGTAGGAGAGCTATCTATCATCTCTACGTCTTCCTTTTCACATATACTTGGCTCGCTTAGCATCTCCACCAAACCAAGTTCAATTCATCCAAGTCATTCTGTGAGGCCAGTTTTGCCAAGGCATCAGCGTTAGAGTTTTGTTCTCTTAGAATTTGCTCGATTTTAAAGTAATTTAATACTTCCAAGTTCTTTTGAAACTTCTCTAAATACTTAGCCATTTTCAGGCCCTTGGCGTGGTATTCCCTGAGAACGTGGTTTACAATCTGTTGTGAGTCACTAGGGTAGATGAGATTTTTGACTTTCAACGCCTCGGATATCTTTAAGCCAGCGATCAAGGCTTCATATTCAGCCTGGTTGTTTGATGTGTCAAATTGAAATCTCAAAGCATAATGAAACCTAAAGCCTTCTGGTGAGATTACTATTACCCCTGCACTCGAGCCCTGCTAGTTGGATGCGCCATCCACATATAACTTCCAAGTGTCTGCGTCTCGGTGAACAGGCGAAATTTCTTCTAGAGTTATACCTTCTATTAAGAAGTTTGCGAAGGCTTGGCCCTTGATAGATGTTCGAGGGTGGCATGTTATGTCGAACTGCCCCTGTTCGATTGACCATTTTATCAACCTTCAAGAAGCATCTGGTTTTGATAAAACTTGTCTCAAGGGCTGGTCGGTTAACACTTTTATAAGGTGCGCCTGAAAGTACGACCGAAGTTTGCGAGACGCATGGACTAGGCACAAAGCGAGTTTTTCGAGAGGGGGATATCTAGACTCTGCCCCCAGTAACCTTTTACTTACATAGTAAATAGGTTGATGGTTCTTACCCTCTTCTCGCACTATAGCTACACTAATCACATCTTCCGAGATAGCCAAATAGAGAAGTAACGTTTCTCTAGTTATTAGTTTTGCAAAAACTGGAAGCGTCGCTAGATGCCTTTTTATGTTCTGAAAGGCCTCTTCACACTCTTCTGTCCACTCGAATTTCTTGTTGCCTCGCAATACATTGAAGAATGGCAAACACTTATCAATTGACTTTGAAATGAATTTGTTGAGCGCAACCATCCTTCTCGTTAAGGCTTGTACTTCTTTAGGCTTTGTTGGTGATGGCATGACTATCAATGCCTTAATTTTTTCAGGGTTTGCTTCGATACCCCTCGCGTTAACTATGAATCCCAAAAATTTCCCTATGGATACCCCAAAGGAGCTTTTTTTGGGTTTAACTTCATATTATACTTCTTTAATATTTTGAAGCATTCCGCGAGGTCTGTGGTATGACTCCCACTTTTTACTGACTTTACTAACATATCATCGACGTACACCCCCATGTTCCTTCCAATCTGATTTGTAAACATCTCGTTCACCAATCGTTGATATGTTGCCCCAGCATTCTTCAACCCAAATGGCATGACTTTGTACCAGTAGAGTCCCATGTTGGTTATGAAGCTCGTTTGTTCTTGATCTGGGGCTTACATTTTTCTCTGGTTATATCCAAAGTATGCATCCATAAATGACATAAGCTCGTGCCCAGCAGTTGCATCCACCAACTGGTCGATCCTGGGTAGTGGGAAACAGTCTTTTGGGCATGCCTTATTCAGATCAGAAAAATCAATACAAGTTCTCCTAGTTCTGTTAGGTTTTGGGACAAGAATAGGATTGGCTATCCACGAGGGATAAAACACCTCGCGTATAAAGTTATTGACCAATAACCTGTCCACTTCCTGTTTTAGTGCCCCTTGCCCCTCGGAATCCAAGGGTCTCCTTTTCTGCCTTTTTGCTGGCTAGTTTGGATCGACATTTAAATGATGGCAACTTATACTAGGGCCAATCCCTACCATATCTCCATGGCTCTAGGCGAACTGATCCTGATTCTCCTTTAAGAAACTTATTACCTGCTATTTTAGCTGCTTGTCCAGGTTCTTCCCAATGTAAACACACTTTGTGGGATTTCATGGGTCGAGAACAACTTCTTCCAATTCTTCAATTGGTTTTAATAAGTTTCTTTCATCTTGAGCCTGGGGGTCAAGATCCTCGTCCTTCTTTTCGCTTTTTTCATTCAAGATCGCCATTAACTGATGACTGCCTTTTCTATGCTGTATCTCTATGCGATAGCAGTCTCAAGCTAGCATTCGATCGCCTCGCACCACTCCGACACCCTCTGGTGTTTGAAATTTCAGGGATAGGTGCTTGATCGAACTCACTGCCCCTAGTCCGATCAATGCTGGACGACCTAACAATATATTGTAAGCCGATGGCAGGCCAACAACTAAAAAGTCTTACATAACTGTGGCGGATAGGGGTGCCTCGCCCAAGGTCAATGCGAGCTCGATTAGGCCTAGACTAGCAATACTGTCACTAGTGAAGCCATAGAGATTTACCATACAAGGCCTCAATTTTGGCTTTTTCGAGCCACATCTTCCTTAGTGTTTCCTTATGAAGGATGTTTACTGAGCTTCCTTTATTAAAACCCTCTTTTTCCTTTTATTGGCGAGCTGAATGGTAATCACCAATGGATCGACGTGAGGATATCTTACGTTTTTCTCATCTTCCTCTGTGAGGATGATTGGAGGTTCTTCAGTTTTTACCTTCTTGGAAGGTTCTGGGGCAAATGGCGACTGCTCATTTTTTATTTCTTTCACATATCTCTTTTGGGTGTTGTTGCTCTCCCTTGCGATATGCGACCCTCCCAAAATAACCAGGATGTCCTCTCCTTCAACAGGAGGAAGTTGTAACCCCTAGTTGTTTGAATTGTTGGGTAGACTGGGCTGGTTGTGTCCATTACCCTGTCTCTTCACATACTGCTTGAAGTGGCCCCGAGCGATGAGACTTTCTATCTCATCTTTCAGCCGACGGCATTCTTCGGTTGTGTGACCAATGTACTTATGGTATTTACAATACCTCGTATGATCCCTTTTATGCCTCGCATGCCTCATGGGCTCGGGCTTGCCGAAGGCAACCTTTTACTCATGCGCGAGGTAATTATTTTCCCGAGTTTCATTAAGCTCAGTATAAAGAGTATACACTGGCACGTACTTATCGTGATTCTTCTGTTTTTTTTGTCCTTGGACGATTCCTTAAAATCATCCTTTCTTTTTGAGCCAGAGGCCCCTGAGTTATCAACTCTAGTAGAGACAACACTTGTTGAAACATTGTTGGGTTTTCCTCCTGAGCTTGTTTTCAACAGATTCATCTCTTTTCGAGCTTCCTCTTTTCGGATGAACACCTGAGCCCTTTCGTTGAACTCAGTGATGTTCTTTACTAGACGACCTTGTAAGTCATCCCACAGTTCGGCCCCAGCGGTTGATGGATCAGTAGAAATCCCCGCCTAAAGGGCTGTATCTTGTGTACTATCATCCTGATTTCTAACCCTTGCAGCAGTCGTACTAAAACGACTTTAGTATGCCTTAAGTGTTTCGCCGAGCTCTTGCTTTTATATTAGTTAGTGAGGCTGCCTCGGGTCGTCTATCCCTTGTAGCCTAGAGCTATTTCTTGAAATCCCTTGATAGTTGTTCCCAGGAAGTTATGGAATGGTGAGTAAACTTGTTGAACCAGCTACTTGCTGCTCCAACTAGCGAGGTGGGAAACAAAATACAACGTAAATTATTTTTCACATTACTAGCTCACATTATTGTGTTGAAGTTGTTCAAATGCGAGACTGGATCGGTGGTTCCATCATGCGATGAGACATGCGAGTTTCTAAATCTTAGGGGAAAAGGAGTATTCATGATATCTGGATGGTACGGCTCGAGCTCCCCATATAAGTCGTATCCAAATTGTCTCCCTAATTCCCCCACTTGATATCTCTTGAACTTGTCCTCCAACTCGTCTATTCGCAATTGGATTGGATCCTCTTGCTTTGGACCGAGTTGTTGGTGAAGATTAGGTTTTTTTCGATTCAAGTGGTCTCGCAAATCTGACTGGGAGTAATTACTATCAGACCTCGTTTTACTCACAGATTGACTGACTCGCAGATTTACTGGTTCCCATGCTTTCTTGATCATTAGCTCGTCGAGAACCCTCTCCTCTTTGGATTGATCGGCTGTGGGTCCTTGGATAACCTGAGGTCACACTTGCTTCTTCATGCTCTGTTCTTCCCCCTGAGTGTGGTTTGTCGTATTCCCCCCACTAGGGTTTTTATGAGCCCTTTCTCTATGGGTTCGACAAGAATGCTGGTGATTCCTCGCAGGTGACCTACGTTCCCCAGGTTGAGTTCCAGGGTCTTCCTCATTTCCATGAGGAATTTCTTGTTCATTAGTTTCTGGTTGCCTCCCATTCTCATTTCTATGAGAGGGTTCTGGCTGATCATTTGGATTTTCAGGGGAAATCCCATTTTCCCTCAGTTGTTCTTCCTGGGCATTTTCCTGTCTCCTAGTTCGTGAGCCACAAGGTCTGCCCCGTGGTCTTCTCACTCCAATTTCAGGTTGATTTTGAGTGTTAGTCCCTTGTGCCGCCCAAGCTGCGGCTGCATCACGATCCAATTCAGCGTTCCGCCGTTGTGCCTCCTCCAGGCGGAGTCTAAGATGGCAGTTTTTGTTTCATAAGTGCTCTCTCCCATAGGCTGTGTACCTTCACGATTGAGTCCTTCATCCCTCATTCTAGGATTCTAGCCATTCCCATGATGAGTTCTCCTCGAACATGTCATTCGTGTACTAGGACCAACGTCAGGGTTGGTCCTCTGAGAACGAGTGGTTCAAGTGCTGGGGCCACCCTCAAGTTGAGTCCTCCTGGAGCGGACAGTCCATTTAGACTGTGGGTTGGAAGACCTTCTGAAGCCCATGGGCTCTTTCCCAGAACGGTGATGAGTTTCTTCAAGTGGTGTATTAATGTTTTCTGGGTTTTCAACCATGAAGGAGTGGTTTTTCTTTTTTACAAAAGGAGGGTTTTTTCTGAGCTTTTTCACGAAGGCTCTCAATGAAAGTAACAAACTGTTAACGCGGACTTTCGTTAACCAAACATGAGACTAAGAGTGATAATCTCACACAAAAAATAAAAATAGTAGAGGAAAAAGTTTGAACACAAAGGATTTTTTACGTGGTTTTGCAGTTAAAATTCTACGTAGTCCACGAGTCAATCTTATTAGATTTCTAAAGGTTTTTCAGGGCGTTTTCTCTTATGATTTTTTCGTCCCTTTTTTAATCTAACTTGCGTCTATTTATAATCACATAGTAGGTAGTTAATTACAGAGTTGACCGTAATCTTTACAACATTTATCCCCTAAAATCATGGGATTTGATTACGTATCACGTAGTATAAATGCAGTTAATATTCGAAAATCACACAACTGTGATTAATCTGCTTTTACTGGGTCAAAATGATCATGTATTTAAACACATTTTAAATCATAGCATTCTGGGATGTCTAGACAGGAACTCAGTACCAATGACCTTGATAGCGAGCTGAAGCTTATTCCCCTATCTTTCTAAGGTCAACGATGTACGCCTCGTTGCTTCTTTGTTTAAAAGCTTAATGCTTCATTTTGACAATCGCAGTTCTTATTAACAAATAGTACTTCAGCAATTATTTGAATGTCAGCTTCTGACTTGTCAAGACTATAAGTCTCACTGAAAGATGTCTAAAATATATTGGTGAAAGTAACAGGAGCGCGCCTTCCTATCAAGATAGGCGCGTCGCTTATTAGGTCTTGAGTCCACCCAACTATTATACTTAGTATGTATATTATACACTAAGTGTTTTCACAGTTAATGTGCACCGCTTCCGTCTTCCCAGGTCTAACGAAGTTGATGTCTCGCTTTATGCATCCAATGCCGTATGATTTCTTGTTAATACATGATGCAACATTATGTACATCTTTATCTCGCATAAGATCTTATAGTCAACGAGTTGTAAGTATACTCTGTTACTTCCACATTTAAGGAGTTATTCTATTAAAAGTGATTATTGTTACACGCATCGATCTATATTCCCCTTAACTTGACACGTGTCCTCCACTGAAATGGTAGCCGAATTTTGGGTATAACAACTTACACCTTGGATAAGTGTTATCTCTATTCCAGGGTATTGGCAAAGTTTACCAGTATCGAATGTATGGAGTATACATTGGAAGGGACCGATATTGATCTTGGATAAGATATCATAAACTTACCGTAATATCTTTCTAAGTCAATATCAATGGTTGATCTTAGGTCTATGGATCTTAATCCTGATATGGTTAGGTTCAACTTAGTTGTATTATTTATCTTCTTCAAGTTGTTCGTGGATGCTAACTAATGGTTTTGACAGATATTTACATCTTGGAAACATGGTAGTTCAATTCACTGGGAGTGCTGATCATAGATATGAAATCTATAGCTTCTATAAGTATTTAGAAGTGAAACGATAATTTTCTTCGAGCTTGGGTGAATAAAAATAAATGCTTGAGACCTCTTTTCAGTAATTATATTAATTTACTGAAATATCATCTTACTGAAAAAATAAATCTGTAGCTATCTTTTTTGGCGAAAGGTATAATCTTTAAAACTTTAAAATTCATTTTTTAGTGGAGTTTGAATATGTTAGATATTCATCCGTAGTGAAGTAGGTTCTACGATTAATTGTACTACAGTCGGATAGTGGAATATGCATGTTAGAATAGTTTCATATATCTTAAATATTCATCTGTAGTGAAGTAGGTTCTGTGAATACATGTACTGCGGTCGGCTGGGTGAATAATTTTTGAATTGTTAATGATATTTTGTTATTAATGTATTGTTATATGTGTTTATTAATTATTTTTTTTTTCATGTTTTAAATTTTTGGACTTCGATTACAGTCGTTATGCTATCAAAATTTCGCTAGAATTAGGATAAATTTCAATAAAATGCATAAACTTCACTAATATATATATATATGTGTGTTAATTAATTTAACTAATTATTTACTACACTTATTCAAACAAATAATTGATTAAAGTTTTGTTTTTTTAGAAGTTTTGAAATGGATAGAAATTAGATGAGTATGAATAGATTATCAGCGAAGTATAGTGAAGGTGTTGACCATTTCTTGGACCTTTGTTAGAATTATGTCAAAAATCCTAAATTGGTTCTTTGTCCTTGTCTTAAATGTGGTAACATGGAACGTATGGACATTATTAGGATATATGAACGTTTATTTAGGAATATAATAAACAAGAGTTATAAGGTTTGAGTTTACCACAGGGAAAATAATAGAGTACCGGGCAAGGGAACGTCTAAGTCTAATAAGGTTAAGGGTGTTAACTTAGACTATGAGGATGATCACATTCCAAAAATGATAGGAAATGCACAATTTGAATTAAATTTTGATCCTTTGAAATTTCAATGTTTAGTAGAGGATGCCGAGAAACTTATTTACCCTAATTGTAATAGGTTTACTAAATTATCAACACTTATTAGATTATACACTATTCGATTATAAACACTCATTTCACTAAAATAAGAATTTTAAATTTTAGGGCATAAACAAGTGTTAGTATTTATGCCCTAAAAAGTATGTAAAGACATTTCTATTTATAAATAAGAGTTAAAAATTTTCATATATGCTTGAATGTTAAATTATTAGTATTTAATATGGAATAATTCGTATATAGATTTTTGTTAACTATAAATATTAACCTTAATTGTAGTAAATTAACTACAAAATTGATTATATAAAAATTTATTTATTAAATAAATAAACGACATGAATGTTTTAACGTAGTTTTGAACTTAAATCTTCATAGTCCACGAGTCCATCTTATTAAGGATAATAATATTTGAATACAGAATACAATGATATAAGTAGCAATAATATCTCTTTTGTGCTAGATTTGTCGTTCCCTTTTACCCTAGGTTCTGTCCCTATTTATAGATGTATGGAATGACAGTTATTTCCTTAAGATTTACTCATTCGTAATCGCTCATGAAATGTGGACATTCCCCACATTTTATCTTTGTGCATATGAGATAGTATTAAATATCCGTTGAACCATTCTTTTTCCTTATCCACAGATGGCTATGCTGATAGTGTTAGATTGTTCTCATCGGTTGCACATTATCTTTCTTAACAATCTTTGTAGGAAAAATATTAAGCAATAAGATACAATGCTTCTCGCAGTTCTCTTTTGTTGTTTGAAAGGTATTAGCGAGGCGATTACTTGAATGCGTCAAAAGCGAGGTGAACAAATGTTGTTGTCATTCTTTGAACATACTCACGAGTATGTGGATTGATTAGTTGTAAGCTCTTATTCACAAGTATGTGGATCAATGAGCTGTAAACTCTTTGTTTACTCGTTTTGAAAAACTTTCAGTGTATTCTATTTATCCCGAGATGGACTTGTTGTCTCGCCAATCTCACCTATTAATAGTTATTATTCACATCTCGTTATTACCTATATGGTAGCGAGTGTGAATATTTCTATTAATTGTAATTCCTGAGGCAAGTTATTTAATGTGCATTTAATAATGCACGACTTTGGTTGGTTTGTATTCTTGCCCTGGTACACGTGTCAGCTTCTTATTGGTAGCCGAAATTTGGGTATAATAATTGCCGCCTAGAAAGTGTTTTTTTTTAAAGAAAAAGACTTTTTAAATGTCTTCGATGGTACAATCGTATTTTTATATTTAAAATTTTACATGCTTTTAGTTTGGGGATCCATAACTTTGGCTATGAGAGAGCAAAAAAGTACACCCGTGTTGAGGGTAACAAAGTCTTAGAGACGGACACAAGCGAGTGTATTTTGAGAAGCTCGTCAGTCCACTACAGAGTCTATTAGACAATACCCCCAGCACTCGTAAGCCGATACATTCAAGTGAAGTCTCTGCTTTACAATCTTTAAAAATTAAATATCCAAGATATTTTTCTAACTAAAGTTTCGCTATGCAGGAAGGTGTTCCTAGCAATGGCAAATTTACCTTTAGTACATTGCACTAAATTAAAAAGGGCACTCATATAGGCCTCCGAACAAAGCATATTGATGTCGCCCAATTAGTTACACTGCGGTCGCGGTAGTAAACGGGCTATATGTCGTATCCACAGGGAGGAAAAATACACTCAAAAGGACAGTTAGTAATTTTACGAGAATAAAATAACAACCTTGAATGTGATGTGAGAATATTTGAGAAAATGATTTTTTAAAATTAAACAAGTAATTAAAATGAGAAGTGATCAGAAAATAATTATGGACGACACAAGCTTTGTACATGCAATTATATTTTCATAATAAAATTGATTCTTTAACCTCAACTATAATTCTACACCATTAATTATAGTTGGAAAATGTGTATGATTAAGCTCACTAGAAAAATATGTTCTCTAATTAAATTAATACTACTTCTAAAAATACTATCATATTATATAATTTAAATCGACAAAATACCACCGGCAGAATGCAGTAAAAATCATATAATATAATAAACACTCTAATAATTAATAGCCTAACTTACATAAGAAAAGCATGACTGAACTTATATAAAAGTTACTATTAAATTTAAAGTGCAATTAAGAAGAAGAGAAATTTAATATAACAAATGTGAAAATGAAGAACAAAGAGAATCAATATATTAAAAGAATAAAAATTGCATGAACTTACACTTGAGTCTTGCCAAAGAAATTAGCCTAGAAAAGGCATTGTCTTTACACCAAAATTGATAAAGTAAAATAAAGAAGAAGGAAAGAAAAAGATAAAATTTTGGTATAATAAGACTACTAAAATCTGATGCCTTTTACATTGGATTTGGGTCCTATTTATAGTGAAATATTGCTCCCAAAATTAGTGTTTTCGTGCTCCAAGTAGTGGGCAAAATGGCATTAAATGTTGAAAGAAATGGGGCATGCATGCGCCACTTCTACTGGAGAAAAAGAAATAGTTGGACCACGTAATGAGCTCATAATACTTGTGCATCAATGCTTCAAGTGGAAATTGGTTGGTGGGTTCCACCACTCTTTTGCTTCTGCGGTAGTTTGTTGCTGAGAAATGGAGAGATAGTTGGGATTTATACATCTCTACATAGTATATTGGTCCAATTTTAATGTAGAATGTCAAAAAGTCTCTTTTCAATATTGGGTCATTTGTATAATTGGGCCTGACACTTTATCCTCATTTCTCCTATTTCGCTCAAATCTGAAAAATAATACAAAAATTAAAATAAATTAAATATTTCCAACTAAATAAATTTTACAATTAAAAAATGAAAATATTTAATTAAGTTAATTTAATTTGCACAATGAAAGGGTTAAAATATACAAATTTGAGCTTTAATCACAACCCCTAACTAGCTTATTGCTAGTCTCTAGCAATTCAAGCGAAAGAATAATAATGTCTACATAATATTTTCAGGTCAAAAATAAAATTAAAAATGGCACAATTATTCAAGCAAAATGTTAGTAACAAGCCAATACGAACTATACAAAGTTACCTTGAATAAATCTAGAATTGTGAGTTTGTGCACCAAACTTGAACCTTCTTACCGCAAACCATAACACATAAATACTTTTGAAAAATATACCAAGTAAAAGTCTCAACTCCATTTGCCTCACAGGTATTGAAAATATTTATTCATGGCTAAGGATTTCACTCATGGAGTTGGAAAGTGAAAAGTGAGCACTCGAAAAGGATAGATTAATTTAGGACAAACATTTGAATAAATATTGAAACGAAGATAGATTATGAATTATTTGGACAAACCACCATAAGAGTACCACAAACCAGCTTTTTGGGATTTTTAAACAAAAATAGACACTCTTTTACATTTATTCTAGGAGCCAAAACAAATAAAAAAATGAAATACTACAAACTTTTTTTTTTCTTTTCTATTTTTTTTCAAACAAGAGGCAACATGTTAGACAAATGGATAGAAATGTTGCTCTTGCAATTTTTTTTTTTTTTTTTTTTTTTTTTTTTGTGAACAAGAGGCAACATGTTGGATATAATGATGGAAATGTTGCTCTTGTTTTTTTTTTTTTTTTTGCACATAAAGAAAATAATTACAAAAAGGCTCCTTAATAAGATTTGTCTATAAAAATTATCCCTTAAAGCAACATCCAATGAAACCCTAGTACCATGTCCAAAATAATTATAATCATTTCTAAGAATCAATAAAAATTCAAAAGCTATTTTCTCAAATCTCACCACTCACAAAAACATAAACACTTAAACTTGGTAACTTTTCTAAGCAAATATGTGCTAACAACCATCTTACCACAAAGTTTGGCATGTGCAATTTGTAACTCTAGAAAAATTCTAAGAAACAAAGATAGCAAAAATTGGCTTGAAAATAACATTTTACAAGAATAAATGAGTAATTTTTGAAAATTTTGACCATGAAAATATTAATATGACAAAAATTAAGAAACATGCTTGAATATGCTCACCACCCCAAACTAAAATAAGACAGTGTCCTCAATGTCTAAAGATATAAAAATTAAAAGAATAGGGAAAGAGAACACCTGGAGAGCAAGCAACCATGGATAGCAGCGATATTGATCCTCTAAAAACATAAAAACTGAAAGAAAAAATGATAACAAATAACAAAATAAGATGACAAAGATAAAAGGAAAAAGAGAACAAACCTGTGTACAAGATCGGGAAAGCACTACTCAAGGCTGGTAAACCGGAGCCACGAGGATATCCTCGACAGGCTGGGGCACCCTCTCTATGTAGTGTTTCAGTCTTTGGCCATTCACTTTGAATTTTCTCCCATCGGTTGGGTCTTCGACCTCAACAACACCATGGGGGAAAACAGTTTTTACAATATACGGCCCAGTCCACCGGGATCTCAGTTTCCCAGGGTGGATATGCAGGCGAGTGTCATAAAGATGCACTCGCTGATTTGGCTCAAATTTTTTTCTCAGGATCTGCTTGTCATGAGCCGCTTTTAATTTAGCCTTGTAGATCCTAGAGTTATCATAAGCATCATTCCGTAGCTCCTCAATTTCTGACAATTGAAGCTTACGATTAAGGCCCGCCGCGTTGAGATCAGAATTTAGGCTTTTTACAGCCCAGTATGCTTTATGTTCCAGTTCAACAGGGAGATGGCAGGCCTTGCCATAGACTAGTCTGTAAGGAGACATGCCTAGCTGAGTTTTGTAAGCAGTGCGGTAGGCCCAGAGAGCATCGAGAAGTCGGGAAGACCAATCTTTGCGGTCAGGGTTAACCGTCTTTTCTAAAATTTGCTTAATTTCACGATTAGCTAACTCAGCTTGGCCATTTGTCTGTGGGTGATAAGGCAATGCAACCTTGTGAAGTACACCATACTTTTGCATCAAATGCTCAAAAGAGTGGTTGCAGAAATGGGTGCCTTGATCACTGATGATAGCTCGTGGTGTGCCAAAACGAGATAACACATTTTCTTTTAAGAATTTCACAACAGTTGTGTTATCTGCATTTCAACATGGCACGGCTTCAACCCACTTGGAGACATAGTCTATGGCGAGGAGAATGTAAAGGTAACCAGAAGAAGGTGGGAACGGTCCCATAAAATTAATTCCCCAACAGTCAAATATTTCTATTACGAGCATTGGGTTCAATGGCATCATGTGTCGTCAGGATAGCGCACCTAGTTTCTGGCACCTTTCACAAGATCGACAGAAATTGTTAGTGTCTTTGAACAAAGTTGGCCAGTATAGACCACACTGTAAGATTTTTGCAGCAGTCTTTTTCATAGAAAAATGACCACCACATGCTTCGTTGTGGCAAAAGTTCAAGACACTAAAAATTTCATCATCTGGAATGCAACGTCTCATAATTTGGTCGGGGCAGTACTTGAAAAGATATGGATCATCGTAGTAAAAGTTACGGACCTCGACCAAAAATTTACGTTTATCCTGTGCATTCCAGGAAGCAGGAAGCTCACCAATCACTAAGTAATTAACAATATAAGCGTACCATGGTAACTTAGTGATGGTGTAGAGATGTTCATCAGGGAAGTCATCTCGGATAGTAGGGCCATCAGCGGAATCAGAAAACTCTAAACGAGATAGGTGGTCCGCTACCACATTTTCAACTCCTTTCTTATCCTTGATGGTCAAGTTAAATTCCTGTAACAGAAGGATCCACCTAATTAGGCGTGCCTTAGCATCCTTTTTGGAAAGGAGGTACTTAAGAGCAGAGTGGTCGGTGAAGACCGTGATAGGGGAACCGATCAGGTAGGAACGAAACTTGTCAAGTGCGAATACTACGGCAAGAAACTCTTTCTCAGTAGTAGAATAGTTCATTTGAGCACTGTTAAGAGTTCTACTTGCATAGTATACGACGAAGGGCTTCCCTTCCCTTCGTTGACTAAGGACGGCCCCTATAGCGTAATTGCTAGCATCACACATGATCTCGAATGGCAAGTTCCAATCAGGTGGTTGAATGATAGGGGCAGAAGTGAGTTTGGTGACAAGTGTTTGGAAGGATTCCTCACACTCGGGTGTCCAGTTAAACACCACGTCTTTTGCCAAGAGGTTCGACAAAGGTCGAGCTATCGTCGAAAAATTCTGGATGAACCTCCTATAGAATCCAGCATGCCCAAGAAAGGATCGAACATCCTTAACAGTCTTGGGGGCGGGCAGCTTTGATATGAGTTCAATCTTGGATTGATCAACCTCAATTCCTCGTTGTGAAACAATATGCCCCAAGACTATGCCAGATGGCACCATGAAATGACACTTCTCCCAGTTGAGTACCAAGCCTTTCTCTTTGCATCGTTTAAGCGCAGCTTCCAAATTGAGAAGGCTTGATTCAAATGAATCACCAAAGACTGTCAAATCATCCATATATACTTCCATACAATTCTCGATCATATCACTAAAGATACTCATCATGCAGCGCTGGAAGGTGGCTGGGGCATTACACAGGCCAAATGGCATACGCCGAAAGGCATAGGTACCAAAAGGACAAGTGAATGTGGTCTTTTCCTGATCTTCTAAAGCAATTTCGATTTGGTAGTACCCTGAATAACCATCGAGAAAGTTGTAGAAAGGATGACCTGCCACACGTTCCAAGATTTGATCGATGAATGGAAGTGGGAAATGGTCTTTACAGGTGGCGGCATTTAATTTTCTATAATCAATGCACATGCGCCAACCTGTTGTGACCTTGGTAGGGATGAGTTCTCCCTTATCATTTGGTACCACTGTTACTCCCGATTTCTTGGGAACAACCTGAGTTGGGCTAACCCACTTACTGTCGGCAACAGGATAAAGTATCCCGTAATCCAGAAGCTTCAAGATTTCTGTCTTTACCACTTCCTTCATTGGTGGGTTTAATCTCCTTTGAGGATCACGTCGTGGTATGGCCCCGTCTTCCAATTTAATGTGATGGGAGCAAATCAAAGGACTAATCCCTTTAATGTCAGCTAATGTCCAACCAATTGCTCCTCTTTGCTCTGTGAGCACGTTGATAAGTTGTTGCTCTTGAGTTGCATTAAGGGTGGAGGATATGATGACAGGGAAAGTGTTGTTTGCTCCCAAGAAGACATACTTAAGTTCCTTAGGAAGTGGAGCCAAGTTTGGTTGAGGAGCTTGTACAGTGGATGGTTTTGGTGTTTCCCTATCTTGAGGAAGTCCCTCGAAGATTGGATTCCAAAACATGGTTCTTTTGGTCGGTAATTGATTGATGATTTCAGGGTTGATTTTAGTATTACCCGACTCAAAAATCTCAGAAATTTCAAAGAGGTCATTGAGATGAGTGGAAGTGTATTGTGCTTCTACCTCTTCTGAAATAAGTGTATCCATCAGAAATGATTGGAAACACTCATCGTTATCAGGTGGTTGTTTACCAATGTTGAAAACATTCACCTCTAGAGTCATGTTCCCAAAAGAGATTTTCATGAGACCATTCCTACAATTGATGAGTGCATTTGCTATTGCGAGGAATGGTCGTCCGAGAATGATGGTAATTTTTGACTCTAAGTTGACTTCAGATTGAGTGTCCAAGATGAGAAAATCCACAGGGTAATAGAATTTATCAATTTGAATCAAGACATCTTCAACTATTCCCCGAGGTTTCTTAACTGATCGATCGACCAATTGTAGCACCACAGATGTGGGCTTAAGTTCTCCTAGGCCTAGCTGCAAGTATATGGAATAAGGCATGAGATTTACACTTGCACCTAAGTCCAGGAGGGCTTGGCCAAATTCCTGTTCCCCTATTTGACATGAAATGGTGGGACAACCAGGATCTTTGTATTTAAGCGGTGTCTTGCAGTCGATCACCGCACTAGCTTGTTCTGCCAAGAATGCAGTTTTCTTGACATGGTGCTTCCTTTTGATAGTGCATAGATCCTTGATAACTTTGGCATAAGCCGGTACTTGCTTGATTACATGAAGTAATGGCAAGTTAACCTTAACTTGTGTCAAAAAGTCAAGGATTTCACTATGACTTTCCAGTACCTTTCCAGTGGATTTCAAAGCCTGAGGAAAGGGCACCTTTACTGGAAGGTTCTGTGGCACATCAGCATCTGGAGCGGGCATCGGTACACTAGTGGTCTTAGGTAATGGTGATACCGTACTTTGACCACTTCGGGTAGTAATGGCATTAACCCCTTTGAGATTAGACTCTGAAGGAGTGGAGGTTTGTGCCATATGTTGCCCTTTGGGAGTGATTAGAGGCTGAGCGGGAAGCTTACCACGCTCTTGAATGACTGAAGAATCATTTAACTTTGTTATTTGAATCTTTATGTCCTTCAATTCCTCTATCACCTGAGTGAAATAAGTCCTGAACTCTAGTTGGGATTCTGCGAGAATTTTCATGGAGCTCTCAAGAGAATTCTTTTGTTGATCAGGCCTCCATTGGCTCCCAGATGCTTGATTTTGACTTGTATCCTTCCAACTGAAATTGGGATGGTTACGCCAACCAGGATTGTATGTGTTGGAGTAGGCATTATAAGGCTTCTTGTAATCCCCTCAGGCATTACACTGTTCCTCATCTCCTCCCCTTAACATACTAAGACTAGGGCACTCCTGTGGTTGATGATCAGTCCCTCCACAAATGAAGCATGGTTCTTGCTTTTCCACTTTTGCAGCCATCTGGAGTGCTTTACCTTCTTGAGTTTTGAAAGCCTCAAATTATTTTTTCAAAGCTTCAAGTTGAGCTTTCACACTGTCCTCCTCCTTCAATTGGTAGACTCCGGCTGTTCGTGGCTTGTCCGTAGGACTGGGCGCACTCCATGTGTATGATTTTTCAGAAATTTCTTCAAGATATTCCAAGGCTTCTTTGGGATCTTTCTGTAGGAAGTCGCCATTGCACATCATTTGTACGAATTGTCTTTTGTCGACTGTGAGACCGTCGTAGAAATAGCTGACAAGACGCCAACTTTCGTATCCATGATGTGGGCACTGGCCCATCAAATCTTTAAACCTCTCCCAGACCTGATGAAACGTTTCATGGTCCTTTTGGGTGAAGGTAGAGATTTGCCTCTTAAGGCTGCTAGTCTTATGGGGTGGGAAAAATTTAGAGAAAAATGCTTTTGTCATTTTGTCCCAAGTCCCAATAGACCTTGGCCTTAAGGAATATAACCAGCTTTTGGCTTTATCCTTGAGTGAGAAAGGAAAGAACTTCAATCTCACCAAGTTAACGATGTCAGCTTGGTTGTTGAATGTGGCCACCACCTCTTCGAAGGCCTGAATATGCACATATGGACTCTCATTTTCCATACCATGAAAGGTTGGTAAAAGTTGAATCATGCCAGGTTTGAAATCGAAGTTGGGCATATTCAGGGGATACATTATGCATGAAGGTGTGGCCATACGCGTAGGATGTAGATAATCCTGTAGCGTTCTTGGTTGGATTTCCTGTTGTTGAGCCATCATTGGAAGTGCAGGAAGTATGGGTGATGGTGGTGAATGAGAACGAGTGGAAGAAGACGATTTAGGAGAGTTTTCTAAAATTTCAATTTGTTGTTTTACAAATCTCCCTAATTTGTCTCTATTTCGTGACATTCACTTTTTTTTTTTGTATATTTTCACTTGTTAAATAATGTAAATTACAACTATGTAATAATGCAAGGGTATTGACACAAGATATTCCCAGGCCGATTGGGAAGGTTGCCAAGGTACCGCTTCGTCCCACACTTTTACTAGAACTCCCCGGGGTTGCTAGAAAGTATTGAGGGTACTCTACCACAAACCTTTAAAGCCAATCTTTCTTAGACAGAATAATCTCAGTTTGTACCACTTTTACCATTATACAATTTTTCTCAACACTAAAAAAAATTATTTTTTTAAGTTAAAGGACTAATATTAATTTAAAAAAATAAAAATAATAAAGAGAAAAAAAAAAGTCTAATCCTAAATCTGAAAGTGTTCGAAAAAAAAATAAAGTGTAAAATAAAAACTAAAAAAAATAATATATATGATATAAAAAAAATAATATATATATAAAATTAACTAGATGATATTTTTTTTTTACTAATAAAAAAAAAATTATACAGAATAATGATAATAAAAAAAAAACTAATCCTAATTATATAAATTGTAGTAATACTAAAATAAAAAGAAACTAACGGAAAAAAAAAATAACGCTATTTTTTGTTCAAGATAAGTGCATCGAATAAAAAAAAATCCAAATTATATATGCAACATATGGTTTTTTTTTAAAACTAATTAAAAAAAAATATACATACACTATATTAACTAATTTTTTTTTTTAAATAAACCAACAAAGAGAGAAACAAATAATGAAAGATAATAAAAAAAAATAAACTACTATACTAACCTCTTGTAGCGCAGAAACCTCCCCGGCAACGGCGCCAAAAATTGATGTCGCCCAATTAGTTACACTGCGGTCGCGGTAGTAAACGGGCTATATGTCGTATCCACAGGGAGGAAAAATACACTCAAAAGGACAGTTAGTAATTTTACGAGAATAAAATAAGAACCTTGAATGTGATGTGAGAATATTTGAGAAAATGATTTTTCAAAATTAAACAAGTAATTAAAATGAGAAGTGATCAGAAAATAATTATGGAAGACACAAGCTTTGTACATGCAATTATATTTTCATAATAAAATTGATTCTTTAACCTCAACTATAATTCTACACCATTAATTATAGTTGGAAAATGTGTATGATTAAGCTCACTAGAAAAATATGTTCTCTAATTAAATCAATACTACTTCTAAAAATACTATCATATTATATAATTTAAATCGACAAAATACCAGCGGCAGAATGCAGTAAAAATCATATAATATAATAAACACTCTAATAATTAATAGCCTAACTTACATAAGAAAAGCATGACTGAACTTATATAAAAGTTACTATTAAATTTAAAGTGCAATTAAGAAGAAGAGAAATTTAATATAACAAATGTGAAAATGAAGAACAAAGAGAATCAATATATTAAAAGAATAAAAATTGCATGAACTTACACTTGAGTCTTGCCAAAGAAATTAGCCTAGAAAAGGCATTGTCTTTACACCAAAATTAATAAAGTAAAATAAAGAAGAAGGAAAGAAAAAGATAAAATTTTGGTATAATAACACTACTAAAATCTGATGCCTTTTACATTGGATTTGGGTCCTATTTATAGTGAAATATTGCTCCCAAAATTAGTGTTTTCGTGCTCCAAGTAGTGGGCAAAATGGCATTCAATGTTGAAAGAAATGGGGCATGCATGCGCCACTTCTACTGGAGAGAAAGAAATAGTTGGACCACGTAATGAGCTCATAATACCTGTGCATCAATGCTTCAAGTGGAAATTGGTTGGTGGGTTCCACCACTCTTTTGCTTCTACGGTAGTTTGTTGCTGAGAAATAGAGAGATAGTTGGGATTTATACATCTCTACATAGTATATTGGTCCAATTTTAATGTAGAATGTCAAAAAGTCTCTTTTCAATATTGGGTCATTTGTATAATTGGGCCTGACACTTTATGCTCATTTCTCCTATTTCGCTCAAATCTGAAAAATAATACAAAAATTAAAATAAATTAAATATTTCCAACTAAATAAATTTTACAATTAAAACAATGAAAATATTTAATTAAATTAATTTTATTTGCACAATGAAAGGGTTAAAATATACAAATTTGAGCTTTAATCACATATGTATTCAAGTTATTACATATTTAAATTATCAGTGAAATGTTTTTCACTTTACATAAGACACTCATCACTCTCCATGCGTCTACTTTGCTTGCTCACGATACTTGTCAATAGAATTGTCAAAGTGAACGACGTGGTTAAAAAAAAGAAAGGGGGGGGGGGGGGGGAATGATATAACTATGAGAAGGACACATCTCTAAAAGGAGTACCTATCTTCTCGCATTCAGCACGCACTTTAAGTGCCGTAAATGAAATGCAAGAGGTCGAGTGCCGCCTTAATAGCATCACAAAACTTGAAAAAGGGAGAGCCCAACCCATGAGGCTAAAAAGATCCCTTAACCTTCAACGGTAATCTTGAAAAAGGCTGAGCGCGGCCCAAGAGGCTATACAACTCCCTTAACATCAAATAAGTAACTGGTAGAAGGTTGAGACTGCTCAAAGAGTCTATCCTCCCTTCATAATAAGGTTACATCAGAAAAGAGGTTGTGAAAGCCCAAATGTCAAAAGGATCCCTCGAACAAAAGATCTCAAGGCGCAAGTGCCAAAAGAGACAACCACAAAACCAAGACAAAAGGAAAGTTCTTACCAAACTTAGTCTACAAGAACATTTAGAAGAGTTCTTATAGACTTAGGGGCAAGTATTAACTACAAAAATTAGTAGGGTTGATTTTTGAGGTTAGTCAATAATTAGTCTCGGGAAGCGAGAGACATCAACTTTAAGAGTTGGCTGAGGAATGATTGAATCAACACATATGGCCCATGGCTTGTTAATCCCAAGAATTGACGCTTGCAATTCTTAAGATATATCCACATAACTTAGAGATCAACGCCATAACAACTTATGAGTGGGTGCATGCATGAGCACATGTGTGTGTGTGGGGGGCGTCACACGCGAGCCCATGTGCATGTGAATATATGTGTGTGTGTGTGGGGGCGGGGGGGGGGGGGTCGCATGCGAGCCCATGGTGTGTGAGGGGCTCGCATGTGAGCCTATGTGGATGTGTGTGTGTGTTGGGGGGGGGTTTGCGTGCGAGCCCATGGTGTGTGAGGGGCTTGCGTGCGAGCCCGTAAGTGTGCATATGGTATGAACAATGTGAGGTGAAGGGAGAATTTGGATACGCATTGAATAAGAGACCGTTAAAGAAGGAATCAAAGGACGAGGCTTGCACGCAAAGTGGCATGAGACCGACTACACCCACGTCCCCAGTGTGGCCTGGTGGTGAGATGGTACAAGTAGTGGAGACGTGTTGTTTGCAACCCCTGGCATCCTGACAATAGGTACTCTGAAACCACTACTCCTGTAACTTAGGACCACCTCCTACACCTGCAACTTGCAACCACATAAGGCCAGCTTGTCCCTTGAGGATCACAAGTGTATCTCAAGCCATCAAAGCCTACAAATACCATATTCTCAGATGAGAGAGGGGGTTGGAAAATTATTGTAACACATGACCTAAAGAAATATACACTTCTATCTTTCTCCATAGTTTCTACATTTCTTCTTAGGTTTTTATATCTCTAAATATTTATCTTGGTCCTAAGTCTCACATCCAAATTTAGAATTTTTGACCTCAAGTTAGCTGATGAGTTTTCACTGTCAACAGTAGGATTAGGATTCAAGTACAATTTATCCTAATGCAAAAAAAAAAAAAAAAATACAAGAAAATTTCAAGTTCTCAAAGAAAAAGATAAGAGATAAGTAAAAAAATGATAAGTTTTTCCTTTTTTTCTTTGCTAACTAATTTTTGAAAATAACCCCCCAGACAAGAGCAAGGGAATTCAAAGTCCTAATTCTATTGGGAATACTTGAAGAACAAAAACAATTGCTTAAGATTATCAAAATTGATGCCCATCTGGTAGTTTTGAGAGAAACGGACTCAGTTCACGTCATCAAGTCAACTCCACACAAATGTAAAGTTGACTTTGGGGGGGGGGGGGGCGCAAATGTTAAACCAAAAACTTTCCTTAGTGACATGGACATCAATGTTTGACATGTGGCAAGAAAGATGATGTAACATAATTGAATAGACACGAGTCGTAGCAATCAACCTGGGAGGGGTCCCTAGCCCTGCGCCCAGGTTGACTTTGGGAACTTTAGGGTGGAAGTTTGGACTTCAGTAACTTGTTTCCAACTCACTATATTTTAGTATTCTATACCATGAAGACATCGGGAGCTAAAATTACATGAACCTGCACCCCAAAAGTCAACCTTGGCACCTAGGGTTTCACTCAGCGCCCAGATTGACATCCCTAAATTATTTTCGAGAACTCTTTTAGGCATATTCTCCATTCTCAGCATAGATTTAGATTCAACTATTTTCGGGGACCAAACGAAACTTCTAAGGGGCCAAAACTAGGACCCATCAACCAGGTTAACATATTGTCAACTTGGGCTGTTTCCAATCAGTTTCTCGAAAAAGTGTTTTGAGAATTTTTTCTATCATTAGAAATAATTAAGATTCAAGCAAACTCGGGAAGAAAACCACAAACCCGAGGGTTTGGAAACAGAGCCCAACGCCTAGGTTGACAATCAAATTGCTGCGCTAGTTTCGATCATTCAAATGTCAAATTTGATCCGATAATTCTCTTCAAAATGGCCAAAAATGGGGTGGGAGAACTCGTCCTCAAGTTTAAGAACCTTGGAAGTATCCAAATGACAACTCGAGAGCCCAGAAAAGAAACACCTAGTGCTGAGGTTGACAAATGGTGTGGTGCGTTGGCTTCTGCTTATCCGATGGCAATTCTGTTTCGACCGTTCTTCTAGTTTTTCACAACAGCTAAGATCCATGAAGTCAGAGAAGTCAAATTCACAACTTCACATTTCTCATTTCTAACATGGGAAAACCACTCGAATATGAAGAGTTTTGAGCCTCTCATTTTTCGTAGAACAACAACATCTCTGAGAACTAGCGACCAGCTTTGCCAGAACACAAAAACAGACTAAGTAATGTCAAAGTATCACTTAGGCAACAAAAAGTACATACGCAGGATGTTTTTCTACTCACCCAACATGTAGGTTAACATCATATGTCAACTTGAGTGCTGGAATGTCAACCTAGGCACTGAATGTCAACCTGGGCGCTGGGTTATGAATTGCCTTCAGTAAAATGGTCATCTCACTCAATATTGATATTACGGCTTAGCATCGGTCGGTTTGGTCGATTCTTTTCTATATAAAAATCCAAAATTCGATTTTCGGTCTGGATTGGTGCAATCCGAAAACCGACCGACCAATCCAGAACCTATCTTAAAACCGACCGTTTTGAACCTTGGTTTGGTCGGTTTAAACCGCCCAAACCGATTTTTTTTTTTTTTTAAAAAAAATGATCCAATTTATTCTATAAATACATTATTCTGTATTTTACAACTACAAACATACAAATTAATTATTCAAAAACTAATTATCTTATTCTTTTAACTTTAATATTAATAAAAAAATAATATATTATTTTTATTTATTATTACTAACTATAATACATACAAAAAATAACATAATAAATTAATATATATGTATAACGGTCGGTTTCTGTAATATCCCAGAAAATAAATAATATTTAAATGGACATATTTTATTAAATATGTAATTACTTGGGAAATGAAGTAGGACTATGATCTTACTTAGGTAATTGTTGAGTAATTAATTAATGAAATATGTTATTTTGGGCCCGGTAATTGTGGAAATTTAGCTATGTGGTTAGCAATGTCACGACATTAAATGAAAGAATTATTTTAAGAATATCCCGGATTAAGTTAGAATTTTATTAGAATGTCGGATTGGGGAATTAGTAAAATTACCAAAATGCCCCTAGGGTTTTTTTTTTAAAAAAAAATATTGTGAGAGGGGTAAATTAGGAAATTCAAAGGGACTTTTTTTTGACTTTTCTTCTTTTATTTTCTGCTGCCTATTGTTTATTTAAGGAGTGAAATTTAAAAAAAAAAAACAAAAACAAACACTTCACTTAAGTTAGAAAGAAACCTTCCAAGGCAAGGAAGCTTCACACCTTCTCCTTCTCCTTCTCTTTTTCTCTTTCGTGACCTAGAGCTAGCCAAAACCAGGGGATTCATTTGGATTTCTCTCAGCTTTTGAGCAAGTTGGATACCCAAGATCATCCTAGAAGCTTTGAAGGTAAGTTCTTTTCCTTGAGGATTGAAGATTTCACTAATTTAGGTTGGTTTTGGATGAGGGTTGTAGGATTTCGTGGCTGTATGTTTAGTCTGGGTTGTGATGGTGTTTTTAGGTCTCTTTTTGGGTGTGTTGAAGTTAGTATCATGTGATTTTAATGGCTGTTTAGTTTGAATGCAATTGATTAAGTAATTTGAGCTTGATTTTCATGTGAGATGGTGATTTTGAGTTAAGTGGTGAATTGAGATTGAATGATGTGTTGAATATGTTGTATTTGGTATATTGAACTGTTCTGGAAGTGCAAATTAGGTCTGAAATGGTTTTGGTTCGAGCTGGAGGAGAAAAACCAGAATTTTTCTGGTCTGGCAGCAACCGGTCGACCGGTTGGTTCTGTCGTATCGAACCGGGCCGACCTGACGGGGAAAAATTCTCGGGTTTTTCTCTGAACCGTGTTTAGCTCGGGGTTGAACCTAGTACCTGCCTTTGAATAATTTTGAGTTATTTGAATTATTATATAGATGGTGAAGGCTAAGTCTAATCGGTTTTAAATTAGGGTTTTAATCTGGAATATTATGTTAAGGTATTTATTGTGTTTCAATTGTCGTGACATAGGACCGGGATTGCCTAGCTTGTTTTTCCACCCAGGTCGGCCATATTCTTGACTCCTGAATTAAGGTAAGAAAAGTGGTAAGCACCGTATGTGGTTAAAAATCGATGAATGAATGGAGGTGACCTTAATTATTATCATGATGTTGATTAAAGCTTATTAAGCCTAGGTTATGACCTAGGGTTGGAAACGGTTATTACCGTTATGAGTAATTACTCTTGAAACCGCGGTTAGGTTTCTTACTTATCGTTTGCTTTATCGGGCAACGATAGTGACATATTCAGCTCGTATGTAACGAGTGGTAAAAAGTGGTACTTTATTAAGTACCAGGAATGTGAGATGTTTAAGGGAATGCTTATTATTATCAAATAGTGAGTATGCATAATGGCATGAGATTAAGTTGATAATCATTTTCTTTCAATTATTGTTTTGATCACTTTCTTGCTGAGTCTCTGTGACTCACTGGTGCTTTATGGTGCAGGTAAAGGAAAGGCTAAAGTCGAGCAACCATGAGTTTATGGTCGCAGCAGCAATGTACATACCGGTAGTAGGCGGCCCGGTTACGGGATGCTCTATTTTGATTGTATTTTGGAAAATATAAAGCTTATGTTGTAAAATACTTTGAAACCAGTTTGTAAATATTTTGAAAACAGGGGAACCCCATAAATCATGTTACTTATCTTTTGTTAAATAGTTTAAAGGTTGAGTTTTAACTATCAAAATTTTAATTACCCACACTTTTAGTATAATTACATCTTATATAATTATTGGTATTTTAATTAAATTGCACACACGTGGCGTTCCTGTTGGACAGGGCGTTACAGTTTCGGTTATTTCAGTCAGTTTATTACAAAAAAAAAAAAAAAACGACCGTTCAATGGCAGTTTTAACCGTTGGCAGTTTTTTTTTTTTTTTTGTTTTCGGTTTCGTCAGTTTCGGTTCCAACGGTGTTCGGTAGGTCGGTTTGAACGGTTTTTTCAGTTTTCTGAATTTTATGCTCACCTCTAATTGATATGATCGATGCGATTCAACTATTTCAATGCTCTATCAAGTAATGTGTCACACTTCAATCGCAATTAGGAAGTTATCAACTCCAAATTTCATCCCCAAGGGAGTTACAAAAATAAGCTATAACTTACATGAAACGGGTCCTGCCGTCGCGACCCGGGCTCTGAAAATTGACCATTATCCTTAAAAGTTGATTTTTACCGTTAGATCAACATCTATGGTCAAAAATAGCCAATTTGTATTTTTTTTTATTATTTTATTCCTATTTTCAAGGACCTCTAGCTCATTTTTCATATTGAGAAAGGTAGTTATAAGGTCAGACCATCTCTGTTAGTTTCTCTTTTTAAAAATTAAAGCTTAAACACTTAACCATTTTTCTGTAATTACCATCTTGCGAGAATAAAAACTCGAAGTAGACGTAGCTCTATTATTATCGCGATATAAGAAGTGAACTATTATTGTGCATCTCTTTATTTATACTTAACAAATATTTCATTCTCGCCAATCTAGCGAGCGGGTATAACTTAAAAATTTCTGTTATGATTTTTGAGTACACTAACCTACAAAACTACATACAATACAACAAACAGATCTTTAATTTTAAAATTTTGAAAAATAAATAAATAAAGTCAAATACTTTGAATTTTTTTTTCCCAATGTTTTCATGTACCTTTTTTTTTTGTTAATTATGTTTTCATGTACCTATCACATTGAATTAGGCCATTAAGCATTTTGATTGCGTTGTGCTGGAAATGAAAATATCAATTCCGTGGTGTCCTCTCAAAAGAAAAAAAGAAGCAACAACGAAAAAAAGACTCGTTATTAAATTTTAGTACAAATTTTTTGTATGTGTTACGACACTGGAATGCTTCGCCTAGTTTGATTAAACTCTATCATTAATAACCTTTTATCAAAACAAAATGTTGCATACCCATTATCATTTTTAATCATAAATTATTAGCAACGTATAATATGGTATATAACTAATTAGTTAAGAGATTCCTAGGACTTCGGAGAAAGAGAGTTTGGAATGCACATATTCCAACTGAGTTTGTTTTTAAGTTTGTACTTATTTGGTTAATTAATGAAGTTACAAATTCAAAAAAAAAAAAAAAGTATTGGCAAACATGTTTGTTTCCTTTCCTTTCCCCAATGAATAATGAAAAATTCAAAAGAAGTGGTTAAAAAAAATAATGGAAAAATAAAATTGATTTAGCTTAGATTTAAAAAATGAGGTCCTTTCTAATTTAAAATTATTACCAGTACAATTAAATGAAAGAATAATAGTATTTTTGTCTATGAATTTTCGATACTATCTGATTGTTATATAATTATGTCCCTTCTGTTAGGTTCTGTTTCTTTTACCGTTAGTATTTTTATCCTCTAAATTTTGAGAAATATATAATTTTACCCCATTTTATTAAAAAAAGATATTAATTTTAAAAATTATAATATACTACAAAAAACTTGACAAAAGTATTAAATTATTTAAAAATATTAAGTTTACTCAAAAATTCTAAATTATTCTTAAAAAAATATTTTTAAATATTATTTTATTTATAAATACGTATCTTATAAAATCAAACTAAAATTATTGAAAATCTAATAAATATTTTGAAAAAAACTAAGATTTTTTAAAAGAAAAGATTAAACTTATTTATAATTACAAATTCATACCTTAAAAAAAATAATTAAAATTCAATAAAAATATAAAATTACTATTTTTTTTAAAAAAAAGTTAGAAATAAACTAAAAAATGTTATATTTACTTAAAAAAATATAAATTTTCGTAGAAAAAAATAGACTCAAGCTTGTTCCCGTAAAATTTAGTTTTTACAAAAATTAAAATTTAATATTTTTTTTACATCAAAATAAATTTTTTTATAATAAATAAATAATTTTTTAAATTGTTTAATTATTTGTAAAATTTATTTTTTTTAATTTTCTTAACATTCAAATGATAATTTTTAAGCTCTAAATTAATTTTTTAATATTTACTACAAAAAAATATTGAATCTTTTTTATTTTTATTTTGAGGCATACGATTTGATTGTAGTTAAAGCTTCAAAGACAAAATTATTAATTAACAAAAATATATCAGCACTTAATAATGGGACATTTTTAAAAATGTAAAAATTTATGAAAATTCTTAATAAATTTATATTTTATTAGGTAAAAATAATATTATCCAAAATTTAAAGTTAAAATTACTAATTATTCTAAATCAAATGAGTAAAGAAATCCACATATACATACTATAGTTTCATTTTTTAAAATGTTTTCTTCTCTATTAAGTCCTTATATCGCTCAAGACGGCTGAAAAGTAGTACAGTAGAACCTCTATTCAAGAATATTCTATTCAAGAATAACCTCTAATTTGTTATAAAAAATTGAAGTCCCAATTTGGGACAGTTATAAATAAGAATAACCTCTATATTGTAATTAGTTATACATTTTTTAAGTCCCGTATTAATAAAATATACCTCTATATAAGAATAATTAGATCTTAAATAAATATATACATATATTTTATAAATTTAGTTATGTAAAATTAATAATTTTATTTCAAATTATAGTACATGTATAAATATTATATGTACTCGAAAATAATTTTAATATAATATAGTATTAAGAATTGTTTATTGGTATTTTTGTTACATTGATATTTTTTGATATTTTGATTTTTTTTTCAAGTGTAACTCTATTTAGTTATAACCTCTCAATTAGAATATTATTTTCTTGGTCCCAAGTGTATTCTTGAATAGAGGTTCTACTCTATAAAAGTAAATATTATTAATAATAATAATTAAAGAAAGAAGGAAAAAAACACCGTTCTTGGCAGCTTTCCCACGAAAACATTTAACCTTTCGAACATGTATAGTGGTCAACACCTGTAATGCTTACATACCAGACCAAACCTTACACGGCTGAATCATTTTCCAGCTGCTTTTGGTGGATCTGGTCAGAATCCAAGACCCTTTTTTGAAGCTTCCCTACAAGGAGCTCTCGCCGCTCTTTCCTCTCTCCTTGTTAACTTTCAAGCTGTAATTCATTGGGGCCATCGCTTTGAGTTATTTGATTGGAGTTTTGGAACTCGTATTTGAGTTGCTTTTACTGTTCTCATTATCTGATCGTCTTTTTCATGTATTGGCACTTTGAAGCAAGAAAAGTTTCATCCTTCTAGTTCATTCACTCTTTCCTATCCCAAAGATTGAGACTTTATTACAAGCAATCTAGTGGGTCGGTCTGAATTGGGTTATATCGAATCCCGGAATTGGTATATATTAGGGCTTCAGTTGAAAAACTTGAATTGGTCAGTGACGAAAACTTGAAGTTCAAATGGTTTTGGGTGATGAAGGGGTTTCTGAGTATTGTTTGTGAGAGGTTGTTGGCTTTGATGAAATGATCAACATATTATGCGACTGGAATAAAGATTCAATAACATATGGGTCTCTTAAGGACTAGTTGTTTCATAGTATTGGCTATCTTGTTATGTGCTTGGGCATCGAGAAGTTCAGATGAGAAGAAGAGCACTGAGGCAAAGCTTCTAAGGCTGCTAATTGATCCAGCATCTGGCGAGCTAAATGGCGATTTGGTGAGATACCATACAACCTTCTTTTTTCAATTTTCTCCGTTTCAATGTAGTACCTAGCATATGTGAAAATTGGTATGGCTTTCGTGACTTGCAAATCTTTATATTGATTGGTATTGCTTTTTCATTTGTTAACTTTGGTGGGAAGTTTAATGGCATAGTTTCACTTCACATTTATGAAGGAGAACAAACCATTTTTAAAACAGTGTTAGGCGAAACCACCAATGGATTTGATTTCTGACGCTGGATAAGGAGCACTAATAACTTAAGATTAACTCACTTAACTCTTTTGTTCAGTTTTGAATATTATGGATTGCCTTTGTTCATTGCCTCTCATGCTCTTTCTCTGCATACATTCTTATGTGTCACTTGTTTGTTTCAAGACTTTCAAGTGGGTTGTGCCGGTATTTGTGGATTCATGCTTGCATCTATGTCGTGTTACTAAAATGTGCACAAATGCATGAAACTCATCGTATTTTGATGGATTGCAGGCTGAGGAATTATGGTTAAATTGCAAGTTAGATTTGGTTCATTTGAAGGAAACTGTTAAAGTGCTAAGTTTAAGCTTGGCAGATGAAGCTCCTAGCCATTTTCATGGGATTAATGCAGAAAGCTGGTCACTTGCCAAAGAAAACATTCAGAAAACAATTAGCTTCTTGAATCCACAGATTTTATATTGTCTGCAAACGCACAATCCTCTTTTACGTGTCTCTGGAGAAGAAGTTGGCTCAAAGATTTGGTATCCCAAATATCTGGACTCCATATTTTCCAGAGATTATGTTCCTAGAAGGGTTCTGGCTTTTGAATCACTCCAGAGCGTTGCAGGTGCACCTGCTCCTGCTCCTGCTCCTGCAGTTGAATCACCTTTACCAAGTCCAGGGCCCGCACCGTCTCCTTCTCAACTTCCTAGTTCTGATCCCCCTACTTCTCCAAAAATGCCATTTTTTCCGCCTATTAATAACGATCCAAATTTGAGAAGCCCACCTGCTAAAAACTCAACTGCTGGTCCAAATTCTGGATTAGATGCACAGGACGTTAAGAGGAGTAAAAGCAATCGATCAGTTGTGATTGCTGTTGCTGTAACTGCATCAGTTACATTTGTCATTGTAGCATTGCTATTTTTATGCTGTGGTGGATACTGTGGAACTGGCTCCAAATTAAGACGAAATGATGAGAGACCCCTACTCAGCCTAAGCTTAAGCGAATTCTCTATTGGTATGCCGTATGCATTCATGTTCTTGTACCTTGTTATTGCTATCTATAAATCTATAGCCTGTGACTAGTTCAGTAAATTTTTCAGGATCTCCAGCCAAGTCTTTTGCATATGAAAGTTCAATAAAAGAAGAGGCGCATGTGCATCAATCTTCTGGTAATAACTCAAGTCAGAACAGGAAGGACTCTTCTTTGGTTGGCAATATTCATACGGCTTCTAATTTTGTCCATACACCATTGAACAATACTGTGTCAGGCGCTTCTGAGTTCAAAACATTTAATGTACCTCCCAATACTAATGCACATCCTCCTCTAAAGCCTCCACCCGGAAGGGTAGTGACCACCCCCATGGGAATGCCTTCTATGAAGCCTCCTTCTGGCAGGGCAGATCCCCTCCCTCCTGAACCACGTTCATCTTATAAGCCTCCCTCGAGCAAGCCCAGTTCTCATCACCCTCCACCACATGTACCACCACCCTCTTCAAATCCCTTTGGTAGCCCAGGTCCTTCTGCCTCTAGACCATCTCCATCACCCTCCTCAAATCCCTTTGGTAGCCCAGGTCCTTCTGCCCCTGGCCCATCTCCACCACACTCCTCTAATCCCTTTGGTAGCACAGGTCCTCTTGCACCTAGACCATCTCCACCTCCTCCTCCTTTGCCTCCTGGAACCAATGCTGGTGCTCGCCCACCACCTCCTCCATTGCCTCCTGGCACCAATGCTGCTCCTCGCCCACCACCACCTCCTCCTCCAAAGAGCAGTGCTCCTCCTCCTCGACCACCTCAATTACCCGGAGGTTCAAAGTTTGCCCGACCTCCACCTCCTGCTCCAAAACACTCATTAAATGCTTCATCTAGTGAGGAAACTGACATAGGTGATGAAGCTGATGCTCCTAAAACCAAGCTGAAGCCATTTTTTTGGGATAAAGTATTAGCGAACCCCGACCATTCAATGGTTTGGCATCAAATTAAATCAGGATCCTTCCAGTAAGCTGCTTAACTTTTTATTCTTTGTTCCTGCTAATTAC
The DNA here is from genome assembly GCF_029168945.1 of Cannabis sativa. Taxonomy (NCBI): domain Eukaryota; kingdom Viridiplantae; phylum Streptophyta; class Magnoliopsida; order Rosales; family Cannabaceae; genus Cannabis; species Cannabis sativa. Next base: position 26,602,644 of record NC_083606.1, read on the forward strand.
TGGATGTATTATTTTAAATACTGACCAAATTATTGTTTTACAGGTTTGATGAGAATATGATAGAGTCACTTTTTGGGTATGCTGCTACTGACAAAAGTAAAACTGAACCTAAGAAAGAGTCCTTATCCCAAGATCCTTCACCCCAGTTTATTCAGATTATTGATCAAAAGAAATCACAAAATCTAGCAATTCTTCTGCGGGCATTGAATGTAACAATTGAAGAAGTTTGTGATGCACTTCGTGAAGGTTACTTCTCTCCCCTCTTTTCTTTGATAATCTCATGTGCTTGAAAACAGCATGTAAATGGATCGAGAAATAAATCTGTCTCTGGAAAATCTAACATGCAAAAACTGTTTTTTTAAGATAAACATAGGCACAATAGAAGATTGATTCACTTGAAGTAATTTTATTCATAAGTGTATCATCAAGAAGTGGAAAAGGGATAGGGAGAGAGAAAAAAAGATAATAAGCTAATAATGAGCTAGGCATGAGAATTCTAATTGTTGTGTTATAGAACTCTCAAAATCACAGCCAAGGACACACACACAACACCAGAAATCTCTCTTTTTTTCTCAAATCCTAGCCTCAATTAGAGACTAAGATTAACACATTACAAAGAACAAAGAATACAGTAGCAAATCTCCCAAGAGTCTAAAACTCATTATTACAACCCAACGTCACTTATTTATACCCGTAGACTAACTACTGTTCTAGTAGAAAAATCTTAACAGAAACATAACAAAGTCACTAAAATAGAACTCCTAACAGAATAATAAACACTATTAACAATAAAACGACTAAGCTAAGTAAAGCAGCTTAGCTTAGTTAGTTATCCCTCTTCTCACATAAGTGAACTTCATTGGAGATCTATCATTGTGATTTGTGCTTTATTTTTTTATGTTTTAAACTATAAGCATTTTCTCAATCTTTGTTTTTTTAAATTGGCTCCCCATCACCGAACCTTACAATGTTAGATGACTCCTATGATGCATGTATTTATTTCAGCCCTTAGAAATTCATTAATTCTGTGGTGGGGAAGTGTAAATCTAAATAGATAAAATAAATTAATTCAAGCAAATAAAATGCATGTAGAAACTTTAGAGGTGGTCTGTCTGGCTGTCTTTTTTACTTGTGTGTTTGAATTTGAAGCATGAGTGACATATCTGAACTTTTATTGATGCGCAGGAAATGAGCTTCCCTCGGAATTTGTTCAGAATTTGTTGAAAATGGCACCGACAACTGAAGAAGAATTAAAACTTAGAATGTTCGATGGAGAACTTTCCCAACTTGGTCCTGCTGAACGATTCCTTAAAGCGTTGGTTGATATTCCATTTGCCTTTAAACGATTGGAGGCATTACTTTTTATGAGTACACTTCAAGAGGAGCTTGCCATCACTAAAGAGTCCTTTGAAACCTTAGAGGTACAGGACTATGTCTATAATTTGACTCAGATGAATTAATTGATTTTGTGTGTCATCACTGTTGAATTATTATATTACTGAACTTTCTCGTAGTGTGAGAATATGCAACACAAGAAATGTGAAGATCTGATTTTGCCTACCTACACTAAGATATTTACTACAATCTTCTAGGTGAACTAGGTTTTACATTTGCCTTTTCTATTCATGAAAAGATTTTCTAGCCATCTGTTTTGCATTGATGACTGTGACCAATATTATTACAAAAATCAAACTGTGAGAACTCAGGAGAAAAAAATTTCTACGTTCCAACATGATCTTAATTGTATGATTTTGCATGGATAGCGATTGTCAATTTTCTTAGCTTGACTTTTTCAATCCCAACTGGTGGTAATTTTTGTACTTCAGTGGTACTTACATTGTATCGCCTCTATGGCAGGTTGCTTGCAAGGAACTCAGAAACAGCCGGCTATTCCTTAAGCTTCTGGAAGCTGTTCTCAAAACTGGCAATCGCATGAATGATGGAACATTTCGTGGACGTGCACAGGCATTCAAGCTTGACACCCTCTTGAAATTGTCAGATGTAAAAGGTACAGATGGCAAGACAACTCTCTTGCTCTTTGTTGTTCAGGAGATTATCCGGTCAGAGGGTATAAGAGCTGTCCGTGTAGCAAAAGAAAACAAAAGCATCTCTAGCTTAAAATCAGATGACCTTCTTGAAGATGCTTTACAGGATTCAGATGAGCATTTTCGCAGTCTAGGTCTTCAGGTAGTCTCGGGTTTGGGAAATGAACTTGAGCATGTCAAGAATGCAGCAGCTTTGGATGCTGACAGCTTAACGGGAACTATTGCTAAACTTGGTCAAGCATTGCTAAAAACCCAGCAATTCCTCAACTCAAACATGAAAAGTTTAAAAGAAGATACGGGTTTTCATCAAATGCTAAAGAGCTTTATGCAAAATGCCGAAGTTGATATCACATGGCTTCAGGAGGAAGAAAAAAGAATCATGGCTCTAGTGAAGAGCACTGGTGACTATTTCCATGGAAATGCTGGGAAGGATGAGGGTTTGCGGCTATTCACTGTAGTTAGAGACTTTTTGATCATGGTCGATAAAGCATGTAAAGAGGTAAGAGAGATGCCAAAGAGGCCTGCAAAAGTACAGAAAAAAGAAACATCCACCACTGATCCTCAACAACCTGCCACTTCATCTTCCTCCGAGCCTCGCAAATCTCCCCTAGATCTTCGTCAGCGGCTTTTCCCTGCTATAACAGATCGGCGAGTGGAGAATGATAGTTCGGATGAAGACAGTTCATAGATTTTCAATTATGGAAGGTATCAAGCTTCTTCAATGAAAAACTTTTGCTTTAAATCTTGCTTAGGCCTCTGAGGAAATTTACATGTTGATCTGTTATAATGATAATTATGATCTAGTCAAATCTTTTCTTCAGCATTTTTAACAAAGTCGGCTTTTGTTCTTTGTTCAGGTGGTTTGTATGGTGCTTGGAGGTCAAACAATGTGAGCCCCAAATCGATTCTTTCCTTGAGCACCGGTTAAATACAAGCTACTCTATATAATAGAATGCAGAGAAGAGGAAATGACCATGTTTTTGCGGCATGGATTTTGGATTTCAGCTTGTAGAGAGGGAATCCAACTTGTGATTAGTTGTTAGATATAGTCCAAACATTAAATTTTGTGTTTTATCATTCTTTGTTAGAACTTAGAAATGGAAATGTTCATTCATTTATTCACTCTTTAGGGGGTTAAGGGTTGTATAGCTCGTTTCTGAAGAAATCTTTTTCATCAATACAGAAAATTCAAAATATTAGAAGTTTTTGTCAAAGTTTTTCCTGCCCAAAATGTTTTTCCTTACCTAGTCCCATAAAATAGCAAAGGGAAATTACATTTTCAGACCTTGCTCAATCAATATAATTCTCGACAAAGAAAAAAAAAAGGTGATGATTCTAATTTCAAGTTGTACGTGCCACCATTTTTATTCTCTAATAGCCTAAGTAAAATTTAATTTATTAATGCATAAATTAAAACTAAAATTAATAAAAGATCTTATGTTTTGTGAAATAATAAATTAGATTTTGTATTTTTTTAAAAATAGTGCTACATAATACACTGAATTAAATTTTCTGTCAAATATTTTTGTAGTGTAAAAATATTAACAATGTACAATAATCATTGATCTAGAGGTGGGTGGTTTCCCCTTTCTATCTCCATGGGTCTAAAGAAAAAGGTAATTTCGAAGCAGGTGGTGGTGGTAGTGGTCACCGATGCTAATGAGTATCAGATGTTGAATGATCTCCCTTCGATCCATGAAACTGTGGTGAAATTGAATTAGAATGAAGTTTTTCTTGATCCTTGTGCTGAGCTCGAGGCAAATTTACCGTCAGCGATGGTGGATTGCCCAATTGTTGGTGTTTCGAGTGGACCTACTAAGGCTTCTAGTTGGGCGGAGGAGGTCGAAAAAGAGGACTATCAATCGTCTACTAAAAATATGTGGAGCAAGTTTAAAGCTAACCAGGTGAGAACTCCCTCCACTCGTCTTAAATACTTTGAACCTATGAAAGTGGGGGATCAAATTGTTGCCGAAATTGATATTGATGAGGTTTAGGCTGAATCATTAATGTGGCATACCTCTATAGTTTGTATTGTTCTGGGTGCTAATCCCCATTTTAGAGTTTTTGAAGGCTTTGTGAAAAAAATTTGGAGAAATTTGGGTTGATCGAATAGTGAGAATGCATTATGGATTTATCTTAGTGAGTTTTCGAGCTGAAGCCACTAGGGATCTTGTTTTGGAGGCTGGACTGATTCATTTTGACAAAAAATCATTGATCCTTCGGTCATGGACTTCGAATATGGATTCTGTGAAGATGGTTCGATATGTTCTAGTCTGGATTAGGTTGAATGGTTTGGGACTTCAATATTAGAGGTCGTAATAGCCTTAGTGCTTTAGTTAGCACCATAGGTAAACCAATTATGAGTGATAAAGTTACTCAAGAGAGATATATAGTAAAGTTTGCTAGGGTGCTTGTCGATATTGAGATCTCAAACAATCCACTGAAAATAATATCACACATTAATGAGAGGAATCAACTAGTTGAACAATCAATGGAGTATAAATGGCTTCCCTCAAAATGTGTAGCTTGTGATTTATTAGGTCATATAGTGGCCAATTATTCAAAAGACAAGGGTCTTGTTGTTTGTTTTGTAGTACTAAATCAGGTATGCATCGGAATATTAGTTTCTGATTATCATTGTACCATATGTACTACGTTAAATTTGAAACAAAAAGACAAAAAGACAAAAAGAAAATTTATCTCTTATAGCCTATAAATGTATCCTTGTATCTTTTCATATGTTGTATCCTTGGATGATGATGAAGAACTCACACCGTAGTCTTCTAGATCTTTCACCACACACAAGGACTAGTGTAGGCTAGTAGGATATAGTATATATCCAATTCTTAAACTCTTTTTTTTGGAGTGAAGAAAGAAAAGAGATTAACCTAATTAATCTTTTTTAGGCTTACCAAAAAGTAATACGTCTCAATTTTTTGTTTATACGATATATTTAAATTAAAACCAATAAAAATTTATTTAATTAAATATTTAAATTCAAATCTATTATTATCATATTTAATTATTTGAATAAATATTTATAATCGATTTTGTTATAGATATTTATTTTCTATAAACGATTAAGGGAATCTCTTAACTACTTGAGAGAACATCTTAACCACTTGGAGAGAATTTCTCAACTACTTTGAGGGAATATCTCAACCAACTAAATATCTATAACTACTTTTTAAATTTAATTTCAAATAAATGTATATCTTTTGCATTAATTAATTAACCAAAAAACAAATCCAGTTGGGACATCCCTACATTACGGGCGCCTGTCACTTAATTGATCATAGATCATTTGATTTTAATTTTGAGATGGTTAAACTCTAGCTTAAATTTATTGCACGAGTTCTTTAACTTATTCGTTACAAGCTTATTGTAGAACCAGCTCAATACTTATACCTTGGAAACTCAATAGTGCAATTGAGTGAGATTGTTAATCGTAGATATGGACATCTATAACTTCTATAACTATTTAGAAGTGAAATGATATTTTTCTTAGAGCTTGGCATAACGCGATGAGTTTTCTTTAAATTAATTTTTTATTAGTTAGTAAATATTAAGTTGTTGTGTTCTCATTATCTTATAATGACATTTATCTAATTAAAAAAAAAAAAAATAGAAAAGAAGAAAATAATCCAAGTCTTTCTCTTTCCCTTTTCCTTGTTCGGCCACTACCTAGAACCAAAGAGAGTTAGCTTTCTGCATCAATTTTCTTAGCAATTCAAAGGAACTTTGGTTGGTAATTTTTAGGGTTGAGAAGATTATAGCTCAAGGGGCTTGTAAATCGTCCAGTAGCAGTTTTCACTTAAGTTGACTGACACACTTGAATTCGAAATCAAGGTAAAATTAGTATAATAATTACATATATGATTATATGTTTAGCATACATGTTTATGAATGCATGTTAGATAGCGTATCAGTAATGACAGTATTAGTGTACATAAAGTTGCACTGAATACCGATGAATATATGTTTGACATAGTACTGATTGACACTATCACATCGGTATGTCTAGAGCACCGAGTATCGACTAATATTATGGTCAATAGTACTATCGTACGAACATTCTAAACTCAGTACACGTGGGATGCGAGATAGAATTATAATTGGGTGTATGGGCGCCTAGTTATAATCTAGTTTATTTTATGTTATGATTATATTTTTCTTACGGACTCTGTTGACTCACAGATATTGTTTATATGTGTAGGTAAGGGCAAGGCAAATGATGAACAGTAGCAAGTCCGAGCTAGTGAAGATTGTACATATTGGGTAGTTAGACCTTAAGTGCTCAATCTTCGAGATAACAAGTTTTATTTTGATAGTCAATAGGCGATAATTTTTGTAGTTAAATGTTTTGTAATACAATTATAAATTTTAAAAACGGGGTCCCTGATTATGTAAACTTTTTTATTTGTTTAAGTTTAAAGATTAATTAAGAAATTTTTAAATTATTCACGTTTTTTTTATAAATTCTTTAATTAGCAAAGAAATGCACAATATTAAAAAATTACAGTAACACGCCTAATCTAATAGGATGCTACAAGAATCTTCTCTCCTGGAGGAGGTTGCTTCCATAAAAAAAATGCAAAATGCAAAAGTTCAACAAGAGTCATTGTAAAACTAAATAAATAAATAGAGCTCAAAATCTTTTTTTTTTAAAAAAAAACATAATAAGGTATAATTAAAAGTGTACTTTAGTCATTAATAAATTTACACGGTTTTGAAATTGAAAAGTATAGAATGAATTGTTTGATAATTTTTTTGATTAATTGGGTATTTAATATTTATGTGTTTTAATATATGTATTATTCATTAATGGGTACTGTTGCTCCAGAATTCGCCCAAAATACGTGGACCAGTCGAGAAGGGACACGTGGATCAGATAACTTGGAAAGATTTGCTAAGTCTTTTTATGCCACTAGGAAGCGCTATTAGCATGGGTCCCGGAGGAGACACCCGGAGTACAAGGTACTCCAGGAAGCTAGTATAGCATGAAGGCTCTCCGGGATGTGTCAGGTCTCTCCCGAGAAATCAAGTCGCATTTAATGCTGCATGGGAGGAAGCGTGTTGGGACTGTAACACGCAATAAAGTCTGACGGCACAACCCCCGAACAGCAGCGCTACAGTAATGATCATTTAAGTCTAGCGACGGCTACTCTGCGAAGAGTTACGTCAATCACAAGACAAAAAGGACATTCTCCATAAAAACCCTACAGCACCTAGGGATTTGACCATGCATCACCCATGGTATATTCATCGGAAATGCCCAACTTTATGGATACTTACAGACACATGTGTAAGAACAATTCTAGGGATTACCCTACCAAAACACTATAAATACCCCCTCAAAGCTCATTTAATGGGGTCAAGAATCTTGGTTGCAAAAGAGCAAGAAGAGAAAGAAAAACTCACCAAGAACATTCTCTGTATTTAAGAGAAAAACATTCTCTCAAGTGTAGAATCTGTATTAAATACATCCATTAATAGCAGTGGCTCGTGGACTAAGGCTCATTAACGCCCCAACCACGTAAAAAATCTTCATCTCACTTTCTTACAGCTCCTTATTATAATTATATTTTAATAGTTGCCGAAAACCTCGGTCAACATTTTGGTGCTTTCATTGAGAGCTGAGGAAAGCTGCTTCACAACAAGCATTTAACTTCACGACAATGGTGGAGACAAGAGCTACACGTCATCCTCACCCTCTAGAAGACGCTGAAAACCCCAATGAGGAAGATGTAGCCTCAAGGGCAGCAGAGGAGTCCGAGGAAGAAGAAGAAGAAATAGTTCCCGATGAAAACTACGAGGAACACCTCGACGAGTATGCCTATGACGGAGGAAGCTACTCGGAGTTGGTGCTCCTTAGACAAAAAGCTATCGATCATGAAGCTGAGATCGAAGCTCAGAAAGCGCAAAATCAAAAGATGCAGGAAGTGATGCTAGCCATGCAGAAAGCCATGGAGGCAGCTGGTATTCACGTTCATCCCAAGGCGATGGCCGCTGGACTCGACGGGGAGCCAGCAACGTCTTCGCCTAATTCCCAGCAGCAAAGGCCTAGGGAACCTAGCCCTATAAGGCACCCTGCTGAGGAAAACCAAACAAAAAACCCTACTTCTGCCCCTGGTCGAAAGAAAAAGGCGCAGGATCCGCGAAAGGTCCGCTCGGATTTCCCTAAAGGGAAAGGTCCGCAGAGGGGCAAGCCCCAAAGAGGGAGTCTTGGCCCTCAGGATCGAGGGGACCGGAAAAGCGTTTCCGTGCACCAGGAACCAGGGGGTAGAGGAAAAAGAGGACAGAGATGTCCACCCATTGATCTGAGAAATCAAATCAATGGGAATCAAGGTGACCTCCGGGATCACCTTGACCAAAAAAGATACAGGCCCGTAGTCTCCTCGGGTACTGTAAACGAAGGGATTATGGCAGAACTTGCCATGCTTCGAAAAGATATTGCTCGAGTCTCCCGGAGGCAGAAGGGAGACGACTCCGACTCGGACAGTGAGGATCGGGAGCCTTGTGCCAAACATATCCTGGAGGCGGAGCTCCCTAAAAACTTCAAGATGCCCGAAATGGCAGCATATACTGGGAACTCCGACCCCAGTGATCACTTGTCACGGTTCAACCGGGTCATGACAGTCATGCGGGTCAGCAATGACGCCAAATGTTTATGCTTCCCCCTCACTCTGAGCGGATCGGCAGAGGAATGGTTCAAAAAATTGGAACCAGGATCGGTGGGTTGTTGGAACAAACTCCAAACCAACTTCCGGAGACAATTTGTCGCTGCCAGGAAGGTCAACTTGGAGGTTAGTGCCTTGACCAACATCAAGCAACTGCCCACCGAGACCTTGAAGAATTACATCAAGAGGTTTCGAGAGGAAGCCTCGAAGACCAAGAAGGTCGACGACGGACAACAGCTTGCACTTCTCGAAGCAGGAATCCGCACTGGGACTCCCTTCTGGAACGAATTACAGCAAGAAGGCGCTGCTAGCCTTCAGGACTTCCAGAAGCGAGTCCAAAAATATATTAACCTCGAAGAAGCCCAGATCGTGGCTTACGGAGGCTATTATCCCACCGGGATAGCGGGATACATGCCAGGAGTGTCGCCCTCGGGTACTGCCCCGACCGCGACTCCTCCGGTAAGTGGCATACAGTTCTCTGCTACTCCCGGATACAGCCAGGGCCAGGCTTTGGCCCCGGCATCTTCCCATTACGGCAACCCGTCCGGGGTGAATGGACGGGCTCCTTCACAAGCTGCCCCGACTGCTAGCTTAACGAGCCCTACCCGGGGGTCGAGGAGCAAAGGTCCTCCAAGGGCGCACACCGAACGGGAGAGAAGCGCCAAAGAAGGGGTACACACCCCAATACACCCGGTACACGAGCTCACGGACTCTCGGGAACGTGTATATTTTGCCACAAGGCGAATACGCACTACGGAGACCACGGCCATTGTACAAAGACAGCTCCTGGAGAGATCCGAGTAAAAGGTGCGAGTACCACAACGACATTGGTCATAGCACCAATGAGTGTAAAAATCTCAAAGACGAGATTGAGAATTTGATCCGTTTGGGCCACCTCTATGAGTGGATCAAAAATAGGTTGCCCCACCTTAATCCGGGGCAGGTGGCAGGGGGTATGCCTCCGGGAACACCGGGGGTACGGCGGGAGTATTGCCTCCGGTGCTCCGCGAGTGACACCCAGCATATACCCGGACTACCGCCCCGGCCTAATGGACGGGTAGCCATGATCTCCGGAGGTCCCCATATCGGAGGAAACACTCGCAAGGAGCGAAAGATATATGCCGAGGCCGCAAGACACAGTGAGGTGTGGGAGGTCACTCAACTCCCGGCTCAAAGGCCTCGGCTAATGGACCAACCCATAACGTTCACGGAAGAAGACGCCAAGGCGGTGCGTTTTCCTCATCACGACCCGCTGGTCATAGAGACCCCCATCGCAAATAAGGTGGTGGCTAGGGTCCTGATTGACAACGGGAGTTCCGTGAACTTGCTCTTCAAAGAAGCCTTCACTGCGATAGGGTTGACCGACCGGGACCTCTCGCCTAGTGGATCGCAGCTCACAGGGTTTAACGGGACGACGCTAATCCCGATGGGAAAAGTCAGGCTCCCGGTTACCCTGTGCCCCGATACCCCCCAAAGCACATTCAAGTATTGCACCTTCGTGGTGGTAGACTGTCCAACAGCCTACAACGCAATCTTAGGCCGACCGGCCCTCGTCGACTTTGGTGCAATAACTTCAATCCGACATCTATGCCTAAAATTCCCTACCCAGGAAGCCGGAGTCGGAACGGTGAGGGGAAATCAAGGAGAGGCCAGGCAATGTTACAATGTTGCCACCCACTTGCCAGTACTCATGGTCCGGGGGCCCCCTGAGATAGAGAAGGCTGAAGAGGACGAGTTGGATCCTCGCATAGGGTCCGAAAGGGTCGTAGAACCAATGGAGGACGTCGAAGAAATACCAGTGTGCGACGACGACTCCACCAAAGTACTCCGGATAGGGAGAAGCCTGGATCCGGAGGAAAAAGATAAAATAATAAAAACACTGAAGGGCGCCATCGACATTTTCGCATGGCGCCAAGAAGACATGACCGGCATCAGCCCTCACGTCATCACCCATGTACTCAATGTCAACCCGGACATGTCCCCTGTACAGCAAAAGAGACGCCCGCTCGACTCGGTGAAAGCCGAGGCCTTAGAGAAAGAGGTGGACAAACTTTTGTCCAATGGCATGATCCGCGACGTATACTATCCGGAATGGCTGGCCAATCCGGTCCTGGTGCCCAAGCCGAACGGGACTTGGCGGGTTTGTATAGATTTCACAGATCTAAATAAAGCCTGCCCAAAGGACTGCTTTCCGCTGCCCAGGATCGACCAGATGGTAGACGCCACGTCCGGATTTAAGCTGTTGTCTTTCATGGATGCCTATGCTGGGTACAACCAAATAAAAATGCATACGGCAGACCGGAGTGCACTAGCTTCGGGACCGATAAGGGGTATACCGTTACCTAGTCATGCCTTTCGGATCGAAAACGCCGGAGCAACCTATCAAAGAATGGTTAACCGGATGTTTAAAAGCCTCCTGGGACGAAACATGGAAGTATATGTAGACGACATGCTCGTCAAATCCAAAGCATGCAACAGCCATGCAAGCGACTTAGAGTAATGTTTCGAAGTCATCCGGAGATACGGCATGAAGCTCAATCCGAAAAAATGCACTTTCGGGGTCAAGTCGGGAAAATTCCTGGGCTTCATAGTCAGCCAAAGGGGGATCGAGGCGAACCCGGAGAAAATCCAAGCTCTCCTGGATATGCCATCCCCCAAGAAACATAAGGACGTGCAGAGTTTGACCGGAAAGGTAGCCGCACTAAGCCGCTTTATCTCACGATCCACGGACAAGTGCATACCTTTCTTCAACATACTGAAGAAATGCCAAAAGTTCGAATGGACAGATGAATGCGAGGAGGCATTCAAAAGGTTAAAAGACCACATGGCCAAACCTCCTATCCTATCAAAACCCGTCCTTGGAGAAGACTTGTTCCTTTACTTGGCCGTCTCCGAGCATGCGGTCAGTGCTGCACTGGTCCGGGAGGAAGAAAAAATTCAGCACCCCGTGTACTATGTTAGTAAGCGCATGGTAGGGGTCGAGACAAGGTACCCGGTTATTGAAAAATTAGTATTCTGCCTCCTGATGGCATCGAGGAAGTTGAGACCATACTTCCAATCATCCGATCAGAATCTTGACCAATCATCCACTCCGGCAAGTTCTCCAAAAGCCTGAAGCATCCGGAAGGCTCCTCAAGTGGGCGATGGAGCTGAGTCAGTTCGACTTACATTACGTGCCCCGGATTTCCATAAAAGGCCAAGCCTTGGCGGACTTCATCACCGAATGTAATGAAGCCGAGGCGACAGCCAATACACCGGAGCCACCAATCCCCACTTGGAGAGTATTTGTGGACGGAGCTTCTAATGAGAACGGTTCAGGAGCCGGAGTGGCTATGATATCACCTACTGGATTGCGGCTCCAGGCAGCACTCCGATTCAACTTCACAGCTTCGAATAATGAAGCCGAATATGAGGCCCTGATAGCAGGGCTAAAGTTGGCTAAAGCTGTAGGAGCCAAGAGGGTGGAAGTCTACAGTGATTCTCAACTGGTCGTAAACCAAGTTTCCGGAGAATACCAAACTCGCGGCGAAAGGATGGCAGCATACGTAACGATAGTCCGAGAACTACTCCACGAATTCACGGACTATAAAATAGAAAGAATCCCCCGAGAAAAGAACGCTCACGCGGACTGTCTGGCTAAGTTAGCCTCGGACAGCGAAATCGAAGAGCTGGGGGTAGTACCAGTGGAACGCTTGGCAGAGCCAAGTATCAAAATAAAAGAGACCACACAAACGGTTGGGCAAGAACCCAGCTGGATGGTCCCCATCATAAAGTACATAACCACAGGTGAGTTGCCCCAAGAGAGGGCACTGTCTCGAAAGATTCAGTATCAAGCTCATCGTTATGTAATGATGGACCAAATTCTCTACCGGAGAGGACTCAGCATGCCTTATTTAAGGTGTGTATCGGACCCTGAAGCTAGACAAATCATGCTGGAGGTCCATGAAGGGTTCTGTGGAGATCGTACGGGAGGACCCAGCCTCTCAAAGAAAATATTGAGGCAAGGGTACTTCTGGCCAACAATGAAAAAAGATTGTATAGACTATGTCCAAAAGTGTGACTCGTGCCAAAGGTACGCGAACATACCGAGAGCCCCTCCAAATGAGATCACTTTGATGACCAGCCCCTGGCCCTTCGCGGTCTGGGGAATAGATCTCATCGGGTCTCTACCTACGGGAAAAGGAGGGGTAAAGTATGCAATAGTAGCAGTGGACTACTTCACCAAGTGGACAGAGGCTGAGCCTATGAAGACAATAACTGCTAAGAAGGCGTTGGACTTTGTTATCAAAAACATAGTGTGTCGATACGGCTTGCCTCACAAAATAGTCTCAGACAATGGAAAGCAATTTGATTGCGAGGAATTTACTGACTTTTGCAACCAACACGGAGTGGTAAAAAGCTTCTCCGCGGTAGCCCGGCCTCAAACAAACGGCCAGGCGGAAGCAGTCAATAAAATCCTAAAGGTCACCTTGAAAAAGAAGCCACTGGCTCCGTAAAAATAACTAGCCTGAAGAATTGCCAAGGGTATTGTGGGCCTACCGGACGACCCCCAGAACCACAACCGGTCACTCGCCGTTCTCAATGGCGTACGGTTGTGAAGCAATGGTCCCGGTGGAAACGTTATTCCCATCCCACAGGAGGACGACTTATGATCCGGCCACCAATCAGGCCCTGCTCCAAGAGGCTCTGGATCAAGTCGAAGAACTCCGGGATGAGTCTCAAATACGGATGGCTGCTTATCAAAAGAAGGTGACCAAGTATTTTAACTCCAAGGTTAAAAACAGAAAATTCGCTATTGGGGATATGGTCCTAAGAAGGGTTTTTCCAGCCACCCAAGAACCCGGAGTGGGGGTACTTGGACCAAATTGGGAAGGACCATATGAAATCGAGGACGAAATCGGTTCTGGCACTTACAAACTGAAAAGAATGGACGGAACTACTGTCCCAAGAGCACGGAATGCCGATCACCTCGGAAAATATTACCGGTAAGCGAATTAAACTTAGATTTTGTTCAAAGGGTTTGTACCGTCCAAATGTATGCCTCCTCTATATTAAATAAAACTGAGTGCCTTAAAAACAAAGTTTCTATGCCACTCAGGGGGGTACTAGGGTATACCGCACGGACAAACAAAAACAATCTAAGTGAAATATCCTGACCCAAAGGGCAGGTCAATCTAAGTAAAATATCCTGACCCAAAGGGCAGGTCAAAAAGTATGCGCAAAAAATAAAAAGCATAAGTATAAAAACCCTGAGCCAAAGGACAGGTTAAAATATCTAAGCGTGACAAATAAAGATCGCATATATATAAAAAAAAAATATCCTAGCCCGAAGGGTAGGTCATATACATATGAATGGCCCGAGGACAGGCCTTAAAATATAACTGTCTCCCCTTCAAATAAAAGCTGCTGCCTATATGTAAAGTGTTCTAAGGCAGCAGCAAATATGTACAAACAAAAAAAAAAGAGTTATAAAGAGAACGGGTAGAATCTGGGTCAATAATATGGCAGCTCAGTCAGCCCGCGGAGGAAGACGAGGTCCAATCCTTGCCTCAAGCGCAGCATCAAGCTTCTTCTTCTTTTCCCGGAATCTGGCAATCATTTCCTCGGGTTTGGGATAAAAAGTAAGCTTGATACTCTGATCATTGGTGGCCCAAGCCATGTAGACACCATCATCAAAGCGCTTCGGGCACCGGGCGCAGGAAACAGGAGAAAGGAGCTCGACCCTCTTGGCCTTCCTGGTGGACTGTTCTTTGAAATCCCTAAGCTCCTTCAACTCTGCAGCTAGAGCGGCCTTGGATTCGATATCCGACTGGTGAGTCTCCTCTAGAGACCTCACCTTGGCGGCCATTTCATCCAAAGCCTCCCTGGCCTCCCGGAGATCTCGCCTGGCCTTCTCGGCAGCCTCGGTTTGAGCCCTTAGTTCCTCCTGATGATGGGCCTCCATCCTATCTCTCTGCTGGGCCTCGTCCCGGATCATGGCCTCCGCCTGAGCCTCCCTCCGTTTGGCTTCCTCTTCCTTGGCCTTGGCCGCTGCCTCCTGGCGCTCGGCAGCCTCCTGGTAGATCTGCCTCTCCGCTGTGAGGTCTTGGAGGACCTTCCTGACGTCGTTCATGTCCCCAAAGTCGGACAGAGCGAAGCCATGGTTTATGATGTTCCTGGAGAGGCGGCCAGCCTCAGCAGCAAGCTGAACAATAACGAAGTATAAGGAAAAATTTCTCAAAGGAAGAGAACAAAATACAAACAACAAAAAGGAAACGCAAAAAATTGCAAAGTACTTACCACTGTGAGAGAATGGCTGAGGTCCTGGACCTGGAAGATGGAGTTCAGGGAAGCACAAGTGGCAAACCGCTTGGGCGCACAACGTGTAAGCTGAGAAGCGAACTCGCCGGTCATCTCTGCGGCAAAGGGAGCCAAAGTAGGCCCTAGGAGGGGACGGAACCAGTCCGTTAAGGGGTCCAGATTGAGGTTCCACGGATCATGATAGTCCGGGTGGTTGATGCTCGCCTCAACCTCAGCTCGCAGAATCCTCCTAAGGGCCTCCACTTCAGCATACCCCCGGGAGTACTCGTCCATAGCATAGTTGTGTTTGGCTATGCGAAGCTCCTGCCTCACCTCATCCCCCGGAATCGGGGTAAGATCAATGTGGGGAGGAGCAGGATTTTCCTCCATCAGGGAGACCCCGCCGTCTAGGCCATGGGCAGGAGTGTCGGCCCTCCGAGGCCTCTTCGGCTCGTCCTGGGCAATCATCTTGCCCTTACGCTTGCGAATCAGAGCCACTTCAGGCTCCTCCTCGTCCTCCTCTGCTACCTCCGGAGGGGCTTGAGGCTCTCCAGTACCCTCAACGGCTTCCTCCGAGAAGCCCCACCCTTTCCCTTGGCCTTCTCCCGGAAGCACCTCCTCGTCATCCACTAAGTCAATGGTTTCGGGGGGAGCGCCGGAAGGGACCTTCAAGGAAGGGGCCGGGGGAGAGGGGGTGAAAGCCGGAGGAGCCACGGGAGTATGAACCCCGGCCAGCTGTTCCAGGATGGCATCCATGGAGGTACCTGTTCCAAAAAATAAGCAAGTGTTAGAAGTTCGTGAGGAACCGCTTATAAAAAATGCAGCAAATAAGCTACTCCTACCCGAACTTCCTAATTCGGCCCTAGCAAAGTCCTGAACTTTAATGCTGGCAGCATCATCTCCAAGATAACTGTCCGAGGGCCGAAACCAGCTGGACGCTATGTAAGCCGATGGACCTAAGGGAATAGGTTCGGAGGGCGGAGCCCATCCGGGACCGACCTAGGTAATCTCCTAAGTTCGTAAAATAAAATTCCTTCAAATGATCCCCCCACCGGGTCGACGGCATCTTAAACCTACGGAGACGCTCGTCGAACCCTACGGGCCTACGACTGGTATATTCATCAACGGAAGGAACATAGCGAATTATCAAGGGAGACTTACCGCCGGCACCGGAAGTGCTAGCATCGGGAGCACCCGAGTTTGGTTCGGGGGCTGAAGGCTGAGGCCGGGAAGTCTGATTCTCAGAAGAACCTTCAAGACGAAGGGGTCTCCCGGCGGAAGGACCCCCAATCTCTTCTTGAAGTATCTTGTCAAAAAATTTTGCCTCGGACTTCCCGCCAATGGCTTGGCTCCTTCGCACCACCGGACTCCCCACGCGAAGCCCTCTCCCGGAGGCAGCCTGGGCCTTAGAGTACGCCTTCTCCTGGGCCTTCCGGTAGAGATAATCTTGGTACTTCTTCTCTGCCGTAGCAATGAGCTCATCCCGGAAGGCCTTCTCCGCAACCGGCGCCCTCACATTGGGGCAGATGACCCGTGAGAGGTTGGAGTCATCCACGGATTGATGAGAAAGGATAAGTTTGGCCTTCCTACAATTCTCCGTGGTGACTAGGCCCCCGACATCAAGATCGGCGTGGTCGTAGGAGGCGAAGGCTTGGGCCCTTCGAAGGAAAGCCTGAGTGGGAAGCGTCCGCTGGTAAGGTGGGATCCGCACCCACTCCGTGAGAAGCTCCGGCTGGTCCACGGCCCTGAACCCGGACGAGAAGAAAAAGCGGTGGCGGTACTCCTTAACATGAGTCTGCCTATTATATGGAACCACCCCCTCATTAGCAGGGTGGATCCGGAACCCATAAAAACCATCCTTAAGTTTGTCCCCTTTCTTGGGGACGGATACAAGTTCATAAAAATATAAAATTTCCGCCGGGCTGGGAGACCCCCAGCCACGGGCGGTGTAAAAAATGAATAAGCCTGAGAGCAGGCGGTAAGCTTGAGGAATAAGTTGGTATGGCGCAAGGCCGACAAATACAAGAAAATTCACAAAGTAATCTTGGAGCGGGAGCATGGCACCGGCCATCAAATGGGTCTGACTCCAAGCCCCGAAGCCGTCATAGTTGTGATTAGGCGTCTCCGAGTCACGAGGAGGCCGGTGGAAGGTCCCTAAGGTGGAGGGTTTGATCCCAGCCACATTAATAATGTTCTCCAGCTGGTGAGGACAAGTCAGGGTCGATCGAAGCTCGGCCGCTTCCCAACCAGTTGCACGGGACTTGTACCCCTCCTGGGCAACGGGTCCCAGAGAAACCTCCTCCAGTGTGGCCATACTTTTCCCTTTCTTCTTCGAAGATTTTGAGCTAGAAGCAGACATTTTAAGTTCTGAGAAAAACAAAAGGGAAAAAGAAAAACCCAGCAGTTAGGTCCCATACCAAACCCTAAATCAAGAAAAAGGGAGTGGGGGTCCCCTAACCGCTGGAAAGAGGCCCCCTCCGGACACGTGTCACCTGGGAAACTCTGGAGAGAATCCCTCAACAAGTGTCGGGTGCAGTGAAATCGCAGAAAGTGGTTTCGCAAAAAGAAAAAAAAAAAGAGAAAAGCCACCCTATGCCCTAAGCAACTGTTAAACGAGGAACACATGGCCCTCTTCAAACAGAACTGTATAACTGCAACAGGGGCATGATAAATGGCGATTCTACAACTAATGCAGTAAACATAAAAAAGAACTCGAAGAACTTAAACACTCACACACCCAGAAGCCTCTAAGTGCGAACCCAGAAAACGAACGAAGTAAATATAAGCATGTTATTATGTAAGGATGCAAGAAACTTACAGTCGATCGTTGAACTGAAGGTACTGAATGTGGTTGAGTGAGAGTTGAGAAGCACTGGCAAAATCAAACACTGGAAGATTGAATGAAGTGTTTTAAGACAGCTCGTGCTACTTTGAGGAATTTTCTCTCTAGGAAATTCGAGCAGAAATGGCAAGGAATGGAAAGTAACCGAAATGAAGGAAAGGTGGTGGCTTTTATAGGCAAAAGTGCATGAGGAACAGGCGTCTTCACCTACCAATCGCACGGTGGGGGAAACGCACGATTCGAATTCCCAAAGATCAACGGACCAGATCAATCTACCATTAAGGCGGTGGAAACGTTTGAGTATCCGTCTGACACCATCAATGCGCCGCATCAATTAGGGGGCGTGAAACGAATCGACCTCTGCAAAAGCGAATCGCTGCATTTAATGCCATTATCAGACACACCTCCACGCGCCCTCAAGTCATATCAGAAGACCGAGGAGGCGGCTGGAAACATTCCTGCAAAAAGCAAGTCGCTGCATTAAATGACATCATTTAATTTGCCCCCACGCGCTCGAGGCTCGAGCTAGGGAAACGAGGGGTCAACCGGAGACACTTGAACAAGCCTTGGTTTATTTTTACTAAGTAAACAAGGCTTGGGGGGTAAATGTTGCTCCAGAATTCGCCCAAAATACGTGGACCAGTCGAGAAGGGACACGTGGATCAGATAACTTGGAAAGATTTGCTAAGTCTTTTTATGCCACTAGGAAGCGCTATTAGCATGGGTCCCGGAGGAGACACCCGGAGTACAAGGTACTCCAGGAAGCTAGTATAGCATGAAGGCTCTCCGGGATGTGTCGGGTCTCTCCCGAGAAATCAAGTCGCATTTAATGCCGCATGGGAGGAAGCGTGTTGGGACCGTAACACGCAATAAAGTCCGACGGCACAACCCCGAACGAGCGGCGCTACAGTAATGATCATTTAAGTCTAGCGACGGCTACTCTGCGAAGAGTCACGTCAATCACAAGACAAAAAGGACATTCTCCATAAAAACCCTACAGCACCTAGGGATTTGACCATGCATCACCCATGGTATATTCATCGGAAATGCCCAACTTTATGGATACTTACAGACACATGTGTAAGAACAATTCTAGGGATTACCCTACCAAAACACTATAAATACCCCCTCAAAGCTCATTTAATGGGGTCGAGAATCTTGGTTGCAAAAGAGCAAGAAGAGAAAGAAAAACTCACCAAGAACATTCTCTGTATTTAAGAGAAAAACATTCTCTCAAGTGTAGAATCTGTATTAAATACATCCATTAATAGCAGTGGCTCGTGGACTAAGGCTCATTAACGCCCCAACCACGTAAAAAATCTTCATCTCACTTTCTTACAGCTCCTTATTATAATTATATTTTAATAGTTGCCGAAAACCTCGGTCAACAGGTACTAAATAAATTTAACTATGAAGATTAATTTTAAAAATATTAAAACCATTAAATTTTTGTCTGATAACGAATAATAAAAGATAAATTTGAATTTCTATGTTTAATTTAATTACTTAATTAAAAAATATATAAAAAATACCTCTTTTTACATTATATTAAAAATATGTTTATATGAAAAATATTTAAGTTAAAATCAATGTTTTTGCCGAAAAACTTTTTTTTTTTTTTCAGCTAATGAACTAATCCCAGCCCATATAATGTAAAAATAAGAAATTTTTCTAATTAAATAGATAAATTAATCATAAAAATTTAATTTTTTTTTTAATATTACTCATTCATAAATAATATCTATTAAAAGTGTACCTATATATTTATAAATATATAATTGAAAACAAAACAAATTCCACTCAATAAAGCAACTTAAGAATTTCATGGCTAGAAATTCAAGAATCTCTAATGCAGATACTAATGCGGCTTTAGGAAAAAGTTGCGAATGTCATTTGCCATACACTAATCTTTGCTTTTATTTGTGATTGTGAAAAGAACGAAATTAATATTGCCACTCAAGAGATACCCCACTTGAAATTATTCGTTTCACATTATATACAAATCAAA
Organism: Cannabis sativa; assembly: GCF_029168945.1. Classification (NCBI taxonomy): domain Eukaryota; kingdom Viridiplantae; phylum Streptophyta; class Magnoliopsida; order Rosales; family Cannabaceae; genus Cannabis; species Cannabis sativa. The sequence continues at coordinate 26,622,498 of NC_083606.1, forward strand.
ACTGAAGGCATTCACCGAAGCCAATTACAAAATGTATTTACCATCGGACAACATTTGTGATGAATAGTGTTATATTTTATTAGTTAAAGGATTTGTCCTTACAATATATCTATAATTTATATCTATCTATAACATATATATAAAGATGAGTGACCTTTTTTGGTTTTGGTTAAGTTATTTTGTTTTTTTGTGCTTAATACTATTTTATTTTTTTGTGGGTTTTCAATAAGTTAATGCATATTTAATAATTTATAAATTCAAATGCATTATTTAAAAAAATTAAATGCATTAATATATATAATGACATGTAAATTAAATATCTCTATTTTTAATTTAAGCCATTTTTTTCCCTTTTTTTTTGTTATTTATTTTAAAGAGCAAATATATAAGCTCTTTCTCTTTTTTTTTTTTTTTTTTTTTTTTTAATTTAATAATAAGTATACACACAATCACATTGTATTTAAAAAGTCTTATTTGTTTTTTGTATTTAATTTTTTTAAAAAAAGACATATAAAGTTTTTATTCATATAATAATAGATTATATATAATAATTTATACACACATGACACACAAATGAATTTTTTTTTTTTTTCATAACAATAAAATTAAAAGTTCACATTGATTTTTACTCACCATTTCTTCTTCAAAAAAATATGTACTTAAAAGTTTCATATTGTATTAAATTTATTCTCCATTTTCATTAAAAAAAAAATGTATACTTTAAAATTTCACATTATATCAAATTTATTAAATACAAAATAAATATATATATAAATATTTTGACTCTACAATTTGAAAGGTGGTTACTAAAGAATAAATAACATATAAGACTAGAATTATAAAGTATTTAGTCTTTGTTAATACATGTTATATACATGCTATTAGTTTAACTTGTATTAAAGAGGTTTAAAATAAACTTCTATGCGGTATCTTTTAATAAAATTAAAGTCCATCTTAATTTTTTTTCTTAACATATATAATTTTCATTTACGTGTACAATTGAGTCTACTTTTTATTATAATTTTTTTTCTATTGAAAATTGAAATGAAATTTCAAATTTTTTATTATTATAGTTAATAAGTCTATAATCATTCATTTTCTTCCCAGTTTAAAATTTCTAAATTATTTATCAATAATAATTTTTTTTGGTATTCATGATTCTCTTTTTTTACAAATCCTAATTTGTGTATTTATTTTTAACGATTAATGTATATATTTAAACCAAAACATATTTACTAATAGAAATATAGAAGAAAAACATAAAATTTGTTAAGATAAGCTATTTATTATTATCAATTTAATTACTTATCATATAATAATTATTTTAATGACTAATTTATAAGTTTTGAATTTTATATCAAGAAAATCTAAATTATAAAAGAGATAAAAAATTAATTTTTGTTTTCTTTAAAGATTAATTTATTGTATTTAGCAGAGTTCTTTAACCATAAATATTTTTTTTTTCAAAAGGTAGTATTAATATAATAAAATTATCAACAAAATATATTAATGTAATGAATTTTCGAGATGTCCAAAATCTAATATTAAGTAAATATTATTTTGAATCTTGCATTTTAAAAATTACCGACTGGACCATCTGTTTTGTCAAATAATTTATATTTTTTAAAATAGAATATAATAATACTGTGAGCCCAACTTTAGTCAAAATAGAATATAATACCATGATTTGTAGGAGTTATGACCAAATTTACTACATTTTTTGTACCCTCTTTGTGATAGGAACTGACTTTAAATTTGTTATATCTTAGTTCTATTAAAAAAAAAGTTTGAATAAAATTAGGTGGAGTAGTATTATGTTTTATTTTTAAAAATATAAGATCTAAACTATCAATATATATATATAAAGGAAAGCACAAGAAGAGTTTATGTGTCATTTTATAAAATTTTCTTCCTATTTTTCTTAATTTCTAACACATTCTCTTATTTTGTTTGAAAACTAAACCACACAAACAAACTAAAAGTCCCACATTGTTTAAAAACTGTTTAAGTTTTATCTATGTAGGTTATAAATACTATTCTTATTACATTACTTTTTTATGTCTAAAAAATATTATTTTTATGGGTGATTGATTAATTTCTTACTCAAGTTTTTATTTTGCCTAATTTGTTTCAATTTCTTTTTTGAAAGAATACAAAATATATTTTTGTACTTTTCAATATTTGTCAATTTTAAAATAATTATAAAAAAAGCTCTTTAATTATTTTTTAATATAAAAAAACATTTTACTTATTTTCTATGTGGATGATTGGTGAACTTAATCTTGCCCATTACAATTTTTTTTATAGTGAATGCAGAATATAATTTTGTATTTTTCAATTTTTATTAAGTTTAAAATAATTATAAAAAACCATTTAATTGTTTTTTCATATAAAGTTTATTTTCTTATAATTCTTTATTTTAATTTTATTTAAATAATTAAAATTATATTGATTTATTAATATATGATATTTATTAGAATAATAAAACACCTTAAATATATTATTTATTTATATATATATATATACTTCTTTGATAAGAGACTATTGAGAATGTTAAATTTTTAAGTTATATATATTTTTCATCAAATATGTGAATGATAGATATTATTTATTTACACATATTTTTGCATTTTTCAATTTTTACAAAATATTTAAAATTAAAAAAATAAAATTTCAACAAATAAATCAATATGTATATCTATATATAAATATAAAAGAAAACACTAAAGAAAAGAAAAGCACAAGAGGAGTTCATGTGTCATTTTATAAATTTTTCTTCATATTTTTCCTAATTTCTAACACATTTTCTTATTTTAATTGAAAACGAAACCACACAAATAAACTAAAAGTCCCACATTGTTTAAAAACTATTTAAGTTTTATCTATGTAGGTTATGAATAATACTCTTATTACATTTCTTTCATTTGTCTAAAAAATTATGTTTTTGTGATATAAGACTATTGTGAATGTTAAACTTTTAAGTTATATATATATATATATATTTCATTAAATATGTGAATGATAGATATTATTTATTTACACATGTTTTTACATTTTTTAATCTTTGTAAAATATTTTAAATTAAAAAATTAATTTTTAATAAATAAATCATCTATATCTATATATAAATATAAATGAAAGCACTAAAGAAAATGAGGTTACACCCTACTATATTTTGATCCATTTTTACTATTAAAAGAATTTTAATAAATTTAGTTTATTTTATATATTTGTAGATGTTGAGAAATATGACTTCTTAGTAAAATTTATTATTATTATTATTATTTGTAAAAATCTCATATGGAATGAGAACTACATAATTAATATATTTCTAAACTATAAATAAAGTATTCTTACACTAATTTTTGTTCGAAAATATATGGCCAGAAAATGTGAGGCATCATCCTATTATTTATTATTTTTTTTAAATGCAGCATCCTATTATTTTAGGATTCTTTTTTCTATATTATTTTTTCTCTTTGACATATTTTTTATAAATTTCTTTTCTAATTGACGTTTGATATACTTACTAAAAAATTAAATACAACTACAAAGTATAAATAATGATATAATAGATCTAATTATGATTAAATCAATGAATATATAATCAATTTTTTTTGTAGTAATTAATAATAATATCTTATAATAATTAAATCAATCAATAAGAAAATTAAGGTGATAGAATAGGAATTTAAAAATTATTTCATTTAAATTTAAAAATAATTAGAAAATAACAAACAATCATGATTTATAATATTTTTACTCATTTAGTAAAAATATTTGCAACTATTTATTAGAATATAAATTTATGAAATAAAAAATTCGAAAAACTAATTATAAAATAAATTTTATTTTTTTTAATAATTATAACAATAATATTTGTCACAAAATCTTCACTTTTTTTATATATTTTAAAATAGCAAATTATATTTTTAGTTTCAACACTATTAATTTGTTTATAATATACACGTTAAAATATTATTTTTTTAAATTATATTATTTAATATAAATATGATATATATATAAATTATAAAAATTGGACAACACCGCGCGAAGCGCGGCTTAGTTCCCTAGTTTTTTAATAAAATAAAAGGCCCAATCAGTAAATTTATACATGTTATAGAATATTTTTAGTATAATGCTAAAATAGCTATAAATTAATATCATAGGATTTAAAAAATATTTAATTTAAATAATGTTTAATTAATTGTGTATTTTTTCACTACAAAAAACAACTACTTTTAGTGACAATTTTTTAGTCACAATATAATTTTTTGTGACTAAATGTAATTTTTAGTCACAAAAAAAGTTACTTGTCACTAAAGTATATTTAGATAAAGTTGTCACTAATTTAGTTTTAGTCACAATAAATTGTGATTTTTGTGACTAATACATTTAGCCACTGACGTTTTAGTCACAATATAGGAATGATGATTTATAATTAGTCACAATTTTTTTACTTTTAGTCATAAATTTTGTTGTGACTAAAAGTAAGATTTTTCGTAGTATTTTTTTTTATTGGGGGAGGAGGATTCAAACAGTGGCAGAGGGACATAGGGTACCCCACTAAATTTTTAAAATTTACTTTTTGTATGTATTTTTTTATATATAGATATATATTTATAGTTTTGTTTCCATAAATTTAATTTTTATTTTAGTTTTGCCATCCCATATTATAATTTTGCCCATATAAATTTATATTTTTTATTTTTATCTTCACATATTTTTGGTATTTAGTCTCATATATCTACTCTAATCTCTATAAAATTTATATTTTTCTTTATAATAAAAATAATATTTTTTACAAGTCTAATTTTCTCCATTTTTTTTTTGCCCTCTTGTAGTTGGCTTCGCCACTGGAATTAAACTTGGGATCTCCTCTTTAAGAGGAGTGTGAAACCACTAAACTATGCATATGACCACTTTAATTAATTATGTATAAATTATTACTTTTATTATTATTCTCATCATTTTTCTAATTTTATACTAATTTTAGGGAGCACGTGCATTGCACGTGCCCAAAAACTAGTATATATATAAAGATAGGTGATGGTTTTTAGTTTTAGTTAAATTATTTTGTCTTTTTGTGCTTAGTATTATTTTGTTTTTTTTTTTGTGAATTTTTATTTACTTAATAAGTTAAATGTATATATAATAATTTATAAATTTAAATGCACTACCATTTAAAAAAAAAAAAGAGCAAATGCATTAATATATAATAACATGTAAATCAAATATCTCTATTTTTAACATAAGTTATTTTTTTTTCTTTTTACTTGTTATTTATTTTAAAGAGCACATATATAATTTTTTTTTATTTAATAATAAATTATACACACAACCACATTATATATAATATTTCAAGATAATTACTTTTTACAACTCTATTAATAAAAGGTCTTGTTTGTTTTTTTTTTTCTTTTTTCTTGTTATTTATTTATGAAGGGTACATAAAAGCTCCTTTTTTTTTTTTAATAATAAGTTATACACCCAACCACCTTGTATATAATAATTCAAAATAATTATTTTTCACAACTCTATTGATCAATATAAATTAAAAAGTCTTATTTATTTTTTGTATTTAATTATTTTAAAATGGACATATAAAGTTTTTATTCATATAATAATAGATTATATGTAATAATCTATATACACATGACACACATGTCACACTCACACAAGATATGATTTTTTTTATAACACTAAAATTAAAAGTTCACATTTATTTTTATTTACCATTTTTTCTTCAAAAAAGTATATACTTAAAAGTTTCACATTGTATTAAATTTATTAAATACAAAATAAATATATATTTATATATATAAAAGTATTTTGACTCTAAAATTTGAAATGTGGTTACTAAAGAATAAAAGAGAATAAATTACATATAAGACAAGAGAATTATAGACCTTTTGGTCTTTATTAATACATGTTATATACATGCTATTAGTTTAACTTGTATAGAAGAGGTTTGAAATAAACTTATATGCGGTATCTTTTAGTAAAATTAAAGTATATCTTATTTTTTTGGGGCTTTTTTATTTTTACACTTCAAAATAGTTTTTTTTTTGTCTTTTTACGAAATTCTACATAGAAACCCCTATTGCAACTAGTGTTGCAACCTAAATTGTAACAAAAATCGTATAGAAACTCCTATTGCAACTAGCGCTGCAACCACTTTAGAAACTCAAAGCGTAAATTTGAAAAAAAAAATAAAAAAAACTATATGGGGTAATTCTCCTACATTTTTTTTAACATATATAATTTTTATTTACGTGTACAATTGAGTTTACTTTTTATTATAGTTATTTTCTATTAAAAATGAAATGAATTTTTAAATTTTTTATTATTATAGTTAATAAATCTATCAATCCTTCATTTTTTTTTTCTCAATTTAAAATTTCTAAATTATTTATTTATCAACAATAATTTTTTCGGTATTTGTTCTCCTTTTTTATAATTCTTAATTTATGTATTTATTTTTAACGATTAATGTATATATTTAAATCAAAATAAATTTACTAATAAAAATATAGAAGAAAAATATAAAATTTGTTAAGATAGGCTTTTTATTATTATCAATTTAACTATTTATCATATAATAATTATTATTTTGATGACTAATTTATAAGTTTTGAATTTTGTATCAAGAAAACCTAAATTATAAAAGAGATAACAAATTAATTTTTTTTTCTTTAATTATTAATTTATTGTATTTAGCAGAGTTCTTTAAGCATAAATATTTTTTCAAAATGTATTATTAATGTAATGAAATTATCAACAAAATATATTAATGTAATGAATTTTCGAGATGTCCAAAATGTAATACTAAGTAAATATTATTTTGAATCTTGTATTTTAAAAATTACCGACTGTGTTATCTATTTTGTCAAATAATTTATATTTTTTAAAATAAAATATAACAATACTGTGCTCCCTTCTTTAGTCAAAATAGAATATAATAATACTATGACTTGGAGGTGTTATGACCAAATTTACTACACACTTTGTACCTCTTTGTGCTAGAAACTGACTTTAAATTTGTTATATCTTAATTTTACTAAAAAAAAAAAAAGTTGGACTAAAATTAAGTGGAGTAGTATTATATTTTATTTTTAAAAATAAAATGTCAAATTAGTAAGTTTATTTATGTTATAAATTATTATTATTATTATTGAAAAATAGCTATAAATTAATAACATAAGATTTGAAAAAAATATGTAATTTAAATAATGTTTGATTAATTGTGTATTTTTTTTGCTACAAAAAATAACTACTTTTAGTGACAATCTTTTAGTCATAAGTTACTTGTCACTAAAGCATAATATTTAGATAGAAGTTGTGACTAATTTAGTTTTAGTCACAACAAGTATTGTGACTAAAAACATATTTAGTCACAACAAATTGTGATTTTTGTAACTAATACCTTTAACCACGGACTATTTAATCACAACATAGGAATGATGATTTATAATTAGTCACAACTTTTTTACTTTTAGTCATAAATTTTGTTGTGACTAAAAATAAGATTTTTTGTAGTATT